>NC_140476.1:18660000-19955000 GCF_051167445.1 Perissodus microlepis | reverse complement strand
ACGTACACGTGTACATGCACACACATACACGCACACACGCACACACACGCACACACGCGCACGCACGCACGCGCACGCACGCACGCACGCACACACACACACACACACACACACACACACACACACACACACACACATACACATACATACATACATACATACATACATACATACATACATACATACATACATACATACTACAGGATATATTACAGCAGTGAGCTTGAACTCTGGGTCAAAGATTCAAGTTGCAGTTATTTATATTTCCTATCTCCTTAAATCGTCACTCAAAGACAAGTATCTGTGACAGTGTATATATAGCTGTATTATACATAAGAGACAGATATAGACAGATACATTTCTGATAAAATGAAGAGTAGACTGATATATGAAATATTCTTTTATTGGGTGAGAAAATCATACCATGTCATAACTGCTTTAAGTCATGCAGAATAGATATCAGAGCCTTAAACAGGCTGACTTCTGCTAAATGGGTCAAACTGGGCAGAAAGTATACAAACATATAACATCCTTATAGAATATGATGTAACACTATAGATCAACTTACCTCAGAATATATAAAGCATATAAACAATTACAGCAATATGATGCAACAAACACAGCAGTGCTACTAATCCAAAATACTCAAAGCTTCATAGAACTGAAACAAACATTTATTTTTAGGTTCATTCTGCTGCTGATACATACTTTAGGTTTCTGAATATTAAACTTGTTTCTGCCTTTCATAGTGTGTAACTTGAAGGCCCTGAGTACTTTCTCCCACACTGAAAACACTGGAATGATAAAATTATTTGAACATCACCTAATAAGACTGATTCAGGACAGACAATTAGTTATTTTAAACTTTTCTAGCAGTCCTTCACAAACAGGGAACAGTCTGTCTATTCTCTCCATCTGTCAGCTGTTGCTGGCTCTTCCTCCTCCTCTTCCTCACACACTGCTGAGTTTGTCCTGGTGGATCATCAGGGGTGCAAAGCCTCACAGATGTACAGCAGTGGGTCCCTCAGTCTGTCCTCACTCTGGACACTTGCAGTTGTCACACATGGAAATCAAATGTGTGATAAGCTGCAGGATTCAAACACAAGTGTAACTTATAAATACATGTTCATACTTTTATTACACAATCAGAGAGAAAGAAAAAGAGAGAGAGTGCAGGACAGACAGACAGGTGACAGTCTCAGGTGTATACACTGCTACAAAACAGCACAAGAGAAGGAGGATTTAGTGTTTGTGTTATTACGAGTGCTAAACAAGAAGAGTTCCCAGATGCTACAGTGGACACATGTGTGACTGCTGTGATTAAAGAATCTTTCTTTCAGCTTAATGAGTGAATTGTCATCTCATTCAAACACGTTAAAGTCCGTTTGGCTCGACACCACGGAACAGAGGCAGCAATATGACATAGCTAACATTAACAGTGCAGTGAATCCTGCTTGTGCCGTGATATTCAGGACTGCAAACCGAGCAGCATCACTGACTTTCAGCTTGTTGTGTTTGTGGATATATGACTGACTTTAATTATCCATAAAATCATCACATTCTCTGTAAGATTAAGGTCAACTATTGAACTGCATATATTTTAAAGTAAAGGCTTTAAAAGCAAGTTAACGCTGAAAGTACAAACACTGCTAATGTCACATAACTTTGCCAACATGTGGCCAACAGTAATGTTGTAATGTTCTTCATTATTAAACATTCGCACATAAATAAGTGACATAATATTCAGTACTTACTTTTGACAGTTTACTCTTCAGCCGCTCCGCTTCTGCTGTATTTTGGGCAAAATTCCACATCCACCGCCGCACTATGAATTGTGGGATATATGGGACCACGAAGCGTGTGGACCACGCTTGATATTTGGGGCAATCGACGGCGCATTTGGAGTACACTTCGGATTGGGACAGCCGTCGTTGCATCGCTGTGACATAATAGGTCTCAAAATGCGTGCTTCAAGCATGCGGTCTCTTAATCCTGTCTTAACAGCCGAGAAAACGTGTTTGTAGCGTCCAACACAGCAGCCATGTTCCTGCAATCACCAGTAAAACCTTTAATGGGAAAAAAGCGAGCGGAAGCCCTTCATCAAAGCACCTGAACAACAAACTCTGACGAGAAGAAAAGCAAACTGGAACCTGCTCCATCCACCACTGTTTGTTTTATACACAGAAAAATCTGCACTAAGATTCCAAAAGTTGTATTAAAATCTGCAGATGAACTGTTAACTTGGTCTGATACCATGTTTAAATTATACAGTTTACTGTATAAAGGCTGATGGCAGCCGTCCCAATTTACATGGAAGCGCACCTGCAGCAAGCAGGGGTGAGTCTAAAGGGGGGAATGTGGTGTACTACACAATATTTATTTCAAGGCTTTAACATTTTTCAGATTGAAAGTGAAATAATATAAAATATTGTGCTAAACTGCGTTAATATTTAAAAATATGAAAATAAAAGCTTTTTTAAAACCCAATAAAAATATATATGGGCCAGTAAAACTCTGCACTACTGACCTGAAGGTTTCCGAATTATTGTTAATATTAATTAATGTCTGCACCATCATAATGTCTTATTTTCAGCATCACAAAAACTTTGCATCAAAGAACAGGGCAAACATCAGAATGCTGATATGGTTGTTTCTCTTCATTATAGCCACCAGATTCTCCTTTAAAGGCTTACAGACACAAAGTCACTCGTTCACATTCACACATGTGTTTCCACATTTTAAAACTAATGTACAAAAACATATGAAGCCTTTGAGAAAGACAAGGTAAAGGTACATTATGTTTGTGCCTTAGTTTAGAGTGCATATATCTTATGTTATTTGGCTTTGACCTTTGGCTGTACTTGAGTGTATTTATATATTTTTAAATTTAAGAAAATGTTTTTTTAAATAAAAATTTTAATATGGCAGATAAATACAAAGGGCTTCGTTTTTTTTTCTTTTTCCTTTTTTGACAGACATAACAAAAAGAAATTAGCAATTTCTAAAATAGAAACCAATGAGCAGTTTGTTTTGAAAGTCCTGCATTTTTTTGTCTTTTGACTATTAATAAGACAAGACAAAAATAAGAAAATAATAATTGATAGCTGCATCCCTAAGATAAAGACATCAAAAGAAGCGGGTTTTATTTTGATGGGCACATCATTGCGGCCAGTCACATGCAATGAAAGACTGGGCTTATACCACTATATGAAAAAAGGAAAAGGGGGCAGATGTTCCGAAGACAGCAAGGTACACAGAGAGACAGGGCACCAGATTTAAGTGCAAGCATGTTGGGGAAAAAGTGAAGGAACGAGTGACAATGTAAAAAGAGCAGCCTCTTACTGCATTTCAATGATATTAGAGACTGCAAAGCTAAGTGAAATAAAATTAGGAGCTGGCTAAAGTGATACCCTTTTGATTTTCAGCCATTTTCCATTGTGGAAAAGGTTTCAAACTTGTCCAGGCCTTAAACCTGAAATGTGTGTCTCCATAGTAGCAACAAATCCATAAAAATAGTGCCTTTATGAAAACATTGAATAAAATATTGCTTCTTGAAAAAGCCTAAATTTACAGTTCAGTATTGAATATTACATAAAATAAACTATTAACATTCAAGGTGTGTTTGAATGGCCGAGGTGCAGAAATGTCTGCATGTAGCACAGAGCCATGGCTCTTGTCTGAATGAGTGTCACAGGCCTGAATGTGCGCCTGAAGCTATTTATAATTCTTAACCTTTTCTTTAATCTGCTCACCACAAACAAGCAAAGGCATACATTTTGGACTTTAACTGTATTTTCATAAGCTTTACAGCTTTTCATACTTCTGAAAACCTTATGGCCATTTATACTACACAAAGTAATTAAGCAGTAAACAATTAGCCTGTTGAACCTCAATGCCCCTGATGAGAGGGAGAACATCTGATTTAATGGGGTGTACCGCCAGATCTTTATAGAAGTGTGATATCTACAGAAAGGTCAAAATCTCAGTTAAAAGCTCAAAAAAACGTTTCAACCATCACCAAACAGCTAAAACAGCCAAAAATTAAAGAGCAGGCAAACAGATTCCAGAAAAAGATGTGAACACAAAGTGCAAATCCCCCGTTCACTTGAGGGCACGTACACAGACATGCCGTCGGGTGCTGAAAGATGACATCTGACAGATTCCTAAACTGCAGGTTCCGTCACTCTCAGACCAAAATTCACTCACAGTTGAAAAACAAAAAAACAAAAAACAACTTTACGTAATTTTACACATTTCTTATAATTTAACTCCAAAGAGTCATGCTGACAGATTTCTTTCTTTGTTACAGGAGCTTTTTCTTTATATTGAAAAACAGTTAAATATGTAACTTCTTTACACTGACAGAATAGGGAATTTCACTGATCCAGCCCGCTGACACCAAAGTGGGCTTTTTGTGGCCTGCAGTGTAAAATGAGTTTGACACCTCGAGTTTGGACATTAATGAATACTAAAAGCCTATGAGTTTTATATATAATACAAATTGAATATAACTTTACCACATTTAACACATAAGATTAAACAATCAATACTAATAAAAAAAATTGAATAAAAAAAATAAAATGAAAGAACTAAACACAAATTTTTGCCTTCCTATTTAGGTTAGACCTGAACTCAACCTTTTTTCTTTTTCTTTTTAAACACTCTAGGCTGTTTAAACAGTGGTTTAGTGGAATGATATGGTTGATGAAGAACACATTTCCAATCATGAGACATTAGTGGTAAATATCTATAGAAAGTTTTGCCACTAAAAAGGAAAAGAATGTGCACTGCTGTGTTCCGCAAATTTTATGAGTCCATTTTTTATCACAGATAAGGCGTGGACTAGAAATGTTTTGCGATGAAGCTCTGTTAGTCTTTTAGTCCAGGGTTAGCTTTAATCTACATCTGAGAAACTGGGTGAACGAGTCAAGGTTGAACTAACCTTGATACGGCTTTTAGGATGTCATTTGCTACAAAATTTATTCCTTTGCATTTCTACCCATTCAAGTGTTTAATGTTTTGACTATTAGATAAGAGCTGTGCAAAGTTAATATAATTATGCAACTGTCTTAATAAGACTAATAGGAGATTATTTGACATTGGTTGGATGTGGTTTTCATAAGATAATAAATGTGTGAGATATTTTTAATCCAGCAGCTCTGCAAACCTCTCTTATTTACGTGTCACAGAAGACAAGTTTTTACTGTACACTGACTTAAAGATTGACTGACTTTATTGATTCACACTGAGCAGTGTCAACAATATTCTACAACTGTGTTAGGGTTAGAAATTTAACACTAAGTAGTCCTGATTTTCTAACATTGAAAAATCAACACTGGCATTTCTGTGCACATTTTCAGGAAAAGACATATATCTCTTTGCATTTAAATAATTTGACTGACATGGAGACGTGCATACCTGCAGACACCGCAAAAAACGCGGAGAGAAGGAAAAAACGCATGATTCCTCCACGGGTAGACTGATGCTCGAAGTAGTCTGTACTTCCCAGCATGTGATTTATAATATGTGTGGTAGTCTGCTCTTCTAACTTGTATCCACTTCTCCGTGCACCTCGAAGCACTTGAAAGGTCACAAATCCCCGCTAGGGTCCACCTGTCCTGAACCATGGTTGCTGTTCATTGATGGGGCGGCCAAAACATTATCAACACCCAATAATCTCACCACACGTCAACACCTCTCAAACACTGTCAACAAAACCGCACATCGGAAACTTTGCAGAAGATTTGTAGCTGAGTTTTTGCATTTTATGTAACATTTAAAAAAGTTGGAATATGAAGAAACCTTTTGACCTTTTGCTTTTATCATATTCATCCAAAGTAACCTTTGCAGCGCAGTCTGAATATCATCACTAGGGATGGGTATTGATAAGATTTTCACGATTCCGATTCCAGTTTCGATTCTGTTTAACGATTCGATTCTTTATCGATTCTCTTATCAATTCTTTTTTAAAAAAAGGAGAACACTAAGGTCGATTAGCTTAGAACTTTGTTTTATATCTTCTCTTTGAACAAGATAGAAATTTAGGAGTAACATGGCCTTACAAACCCAGCAGTGAGATCTTAAGAGATCCAGCCTATGGCTCTTCCATGGGGTGTCACAGGGTCCCCAGGAAAAAAAAATAGTAAATGTAAAATAACAAAATAAATATTCTTCTGTAGCAATAACAAAGTATAACATAAATTATTCTGTAGCAATTACACAAGAATATCCAGTAATGTCCCTGCCTACAATTAAACACATTCACTTACCGAAAATCGGGGCATCTGCTGTGGCAAATAGGTTCAAGCCTTTGACCACAAACTTAGTCACTGCTCGGTGACATTCGTCTATCCTGGCCTGAAAGGAGACGCTACCGGTAGACTGCAGCGAGAACTGCCAGCATCTGAGCCAGCCAGACTCTGTCTCTCTCATCATGGTCACCTAAATGCACAGTAATGGCAGGTTTTGTAATAAGGCAGATCGCGCTAACATAATATGCACTGTTAGTTGATTATTTACCTGCCGCATTAACGGGAGAGGACGTGCAAACGTTACCACTGCTGCTGGGTTGAGATTCACGAGTCCGGAGCAGAATTAAAAACACGACATTCATTTCAGGTCATCGCGTGTTTTGTGAGCAAATGCTTTTGCATATTCGTAGTGTTTCCTCCCTTAAATGAAATATCTACTTTGCAAGTATTGCAAGTTGCCCTGTTGTCATCCGTTCTCGTAAAGTATAACCAAACTTTTGAGCGTTTGAGCCGCCATGTTTCCTGCCAGGTAAATGACGCTCCGCAACGCGGTGACGTCATTCGGGGCGACTGGAATCGATAAGGGAATCGTTTGCAAAAATGGCAAACAATTCCAAGGAATTGAAACAGTGGGAACTGGTTCTCAACAAGAACCGGTTTTCGATACCCATCCCTAATCATCACATACATGTTTGCACAGTGTGCCCATAATATCAGCTCATAGACAACCCCAAACCGTGAGTACTGCCATGTGTATAAGTTTCCTACTTCTACCCATTAACACAAACCGAATCAAAACACTTGTACAGATTTGCTGATGTGAGGTAGCAAACTCCTCTAAAGCGTAAATGCACTGAAGCTTACACCTGTTATGTTTAAATCATGGCGACAAACGCCCTTTCGCATTTAACCTTAACAAGCATCTGACCACTTTCACAGTCCAAACTGCCTTACCCAGGGTGGAAAATCAGTCTTTTTCCAGATGTGGTTTCATTTCTACATGCTAGCCTCGAGCTAGCCACTTAGCCGCTTGTGCTACTTCCTGGTGTTCTCTACGTCACTTGAAACGTAGTAACTGGCATGTGGTTTAACGGTGTGTACCGCCAGATCTTTAGGAGAGACCGGGAATAGTTGTAACATTTTTGACATTTCTGTTTGTAGCTTGGAGCTCTTTTAAGGTGTGGATTCAAAATGTAATGCAAAGTATTTACATGTCTCTGCTATTAAATAGTACAGCTATTTTCTCTGCAGCACAATTACTTATTGCATGGTGTGGTCTTAAACACAAAGAGTGAAATATTGCAACTAACCCCATAGTCTGGGTTAGTTGTAACATATGCTGGGGTGAAATGTAACACAATGAAATAAGGGTTCTGACAAAATCTTAACATGTAATCTTTTTTATTCAACACCAGAATACACTTAGAACTATTTATGTAGCTATGCGTGTGTGTGTGACAGAATGCAGAAATCTAGCTTTTGAACATATTCCAACCCCCCAAAAAAGAAAAATTATGGAATTTTCAACAACTGAATATTTCATTCATTTTGGTTGGTCTTCCTTGAGTTTGGCCTCATTGGCTCAATGGGCATTGTAACCTACAACTCTTGCACCAACTTTTGAATATAACAATGAAGCTGAAAAAATGTAGTTGTGCACCAGTTGTGTAGTTGTGCAATTCCATTGCAATGTCCATGAGAAGAATTACTTTTTTTCATGGCTTACATTGGTGTGGTTTGCAAAGTGCTTCAGAAAGATGAGGAAATTTGTTTCTTGCACCCACCCTGATTTATTTCCACTACCAATACTTCCTACTGGCCCATCTCTGACAAAGTGGTCTGCATAACGTATGCGTCGGAACACAAACATTGGAGGAATTGTGTTGCCAATGGCATTAACCGCATATACAAAGGTGACCAGTGAACCTCTCTCTGCTGATGTCATTGCCCTAACTTGTTTAAAATAAGTTAAAGTAATAGTGTGGTAAGTTGTAACGTTTGCATTATTGTTACAGCTGACCCAGACTCCTATAGCCATGAACTAACTAACATTACAGACAACTGCTAAAACACTAGCACTAAAGACCTACACAGAATATATCACCATATAGAAGGTCCTGAGTTCGATTCCATCATCAGGCTGGGGTTTTCTGTGTGGAGTTTGCGTGTTCTCCCCGTGTTTGCGTGGGTTCCCTCCAGGTACTCCAGCTTCCTCCCACCGTCTAAAGACATGCAGCTTATGGGGATAGGTTAATTGATTAATCCAAATTGCCACTAGGTGTGAATGTGAGCGCGAATGGTTGTCTGTCTCTGTGTGTTAGCCCTGCGACAGACTGGCGACCTATCCAGGGTGTACCCCGCCTCTCGCCCTATGACAGCTGGGATAGGCTCCAGCGCCCCCTGTGACCCTGAAAAAGATAAGCGGAAGGGAATGGATGGAGTTTAACTGCAAAGCAGATAATGCTATTAGAAATTGAAATAAATTTTTTAAAAATTACTTTTTGGCATAAAAATTACTTTTCTTCTTCTTAAATTGTCTGTGTTTGCCAAAATTTGCTCATTTTTCACATGTGACAGAAGAACTGAATTGGGCATGTATAGAATGAATCACATCATTTGAAACTTGATGTTTCCCTGATTGGAGAAATTGGAAGTGTTACAACTGACCCACGTTACAACTATCTGGTCTCCCTATAGACGTGTGGTATCTACAGATTAACTGAGCCTCAGAGAGTGAGAGCAGAGACTAGAGCAATTTGCTGGTCTGGAGCATTCAGGTGTGCTAAGACACACACCTGAAGAAACCACAAGACTTCTGGAGGAATGTCCTTTGGACAGATAAGACCAAAGTGAAGACGTTTGACCGCCTCATACTCAGTGAAAAGTACAGCGATGGAGGGACAATCAATTCAGCTTGCTTTGCACCCACAGAACCTGGGCACCTTGAACTCCTCCATTTACTAGAGTCAAATGTGAGGCCATCTGATTCCAAACACAAGAGGAAATCTAGAAAGGAGTGGTTTAAAAAGAAAAGAATAAATATGTTGTAATGGCTCAGTCGAAAGTTCAGCCCTCATCTCGACTCACTGGCTGTGACAGGACCTCAAAAGAGCCATGGACGAATGACTCCCTGCAAACCTCAATGAATGGAAACAATTTTCAACAAACAGACGGTCAAATATTTCTTCATGATGTGAGAGACTGATAAAGTCACAATGATAAACTGGTTATACAATCTTTTGAATCTTAGTGTCTACTTAAAAACGAAACGGTGTAATATCTGAGGTTTTATTTACTTCATTTTAGGACCATCTTTTTTTTATTATGTCCTGATGTGATTGTGTCACATGACTGTACATTAGCTACAGCAGACATCCACTGCATGATGTTTCTTTGTCACAACTAGAACAATTTTCAGTGGATCCTGCAGTTTTCCATGCAGGACTTTCATGTGATGGAGTACTCTGAAAGTGTGCTACACCGGACAAAAAAAAACAGGATCTGTGTTCTTCTTGAAGCATGTGGTGTGCATGTGTTCATTAAAGAGAAAAAGGAGAAATGAAAGCTCTTAAAAGGACAAAAATTACCCATCATGCAGTTTAAAAAAAAAACAACTTTAAAAAACTTTATTGCTGAATTTAATTTTACAAATCAATCTTGAAAAAATATAGAAAGGTGTTGCAAAATATCTGACCAGATCTCAGGTAGATCGTGTGGATGTAAATCACACTCAGTTTCTATTGTCAGTATTGTGTGAACAACACTTCAACCTTATTGTATGTGGTTATTAAAAATGTTAGAATTGACATTAAAAATCATACGTCAATATATCAGGATACAAAACTATACAGGTTGTTAAACAGAAACAAACATTATCAACAACTTTGTAAAAAACAAGACAAAAATGTTTGTTTTACTCTTTTTTGTATACTTTTCTTTTTGGTGCTGAAAAGGCCACACATTCACATTTCATTACACTCCATTCTTCAAATTTTGTCGTACTGTCCTGACTGCGGTCGCAGTTTCAAGGCTGATGAACTAATTCCCAAAAAGCCAGAGCTGCACGGCTACTTAGTACAGTGATGTTTCACAGTTGAGTTAAGCAGCATCATTTACTTATTTCTTGCATGGCACCTGAATGGTTTTTTTTTCTATTAGCTATACATTATACACATTTATAAACAAGTAGGTTTAGGGAATAGTGAAAAAAAAAACAAGTATTAAAAAAAACATTCACAGTGCTCCATGTACCAAAAAGACAGTTACAGAAGAACAAATTACATTTTTCCATGTCATCAAAGAAAAGAAGCCTTTACACAGAAACTTAAGTTTGGTAATAAAATATATACATTTTATACATAACAAGTTAGTATTTAAGTACATTGAGATAAACATCAAGAAAATATTTTGGTACAAATATTAGACTTAGGGAAAATAAAGCCCATAACCGATTAGTGCAGCAATGTCAGAATAATGTTGAGTAAACTAGTTATGGTACATATATAAAATATGTAAATATGGCACTTAGCATCTGGTATATATAATTCAGAGTTTACAAGGAAATCTGATGAATGGAATAGTCTCCTCCTCCTTTAGCTTCCAAAAAATAGATGTAGTTTCCATGAGCAGGAACAAAAGATGAAAACTAGATTTTTCAAACAGCCAGTATTGCATCAGCAGTGAGTAATCACCTCCTTTGGCTCAGAAGAAAGTACTTTCCCATTTTCACTTTGGAGCTCGTCTGAGAGAAGTCACTATTTTACACCCATTTTACACATCTTCCCTCACCGGAAAATCCTTCACAAAGAGAAAATGAAAGATTAAATAATTGGAGAGACACAGTAACAAAGCCAAATATCAACAAACACTAGCAAAAGTGTTAGTGGCTGATAAAAAGCTGCAGCAAGAGCAACAGAGTCACTCTGGTTTAACCAGTAATGCAGTTCACGTGGCGTTACGAAACTCACTGTGAGACGTTCCACGATGGCTCCAAATCAACAAAAATCCAAGCACCAACACAACAGGGACCCCTTTACATAATATCCTGAAATAGGGGTCTGGTTTGGGGTCTTGGGTGATATCTGGATCTGAAATTCTTGTTTCACTCTCTGAAAAAAAGAAATTATAATAATTGATATTATGAAATGTTCCACAGTTACCTGTATAATAAGTGTTACTGTTTTTGCATTTAATATCAGAGCACTTTTATTTTAAAAGTACCAGGCAACACCTCAGATCCATCTTTGCTGAAATAACAATTTAAAATGAATGATTACCAGATGGGCATGTGACATTGACTTGACATGTAGGCTCTGAGAGGAAGTTGCTTTCAGTCTCGAGTCTACTGTGAAAATAGTGGACGTCAGTTTCTTCATCCAGGCTGTATGTGGTAGAGATGTTAGTTGTGGTTGAATTTGACAGACACGTTCCATTCAAAGTCCACTGAATGTTAGGCTCTTTGTAGCTGTCAAGCTTTACAACACATTGGTAAACGTTTTCGCCATTTGGGCGAGTCTCACTGTGCTGAAAAGTATGTGTCCCTGGTGAGAGATGATTTTTGTTAAAATTATGAAATTTCATGAGTATTAAAATACTGTTGGTATCCACAATGGATGACTTACCAAAAACTACAAGATTCACATAAAAACGTCTGTATAGTGGAGAATAAAAACGACAACTGTATTTTCCCTGGTCTTCTTTTGTGATGTTTTTTAATAGAACCGAACAATTACTGCTGTCCTTATAAAAAAATGTTTCATATCGGTGGGACAGGTTGTCTTTAAAATCTAAGGTCCCATCATTATATCTGAAGATCAATTTTTGTTTCACCCATCTCTTCTCATCTTCTTCCACTTGCCACTTGAAGTCCTTATTTGAATTTCTATTAGGGCAGTCACATGGCAGGAGCACATCGTCTTTCTCAAAGCCTTTGACAGTGACAGTGATGTCATCACCTGCGACAGAAAAGATGACCAATCATAAATCCAGTTATCAGAATCACGATGTCTGCATTAAATTATCAAAAATAAACTTGACAAAATAAGAAAACACAGAACTTGCTGCTTCACAAAAGTTAAATAATCACAGAGAAACTGAGGTACAACTCTGTGGGCTTTACAGCTCTGCTGTTAGAGTCATTTTCAGATTGAAATATTTCTCATGGAGATATAACCAGTGACTCCCGACTGTGCATTATATGTAGGATTTGTTGCATCTTCTAAAAGACCAGACATAATCATTAAAACACAATTCAGTGATTTGAGTTTTTAATAGTACAAAAACAGCACGAAATCAAGTGTTCTGAAGTGGCCGACCTTTTATTTGCAAGCATCTATTTTATTTATTAAAAAAAAATCTAGGCAGAAACATTTGGGGAAAATAAAAATGATACCAATAAAGAGAACAAGAAACATATCTTTATATTGTTGTTTCATTTAAGAGTGTAGAAAGACAGTGAATAAATGAAAGAATGCAGGAAATAAGTTATTCAGTTAGGTTAATCCTAATAATTCAAGTAAAATAAAGTTTGTTTTGATTTCATATCAACTGTGTTTGATTTAATGCCATTAGTCTGCAGTAGAAAGTTGTCAGATCCTGTTTCATTTCTTTGACTCTAATGAGTTTATTTCTTTGATACTACAGAGCTGGTTTGTTATATTTACTAGGTTATAATGAGTGTAATGAACTAAGCAAGTAACTAATAGTTAAAGCTGCTCTAGTTGTTTTCACCTAGCGCTTGTGTAATGTTTAGCTGAGTACATTCCTCCCTGTAAAATATTAACAATCAGCATATTTCACAACTGTACATTTAAAACAATCCATCCGGCAACGCCACATTTTTCATTTACCATCCACACAATCACTAATGTTTGTTACTCTTGTTTCACTTTCTGATAAATCTCCAGGATATCAACACAGTTGTTTGTGTGTTTCATGTTTCCCATCTGTTGTTCTTTTACACTTCAAGTGATAACTGCCTAAATACTTCTATATTCAAATTATAATCCCTTCTATTGTGCCAATTGCTACATGGAATTTAGCAACATGTGCTGGTTTAGGCATGAAACTAAGACATGATTGCACAACCACTCCTCGTTAGAGATTTGAGCCTCAATTTGTTTGCATTTCTTCAGATTGAATAAAGAAAAGACATCGAAAGAAAAGAGCTGATGATAACCAGACGATGTAAACAGACAGCTCTGACCTGACAGTTCAGGTCATCTCCAATAAACTAAAATAATTAAAACAGTCAAGGCAAAGGTCTTCTGTGACTGTTTACTGGATTTTACAATGTAGGCGTGTTTGTTTCTGTATCTATAAAGAATCAAATTCTTTTAATCAAAGAATTTCTCGATTCTGATGAGAAAGATTTCAGATTTTTTGGGGAGAATGTATATATGTGCATTCAAATTGCATCTCTGAGGATTCGCATTAGGCTTAGTCATTACTAAATACTAAAAATGTATGAGTTTTATATGTATAACTACATGTAATTGTACCATATTTAACACATAATTTGATTTTTATTATTGACTGTTTAATCTTACGTACAAACTGAATTAAAACAAATACTAAAATGAAAGAACTAAAAACAAATGATTGCCTTCCTATACAGGTTAGACCTGAACTTGACCTTGTTGTTTTAACACCCTAGGCTGTTTTAACAGTGGTTTACAGTTGAAGAAGAACACATTTCCAATCACGTGACATTAGTGAAAAAACTTTCTATAAACATTCACTGCTAAAAAGGAAAACAAACTGTAACTTTTGTGAGTGTTAAAAGATGTGAACCTTAAGTAATCTAATAGACTTTACCACAGCAGCCCAGTAGTTACTCCCACTTTAGCTCATAGCTAAAAGTATGATTTAAAAAACCAAAAAAACGTTTGCAATGTCTTTGATAAAGGAAGAGCTAAAGCTTTCATAAGTCTTAAAACTTTCAGTTTCACAGATAAAGCGTGGACTAGAAATGTTTTGCGATGGAGCTCTTTTAGTCTTTTAGTTCAGGGTTAGCTTTAATCCACGTCTGGGAATCTGGGTGAATGAGTCAAGGTTGAACTGACTTTGAACCGTCTTTTAGGATGTCACGCACTATAGATTTTATTGCTTTGCATTTCTACCCACGCAAGTTATTCACCTTTCTGATTTTTAGGTAAGAGCTGTGCGAAAATTAACATGATTATGTAACTGTCCTAATAAGACTATTAGAAATTGTATGATGTAGTTTTCATAAGGTGATAATGTGTGTACACAAAAATGTGTGTGAGCTTTTTTAATCCAGTTTTGATTATAAAAGAACAGCTTTTCAAACAGCTCTTACACTGTGGTATTTTTAATTGCTGTAGCAGAACATGTAATTGAATTGTTTAAACTATTTATGATTGTGTTACTCATTGAATGTGGTCTTAACTTCATCTAGGTCACACATTAGTACTTTTGGCTACTCCCCAGGTGGACGGATCTGTGCTTGATTTGGCACAAATTCTTCACTGGATTTTCTGATCCAGGCTGCCAAGAGTGAGCTCCTGCAATCAAACTGGGGATCTTTGCGCATAAAGCAAACATGTGGAGCACTAAAACCCCTGTCCCAGCTCCATCTGAGTTCCATCTATACACAAACACAATCTGTCTAGCATATTAATAGCTTTTCATGTACAGTAAACAAGTAAGATTTTTTTCTGCTAAGATAACCTCCATATGGTATCCAAGATTTAAAAATTTTCAGTATCATTGTAAGTGTGACTAGAATTGCTCCACCCAAGATTAAGTCTCAACTAACAAAGTGTTTGGGTATTCATAATAACATAAGTGCGCGACATACAAAGATAACCCTCAAAACAGATCAGCATTCCCAAAAGAAGTGAAACAAATTTAAGCATAACAGCACAACACTTTTTAAAAAATGTACAGTGTGACAAATACTGAAAAAATGTTAAATACACTGTGCTGTGTTTGTAAGAAAAATCATAACATAACATCCTGACCAAAGATGTCGTAATGGACTGTTGATGCAACAAGGCTCGGAATAAACAAGCAAACTGGGAGTGTGTTGCTGAATACCTCCAAGAGGTGTCAAGGGAACCCAGCTATGAGCTGAAACAGGGAGGGAAGCATAAAACTCACGACTAGCATTAAGTCTTAACTTCTTAAGTTCAAGAGTTTACTTTTGTGTTAAAAGCTGACATGAACGTGTGATCTGGGAACGGACAACCGATTAACAGATGAAGGTCTTTTAAGCATTTACAGCAAATATAATGCAGAATTAACACTCAAGAAACATCGTGAAGATGTTTTGTGTTAAATCAACACTTTTGAAGTTGAAGATTGACTGACCTACTTAATTGATTAACACTGAGCAGTGCCAATAATATTTCTACACCGGTCTTAGCGTTATAAATTTAACACTAAGTAGTGCTGATTTGCTAACATTGAAGAATCAACACTGGCATTTCTGATGTGTACCCTTTTTATGAGAAGAGAACGACATAAATCTCTTTGCATTTAAATGATTTGATTGGCATGAAGACTTACCTGCGGACACCACAAAAAACGCGGAGAGCAGGAAAAAACGCATAATTCCTCCACGGGTGGACTGCTGCTAGAGGTAATCTGTACTTCCCAGATTGCGATTGATAATCTGTGTTAGTCTGCTGTCCTAATCTGCTCCTTCTGACAACACTTTCTGACGCTACATTTTCGAGAGCTCTGTAACTTCTGTGCGCCTCGACACAAACCACTCCACTTAAACCTCGTGTTATTGGGAAATGAAAGTCCTCTCCGGAATACCGTCACACTACGCCTATAAAAGGAAATCAATAACTAACGCGGCGAAAGTCTCGCCACCTACTGAGGACAAAGAATATTAAAACACTCGTGGGTTTGGACACTAGAGACTTGCAGCATAAATGTATGCAACACAATCTTATTTGAAATGGGTGATGTTGTAGTTGTTATTGTAAATGTTCTCAACGACATGTAAGCGCGCGCGCGCACACACACACACGCGCGCTCCCTCCGCCCGCTCCCACCAATCCAAACACATCCTCCAGCCTCGCGCCGTCACCGGGAGCTGGATCAGCAGGATCGGGACAATAGCATCCACCACTGCGTCGACGCATATCCCGACATTTCTCTTTGTGCAAACGGACAAATCGTGAACATAACGGCGCTGCTGGACACCGGGAGGACGGTATGGGGGAGCACGCGGCGTTTCTACTGTTACTCGTGGCGACCTTGACGCTTTCATCCGAGGTGAGTTTAGCGGAGAAACCGCAGCCTGTGGCGGCTAACCGTTACCTGGGCCAGACTCTTATGCCACCGTAGCTGTCAAACACTAACCCCGACACCCCCTCTCCATACACACACCGTGTTAAATCTTCATAACGACTATTAAAAAAATAACATATGCAGATTAGATGGAGTCATAACAACACGGCGTGGCTGCTAATGGATGACATAAGAGCTATTAGAAGGTGCTGCTGCCAAAGATAACGCGATGTAAGGGCTTGTGAGCGGCCCACGCAGCCTTTAATCCTGTAAATGGATGCCCTCTGTTTTTAACAGAGGTGAAAATGTGCCCTGTGAATCCACCTTAATCGCAGACCTGCAGTGTACACACACAGAGTCGCTGCGCAAAATAAACCACCAAACCAAGAATGTCAGCAATGCTACCGCGGCCTACCGTTAGATGTCAGTGGTTGGTTTCTTGGCCCTGTCATGTCGGATGTTATTAGTCACGGAGTGTTTTTTTTTTTTCATTCTCCTACTACTCATTAATGTTTGCTTTTTACGTTAAGAGAAGTATTAACAGTTTAACCGCTACGCCTTTCGCCGGGTTATAGCACCGAGAAGGGTGTAGGGAGCTAACGGTGGCTAGCTTTTTTTCTAGAAAATGACAACACAGCTGTAAATGTCAAGTCCACTGTTAAATACCTGGACGGATTTAAACCCAGTACCCTTCTAGAAAAACAAGAAGGGTTTATCATGTGTGTAAATAACCCAACTGTGTCCGGTGACACCAGCCTTTTATTTATTTATTTATTTTTATATAGCGTAGATAATGTCGCGCTGGGCCGCCTGGTCCAGCGGAGCTGCGGGGCGGTGAAACTGCTGAGGAGAATGGAAAAAGGATGCAGCCTTATTAGTTTCACACAAGCAAGATGGCGCCTGCAGCTTGGTGTTCCTCTGATGGACCACAGAGGAATATGTTGCCCAGGACAGCTGGAAAAAAGGATGAATGTGCACCTGTAAATCAATTAGTGCATTTTTCCTCACTGTCACGTTACATTCACGGCGAAGGGGTTGTTTTTCACACTGCAGGCTCACCAGCCCCTGTGTGTGGTGCAGTGAAAATGTCTCCACAGCAAAATTATGCGGTACACACTATCGACACCATACCCGTGTCTGTCGTGACATTTGAGCTGCATTTGTTTTGTAACGTTGAAATCAGCATTGTGCTGCCTTTTACGCACCAAGCCTCCGGCGATATAGAGATTATAATTTTCCACGAGGTTTGTCACGGTAAGCATACCGAGGATTGTTTTACTCTCTTGCCAGTTTAGTTTATCCCAGCACCCACAAGCCTATTATGCTGTAGTGATTTCGCTTTCTCTCTTTTTGTTTTATTGTTTTTTTTTTGTCGTAATGTGAAAATGATATACAAGCCCTGCAGCACCAAAATACATTAAGTTATTTTAGGGTAATCTTGGATTGGTTTACTAGTAACATGCGGCTTTATGAAAAACTGGTTGAGGCTTAAATATGAAAACAGGCAGCGTCACTTTGAAAGACATAAATAAGTAATGGAGTATATGGTAGTGCTGTGATAACGCAATCAATCATATCAATGTGATACCAAGTAAATCAAGGGCCAGTATTGCCTATACTTTTAACCAGGGAAGGCAGTGTGTCATGATTTATCAGAGTCAGAGAGACTTTATTTATCCCCAAGGGGCAATTAAGATACAACAGAGCAGCATGACGTTGTAGGTCTGTGTCAGTGTACATGCGTACCTGTGCGTGTATGGGCTCAAATTGTGGTTAGAAATATTTTGTACTTGTAAATCAGGATTTGTATGTGTAAAAAGAATTTGTGTGTGCGTAAAAAAGATTTGTGTGTGGACTTAGCCAAAAAATACGTGTGAAACTGCATTCGAGTTTCAAGTTACAAGTATGAATTTTGACCCTATTTTTCTTCCTTTCTTCTGTTTGTCCAATGTCATGTCAATCACAAATGTAACTATCCAATCAGAGAACAGATGGGTTTGGCTATTTGAGGGGTGCTTTATGGAGCTTCAGGTCCTTGAAGGGAATAAATGCCCTTTTACATGCCAGCACAGCGTTTTCCTTCATCACCACGAAGGAAAACAGTCTGTGGTGGTCCGAGTTTTGTGTCACAGGTTTACGTGCTTAATACAGGGACCTCCAGAGACTTTTCAACAGCGTCAGAGTCAGAGATAGAAACAACAAGGAGCAGGTGCATCTAGTACAGGTAGAGCTGCTGCAAAAACCCACAGAGCTCAGCAGCCGGGTCAGCCCTGACTTTGTGTTAAACTCATCCTAAAGTAATAATGGTATTTCTAACCACTGATATACCACAACTTTATCCTTTCAACAGCTACTGAAAGTTAGGGGACCTAGCTTCTATTGGATATTTACATAGAGATCCTCTAGCGTCCAACTGTATTACCCTTCAAGGACCTGCAGTTCAAAAAAGTGCCCCTCTGACAGACTAACCCATCTATTCTCTGATTGGATAGTTAAATTTGTGATTGACATGACATTGACCAACCAGATGAAAGGAAGAAAAATAGGGTCAAAATTCGTACTTGTAACTTGAAACAAATCTTTTTTACGCACGCACAAATTCTTTTTCCATATACAAATCCTGATTTACAAGTACAAAATATTTATGATCACAATTTGAGCCCATATGCGTGTGTGTGTGTGTGTGTGTGTGTGTGTTTTCTCCGTGTTCAGCCGAGAGAAAGTCTCCCTTTACTCCATTAGGCAAAAGTCCACAATCTTTGGTCAACGCGGGTGGCCTTGAAGGAGGTGGGAGAAAGTCACAAAAACCAGTTTTGTTATCTAAGGGAGAATTTTGTTATTCCTATCAGCTTTTGCCTTGAGCATCCAGCTGGCGCCAGGGGGCAGAATGAGGTGAGATGGTAGTTGTTTTGGTTAGTGCGAACAAACTGCATCCAATTTTGCAGCTGGTCTAATGTCCATCACTGGCCACCAGGTCTCTCAATTCCCGTTGCAGTGTCACCTCAAGATCTTATCCATATTGCAGAGCCATGAGCTTCTCCAAGATCTTATCCATGTTGTGTTCAGTAAACACAGTCTGAGTACTCACAGCCCTGCCCATCGTCTATCATGTTGGCCAGCCTTATGGGATTTTTAACAGCTGTTGCCGCTTCTTGTTCTTCAATAAGCCAGGTCCGAGCCAGCTCCAGTCAGCCAGAACTCTGTTATCGTGGTTCTGAATTGGTAGATGTCGTTCAATGTCCTCCATCGAGAGTGTCGCCAGACACACGACGCAACGACCATCGAGTATCCGGCAGCAAACGTCTCCGCAGGACAATCGGGCTCTCCCAAGCCCCGGCTTCTCGCCGAGAAGAGGTTGCTTTATGATCTAAAGCATCATCAATCTGCAAATTGTACAATGCAATACAGTTTTATGTGTATAGCAAATTTAAAATCAGAGGTACACCAAAGTGCTTCACAAAATCCAGTAAAAGTAGTAGCAAAATACAAATGCAAATAAGCTAGCAGGTAGAAAGCATTGATTAATCAAGCATACAAGGTAAGCAGATATCAAAATAAAACTTCAAAGGTAAAATCAATACAAAACATTGTTCAACAAAACAGAAGAAAAGGGGTTCCATGCGAGTACACTTACAAGAAGCGTACTCTAGATAGCCAGGAAGGCTAAACCAAATAGATACGTTTTCAATTGAGATTTAAAAGTCTGGATCGAATCAGACACGCAAATAGCTTGTGGGAGATTGTTCCAGATGTTAGGTGCAACTGGAGCGAAAGCACGGTCACCTCTGGTCTTTAGCTGTGACCTAGGTTGCACCAAGAGCAATAGGCCTGTTGATCTCAGTGCTCTCCTAGGAATATAGAGGCTGAGAAGATCAGTAAGATAGCTAGGTGCGATATTATTTATGATTTTAAAAGTAAGCAATAAGATTTTAAAATCAATGCGATATTTAATGGGAAGCCATTGTAGGTCAAAGAGAATTGGGGTAATAGACTCAAACCTACCAGTTCCATTTAAGAGGCGTGCCGCAGCATTTTGAGAAAGTTGCAGTCTATGTAGAAGGGCAGATTGGAGACCAGTGTATAGGGAGTTGCAGTAGTCTAATCTAGATGTGACAAAGGCATGGATATGTTTTTCAAGATCCTCACGTGGTAAGTATGGCTTGGCCTTAGAGATTAGACCTAGTTGGTAAAAACTAGGTTTAATTACAGAGGACACAAGAAGGTTTTTGAACACATTTTGATGACCACTAAATCATGATTTTCACATCTTTCAGCTTTTCATGTAGTTTGAGACTGCTTTTTGGGGGTGGGACCTGGAATGCACATCTGCCCCTCTCTGAAGTGCTTTGGGTGAACTTCTGTTGTTTAAACCTGCTATAAGCTGGAATAAAGTAAATGTGACAGTCAACACAAAAAGTTTCCAACATTTTTTAAAATTAATATTTGAGCTTTATTCTTACATTTCCAAAAGAAAATATTTTTTAACACAATTCAGTGGGCTGTATACTGAACTCGGAGGGTAGAAACAAAGTATCGATCCTATCGCGCTAGTATCGATCCAATACTAGTACCAGCGTTAGTATTGATGCTACAGATATTTGGAGCGAGACACCCACCTAGTATATGGGGTGAATAGCTATGAGTGGAATGATGTGCCCTTCAGCAGATGTTAAACCACACACACACATCCTCAGTTGATATACCCCAAAAAGATGTAATTAGAAATATAAATAAGTGAGTAATTGGGTAACATAATGCAGACCAGGCAGACCAGCTACTAGAAACAATGGGTTATGACATGCATATTCACAGGAGTCTAATTATGTGCTGTTATTCGCAGGCAAACACATCATAATGTCAGAATTAGTCATTTAATAATTGGCAACAGTTGGCTCGGAGGCTAGCGTTTTGTCAGTGTGCACCATCAGCTTTTTTGTGTTATCTGCCAGAAAATCAAGGCCCCACAAAGGCGAAAACACATCAAGACTTCCACCAATTGTGTCCCAAACAAAAAGGATGGAAAAATATGCTGATAGCAGCATCCTATTAAATCGACTGCCAAACCCGGTTCTATGGAAAGACATTATTTATACCTTATGGGGTTTTTTTCGTAGCTAGAATTTAATACCTTGTAGATTACTTTTATTTTCCCTTCTGAACACTCCCATTGTACTTTAACTAATGGAGTAAAGCCAGACTTGACAGACAGATTAAGAAAACAGAAAATGTGCTGTTATATGGCAGTAGTATTGTTGAGGAATTTAAAAGCATTCATCTTTATGACTTATTAATCTCACTACTTTATATTTGAAGTATGCAGTAGAATGACTTCAGAGGAACTTGGTACATATAAGCTGCATGATGAGATATTTCTGGATAAGCTATACTTTAGGGAGTTTGGTAGTTTTCGTTATTGTTCTGTTTTATACTTTTTCTCTGTCCAGGTGCCAGATGATGACTCGGTGGGTTTGCTAACCGAGCCCCAGGTGGCCATGTTCTGCGGGAAGCTCAACATGCACATCAATGTGCAGAGCGGCAAATGGGAGTCCGACCCTTCCGGTACCAAGAGCTGCATTGGCACCAAGGAGGGCATCCTGCAGTACTGCCAGGAGGTATTTCAACCGAGTAAAACAGCACTGCAGAGAGAGAGAGGTATGAAGTATTGCAGCAATAACATTCAAATCTCCCATGTTTGCACAGGTGTACCCAGAGCTGCAGATTACAAATGTTGTGGAGGCCAACCAGCCTGTCAGCATCTCCAACTGGTGCAGGAAGGACCGCAGGCAATGCCGCAGTCATGCACATATTGTGGTGCCACACCGCTGTCTGGGTGAGCTTTTTTTAGTCCCTTTGTTACTGAGTGTGTTTATGCATGGTTGCATCTTTAAAAGTGTACAATACATGCAAAAAGGTGTATTTCTGTTGCAGTAGGAGAGTTTGTGAGTGACGCCCTGCTCGTTCCCGACAAGTGTAAGTTTCTGCACCAGGAGCGTATGGATCAATGCGAGAGCCACCTGTACTGGCACACTGTAGCCAAAGAGGTGAGGAGGGTGGCTTTTTGTGTCTGTTTGCTTCCCTCATTGTCCTTCTGGTTCTGTGGTAGCGCCACTGTATGACTCAGTGCTGTCAGCCTTCCCTGGCACTTTCTTCTGAGTTATTCTTGTCCTTTTCTGTGCCGTTTATATTCAGTAAGCCATAGTTCAGGTTTCTGGGTTTGCTGCAATTAGCTCTCATAAGGATTAAACCGATTGAACATTATGGTGTTTGATTTTGGATGCTGTGTGCTGTTAAAATTAGTACTGCGGAGACCGCTCCATGAATCTCCACGACTACGGGATGCTGCTGCCATGTGGTATAGACCGTTTTCGAGGGGTGGAGTTTGTGTGCTGCCCGGCCTGGGCTGAACGGGAGTCAGACAGCGCACAGCTTCAGGGGGAGGAATCCGATGTGTGGTGGGGCGGAGCTGAGAGCGAATACTCTGATAACAGGTACGATCACAGGTGGACTTTGACTCGTTTCTGTGCACGCCTGTTGATACAAAGGCTGAACCACCCGTTCTGACCGCAGCATGACCCGCCCAACGGACATACAGCTGGCCGCCAGGGAGGATGACGAGGATGTGGACGAAGAGGTGGAAACTTTTGAAAGGGATGACAACGGGGATGGAGAAGAAGATGACGAGGAAGTCGATATGACGGATGACCGAGATGGCGATGAGCCCAACGCTAACATCGCCATGACAACAACGACAACCACCACCACTGAGTCAGTTGAAGAGGTCGTTAGAGGTGAGAAATGAAGCAGTTCTGCCCTCTTCTCACTCTTCTTAAGTTTTTTTGTTTGTTTGTTTTTTGTTCATGGTTTGATTTCCATTATGTGTCACTATGTTGAGTTTCTTCTGTCTCCCATAAAATTCCAAACCTCACCTTTTGCATTCATGTTTAATTTGCCTATGTGTACATGTCTCAGCGGTTTGTTGGGCTCGTGCTGAGTCAGGCCCATGTCACGCCATGCTGGAGCGTTGGTACTTCATGCCTGAGACGGGCCGCTGCGCCCCCTTCTTGTTTGGGGGCTGTGGGGGCAACAGGAATAACTTTGAGTCGGAGGAGTACTGCCTCGCTGTCTGCAGCAGCTCGTGTAAGTCCCGGGACTGAAGCTACAACCTGAAGTGTCCACATCAGGAGCCTGATTCCTGTCCTCAGGCTGCTGCAGACTGTTTCTCTGGCTCGCTCGTTCTTTCTGTCTCTCACTGACCTTACCGTCTGAGGCCTGTTAACCTTTCAGAGCACTGACAACTGGCTGTAGTTTCATTCATTTCATCATTTTTTCCATCAAGATAGAAACTGTATTTTTGAATTGGAAAGCAAAAGTAGACACAAGAAGAAGAAAAAAGAGGGCCACAACATTACAAGGCTGTGAGCAAACCTAGTTCAAAAGGACCAAATCATTGTTAGTTCTACCTGAGGAGAAAAATCTTTCAAAAGTCAAAAGTGAAAATGTGGCACACATACAGTGTACCAAATAACTGCTGACACTCTGGGGAATATTGCTCATTTTGTTTTATAGGTAAAAAGAGAACCCCCCCCCTAACTCTAACATTAACCCTCTCAGGCTCAAATTAAACCTTTTGTTGCTAATGCACAACCAAGTCCTGCAGTGGTACTTCTGAGTAAAAAAAACTCATAAAATATGTATGTGGGGTAATCAGGTTGTTAGCTTTTAACTGTTGCAAATCGGCAACGCCTGCCTCGAGAGGGTTAAGCTGCTGCCAGAGGCGAGTCTGCTTATGCTTCGCTAACAGGCTAAAACAGAGAGATAGAGCAGGCTTGATGACTTTTACATTAAGATATGATGAGATGAGGGTATTCAGGGTTAAAGTTAAAAACTGGACTTTGTTTGAAGTCTCTAAAAAAAAAAAAAAAAAAAAAAAAAAGGTGCCATTAATGGCAAAGATAAATAATGGGTTACACTTTGTTATAGATTTCACTGTAGCACACGCGGTTCAAACACAGCGTTAAACAAACACAGCGTTAAACAAACACATGCGGGGTTTTTGGCTAAGAGTGCAGCTCAAATGTTTACATAATTTTCAATAACATTCTTTTGTGTTCTTAACAGGTGTAGCTTGCACAATAGTGTACTCACCCTGTGGTAGCTCGATGCTGAAATACATCCTTGCTGGCGTTAACAACAGATAACGTGGCATGTAGATTTATTGTTTTTGGAAATCCTATTTTCCTAGTTAGTTTTAATGTGTGAAATCCTACAAATCAAACTAATTTGCATTGAAAAGTGACTTTAACATTATATAAGTAATATTGTTAACATGTTAGCAGGCTTCACAGATCTGTGATTTCACTGCTTCTTTGCAATTCAGATACCTCTTTATGAGAACTCGCTTATAAGTCAAACCCACATATGAAATATGAAAAAAATAAATTTCATTATTTAAATAGGCTGATTACTCCCTGAAACCTCTGGACACTGTGGGTTTAAGCAAATCATTAAAACAGGGTTAATTCTGCTTAATTAGAATGATAAACGAGGGATTAAATGAAGATAAATTGCAGTTTTATTAGTGCGTGACTCAGTGCCAGCAGTGTTTTTTTTTGTTTAGTTTAGTTTAGTTTTTTAAATCCTACTGGCCAACAGGAGAGTTTCCATGGTGCAGAGTGGCCATGACACAGTCGTTCACCTCCAAACCATTTAATCACTCATTGAATCATTTCTAACCCGCATCGCCGTCATAACAGTGTGAAGACCCAACGGTGAATGCCACCTTGTGTCTGCATGCGTTTCTATACCCGTGTGTGTCTGCATGCTTCACACTGCAGTGTGTGTTTGTAAAAAAAAAAAAAAAAAAAAAAATGAATAAAAAAAAATTGTGCCTGCAGCTCTGTAGTAGTGAAGATTCCATCGGTGTGTCTTAACCAGATGTGTGTTGGTGGCGTGTGTGGTAAAAGGGAATGCACTCTTTTAAGTTTTAAGCTGGTTTCCGTTTCCTCACAGCGAATTCATCAGCGATACAGTCGGCCCTCATCCTGACTCAGCAGTCCTTATCTCCATGGTCCCACATTCAACAGACACACAAAAACTGTGGGAAACACTTCACTTTCTGTCCCCTGAAATCCTGCTTATCTCTTATGTAAATATTTACATAGAATTTCCATTAATTTTCTGTGTGTACCTAATCTCTCAAGTCCCTAACCCACCCTTTCATCAAACAAGTGGAATCGTTTATAACTGAATGCATTGTGGGTTTCCAGCCGACCGATTTCAGTGTTTTTCCTGCATTTAAACATCTGTCTATCTCTGTTCTGCGCCTCAGTTTGCTTTCAACTGCTCTGTGTTTAATTCCCGTCTCCCCGTACTCTCATCCAGTACCAACAATGGCCCCCAGTCCTCCAGACGCTGTGGATCGCTACCTGGAATCACCCGGTGACGACAGCGAACACACAGACTTCCAGAAGGCCAAAGAAAGCCTGGAAGCCAAACACCGTGAAAAGATGTCCCAGGTGTGTGTTTGTGTGTTTTCTTATCGTAAGCATTCCTCTCAATATGATGTAGACCAGCGGTCTCCAACCTTTTTTGCGCCACGGACCGGTTTATGCCCGACAATATTTTCACGGACCGGCCTTTAAGGTGTCGCGGATAAATACAACAAAATAAAACTAGTACCTGTACCGGAAAAAAGAAGATAACACACGTGAAAAGACCCAGGAAAACCGAGTTAACGATAAAAACAATAACAAAATAACGCTGAAAACCGATTAAAACCCTGAAAACCATACATTTCACACCTGAGCCTCAACTCTCGCGGCCCGGTACCAAACGACTCACGGACCGGTCCGAGGCCCGGGGGTTGGGGACCGCTGATGTAGACCATGACAGAAGCTTAAACGTCTTGCTTTTTCTTTCAATCTGACACTTCAGGTTATGAAGGAGTGGGAGGAGGCTGAGAGGCAGGCCAAGAATCTGCCTCGTGCAGACAAGAAAGCAGTCATCCAGGTAGGAATCAGGCCACAGTGTCTGCTGTAAATGTTTAATTGCCAAAAAGAGTTACATTACATACATATACATTACATAACTGAGATTTATATTATCCTGGACAAATTTGGCAAAAGTTTAAGAGAAATAGAATTTAGAGTTTCTTGGTTGCGGGTGCATTTATAAAGGAGATTACATTTAAAGCCAGTTAAGTGAGTTGTTATATCTTAATTAACCCTAATGAATTGAATGGATTTAAATGTCCATGGAGTTTGCGACAGGGAGATAAAAATAAGATTTAATAATTGTAATTGACGATGTGTCAGCTGATATTCTGAAATGGGTCAGCGAGAGGTTCATCTTACACTTGAGCAGTAAAAGGACGATGGGGTGCTGTCGTCATCCCGATGGGTGGCTGGGCGAGCAGCATGGACATCCAAGTTTATGAACAAGACAATTCAAGAATGAGGCAACGTAAAATTTGAAAATTGATACCATATGTGCATCTACTAAAATACTTGACCTCAAGGTCCACATGTCAAGTCTTCTGAAAATCTTGTAAATGTGATAACTCAAGAAGGCTGAGGAGTAGCATTGGAGGTCGTCAGTATTTTTAACCCTGTAGAATACATTTCAGATAAATAAATGATTAGGGATGGGTATTGATAAGATTTTCACGATTCCGATTCCAGTTTCGATTCTGTTTAACGATTCGATTCTTTATCGATTCTCTTATCAATTCTTTTTAAAAAAAAAAAGGAGAACACTAAGGTCGATTAGCTTAGAACTTTGTTTTATATCTTCTCTTTGAACAAGATAGAAATTTAGGAGTAACATGGCCTTACAAACCCAACAGTGAGATCTTAAGAGATCCAGCCTATGGCTCTTCCATGGGGTGTCACAGGGTCCCCAGGAAAAAAAAATAGTAAATGTAAAATAATAAAATAAATATTCTTCTGTAGCAATAACAAAGTATAACATAAATTATTCTGTAGCAATTACACAAGAATATCCAGTAATGTCCCTGCCTACAATTAAACACATTCACTTACCGAAAATCGGGGCATCTGCTGTGGCAAATAGGTTCAAGCCTTTGACCACAAACTTAGTCACTGCTCGGTGACATTCGTCTATCCTGGCCTGAAAGGAGACGCTACCGGTAAACTGCAGCGAGAACTGCCAGCATCTGAGCCAGCCAGACTCTGTCTCTCTCATCATGGTCACCTAAATGCACAGTAATGGCAGGTTTTGTAATGAGGCAGATCGCGCTAACATAATATGCACTGTTAGTTGATTATTTACCTGCCGCATTAACGGGAGAGGACGTGCAAACGTTACCACTGCTGCTGGGTTGAGATTCACGAGTCCGGAGCGAAATTAAAAACACGACATTCATTTCAGGTCATCGCGTGTTTTGTGAGCAAATGCTTTTGCATATTCGTAGTGTTTCCTCCCTTAAATGAAATATCTACTTTGCAAGTATTGCAAGTTGCCCTGTTGTCATCCGTTCTCGTAAAGTATAATCAAACTTTTGAGCGTTTGAGCCGCCATGTTTCCTGCCAGGTAAATGACGCTCCGCAACGTGGTGACATCATTCGGGGCGACTGGAATCGATAAGGGAATCGTTTGCAAAAATGGCAAACAATTCCAAGGAATTGAAACAGTGGGAACCGGTTCTCAACAAGAACCGGTTTTCGATACCCATCCCTATAAATGATGATGGCCAATATCAGCCTGTGATACTTGTTAGCCAATATATCTGTCAGGCCTGAGGTAGAAAGTGTATCATTGTATTTAATGGTGGAAATAAGACAGACCTCTTCTTTCCAAACACATGTTTCTACCGTATTGCAGTGTGGGTATTTGTTCATATACTGACTGTGTAAAAAGTACTGTATCTGCAGCACTTCCAGATAAAGGTGGAGGCTTTGGAGCAGGAGGCAGCGGGGGAGAGGCAGCAGCTGGTGGAAACCCACATGGCCCGGGTGGAAGCTCTGCTGAACAGCCGCCGACGCCGGGCTCTCGAAAATTACCTAAGCGCCCTGCAGGCCAATCCTCCACGGGTACGCGCATGTCCCCACACACCTAACAACATCCTAATAACAGGAACGCTACATTGATTTTATACTCTAAATTGGTGCCAAACAGTTTTGATCAATGAGTCTTTTGAGGTTGTTTATCAGCAAGGCGCACATGTTTAAGAAGTGTATCCAACGTGTTATAATTCCACTTATTACATAACCCTGTGCCACCACCAGTCCCGTCAAGTTTTGAGCCTGCTGAAAAAGTACATCCGTGCAGAGCAGAAGGACAGGCAGCACACGCTGAAGCATTATGAGCACGTCCGCACAGTCGATCCCAAGAAGGCTGCTCAGATCCGCCCTCAGGTATCTGGATCAAACAGTCAAAGTCTTTGAGCATCATAAAAATAAGTTACGGCTTTTAAAATGGACACAATCACAAAGTTTGCTTTTTTCTCATCTCCAGGTGTTGACTCATCTTCGTGTCATTGATGAGAGGATGAATCAGTCGTTGGGTCTGCTCTACAAGGTGCCAAGTGTGGCAAATGAGATCCAAAACCAAGTCGGTATGTGTTTATTCATGTCCTATTCTTAAAAGTCAAAGGTTGAGGACACTCATCACAGTAAATCCCCGAAACATCTATTACTGAGAATTCATCCAAATGTCATTTGTAGCCTCCAGTGCTTCACTGGTTTTAGGCAGTTGGTATTAAAATTAGGTCATAGGTTGCGAAATCTGTGAAAGTATTCTTGTTGTTTTATTCACATGCTAAACGCGATTGCTCACTCAGCAAGAGTTACAAGTGCTCAGCAGACATACAGGGAGTGCAGAATTATTAGGCAAATGAGTATTTTGTCCACATCATCCTCTTCATGCATGTTGTCTTACTCCAAGCTGTATAGGCTCGAAAGCCTACTACCAATTAAGCATATTAGGTGATGTGCATCTCTGTAATGAGAAGGGGTGTGGTCTAATGACATCAACACCCTATATCAGGTGTGCATAATTATTAGGCAACTTCCTTTCCTTTGGCAAAATGGGTCAAAAGAAGGACTTGACAGGCTCAGAAAAGTCAAAAATAGTGAGATATCTTGCAGAGGGATGCAGCAGTCTCAAAATTGCAAAGCTTCTGAAGCGTGATCATCGAACAATCAAGCATTTCATTCAAAATAGTCAACAGGGTCGCAAGAAGCGTGTGGAAAAACCAAGGCGCAAAATAACTGCCCATGAACTGAGAAAAGTCAAGCGTGCAGCTGCCAAGATGCCACTTGCCACCAGTTTGGCCATATTTCAGAGCTGCAACATCACTGGAGTGCCCAAAAGCACAAGGTGTGCAATACTCAGAGACATGGCCAAGGTAAGAAAGGCTGAAAGACGACCACCACTGAACAAGACACACAAGCTGAAACGTCAAGACTGGGCCAAGAAATATCTCAAGACTGATTTTTCTAAGGTTTTATGGACTGATGAAATGAGAGTGAGTCTTGATGGGCCAGATGGATGGGCCCGTGGCTGGATTGGTAAAGGGCAGAGAGCTCCAGTCCGACTCAGACGCCAGCAAGGTGGAGGTGGAGTACTAGTTTGGGCTGGTATCATCAAAGATGAGCTTGTGGGGCCTTTTCGGGTTGAGGATGGAGTCAAGCTCAACTCCCAGTCCTACTGCCAGTTTCTGGAAGACACCTTCTTCAAGCAGTGGTACAGGAAGAAGTCTGCATCCTTCAAGAAAAACATGATTTTCATGCAGGACAATGCTCCATCACACGCGTCCAAGTACTCCACAGCGTGGCTGGCAAGAAAGGGTATAAAAGAAGAAAAACTAATGACATGGCCACCTTGTTCACCTGATCTGAACCCCATTGAGAACCTGTGGTCCATCATCAAATGTGAGATTTACAAGGAGGGAAAACAGTACACCTCTCTGAACAGTGTCTGGGAGGCTGTGGTTGCTGCTGCACGCAATGTTGATGGTGAACAGATCAAAACACTGACAGAATCCATGGATGGCAGGCTTTTGAGTGTCCTTGCAAAGAAAGGTGGCTATATTGGTCGCTGATTTGTTTTTGTTTTGTTTTTGAATGTCAGAAATGTATATTTGTGAATGTGGAGATGTTATATTGGTTTCACTGGTAAAAATAAATAATTGAAATGGGTATATATTTGTTTTTTGTTAAGTTGCCTAATAATTATGCACAGTAATAGTCACCTGCACACACAGATATCCCCCTAAAATAGCTAAAACTAAAAACAAACTAAAAACTACTTCCAAAAACATTCAGCTTTGATATTAATGAGTTTTTTGGGTTCATTGAGAACATGGTTGTTGTTCAAGAATAAAATTATTCCTCAAAAATACAACTTGCCTAATAATTCTGCACTCCCTGTAAAGGCATTATTTTGACAGTCCTATTAAATGGCTGTTTTGTTGCCTTCAGAATGGGGAAAACCTTCCACCTGTCAGCACTTGTCTTACTTGGCACATAATAGCATGTTTGTTTAATTGTTGTGAAAGCCGATGACTAACGTTTTTCACTTATATTTTATGTTTTTTGTTTGTTTGTTTTGGTTTGTTTGACGGGGCAGTTTACCTGCTGGGAGAAAGTCTTTCTCAATTCGTTCCTAAGGCATGCTGTTCAGGCAGAGACCAGTGCTTAGTGGGTCAAAGGGACCATGCTGGAACAGAATGTAATATTAAAAAGAAATAAAGGCGAGCATGGTTCACCGAAAGACTGATAGCTTAGTTTTGATTTGCGTTTTAACCAAGAAAGGTGAAGCAGAGGAGATCTCATGTAGATATGCCAGTTACAGCATGAGGTGTGTACCAACTCCTACAGATTATATGTAACTGCAAAAGCCTGTATTTGACAATGGCAGAAATGTGAATATGCCTTTCAACATTAGTGTAGGGCAAAGCATAAGTCCAGCCACAGTGACAGTAATATTCAACGGACAGAGTCTCAGCTCATAAAAGAGAGTGAAAAAGTCAGATAATAAATGTTGCATCTTTCATCAGGTTTTTTCAGTTCCCCTGTTTCACCGTTGTAGTCCACTACAGATGGCTACATATCGAATCAGACCAGTTTTGGCCGTTATTAAGAAAACGAGTGTAATTGCGTTCATCAAAAAAAGTGTGGGAAGCTTGTCTTTTAGGCCCCAAGGTCCCAAGATTCATTCCCTCTACCTGTCCCAAAGGGTCATGTAGAATTTGGAATTTCCTCCTGAAATAAGCGAGAATCACTAAAACTTGAGGGACTGCTCTAACTTCATGAATTTAAGGCAATTTTTAAATTCCTCGGATGCAAATGTTTCGCCTGAGTATTATTACCTTTGTTTCCAGCATTAGACAGTTACTTTTACTGAGGTATTCATTTTTTATTGACAACGAAGTTTATAAATTTTGGTTGTTTCTCTGTTTTTATGTATGTTTATTTTCTAATTGCATGTACTTAACTGTTGTTATGTATGTGCTGCTACTTTGGGCAGCATATGTAAAAAGAGATTCTGAGATCTTATATTGTCCTGATTAAATATAAAACTTGAGATTATACAATCTGTGTTATACAACAACCATCCAAACCACACTTATTCAGTACCCTTTAACTCCCTGTAGTGTGAATTAAAGCGATGCTTTTAACATGTGTTTGAAGTCCACTGATTATAGGACACTAAAACACTGATAATGCAGTTTCATTCCGCCACGATTACTTTCACCACTTTAGGCTATTGTGTAGCCTTGATTTGTTTTTCCCTCTAACCGCCACATTCCTTTCTCGGATTTGTCATCACTTAGCCATCTGCTTCATTCTCATTTTGTTCCTTTTCTTTGTAGCAATTATAATGCAGCGAGTTCAGGCGGAGCTGTTTCAGCAAGTCTCTTCACTGCAGAGCGATGGTCGGGTGAGTCAAGTTGCACCAACTCACAAATGCAAAGTCTTCTGTGTGAACGTGGACTTTCTGGCATAAATAATGGAATCACATAGACTGACATGACAAAACAAAGTCACTGTAACCACTGACGTGATGGGAGTGTAGTGTAATTAAAGCGATTAACAAAGAAAAGGATGTTGTGATACTGCGCCTGTTTAAATGAGGTTTTATTAGTGATCTTTTCCACATAGTCATCATAATTTGATTGGGTTAAAAATAAAAAGCCACCCACACGCCACGTATCCTGATTAACATTCCTCTGTGTTTGCAGATGGATGGCAGGGTGAGTTATGGCAACGACGCTCTGATGCCTGATCAGGCCTACAGCTCTGCTCCTATGGACCCTGGCCTGGATGGGCTGGGGTTCATTCACCCTGAGAGCTTCAATCAGCCCAACACAGAGAACCATGGTGACACACACTACATTTTGTGACATAAATTGAATTTTATTAACTTTTTAAAAATGTGGTTTGATATTGAATATTTTTGTTACACGCTGTATTTCTGTAGTTGAACCCGTCGATGCTCGTCCAATTCCAGACAGAGGACTCCCCACACGACCTGGTATGTATGTGAAGTCCAAACGGAAACACAGTACATACTTACATCCTCACTCGTATACATTTACTGCATATTAAGGACAGGTTTCAAAATTCAGGTCGTTTCTAACATTGCACTTGCCAGACCTCATGCTAAGAGTCAGTCGAAACAGCAGCACAGGTGCAGCTTGTGCTCCTCTTAAGCAGAGAAGGAGACTGAAGAGAGAAACCTCAGGGAGTATGAACATAATATAACACTGACTATATTCAGTTTCATTCAATTCCTGTTATTTAATAAGCACCAGTTCAACAACAGTTGTTATAAGGTGCTTTATACTATATGAAAAAGAGCCTACGATATTAGAGAGAATCCCCTGTGAGGACACACATGATGAAGAGACCTCTGGCAGAACCAGGCTAAAGGAGGGGGAAGCGTTCTGGCACGATTGGTTTGGGGATGAGGGAAATGAGAGGAGGAAGAAGAGTGGCGTCTAAAAGCATCAGGAGCGAAAAGCTAACCTTATATGAGTGATTTTAAACTGTTAGTTGGAGATAAGTTATTACAGTTTCCTGAGTCTTTATAATTCCACTAAAGCTTTCAGGCTTTCTTTAATATTAGGTTGTAGCCTTTTTGATCCTTTTGGAAAAAAACATTTAGTGTTTGATAGAGAAGTGTCTCATAGATAAACATAAGTGAGCTCCATAATGGCAGCGACATCATCACCAAGAATCGGAGCACCACAGTGTGACAGGAGACTCACACCTAATGATGGTGGGATCATGAGGCGAGAAGAATATCTGAGAAATTTTAAAAAAGGTGGTACCCTGTACTCCTGACATTATGGTAGTAACTCATATTTCCCATAAAGAGGGTGAGACAGAGTAGACCGTGACTCACATGCTGTGGTGCTGATTGTGGTTTTGCAGTCTTACTGCACACATGTTCTCATAACACTAAACACACAAACAAGATACTGGGCAGTAAAGTGATTGAAATACTCTACAGTTACAATAATAAGTGGTGTGCATATGTCCATATCAAAGTGTTGCAACATCTGCACAAAGCTGTTGTAATCCTTTCCTGTAAACGATTTGTATTTGAATCACACGCAAGTTTTCTATCAGTTGCTGTGGGTGAAGGATTAATGATTACAATTGGATAATAGTTGACACTTATGCCCAGTAAAAACATCTCAAAATTACAAGGCAGGTCTATATCCAGTTTCGAGATTCATTTGAGATGTGGTTGGCTCCTGGGTTTCGATGAGACTCCTTTAAGTGTCCTTTGATCCACCAAAAATTGTTCAACTACTTGATAGATTAATACGGAGGCAAATAATCCCACGTACTCTGAGGACTTTACAGGAATCCACAGTGTCAAATGAAATCACCTCCTCCTGCTGTTTGTGTATTAAAGGACAGTTTGGGGTTTTATTTCACCTCTAAATTTCTTTCTGCTGCTTCATTTCCTATAAGACTAAGGATAAGAATCTTTCTTTTTTATCCCAGAGGGAAATTCATATGACTTAAATAGCTCATCTGCTATTTGGATGAGAATTAAAAGGCCTGATGGCTGTGGGTGCAAATGATTTTCTGTTTCTCTCCGTTTTAGGAGAGATGCAGAAATCCATGTGCTCGATTTCTGGGATTAATTTGAGTGATTGATTCTGTGGTTTCAGTGTCTGCCCTGAAGCCGGAGGAGATGCCAGAAGTGCGGATGGACACTGAAGAGAGGCAGAGTGCTGGATATGAAGTTTATCATGAAAAACTGGTAGGAAAACCCAGCAAACCCAGTCATCAAATATCATCTCCTTCAGGGATTTATGACTGACTTAATATTATTATTTTCTTTAATGTCAGGTGTTTTTCACTAATGACGCTGGATCCAATAAAGGCGCCATTATCGGGCTGATGGTTGGTGGGGTGGTCATAGCAACAGTCATCGTCATTACCTTGGTGATGCTGAGGAAGAAACAATACACTTCAATTCACCACGGCGTGATCGAGGTAAAAGGCTCACCAGTTTGTGCTCATAGATGAAACACAGTTCGCGTGTTAGTAACTCCTCCTCCTCTTGTCCAAAGGTGGATGCAGCTGTGACGCCAGAGGAGCGTCACCTGGCCAAGATGCAGCAGAACGGCTACGAGAATCCCACCTACAAATTCTTCGAGCAGATGCAGAACTAAAGAGCTGCACAACAACATTTCCCCCACAGTGTCGGCCTGCGCTCTGTTCCATTCAGCTCCTTTGCCCTCAGCCCCAGCACCTTCAGCGCCCTGTTCAGGAGGTGAAGGGTGCGAGGATGACTGCATAGCCTGGTTTGTGTCTTTGAAAGTAAGGAAAGGAGACATTTTTGTCAGGGGTTTGGGCCAAAGAAAACTGATATGGAACAAAGCCTCCTTAAATCCCTTGATTGTACAGAGCTAAGCATTACCCAGCAGCCCGGTTAGACAAAGGTACTCTGTTACACCTACACATTTCAGTCAGCCCCTGGAGTTCTCATAGCATTTGTACTGGAAAACCCCCCGTCGACTGTTTATACGACATCACGGCAGTAAGACACCCACAGCCGAAACTTGGAATTTACCAATTACTCCCTCACTGCTCCTCAAACCGGTCCGACGAGAGCTCTCAGAGCGACCCGTCGCACGACTATAGTGTTTCAGGTTTATTTTTCAAAAAATGAGAAAAAAATGAAGAAAAAAATACATAAATATATACAATCAAAAATATGTAAAAGCAGGAAAAAAACATTAATTTTTTTTTTAAACGTGTAATATATTAAGACAGAGATTAGCTGTAAGTATATGTAGTGCATGGCAATATTGATGACTGATTAAAAGTATACTGTATGTGAAGGTCCTCAGGACGAGGAGGGGAAGGGGGAGGGGGGTCCTCTCCCTAGATATTTTAGAAGGATTGTACATTTCTGGTGTCTTCTTTGTGACATGAAGAAAAAAACGAGCATTCAGAATCCGGTCTGCTTTGTCGTCACAGACTTGCTTTAACTGAATCTTGGCTCTTTATTGCTCATCTCCATGCTTCACTGTTGTGTTAGCTGCATGGGCAGAAAAAAAAGCTCTATGTATGTAATATATGAAGTGTAATAGTATCCGAAAGGAAGATGATTGTGTTACTTGTTTGCGTTCTATGCACTCTTGTCATTTTTGGGAGTTTTGATTATTGCCACCAAATATTGCTGTTACAGTCTCTGATGCCAACTGTCGCTGCACTTTGGATTTTTCTTAGAAAGAGGCTCGAGGTTCAAACCTTTTAAGATGGAAAGTTTTTATGAAAGCCTATCATTCCACTGTCTTTGCTGTAAATAATTCAGATGACGACACCTTCCTTCACTTCCATTCCCACTTCCAGTCATTTCTTTCCCAACCCCCCTTCCCCATCCCTCATGTTTATCCTCTCCTTCTTGCTGTGTCAGCAATATTGTACATTGCGGCACTTTGGGACGTCGTACGTGAGCATTTCATAAACAGGACTGTTTGGGCGTGGGGAAATCAGACATTTTCTCCTCTCTGGACACATTCCTCCACCAAATGTCACGTTCTATTTTTCTACATCACCAATGTATACGTGTACAGCGCTTCTGTTTGTCCTGTGCTCAATATTTCAGCTCCTGTCGAATCTGTAACTTATTAGGAGGAAACAATTTGCCACGTCACAGACACATGGCCCTCTCTCTAAATTATTAACCATGAATGTGACATATTGTGCATTTCTATGAGAAATACAACACATATCGCCTGCACATTGCACCCACACGTGGATAGACACTGACTGAAGCTCTTAATCAGGCAAATGTTTCAATTTGTATTGATGCTCACTCTGGGTATCTTTGGAGCCTAGTGATGAAACAAACTCTTTGTCCCTCTGCTCATTGATTCAGTGACCTTTCTCTGTGTGTAGTTAAATGAACAATTTGCTTAGAAAAAGCTTTCTACACTCACTATACCATCAATAAAATTTTGAATGTACATAGAAGCATTTGGGTGTCTGTCAATGTGAGTCTTAAAAAGAGAAACTTCTCACACAGCTATTAAGAAAATGCTTGCCACTTTATTCCCTCAGTGGACAAAAAGGGTCCAATAATTCAGGGAACAAACACTAAATAAAATACAAAACGGGTCCTCTATAAATGGAAAATATGAAAATACACTTGCCCTTGTGGCTATCAAAAACATGAAATACCGGTATATACAGTGGAAATGGTCCTAACTACAGACGAGGAACACGCAACGCAAAGCTCTTAACTGGATTTTTCAGTCACACTCAAGCATTCAGTGACATGCACGCAACAATCAGTAATCAGAAAGACATTCTCCCTTCATCCTGAACACTCTTCTCTTGGTTAGAGTAACAGAAAAGCTAAAAAAAAACTTCACCTGTCTCAGTCTAACTTGAATCAAACTGTAAAGACAATAATAAAGGTGGTAATCCACGCTGATCAGAGACCAGCTTTGCATTTCTGTGTCTGAGAGACGTTTTTTATCAGCGGTGGAGCGCACGTTTTGTCCGCAACACCTGACAAGCGCTATAATGTGACGACTTTCAGCTGTCCTTGTCTAGCGTCGTGGTGGCCAGGGTCACTGTAGTGATCGGCTGCCCGATGCCGTGCATCTGCATGCGAGCCAGTTTCTTCTGCTCGCACTCGGTCACCAGGCTGTTGAGCTCAGCAGCGCTGTAGCCAATCAGAGTCCTCAGGTCACACACAAACTTGTAGACAAAGCGCTTGCCCTGCACCTTGCAGATCATGTCCCCGTCGTAGTAGTATCTGAATGAAAATACAAAACTCAGAATCACACCAAAATATATCAACTGATGAGAGACAACAGATATGCAGATGGCTTTCAACAAATGAACAATGGACAATACATCAGTGTATCCGTTCTTTTATATTACAGCAGCTTTACATGTTAAAATATCAGAATAATCAGGTTTGTTCTAAGTTCTCTTTGTAGCAGAAAGAACCTCACTTCTTCCTCTTCATATCCTCCTATCTTGGATCGTCACTCCTGCCTACAGGCCATCACTACTAGGGTGTCAGTCAATCAGCTAAATATCAATGGCAATAAAAGTTATCCTGACTTCACAAAATAAACCCTTTTGTTGTCTCTAAAGATGGTTGTCAGGTCCACACTTCCCAAAGCGTCAAAAGTCTTAAAGTCATCTTGGACAATACTCTTTATCGTCCACATCACGTTCGGCCTACTACCACCCACTTAAGATTTCTAGATTTCTTTCTCAACACAGCACTCAAGTCCTGGTTCATGTCCTGGTTGCCTCTCATTTGGATTACTGCAATGCCACTCTCTCTGGTCTCCCAGAAAATCTCCTTAATCTGCTCCAGACGGTACAGAACTCTGACCATATTACAGCCATTCTCATCCAGCTTCATTGGCTCCCTATTCCTCAGCATATCCAATGCAAGATTTTCCTTCTCGGTGACTTGGCAGCCCCATATCTTTCAGACCTTTGCTCAGCTTGAGCTGCTCTCCTGCTGAGCGATGGGTGCCAGAGCCTTTAGGTGTGATGCACTTTGTTTTTGGAATTTACTTCCACTTCACTTGTATCGCCTAAATTCTTTGACACAGTTCAAATCGCACCTCAAAACCCTGCTATAACTAAGCTACGACCATTTCATTTATTATGCTTTATGTTTATTTTAAAGTGGGCATGTTGCACTACATGTATAAAGGCTCATTTACACCATGGTGCCCTGCTCTCAAAAACCTGACAGATGTCACGCTGTCTGTGAAGCTGGATTTAAGATAAGTGTTTAAAGTTTTGAGCGCCATCTTGTGTCAGTACAGAATGTGTCATCTCCAGGTTAATTAGTTAATTACTGCTAATAGACTTACAGTAGTTTATTTTAGCTAACTAATAAAAAAAAACAAAAAAAACAAACAAACAAACAAACAATAACTCAGTCAGAAAAAAGGGCACTGAAACTGAAAATAAGGGGATCACTCTTCTGCTGTCCCTGGCTGCAACAATGAGATTTTTGTTAAGAAATCAAGGATCTACTGTCCACTTTCACTCTGTCTCTTAAGCAGTAAGTGGTTCTCCGTTGTTTGGCTAGCTACACTGACAGGAAAATCCCCCTTTTAGCTGTAATGTTCGGGCTTGCAAAGGGTGTGTTTGAAGGGCGCCAAAAAATAAAATATACTATTGTTTTTATTATTGTTATTACCACATAAGGGAAACAGTCAGCATCATCCTATCGGCCTACTACTGGAAATATTCTGTTTTAAGAAGACTGCTGTCTGCGTCTGCAGGAGGAAGCCTTGCTAACTTGCAGCTACACTCTAAATCGACTTTGTACTGGAAAGTTGGCAGCATGTTTAAAGTCAATCTCACTGCATCAGACATTTGTCTGCGGTGCCTGTGAGGTAATGGCTTATGTCTGGCTCCAAACTTTAGATAGAGTGCCACAAAAAGTCGCCATTAAACAAAAACACACAAACCTGAGGGCTCGACTGAGCTTCTCATAGTTCATGGTAGGCTTGTTCTTGCGTTGGCCCCATTTCTGTGCCACGAGCTCAGGCTGGTTGAGTTTGAACTCTCCCTCCTCGCCTACCCAGGAGATGCAGTCTCTTGCGTCCTTGTCGGTCAGCAGCTCGAGCAGAAACTGCCACAGCTGGATCTGACCATTGTTACCTGACAACAGAAAAACAACACAAAATATTTGAAAAAGATCATTCAAATAAAATGTGTGTATCTGTAATAAAAAGGCAATTTAACAGCCACAACTGATTAGAACATAACATTAGAAATGGTAATAGGAGTATTTTGTACCATTACTAAATCTGCCAATTCTAAATGTATTCAACTATTTAGTCTAAAATAGCACATTAAGGAAGGTTTTGTCAGACAAAATGGCTAAAAACGTTGCATTTTCAGTTTGAATGCAAAGCAACATTACTGTCAGATTGTAAATTTAAAAACTAAAACCTAAAATTGGTGGCAAAACTCTATCCCTGAACACTTTTGAAAACTTTCTGACTTTACAAAAAGTGAGTTGCCTAGAGAGCGGCTGTGTGCTTGTGTCCTACCTGTACGGTTCCCAGGTGAGCTGCGCTCCTCCCCTCCTGAAATGCGAGGTGCTCTGGGACCACGGTTCTGTTTCAACACCTTTATAGCAGTGGGTGTGCTCACTTGAGCTGGGATTATCTGCACAGCTGGAGGAACAGATGGGAAAACTCTTCATTAACATGTGTTTTGGATCTAAATCTATTTAATAAATAACTTCCTGTTAAATATATGGATTTTGTCCAGAGTTTAACGAGCAGAACTATGTGGAGGGCATGGTCATGTATAATCAGACAAGATAACCCAAACAACCGAGGGAATTTACAATTTCTTTCTTCTTTTTTTTATAAAGCTCTGACTTGTATTATGAGTATGAGTCAGTGGTCTGGGAGAGAGTCCTGTAACTCTCTGTCTGCAAAATACAGTATATAATGACCAATGTTGGGCAATTAATTATATAGTTACTTCTTCAAAAAAAGAGTTATGCAAACAAAGTTTTTTGCAGCTGTTTACCTAGAAATGCGGCCAAGGCGGGTTTTTTTTTAAAAAAATAAACATTGCAAACTATTTACAGAACAATCAGCTGTTCTGCATCAAATTTGATGCCACACAAATTATTTGTGCCACTCCAAAAAATAATTTCTGTCCACGATGAGATAAAGGAGAACAACAGCCTGATACCTGCAGGCCTGACAACAGGAGATGTATCACTCCTGTAACACCTGTAACATTCAGCAGTCGCCTCATTGTTCTGACACACACAACAAAACACAACAAACTATTGACTACACTACACACTAACTACACAAGATTTGCGCTAAACGTTGCAAATCTCTCACATCTCAAAACACCGCCGTCACTCCTAAAACTTCCCCCTTCCTAAACCACTAAATGCCATGTTGCCATATCATTTTTTGATTTGTCGACATGATACATTTTTCCACCAATAGGAAAGGGTGGGGGTGTTTTTGGTTTTGTTTTTGCTCACAGGCGGAGAGTGCTTTCGAGCGTTTTCCTTATAAAATGCCGTTTTTACCGTTTCTTCCCGCAGTAAATATAAACGATAGTATTCAGGAAGAAAACCAAACATTGCATATATTTTTATCATAACTCTGGTTTTACGTGGCCTATCACACAATTTAAAAACTTTGTCCACACTTTGTCCGTCAACCGTTCCATCTGTCCTGCTCACATCTCCAATGGTTGTACACGTTGTCATTAACGTGGCTTCACTCCACATCAGCCACGCCGCTTTGCAAGCTAAAACATCTGTCATAGCGTGTCGACGTTGATTAGCTGCGTATATACTCATGTGAATCGCATTATTGGCTGGACTATGGGATAAGGTGGCATCGTTCTAATTCCATACGGGAGCAGCCAGTCACTTACTGACTAACACTGCAGAATTGTCAGAGTATTAATTTTAATTTCAATTCAGGTTAGATTTTTTTTGTGCGCAACACAGATTTTCTGTGCGCAGAGACCGTGCCAGCAGTGCGCAATTGCGCACACGCGCAGCTTAGAGGGAACATTTGTTCATCACTCATCCATTTGAGTTCTTCAGTGTAAGGTAAACAGTTATTTTAATTGTCTTTTGGATGATTTTTCACTCTAACACTTACGCTGATCAATCGTGACGGTGGCGTCTCCTCCAGACTGGTCCTGGCTGGCCAACACGTCTGAAATTAGCACAAAATATTAGTTCCATTTTGGCATGAAAACACATTTTATTCCATCAGCTGAAACAAACATTTGAGTCAGACTTACATTTGCGAAGGAGTTCCAGGTGACTCCAGAGTATCTCTCCATTGGGCACTTTCTGAAGGAACTCCTCCTGAGTGAAAGTGCAGAGGTCTCGCCCTGGGATGTGAATGCTTCCTATTTCCATCTCATCAATGTTAAACTCTTTCATTACCCACACAGCCCAGTGGATCACCTGATCAGCAGACCAGAGCATAGGGTCTGAGGAGAAAAACCTCACACATTACCAACCGTGTTTGTGTCTTTCTTTATTAGCTCAATAATGATTGTTTTCCACTACAATAAGGTAGTTCATTCAAGTATTCCTCACCATACGGTATGCCCAGGCGGACTTGCTCTTTCCGGTAGCCTTCGAGAGCTGCGGCCCAACGTGTAACCTGCTCTGAGGTCTCATCAGACAGGGCAGACCGCTCTACAGCAATAAGCTGTCCCTCCTCCACCAGAGCACCCTCTTCCCCTGCTGCATCTGGATCAATCACTACTTCAACTGTTTCTACTGGCTTTACAATCTCCAAGATGTTCAGCCTCTCCTCTCCTAGAAACAAAAGTAAAAACAATGCATTTTAAAATGTACTCTCTCTTTACTGACTTGAGTACTTGATATGAAATGTGTCACGCTTTTGGTACCTGGTTTGGTTATTATCTGCAGGCTGAGCTGCACTGTGCCATCAGTCTTTACTCCCTGATCGAAGAGACTGTGATCAGGGTGGAGCTAAGAAGAAAAGAACAGATAAAGCGAGACAGTAGTGAGAAACAGTTCAACCCAGGACCAAACAAAACTCATTTAATCATGAACAGATCGTGAAAGGTGTCATTATCTAATTCTTACCTGAATGTCCTGCAAACAAATTTCATAAGCATCCAATGAGATTTGGATACGAGGCTCCAAAAGCTTCTTCAGATTACCAATTGGTTCGTTTATGTCGATATCTTGCTGAATCAAGTCTGACGCAGTGATGGTCTGCTCCTCAACACTACAAATCAAATAACATGAGACAGAAATGTAAAAACACAGCTGCTGCATGAACAAATTAATTGTTTTATTTATGCAATCATCTCTCTCACCCTTCTTCCAGGCATGCCTGTTTCTCCCGTTCATCTATCTCGATCTCTATCATCTCTTCTGGCTCACTTTTAGACATTCTGCTGGGAGATAACGTTTTACCAACACGAATATAAAGTGACACATTAAACAAAAATTACTGTTAACCAGATAATCAGCATAAAAGAAAAGAACCAATAAACTCTTAATTAGGTAGCTGGCCACACTACCTAATTAATCACTTAAAAAATGCTAAAAATTAAACTAAAACTATAATTAGCTTCTATCCTCCTCCTCACTGTTAAATTAAACAGCTAATTTTAATTAGAAAACCCAAAAATCTATCCAGCACATCAAATTGATGTTTGTAGTGATTATTAATGGCATTCCATCCATCCATCTCCTCTTGCTTATCCAGTTTACGTTCACAGCTGGGCGGGAGTCCAACCCAGGTGATGGTGCTAACCAACACAACACCATGCTGCACTGACTTATCAATGCATGTGTGTTTCTTTTGTTTTTTTTGGAATAACTTTATAACATGAGATGCACAATTTTTTTTTTTCAGATCCAAAGCAGGCCTTTGGGGGTCACTACACATGTAAGAAGGACTGGTCCACATATATGCATATGGGGAAAGAGTCTTTGTTACCTTAGTTACTTTTAGACAATCCATAAACAAAAATATATTTTAATCAGAATTTAATTAACCCATTTGTAAAGACTAATATTGATTAAATATATTTTTAAATCACAAAAATTATTTTAAACAGCCAAAGTTGGTGCAAGCAAATTTTGGTTTTGTAAAACAAAATGATAACAAATACAGTATGAAATCATTAAACAAAATTTATCTTTTTAATCAACTAATAAATTAATCAAGTAATATTTTTACTTAAAATTGTAAAAAATAAAAAAAGGGTTGATTTTTGATAGAACTAATAATCATTTAAAATACTAATTTAAAGTTAAAAAGAACTAAATAAAAGTGGATATTTAATTGATCTTTTATTCTTCTACTAAATTACTAAACTTACTTTCTTAAAAATATTTAAGTAAAAATAAAGCGAAAATAAACATAATAGTGGTTGTTTTGATATAGCTTGTAATCTTCTAATAAATTCCTAAAATAAAACATACTTGAAAAACGATATTTAATAGATCTTTTAAACTAATAAATTATTAAACGAATAATTACGTTCTTTAAAAAAGTTTAAAAATAAATATGAAACTAGGTATTAACAGGGCAATATCACTACAATAACACCTTTCTGTTGTGATTTCTTTAATCGAAGTAATACATACAACTAATACATACTACAGTGTAAATAACAATGACGACTTCACTGTCATGTAACTTAAAGAGCATACTGTGCCTGTTAAATAAAACAGGGCACTTTGATGGGGGTTTTCTACCATAAAGGCCTCTCAGCCTCGACTCTTCATTGGCCGTCTACAACAGTTCAGTGACTGCTAACGTTAGCCAACTCGAGGGCGAGGCTGTGGCTTCTAAAGGCCAACTAGTAGGCCAGTAGTTACAGAAAATAGTAACCAAATATAACCACACGTCCAAAAAACGTGTTGGAAAAATTCACCAAACTCAAATTTATGCGTTAGGCTACACGTGTACAGTGAAGCAGGCCTACAAAAAAACAAGTTAGCTTCAATATAGCAACGCGGGGCGAGGCAGCTGCATTACACAACCATCGATCCCGGCGTGCTAAACAACCGTGAAAATATCCTATAAACTCCGAGTGCTTCGTAACTTCAGCAAATCTTTGTTAAAGCACACTTTAACTCTGCACGTAGAAAACTTTTAAAACGGAAATAGAATAAACGGAAACAAAACAGCATAGGGCAAATGGAAAGGAGCCGGAAATCCTGGCTAAGGTTTTACAGCGCTGCAAGACTTCCGAGAGCAGCGATGACCGATCCAACGACAAGTTTTAGAGGAAAGCGACCGAGATACACTGAAACAACGCTCGTTTAGACGTGTAAATGGATAATAAGGGGAAGAAAGAACTAAAAAAATCTGTTTCACCGCGTATGGAATTATACCCACCCTGAGTTTGTGGTTGGACGGTAATCAGCACCGCGACAGTACGCAGCTTCTCCACTGTGCTGTTAGCAAAACAGCTAACTAGCGACTGCTATAACAACCAACGTTATTTCTATTTTCAAGCCGAAGAGGAAGCAAAAGTCCGAGGGAGCCAGCGTTAGCCTAGCCTTTGTGGAAGTTGGCTAATACTGTGGGTTTCTGCCTCGTAGGTGGGCGGCCTCTTCCCAGCAGGCTGACTAGGAATCAACAACACGCTAGCTAGGTTAGCTTTGCTGCTTGAGCTACATAAAATAGCGGGAACACCCCAGATACAACAAACGTGACGACAGTGTGGTACATTTTCCTCACAACAAGCATATCTGTCTCTGAAATAATCATACCTCTTAAAATTTAGACCTTCAGAGATGTTGATGTTCTATTGTGGCAGATAATCGGCAGAAAAATGCACACAGTCGAGTGATATCATGCAAGTTTTTAGCCAACTACACTCAATCTGAGGAGGGGCGGAGACTAACCGGAGAGACTGTAGTTACCTTAAAGTGTGTGTAGTGAAAAACCGCCAGCTAAATGTTTCCATACTAGCTGGACGTGCATTTCTCAGCTCCAACTTTGTGGCAATTTAGGAACAAATGTCCAGTCCAGATGTATCCTGACTAGATTAGCATTAATGGCTAAATAAAAATGTAAATATAAAGGTAGTCTCTTGAAAAATGTTACCATAAATTTAATCAGTTTACTGCAACCATGACCTCCCGTAACTGATTTTTAGTTTCTCTCCTTAATGTATGCTACAGACTGTTTTCAGTTCTGAAAAGCGTGTGAAAAAGTAAAAGTTTTGTACTGGGCTATTTCAAATATTTGCAACAGTTCCTCTGGGCAAAGAAATGAGCTGTGTGCATCCCCAGATGATCCCCTATCTCAACTTCTTTTTCCTTTTAGGAGTAGGCTGAATTTTCCCCTTTTGACACACACCACCTCTGTAAAAAGCAGATTTCTACTAAGATTATTATGTTATTCTCGCTTTTTTTGGTGTTCTCTTTTCTAAAATGTTGGGTTTTTTTTGCTTTAAACTGCATTTTAAGTTGCTATTATATTTTTATTTCTGATTATTCCTACTTTTTATTTTGTACAGAACATTGTGACTGTGTCTGTCTGTGAAAAGTGCTTTATATCAAACATAACATTATAAGTAAATATATAAACTTTACTTTTCAGGGTCTAGTTTCAGTTTTTTATCCATGACTATATTGATGTGCATTACTATAACTGATGGGATTATAACTAATAGGAAAGCTAAATCATTAAAGTGTTATTCTAATTGTACTTTGATTAGAATAGACCCTACATGTGTTTTTGCTGTTCATTTTTTCGTAAAGGAGCCGCAAACATAATGCAATGGACCAGCCAATCTATCCACTAAACATGTGGTTATGTTTCCTTTTGATTCCCTATAATGTTTTGACATGTAAAATATAGAGATTACTAAATAAATATCTCCTGATGAAGTCCATAGCATTCATGTTTCCTTATTTTATTTGTAAAACATTGCAAGTCGGTTTTGTGTATCATTTTCATGTATTTCAAGGCGTTAGATGCTGCAGCAATTTATCATTTTGGTTTTTTTAATGATGTAATATGAAAATGTAATCAAGAAAGCTAAATTGGTAAATTATTAAACCATTTCTAAGGAAAACAAATACACACGTACATGTGAACTATTGTTAAATCCTTCATTTAAACAGGTTGATGCATTGAGATTGAGATCTCCTTTTCAAAAACATTTGTGTACAGAAAGAAAAAGAATACAGGGATTCAGATGCAGATCCAATGAAATCAGAGACTTGTTGCTTGTTCCATTTAAATCTACTTTTTTATTTAATAGTAATCAAAGAGCAGAGGTAATCAGGCAATCTTTGCAGTATAACTTTGGAAATAAATATCACACAATACTACCATCACATCTTTTCATATTATAGCAAGGTTGAATAAGAAGATTCAGCTTTGATAAATTACAACTGTGAGACTGAATCAAGAAACTTGAAGATGGATGCAGAAGCATGCATATTAGCAATATTACCATAATAACACATAGACAAAATTGTGACTTGTAAAGCTATGTGATGACTAATGATTGAAAACAGAATTTGTTTCAAAATATGAATCCAATCTTTCCTTTTAATTCTCTTCATAGGTGTTCCACATGGGTCTTAAAAGTGAGACTAGCATCCAGGCAGAGTCTTAAACATCCATAAGAATCAGTAGTTTCATTTTGTTTCAATATGGACTGGCTGGATACTTTTAAATAAGCTTGTGTATAATATAGACCTCGTTTTATCAGAATTTAAAACAAGTTTAAGTTGATTAGTGAATTCTGAAATATGTCAACTCTAGATTTGCTAGATTAAGGGTCGAATTAGCTGGATATAAAATAAATAATCAGATGTAAAATCTGTAAGAGTATGGGGCTTTTGTACAAATATAAATGATTTTTCTCTGTTGAGGAATATTTTGGGAGTTTCTAGTCTTAAAAAAAGAAAAGGGGCCAGAAACAAAAGAAACTTTAACTCTTGAGCCACACATAAATAAATAGATTTTAACCGTTCATTGCACAGTGGATAATTTAACTTAATGATGCCACCATTATGCAGTTGAGCACATTTTACAAATTTAAATTTAAATGACAGTTCCCTATGCTGGCAAAAAATAATAATTTTACAAAGATACTATGCATGGGTGCCTTATAAACTGTTAAATTGTTTTATTATTAGCGCAGACAGAGGTTAGGCTTTTACTTTGGAGGCCCTTTACCGGAAATACAATTGTTGACGCTACAAGCGAGCCAAGATGGCGGAGTACCTAGCATCCATTTTTGGGACAGAAAAAGATAAGTAAGTATTTAATGTTAACTTGGTAATTTCAGTCTTAATTTTCATCTGTTTATCCTATGGCTACTTTTTACTGACAGGATTTGGTCTTGTGGTATTTACAGCATGGAGCTGGCTAGGCTTCTGTGGCTTTATCTGCTAGCGCGATATGCTAGCTTTCGCAAGTGAAAAACCGCGCCGCTCGTGCTAAAAGCTAGCTAGCAACATCTGGGTGATGAGTGCTGAGCTGGTCAGAAAGCAATCACAGCGGGTAACTTTAAATGAAAATATAGTAAATTCACTAATCAAAGTTGAGCGTAAGTGGTGCACAAACTAGACCCTTTATTGGCGTTAACAAATATCATACTTTGTAAAACTCACACGTGTTTGAAACAATGGAAACCTCCAACATACTACAAGTGCTCCTTAATCGCATTTAGGTAAATAAACTTCGTCTTTGTAATTTGTCTAGACCGCTATTTTATTCATTGTACTGTTTTCGATTGTCCTCTTTCCGAGTTGTAACAGTTAATTTGCTGAACCGCCAACAAAAAAGCGTTTTTATGCCCAATGAAGCAACGTAGCCTCGTAGAAATGTAAAGCAGACATTGAAATGAAAACGTGTAAAACTTCATGGGTTGTTATTAAAATTTTTTTAATAATAATACTGAGTGAAAACGGTTCAATACTGAGTTAAATGATCATGTAAAGTGAAAGTGGAATGTGTAACCAGCAGTAGTTTGGGTGTATTAGAGCAGGGCGATCTTGAAGAAATTGAGCTGATTTTTTGTACAATAGAATTTTGAAATTTACTATTTAAGTAAATGGTACAACTCGAAGGTGATGGAAACGTACTTTTTTCAGTATTATAAACAATTCTGAAATATTGGGCCATACAGTCATCCGAAACAACAGTTGAAGAAGAGTGTGCAGGCAGGAGGAGTGTCAGGGGTGAGACCTGCTATGATGTATGGTTTGGAGATAATGGCACTGACAAAAAAACCAGTTGAATATGCTAGATTGACATTGAGAATGACCTTGATGGACAGGATTAGAAATGAGTATATATGTAAAATAGGATGGCTCAAGTTGAGTGATTTGGAGACAACGATAGAGAAGCAAGGTTCAGATGGTTTGGACGTGGTGAAAATACTGGACAAAGGATGTTGAATATGGAGCTGCTAGGAAGGAGGGAAAAGAGGAAAACAACAGAGACAATTGATAAATGTAGTGAAGGAGGAAAGGCAGATTGAGGTAGGAGCAGCTGGAAGAAGATACAATGAAATAAGAAATAATGTCAGTAGTCATGTAAACTACCAGGAGTTCACAGGGTTTTCCATACTTGTTCTTTTTAATGTTATTTGTTATGTGTTGTATGTTTTCTAGTCCCATCTAGATCTTTTAGGGTATCAGTTTGTTTTTTTGTATTCAGAAATATTAATAAACATTGTTTTTATGTTTACCTCACCTGAGAGTACAGCCTCCCATTTTTCAGTGCTCTTAATATATTTTGTTTTACAGGGTGAACTGCTCTTTTTATTTTAAAATTGGTGCCTGCCGACATGGTGACCGCTGCTCCAGATTACACAATAAGCCGACATTTAGCCAGGTAAGTTGCCGATCCTCGAGTTTTATTTCTAGTATTCAAATTGATAAAAGAGCAGCACAGACCTCACAGAAATGGCAGATAAGAGTTAATAAACTGCGCACAAAATAAAAGTGTACTTTACAATCACAATTTTTGATTTTGGGATTGGCTTGATCTGCTAAATATTGTAATTTGATACCCAATGTGTATAAGTGCTCATCATCGTCCACTTTTGTGCTTCAGACGATTGCCCTCCTGAACATTTACCGGAACCCCCAGAACAGCGCCCAGTCTGTGGACGGCCTGACCTGTAAGTTAAAAAAAAAAAAAGTAAAAAAATAGGCCATCATTATAAAATTATTAAAATATTACTATTATTAAAAATGTGGTCTGTGAGTGTCTGAAAAGTTATTTATTTTTTATTGACCTTTACCCATGTTGTGTCTGTTTGCCACCCGTGCTGCTGCGAGTAGACAGCAATTGAGGTTTAAAGTGACACAATGAAGCGAAGCTTATCAAGCCCTTTCTAATGTTTTTATTTACATAGTTAATTAAAATCAATGTGTTAGCTGTACTTACAGAAACACGCCAACTGAAAAGTGTCTTCTATCTGGACTATAGCAACAATTACACTGTGTATAGATTATTCATGTCTACATCTTAAGCACTTATTCACTGGATTTATTTATTCTGTTATTTATAACAAACTGTTGGTTAGCTGTTTTTTAATCTTATTCGACATTTGTTACATTTAAAGGTAGGGCTGCCACGATTAGTCGACTAGTCACGATTACGTCGACTATCAAAATCGTCGACGACTGATTTAATAGTCGACGCGTCGTTTGAAGCTTTGTAAGATCCCAAAAGACGCAGGAATAAGTGGTAGGATTTAAGAGTGTAATAACGCACTGAAACAGAAGATGGCAGCACTGCATGTACAAGGATGCCAGCTGCCGTTAAACCCCGAAGAAGAAGAAGAAGCAGTGTCCCAGAATTCATAGCGCAGCCCAGCTCAGTTTACAACAATGGCGGCAGCTAGTTAGTTTTAATGTTACTCTTATTATTCTTTCTGGGTCACAAAATAAACATTTAACATATTTTCAGGCGAGAATGTAGCTGTGTAAACCTCAAATATCTGCTCAGTTTATCAAGACACCACATATTTTCAAAAGCGCTCCGACGTTTTCGGAGACGTCTGTTACCCACTAGCTCGATAGCTAGTTCCTAATTTCTTGCTCCAAGCATATGTTGCCAGTGCCACTCATGACTCTGTTTAAGGGTGTTTCTCATGTCTCTTCTTCCTTTTTTTAATTTTCATTTATCAGATATTTTGAATGCTAACTCACACCTATTAATTTAAAGAAATGCATTTGCACTTTAATTACATTTACCACCTGAAAACGAGCAGTTAATGTGAACTGACCATTGATGTCATTGCAAGAAATTATTTTATGCAACTTAGTATTTGTTGCTGAAACTGTGAATTATCTCTAACCACTAGGTACCATCAGTGACACGGAGATGCAGGAGCACTATGATGAGTTTTTTGAGGTAATTCATTCCCTTTTGAAGTATTTCTCATGTTGTGCCTCTTTGCCTCAAACCATGACCGCACCACTTTTCCACTGGTGCATTTTTTTCTAACCGTGTTTATGGTAATTAATGAAGATCTATTCTCAAGAACTAAAAATAAAAGATGCAAAGTTGTTGGATTGGTGTGACATCATGCAAAATATAGTTTTTGTTGGGCAATTGGATGACAACTGATGTCATTCTGATGTCTGTATGGTGAACGTCAACCAGCAGTCAGTTTGCTTAGTCTAAGATAAATACTGGATATGGGGAACAGCTTGGGTTAAAACAGCTAAATGTTGTGTTCATTGATTTTGAAAAAGATCTATTTTGGTGCTCTTTCAAAGATTTTACATGTGTATCTTAACTAACTGATAGCTGCTGTTGCACATTCGCTGAACAAACAGAAGAGTGGGTTCAGATATCTTCTTCAGCTTCCCACTGAGAAAGGAGTCGTGCATATTTTCCTTTAACGGGCTCTTAACTGATTTGTTGTAGTCAATGCTCACAATGCGCACACAGTGTTGGGAAGGTTACTTTTAAAATGTATTCCACTACAGATTACAGAATACATGCCCGAAAATGTATTTTGTAACGTATTCCATTACGTTACTCAATGAGAGTAAAGTATTCTGAATACTTTGGATTACTTAATATATTATCATGTTTTTTACAACTGCATGAATGTACGATTGCTGTGTGATTTATTACTATTACTGAAGGCCCGCGGCTCCGAACCGTAGTAAAGGGACCTCTGGCTAATACGTCGGGTTCTGTGTTGGGCTCATAGCCGAAAACTAGCTTTACTTTGTTGTCTGAGTCAACTTTGCTAGCGAGAGACAGAGAGAGGCGTTGAAAGGCTGCTCCAACGGAACTTATTGTTTCGGAGGAAAACAGGAACACAGTGTACAGTCGAGTCTTAATAGCTTACTTACAACTGTGCTCGTCAGGCACTCTTCTTGGCTGCAGTGGTTATTATTATATTTACATGCTTCCAGCTCCCGTTTCTGCTCGGTGACAGCTCGTACTTTTCTACTTCCTTTTTCTCCCTCCTCACGCTCAAAGACACATAACGGGTATGGCAGTCCATTCTCCCTGGAGCACGGACTACACTGCCCATGAGGCTACATTCTTTAGGGCTATGCCTGTAGCATTCTGTAGCTTAGCACAACAACAACAAAAAGGCCTCTCTCACCCAGGAAACACACAGTCGCAGAGAGCACGCGTCACCCTGTAACCATGGCAACCATAACGCTGCCGCCTGGAACATAGCTGTCAAACAAAACCCAAACAGTCCTGACCCACGACAATATGAAACAGGAAAATACCGCAGTGTAATCCATTTATTTCAACAAAGTAACTATATTCTAAATACCACCTTTTTAAATGGTAACTGTAACGGAATACAGTTACTCATATTTTGTATTTTAAATACGTAACGGCGGTACATGTATTCCGTTACTCCCCAACACTGTGCGCACATAACATCAGACTTGACTTCTCTATCATTTCCTCACAGGAGGTGTTCACAGAGATGGAAGAAAAGTACGGCGAAGTGGAGGAAATGAACGTATGTGACAACCTCGGTGACCACCTAGTTGGAAACGTGTATGTGAAGGTGAGTGTCAGGCTTCCACTTTCCCTGAAATGTAGTGAAATTTGGCTTTGATCCACTGACATAACTTTTCTCTTCGACTGCCATCTCTCTTTGTAGTTTCGTAAAGAGGAGGACGCTGAGAAGGCTGTGATAGACCTAAACAATCGGTGGTTTAATGGACAGCCCATCCATGCTGAGCTGTCTCCTGTCACAGACTTTAGAGAAGCCTGCTGTCGCCAGTATGAGATCGGGTGAGTTTTACATCAAAGGAAACAGCTTACAAGCTGTATTTAACCCCAAAAGGCCTTACAGAGGGTCCAGAACAGGAATATCCAACACAGTCAGGTTGGGCCAGCTTTCTGATACAGAGTCAGATTATAATAGTTTGGTAAATTCACAGCTAGTGAGCAGATGCCTGGTCCCCCCCCGTTGCATCATTCGCTCTGTTTAGCCAGCTGCTTCAGCCAAAGCCAACACAGTATTTCCAGTTGTTTAATGTTGTGTACCACATGTAATAAAGGACAGCTTCAGACAGTGTCCTAAACTGTTTTTTGTTTTTTCCAACATCAAGTTCATTTGCAAAACCAGCTATGTGTTTCCAGTAGTTCAGTATTTAATTGTTTTATTGAACTAAAGTGAGGATGGTAGAAATATGATATTGTTTAGCAGTGGTGAAATTCTTGTTCGGTATAGGTTTGGCCAGTTTTGATTATTTTAACTTGATGTATGTATGTGTGTGTATGTATGTATGTATGTATGTATGTATGTATGTATAAAAAAAAAAATGTGCTGGAGAGAAACAGAAACTCAGATCTGTTTGGCAATTTCTGATCATTTAATCAGCACAAGTAAAACCTATTTACCAATTAGCTGATTCATTTTAGAGGTTTAAAGTTTAAAGCAGTGTTTGGTATCCTATTCATGGTGCGCCTAATGAAAGTCACTGTCACAGTCCACTCATGAGTACTTCTTTTTTTAAGTTCAAGGTAAAGTTTCTAACTAGAAGCTTCTGTTTGTTCCTGGGAAAAGTAATTAAATTAAATTAATTTTTATTTATAAAACGCCAAATCACAACAATAGTTGCCTCAAGGTGCTTTATATTGTAAGGTAAAGTCCTTAAAATAATACAGAGAAAACTCAACAATCAGATGACTCCGTGTGAGCAAGTGGTTTGGCGAGAGTGGGGAGGAAAAACTCCCTTTTAATGAGAAGACACCTCCAGCAAAACCAGGTTCTAGAAGATTCTATGGACGAGCTAGAGATTAATAATAACTAATGATTAAATGGAGAGTGGTGTATAAAGTCATAGTGATTGGAGAGAAAGAACGGGGAATGAAAAGGATACACTTAATGCATCATGGGAATCTCCCAGCAACCTACAGCTATTGCAGCATATCTAAGGGAGGATTCAGGGCCACCTGATCCAGCCCTAACTATATGCTTTAGCAAAAAAGAAAAGTGTTAACCCCAATCCTAAAAGTAGAGCAGGTGTCTTGTCTCCCGAATCCAAACTGGGAGCTGGTTCCAGAGAAGGGGACCTGAAAGCTGAAGGCTCTCCCTCCCATTTTACTTTTAACTACTCCAGGAACCACAAGTAAACCAGCAGTCTGAGAGTGAAGTGCTTTATTTGGGTGATACGGTACTATGAGGTCTTTAAGATGAGATGGGGCCTGATTATTCAAGACCTTGTATGTGAATTATTTTAAATTAGATTCTTGATTCAAGAGGGAACCAATGAAGAGAAGCCAGTATAGTAGAGAGATGGGTGAAATATGTCCTCTGAGTTCTCTGATTCTTGCTGCCCTGGTTTTCATATGCTTTGTGTGCTCTCTCCACAGGGAATGCACTCGTGGTGGTTTCTGTAACTTCATGCATCTGAAACCCATCTCACGTGAGCTGAGGAGAGAGCTCTACGGCCGTCGAAGGAAGAGGTACAAACTTTGCATGTCAGGCACGTCGTTAAACCTTCGGATGTTTCACATTTTGTCACAGTTCCTAATCCTCTACCTCCTCACACCTACAGCCGCATCAGGTCTCGGTCTCGGTCAAGAGACAGGCGGTCTCGCTCGAGGGACAGGGACAGAGACAGGGACAGGGGTCGAGGAGGCGGCCGTGACCATGAGAGACGTCGCTCCAGAGACAGAGAACGTTCGGGGCGATTCTGAACTTCGAGCAGTGACTACTTGCCCTCCCTGTGTTCATCCCTGTCTTTTTTTAAGTTTGTACCCTTGCAGATCTGTTTTGGGACTAACTGAAAGGTAGCTGTTTCGAAGATGTGAATCCACTGAGGAGTTTGATTTTTCTTGATTTCTGAAAATGACTTTCACTTCATTAAATTTAAATTTGTACCAAACGATAATGATTACTGAGTCTCATTTCATATTTCATAGTAAGCATTCATTTCAAAATCATATATAGCCACTGATGAGTCATTATTCCTCACATGTAGTGTGTTGTTGAACTTAGTCGTGAAGAAGTTCATGATCCAGGATAATTTCTTAGTTTAAAAATTTAAAAAACAGGATTTTCTTGCCCACTCATTTCTGCTGCCATAGTTACTTCCATTTCTATTACATGTGATTCAAGATTTTATATCTCATATAGGCTGTAGACAGAAATTGGATCATTTGTTTCATAGGCGGATAAAACAATATCCGGCTGTGTAAAATGTAAATAAAAACAATGCAATGATTTGTGAATCTCATGCGAACATTTGTTTGTTTGTTTGTTTTATTCACAGTAGAACAGAACTGAATGTTTAAACTACAGCTGAGGATTAGGGCCACCGAGGGGAAAAACATGGGTATGTCCTTTTTCTTCTTTTCCAGAATTCTGAGAAAAAAGTCAGAATTCTGACTTTAATCTGGAAAAGGAGAAAAAAAGAAAAGATGTGCCCACGTTTTTGTTTTTTGTTGGCCCTAATCCTCTTCCGTGGGGAACTGAGACCAGAGGCCCATACTATGAAGCACTTTTGTCTTATCCAGCTAATTTCAGGATTAACTCTGCGTTTCCTGCACATTTAAGGTGGTTCACTTCTTAAAGGAGGAATATCTCCATGGAAACCTATGCTGTGACCATAACCTGCTCTGAAGCCGGTTGTAGTTTTAAGATTACAGATCCGCTGGTATGAAATCACCCTACTGACCAATCAGCTCTCTGGAAAATAATTTAAAGTATTATCGCTCTATAAATACACGATGTCAAAATAGAGCATTTATTTGTGTTTGCTGACATCATCAAATTTGCGCAGATTCTGGATTTTGTTCCGCTTTAAACAACAAATGCATAAAGATTTTTAAAAAAATATATTTATTATAATCCCTAAAAGCATAACGCGACTTTACGATGGAGTTGTAATTTCAACAATATTGAATTCTATTAACCTCTTTCCCCGTGCTTCTAACCTCTTATAATATAGTTTTATCTCTCTGAAGTCAGTCGCACCGCTTGTGATTGGTCAGATTCTGCTAACGCCACCCCTTTCATGTGAACGCGCAGGGAAACCCAGGGTTAATCTATCGAGTTGATCGTGTGGCCGCTCATTGATTTGATTTGTGCAGGTTACAGGTAAGTTGATTCAGATAATGTGAAGATATCACCGAATGTGCCGAGCTAGCTTCGTTGTCCAGGACCCAGATGCTGGACTTTTGGGAGAGGATTGTTGTTCCATTGTTGTTCATAGAGGATAAGTTGCTCGACAGTCCCGGGTCTTCTTTGTTGTATTCGTCATCATTATTTTTCATAATGCTCCAGATGTTTTCATTTGGTGAAAGGTCTGAACTGCAGGTAGGCCAGTTCAACACGTGGACTCTTCTACTGTGAAGCCATGCTTGTTGTATAGATGCTGTAGGAAGTTTAGCATTGTCTTGCTGAAATACGCAAGGCCTTCCCTGAAGAGGAGGGGGGGCATGTGCTCATCTGATCACAGAACAGTTTTCCACTTTGGCTCGGTCCATTTTGAACGATCTTTGGCTCAGTGAAAACAGCAGCATTTCTAGATCACGTTCACGCACTTTCTTTACACGATGGAGCTTTTGTGGTTGGTACAGTGAACTGCATTCACAGAAAGTGATTTCCATGTCTGCTTTTAATGCATTTCAAAGACCCAAACATCACTGGCATCCACTACAGATTTTCATACAAAACTTTCTCCAGATTCTCTGATTTTTTTTTTTTGACGATGCCCGGTAGCAGCACTGTGAACAGCAATGATGCCAGAAACGTAGTATATATTCTTCACGCCACAATATATTTTAGGAGAGTGGCAGTTTTTGTGATTTTAAATCAAACAATCATTATGCGGTTGAAGCCCGGACCTTTAAATTCATTTAGATTAGGAACGCCCCATTTTCAGAGGCTTAAAATCTGTATAGATGTAAAATTACAGATTAAAAACACGTTAATTTGAAAATTAATAAGTTATATACATGAAAGTTCTCAGAAATGGCTTCTTTGTAACAGTCAAAACCACATAAGCGTGAAACTGAAAGCCCACTGCTAAACCCTGCTGTGTGAGAGACTTCTTTGTATGTTTGGATAGTAACGGTAGAAAATATAGATACATTTTGAAGTAAAAACAGTTCTATAAAAAGCATCCTGTGATCGCTGAACATTCATTGTAAGAAGCGTCCACGCTGCATGCTATTGGACATAAATGCTCAGGGGCAAGACCAATCACTGTGCGCTGATTGGCGGATGGGGACCTGAAAATAAAGCGCAGAGAACTCAGGTGTCCATCAGACAGCTGCAGGGGTTCATGTCCGGCACACAGGTGAGTGCACTGCCCTTTTCGTGTTGCTCAATATGAATGGCTTTAAACACAGCAGAGATTCAGTACTCTGGTGCACAGCTGTGGAAAGACTGGTTTTGTTCTTATTTCCAGGCTTTCCTGAACTCACTTGTGCGTTATCAGGAAAACAGAGCCCAATTTTACCTGCTGAGATGTTACGACGTTATTACAACGTTGTTATTTTATGCTAGTCGTGAGCTATTGTTATGTCGGGAGAAAATATGAACATATTTAACTATATTTGACACTATTAAATTTAAAGGCCTTTTATCTATTAATTGTCTAGCTTGTAATTCCCAAAAACTGAATTTGTATAATGTGAAACGAGGAATGGCTATCACTTTTTAAATTATTAAATAAATCGATTTGTTGTTTACTGAAGCAAATGCCAATCGGGGAGAATGTGTATCATAATTTTTCCAATTCATATTCATGTTTTGATTTTAATTCTGGAGCAAAAATGTGCTTTTGCTTGTTAGCCAGATGTGTAAAGCACTGCACTGTGGACAGTGTTGGGGGAGGCTACTTTTAAAATGTATTCCACTACAGATTACAGAATACATGCCCGAAAATGTATTTTGTATTCCGTTACGTTACTCAATGAGAGTAACGTATTCTGAATACTTTGGATTACTTAATAGGGGAGAGCGGGGTAAGTTGTCACACGGGTAAGTTGTCACACTGTTCATAACTCCAACACTAGAGGCTCTATCTCAAAAATGAAATAGCCACTTTGTGTGACTTCTTCTTCTATAGTCAACCTCCTGTTCACATGTGGTCAAGACTGCTCTAATCTGAGGTGAGCACATCTTTTTTATTTTTTTGACCTAAAAGAAAAAATAAATCACTTTAAATTTTCTTCAGTACAACTTTGTTAGGTATAGATGTTACAAATTATTATTTTACACAAAATAGAGGAGACATTAACGTGTCTTTTGATACTTCAGCTGATGTGCTATGTTGAGCTAACCCTGACATTTAGCCAAAATTAGCATAAATGTCAGTTTGGGGCAAGTTGTCTCATTAACTTTGGGGCAAGTCGTCACACGTCCTTTGAAAGAGCCAAGAGCCTTCCTTTCCACTTCCTCCATGTAAAGGTTGGCTACAATGGGTGACCCACACCCAGTTTCACACCTTGGCTCAGGCGATTAGAGGATCATCAGGGGGTCCTTTTGTCCCTCTGTGGGGGGATACTCCCACTAGGTTTATATCTGGGACTCTCCACCATTTGACCTTAGAACTGAAGAAGCTTCTCGGATGAGAGGTGAAACGTCTTCAAGTAACTTAAAGAAGTCCAGACGCTCCTTTGACCCTAGTGGATAAGTTTTTCGTCCACTATGGTCTTCCGGCTCGTATCCATTCAGACCAGGGGCGAGACTTTGAGAGTCGTCTGATCAAAGACTTGTTGAAGAACATGGGGATACGGAAGTCGCGCACTACTCCGTATCATCCGCAAGGAGACCCTCAGCCAGAGCGGTTCAATCAAACGCTGCTTTCAATGTTGGGTACTCCACGTCAGTGGAGCCAGCATGTCCCTTATTTGGTCCATGCTTATAACAGTACAAAATGTGATGCAACTGGTTTTTCGCCATACTTCCTAATGTTTGGCCGTGAAGCCAGACTGCCAGTGGACTTGTGCTTTGGGACCACAATTGACAAAGCTGAGGAAAGTCACTCACGCTATGTGTCAAAGCTTAAAGAAGATCTCCGTCAAGCCTACAAGCTAGCATCCGAGACGGCAGACAAAGTCCATCAGAAGAACAAAAAGGGCTATGACAAGAGAGTTTGCTTCCAGTCTCTAGAAATAGGAGACAGAGTCCTACTGAAGAACTGGGGTCTCAAAGGGAAGCACAAGTTGCAAACAAGAAGAACCCAAAGCCCATTTATTTAATGGTATTGAGTAAATGAGGGCTACATACAACTGCATGAATGTACGATTGCTGTGTGATTTATTACTATTACTGAAGGTCTGCGGCTCCGAACCATAGTAAAGGGACCTCTGGCTAATACGTCGGGTTCTGTGTTGGGCTCATAGCCGAAAAATAGCTTTACTTTGTTGTCTGAGTCAACTTTGCTAGCGAGAGACAGAGAGAGGGTTGAAAGGCTGCTCCAACAGAACTTATTGTTTCGGAGGAAAACAGGAACACAGTGTACAATTGAGTCTTAATAGCTTACTTACAACTGGGCTAGTCAGGCACTCTTCTTGGCTGCAGTGGTTATTATTATATTAACATGCTTCCAGCTCCCGTTTCTGCTCGATGACAGCTCGTACTTTTCTACTTCCTTTTTCTCCCTCCTCACGCTCAAAGACACATAACGGGTATGGCAGTCCATTCTCCCTGGAGCACGGACTACACTGCCCATGAGGCTACATTCTTTAGGGCGATGCCTGTAGCATTCTGTAGCTTAGCACAACAACAACAAAAAGGCCTCTCTCACCCAGGAAACACACAGTCGCAGAGAGCACGCGTCACCCTGTAACCATGGCAACCATAACGCTGCCGCCTGGAACATAGCTGTCAAACAAAACCCAAACAGTCCTGACCCACGACAATGTGAAACATACGGAGCCCCGGAGGGGACATGGGAGAAAAAAAAATTAAGACGGACTTTTGCAAGAGCTCGCAAAACTTTTGCGAGCTCTCGCAAAACTAACTCGGGATCTCGCAAAAGTTTTGCGAGCTCTCGCAAAACTAACTCGGGATCTCGCAAAAGTTTTGCGAGCTCTCGCAAAACTAACTCGGGATCTCGCAAAACTTTTGCGAGCTCTCGCAAAACTAACTCGGGATCTCGCAAAAGTTTTGCGAGCTCTCGCAAAACAAACTCGGGATCTCGCAAAAGTTTTAGCCGCATTCTTCGGACGCCGGCTCGAAGCCGACCGGGAGGCCGAGGCACGATGTGCCGGGAAAGCAGTGTTCCTCCCGGCTGTAGTGGGTCTCGCAAAACAAACTCGGGATCTCGCAAAACTTTTGCGAGCTCTCGCAAAACAAACTCGGGATCTCGCAAAACTTTTGCGAGCTCTCGCAAAAGTTTTAGCCGCATTCTTCGGACGCCGGCTCGAAGCCGACCGGGAGGTCAAGGCACGATGTGCCGGGAAAGCGGTGTTCCTCCCGGCTGTAGTAGGTCTCGAGCTAACGGGAAGAATGCGGCTAAAACTTTTGCGAGATCTCGCAAAAGTTTTGCGAGATCCCGAGTTTGTTTTGCGAGAGCTTGCAAAAGCTTTGCGAGATCCCGAGTTTGTTTTGCGAGAGCTCGCAAAAGTTTTGCGAGAGTCCGTCTTAATTTTTTTTTCTCCCATGTCCCCTCCGGGGCTCCGTACAAAGTAACTATATTCTAAATACCACCTTTTTAAATGGTAACTGTAACGGAATACAGTTACTCATATTTTGTATTTTAAATACGTAACGGCGGTACATGTATTCTGTTACTCCCCAACACTGACTGTGGAGCTGTGATATAAATGAGCAAAAAATGATTAAACACTAGAAAATTATGTAAGATCTGATTCCCCCCCCCCCCCCCCCCATATAAATAAATTGTACCAGACACATATTTTGTGGGGGGTCAGTGCTGCTGCCTCACAGCAACACAGTTTAGGTTCAAGCCTGCTGGCTTGCTTGGGCCTGTCTGTGTGACGTGTAGGTGGCCAGACTGTACCAGTGTGGGTTTTCTCCCACTGTCCAAAGACAAAGTTGGATAAATGGAATGTGGAGACAGAGACAGAAGAAGCAACAAATTCTTAAAATTATAATTGGAAGATATCAACCCAACTGTTTAATGCTAGTTGTCTTTGAATTAATGCATGGTTAGATAAAATAAAAAATACAGCTTGATGATAATATATGTCTCTTCCCACTGCAGCCATGGCCTCTGTTTCTGGTGCTGCATCCTTGGAAGAAGTTCCTTCTCCTTGCACATCTGCAGCTAACCCAACAAATGCAGAAGTCACTTGTGCTACAGCAGCTGTGAACAGTTGTGACAGGTTATCTGCTGATGGTGAAGATAAGGATGAATCATTCACTGAGAGTAAGCTGGAGAACACAGACGAGACTCCCGATGAGACGAAGTGGATCCGTCCTGATTTGCCCAGCAGATGTACTTGGAAGCTGGGCGCGCCCATGTCAGAGTCGCCTCATAGCCACTCAGCACGGTAAGAGTCTGGAGAAATAAAGAGGTCGCTGTGTCTTTAAATAAAACTAGTGACTCTGTCCACTTCACTCTTTGCAGCAGAGTTGAGTCACCAGCAATATTTAATTCTGATTTGACAAACAGATGTCCCACATACACTGATGTGTCACTTTATTAGGTACACTTGTTCAACTGCTGGTTAATGCAAATATGTAAACCGCCAATCACATGGCAGCAACTCAGTGCATGTAAACACGATCTAGATGACCTGCTTAAGATCAAACAAAGCATCGGAATGAGGGAAAATGGTGATGTTTTTCCACCACATTCAGACAGTAGGGTTAGAATTTGATGTAAACAACACGAAAACATGGCTCCATCTTGCCATGTATCACATGTATCAGTGGTTCTGGCACTTTGTGTTGGTGGATTGGTGTACAGGGTTTTTTTGACACTTTGCCCTCTTTAGTGTTTGTAAAGCTCAGATGATCTCAGCTCACAGGTCACCACATCTCAATCCAAAAGAAAATCTTTGTGAGGTGATCGAATTGTGGGATAGTATCATGTCGACATGGACCAGAATCTCTGAGGAATGTTTCCCGGGTTGGTTTTCAAGCCAGTTTTGAAAACCAACCCAGTGCTAGCAAGGTGTACCTAACAAATTGCCCAGTGAGTGTATGTTGTGATGATATTTCTGACAATTCCACTAATTTTGGTTAAACTCTCATCAGATATAATGAACATGAAATCCTGTATGGTATCTCCTAGTGTGTGTTATCTCTTACATTGCAGCACCAAGCCCTCCGGCATCCTCCCCAGCATCCTTGAGAAAATTGGACACACACCTCTGGTTCGCTTGAACAAAATCCCCAAAGAGTTTGGGCTCAAGTGTGATATCTGTGAGTAAAAGATGTGACAAATTATGTAAAAGTAAGAAGATGATTAAAAAAAAAGACTTATTTTTGCTTACGGTTTTGCAAAATCGTTTTTATTATTATTATTTTGCATTCAAGTAGGGCTGCCACGATTAGTCGACTAGTCACGATTACGTCGACTATCAAAATCGTCGACGACTGATTTAATAGTCGACGCGTCGTTTGAAGCTTTGTAAGATCACAAAAGACGCAGGAATAAGTAGTAGGATTTAAGAGTGTAATAACGGACTGAAACAGAAGATGGCAGCACTGCATGTACAAGGATGCCAGCTGCCGTTAAATCCCGAAGAAGAAGAAGAAGAAGCAGTGTCCCAGAATTCATAGCGCGGCCCAGCTCAGTTTCCAACAATGGCGGCAGCTAGTTAGTTTTAATGTTACTCTTATTATTCTTTCTGGGTCACAAAATAAACGTTTAACATATTTTCAGGCGAGAATGTAGCTGTGCAAACCTCAATTATCTGCTCAGTTTATCAAGACACCACATATTTTCAAAAGCGCTCCTACGTTTTCGGAGACGTCTGTTACCCACTAGCTCGATAGCTAGCCGGGGGCAAGGCTCACTAGAGCCCGTGAGAACACCGGACTCCCGGCAGATCGTTTTCAAACCCACCGCTGTCTTTCGCTACTCAGGTTAAATATATATAAGGCACTTAGATAACTTAAAATGTTATTGTTTGGCTTTTTTTAGTATTTTATTTGTTCCTGAGTAAATCGGTTTGGCTGAGATTAAAGTTATAGTTTTTACACAGCTGAATAAACATCGAGCAGACAGCTGATTATCAGAAGTGTGAGATGCTCGAGAATTTACTCCTTGTCCTGTTATATTTTAGATAGCAAGGAGTTTATTAAACTTCACCGAAACAATCTGCAAATGTCATTAAAATTTAATAAACTATCATCTTGTCTTTATTTTTAGTTAGCACATACCTTAAACACTTAAAGCTGTAAGCTAATGATAGTTACATAAGAGCAGATGCCGCTGGTGCAATAAGCTGTACGTTTTACGTCCAGTGGATGATGATCTGATTAGTCGACTAATCGCAAAAATAATCGGTGACTAGTCGACTATCAAAATAATCGTTTGTGGCAGCCCTACATTCAAGTAAATAAGTCTAATTGAAAGTTTGCTTGTAAAAGCAGAGGCTTGAATATTACACAACAGGGTAAGCTACTTAAATAAATAAGTAAAAAAGAAAGGAAAAGGAAACTTAGAGAAAGGTTCACATTTTTCATGCTTTAAGTTTTAGTACTATACAAAACACATTTAAACAAAATTAACCTTTTAGAATATAAAACATGACATTAACCTTAATAAATAAATAACATGATCCTTAACCTGACTGCTATCCATGTACTTGTACTGCAAAGCTACAACTTTAATCCAAAAGATATGGGTTTATGGATATTTATGGATGTGAAATGTTAAGTTTTCTCTCTGAATAGTCCCCTTCGCTCACCCCAAAATGACGCTGATATGTCCTTGCAAGAAAATGAGCAGGAGTGCAGTCTTCTTATTTTCAGGATAGAAGATGCTTTAAATGTCCTAACAGCAGCTTTATTGTTCTCCCTCCTAAGCAGCGAGAAAGCTGATAAGTTTACTGTGTTTAGTGGGGTGAAAAAAACTCTGCTTGGATGAGACTGTAGCTGAGCAGCAGCAGATTACAGAGTGAAATCTCACCTGGCTTACCATATTTGTGTAAAAGAACGTCTTTTAGGGGATATGTTGTTAAGTTGATGCATCCAAGTGGAAGAGGTGCCGTTGTTTAAGCTAGGGCTGTTGATCCCACTGTGTCCCTCTTGGCTTCCTGCTCAGCTGTTAAAAAGGGAGCGTTGAAGTATCATGTAGCTGGTGGCCTTATGTTTTTTCACTGTGCAACTGTTGTTTTCTTGTATGAGGGGGCAGCTCGCTCCCCTGGATGGAGAGGTGAGACTGAAAGACTCTTTGTTCTGTCATCCAACAGAGTAAAAAGAAAACCTTTGCAAATAAAATGCAGCTCTAAACTTGAGAAATAATAGAATTTATATTTGTTCCGGTACCTTAACAACATGTTGTTGCTGATGCAGTAGCTGGCAGGCATGTCATTATCCCTGTGTTGCTATGAGTTTGCAAAAGAGCAGATCCAGATCTCACACTCCACAAACTGAATTTCCTAATTACTTCAAACACAGTCAGTCAGGATTACAGAGGGAGATCTGACATGAACTGTTCTCTGTGGAAATAAAAGACGTGGACTGGCATAGACACGGACTTTCAGCAGGACAAATAAAGGCAAAGAAAAAACTAGATTCTCGTGGGAACCAGAATCTAGTTACAGATGACAGAAGCATGCTTTTTATACTTGTTAACCTTTTAGCGGGTGACTGGGGAGTCATCTAAGTTTAGAGTTTTATATAGAGGTTTTATTTCAAAAGCTTTAAGATGTTTCCTCTCAAATTACCAACCATAGATGGGTCGTCAGTGGCCTGGTAAAGGTTAATAGATTAACTATTATTCTTCTCTCTGCACTGGTTCAGTCCTAGTTATTTACAATGCATATTTAATTTGTCACGCATTATCTAATGCAAACCTTTTGGATTAACTTTGAACACTCCCTGATGCAATATATCTTTTTTTGTTTTTAACGGGTGACTGTGTTTAGTGGCCAAGTGTGAGTTCTTCAATGCAGGAGGTAGTGTGAAAGACAGGATCGCCCTGCGCATGGTGGAGGATGCCGAGAGAGCCGGGGTCCTTAAACCAGGAGACACCATCATCGAGCCCACCTCTGGAAACACGGGTACATCAGTTTGAGCGAATGAGCTGACGGCTGTATTATAACTATATAATGAAGGAAAAAGGTCATTTATATAAATCTTGCTCTTTGTGCAGGTATTGGCCTCGCCCTCATAGCTGCAGTAAAAGGCTACCATTGCATCATTGTGATGCCTGAGAAGATGAGCATGGAGAAGGTAAGTAGCTCTGTTTCTTCTTTTCAATGTGAGGAATTTATTGAAGTCTCATCCTCTCCTGTGTCCTAGGTGCATGTCCTGCAAGCTCTCGGGGCAGAAATTGTCCGCACACCCACAGCTGCAGCTTTTGATTCACCAGAGTCTCATATACGTACGGCCTGGCGTCTGAAGAACGAGATCCCCAACTCGCACATCCTCGACCAGTATCGCAATGCAAGCAACCCCCTGGCTCACTACGACACCACGGCTGAGGAGATACTGGAGCAGTGCGATGGTTCGAGCTGATAAAAACTCTGATTTTTGATGCATCTTCTAGCTTGAAGTTGAATTTTTTCAAGAAATGACCCCCCCACACCATTAAACTACCACCACCTTGAACCATTAACACAAGATGATCTTATCTTTTATGCCAAATTTTGACCTTACCCTTCGAATGTGGCAGCAGAAGTTTCCCATTCACTCCTGTCAGTGACACCCAGTGTGGTCTTTTGCTGCTGTAGCGCAAGATTTGTCTTGTGCAAACAGAGATGATCTTTTGCAGACCTTAGTTGTAACAAGTGATGATTTGCCTACAGTTTTACGGTGTGTGTTTTATATTTCCTGGAACTTAGATCTATACGTCAAACTGACATGAATGAAGGAAGGCGTAAATAGTTTTTCCTGTAACTGCGAATCCTCATGGAACAGGTGTTTATTTGAATCCCAAAAATGTATATTTTTTGTAGTTTGGAAAAGAAAATGTGTTTCTGTTTTTAGGTAAATTGGACATGTTGGTGGCCGGAGCCGGCACGGGCGGCACACTCACTGGTGTTGCTCGAAAGTTAAAGGAAAGATGTCCAAATGTCAAGGCGAGATTCCCAACCCACTTATCTAGAATCTGAAATAAAAGTTTTGTTTTGCTGAGATTTATATTAATCAGTGACCAATCCGTATATTGGCAGCTCCAACCCTGCACCGTTTGCAGCCTCTTACCTCAGTTCTCATCTGTTTTTTAGATAGTCGGTGTGGATCCTGAAGGCTCTGTTCTGGTTGGCTCAGAGGAGAAAAGTGAAAAGGTTCCATTTGAAGTGGAAGGTATTGGATATGACTTCATCCCCACAGTACTGGACAGATCTGTGAGTATTTTTGTTAACGTGCACATTTGTAAAGTGAGTATTTTTGCTAAACGCCCGTCTCTGTTGAATCTGCACAGATTGTGGATGTTTGGTACAAATCAACCGACACAGAAACGTTCCTTATGTCCCGCAAACTGATCAGAGAGGAGGGTCTTTTGTGCGGTAAGTTCATATCAGTGAGTTGTGGTATGTTATGAGCAACCTCTTCCTCAGTTCGCTCTAAATGATCGATTTGCCTGTTTTGCTGAAGGTGGCAGCTCTGGCTCAGCGATGGCAGCAGCTGTGAAGATGGCTCAGCAGCTGGAGGAGGGGCAGCGCTGTGTGGTCATCCTGCCTGACTCTGTCCGCAACTACATGTACGAGACACAATGGCAGATACACTTTGAATCCAGTGAGAGTCTGGAGTGCTCACAGGCCTTCATGCCTTCAAAAATACAGTTGTGGGCAGACGTTTACATGCACTCATCATGCCCATGAACATCAATACTTTTTAAATAGGGTTGACGTTAGGACTTTTCGATGGTCATTTCACAAGCTTGCTATTTCCATTCCAAAACCAGTTTGGATGTGTGTTTGTGTCCTGCTGGAACACCTTAATGTGTCCAGGTTTTATCAGGTCAAGTTTATCTAGCTGTTAATTTGATGTAACGTTTCAGAATTTAGAGGTAGTTTTCCTTCATTATTTGTGCATCCATACACACTACTGGGCACAAAACACCCTTGAGCATGAACAGATGCTATAATGTTCTTTGTTGTGAAAGCCTCAGCTTTATTCCTACAAATACACCTCTTGTTACTGGCCGAATAGCTCAGCTTTTGTCCCTTCTGATCATAAAACGTTTCTTCAGAAGGCATTTGGCTTGTCTATGTGGGGCAGCTGCTCTTTTCCGTTGAACTTGAAGCTGCTGATTTTGGGTCAGGGGCTTGTACTTTTTTTTTTTTAGACAATTAAAGATGTATGCTTTATAATCTTTCCCCCTTTAAAAAGAACATTTTAATGAAATCTTTAAAAGCCAGTGAATGAGCATATGTACCAAATTTAACCACAGACCATCCAATAGTTTTTAGCTTTGTCCTCAAAAATGTGTAAATGTGTGTAGAAATGAATCAGTCCACTGAACAGTTTAGAGATCTTCATGGTTTCAAAGAGTTGGACTCTCTTCTTCTGAGCTATGTCTGGCTAAAAGCAGTAATCATGTTGCTCCCACCAGCCATTAGTTAGACAAGAATTTAAAATAAAAGCACTTTTTTTTGAAACCCTTTGTGTGGATGTTTTTCCCATTATTAAGGACAGAACAGCAGTGACAGGAAATGAGAGAGGAAGAGACACATGTGTTTCAACTAGGATGCTTTCTTTCTTTCTTTTTTTACAGCCATGTCCTATCCCTAATCAATAAATCCCACAATAAAGCTGTCAGCATTAAAAAAAGAAAAACTGATGTAAAGCAGTGATGCAGCTGATAAATAACAGATTGTCTAGAGTCAGATGTGTTTTAGGTGGAAGTCTGGCTGAACTTCAGCACACTTCTTCAAATTCACCCGTATCTACCTGCAGGTCAAAGTTCCCGAGGGATCAGTGGATGTGTGAGAAAGGCTTCCTCTGCTTGGATGCTCAAATGGACCCAAAACCCTGGTAAAAAACAACAACAAAAATCCGCAAATCAGCTATAGCTTATACCCCTCAGAGAAGGTATGACGGGGCAGATGGGTGTTAAAACCTCTGTTTTTCCGTCTTGCAGGTGGTGGAACCGGACTGTTCAGAGTCTACACCTGTCTGCCCTCCTCACCGTCACACATTCTGTGTCCTGCCAGAAAACCATTGAGATCCTAAAGGAGAACTCACTGGATCAGGCACCAGTCGTCACTGAGTCAGGGTATGTCTCTTCTTCTCTATATCAGGTTAGTATTATAAATGCTCTGTTTGGATATGACCTTGTATAAACAGGAAGAGGACAGGAACTTCCAGCATAAACACAAACAGTGGTCTCCATGGAGATTTCAGAGAAACAGATCTCATCCTCTGTATCGTCATCTTCGCTTGTGCAGAGCAGCTAAATGCTCGGCAGATGTTCCACAGGTTGTACTTTGATCTCAGGATTTCACACTGAAACGTGGCTCTGTTCTCGAGTTGATGGTGGAAATTGAATTTCGGGATGACATCACAGTGTCAGGAAGAGATTCTAACACTTTGTCTGTGACCTTTGTCTTGTCTAATCTTTTTGTCTTATTTTCATCTTTATACTGCTCAACTGAAATATTTTTAAACATAAATAATATGAACATGTGAAGCTTGTATTTCTCACAGCTTTTAAAACCTCAGTGATTATTTATGCTTTTATTAACACTTCCAACAGTGTTGCCACCTGACTTGTAGTCAGAGATGTTAAACTTTGCAGGGATGTAGTTTAAAGACGTGTGTGGGCAGCTGGAAGTCTGATGGGTATATACACATACATTACAACCCTGTCCCTCCAGTGTAAATCCCCATGTGAGGTATCCTTATTTGAGTGTGTAACCATATAAGTTGGATCTCGTCTCAAGATAAACTCTAGTTAAAAACTACATTGATTAATCATCCAGTTTGGTTACCCATTTTTTAATCTTGACATTTGGTTGAAATAAGCAGACAGAGACACGATGGGTTAGTCTTCTCGTCACCTGAGTCTGATGGGAGTTTGTGGGTTTTGTGTATTTCCACAGGGCCATCCTGGGAATGGTGACTCTGGAAACCATTCTGTCCTCTCTGTTGGCGGGGAAGGTTGAACTTTCAGCGGCTGTCAGCGCGGTGCTCCTCAAAGCCTTCAAACAGGTCAGTCTGAGAGTGCAGAGCTCTTCATGGCGACCTTTGATGACATAATGAACGTTTTTACACGCTTGTTTAATCTTCCTCCACTTGTGCTTTCAGGTGCACCTGACAGACAACCTGGGGAAGCTTTCCCATATCCTCAAAACTGATAACTTTGCCCTGGTGGTTCACAATCAAACTCAGTGTGAGAAAATTAATTTCCTAAATAGTGTTTATACAGGACATTTATGTGCAGATAATTTTTATAATGAGCTGTTTATTGCGTGGTTGATAAATGTCATTCACAAAGCTTCATTTTGGTTATGACACCCAAAGACACTGATTTATAATCACACATTTGCATTCTCCTGGATCATGTTCGCATATGGCTCTTTCTTTCCATCATTGAGCTAAAACCTGTATTTGTGGACGACATGGGAAACTTTGTTCATGAGCCTGTGCAGTAAACAAACCACAACAGTCTTCTGTGTTTAACAGGAGTTTTGTGTCTCTGTGCAGACGGGGTCGATGGGTCGGCCCTCCAGAGGGAGATTTTATTTGCTGTCGTGACAGCGATTGACCTTCTCTCCTACATCACCACACACGAGGGGCAGGACTGCAACCATCAAAGTCAGGCGGTGTAACCCAGTGACTGTGTCCTGTTTAATGTGGATTTTACTTCCTGTTCATTGAGAGACAGCAAACAATCACCTGTAGTGTCACTGAAATAATCATAATAATAATGATGATGATAACAATAATAGAGCTCCAGAGAGGACAGAGAAGTTGTAAAGCACTATTCATAGCTATTTTTGTTCTCTTTTTTAACACTTTGTGCATCCTGTAATGAGTGAAAAATCTCCAGTTAAAGGGCAACTTAGTTTTTTTCTGGAGGGACGTTACCATCATCTTTCTGGAACTGACTCTTTTCTCTTACAATACAGTAAAAATATTTCTATTCTTTGCATTTTTTTCCTGCCACACATAATGTCTTTTTTAAGTGTGGTGCCTCTGTGTTTAGTGTTTTTTCTTTTTTGTACATGTTTTTATCAATTTGCTTTATTTGCTCCGTGTAAGTCACTTAGCATTAGCCAAGAAGTTAGTTTATACATTTAAAAACTAGCAAACCAACATAACCTAAATTTGACTAAGAGAAGCCTACGTTGATAAAATAGTTTATTATGTTGAATAAATGAATATAGATACAATTATGTCCAGAAGACAGTTTGATATAAAGAGAGGCATATTTTGTTTCTTCTGTGTCCCTCACAATGCAAAGCATATAACATCATGACAATGTTATTGGTCAGTTACAATGTTGATCATGGACCAATATTATGATGATGTGGCAGAAACGGCACCAATAGGAGATATCAGATGTTGTTGGTGTTGTGCCAAAAAAGCCAAACAATGATTTCTGCTGTTCTCGTGTGCTTTTTATGTCTAATATTTACTTACATTGTAATTAGACTGTAGTGAACTATGGAACTCCAAAGTGTTCAAAATTAAAGAAATAAATAGGTCAAGATGAAATAAATAACTATGTGAATAAATAAGACACAGATATGTAATGTGAGAATGATATTGTGAAATAATGGAACACATTTTGAAAAAAATGCTCATTATTGTGAAATATATTACATTCTGCTATATAAATTTACTTATTATTGTGAAATATTATTTCATGGTCATTATTTTTCACAATAACAGAGATTATTCCTGAGGCATTTTATTTATTTCCAGCCGTTTATATTCCAAAATGTCCTTTTTTCAAAGTCAGTCTTTATTTCAAAATCCCGTTTTTCCCGACGGTCTATTTATTTCATAATGCGACTTTTCAGCAGAATGACTTTGCCTGTCAATCAAGAGAGACAGGGCGGAGCCAGTTGTGTGATTGGTTGCTCCTTTACTCAGACATAAGTAATAGCACATGAATTGTCGATTTAGGTTTAATGGTGCAATGCGTCTCCTATGCAGCTGGCGGCAGTATGCAGCTCAAAATAAACTTAAGGCACCGACAAATGCAAAACACTGGGCGCGAATAACGTTACAGGTGTATCAATTCTTGTGAAGGGCATGGCTGCAGGAAACAAGTCCGTTTCTGAGTTACTCAGAGAACTTGCTAACCGCTTAGATTGAACGTCTTCACCTCAGTGTGAGTATTACAGCAGTGTACTGGAGATGAAGTGGTCCCTGGTCCAAGTTCTCATCACAACCGCACAGTGTTAACGTTAGCAAATGCTAACGCTATCACAGCTAGCTCCACTCCACGAAACGCTGTTCAGGGTAAGTAACGATATGTTATTATTGCTTGGTTAGTCTGTCTGTCTGCCAAAAATGAGCTTTTTAATCAGTTTAGTCACAGATTTTTTTTAATACTGTTTTTTATCATAGCAAAGAATTCTATAAATTAGGTAAGAGAAAATAATTGTCTTCTGGGTTAATGTCTGTATTACTATTTACATTGTTGTAGGTAATAGTTATTCATGACTGTTTTAAAGTGGCTTATCTTCTGTGCTAATATGGAAGACAATTAATCTATGTGAAAGAAAAGAAAGCAATTTTAGTTCAACGTAGTGATTTTGTAAGTGGGTATAATTTGAAAATGCTTTTACTAGTACAGTGGATGTTCTTTAAATATTTAACATTTAAAGTGTGTGTCACTTTACATACTCCAACTTCAGTTTTGGTTTGGTCTCACCGTTGTAGGTCATAACACAAACAAGTCGTCAAGTCAAGCAGCTGAGGAAAGGGCTTAAGGAAACCATGGTATGGCCGCTTCTGACAGAAAGATCAGACATCATTCCTCTTTTCTTACCAAGGGAATCAGAGACTGCTCCCTGTTGTGAGGTAAGGTCAGGTCACATCTTTTAACATCTGAATAGTAAAGGGTATTTGGTTAATTTATGAAGGATGAACATTAATTATTGACACAAAACACCAATATACTATTTTGTATGCTTGGGTTAGTTGAACAGCTGGATTACATTTAATAAAAAGACTACAAGATAAGTAAAGCTATAAAATGACTGTGGCCTGCCACAGAAGATGAAGATGAGGAAGAAGAGGAATGCTCTCGAGGATAAATGCAGAGTGGTAGGTTACCTTCGGTCCTTCATTGAAAATGGTAAGTTTGCTGCGATAGGTATTTTGCCATTGGTTTTCTCTGATTATACTTTGGTAAATTACATACAGTCCAGTGATCTTGGGTCATTAACAAAGTACACTATAGTATAATTTTGTTTTGTTATTTGCTCCATGCAATACATAAAAAACAGAGTGGTGGCATTATCAGTTGCACTAGAATTGTATGTAGACTACTTTTAGCTTTGTTAACATAAAAATATCTGTAACAGCTACAACAGCAATTTGAGTGGGGCAAAAATGTCTGGTGCCCTGTATGTAAGTGGTCATCTTTTATGGTATTTCTCCATAAAAGATTCAAAATAATGAATATAGGATGTCATTATAGTTTAAAACAATCTTCTGTTGCAGCATCTTGTGCACAACAAAAAGCCCTCATCAAGTTTTGGACAGGATGGGAAGTCTTGCCGAGAGAAATGACTGTGGAAGTGGTCAACAGCAGTCTTCCACCGGTTTTGAAGTACTACGTCCTCCTGCACACTACTGTACCTATGAGTCATCTCTAATGGACATTCAGGTGTGTCTCCACTCTACTGACTCAGGTTTTGGTCTGGTTTACGATTGATTCCATAACCACATGGTAAGATTAGACCATTTCTTCTTTCTTGCATCACATTACTGTATTCAGTGTTCAAAGAAACGGACAATCTAGTGAGTTCTAGTTCTTTTTAATACACTTGACAGTGAAAAATACACAGTACAGGTGAGCATTTATGGCTTTTTTAATATAAACTGATGAAGAGTTCAGATATCAAAATCAGTTGTTCACTGTACATTATAAATTACACAGTATGTTTTGTTTATACTCGCTACTGGTACAAAAAAAATTTCTAGAAAAAATTATTTGAATTAAGATGTTACACTACTGTACTGTGTTCATTGTATTAAATCTGCTCAGAGTTGACATGTACTGTATATCCAACCAAGAAATGAATATCATTAAAGTGACAGCTGTATAAAACAAATCCTGTTTTATAGCCACTCACTGTTTTTTTTGAAAATGAAATTGGTTATACTGTTTTGAGTCAGTATTAGCTACAAAGCCATAGATGTAGAAATTTAAAAAAAAAAAATCCTCCTGACATAGAAACTGATTAAATGTGATAGTGTCTTTCTACAAGTGATTTTGAAGTATTGGTAGCACAGCAGGGTCTTGTTCATTCAGTGCATCTGGGAGCTGAATCTCAGGAATGGTGATCTCATTTGATGGGCGGCGATTATGTTGTCCTGTCCAGTCCACACCATAATCCTCATCAACCTGAAAGAGCATGCACATGTTTTAAATTTAAACTGAAGAGGTGTTTCCTGCAGCTGTTCCTAGATGGACTTATTGAGTCTGCCAGGGCCTATGTGAGTTGCTTAGGCATTGGCTACCAACTAATTATTCATTCACCCATTCTAGGTCAGGATTGGTTCTCTTCAGGTATAACAAATTTAACTTTGTTTAAAGTATTGCCATCTATACCTGACAGATGGGATAAAAGGAGAGAATGGCTTGGGAGACATTTCCACTTACAGGAGAAATATTTGGTACACCAACTTGCACAGTAGAAATAAACTCATCTCAACTACAGATAGCAGAGTTTTACATACAAGAACAAATATGGATCAAATAGTCATGTACCTGTGACAAATTTTGTCCCTCCTTTCTGTGCAGCAACCAGAGGTGCAGGGGTGAATGGTTGTTTGCTTTTCTGAGTCCATGCTGATTCCATGCTTCCTGGAATGACTGAAGATGATGTTGAATGTGATGCAAAAAGCATCTGTGCAGAGCAAACAAGTGAATTTTTTCACCAGGGTTGAGCAGTCCTTGAATCTCCAGCTGGGTGAAGATGTTTTCATATACATCCCTCCACAGGCGCTCAATGCTGATTTCCATCTATATGCCAAAGGTGATTTGCTGCTGATACACTGTACTGAAAACGCCTTGCAGTCTTAATAGATAACCGTCGCATCTTGACCCCTTCTGGATTGACTCGTCTCATTGAATCCATCAGTCGAAATCCTGATTAACAAACAGATCATGTCTTAGTACTAACAACTACAAAAAGACTATTGTAAACACTAATGCATATGGGACAGATCATCATTGTGTCAGGTAAGTATCCAGGTGCTGTACAGATTTAGTGAGGAGAGAGAATCGTGTACAGACTGGTTCAAACAGGGACATAACTGCATAACAGTGATAAGAACATGCTAGTCATTTTTGATGGCTACATTAAAATATCACATCAAGGCCACACTGACACGTGCTTTCCAGGCCGGAAACTGGTGTTTGGATATTTTAACAATATCAGCTTACTTTGAATGTATATGCCTCTGGATCGTAGGTGTCCCATCAGCATTCTGCAGTCGGCCGCTGAATGTCCAGCACTTTTGAATCCAAATCCACATCTCCAATAGAAGAATTCCTATCAGATTTTCTGCACATAAAACATTTTTTCATATAACAGCAAATCTCAACAAAGTTTTCCAATTAATGCTGAAAGAACCAAGGATGTAAATGTATTCTTGTTTTAGCTTTACTGAAGACACCAGAGAAAGTATGATATCTATAATGCTGCTGAAATAGACAAAACCATTTCAATAAACTCGCTATTTAACATCAACTTTGTTATGCGTTATCAGAGAACAATCAACTGCAAACAGCAATGAAACATTCAACTATGTACTATTTAAAGCACTAATGACCCTGTTGTCTAACAAGATGTGATAAGTAAGTAGACTGTGGAAAGCTGGTGGGTCTACTCTCTGTGTAAAAGGTTCCTACAGGCTCCACTGCCCCCAGTCTCCGAGTTAACACACTAACAGCTAACACTGCTAAACTTGTCTCAACGCCGAGATGGCGCCGATAGCTTTAGCCGTAGCTGCTCCACTTAGTTTAGACAGTAACAAAAAAAAGTAAGCGATAATATTTCATTGTCAAACGTCATAATTAAGGTCAACATCTAAACAATGCTGTGTACAGAATCACACAGGTGCTCAATTACAGCATAAACTTACCTTAGACCTTCCTCCGTCATTTTCCTCCTAATTGTGCTCGGAGACACAGAAAACATATCGGCAATTACCCCGATGGTTATCCCGGACAGCACTAAAGTCCTGAGTGCTGCACTGGGATTTCAAGACGTGGACGGCCAACATTTGAAAACTGTTCTTCCTCGGCGTATTCCAAACGAACACTGTGCTGAATTGATCTTAAACTTTCGACAATGCTGTCATCGATGCTAACATCTTGAAGAGCAATTATCATCCAGGCATTTCAGAAACATCATCTAAACGACTCAAAACAGTATCTACAGGTAAATGATCCCTCTCTATCTGATTTGCTTAAATGAGCAGAACTGACTGAAGTTCACACCAGTCCGCCATCCTCCGTGACTTTTGACCTAGCACGCTGTTGTTAGCTGTATTAGCCGTCCGCGGAGCAGGTATCCAGGAAAACTAGTCGATAGTAAACGATAAGCCAATAGGTGCAAAGGTCCAGCCCACTTACATTGATTGACAGACAAAGTCATTCTGCTGAAAAGTCGCATTATGAAATAAATAGACCATCGGGAAAAACGGGATTTTGAAATAAAGACTGACTTTGAAAAAAGGTCATTTTGGAATAAAAACGGCTGGAAATAAATAAAATGCCTCAGGAATAATCTCTGTTATTGTGAAAAATAATGACCATGAAATAATATTTCACAATAATAAGTAAATTTATATAGCAGAATGCAATATATTTCACAATAATGAGCATTTTTTTCAAAATGTGTTCCATTATTTCACAATATCATTCTCACATTACATATCTGTGTCTTATTTATTCACATAGTTATTTATTTCATCTTGACCTATTTATTTATTTAATTTTGAACACTTTGGAGTTCCATAGTGAACAGGGTTTATTATGTAGTTATATAGAAAATAAAGAAATAACCTGTTTTGCAAACATTTTATGACTCTGCCTTATTGCAACTGCAGTGTGTTCACAGAAATTGGATTTTTTTTTTTATTATTTCAGCTGCCCTCATGGCCAGATCACTCTTGAATAAAAACATTTTTAATGTTGGTGAGACATTAAAATTAAAAGGAAATATAACAGTGAATACACAAAAAATTTATTGCCAACAGGAGTGTTATTGCTGAGTCAAAATGACTTGATATTATATGTTTGGCATATCTTAGATGCCAGCAATCATTTATAACTGTTTAAATTCCAACAATCATTTTTATGGCAAATATTGGAAATCAGTTTTTGACACACTACCAGCACACAGGTGAGTGGCTTGTGTCTTTCTGCAGACAGGGAGTGCAAATGGTATGTTTTAATCTGATTCAATTTATCTTGAATTTCTAAACAGCGGAGGAAGATATATTCGTTCATGTGTATGGAGGTGGGCGTCACTCCATGCCTTTCTGTGAATGTTATTGCACACCACTCCTTTAACTGCAGTTAGTAGGAATTCAGCATTTCAGTACACAGTTAGAGAAACATGTTGATTCCTGTTTTTATCTCCAGGCTTCGGTTATGCTGAAACTAGGACTCACCTGTGTGCTATCAGCAGAAAGCAGAGTTCACTTGTTATTACAATGTAGCCCACTAGAAGCAACTCTCTGTGTGTCTTATTTTACATTCTGATTTAGAACTCCAGATCTTAGGTTAATTTGTGTATTATTGAAGTTTGGATTCCCCTGGGGCATATACTGAAATTCTATTGGAGGGAGGAAACAAGTCCCGCCCACTCCGGTTGAACCTGAATGCAACAACACAGGAGTGAAAAAAAAAAAGCCTGTTGTTTCTTCTTGTTGTTGTTTAGGAATGAAAGTAAAAGTGATTGTGGTACCAGCTTGATAATGTCCAACTACTTTCTCATGGACTTGGTGAGTAAATGTTTTAGTAAGTTTTTAGCTAAGCTGATTTAGCTAACTGTATCAGCCAGCAGAGAGTTGGGTGTGGTTTCCTCACCTGAGTCACCCTTAAAATGCGGAAGTACATCTGTGCTGTGTATTTTTAGTACTTTTATGTTGTTGTTTTTTTAAGTGTTCAGTGTTTTCAGTAGTGCAGTATATGATTTAATTCACAAAATAAAGTATGTAATCATATTCCATGGTTTACAAAGTGAATGAAATTGTCATTATATTTATTCTGAAGATTAAGCAGAAATGTTGGGTCCCTATAGCCACAGATGACTGTAACATTGTGACTGTATATCTTAATGGTTTTATTAATGCGGGCTGGGTGTTCTTGGAAGTCTTTTGAAACTGGAGTCGGAATATGTATTTCTTCTTTAGGCTGTGTGTCAGGCAGGACTAAGGTCCTAAACGTAGGACTCAGGAACAAGGCTACGATGCAAGAGAGACAAAGGGCAAGGATAATATATATATATACACAGAGGGTAATGAGGGAACAGACACACGAGCCTGACACAGACAGAAGACATGAACATGAAGGGAAGAGAGAAGGAACAGAGGAAAAATGAAATAAACAAACCTAGCAACTCAAGCACGTAGGAGACAAATGGCACAGAACACAGGATCATATCAAGCACAAGGAAAGTAAGCGTAACCCCACAACCAGAAAGCTGAAAAACATCACAGAATAAAGGATCATACTACTACTGCGGTCTGGCCGGGGCCTGTCTGTGTGAAGTTTGTGTGGCCAGACTGTGTCTGTGTGGGTTTCCTTCCACTGATTAGACGTGCTTGCTAGGATAATTGATGCTTCTAAATTGTAAGTGGGGGTGTGATAGTGTGCGGTTGTCTTTTTCTCTGTGTTGGCCACGTAATGGATCAGCGACCTGTGTCGGCCAGTGGCAGCCAAAAAAATGTGTGGGTGGACACAGAAGGAGCAACATATTCTTAAAATTATGTCTGGAGGACATCAATCAAACTGTGTCATGCAAATGCTTTAAATTAATTTAGGGTTAGATAAAATAATGTGTAGCTTATTTATTGAGTTCTGTGTGGAGTTTGCATGCTCTCACTGTGTTTGTGTGGGTTCTCTCCGGGTACTCCAGTTTCCTCCCACAGTCCAAAGACATGCAATTAGTGTGGAGAGGTTAACTGGAAACTCTAAGTTGCCCGCAGATGTGAATGTGAGTGTGAATGGTTGTCTGTGTCTATGTGTTAGCCCTGCGACAGGCTGGCGACCTGTGCGTGTACCCCGCCTCTCACCCTAAGACAGCTGGGATATTTAACGTGCAGCTTTTTTCTGATACAAGTCATTGATGAATGAGTCAAATTAAGTGGCCACTAAAACAAAAGGTCTTGCCAACTTGTCAGTAACTTTTGAAAGCTTGGTGTAAATGTGGTGTAATATGTGTCCCATCTTGCTGCAGATGAACCATGCCCACTGATTTTGGTACGAAATCCTTGGAAGAAGTTCCTTCTCCTTGCACATCTGCAGCTAACCCAACAAATGCAGAGGTCACTTGTGCTAAAGCATCTTCAAGTGTGTGTCAGGCTGCAGCAGCTGTGAACAGTGGTGACAGGTTACCTGCTGATGGTGAAGATAAGGATGAATCATTCACTGAGACTCAGCTGGAGAACACAGACGAGACTCCTGATGAGACGAAGTGGATCCGTCCTGATTTGCCCAGGAGATGTATTTGGAAGCTGGGCGCGCCCGTGTCAGAGTCGCCTCATAGCCACTCAGCACGGTAAGAGTCTGGAGAAATAAAGAGGTCGCTGTGTAGAGGAGAGGATGCTCTGAGCTTAAGCTCAGCCTTGAAACAATGAAACTCCATTACAGCTGTAAAAGAATGTTGATTTGCAAACAGATGTCACACATACACTCATGGGAAAACATATAAACAGTCAATCACACAGCACCAACTCAATGCATGTAGAGATGATCAAGATGACCTGCTGAAGTTCAAACTGAGCACCAGAATGAAGAACGGTGACTTAATTGACTCAGAACTATCAGAAACTGCTGATCTACTCAGATTTTCTCACACAACCATCTCTGTGCTTTACTGAAAACGGTCAAACAAAGACAAAAATGTCCAGTTCTCTGGGGGAAAAATGCCTTGCTGATGACAGAAGTTAGAGGGAAAAGACTTGTTACAACTAAGTTATCCAGAGGAGCATCGCTGAATGCACAGCATATCAAACCTAAAACAGATGGGCTACAGCAGCAGGACACACTGGATGCCTCTCCTGTCAGCTAAAAACCAGAAACTGAGGCTACAGTTCACATGGACAACTGGACAATAGAAGGTTGGAAAAACCTCACCTGATCTGAATTTGGCATAATCAACATAAAAGCATGGATTCATCCTGCCTTGTATCAGTGGTTCAGACTGCTGGTGGTATAATAATTTGGGGGGTATCTTCTTGGCTCACTTTGGGTTCCTTAGTATAAACTGAGCATCATTTAAACCCCACAGCCTCCCTGAGTACTGTTACTGACCATGTCCATCACTTTATGACCACAGTGTACACATCTTCTGATGCCTGCTTCTAGCAGGATAGGACACCGTGCTGCAATGCTCAAATCAACTCAAACTGGTTTCTTGAACATGACGATGAGTCCACTCCACTCAAATGGCCTCCAGTCACCAGATCTCAATCCAGTAGAGCATCTTTGGGATTTGGTGGAAGGTCAGGCACCTGGTCTGCAGCATCAAATGGGTCATGTCACCCATTTGATGCCATAAAGAATTAAGGCATTTCTGAAAGAAAAAAGGGCGTTAAATCCAATGATAAAAATATGTACCTAACAAATTGGCCAGTTAGAGTATGTTGTAGTGATACTTCTGATATTTCTGGTATTTTGTAATTAAACTCTCACGAGATGTAATGAACATGACATCGTATATGGTATCTCCAAGATGGTAATGACTGTTAATTGTGTGTTATCTCTTACATTACAGCACCAAGCCCTCTGGCATCCTCTCCAGCATCCTTGAGAAAATTGGACACACACCTCTGGTTCGCTTGAACAAAATCCCAAAAGAGTTTGGGCTCAAGTGTGATATCTGTGAGTATGAATGTAAAATGTGACACACCCACACATGCCTGGATATCAGTACAAGCAGAATCCATAAGCTTCTCTGCACACAATCACTTTGACTATTTTTACTTTTAGTTTCTGCAAAATCTTCCAAATAAACATTAGAATGATTATTATGCATTTCATGCAGATTCATTATGTGAATGAATCTGCACGAAACTTTGCTTGTTTAAATGGGAGAAGTAAACAGCAGGGCCTTGAATGACTGTGGCACAGCCGTAGAACAGCAAAATAGCTGAGAAGGGAGCGTTGAAGTATCATGTTTCCTACTGTGAGACTCTTGTTGTTTTGTATGAGGAGGCAGCTCGTTCCCTGGATGGAGAGGTGAGACTGAAAGACTTCCTTTCTCTGTTGGATGAAAGAACAAAAACACCTGTAAATTAAATTGAGCTGGAAAGCTGAAAACTGTTAAGGTTTTCCCGCCTTATTCTTCATTATTTCATACTGGCAGCCCATCTCAAAATCCATGTTTTTTGATCTTTTCAAACCTACGTTGATGATCCGAACACAATGTGCCAAACACATTTAGCTTTTCCAAGATGAGCAGTATAAATTCTCTATAGGCTCCTGTAACTGTCCCTGAGACAGTTAAAATAAAGTTGGTTATTTCATGTTTCTGTGATAGATTCATGCTTAATTTAGTTCATTTATTTATAAGATAAGATGATAAAAGTGTAACATTAATTAAAAAAACATGTCTAAAATATGTGATTACAAAATATGGGTTTGTTAAATATGTAAAGTTTGTATGAGGTAAAGTTTGTAATTGTCACATGACCAGACTTTGGTTGAGAGCACAACCATGGCATTGTGGATCTAGCATGGATACATGGCTACAGATGCATCTACAGCCTCAACGTTAATGTTATTCTGCATGTGGTCCAAGAGGCGCACACGGTATGGTTTCATGTATATTGTTTGTATAATGTTGCATATGTGTTCTACACTGGTAATAAGAGGACATTTTTGTGATATCTATTATTGTGCATTTTTTCTGTTCTGCTTGCACAAGACTGTTTATGGACACTGATATGAGAGACTGATAAGCTCAAAGCATTTATGTTGTAAACTTTGTGTTTCTTCAGTTTTCACGGTGTCTGAAGACAATAAGAGTGAGAGAGAGAGAGAAATCAATTTCCAAAGACATCAGTGTGATGCGTGGCCATTCTTTGTTGGACCCCTGTAGTTACAGCTCCTCTTGTTCATGCGTTTCTTCTATCTGTTTATTTATTCATTTCTGTTAGTTTAATTTCAGTTTTTACACATTATCTGTGTAGTATGACAGTATTCTTTTTAACGGGTGACTGTGTTTAGTGGCCAAGTGTGAGTTCTTCAATCCAGGAGGCAGTGTGAAAGACAGGATCGCCCTGCGCATGGTGGAGGACGCCGAGAGAGCCGGGGTCCTTAAACCAGGAGACACCATCATCGAGCCCACCTCTGGAAACACGGGTACATGAGTGTGAATGATCAAATGGGTTGAGGGCTCAGTGTTTGATACGGTTTAACATAAACCAAACTGAAGTGCAGTATTGTAGCTCCATAATGAAGGAAAAAGGTCATTTATATAAATCTTGCTCTTTGTGCAGGTATTGGCCTCGCCCTCATAGCTGCAGTAAAAGGCTACCATTGCATCATTGTGATGCCTGAGAAGATGAGCATGCAGAAGGTAAGTAGCTCTGTTTCTTCTTCTTCTTTTCAGTGGGAGGAATTTATTGAAGTCTCATCCTCTCCTGTGTCCAAGGTGCATGTCCTGCGAGCTCTCGGGGCAGAAATTGTCCGCACACCCACAGCTGCAGCTTTTGATTCACCAGAGTCTCATATACGTACGGCCTGGCGTCTGAAGAACGAGATCCCCAACTCGCACATCCTCAACCAGTATGGCAATTCAAGCAACCCCCTGGCTCACTACGACACCACGGCTGAGGAGATACTGGAGCAGTGTGATGGTTCGAGCTGATAAAAACTCTGATTTTTGATGCATCTTCTAGCTTGAGTCTAATTTTTGCTGTACATGTTTAATTCAACAACTGATTTTGAGGGTAATGAAAAGAAACACATGGCTCTGCCACTAAGTCTTTTCTTTCTCTCCCTTCACTCATTGAAGTAGAAAGTCTGAGCCTGGCTCTGAGGAGCAGCGTTAATTATGTTCTCAGCAACCATATTTTTTTTCCTGATGAAAACAAGAACGAGAAAAGACAATAACCAAATAAAAACGAACGCACAAAAACTGTGCATCAACAAAAAACAAAGTATAATAAGAATTTCTGGAGAGATGAGGTGGGACGAGTTTGGAAGTGATCCAATCAGAAGTAATCTTTTTGTGCACTGAGGTTAGACTTGATCTGCCCATGGAGGCGTGTGAAACAGCACATTTCACATTTTTACATTTCCCGTTCCCGCTGTTTCTCATGAAAACGTGACAAAATGTCAACGCTTGGGAGGAGACGAACAGTAAATATATGGACAGATTCCACATTTTTCAGTGCCTGTTTTATATTTGCACAAATGTATTAAATTACTTTTAATCATACAAGAAACATGCCTGAAACACTGATCTGTATATCAAACTGCACGAATAAATGAAGGCATATAGCTTGTCCTCTTTGTTAAACCTTGAAAATTCCTCTAATCGTTCATATTAGCTTAGTAGGCATGAATGTGATATTATATTAATATTTAAACAAAAAACCTTTTTTACAGCTTGAAAGTGTTTTTGTTTTAGGTCAGTTGGACATGTTGGTGGCTGGAGTCAGCACAGGCGGCACGCTTACTGGTGTTGCTCGAAAGTTAAAGGAAAGATGTCCAAATGTCAAAGTGAGCACCACACAACCTATCAGTCCACAGTCTTTAATGAATGGTTTTTATTTACTGTATTCATAGCTCGAGGCAAAATTTCTGACTCACACTGATGCATATCCATCAGTGAAGCAATGCATGTATTGGCAGCTCCATCAAACATTACTTGATAACTGTTTAACCCTGCAGTGTTTGCAGCCTCTTACCTCATTCCTCATGTCTGTTTTTAGGTAGTCGGTGTGGATCCTGAAGGCTCTGTTCTGGAAGGCTCAGAAGGGAAGAATAAAAAGTTTCCATTTGAAGTGGAGGGAATCGGCCTTGACTTCATCCCCACAGTACTGGACAGATCTGTGAGTATTTTTGTTAACGTGCACATTTGTAAAGTGAGTATTTTTGCTAAACGCCCGTCTCTGTTGAATCTGCACAGATTGTGGATGTTTGGTACAAATCAACCGACACAGAAACGTTCCTTATGTCCCGCAAACTGATCAGAGAGGAGGGTCTTTTGTGCGGTAAGTTCATATCAGTGAGTTGTGGTATGTTATGAGCAACCTCTTCCTCAGTTCGCTCTAAATGATCGATTTGCCTGTTTTGCTGAAGGTGGCAGCTCTGGCTCAGTGATGGCAGCAGCTGTGAGGATGGCTCAGCAGCTGGAGGAGGGGCAGCGCTGTGTGGTCATCCTGCCTGACACTGTCCGCAACTACATGTACGAGACACAATGGCAGATACACTTTGAATCCAGTGAGAGTCTGGAGTGCTCACAGGCCTTCATGCCTTCAAAAATACAGTTGAGGGCAGACGTTTACATGCACTCATCATGCCCATGAACATCAATACTTTTTAAATAGGGGTGACGTTAGGACTTTTCGATGGTCATTTCACAAGCTTGCTATTTCAATTCCAAAACCAGTTTGGATGTGTGTTTGTGTCCTGCTGTAACACCTTAATGTGTCCAGGTTTTATCAATTCAAGTTTATCTAGCTGTTAATTTGATGTAAAGTTTCAGAATTTAGGGGTAGTTTTCCTTCATTATTTGTGCATCCATACACACTACTGGGCACAAAACACCCTTGAGCATGAACAGATGCTATAATGTTCTTTGTTGTGAAAGCCTCAGCTTTATTCCTACAAATACACCTCTTGTAACTGGCCAAATAGCTCAGCTTTTGTCCCTTCTGATCATAAAACGTTTCTTCAGAAGGCATTTGGCTTGTCTATGTGGGGCAGCTGCTCTTTTCCGTTGAACTTGAAGCTGCTGATTTTGGGCCAGGGGCTTGTACGTATACTTTTGATCCTGCGTGGATTAGAGAGAAAATGTATTAAAATTTCTGCTTCCATTCTTGGTTGTTTTAGATAATTAAAGATGTATGCTTTATAATCTTTCCCCCTTTAAAAAGAACATTTTAATGAAATCTTTAAAAGCCAGTGAATGAACATATGTACCAAATTTAACCACAGACCATCCAATAGTTTTTAGCTTTGTCCTCAAAAATGTGTAAATGTGTGTAGAAATGAATCAGTCCACTGAACAGTTTAGAGATCTTCATGGTTTCAAAGAGTTGGACTCTCTTCTTCTGAGCTATGTCTGGCTAAAAGCAGTAATCATGTTGCTCCCACCAGCCATTAGTTAGACAAGAATTTAACATAAAAGCACTTTCTTTTGAAACCCTTTGTGTGGATGTTTTTCCCATTATTAAGGACAGAACAGCAGTGACAGGAAATGAGAGAGGAAGAGACACATGTAACTGTAAATGTTACACGATGTGTCTTTGTAAAGTCGACGCCAATAAAATATTCAAGTTTCCAAAGTCCAAAGACTTTAATTCCAGTTTTTCTATTTGCTTTAAGGACTGACATAATGAAAAAAGCAAAATACAGCAGAGGCTGATGGGAATGCCAATTTTTTTTATGGTATTTGAGGATTTAACAAAATGTTTTTGAAAAAACTTTGGCCTCAATCTCATGGTGCTGGATTTAAAATAAGGGCCTAAGGCATGAATGTGTGCACCAAATTTAACAGTACACGAGCCAATAATTGTTAAGCTAACTTATAAAACATTTCAACCGATGTTACCGCTTTTAAACATGCTAAAGAAAAAACAGTAACCTCTGCAGTTAGACATCAGTACACAAACACACTTTCCTTTTTATGTGGATTTTTTTCTACAAGACAAAGGTGAGAGAAAATGAGAGATGGCTTTCAGCTGTTATGTTTTTTTATTTTTATTTTTTACAGCCACGTGTCTTTCCTGTCCATAACTGAAATGCTGCAACCATTACAAAAAAGATTTTCTAGAGTCAGACATGTTTTAGGTGGAAGTCTGACCAAACTTCAGCACACTTCTTCAAACTCACCGATTTTTACCTGCAGGTCAAAGTTCCTGACGGATCAGTGGATGTGTGAGAAAGGCTTCCTCTGCTTGGACAGTCAAATGGACCCAAAACCCTGGTAAAAAACACCACAATAACAAAACACCCCGAATCAGTTATAGCTTATACCCCTCAGAGGAGGTATGACGGGGCAGGTTGGTGTTAAAACCTTCATTTTTCTGTCTTGCAGGTGGTGGAACCGGACTGTTCAGAGTCTACACCTGTCTGCCCTCCTCACCGTCACACATTCTGTGTCCTGCCAGGAAACCATTGAGATCCTAAAGGAGAACTCACTGGATCAGGCGCCAGTCATCACTGAGTCAGGGTATGTCTCTTCTTCTCAATATCAGGTTAGTATTATAAATGCCAGGCCTGAGGCTTCCTGAGCCTTGGTCCCTGTGGGACATGGGACAAGTTCCTGCCTTCCTGTGAATGTTGGTACTTGGCAGTTCTTGGTTGCCTGGGGTCCTGTCCTTGACTTGTGCCAGGATGACTGCCCTCTAGTGGATTTAACTACTCATTGCCTCTGGTCAATTGATTCAGCTTGCTAAGATGTGTGTTGTAGTTTAAAGATGTGAGTGGGCAGCTGGACGTCTGATGGGTATATACACATACATTACAACCCTGTCCCTCCAGTGTAAATTCCCATGTGAGGTATCCTTATTTGAGTGTGTAACCATATAAGTTGGATCTCGTCTCAAGATAAACTCTAGTTAAAAACTACATTGATTAATCATCCAGTTTGGTTACCCATTTTTTAATCTTGACATTTGGTTGAAATAAGCAGACAGAGACACGATGGGTTAGTCTTCTCGTCACCTGAGTCTGATGGGAGTTTGCGGGTTTTGTGTATTTCCACAGGGCCATCCTGGGAATGGTGACTCTGGAAACCATTCTGTCCTCTCTGTTGGCGGGGAAGGTTGAACTTTCAGCGGCTGTCAGCGCGGTGCTCCTCAAAGCCTTCAAACAGGTCAGTCAGAGAGTGCAGAGCTCTTCATGGCGACCTTTGATGACATAATGAACGTTTTTACACGCTTGTTTAATCTTCCTCCACTTGTGCTTTCAGGTGCACCTGACAGATAACCTGGGGAAGCTTTCCCATATCCTCAAAACTGATAACTTTGCTCTGGTGGTTCACAATCAAACTCAGTGTGAGAAAATCCATTTCCTAAATAGTGTTTACACAGAACATTTATGTGCAGATCATTTTTATAATGAGCTGTTTATTGCGTGGTTGATAAATGTCATTCACAAAGCTGCGAGGGCTCCACTTTTTTGACTGACTAATGGACCAAAACCAAAGATGCTGAATTACAGTCACACAAAAGAGACCCAGAGGCTGGATTAATCAACTGTTAAATGAGTGAATTATTACTCCCCCCCCTAAAAAAAAGCTGATATTTTATTCACAATAGAACTGATTTTAAATTTGATGTCTGAATGAAGTTGGGACACGGCCGTGTTCGACACTGTGTAACATCCCCTGTTCTTTTAACTGCAGTTCTGGCTTTCCTTTGTTGTTTTCCTTCGTGATGCTGCCATCAGATTCTGAATAAGTCAACATTTTTCGCTTTAAATATTGTATTATTATTGTAACAGTGTGTCTCAGTTTAAAGATCTGATATATTTTCTATATTTTCTATATTGTAAATAAAATACGTGTTTATGAGATTAGCAGATCTGTGTCCATCAGCAGTTTTGTGTCTCTGTGCAGACGGGGTCGATGGGTCGGCCCTCCAGAGGCAGATTTTATTTGCCGTCGTGACAGCGATTGACCTTCTCTCCTACATCACCACACACGAAGGGCAGGACTGCAACCATCAAAGTCAGGCGGTGTAACCCAGTGACTGTGTCCTGTTTAAGGTGGATTTTACTCTCTTCTCACTGAGACACAGCAAACAATCACCTACAGTGTCATCGAAATTATAAGATATACAGTCGCAGAGAGGACAGAGAAGTTGTAATTATATTTATAGCTGTTGTTGTTGTTGTTGTTGTTTTTTGGGATTTGTTGACAATTGAAGCAAAATAGAAAATAACATTCCCTTTTTTTAAACTTTAATCCTTTCAGTGTTGTTACAAGTAATCTGCGTGTATTCACCTTGCAGCTTTAAATGCTGTATGAGGGACTTTACCATCATCTTTCTGGAGCTTTTTGACTCTTTTCTCCGACTTGTGCAAAATGAATTTGTTCCCTTCACCGTCAATAATGCAGCGACTGGCTTTGGTCTGATATCTACATTTAATCTTTGAATGGTGGAAAGCAGGCCTACAGTCTCATTTCTTACAGAATAGTTCAGTGTTTATATTCTTTGCATTTTACTCCTACTATTAAAGACTTGAGCCATACGGAAAGTGTGGGGCCTTACAGATTCTGGTTTGTTTTGCTTTTCTGTGACATGTTTTTATTAATTTGCTGTATTTCCTCTTAGCTAGCAGGTACCTAGAAACCTTCAAACCAGGTACCTGCAAACAGAAAGTGATGATAAATTCAGCTCACTGTTTTACTTACTTACTTGTTAAGCTTAGTTATAAGTTTGTTGCACAAAAAATGCTTTTACAGTGTAATTAAAGTGAATAGAGCTTCAAGGTTGTCCAACTTTTCTCTTTAACTAAGTTTACGGCACAGCTCATAAAACAGGGTTTGTGATCTGGTGTTGCTATTTTCTACATTTTACTTAGTTTAAAGGAGGAAACAACCTCAGCTTAACGTTTCAAACTTTTTGTTTTGTTTTGGCTAAATTGTCACTTGTGGCATTGGTAGTGAGGGTAAGGGCTTACATTTCAAGCTTACATCAAATACTGTGAGGACACCTGATTATCTGTTTGTCAAGTTGCACTGTGGGAAATGTAGGCATCATGCAGTGAAAAGACAAAGGTATCGGCTTCTTCTGCAGAGATACTTTGAGGCCTTTTCCGCTGTTTATACAGTGCTATTAGCGTGTAATGATAAAGTAGAGAAGTTACACTTATTTTATTAATTATTTTTTTCATTTGCTGCTCAAACATTAGTTCAAATGTCTTAGAACAAAGTAGAAAAGGGACAATGTCAGATTTTGTTTTATTCATTTTCTTATTTTTTAAAGTCCCTCTTGTGCTCCAAAACATGTTTGAGGATGTTTCTATTCTACTGCTTAATCTGACACTAGATTTCATTTTTGTCTATAGTCAATTTAAATAGAAGACATGCATAAATACTGGCATGTGCTTTTTTTTAATTGAGCATTTCTCTCACTTCTGTGCATAAACCTAATTTTACTCACTGCTCTGCGTTGAAGTGTAATGACTCACTAAACCACAGGGAGGGAGTATTGGCACAGGTAGACCAGCTGTGCAGCTCTCTGTATATTCAGTTCCTCCTGGACACACACAGATTGTAGGAGCGTCATCCTCCTGACCTTCAGCCAGTAATGTCAATAATTCAAGGTGTAACAAGGTGTAACTTAATGCCCTGCCTTGGATTTAATAAACTATCTTGACAACAATTAAAGCTGAGACCAAATGGCAGCTTTTTAAAATTGTTTTTATTGTATTTAATTTTTATTTTTGTTTTGAAAGCTTTTATTGTACATAGATAAAAGTGCAAAAAGACCCAAATAAGAAGGAAATGACATGAAAGTCATGTCTGAATGCTGATTTAAAACAAAAAGATGCAAAAGTGGATAAAGGAACATGCCGTATTTAAACTTTCTACTTATTGTTGACATTTCTTTTTTCTGCAAAGCTTTTATTTTTCTCAGCCGTGTTTTTTCCAGCAGCGAGTCTGGTCAAAGAGAAATGTGCTGAAAGTCTGCTGCTTCCTTCCTTCATTCTCACCTGTCGTTATCAAGGAGCACGTTACATTTAAAAAGCAACACACTGTGATGTATCTGTTATGTCACTGCACCATTATTTCCTGTCTTGTAAAAGACTTTGTTTTTAAACTAACAAGGTGACCCATCACCATCACTCTAAAGAGCCAAACTAGTCATTGCACAACCAATATCAGAGCAGATGGAAAACCACTGTCACACTCTCCCTGACTGTCCTCTGCACATCACAGCCTCGCCTGATCTGTCATCACCAGCAGGCAGAGGCAGTATCCCATGATGACGCTGGTCTCTTTCTGTCATTAACACCAGGCTGTATCCATGTGCTTACACGTTGATTTCCAGAAACTCCAACTGGATTAAGTGACCCCCTGAGTGTAGAAAAGCCTTCTAAAGCAGCTATAACAATATTTTGCAGGTGGAAAATGACATGGAAAGTGGTTTTTCATGGTAAAAGACACATAATTTAAACTTCTTATCATCAAGCATAAGGAATAAAACCACATACTTTGACTTTAGTCAGTTATAGTGCCAGAGGCACACAGACAGACGGGCTTTCACACTTTCATTTCTTTGTTTTAAATCTCTTCAATCTTTAATGCCCTGCTGAGTTTCTTTACCCACTCTAACATAACACTACTGCATGCCGATGTGGGTCTATTTAGTTTGGAAAGATGGTTGTTTAGATCCGGCTGGTTTTTGACGTAAAGAGAAAATGAAACCATTTTCAGAATCAACAGGTTATCCAAAGTGCTGCAGATTACTGCCAGTGTGTGACTGGCGACTAAAAACAGTTGGCGCATTCGAAAATTAAGCATGACGTACTTCCAGCTCAGGTCCTCTCTGTCTTTCAATGCTTCTTTTGCCTGCTGGGATAATTGCAGAATTGGAGGTTAATTATTTGCCCTGGGCCTGCAGGCTTGGAGCTACTAATCAGGAAGGGTGAGTTTGAAGTCACAAAACAGACTTTTAAAAGCAATCAAAGTTTTAATGTTACACCACAGACAGAGGGGAGCTCTGGAACACTTAAATGACCTGACTTAGGACTCTGTAGAGAGAGTTTGCAGTTTACTTTTCAAGGCTATTACAATATGCCTTTATTTTTAGGGGAGCGAGACCAATAAGCTAAAAGACAAAAAATGAATATTGAGCAAAAAAGGAGTTCAACTTATTGTTGAGGCCCTCCAGTTCTCATGTGGCCCCTTGGGAAAATTAGTAATCCACTATATCCAGCTAGTATGTTTACCTTCTTTGACTTTTTACTGACATGGCTCTTTATTGAATAATAATAATAATGACAGGAATTATAATTCCTAATAGTTTAAAAAGGTCTTAGTAAATTAAAAGGAATGACGTGTTCACTGCCAGACTCACATCTATGCATAAAATGCAAATTAAAATACTGTTAGCTTAGCATAGCACTTAGACCAAGCAGCACCCGAAGCCAAAGTCAGATGCCAAAAACAATGAATCCTTGAGGAGGCTGGCTTAAAAAGCCCGTCAATAAAAGATGGATGCAACCAACCTGGCTTGAGATTGATAAGTTGTTAGCCAAATACCATAACTTACAAAACTGACCACATTTTCTATTTAATATCAACAAAGTTTCTATAAACTAGAGTTCATGCTTACACAGGTCACACAGCGAGGGGGCAGTAGGTTGTTCCCCTACAGACATCTGTACAACATGTTCTATACAAAAGATGGACATACTGTAGCTTCTGGTTCTTAAAAGTGCCTTCTGCATTCTTTTCAACGGCCACCTGGGAGCAATAGCTGTGGTTGCAGAACACTTCTGGTCCTATGGAAGTCTGTGGGGGAAAACAGTCCTGCCCTGACCTTTGTAAGCATTTTCCTCATGAGTTTGTGGGATCAGTTGCACATTTTGGGTCGCGCTGGACCGAAATCTTGGTCCATTTGGTAAATCATGGTCATACTATGTTCCAGATTATCTAGATATGCTCCTTGGCTCACGAACTGTGAAGTCATTAGCTAATTGGTAAGCACATATTTCACAGTCCGACCGCCCCTCTCTCATCACATCTGGTTTCAAAGCATTTTTATAATGTCTCTATATAAGAGCCAGTAAAAACAATGCAGCTTAAAGGCAGTAAATAATTTTCAGGGGGAGCCACTTCAGCTTTTGCACTAAATATTATTAATCCCCACTGGTCACCAAGTGTGCAGTAGTCTTTTATTGCTGTGTACCCCTTTATGTTAGCATGATGATCGGTTTTAAATAAACCATGACGACTAAAAATACCAGGCTTAAAGCTTTAAAATGCCCATGTTGGTAGCTACGAGCATCATATATATGCGGTCTGTATGGTTTGCTCATGACAGGTAGATAAGAAGTGTGATACCACTCTAGCATTTGTATGTCAGGTATGATGCAACAACCAGAATGCAAAGCCTACAAATGAGTGGAAAACTGTTTGCTGAACAATAACAAATTGCTCCCACAAGCATCTATAAAGCTCACTAATGAACACATTTTTATCTTGTTTGTACAAAAAATAAAGAGTAGAAACTCCACGTTGTGGCCTTGTGGGCGTGGTTATTTGTTACGTGCTGGGACGCTTGTTGGCTGGGAGCAGCTGTCGGGCAACTGAGACTCCAGGAAGGGAGATAAGATCTCGTAAAATAGCAAACTGACGTTTATGTCTCTGACTGAAAAGCTTTGCTTTGGGTAATTAGCTGCACAGTTCATGGTTTGGTTTGCGAACAATTGGCTACAATAGGCATGTGCACAATCACTAAACCTCAGTGGGTCTTGCAGACCAACAAATATTCAAATAAAATGGTATTACCTTACTCTGTAGGTAATACCTACATGAAGAGACTGAAAGTGCACTGTAATCATTCAGACATGTTTATGTTTGCCATTTAAAAATAAAGACGTGAATAGAGTTAATGTGACTAATATGAGGTCACAGAGAAAAATCAAATACTAACTGGACCCAAACTAACGCTGTCTATAACATTATGCGTCATTATCTGTAATTACAAACGTCATTGCACACAAATTATGTCACACAGCACTCCGCAAGCGCTCGGGTGCACTGCCCCCTTTATTCTGTGCATACAGGATGTTGTCTGTGCGACGCTGTTTGTGAGGCACGAGCAGGAAGACGCGCAATCGTGAACGTGTCCTTTCCTGTCATTTCATTTTTTTTCTCCATATGTCACTTCCTTATGACGGCTTATCAGGGCCACTAAAGGTAGGGGGGGGGGAAGGGGGCGGGGTGTGGGAAAAAAAACACAAAATTTTTACCTTTAAAGTGCCAAATGCCCATTGTGCTGTAGTTCTTGATACACAAACACTATCACCTCATCCAAATCAGTGTGTTGCTTTCTTCTGAATAGACCCAGTTCATGATAGGGTGGGTGATTCACAGCTAAAATCACAAGTATTTCTTTGTTACTAAATCCAGTTGAAAAGCCTCATGTAATTAGGTCATCTAATGTTGGCATAGTGCACACCAAAGAGATGTGCAAAACAATGAGTTGCCTTGACGAAATAATTATATTTTCTGAGTTATTCCTGGCAAATTTGCCACTTTTCTCTTCAGTGGCCCTAATATGCCATTGTACTTAAACAGCTTAAAGACAACAATCTTTTCAGAGTGAGCAAAAGCATATTTTCTTCATAATGATTAGAAATGTTAAATCATCCTGTGACCTTCACTCAAATGCCTCCATGTTTGGAAAATACCACCTTTTTCCCCCAAGTCAGCAGCACTCTTGGTACTCGCCATCTCTGCCTTTCTCACGTCTGCATCTCCCCCATTTGGTCGTTAGCCCTCAGCCTCAAAACCACTGAGGCTGACCCTCATGCAGGCTGACCGCTTTACAAGCCCACACAGCCACTGTTCAATCTGTGTTCAAGCAGCGGCTGCAAGAATACACAACTCTGTCTGAACCACAAACTGCGTGGTTTGAAAAGATACACCTCAGACTGTGAGCACATTTTCTCTTGCACTGTTCCATAGAACAGGAAGGTTGTAAATAAAAAAAGAGAAGAGAAGAATCAAATGTAGTATATCAAGTCATGCATATATATGCAAAGGCAAATAAATATCTTATGCTTTATGTATACATATAAATTTTACAGGCACTCACTTGAGATACACTTGCAAATGCAGAGTATTACTGTTATAATAACATTATCATATGCAGTTCTAGGAAAACTAAGTATATCCTTATTGCTTCCATAAGAATTAAGAGCATAAGCAACAGCCATGTGTTTCTTATCTAATGCACTTGAATAACTGACCATCATCAACTGTGAGCACCTCAATAAAAGCATTAGTTTTGACAGTTTTCTGTTCTGGAGCAATGCTATAATCTTCCTAAGAAAATTCACTCAAGCCTCAGACCCAGACAGAGAAACTGCAAAAAACCCAGGAGCTACATCTCAGACTCTACAGGCCTCAGTTAGCATGTTAAATGTTAAAGGTCATGACACTACACTTAAAAAGTCTGAATACTTATGCTGTGTTTGGAAAAGCTGCCAGGAGGAAGCCTCTTTTGCATTAAAAGAACACGGCAGCACGGATTAGGTTTTCCAAAACTGCATCTGAACAAGACGTCTGGAAAACCTCATACCAACTTTGACCCAGCCAAAGTCCAGATGAGCTGTAAAGAAGACTGCAACCAAAAGTCTGATCGCATTTTCCTTCATTTAGGTGTGCTTAATATAACAATATAAACTGACAGTGTACCTCATGTACCATGCCTCCATACATGCATACAAACACATTTCACTGATTATTTTGGGCCCATTGTTCCTGCACATCTCTTATCGCTCACTGACTCTCAGCTGGTACTTTTAACCCTCACCCTGTGACCCTTGGTTCCCAGATGGTTAAAGACTGTGACTGATGCCTTATTCACTTGGCCCTGCATTGTCATTAAGTCTCAAGTTAACGTCATGTGGTTGGTGGTCATGCCATTGCAAAACCTCAGCTGGAAAGAAGGCAGGTTTAAGTCACTTCTGCAATGGCTTGTTTTTTGTTTTGGAGATAAACCAAGAACCAGAACACAGACGTCAACTTACTAGCTAGCTACGTAGTGTATTATTAATTTCTAAAACTTCTGGAATATGAGGGGTTTTTTTTGCTTGTTTTTTTGTTTTGTTTGTCAATGTGGTTCTGTTTTTACTAAAAGAAACAGCGCCTTTACTCTTGCCACTGTTCGTAAGCTGAGCCACACAGCTTCTTCCTGTCAGAAACTGAAAGATCTTCCGTGAGAAACCATGAAGCTAACACATCATCATAAGTGTCTGTAAATAGTGTGAATATATTTTGAAATCACTTTTACACTTTACACCTAACTTGGCAACATCTTCTCCAAGAGCTTGTTTGCTTTCAAGCATTTGGACCTAGTTAATCATGTTAGTCTTATAGACAGAAGAATGTAGAATTTAATATTAGATGTGCAGTCAAAAGCTCACAAAATGAAGAAACTAGCATGACAGTAGAGTTTGTCATTACTGTTAAGTGCAACACTACCCATTAAACGATGCATGTGGTTTAGGCCGACTGACATATTTTTTAAAGCCTAATATTGAGAAAAATTTTTCAAAATCCAATATATCAGCTGGTACTTTTTCTTTCAGGCACACAAAATGTTTTAATGTAAAGGAGACGTCTGCTACAGATAGGGTAAGATGGATGCAGATGATCTGCTGTGGAGACCCCTGCAAGGAGCCGGAGAAAGGAGAAGAAGAAGCAGACACACAAACATTGAGTTTTCCCAAGCATGAGTCCTTACTGAGCTAATAAGACAATGCCTTTTCATAATAAGGTCGTTTCACCTTCACATCAAGTGACTTGACGATCTGGCTCTACTCAGATCAGCTGGTTGGTGTGTTTGCAAAAACTGCAAGGTGCCCCCTGGTGGACAAAATATGCAACAACAACACTGGTAACATGGCTGAAGGGTGTTTCTCCCACAGCTTTTTCACTTTTTATTAAATTATTTTCCTTTAAAAATACCAACACTGACATATTGGCAAATATACTGTTGGGCTCTAGCATGTAATATGGAACATACATACAATACATACATGTATTATGAGAGGCATCCACACAGAGATGTAATTTAGGCAATGTTAGCCTGTAGCGTAAATACAGATGTGCCATATATGGTGTATATGTATGGTATGGAGCCACTGAATATATTAGTCTTATAATAAAGGTGATCCAGCCTGTTAAGTCTAAATCAGACTATCAATATTATAAGTGGTGTAAACATTCAAATCTATAATCACTTATGCCTACGCTGTGCTACTTATGACTGTTTGGATATTCCTTTAAATAATACCATGTTTTTCTTGCATTTATGAAATTATGCACTAAAAATATTAGTGCTATTTCCTTTTTTATGGAACAATTCTCAAATTGGGGAAAAAAACAATTATCTTGCATAGGCCTAATTTGAAACGGAGTAGATATTAATCTGTGAATGCTACCTGTGTTTGTGCAAATGAGTCCTATTAAAATTACTGATAAGAAATAAAACACACAAAAACCTAATAGTTTTAAAAATAATGAGAATTTAAAAAACATAGGCCACTTTCAATTTAATTTGACCAAAGCCCAGCTGCAGGTCATGCACATGGGACAGCAGCAGGGTTGGTGGTGCACAATTAAATTCATGCACAATTAAATTCTTTATATTCAACTTTTCATAACAGATAAAATTAAATAGCAGGAGTCATGACTAGCCATTTATGTGTGTGCATTCATGCTAGTCATGGTTCGGTGATAGGCATAAGCAATGGCACATTTAAGCTGATAAAAAAAACTAACTTTATTTTTAACACTTGCAGAGGTTACACCCTTTAACAGTTGGAAAATTTAGACTTCCTTACAATGATAAATAAAATTATAATTTATATATTATTCCTGTTCATCTAGATTTTAATCAGAGCCACAGCAGAAGCTCCATGCAGCCCTGCAGCTGCAGGTTAGAGAGCCCTACTCTAGACTGCATAAGCACTGATCTCACCCGTGCAAGGTTATATATTATGCTGTATAACCTGCATACAAGACATGGCTCCATAGTTTTGTTTCCCCAAATATGACAAAGCATATCAGCTCTCGCAGTTGAGTTCAGAGATTGTGCTGCTATGAAAAAAAATGCCTGTCTGCTCTCTGTTTAGTGTGCAGGGAATCAGATGGAGGATGCTGAGATATGCAGGAAAGACGTAATCGATGTGCTTGTCAACACATGCTCGACAGTGACACACACACGGAGAACACACACTGAGGTGTGAATGACATGTCTCTGTCTAAGTGGCCCAAATTGAATCTCATCGTTTCCGAGCTGGTGCACAGCTACCGGCAGTGACGGAGGACTCTCGTCACTGGCCTGTTGCCTTCAGTTATGTCACTTAGTGAGACTCGGGACTCAAATCCCTCAGTGCCAGTGCCACTAACAGTCCTGCTGGTACAGCACATCACACCTCCCGGCCACCATTATCTAACCCAGTAGAGTGAAGTCACCGGGTCACACACCTGCAGTCACGACCCCTCGCCAAGAAAGTTACACTTGCGTCAGTGCAGCAAATGGTTCAACCTCTAAGCTATTATCATTGCAAATCCTTTCTGGGAAATCAATAAAGTTGAAAATAGCACAGTTAAATGTTTAATGATGAAGAATACACCGTGTCCAGAGAGCTACTGCAGCACTCTGGCTCAGTCCCCACAGGTTTGCATGTGCACATTACAAATAAATCTTGAAGGAAAATTCAGTGAAAAGGGTTTCATGTGAGATTTACAAAGAACTATAAAATTCAGCATTTTAATCCAGACCAATGATGATTCATTGATTTAATCCACTGAAAACGTATGTTTGGAAAACTTTCCCAGAGTCTTGAAAAGTAAATTTTGTCTGTGTCACAAATGTATGAGTCAAGAGATCCAAGCAGGAGAAGCAGACAGCGGTAGCTAGAAACCATTTTTGGCTTACGATTTAGGACGGCAATTACTGTCAAAGTTCAGTGAACGCCATCCACTGGGACATAAATCCACACGTAACACAAACACAGTGTGGTCTCTTTGTATGTGTAAATGCAAAGAAAGGGCAAAGTTAATTTTAATTATATAGGTGACTGAATATTTCCACTGAATCCCCACGACCTGAACTCAGATAAGAGGCAAAAGTTGGATGGAACGTTTGAATTCTGTATTTTCAAACTATTCATTTTTTAGTTGGAATTTCTTGCCATAGATTTTGTTGTCGAGTTTTTTGATAAGTTTCACTGAGTTATTTCATGAAAAACAACCAAGCTTGTGTTGGACCTTATTTGGTGAGTCTATTGCACTGATTTTATTTTTAAATTATTGATTGACGCGTCGCTTGCACCCAATTCATTTTTGTGAAGCTGCTGCTGTTGTTATACAGCACATTTTTGTTGCTGGTGGATGTAATGTTTGTACCTGTGACGTTTTGTATGTAATTTTTGATAGGACCATGAATGCTACTGCTCATGTATCACACACAGACACACATACACACTCACACAGTGCATTAAGGACAAGTTTCATCTTGTCCAGTGACACTTTGATAAGTGAATTGAGGGCCTGAAGACCATCCTTGGCCTTTGTGCATCATGTGGTTCTGTAATGCTGAGTTTGGTCGTTAGGACTTCAACAAAAACCACAGACAGAATAACAGATGGGCGAGTGCAGCTGATGCAGAAGTGCCTGCATTCTCTTTAAAAGCCAGCAGAGGGCGACTCCTCTGGTTGCAAAAAGGCTTCCAGTTACACATAAATTATACTAGGGGTGGGCGGTATAAACGATATAAATTTGGTCAACGGTAGAGATTTTGACTATACCGCTCTACTGCATGTTGATGGTGTCATCAAGCGGCGCCTGTTTTGGTCGAAAGCATTGCAAACAATATCATCTGCAAATTATGCCGGGCGACAGTAATAGCAAAGAGAGGGCTGGGGCCCTGGCTGGGCCTTGGGGGCTTGGGTCCTGGTTGGTGTGTCGCCGGGGTTGTGGGCGGGTAGGTGTATGGGGGCTCAGCCCTGGTGCAGGGTGCCGCCGGTGCATCGAGCCACCTGGGGGGCTCTTCAACTGGTGGGGGAGGCTGTTACATCTTGCAGGAGGTCTCCTCTCTCCAGGAACTGACTCTGCAGGTGGGGAGAGATATAGGAGAGGTGGAGGAAGAACTCAGCCTGGGTGTCTATTGTCTTGTGTAGTCTGGAAGATAAGTGGATGACGGGGTGGGTGCAGTTTTCTCTGTGGTGGGGTCGGGTGGGCTGCCCCGGGTTCTGTGTGGCCGGGTGGCGCTGCTGAACTGCGCCCCGGTCGGGATGGGCCTGGGCCCCCTTTCCCTGGTGGGTTGCAGAGTGTCGGGGTGCCTACTGGGGTCAGCGGGGGAGCTGGCCCCAGGGAGGGGCCACTTGCCCCTCCCTTCCTTCCCTCCTCATCTCCAGCTGCCTCCCTCTTCCCGCTCCACCACAATCACCCACACATGTAGGTCCTTGGGGTAAAGGTGTGTGACCAGGGTGCAGGGGAGGCATCCCCCCCTCTGTCCCCTTCTGGCTGCCTGTGCCTCAATTTTATCCCACAACTTAGACATTCACATTACTGACACTCTCATAACACATACATATAGGACCTTAGGGGTGGGCACGCTACACGTCATCCAGAAGACCATCAGGGTGTACAACCTCACCCCTGGCGTCGTTGCCCACCTCTCAATTTTAAATACACGTAGACATTGAGGGCTATCAGGAGGGGCTATGCGCTTACCTGCTGCTCTCTGGCAGGTAGCTCCATGCCCTCCTGGGTTTTAAATGTACATTAGAACACACATGCATCAACACTACATATGAGCGGGCGGAGGGAGGTTTGGAGTCTTCACACACCCCCGTTCTCTGTTGCCTGTTGGGGCGGGGGGGCTGGGAGGAGGAGTTGGCCATCCGATTGGGGTCTGGAATGTGGGGCCTCTCTGCTGCTGCGGAGTCGGGGCGGTCTGCTTCTCTCCACCCCAGGGAAAATGTCTGTGTCTATATGTCAGGTTGGGTATCAGATGCCACCTCTCTAGGGACATCTCAGGCCCTCCATGGTATGGAGGCCTATCTCCCCCCACCACTCCCCCTGCCAGTGGCAGATGCCCTCAGACATCGGTGCATTGGTGGTTCTTTGGGACGGGCATCCAGGTACCCACCGGCTTACTCCTGGTGGCTGCTTGTCAGGGCCTGGGGCTCGCTCGGGCTCCTTCGGGGGTGGGGTGCCCTTGGCCTCTCGGCCTGGGGCTCGGTCACTCTGGCACAGCTGGCTGCTGGCGGAGTTCACGGGCACGTCACTGCAACCCCCCCTGGCTTCTGCTCCGCGGCTGCTGAGCGACCCCTCATCTGGGGCTCTCCTCAGCTCTTTCCGGGATAGTGGCACGGTTGCCCCTCCATTGGTCTTCCTTGGTCTCCTTTGCTCTGGGGGCCTCTGGATGTCTGGAGCCTTGATCTTCTCCATACCTACTTCATGCCCAGGAGGACGGGGCTATGGCTCCCCACACCCTCTAGCAGACATGAAGGAACCTTTTAAATACAAGCGCGCTCATGCTCACAGGTGTACACACGGGTGCTCACACACACGGGTGCTCACACACACAAACTACACCCTTTTTGGCTGCTACCTCAAAGCACACGCTGTCGATCTTACGTGCTGCACAATAATGTTTAATATTTAGTATTTACTGTTATATTCCCATATATCATTGCGATGATGTTGTTTATTATATTGCTCTCTTTTTCTTTGCTTGTTTTCTCTTTTTTCTTTCTCAACAGGTGATCCAGGTGATTGATATATGTATTTTTTGTCTGTTTGTTTTTGGTTTTTGCCCTTTATCACCGTCCCTCTTCCCCGCTCTTTTTCTTTCCCTCTTTCTTTCTCCCTTTTCTTTTCCCCAGTCAAGTCTGTCCCGTGTTCAGCAAATGAAAATAAAATAAACAATAAAAGCAAAGGTGAATCAAATAGACCAATACGGCAAGGCTGGGATGGTCCATTTGGTAAAGTAAATCCGTTGGGCATCTTTCTTTGCCTTTAGACAACAATTCTGATGGCAAAAGAACCAAACGGGACAGGCAAAAAAAAAAAAAAAAAAAAAAAAAGTAATAGCAAAGAGATGAAGCACTTTCGGAATATGGGGAAAGCCAAAAACTGCGCTTCCTCCACTTCCGTACCATTGATTCATTAATGCCGAATTCTCTCGCAGCCACTCTATTCCCATGTTGTTGTAGTATATTAATGACTAACCTCGTATTGTGGATGGATAATCTCAGTTGTTCTCCTAACTGAAGTTTGGTCTGTTTATAGTACCCTGCCATGCAATTGCATTTGTCCCTAACCACCAGAAACCCTCATGTCAACTTTTATCGAGTGGAAAAAAGTTAGCGTTCATCCTTCAGCTTCACTGTGCTAATGTTATGCTAACATAGCTGTATTGCTAGCAATCACGTAGGACATCATTATATACCAGGTAGTCCAACTTCAGTAACCCTCCAAAAGTCACTGCTGTTTAGTTTTCTGTCTTCATTCATGTTGGAAGTGATAGCAGAGCTGTATGTTTTCATTTTTTCAGAAACCTCTCAGTCAGAACATGGCATATCATGTTTAGGTGGAAACTAGCGAGCTAACTTCCTGTTAACTTCTAACTCCGTTGAATTTAATAAATTCTGTTTTCATGGATGCCTGGATGTTAAACTTAATTGTTACACCTGGTAAAACAGCAACGCTGATGATTTTATTAAAAATTAAAGGATTTAGACCGTTTTTAACTCTCAGTAATGCCGCAGTGTTCGTTTGACTTTGGGACCTGAAGAGGACGGCGTTTTGGAACCAGATTACTCTACGAGGCTCCTGACTACAGCAGCCGTAATGCTCCGGCAATCCGTCAAGCGGTGCAGCTTCATAGCTTACCAAAGTTGTACTAAAACATTTTTGACAGATTTCTGCGCACTGTGTACTACATAAAATCGGTTCAAGGTCAGTAAGCACAACCAGAATTCATACAAAAGGCACACTGTCGATTTTTGAGAAAATTAAAGGATTTTAAGTGTGCCTCATAGTGTGTAAAATACGTTATACAGAAGAAAAGAATATATCGCGATATATATCGTTACCGCACATCCTCAAATTATACCGTGACATGGATTTTAGGCCATATCGCCCAGCCCTAAATTATACTTTGTGTTAGATCGTCGTACCTTATGCCGTAAATAGAACCTCATTTTAACCCAATGCCACAACCTTCTATGTAACATGATGTAATTGCATGTTGGGTTGACTCACAGCATACTGACTTGATTGGCGTGGAAGGTTGCGACATAGGGTTAAAAGTAGTTTGGTTACCACGTAAGTTAGGACATGCATTTCCTACAGTCTAAATCTAGCTTTACACTGAAGTCTAAAAAAAACTCTTTAACGTTAGTAAACCTCAACTTTCTGGATGATCTTATGTTTTACTTGTTAGCTTCAGGTCGTATGCATGAAGTGCATTTCTTAAACTGAGGTATTGATTAGGGTCAGAAAGGAGCAACACCCCGTGCTTCAAAACCTCAAGATGGTGACTATGAAAACCCTCATTTTGAGGCATCATGATCATCACACTAACCAGTGGGTAACATCATGGCTCATCTTTTGTTCTGTCTCTGACAAAAATGCCCTTACAGTCCAGCATTATTGTAAAGCCTCACAGAGAAGCTATAAACCAGCTGTAGATTGCATGTTTTTGGATGACTGAACTCAATTTTTTAGCCCAAATGCACTTCTAATTCAATATATCTGTCGTTATAATGTAGTTATAGAGCACAGCCTATCTTTTTTTTTTTAACCTACTTGAATGTTTCTCTTGCTGGGATCCTTTGTGGCGACAGCTGGCACAGAATTTGGTTTGAAAATGAAAGTGAAAGCTCCGTTCAGCTTTAATCTTTTTACCACCTTGACAGCTCTCCGCCTCATCCATCACCAACACTTACACAACTAGTCTTAAACAGAAACATCTGGTTTTCCACTTGAGCGTTTTGCCTTTGTACGCAGTGAGTAATACTTCTGTGTAACTGCACCAAGGTCAGACTGACTGCAGAGCAACTCAGGTCCCTGCTTTAAGTGACTTTTCCCTTTAAGAACACTCAGTTTCCTCTCAGAAAAGGAGTCCCGGGATTCCTGTTAGGAAATGCCACTTTGGCTAGGAGGAACGCAGCCCAGTGGAAAAGAGTGTGAGAGGTTTTTATTACAGACTGCGAAGTAAGAGCAGACATAGCTGACAGGAAGAAACCATGTCCTAGTTTTAACTTTCTCATTCTGCGTCATTCCTCCGTCAAAACATATAAATCAGAAATTTATCGTCCAACGAAATGACGAAAGACCCCTGCTGCGTCTCGTCGTGCTTTTGCCACACTGTTCAGTGGCGGATATTCAGAGACAGACAGAAGAAAAGTATTTTAGCCCTGCACACACAGCTGGAATGTATACTGATTGACAAGCAGATAGCCAAATAATTACTGAATCAAAGAGAGGAAAAAAAGTCAAATGAATGGAGGGCAGAGCAGCCATTTGCTCTGATTTCTGTTGTGCGTCACACTCAGGCCCCTCAGGGAGAGTGTAGCAGTTTGAGGCTAACCTTTGCATTTTATTGGGAGGGATACAGTTTACAGTTGTGCTGGTTGCCAGAATCTGTTTATTGTTTCCCATATGTTTTGACAAAGTCCCTTTGGAGAGACTGAATGTTGAATCCCTCACCTGCTGTTCATGCTGTGATTTCTCTCCAAGCAGCTGAATCCTGAAGAACTGAGATTTCTTAATCATTTACATCAATACAACCTAAAGTTCTTAATGACCACTGTGCCTGGAGGGCATCACAGTCCAATATGACCTAGAAAGATAAAAAGCTGCACACATCTTCCCATATAGATTTGTTTTTACACAACACTGTCCCCAAACATCTGGGAGAACCCACTGTGAACCCCACTATATATGTCATGGTCCTGGGTCGGTGACCCAGCGCTTTGAGTTTATGATTATTATTTTCTAGTTTATTCTGATTTTGTATTAGTTTTTGGGGTTTGGTTGTCGTGTTTATTTTCCCTACCTGTGTCTCCCTCTGTGCTCTGTACGGGTCCCCGAGTTTTGTGTTGTAAAACAGTCTGTGTGTTTCCTGTTTTACTTTGTAGGTCTGTGTCTCATTATGCCCATTAGTTCCAGCTGTGTCCCCTCCTGTGTGCCATTTCCTGATTACCTGGTGTGTGTATTTATAGTTTGTGTCTGCCTGTGCTTCTCGTCGCGTCGTCTGTGTTTCTCTGTGAATCTTCTGTGTACTCAGCATTATTCCGTGTTTCACCGTGTCTCTCTGCTCCTCGCCCCGTGTCCTCCTTTTGTGTTAGTTTTCCCAGTGTAGGTTTATGTTTCGGTTCTGCCCGCTTCTTGGTTTACTCACTGTAAATAAATCTCACTTGCACCGCCACCTCTGGCTGCTATTTGGATCCTCCTTCTCACCTCCACACGACTGCTGCCCCAGCCGTGACAATATATATAGCCCCCTGTGACCCTTTAGCCCCCTGTGACCCTGAATTTGATATTAATAAAATACAGTCCTGATCAAAAGTCTAAGACCACTTGAAAAATGGCAAAAAGTCATATTTTGCATGTTTGGATCTTAACAAGGTTCCAAGTAGAGCTTCAACATGCAACAAGAAGAAATGGGAGTGAGACACAACATTTTTTTACGCATGCAATTTATTGAAAACAACAGAACAGCATCTGGTGGACAATGACTTAAAAGTCTCAAATGCAATAAATTAGAAGCAGCATGGAAACACAATAAATACAGCATCCATTTTAATCATGGTAGTACAGACTGACCTGTCCAGTGCATGTACCAAACTCAGCCCCATTCTCATGCAAATAGGCTTCATTTGCATCATCTCTTCAGTCTCTGGGTTTGAAGCTACAAAAGGTTTAATATGTTTAACTTGGTTGGTGACATTAGCCACTGTTAATAAGCTGGGAGTCACCTATTTCGCCCACTTTGCATCACCTATTTTGCACATAATTGGCACGAACATGCGTGAACCTGTTTGCTGGGCGATTAACAAAGGATGACTTCGTGTAATTAGGTGGTTTTGCTGATGAGTAACTAGTAATATCATTTGTTTTTCAGTGAGTAACATTTAATGAGTAATTAATGACATTTTTGGAGTAATTCTTAAGGCTGGATGTTACCCTATGAAATGAATCACAGCACAGATATGTATAGCATACAGAGTGCTGACGTCAAAGATGGGAATAAACCAGAAGCTAAAGAATCCCTGCTACACTGGATATGCCTGATATCATTTATTTACAGCACATACATAATTCTTTAAGCTGTTAAAAGCATGTAAAGGAGAGAATTAGGTCTTAATACATAAGATTAAAGTATAATCAAGAAGATATAAATTCATAAAAATCCAAACAAAGCTGCAGTGGTGAAACAGACATGACAGCTCAGACCTATCTGTGAACCAGAGAAATGCACAAAGTCAGTCTTAACTTGTTTTTATCACACGAACTCCAGACAGAAATGGGAGAATCAAAGTGGGAAATTATTAAAATGTGGCACAAAATAGGAATCTTCTTCTTCATCTGTTCTCCCTATTGTTCTGTGTGCTTCAGAGGAAAGCACACTTTGTACAAGGGAGCTTGTACAAGTCAAAGATTAGCTACTGTGCACATTTCTCCATGCAACTCTGTTCAGGTGATCTCTTATAAAGTTCAAACTATAGAGAACAAACATGGTTCTCTATAGCAAGATGGGTATAAACAACATCTGGACCCACAAGCTGGTGAAGTGGGTCCAGATTACCACTACGCCATAATCATAATTTGCAAGCACTTTCCGTTCCTTAGGTAGATCTGTCCTTTGTTGCCGTCTGCTCATAAGTTTTATGTACAGAATTTTCCAGGAGCGGCCGAGGGGTGGAGGGTATCCAGTTCTGTGGTCTCAGTATCACATATTTGCTTTTTTAAGATGATATGTTGACCTTCACGTTGCACTGGCTCGGTTTGCAGCCGAATACGACGTGGCTGGGTTGAGAATTAGCGCTTCCAAGTCTGAGGTCACGGTTCACAGCCTGAGAAAGGTGGAGTGACCCTTTTCACCCCGGGCTCGGGAGGAGTTCTGGCCTCGTTTGGGTGTTGATCACGAGTGGGGCAAGAGATTAACGGACTGACTGGTATCATTGCAGCTGCTGCACTAAAGATGAAGCTGTTGATTTACTGGTTGATCTACATTCCCCTCCTCGCCTGTGGCCACAAGCCGTGCGTAGTGACCGAAAGAATGCGATTGCAGATACAAGCGTCGGAAATGAGCTTCTTCCAAAGGGTTTCTGGGCTGACCCTTAGAGACAGGGTGAGGAGCTCAGTCATTTGGGAGGAGCTCTTGCACATCAAAAGGAGTCAGTTGAGGAGGTTTGGACATCTGACAGGATGCCTTCAGGTTTCCTCCCATGTGAGGCAGTTCAGGCATGTCTAACTGGGAGGAGACCCAGAGGCAGACGCAGGACACGCTGGTGAGATTATGTCTCACAGCTGGCTTGGGGACACCTCATGTCCCTTTGGAAGAGTTTGAGGGGGTGAGGCGGCAGAGTGGGCAGGGCTTACCTTGCAGTACAAACCCAGAAAATAAACTGATGGACAATTGTGCAGTAACCTTTATGCACAAAGAAGCTCCGTGTTTAATCTGGTCTGGCCCTCTCAGTTGTAGTTTTAGCAGCATCTTTATTAAAAAGAGGGATGATACAAACCTGCACAGTCATGTTCTTGGAGCACACACACACCCCATGATCTGCCTGCCAAGCTAAATGTGGAATTGTAAAAATGATGGGTGGGAACACTTTCAGCGCTTTCTCTTTCCTTCTAATGTAACAGTGTTGAGAGTGCACAGAGTATCTGAAGAAAAAGATTACTGGGGCAAAGAAGCACAAGTGCAGAAGATCACTGGCACAGAGACACACACGTACGCGAGCACAAAAACCCCGCCGTGCCTCTGAGAGGAGTTTGATGCTGATGTGCAGTGAAAGGCAGAGGTGGTGCATTAGATGGAGCGTAGAGCTGCTGTGAGTCAGCCTGTGCTGCTGCCGTGTCAGCTCGTCCAGACAGACACTGCTCTCCGGGCTGTGTGTAGGTGTCTCTCAGGGGACAGGCTTTTCTGCTACGAAACCCAGAGTTCGGGCCAGTAGTCGCTGCAGCTTTTCAATACTTTATGACATGCAAGGGCCAGTATTAAAAACATCTTTGTAAGCCAGCCGTGCCTGTCAGGTAACGCAGTGGAGCACTTCATAGGAGGGTCACAGTGCTCCAGAATCTTTTTTAAAAAAAGGGTTTAAATCAAACGTCCATTAACAGATTATTCTCAGCCCTCATTACGTCAGAGTGTATATTCGCAATATGTGTTTTAGTCAGTTTTAACCTTCATTTCTACCTGTTATTTAAATAAATGGTTTCCATTGCTCATTTACAGTCACCGCTGCAGTTTCGTCATGCTTGCTGTCCTCCTGAGCAAAACGCATTCATGTGTGATCAGCAGCTTGTTGATTCTTTTTAAAGATTTCCAGAAACTACAGTTAGTCGATTAAGCTACATTTCTTATAAACTCTCAGTGTGGTCAGAATCAACCGAGGCACTCCCAGTTTTGCTTGATCAGTTTTTATTTAGGGTTAAGTGGGCAGACCTATTGGATTTTCTGTGGTATAAGAAATAAAACTTAAGATTAGGATGAAACTGTCATCACAACTACTTTTACGTTTCCATTTCCCTGACATGTATTTTTAGCTTGTTTTGTAGTTAATTCAGTGAAACTTGCAAGGCATACAGAAAGTAGATTTTCTAATATATCAAAGTGTCTGTAGCTCTGATTGTAGAGAGGGTCAGCCACTAATTACTCGGTCATGTGAAAAACTCTTTCCATAACTCTACACAGTGCTGTAAAAAATTAAGTACTTAGATTTTTTGCTTTTGTAACTATTCTGTTGTAGGTTTTGTTGGAAGCATGAACCAGTTTCAGCCAACCTTAAGCTGCGGGACAGATGGTTTCACATTTGACTCTAGAAGACTTTGGTGTACAGCAGTTCGTGGCCACGTCAGTGACATCACCCGTCCACCACCGTGCTTGACAGTTGGTATGAGGTGTTTGTGCTGATATGCTGTGCTTGTTTTTCACCAAATGTGGTGCCATGCGTTTTGACATCTCCATTTTAGTCTAATCCATCCAGAAGTCTTGAGGATTTATTCAGATGCAGCTGTGCAAACATAGGCTTTACTTGCACGTTAATAAAGACCAGTAGACTTCTCTTAATTAATTCTAACCTAACAGCATTTGCTGTTACTCAGAAAATATATATATTTTTTGTAATTAAATAACGGGATGCATATATCTTCCACTCCATAGAAGATAATGTTTTTGTAAATAAGTGTAGAGAACGCCTAAAGATCATCAAAGACTAAAGAAAGAAAAGAAAACAGGTGAAAAACTGCAGATAGTATCAGAGGCTCTTTATATTCCTTTTTTCCTCCTCATGCCGTTGACCCCATAACACTGACATTTGAAGGAGCGGCACTAACAGTAATGGCTGTAGTGCCTCTTAAAGTTTATCAGTAACCTCATTCTGTGCCGCTTGCTATCAGTCACCTTGGCTACCACGGGCTTATGTAACGTCAGTGGTTTCTGTTTTCACCAACACAGCTCAGACGCAGGGATCTATAAGCTTGGTTCCGCCTGAGTGAGATCCCTCTGCAGCATGTGTCTGCTCTCATGCAGGACCGCTATTAAACACGCCAGGAGCTGTGTGGCAGGCTGTGTGGCGTACAATTGATTTGATGCAGCAAATATTAGATCTCAGTGGGGAAAAAATTAAAGACAAGTACCTGCACAAAAGTTGTGTGTACTTGTAAATAAAGGTTTGTGTGGGTTTGTGTTAGATGCCAAGGAAGATGCTCGTTGTTGTTCAAACTTGGGAGCTTTTTCCATTTTGGGAGCCCCCATCCTCCCATGTGTCCGTTCCGCTCTTACGTCAATGCCTCCCGACTGCGGCTGAGTGAGAGGGTTTTCCCGCTCAATGCCCCCCGGGAGCTGCTGTCGGCCCTGCATTTTCACAGGCCAGTGGTTTTTTGTACAGGCTAGAGAGAATAACTTCAGTGGAAACAGTGAGTAAACTTCCTGACTAGCCTGCCAGCTTCCTTGTTCTCCTTTGTTAAGGACCTGGCATTTTCCAGGCAGGTGTTTGTCCAGTGAAATCGTGGACTAATTTGTGATTTTGTCCACTAAGTGAAACGGCAAACTGAACATCAACAGGATATGCGATCACTTCCCCTTGCTCATGAAATAACTTTCTTCAGCTGAGGTGGGAGCTGAGTTTTTTAAATACAGGCGCACAGCAAGGCAGAGGATTTAAAAAAGTGTCACGCAGTCACTTTTAAAATCCTCTGCAAGGATCTGGCTATGTGACACTGAACATACAGCGGTCGATGAGGAAATGAAAAAAAAAAATGGAGCAAATGGAAAAAGACAAGCAAATGCCTCAAATCTCTCAGCTCAGACTTAATTACCTTGACAAATACAACAGAGCCTCATGACTGCTGGGCTTTTTGTCTCAAACAATCAGCTCCACTAATGCCAACCCTTGCCCCCATGTTCAACCCACCCCCCTGCCCTCTGTGTGGCTGCACAAACACACATGACCCATTTAAAGAGGCTCACACACTCTCTCTGTGTCATACGCACACACACACACATACACAATCTCTGCAGTCTTGTATAACCAACAGTTCTGAGAAATGAAAGGCAGACTTGTAAACATCTTGCAGACTGTTGGCTCTATTGTGAAACTGGCGAAGCTGACGTCAGCACAGGACGATGACTTCATGCGTTTGCTGCAGCCCGGGGAGGCGACAGACAGAAAGACAGAAAGGTGACACACAAAGACACACAAGCAGCCAGGCAACGAGTGGAGAGGGTGCGTGGCGGGCTACTGTGCTCCATAATAATAATAACTAAATAGTTGGAGTTCATTTGTAATTATTTGGTTTGGAGCAAGCATATACTCATTTTTGCGTGGCTTTTTATTATATCATATTATATATAATTAAATTGTTATAATAAGCACCAACAAAGAGGCACGGTAGCACACACAAAGTCATGTGAAACGTGAGGATTACTGCATGCACTTTGAGCTAAATGTTTCTTACTGGGAACTCTAATCAAAAACATTGTTCTTCCACCAGAACACAAATTTCTGTACAAATTTGTTTTGAGGTTGAAGTTGAGGGAAGAGTATATGAAACATTAAATATGACCTGCATTAAGGTTCAGTGTGTTGTGATGCACAAACCGTGGCAAATAATCCACAGCAAAACATGCAGATTGTAGATTAGAGGTAGGCCTTCCTTAAAGTGTACCCCGCCTTACCGTCCTTTATTTGACTCTAATGGGACCATAGTTTACAAAATGTACATTATGCTGTACTTAACACATCTTGAAACTTGTGATTTGGTCCTCAACCTCATTAGGAAAATGTTTGCTAAAGTTATTGAGGAAGTAGTTGAGGATTAGTTTTTCCATCGACTTCTGTAGAAATCTGACTTCTTTTTTCATCTACAGGAGTCGCCCCCCATGATTGACTCTCTTACCACTGGAAATAATATGGTGGGGGTACAACAGATAAGGCCTAGAAGCCAAGAAAGACTGCAATCTAGACCCTCTGGAAAGCTTTGTTAAATTTGAAGGAAAGCACACATTTTGGACTATTTCTATTTTCATAAGTAGAAAATCTTTATTTTTACTGATAAAGGCCTCACACATGGCCATTCATGCTGCCCTAAAGTAATTAGGTAATAGATAAAAATGTAAATAATGGAAAAGTTCATGTTTTTTTACAATCTGCTATAGAAAGGGAGCTTCACTGGTCTGGCTCACTTAAGATCAGAGTGGGCTGTAACTGGTCCGTGATGTAAAATGAGTTTGACATCCCTGGAATATGGGCTTAAGGCACTTTAGCTCTGGCTTTACATTTCAGAAATTATCTCCATCTTTTTTTATTTCACAGTATGTGCTAAAACAGTCTACTTTTGGATAGTTCACCCTAACAGCAAGGGGAATGCTAGTGAAGTCTTAAACTTAAAAGACAACACTTACCTGAAAAAAGAATTGCATTTATCCACAACTGCTGCACTATCACCCCTGTAATTGGTGTAAATTTAAAACTTATTGAACCTCTGGCCATAGAAAATATGACATTCTTCCACAATGAAAACTACAATGTAACAGGCACTCAAACAACAAATGAAAACAAACAAGTGCTCCCTATATTTTAGGGAGCAAGGAGCAGACGGCTGAGTTTATTAAACTGGTGACGCAAATCTAAAGGCTAGACCGTCCCATTTCACAGCCTCGCACTTCTCGGTCTTCGAAGGAACCACATTTCACGTGGCTTTATGCGCATAGCCGGTCTATGTAAGAAAGTATACGAACATAAGCATCTACAGCAGCTCTTTGTGGCTGTGCAACACAATGATTCTGAGTTTTATGCCCTTGTACACAGTGGCAAATGGCTAATGTGTAAAACGTAATATTTTTTTGCTAATTAATACTATCTTCAAAAAACAATCACCCATACAAATCCTAAAAGAAATAGAGGAACTGACAGAAACAACATTTTATATACAATTTGACAAAATAATTAAAATTTTAAAATGTGGTAGGAACTCCAAGAAAAGAAGAAAGTCATTATAATATTATTCTGGGTAAAAGATTGCTGTTTGAACTAAATTTCAAGACAATTGATCCAACAGTGACATGTTACAAATACTGTCACTAGGGGAAAAGTCAGGAGTTCAAATGTAACTTTTCCAAGCCTAAGCTGTGCTGCCACGTTCTTTGTATGTAGAAGAAGTTTTCCCTTGGTAACCATTGCAAACAAGCCATACTTATTTAGTGTTTTTCGAGTGGTACTGTCACGAAAGTTAAAACTTAACCTTTTGCACACAGTTTTTCAGAACTATGACAGCTTACATTCATCCATTTCCTTCTGCTCAACAAATTCAGGGTCGGGTTGAGTTTAAGTCTGTCTCAGCTGTCAGTGTCTTAGGTGAGTACAGGTCACCAGAGAACTATTCTTGCTGACATTCACACTTATGGGCATTTGAAAATTGCTAGTTAACCTTACAGACACACAATGTACAGGGAGAACATGTAGACTCCCCACAAAACCAAGACCTTACTGATGTAAGGCAACAATGCTAACGCCTTCCATGGCACCACTATGCTGCACTTTATAGAGTTTATAGGGTTAATTCCATCATAAGTCCTATTGATCTGACCGCTTCAGAGGCTACAGACAGGCCTCTTTGTGCAGCAGTGTGGCGCTGGGGATGGCAGGTGACAAGCATTGATGATACCCATGATGCGTACATGCGTTACGCTGCTTCTGGTGTTACACGCCAGGTGTAACAGGAGCAGGAGTCTCATTGACGCACTCGCTGTCTGACCTCAAGTCCTCCAAGTTTCCACAGAAGCACAACTTCTGACACTCCTGTGTCATGATACGAACACGAGGTGCAGCAAGTCAGTGTGACTCTGTTTCCTCATCGTTTCTCTTACGTAAAGTCCTTGCAGAGAAAGACGAAACTGCCGGAGTAGGAAATTACTCAATAGAGGATTAAATAAACAGGACAAAAGGTCGAAGAATGCAGTGAATCACATGATGCACAACACATCATGTGGTTTTTACTGGGACTGTTTTATCACTATCACTATTTATCACTTTACTGTGGTGTCATCACCAATTCATCTCACAAGCGTATTTGTTTGGGACCCCTGGGGACCACATTTAGAAGCCTGGGGTATTCTCATGAGTTTTTTTTTTTCCAATGAAAAGGGTTGATGGGTCACACCGTAAACAAAGAGGTAGTGAAAGTGAAAATAAACACTGACTGGGAAAAAAGATGCAAAAACTCCAACACAAGACCACATTACTGCTGTGATACCGACACCTAAGGACATTTTGGGTGTGTCCTTTTGATAAAATAGCAATGTTTGATATGCTTTACAATTGTAAAGTGGTTAATAGGTGTACAGAAAGAAAGTACACCCACTACTAAGGTTTAATATGTTAAAGCATAATAAAAGTCGTATATATTACACTGTGTCAGTATTCTATTAAACACAATTAAGCCAAAATGCAAAGTATTTTAAAGCAGTGCATGAAAAGCTAAGCCCACACTTACTGTTTTCATAGGAATTAGGCCGGTAAGTAGCAGCTGAGTGCTGGTAATCAAATGCACTTGATTATGTGATCATCAGCTATTGTGAGCACGTCGATTAAAAGTTTTATTTGTTTACTGGCCGGTGTGTGCAAACTCAGTGTCACTAGGGAAAGACATCAGCAGCGACTGGAAGGGTTATAAGATCATTCATCATTCTACAGAAAGTGGAAAACATTCAAGACAGTTGCCCTCCCAGGAGAGGACGTCCCAGTGAAGTCACCCCCGGGTCAGATTGTGCAATGCTCAGAGAAACTGCAAAAACCCCCAGAGAGCCTGCAAACCCCAACTATCAGCACAGTGGTTGGAAGAGTGATGATTTGGGTTTGTTGTGCACAGGATCTGAGCACATTGCAGTCACTGAGTCGACCGTATGTGAGATGTGAGACCATCTGTTTGCCAGAAGAAGCTTAGCTAGGTGTAGCTACAGGACAATGATCCAAAACACAGCAGAAACTGTATAACAGAATGGCTGAAAAAGAAAAGAATAAAGGTGTTGCAACAGCCCAGTCAGTCCTGTGGCTAGACATTTAAAGAGCTGTGCTTAAACGAATGCCTGTAAACCTCAATGAACTGAAACAACTTCGCAAAGAAGAGTGAGCCAAAATTCCTCTGCAATGACATGACAGACCGATAAAGTTAAAAAGAAAACAATTACTCCAAATCACTGCTGCTAAAGGTGGTTCTACAAGCTACTGAATCACGGGAAGCGCTTCAATTTGGCGTTTCGGCTCAGATTTGTTTAATAAGCAAGGACACAGAAATATGTCATGTGTTGAGGCCCTAGTTAGCAAATATTAGCAATACTAACAACTAAACTAAAGAAAGTGCAAACTTTCACCCAGGCTGCTCACTCTCTGGGTAGTATTTACTTTTAAGGAAGCAGAATGTATTTTGCTTTTTGTTTTTTTAAACATACCATAATACATTTTCAGTATAGTCAAAATCAGATAAGGGTAGCATGACTGATGTTTGCTCTGATTACACAAACATTATGTAGGAGTAGGTAATGAATAACAGGTATTGATTTGTAGATAACTGGACACGAATACCTGGAACTTATTATACTACAGTATATTTCTAAGTATAGGCAGCTTCTTCTTTCTCTCAACGATACCCTCTATAAAGATGTAAGACACTTTGGGGTCAGCTTGAAAGAAAGCCAGATGAGAAATGCAAAAGTGAGGTCAGAGGTCAAATGTGACATGGTATTTGTCACGGCCCAGCGGCACGAGGGAACAGAGATGGACACAGGTGCAGAAACCAACCCGGAAGCGAGACGGTAAGAGAACAAAGGATTTATTTCCGCCCACAAGTAAAAACAAAACGACGCCACCACACTAGTGGCGCGTAGGATAATCTAAGATAACTAAGGGTGACCTAGACACCTCTAGGAGGCAGCTGAACAGCAGAGGCAGCGGGGAGGTGGAAACAGGACTATGAAGGGGCCGGGGCACTGTAATGAGAGGAGATCACGGTCAGTGGGATCCAGCAGACAATCAACGATCCTCCACAGTTAAACTGAGTTGCCTTACTTGGTTTCAGGTGGAGGGGACAGGTGGGGCGGAAGGCCCGGATGCGGTCGAGACGTGGGGAGGCAGGCAAGTGAGTGGTGGGCCGGCAGGCAACGTCGTATCAGCAGCAGGCGGCCCAGGTCCAGGAAAGCGGGAATGAGGGAGACAAGACCTCCACTCCAGGTGCTACCTCTGAGAACAAGAAGAACAGGTAAGTCGTCACACTTACCTTTCTGGACAGAGCAGTAATGCTCCACTTGACTAACATGGGGATAGCAGATACTCAGGCGATGAACGGTTGAGTGCGCAGGTCTGATATACTGCCGGAATAATTGCTCACAGGTGGTCAGCCAGGGAGGAGCAACCGAACTCCGCCTAAAGGAGGAGGAGCCGCTGTTGGAGACCTGCAGGTACCCACCCAGACCATGACAGTATTTGGATGTACTATAATGCCCACATACCTGCATAATTTCTTAATTGTTGTCAGTATTGACAAAGGCAGTGGAAGTTCAATGATAGTTTTTAAAATAAAAGACATTTTAGGAATGTTTGACCTTATTTGACCTTGAAGAAAAGGTCAGAGGTGCAAGGCAACGTGATAGTTAGAATCCCCGTATATATCTATATGTTGCAAATGCAAGCAAAAACAGTAGGAAACATCGTTTAAATGGATCTATAATACTGTATTTTCACTTGGATCTTGATCTTGAAGGAGAGGTCAGAGGTCAAATTGACATCATATTTTAAGTCTTTATACAGTACTTTCTATGTGTTGACAACACACATCACACTTGTAAGAATCAAAGTTTCTAAGAATTTTTCTCGATTTTTGACCAATAAGTCGTTAAGTTGACCTTGGAGACTTTGGTGGATATAAGCCAAATTTTAATGTATTGTTAACATGACCCCACTCTACACCCCTAAATGGTTTTTATCACAATTCATTCAAGACTTTGTATTGTGTGCTATTGTGTTTACGCACAGAAAGAATGACACACACACAAACGCTAGCAAAAACCTAACCTTTTCATTAACCCCCTGCAGATTACTACAGTAGTTAAGATGGTGAATGTACATGTGAAGCACATCAACACGATGAGTTTAGGCTTCCTCTGTTAGCATGTGCGCAGACAAACATTAGAGGTCTTTGGCAGAGATACAAGCTTGGGTCAGTTTACTGTTTGATGTGAGGGATTTGGTAATTAACCATACAAAGCATAAAAGAACTTGAGCAACCTGAGTGTGTTTTTGTGACTGGGAGAGAGCCTAATTCAGCACACAGCTCAGTGTGAGCCGGTATTGGAATGTAATGCCTGTAATGGAATGCTCACACAGACGCCAAAGCCTGCTGCACAATATTAACGGAGCCTGACGTGCGTCATAGCTCTCACAGCTGACAGTCTCTTTCACTGTGTGTGTGTGTGCTATGCTCTTCCCTTTAATCTCTCTCTACTGTAGTGTCACACCAGTCTTGTGCTGATGTATGAGCCTCCAAATCAGAGTACTGGGTGGCGTCTCCATAGTGACGAGAACAATGGCAGCGCTGCACATTAACGTAATGCGCGGGGTGAGTGCTACGTGGAAGATTAGAGCTATGAATGGAGTGTGAGATAAAGAAGGCAATTAGTTATGTGGTGTTTTGGTTCCTCAGGCCTCATTGAAGATATAATAGCTCCTGGTCCTTTTTCGACTTTGTGGGGTGATTATGATGACGATGATTTTCAAAGCTAAAAAGTGAAGGCAGCTATTCAAGTTATTATAGTAGACATTTTGAGAAGTTGTGCACAAGTTGACATTTAAAGAGTAGTTCCTCATTAATGTGGCTATTGTGCCTCGTGGGTTGGCAAAAAACGGTTCACATTAAGCATATTAGATATTGTTTTTGGAGTCTGAGTGAAAATGAACATGGAAATTACCCAACTGGAATGGCCATTTGGCCATTTTTTCAACTGGTCTTGAACCTACATGGATGAATACGTGTCGTCTGAGCCAGTCACTGGAGACATTCATCAGTGCAAGCTGGTGCAAGCAAATTTCAGTGTTCTTTGTACTGGAAAGTGTACCAAGAGTAATACAAAAGCCAAAAATGTATTGGTGAATGTAGGTGGATTAAAAGACAAAAATATTTGAGAACTTCCCTTTTCAGATGAACAATAGGGCACAAAGGCAGGTGCAACCATTGCATTATCCTACTAATAACAATCTTTCTACAGCTGTTAGCTGGTTTATCGTGTGGGTTGTTTTAAAGGTCAGACCTTTACCTTCTCCCATAATATGACTCAAAATCTTTACAGAAAACTAAGCTCCTTGTGTGTTCTTTATTAATCATTGAATGGAAAAAGAAAACGTTGATGTGCAAAGTAATATCTGGCTTTAAATATCTGTTTTTTGCAAAATCAGTGGACTGATTCCGCAATTAGACCATTTATGGGAAATGATACAAAAAAGAGGAAACATCTGGTGAGCAGCAGTTCTCAGGGTGAGAATGCCTTGATGATGTCAGAGGTCAGAAGTGAAAGGCCAGACCGCTTCAGGCTGATAGGAAGGAAACAATAGCTCTAATAACCAAGATATGCAGAATCCATCACTGAATGCACAACACCTCAAACCTTGAAGCAGATGGGCTACAGCAGCAGAAGACCACACTGATGGCATTCCTGTTAACTGAGGACAGGAAACTGAGCCTACAATTCACAAAGGTTCACCACAATGGAACAATAGTACATTGATTTCCAACATTTGGGTAGCTGAGTCAGAGTTTGGTATGAAAACACCATGAAATCATGGATCTATCCCGACTTTGATCTTCTTTCCTCCCAACTGTAAGGTGATACAGGTATTGTTGAACACGTTGATTGTCTTGTTTTTGTTATTTGCAGAAGTATATTGTGTATCACTGTGAAAGGGAAATTATACATTACATGCTTTTATTCCATCACACCTAAGTTATCTAAGTCATTGTATTGTTTGCCTGAGCAAATCATCACTTACAAAAGGGGTACAGAATTCTACTCGCCATCTTCTCCTCTAAAATGTCCCATATGAAACCGGTTTTGCACTGGCTCCCCAGTAAAGTTATACCTTGGGACCCTTAGAACCAAATGAACATAATTTCACAATATCACAGTCTGAGGATTGATGCTGACCATGTAAATCAGGAGTGTCCAACTCCAGGCCTCAAGGGCCGGTGCCCTGCAGGTTTTTGATCTCACCCTTGGTCAACACACCTAAATTAACTGATTAGTTCGTTACCAGCCTCTGGAGAATTTCAAGACATGTTGAGGAGGTCATTTAGCCATTTAAATCAGCTGTGTTGGATCAAGGACACATCTAAAACCTGCAGGACACCTGCCCTTGAAGCCTGGAGTTCGAGACCCTTCATGTAAATAGACTAGTTTGTGTATATCTTTTTAGCCTTTCTATTATCCTTTACATCAGAAAACAACTTGGGGTTCAGTGTCTTGCTCAAGAATCCTTTGGCATGCAGACTGGAGCAGCCGGGGATCGAACTACTAACTTTCCAATCAGTAAATGTCCTGTTCTACCTCCTGAGCTACAGCAATATCCTTATGACCTCAGTGTACAAATCAGCCATATCAAATAACACAAATATTCTCAAAATTGTTTCTTGAACATGGCGATATGTTGACTGAACTCAAGTGCCCTCCACAGTCAGCAGAGCTTAATCCCATAGATTACTCATGGAATGCGGAGCAACACGAGATAAGCATCATCTATGTAGAGCAGGGGTGCCCAATCCCAGTCCTCGAGAGCTACCGTCCTGGAGCTTTTAGATGCATCCCTACTCCAACACAGCTGAATCAAATAGTTTGATTACCTCTTCAGCATGCCATCAAGTTTGGCAAAGGCCTGATAACAAGCCATTCATTTGATTCAGGTTTGTTGGAACAAGGATGCATCTAAAAGCTGCAGGACGGTAGCTCTCGAGGACTGGGATTGGGCACCCCTGATGTAGAGCAAGTATGTGATGTTATCATGAAATATGCAGAACAAAATCCCAAACTGAAGTCTGAAAATCCCGTTTTCCAGCACCTTGCTGAATTTATGCTACAAGAAATTAAAGCAGTTCTGACGGCACAAGGACATCCTATCTGGATATGACTGATACCAACACAACACAATGAATCTTGATTGTTCTGATAGATCAGTGCGTGTTTAAGGTGACACTTCTGTTAAGACATATGTTCCTCCTTCATCACCTGTTTATACTTCTTCACCGTTTTTGCTGTGGCTGCAGGCAGTAACTGAAAAACTACAAGTTTCATGATATTTAGGTGCTGTTGTGAAATGTTACTTCAAAACATACTTCTGTGTGTTATGCCTGTGACGTGACACACAGAGAAGTAAACTATAACCCCCCCCCCCTGCAACTTCTGTGCTGACGTTTCATGATTAACAACCTGTCCATGTTAACAAAAACAGACATGAGGGTTCCTTCCTCGCCTTTGTTATACACTTCCTCCTGTTCATTCTGGTCAAGTCAGTTTTTACAGCCTGGAATCATCATCACCATCAACAACATTTGACAAAGTCTCTCTTTTTTTTAAGGAATGAAAATAAGATACTCCACCAGCGAATGGGATCAAATGCCTGGTTTGAGGTTTGACGAGGATCATTAAAACTTCAAAGAGCAATGTTATAACTCATTCAGGCTTGAGAAAGTGTCAACCATTATTGTGAGGTTGACAAAATGAGTTGATATTGGCTATACACTTCAGTGAAGCTATAAAAAGTAAACCAAATGAAAGAGACAAGACTATTAACCCTCTAACATCTAAAGCCTGATTATTCCCCGTTGCTGACAGACATGGACAGCTAGAGACACGATGGCCAAGCAGTCATTCCTGATGTACTTCTAAGAAGTCTACTTGAAATCTGGTGCCTGTGATTCAAGTGCAGTTGGTGCATTGTAATGTAAAATCTCACAACAACAGTCACCTCAAGGTGAAGGTAGAGACCCTACAATATTAAGAGAAAAACCTCACCAATCAAACCAAGCACTTTGCAAGAGTGGGAAAAAGAAACACCACATCAAAGAATACAAATACAGAATGAAAAGTACAGGCTGAGGCTGAAATGGATACTTCTCATTGTTTTAAACCAGGGATCCCCAACTCCAGGCCTCGAGACCCGGTGTCCTGCAGGTTTTAGATCTCACCCTGGGTCTACACACCTGAATCAAATGATTAGTTCATTACCAGGCCTCTGGAGAACTGCAAGACATGTTGAGGAAGTAATTTAGCCATTTGAATCAGCTGGTTTGGATCACGGACACATCTAAAAACTGCAGGACACTGGCCCCTGAGGCCTTGAGTTGGGGACCCCTGGTTTAAACACTTGGTTTTACTAATTTTGCATGCTTTAACTTCATTCGTCTCAGAGACTGGTTACCGGAGCACAAACAAAAGTAGCCCACAAACCAGTTATACTATATACTTTAGACACTTCTATCTGACAGCAGATAAGACCATCTGCTATCTGCTAAGTCTGTAGCTGCCAGCAGACTGCCAGTATACTCCCACTGCTGAACCAGTGGCACTCCACTGGGGGCAAGCAAGGCAGGCAGTGCTTGCCCGCTGAACTCTAAAAGCAGACAACTATTAAAACTCAAGTGAATATGATCTCTCTCCTTTCATCTCAAACAGTGTTCTGTCATTAAGGAGATTGATGGTAGACTATCAGGCTAGACAGGCTGCTGCTGGCCCTGGTTTCACTGCTCTGAGATCAGTTACCATCTGGACATTTGTAGAAACAGAGCTAGCATAAGCAAGTAGATGAACTTCAGTGATTTAACATTGTACAATTTTATATTCATCATAGGTGACAATCCTGTATTTTTGGAGAAAATTAAAACTGCCTTTTGTGAGAAATGTAAATAATTTCCAATGTGTGTAAGTTGAAATGATTGTTTTATTTGTTCCCCGATTGCAAAGACTTGGAAAACCAGTTAATAAAAATAAACACTGACTAACTTGTCCTGCACTTCCAGATTATTTTGCATTACGTTAGTTTTGAGTTAGTTAGTCATGAGTTTTTTTTCCCCAGAAGAAATCTGCAGTAGTTTCTTTTCTTTCTCAGTCAACATGTGCGTACTACTACTCAGTCTTATAAAATAAATTCAGCATATTGTTTTAAATTCCCAAAGCTTGAAAAGTTTTTTGTTATTGTCTCTTTTTCCTGATTAAAGGCTGAATGATCTGTCCAGCCAACTCTGTTGTGCAGAGTCATGATGAGCACTTCCTGTGTTGTTTATTTACCTTGCACTGAGCTTCCAAGAGTTCCACAGATCCTCTGGTGTTCATGCTTGTCCTGTCAGAGAGCTGAAGTATTGGCAGTGACGCATGTGTACAGTTTCTCGCTCATGTATACATAATCAGGATTGTGCTAATCTTTCAGCAAGGGGCGAGATCTTAAAGCTTTTACGCTGCCTTCATACCAACATTTCTTTGCTTTTCGTCATGTTCGGGGCTTTTTGTTTACACCAAACATTAAACTTTATAGTTTCTTATGGAGTGTTTTTTGCGACTTTAGTATCATTGACCTTTTGAGTCTGAATTTCCCTTTAATCGTCAGAGATAAACTTCCTTCCCTCTTATCAGTAGCTCATCCTTAGAATGGGAAGTTACTTCTCATTTCATTAGTACGATTACACTTTTTCAATATCATCTCCTTCCCCACCCACAACCGCCCGCCCTGCTGCTTCTACCCATGCAGGTTCTTGGAAACCTTTTTGCTCCATGTACTTTGACTTTTGACAGCTGGCTTACTCAAGAAAATGCCTGTGTGTGTGTGTCTGTGCGTGTGTGTATGTGTTTCTGAGTAAGCAGGAGGTGAAATTGGATATGTTCACGGAAGTGCTTCTCCTAAAATTCCTTGTAAATTTCAATCTGATTGTGTGGAAGGTCGCTGCTAAACGTGTCACATAGTACACAAGAGAGGAAAAATTTTTGTCTTCCTGCCTTTCCAAAACTCCAGGACTGTTTACATCTCAAGATGTGCCTGTGGATCAAACAATTAAAAAAATCAAGCCAACAGCAAAGTGCCAGAATCTACAGTTCCTCCCATGGCCTGCTGATACTGGAATCCAAAAGCAAGTAAATCCTCATAGACTCCCTCGTTAACAGAAGTTTATGCTACCGTGTTTGTTTTCAGAGATGTTTAGCTCCAATAGAAATAGGATGCACTTTCTTTTTAACATGACTGTATGCAGAGTCAATAATAATGAGTTTGCCCTCCAAAAAGCCAAGTGTGTGTAGCCTGATGGCAGGGCTACTATGTGTAGACAGAGTGCAGGTGTCTGTAAATTTAGAACAGAAAAGGAAGTGACAACAGAATTCACCACAAAGAGGAAGACGAAAAACACCCATCAAAGATCAAAAATGCAACATGAGAGGTGGTTTTCATTATTTTTAACACCAAGTTTCACTTCACTCTAAAGAAGTTATTTGTGTAATATAATTCCTGTCTTCTCCACGTGCAGAGGCTGGACACACCAACCGCAGCCTGAACAAGGGTCACCAACAGCCTACTGATGATTGTACAAAGCAGCTATGGACTGTAAAACCAGTGCTGGTATCTTTAAAATATCCAACTAGATTACAAATACCATTTAGAGACTGGTACTACTATGGTTTTGCCCTCTATGGACAGCTTCCCCCCTTTGTGCCTTTGTTTCACTATACATAACTGAACCTCTATCACCAATATACACATAACATTACAGTCATGGTCATTATTTCATTGTTTCGTTGTTGTTAATATTGTTGTTAACATGTGAATAATTCAAAGGCCATTTAAAACATGTAAAACGTAAGTACTTCCACATTTGGAGTAATATTTTTTTATTTTGTATCAGATGACATGCTGACCCAAATTGCAAAAAAGCAGACATGCTGTTCTGCTCAAACCTGCCTATGTGATATGTGATCATATCTCAGGATTCAGCTGTCGACAGCCGCTTAGTCACTGGCAGCTGAGATCCAAGTGCTCTTTACATGACTTGCAAAGAAGAAACACTACCTGGGTGTGTTGGTCGTTGTGATTTCCTTTGTAAACTGTCGAGATTTCCACAGTTCCTGTTTCCACGATCAAATGTCTGTAGACCTTTTTCTACAGCTAAACTAAGTGATTATTGGTTGCGACACAGTTTTGGCCCACTCTTCTATCCACAGCTTTTTAAGGTCACGAGTTTTTAGTCAGGTTGAGGTCTGGACTTTGACTGAACCATTGCTCCATCTTGATTTTCTTTTTCAGCCATTCTGTTGCAGATTTTCTGCTGTGTTTGAGGTGCTCACACTCAGCAATAATCAATTGTAATCAATAACTGATTATCAGCATCTGGCTGCTACTTATCCCTTTAAATCCCACGTAAGCAGTAAGTATTTTTCACAGGACTGCACTCAGTACTGTGAAAGCGTTGTTTTTTCACATGACTTTATGTATTCAGTTTTACTAACATGACATTACATATTGGGACTATTCTATTGACCAATGTGATCGTGCATGTATAAGCATGGAAAAACCCAAGGCATAAACACTTGTCTCTTTGGGGACTGGGAAAATACAGCAGAGAGAAGCATACTGCACCAGAGATGTACTGTTGAGATCGGTGAGGGACAGAGACACACATACACATACACACGTACATGTAGATAGAAATTCCTTGATTTACCAGCGAGATTATTACTACATCCAGTGATAACAAATCACAATGCAGTACAGCCTGACTCAACACGTGTTGAGGCATTCATCAGACTTTTACTTACTCCTATCGATAAAGAGAAACCTATACAAACAATTTGTTGTAACAGGCTGGTTAAACCTGTTCATCAAGCCCCAAGTGAAGCAGCAAAGAAAACAATAAGTGGTTTTGTTTCACAAACCACCTGTTTCATTCTTTTCAAGCCGGTCGTGTCACTTCCTGGTAAGAGGAATTTGACTCTGGTGAATAAACGGTGCAAAGAAACCCTGTAAGTGCACAATATCAGAGTTAATGTCAAGACTGAGTATGTCTTTGTTTGGATACGACGGAGCCCTGAGATAAAAAAAAAAAAAAAAAACGACCTCCAGTGAAGATGACTACAATTATATTGTTCTCCAGTTCAGTTGTATTTATTTAACAGCAATTCATCAGAACAGTAATCTCACAGCGAGCTTATATTGTAAGGTAAAACTCTTTAATTCCAGTAGCGACAGTGGTGAGGAAGAACTAGTTTTTTAACTGGAAAGACCTCTGACAGCAGCAGTCAGAGGTCGCACGTCATAAATGCTGCAGATGGTCACACAGTTGCTGTGAACATGTTGCAAAAATCTTATTAGACAAAGTCACTTGTGCAGCAGGCAGCAGCTGATGACGGATGTGTTTGTAGCAGCTGGACATCCAGTTCCTTTCAGGCTGAGCCTTCACGAGCAGCTCCCCGACAGTCGAAATGCCAAATGTCAAACCATATGCTACACATGTAAATGTGAGTGACCCCAGATGGTGTAAATCTGCACATGAAGCGAGCCGCAAATCCCCGCATTTCCTCTTTTTCTGTTTTCTTTCTGTCTGGTTTGACTGGACGGGTGGAGGCGGGCAGCAGGCTCTGGCTTCTCTTTTTCAGTTTCGTTGCTTGACTCCCACATAGCCCTTCCTGTCAAACATCAGAGCCCTATCCCGTCTTATGTTTATGAATAATCGACCAGCAGGAGGTTGATCAGGGCCCGATGCAGTCATCGTTGACATCATCGCTGTGCATCACACCATTACAATGGGGTGCTAATGCATCATCATCAGTTAGTGGAAGAGGGTGAAGCATCTTAGTGTCAATGATTCTGTGATTAAGACTTTTGTTTTTCACTTTTAGTTTAGTATATGAATATTGAAATGCTAGAAAGTGAGTGTGCAGCCACTAAATGTTGCTTAATTCCAAGGCAATGCGACAGATCTAGAGACGTTCATTCTCCATCCTGATGGCCTGAAGGTTTTTTCTGAGTCTCTGAGAGTTTAACCTCAAAGTTTAAGCTGTAATCTTGAATCAAAGAGATCTAAATAAAAAAATTAGTCATCTACAGAAATGTAAACAGTATAGAGGGGGTTTAACAAGAAGTCAGACCACAAAAGAAAATGTTTAGGAAGTGAACTTTATTTAAATAAATAGCCACATAAATAAACAACTTTCTTCAACTAACATTTCTTCTCCTCCCTCCTTCTGTTCCTCTTTATAACCTCACACACACACACACACACACACACACACACACACACACACACACACACATCCACACGCATGCATCCATACACACAAAGACGTGCTCATGCTCACACAGTCAAGTAACAAATCAGGGGGAAAAAAAAAAAAAAAAAAAAAAAAAAAACACGAAATACTTCTTATCCAAAGTTTATCACAAGGGTAATTTTACAGGTTTGCATCGAAAGTCTTAGTGTTTCAAAAGATTTGTGATTTTTTTCCCATCATGAGAAAAAACGAAAGAAAAAAAATCAGCAATAAGAAATGAGTAAAGTGCAAATCTCGCTTGTTTAGATAGCAAGTTCAAAGGTCAAAGAAAATATCAAAGGGGACGTCTGAGGAAATGTCCTGTAATGGAGCCATCGATCGTTTTTTCTTCAGTGTGGCGATCAGAGAGGAGGGGCTGGGGGTGGGGCAATCTGACTGCAGTTTGTTCAGGCAAAGGCACAGGTGTTGAAGTGAGTGCAATAAACCGAAGGGGGGAAAAAGTCAGGGGGGTCAATATAATCAAAATTGCACGTTTTCAAAAAAAGAACCGGGCTCGAAAAGACACAGCTCTCACCTACAAGATGTTTCACAGACATGAGACAGCTAACTACACTCACATTAATACACATCTGTTACAGCTTTCAAACACCTTAACTCGACTGCCTGCACATGCAATTCAGTGCAGGACATCTGTGTCTATTTCAAGCTACTACTGAGCAACTGAAGAAAGTTCCACTTCCTGCACATTATGGTATTGCTATGTTCTGATTGTTTTCTTCTTCTTCTTCTTTTTTCTTTCTTTCTTTTTTTTTTTAGAAAAGTACAAAACAAACACTACCATGGTCCTCATAGTAACAGCTAGAGATACCCACAATACACGTAGCATTAGGATTTGGTGGCAGCGGGAGTTTTTCTTTTCTTTTCTTTTGTCTCACAGCAAAAGGCTAAGGAGATCGTGTGAAATTGGTTCGCTACACCACCACGCTACATCTTGGAGACAGCATTCAAAGAGGAAAGTCAGTAGTGTGTCTTTTGACAGATCCTCTATTTCTTGTGCTGTTGAGTCTTTGGTAAAACCCAAATTCTTCCTTTCGGATCTACAAGCATGCTGCGTGAATAAAAAAAGCAAAAAAACAACAACAAAAAAAACAAAACAGCATTTTGAAATGCCTCGAGCCTCTTCTCTAAGTCACTACAGTATCATAAGAAGTACCTCTTCTAGTCAGCTAGCTAGCACGGCAAGATGAAACACACACACACACAAAAAAAAGAAAGACGAACACAAAACCTCAGGCAAGTACACGTGGAGTTTTTGACCATCCTATGTTAAGCCTCATTTCCATTGGTTTTTTTCATGTAAAATATTGCACTGTTCCCACAGTCTTTGTTCCGTACGAAAAACCCTCTTTCTCTGATATTCAACCTGCTCATTAGCGTTTAAAGGTTTTTCTTAACCTTTCCAAATTGTTGCCTGAGGAGGTAGTAATAGCATCTAAAAAGAAAGGTGCTTATCAGACAAAGGAGAGGGAGGGGTATGGATCCACACATGTAGGGTGCTACCAGGCTGACTGATGTACCTGCTGTGCTTTAACTCAACCAGCGAAACACCATCTTCACTCAGTTTTGGCTGATGAGGGTGTAGCAGTCTTTTTGCAGCTTGAGGTAAAAGCAGCGTTTTGCGTCACTAAAATTAACAATCTTGCACAGAAAAAACAAACGGGGAAAAAAAATATCACAGTTTCAGTAAAAATAAAAATCGTCTCCTTCGGTGTACATTTGTAAGCTTAGGTTACTATACTGCGTGTTCACTGCACTGCTACAGAGAAATGTCTCTTCAGGAAGGTGAACAAAGTGGGGAGACTGAAAATAATATGAATTTTGGTCTTCTGTCCAGGCAAGTGAAAAACACTGAGAGCGCTTACACAAGTGGCAAAAAAAAAACAAACAGGAAAAAAATGGAAGAGCGAACTTTCCTGTTAAAAAAAAGATCAAAAAGTAAATCTAGACAGCATAAAAATGTGAGAGTGACTCAGCAACGTCAGCTATTCAAGTGAGCCCATCAGAGCCGAGGAGAGTCTGTCAGTCTGTTATTGCTTCTCTGGCTGTTACGAATCGAACACTTCATCCAGAGTTTGGGTTATTGCTTAGTCTTTAGCTTATACGATTAGAAAAAACACATACACACAGCGAACACGTGTGCAGACACATTCTCACGTGTACCTCATAAAGACAAATTCGTCACTCGCGTCTGCTTTTTTTGTTGTTCTTCACTTCTGCTCTCTTTTCTTCTGCGCTCAGCATCAAGTCTTTTTTGGCTCTTCCACCAAGAGAACATTCGCCGGTCTCACTTGGCCGATGATTTACTTCACCATCACACAGCTGCTGAGCTGCTGCTGCTGTCCAGACATACCCAGCTCCTGCATGTCGGGGTCTGTGCCGGAGACTGAGCCCATCCTCCACATGGCTGACTTGGACAGGATGGGGAAATTGCCTTGTGCTGCAGACTGTTGACGGAGGCCAGTGTGGTGGTTAGGGTGGGGTTGCTGGCTGATGTGTAGACGTGCCTCGAGAAGGTAGGCAGCAGAGGCCACGGGGGACAGAGAAGAGGAGTAGCAGGGTGAGGATGAGCAGCCCGTGGCGGAGGTCTTGAGGGTCTGTTGCCAGGGACCCTGCTGCAGACCCACTGAAGCCTGCTGAACAGGCAGGACGGGTTGAGCAGGGTTGTCAAACATGGAGGAGGAAGCAAACACGGTAGTAGGCGGAGGAGATGGTGACTGTTGGTGTGCCAAGAAGAGCAGGGGCTTCTGTTGAGGTCCTGTCTGAGGGGCTTGGACCTGAGGCTGTGGTTGGTGCTTAATCTGCAGCATTCTGGGAAATGAGATGAGATTTGTTATCAACAGCTCGACTTGGGGTTCGATTGTTTGTAGTTTATGAAATTAACAATCCCATAATGCTTTGTGCTCCTGCAATAATGTGACTCACCTTTGCTGGTGCAGCACCTCCTCCAGCATGCTGCGGTGCTCAGAGAGAGCTGGACCCAGTGACCCCCGGCTACCGCGGTTACAGGAGGGTGATGGGGCAGCCTGCCTCGTCAGACCCTTGATCTTATTCAATCCCAGAAGTCCTTTAGTGCGCGTGTTTTTCCTCAGCTGCTGGCGGAAAGCTTTGAGGCCTGCGTGAAGGCATGGGAAACTGTTATGCAATGCAGCGTTGATCCTACTACATGGTACGTGTGAGAAAACCTGAATACCAGCTTAGGCAGGTGGCATACAGGAAATGATTTCACGATCATGCGTGTGTACCTTGTGTGAGGGAGGTGTCAGAGGCTCTGCGACCCTCCTGGAAGCTGGCAGGGGGCAGGCTGCCCTGGGCCTGGGGCAGGAGGTGGGAAGAGAGAGCCAGGGGAGCTCCAGCAGACAGCAGAGCTCCTCCCTCAGCCCCCGAGGCCCGAAGTGTTGCCACCCCACCTACAGCAGCTTGCAAAGTGGGGGCAGGACTGGAAGAAGACTTCAGGCAGCTGTCAGAGGAGGCACCGTCTGAGGGGCTGACCACGATACCTAAAGAAACAGGAGAGGTCAAGACTCTGCATCGCTACAAGAATGAAGAACGTGCGTGCACATGTATATTATACTAACATGGAGGGTTGCACTGGTGGAAACGGGCGGAGACCTCAGCCAGAGTGTGTCTGCGAGAGGTGGTGGTTGGAGGGAGCAGGGGCCCAAGAGTTTGCGTTGCCTCCTCCTCCTCCAGGTCTCTGGGTCGCACCTCTTCGCTGATGCTTGTCTCCAGCAGGCTGTTGGGTGAAATGGAGCGGTTCCAGAGCAATCTGTTCAGACTGGCCTCCACTGGAAACACTACACGCTGAAAAGGAAGGAGGTTGACTGTTAGCCACTAACTGCTAGCAGGGCAGGGTGCAGCTTTTGCATTTGGTCTATTAGTATAGATGCAAGAGAGCGTGCTATTCAAGAAATTTACCTGAAACAATCCAGCTTGGTCACACTCTACCTCTGAGTACACAGGGGGGGTGTTTTTGGTTGGAAGTGAAAACGCTGTTGTTCTAAAACTCTCAGTGGACTCCATGATCACCTAGAAGGAAGAAGAAAGCACAGAGATTATTAAACTTCATGCAAATAAGAATGGAGATTGATAGTCAGCTACATGCAGCTATAGTGCTGACCTCTGGGCTTGTGGAGTCGGAGGTGCTCCTTGGTCTCTGGCTCCATGTTCCACACTGGCGGCTCAGCTGCTGTGCACGATGCTCCCGCACTCGCTCCAGCAGCAGGTAGTAGATGGCAGAGAAGTGGTTGTAGCTGCTGCTCTGCAGAGACTGAAGATAAGGTCAGAAGATTAGTCATTTTGCCATTTTGTTTACTTTCTGTGGCTTGTAATGACAGTTTATAACCAGTGCTCTCTCTTTATAGCTTTCTTTAGCACCTCTTTAAAACTTTTAAGGGAAAGACAAATATAGCTGCATATATCTGCATTTATATATTTGGAGATGACAGAGTGAGAAATCTATATTTAAATACAGAATAAGGTCTTTGAAGGAATACAATGTAGGTTCAACTTAAGAGAGAATGAAAACTTAGCTGCAGCCTACCCGCTGCCTGTAAACCCGTAAACTGAGTATTTTTACTGTGACTGCAACACTTTCATAAAACCACTAAACACATTTTGATTCTTGTTCAGTCACCTCGATAGTCCTCTGACGGTCGATGCCCAGTGTGTTCATGATGCCCAGCACGGGTTCGCTGTAGTCGCCCAGGTTGAAATTGTACTCCGTGAGGGGATGGCTGAGGATCTGGTGGGCAGCTGACGGATCCGCCATCATCCAGCGGTGTTGCTTGATCTGAGCAATGCTGATCCTTTTGGCTGGATCCACCACCAGCATTTTACGGATCAGATTCTCACAGTCTAAAGGACGCAAACAGTGAATGAGTCTCTGTATGTAGTTTACACCGTTTTAGTAATTTGCGGTAATTGTTGTCGGGATAATTTATACCTTGTGACATAAAGAAAGGGATTCTGAATCGTCCCTCGGTGACTCTCTGCCGGAGCGCGGGAAGGCTGGCTCCGTCGAACGGAAGAGAGCCGCAGACGAGGACATAAAGCACGACGCCGAGACTCTGCGAAGCAAAGAGCAAAAAGGAGAATGTAATCACGATTATGTAAATGTCATCGCTTCCTCTGTCAGTAATGCCGTATTACATTCCCGGAGCTTACCCAAATGTCCAGCTGAGGCCCCTCATACTCCTTCCCTTCAAACACTTCAGGGGCAGCATAAGGCGGGCTGCCACACCACGTAGACAGAGGCTCCCCTGCATTGTAGAAGTTTCCAAATCCAAAGTCTGCACACAGACACAAGTGTACAACAACTTTTTTTAATCAAACTTGTTTGCTTTCCATTCCAGCTTGAAGCGCTGCAGGCCCTATAGCGCAGATTTATTACTGTTCATGTGTGTTACGTAATTTATCATCATGAGATATTCATCAACACTTCAAAGTAAGCTCGGGTTAACATATCTTCTCATACAAAAGACTGACTGTTTTCCTGTTTCTGATCATTTGGCTCTACAGTTTCTTCATGTAAAAGCGTGTGATTGTGTGCTGAGCTCATTTCCTCTAGTTGATGCTTGTCTTAGTAGAATGAGTGAATAATTAACATTTAATTAGCACATAGATGGCACAACAATGATTTAATTAGAATCCCAGAGCACCAAATACGTTCTTCAGGCGTAAACTGAACAGAATACAGAAACAGCAAGTAGGTACAGAAGGACGTTGTTGCATTAAAAACCATTAACACTCTGCATCTCATCACCTTCCCGCCAGCCAGCACTGAGAATATGATCGACCTACCGGCCAGTTTGATATTCATGTTGGCATCCAGCAACAGGTTCTCAGTTTTTAGGTCACGGTGAACGATGTGGTGCCGATGGCAGTAGTCCACCGCGGCGAGGATCTGCCAGAACTTCTTTCGTGCTTCATCTTCACTCAAGCGGCCATTTGAGGTTAGGTGGTCTGCAGGGAGAGAGGATCCAGACTATCAGGATCAGACTCTTAGGAGGGTCTATTATGAGGTTACTTCCTTTTTCCATGCTTTTATTTTGCCAGTGGCCTTTTAATTGTCATGGAGGGTTAAAATTAACCTCTGTGTTTCTGGGTGTGCTATGTACCTTTGTGAATGCAAATGAAAAGGCTTAAGGCTTCACTCACCAAACATCTCTCCATTCTTTGCATACTCTGTCACAATATACAGCATGTCTTTGGTCTCCATGACCTAAGAGAGAAAAAGAAAAAAAAAACAATGAGTGTAAACCAACTGTGTCATGGATAACCATATTTCAAAGTTCAAGTCGTTCCCAGTGTTTCATCGTAGCACGTTCCAGCATTTATAACCACCACATTCCTCATTTGCAAATGTCTCCATACACACATAAAATTAAAAAAACACCAACACCCTGTTTTCCATTATATGCCCTGTTGCATAAGTAAACCGTCAGTGACTTCCCGCGCGCATTTTCCTCATGTCTTAAAACCCGTTTACACACGTCAATACAGACCCAAAAAGGAATGCGTAACATTCAGACTCAAACCAGCTGATCAAATGCTTGGGAATGTTTTTCTTGAGGCTGATACCAGCTGGCAGCGGATGCTAGTGTTGAATTTCAAGCTTCCCCCTATCTCTTTATATCTATGAAAACAGAGCGAGGCACATTCACATGGGCTGTTCACATGGTGTATCAGAAACACTCAAAGTGCAATCACTCAGAGCTCAACGCACTTTGTGGGACGGAAAGACGTAATTCCCGGTTCTTTCCTGGAGCTCACACAAGGCCTCCGTTTCCCATGAGAGCCCTCAGGGACAGAGCAGTTGAGCTAAAAAGGTTGCACAACAAAGCAATTATCGTCAGATGACAAAGTTCTGTCTGGATAAAGCTGCTGGCCAACTCCTAAATTGAATGTCACCAAATTCCAGTGAATGGCGGAGCTTAATTCTTTTCAGCCACCGGGCCCTTTAGAAAACCAGACAACGGTGATTCAATACACAGAGGTCCCCAAGCGGGCACAAGTCTTTATCTGCGAGATAGGGCAGCTCCCTGTCACCTTGAGGTGCAGCTGACGTCACTGTTGCGAAGAACAGCCATGGCACGTCAAGGGCCCCCAGTCACCCCCGAATAAAGATAAACCCTTTAACATCCATTTTGGACTCCTCATTTTCCATAAGGTCAATTTAAGGTTGCTAAAAGCTGCATAATGGAAGCATAAAATTAAAAAAAGAAAAAAAATCCATGAGATTTCAGTGGAATTTAAAGCGATAAGACGGGCGGTTTATGCAAACAAACAATGAGGGGGAGAGAGACTTCAATGACCTTTCAGTTTAGAGGAATTGTTTTGGTTCCCGTGAGACAAAAAAAAAGAGTGGAAGCAGCAGCTGATTTATCGTGAGGTCTCCCAAAAAACTGCAGGGATACTAGAGGATGTAATCTACAGATCACAAGATGGTCTTATGTCAGTACCCTCCCTTTGTGCAGGAAGGAGAAAGAGGAGGTGACGAGGGTTGCTAACAACCATCTGACTAACATCACCTTGAACAACCCAAGGCCAGGAAGAAATTAACAAGGGACAGAGGACAGACAGCACAGCAGTGATACAACACCACAAACCTACAGATTATCATCTCGCTCTATCACAAAACAAAGACTGTCAGATCAAAAATGGTCTTTTAAATAAAATTGTTTTTTTTTTATTATCATTCTATCTTTTAAATTAATGAATTCCATCTCATGTTTTTCCACATAATCTAACAGAAGTGTTAGGCTTCTTTCATGGTTAATCTGTCTTTACACTCACTTGACGCATCTGAATAATGTATAAAGCATGAATGCCTTTAAACTATTTTGCATATTGGTGTGTGTCAGAAGAGACGATCATGTACTGGGGATTTCAATTTCTATTTTATTTGTGCTTACACGTCTTAAGCGATGCATTTTTCTGTCTGCATTATGGTTAATTTGTTGAGAGGTTGGATGTTTCTTTTTCTTTTTAACATATGAAAAATTATGATATCCTCTTTAAATTATTTGTACAATCAGTGTGAAGCATTAAAAATGTCTGTGTGGTCTTGTGAGATGAATAGAAGGAGGTTTCTAAATTTAAAAAAATACTTCCATTAATACTTTTATTTAAAAAAAAAAAATAGTGGACATCTATGATGTTCGATTTCTTTATTACGTTTTTTCTCTTATAGAAATTCCCAGGCATAATATTATCCCCTTGTTTCTGCAGTCTAGACATGATTTCATGGTAAGAGCTGCTCAGCCATTTAAAACCAGATATGAACTAATCCTGAAAAGTAGCAAACAACAGAGAACAAAGCAAAAGGCAGAAAAAATCCAGAATGAAAAAAAGGAGAAAGGGCATTGTGTGTCTGTTTGCATGGGTGTGTGTTTTTGCCAAACGCGTGCCGCGGTGCTTGCGAGGTCAGCTGAGGTGGGAAAAGCGGATTTTTTCGACTAAGTCTTCAATTTGATTAGCAGTAAAGCAGCGCTTTGCTGTGGGGTAGCCTTCACGTGACATGCACACACATTGCAGTGGTTTAAACAGGTGCTAATTAGGCTTAAAGTCCAGACATGTGGATGTTTTGGTAATTAGTCGCCTGCCTGCTCTGTTTCCCATATCTCTGCCATCACCTCTTCCTTCAAACAACTGAAGAAATCTTAGAAATGCAATGCTCTTAGCAGCGGCTGGTACCGATGACTGTTCTCTCTCTAACAAGCACACATACGCATACAGGGAGGTCAAAGGGGATTGCACTAATGCTGTTCTGCAGTACTTATGACTCAGTATACTCTGAGAATCGGCAAGCTGGTTTAAACCAGGCAACAAATGGTCCTTAAAGGCAGTGCTCTGCAGCGCACCAGTGCTGTTTAAGGGAAAATTTTTTCCTCAATTTGCAAAGGCTTCCTTCCACACCAGAGCATTTTACTCAAATGCTCATGCATGCATTTAGACCAGCTCCCTGCAGACCAGCATACAGTCCAGCTACCGTGAGGGCGTAACACAGGTTGAATTACACACGCAGCATTCTGCACTGCACACAGCGACATTTCAGAGAGCAGAGAAAGGTTAGCCACAATACACACCTGGTAGAGCTTGATGATATGAGGGTGGTTCAACAGCTTCATTATCTGCACTTCTCTGTAGATCTTTTCCAGGTTGGAAGGATTCAACCTGGTTTTATCGATGATCTTGATTGCCACCTTAAAAATGGGGGGGAAAAATCGTGGTTAAAAATTGCAAATTTCAAAAGAAAGGCCAGAAAAAAAGCTGCAAGTAGAGATTAATAATATTAACAATGATATTAAAGCAGCTGACCTGTGTTTTAGTGACTTTGTGCCTGGCCAGTTTCACCACTGCAAAGTTCCCTTTCCCCAGGGTCCGGATGATTTCATAGAAGCCGACCTGCAGCGGCCTCCCCTGGGCAGGACTCGACTGAGCTCCCCGGTTGGTTTCTGTCATGATTACCATGGCGTACCAACAGACTGGGGTTACAGCACTGTGATAAACGAAGGCTGGTACCTGCAGAGACAGCGGTGCACATTACTCATTTTATTGCATTTGTGTAAAAATTCACTTGCTAGAAGCTTTTGTTCCGCGTGTAACAAGCATTTGGTCCTGACAGTGTGAAAACACAGACGAATTAAAATTATTATATGATCACTTTATCGAAACATTGTTGGTGTAATAAACGAGTTAAGCTGGAAATACGACTACAATCTCGTTACAGGTGTACAAATACGTGTAATATATATAAACAAGCCCGCTGATATTCATTCATTGGGTACAAAGAGATCTACACAAATAGGTTTCACTAACCTATAAGAAAAAGCGACACTTTCACGACTATTAAGAAAAAGAGGCTGAATAATATGTAAAAAAAAAATAGTATATATATACATGTAGAAAACTAAAAAAAAAAAAGAGAGAGAGACAGAGAGAAATAGACTTTGGCTGAGTTGTAATATTACCAGTTTTCCTATTAAGTGACAATGAGCCAGTAAAATGTGAGTTATCGAGAGTAATTCTTACCTTACAACGATAATAACCACCTTCTCTCACACTTCAGGCAGCTCTCGGACGAAACGTCAACCATTCCACAAACAGAGCTCCGGATAAACAACGAGACAAAAAGGAAAAACTGCGGGCAACACGCGCGGGGTAACTTTTTCCTTTGACTTTCTACAACAAGTCTTGAGGCCGGGACCAGGCTGCGGCCGGTGTGTGTGCCTGTAAGCTCCGCCGGAATGCAGAGCTGAGGGCTTCGGCACTCACAGGGGGAACTCCTCCTCCTCCTCCTCCCTCCTCTCCTCGCCACCATAACAAATTGATACCCACCTTATTAACGTCACACCCGCGTCAGAGCTTCGAGCTGGGTGCAAGGCAAGGCCGGACCCGAGCGCAAGGAAAGGGTTGCTGGGCAACCGCGCGGCTCGGGCGCACGGTGACGCGAGTGCTGATGGAGGGGTTGCTTGGAGATGGGGACGGTGACGTCAGTCGTAAAGATGTGTCACCACGTGATGTTTCCCTTGCCGGGCTCGTAGCTCGCGGGCTCTCTCCACAGAGCGGCTGCGCGCGCGGCTCCGACAGGAACAGAAACAGAAAGCAACTGGTGTTCGTCAGCCGCGCGGTCTCTGCTGCTCACGGAGCACTTTAGACTCTGCTGGGCTCGGAAAATACAAACACAGAGCCAATAAGTGCGCCATTACAGTAATTACTGTAAGCCGATTAGGCTGAATTTATATATATATATATATATATATATATATATATATATATGTATGTATGTATGTGTGTGTAAACCATAACATAGTAAAGTACATTTAATAAGTAAAGTCAGTTATAATAAAAACCTTTGCTCAACACTTTGACCATTTGACTTAGCAGGTTAAGGAAATTTAATCGAATTTAAATACAATTTAGAAATAGTTTGATCCAGAGGTGATGGATCATTACATGTGGCATTATCCACATAAAATGCTGGTAAACCATTAGTAAAATGGTAATGGGTTCTGAAAGGTTGAAATAATTCATTTGCTATGAATCAAATTATGTGAGCTACAAGTAAAGCTTTTTTAGTTTGCTTTTTCTTTCTTTATGAACTTGTGGGTGGCCGATAGGAACGCCACGCTGGATCTTGGTGTAAGCTAAGCTCCCCCACCCCCATTTATTCTGCTTCTGGATTGTTTGTGAAACATCGCCTTTCCCTGGAAATGATGGACACAGACCAGTGGATGTGTGCTGCCGAGTTTCAGCAATCAGAGCAGCTGTGTGTGTCTTCCTTTCCTTTTCCCTTTGAGCTGCAGCTTAAAGCTTACTGGGGGATTTTCCTGCAGACGTGCACTTTTGCCAGTCAACAGGGGGGAAAAGAAAACAGCTGAGGTCATTAGTATAAATCCAGGTTACATCCAATGCAAGTTAAAGATGTTGTGGTTGAGTGTGTTTCTGCTGTTGCTATGCAAAGTACTCCTGATTACCAAGCAGTCAAACCGAGAACATATACAAGATGATGGCCAAAGACAAAGTTAGAAAAAGAGTGGCAGAACTTAAACAGAAGGAGAAACCTGCAGAGTCTATGCTATATTAATGGACATGTAACGCCGCATAGTATGCTCAGAATAAAAGCCGGTGTAAAATACCAAATATCGCATTCAGTAGAGATGTAGATTCTTCGCTCACGCAATCTGAAATGTTAAAGGAATGCAAATCACATGCAAAATGTCCCAACTGAAAGGTCACACAATATTTTGATGCACACTTGCAACAAAACCACACAGCCCACTCTGCTTCTCATCACGCCAGTTTCATAACCAAATGTCTACCTGATGTTATTTGAATGTGCGCCTCACTTGCATGTTGCAGTTGTTGTATTTCCTGAGTGTGTGCAAAGCAGGCAGGCACAGTTATATAAACTGTGTCGTGCTGGTGCCAGAGCTCCCTTGTCTGAGCGCATCCTGATGTTTCACATGAAATTTTTGGATTTAATACGCGTACAACGGTGGCCACATGACAGTATATTAAATTCACCTTTTTATTTGTCGAGATTCTGGGCTCACACAAGTCACAACGTCAGGAGAGGTTTGACCTTATAAGAGTGATGAGATTGGCATTTGAATCAAAAGGTCTAATTTAGATCAATTCAGATCAAGTTAACTTTAGCTTGCTGTTCAGACTGGCTAAAAAAAAGGGTGTCAAAACAGAAAGAAAGCTGCACCTGACACATTGTGCATGTACCTTAACTGTCATTGTAAAACCTAACAACTTTTTCCTAATTTCCCACTTATTTGTAGAGTCAAGGCGCAATGAGTTCATCCATATGCATATAACTTTAGTGACTTTAAAGGAGAATAATTGTGCATGCATTCATAGAAGAAACAGCATTGCAGAAGTAAGGTAAATGTGCATATATATTTACATGCTAATGATGGAAATCATTGTGTGAGTGTTCCTCCTATATGCTGCTATAAGCATAAGTGAGGCCCTTTATTTGCTGCCACTTCCACTGGCACGTTCTCAAAGAGAAACAACTTCCCTTTCTGGAAATGACGTGAGTGGGATCCCTTTTGCACACGTGAGGCTCGTTTTTTGTCTTTCACACACACAAATACACACACACAAACACACACACAGACACACAGACACTGCAAAGTTTCTCATGATCTGAGTTGTCACAGTCCACATGCTGTTTTTTCATCAGTGTGGCTTTGTGCTTGTGTGTGAGTGTTTATCGTGTCAACATTGATGCTGTTAAGGTTGAGGTATTTCGTGTGTGTGCACAACAGAATATGTTTTAATTCCTGCTATCAGTCATTTGCAAAATATCAGCAAAGGACGCATATATGTTTGGCTGACTAATGATTTTCTTTTATCTTACTGATATCGGTTCTTTATCTCAGTGATATCTGTTATCGTTACATACTGAAACAGGTGACTAATCAGGCACATTACACTGCATGGTGTGCTGCCGCAAAGATGAGGAGCCACGAATTTAGTTGGGTGGTTTCTCATGTGCTCCTGTTGCCCTTTAATCAAAGGTGGGCGCGCAAAGGTCAAGGTGAAGGGATATTTCACTTGCTTTTAGCACTTATTTCAATATTGCGGACTGACGGTAAACAGGGGGTGTATGACAGGAAGTCATGAGTCACAGCTTCAAACCCGTGGATTTTCTCTTCTGCAGCATGCTGAGTTATTTAGGTTGCACCCTCTCACTAAGTGCTCTCTAGATCACCGGAAAAATGTGAATAACAGCAGGAACGCGAACTTCAAAGAAGGTAAAAGATGCGATTCCCTCAAAGTGAAGATCAAACATTTGCTTCTGTTAATCGGTTGTCGTGCCATCACGTCTAACTAAATTTAATAACGTTGAAGTGTCCCCGGATGCTGTCCTCAAATAAAACATATCAAGGTCCAGCGTGGTCTTCAAAGTCAGGATCACAAGACAGCAGAAAATCCTCTGATAGCGAGGTGTGTGTCTACATTATAAGATTAAGCCCAATGCTGGGGGAGAAAACAAACCACACATATTTCAGGATGATTAAATATGAACACAGGCCACAGGTACTACTTTTTTCAAACCTTCAACATCCAGTGAACATCTCGCTGTGAAATCACTGCTTTCTTTTTCTAAAAGTTTTACTATGGGGTATACTGTCCCCTTAAAGACCTCTCACCACACACCACAGAGACTTCAGTGTGACACATCACAGCTAACTGTAACACGGTGCTCACAGAAATGTGTTTTGAACCTCACATTGCCCGACTAAAGAGTTATCCCGGCTCTTTCTGAATTTTAAATGATTTCCCAGGTTTTCTTTCTAGGCTGGCAGCCTGGGTCCAAAACAGCATAAGTGTAAAAACAGAAAAAAATACTCACAATTCTACAGGGAAGCAATCAATTGATAGCAAAAGCTAATTTAGAACAAGGTTGTTTTAGACTGCAATTTGCATTTGAATGAGAAGTACCTTTACTTTGTGCTGTTTTTCTTCCAAACTTTTAAGCCATTGTTTTATTCTCCTCCACTTAATGTAAACTATTTAAAGATAATGCATATAGTAGGTTGTATTTTATTGAAGACTAAAGGTCTAAAGCTATGCTAACAGCTTATTGAGATAGCATTTACTCACAGGGGTCCATGCTATTTAAACTATGCTGATATTTTGGGAGCTATCACGCTACCTATGGATTGTATATAAAAGACAATGTACCAAAGTGCCTTAAAATTGTATTCTTTCCAATGGCCGGTGGGGGTGACTTCTCTGACTGCAAACGCTGGAAAGCATAGCAGCCTGTTGGGAAAATCACCCTTCAGCCTTTGATGACGTCAGAGAAATCATGTCTTAATGAATACAGCGTGATGCTTATTTTATAAGTTATGGTCACTATTAGAGTTGATGCAGGGTGTTGTCTTTGGTTGGGTCTCTCTACAACCCCTGTTCTGAAAATTTTTTTAATGCTGTGTAAAAATAAGAATGCACAACATTGCTATATTCACAATACAGCATACAAAACATATGAAATGTTTTAATTGAGACAATTTACTATTTCATGAAAAACATTAACTCACTTTGATTTAAAGGCAGCTTCATCTCCCAAACACAGTTCAGAAGGCTGGAAAAGTAAGTACTCCAATTTTAACATTTAGATGAACTAGAAATGGGTCAGTAATCTGTAAAAAGAGTATCTTTGAGAGGCAGAGCTACTCAAAATTATTGGTTCACCCATCGGCAAAAACAATATTAGCAAACTGTGGAATAAGAACAAAATCTTCAATACAAAATTTATATTACTTTAAATATCTCATTATCTGTAGTACATAATATTATGAAAGATTCATAGCCTGGATAAATGTCTACGTGTATAAGAGACACGGCTGAACATCAGGTAGTACTGCATTAAGAACAGCCATGACTCTGTTGTGGTAATTACTGCATGGACTCAAGAACACTTCCAGAAATTACTGCCTGTGAAATTTACAGATTAAATACAGATTAAAGTGCAATCATGCAAAAAAGAAAGAAAAAAAGCCATATGTGAAGATGATCCAGAAATGCTGCCATCTTCCCCGAGCCTATGCTCGATTGAAGTGGACTGAGGCAAAGTGACAAACTGTTCTGTGATCAGACAAATTTAAATTTGAAATTCTCTTTTCAAAGCCACACCGGACTAAAGAGACCACCTGACTTATTAGCAGCTCTCAGTTCAAAAGCCTCTCTCATCTCTAATGGTATAAGGAATGCATTAGTGCGTATGCTGGGCAGCATGTTCATCTGGAAAGGCACCATCAGCTTTGAAAGGTATATACAGGTTTTAGATTAACATGTGTTCCCATCAAGATGATGTCTTCTTCATCCTTGCATATTTCAGCAAGTCAGTGCTAAAATGCATCTATTACAACAGCATGGCTTCACAGTAAGGGAGTTCGGGTGATTTCACAGTGTATTGCTTTTTCTGTGTGGGGGATGGGGGATCTTAGTGGTGCAGTTGTGAGCACTCTTGTCTCACAGGAAGAAAGTCCTGATTTCAAATCCACAGGCTGGCCGTGTCGGTGGCTGTACATATAACTCATCCTGTGAGGACTTTTTTAGACTACCCAAATAACCAGTAGTTAACCTGCCAGTTCACTAGTACAAAGTCTGTGCGATGCCTCATTGTACCAATTTGTGGGAATGGGCAGGTTATATTACAGCAAATGAACAGCCATCCCGTTTCTTCCCACTTGCAGGCTCCAATCAGACAGCAGCACCCCTGCCTAAACCAAAAATAGTATTTACAGCAGTGAGGATGCAACTAAAGCAGACCTTCTGCTGTCTGCTTCATAAATTAGATTTGAAGAAAAGGAAAAATTGAACAAAAGGAGAAAAAGGAGAAGTAGAATAGAAGCATTGCACACAAAGTGATCGCTACACTGAAATGTTTCCATGTTAAATGTCATGCATGACATACAAGTTAGTGAAAGGCCGTTGGCGTTGTTGTTTTTCGACTGATGAGTGGTCACAAATGGCGCACAGTGGTATGTAAACACCTTTAAACTGTAATTACACTCCCTGTGAAATTTCATCAAAATACAGAACGCACGCTGCGTTGTTCTGAATGTAGCCGTCCTGATTGTTTGCAATTTCTCTCAGGTCACTCCCCTTCTGCCCCCTCGAGTGGCTCTCAATAGCTGCCTCCTGCATCCATGTCAAATGTCTGGCATGAACTGAACAGCAGCTGGCTTTCGTAATCACCACAGACACACTCTTTAGCTTTTGTGTTATGCTCACACGTATGAGAAAACACCTGTCGGAAAAGCAGCAGAAGCCGTTTAGCTGAAGTTTGCTGTGAGATCTTGTCTTTGATAGCCTTAGATGCTAAAACATGCAGCTCTTATCGTCCTGCCTCTTTTCTCATAAATATGGCAAAACCACAGGAAATAATAGGCCTGTTCTTAAGGCACATGTGCAAAACATTTGGGAGCTCGCAATAACTTGAAAGCATAACTGTGTAAACACACATACATGCGCGCACACACATCACTGACAGACGTCCACAGCCGATGCGCTGTTCGCTGACCCCGACCCATTTATTCGTTTATTCGGCTCCTTGTTTTTGCAAACTTCAACAGTCTGTGAAAAGCTTCTTTGTCTGATAATTCGGTGTCATTGTATCTTGTGGAGCACAGAGGTTTCATTCTTCTTTGGCAATTAACGCTGGTCTGTCTATGCTTGTTGACTTTGGCAGGCAGAGGCTGTCCTCGTGAGCTTGTGCGTCAAGCTATCATCCAGGAGGTCCAGGACTAGCTCTGCTCAAACAAACAGTTTCAGTGATGAGGGCCTTACAGATCTCTCACTCGCACAAAATCACGCATTAGTCCACATTTCTCTCTGATTTTAGAGTTTGTGGTTGTAATTCCCATAAAAATGATGTGGGAAAAAAATCATTAATTTGAGCTTGAGTTGTTTATCCATTTGGAAGTAATCGAGTTTACAATGAAAAATCATCTCATTTTGGTGGAGATATTCTCAGTATTATAGAGTTGTCTTCAATATTTCCCATCAACTTGTGATCTGTTATATAGTAAATATATTATGGTAATCAGCTGGATGCTTTCCCACAGCAGCAGTTCAGTGTTACAGGCCCCGAGGGTGCCTGGAGATACAAAATGCTTGATTGATGCGAATGGCTTTTGCAGCATTAACAATCATACAGGCACATGAATATAGCCAAACCTTTTTTTTTAAATGTAATACTTAAAGCATTTGCTGGTTGTGAATGGTGAGGAGGGAACAACTAACCGAGAAGCATATTGGCTTGCATAGTTGACAAGAAGATATTTTCACTGAAGTGCATTTTGAACATCGTGCACATTACCAACAGGTAACCACTAAACTAGAACAAACATCAACCTCTGGAGCTGAAAAAATAAGACAATGCGGATGTAACAAACACTGCAGTTCCTCTTGTGGCACCTCTGGTTTTTTGTTGTTGTTGTTTTGGGGGTTTTTGGCACCACGCTAACACGGGAGTCTTTTTGGAACAAGTCTTGAGTGGCCTCTGAAAAAACTGCAGTTCTGTTTTGGCTTTATTTGCCACGTGGTGTGGACATTGAGTTTCCACCCAATAGCCTTCAAATTACTGCATAATTAGAGATGTATAAGATTCCAGATTCTGTTAAATTTAACATTTTACATTTTGCTCATGAAATAAAATTACATTGAAAATTTACATGTAATTAAACCATTTATAGTCAGGGTAACACTTTATAACATGACCCATAACTAAGGGCGTAATTCCCCTGGTAATTATTCCCAATTATTTCTTTGTTTCCTGACTTGTTACCCCCTTACTCTAGCATAGGTATTTGTAGGTAAATATAATTAAATTGTTAATTTCCAATAAAATACTTTGAAATTACATTTAATTACATGGCAATTACATAGACCATTTGTCAAACGCAGTATTATAAATTCTTACAAAATTTAAATACTTTATTTATTTATCCCAAACAAAGATGAATGGTCAGTGGTCTGGACTTAAATAACATAATTTAATCTAATCAAATCATTTAGCCTCACATGAAAGAGCTTTATTTGCTGTTCAGTGTCTTTCCCTAAGGCAGTCCAACACATGGAATTAGTGGGCAAACAGCTTCACCACACACAGCAACCCCAAGCACATTAATAGCATAATTATTGTATAATGACTACTGTTCAGGAAAACCAATAGTTCCAAGTGCTTCGTAATGACAATTAAAAAGCAAATGGTAGTAATATTCATGCTAATAGGCCATTAGTTTGTGTTAACCAAGTTCACCATGGCAATAAAGTGTTGCCATAAACCTGGATTCAACTTCTGGGAAAAGTTGCCCAATGCAACTGACTGAGGTTTAGTGATTCAACAATGTAATGTTAGCAGTAACCGTAAAGGGTAACCATCAGTCTTTTATTTAAAATCGACCAGAGGACTAAAAGAACAGCAAGTTTTGTCAGTTTTTTGTCAGTTTTTCTTTCTCTTTTGTTTTTTAGTCGTGGTTTTCAATTCAGTTTGGTTAGGTAGTTTCCAGAGTGAGTTTCCTCATTTAATTTCAGTTTTTATTTATTAAAAAATGTAGGCTTTGTTTTTTTGTTTATTTTACATTTTCCAATGTTAGTTCTAGTATTTTTTTTTATGTTGAACTATGAATCAGTATTTTCCAGCAGCAAGAAGTAAGAAGTTTAGACTCACACACACACAACACAAACATGTTTTTATGGCAGTTGACTCACAGTCATGCTTACATCTCAAGTCCCAATAAACAAATGCGTCAAAGTCCCCTCAGGGTCAAACCTGACCAAAATAAGTATTTAATCTCCACTTGATTTTTTTTATTCAGTTTTTAAATGCATGGCTTTATTCTTATTTTGATTAACAAAAATGTTTTTAACACTTTGTTTTAGTTTTTACTTTAACTATAATAACCTTGGTAACCACTTACCAATATGTATCTGGACTGTGGGTCAGGAAAAAGGGGTTAGACAACTGATGCAAGGCCCTGTGAGAGCATCCTGGGTAGCTCATTATGTTTGTCATTGTTTATAAGTCATTAAAATGTTTTAAAGCTGTTATTACTGCAGAGTTTAGGCATGTTTACTACAGCTGCATTGGAACCTTATTAATATACACCTTTTTTTTCCATCTGCACATATCGCTGTCATGCAAACCCAACGAAAGGTTTGTGTAAGAGGTAAGAGCTGTGGTTTTAGTTAGTTTCTTTGGTCCAGTGGCAGCAGTGTGCAAGGTAAATAAGTTCTGCTGCATTCTTAAAAGTGCCACTTCTTTCATCACAGGAAGTTTACAACACTATAATTCTCAGCAAACAGTGTTAGTTTCAGTTAGCTCAAGGAAGAGGAACCAAAAGCAGGGCTAAAAACAAGCAGCGCTGTAAAGGAAAGTAAAGATGACCTTTAGTAAATTAACACACAAAAACAATTTAGCTGATATTAAAATTTCAAAAAAAGAACCACAACTTGAAGAAGTAGTCTGAGGCTAATTCTGGGAATCAAAATTACAGTTTGCTAACCATGCTAGCTAGTGTTAGCGAGTGACTTAGCGCTCTGCCCTTTAATCCAAACACGGTAACTTTGGTTTCAAAACAAGGAAGCTGGAGATGCTTAGATGCTAAAATTGAGCCTTCAAAACAGAACTTTACATGGGTGATGATATGGTTGCCAAGACATCTTTAAACAAACACGGAAGAAGTAAACAAAACCGAGAGTGAATAAAGTACTACGATAACACTCAGAGAGCGCGAACCTCCGCCAAGGCAGCTCGCTCTCTTGTCAGTATTTACTTTGAATGCAATAGTGTATTTATTGTATGTTGTATATATTAATTTTGTTTTCTTTGGTCTTTTTAAATGTACTGTAGGATGTTTGTAGTGCATTAAATCAAGTGCTAAGTGCAGGTTTATTTGGGTGGGAGGGCACATGTGTGTACATGTGTAGCATTCATTTTACTGTTTGTTTAATTAGTTTAAATGTTTAATAAATATCAGGTGAAAAGAGGAAATCCCCTGCATCAAAAAAAAAAATGAAAAAAGTAAAACTAATACTTATTCAGGAACATAGTGCATGTATTCAAATTGTTGTGTATTTACACTGTTATAACCTATTATTGTAATGTATATAAAGCCATAATAAAATGAAACAACTATACACAAAAAAGGATCCCATGCCCACATGTTCTTGTCAGAAACCTCTTATTGTTTATTGAGAGCATTATTATCACGTTGACCTTCAGATCAATCTATTAAACTCGAAAGAGTTCAAATGTGACATGATATTTTCTGATCTTTGTAGGGTACTTTCTGGATGTTGAAAACACACAACATTTGTAAGACTCATAGTTACTAAGTTATAACCTTAGGTTATAAGGTTCAATTTTCAATCAATACTCAATTAATCAATAAAGTGACTTTGAAGACCTTAGTGCATGTACGGCAAATTTTAATGGATTGTTACCATGACTCCACTCTACACCCCTACAATGTTTAATCAAAATTCACTGAAACTGTTTTAAGCTATTGTGTTTACAGACAGAATCGCAAGTAAGCAACATTACAAAAAAATAACCTCCTTGGCAGAGGTAAGACTTCTTTTATGATTCCTTTTATTTCAGATTAAATGATTGTACTGGTGTTTTCCATGTAATACAGCTAGTCTGATATCAGATGTATCTGCTAATTCATTACACTCCATTTCCATCTTCAGCTGGACACTGCCTCAACTCTAGTGAGTGCAGTGGGCAGTGGACACTGGAGAGGAGAGTCAATCAATCAATCAATAACACATGTAAGCAGCTTGACAATGGCGATAGTCTGTTTGTCCTCATTTGCTTTTTATCTGTTAGACCACTGTTCCATGTCACAATGCCACACTGCTCAGTCATCTGGATGGAGTGGGAGCCAAAAAACATGGATCTCTGCCCCTGTTTTACCACAGGTTTGCTGAGGTTTCTCTAGTTGTTGTTCCTGAATGGTAGGTACAGTGTCCTGGTCTCTCAGTCCTCCTGTCCTGCCTGCTCCAGGCTTTGCCTTCTCTCTCTCCTTCAATCTCTCCTCTCTCTGTGCTTGTGTGTCTGTGTCAATGTTCATGGGAAGGACTCATTGTGGGTTCCCGCCTCTGGCTGAACACACTTGCTACAATCAATCGCCTGTTCTCGATGATCTCGTTAAGAAGCACTATTTAAGAGGGTGGCTGAGGTTCATTCTTCTCTGGATCGTTGAACTGTGCTGTTAGTAAAGCCATGGCTCTTTTGTCTAGTGTCTTTTCCTTGCCTTTTTAAACTCGCAACTAATCTCATCGTTCTTCCCCTTGTATACAGACCTTCCCTGGATTTTCCCTGTCCTGGAGTTCTTGGAGAGACTGCCTGAGCTGAGTCAGTGTGGATCCCCTGTTCCCCCTTCGTACTACCTGTATATATCACCCTGGCATTTCACTGTAAATAAATGCACTAAACTTGATCCCTCTGAGTCCTGCCATTGAGTCCACTCCATCCAGCATTCCTGACATATAGTAGCCAAACAGTTATATATTAATAATAAATAAAAGATCACACTTGGAACTCAGGGAAAAGCAAAACGATCTTCAGCGCCATTCTTTACGTCTGGTGGCTTTAACATAATCTGTTTATATGACGGGAACAAAAACCTTTTTCTGCCAAAGAATGCAGTGTATTGTGCTAACAGAAGTAAGGCTGATACAGTAATCCTGTGGTGACAGTTATCTCAAGATGTAAATACCTGGCCAGTTCCTGTATCTGTTCACCAGGCCACACAGATCCTGTATGAATGCTTGTGTGCGCAAAAGCCCCTCTGGAGATGGAGCCATGTGCGTCACACCACAGATCAGCCTATTATCCATAGCTGAAGGCGACAGGAGAAGAGGGCTAGGGGCTGTGCAGGCAGGTGATAGTATGCTTGGCAGAGAGAGTGGCAAGAGGAGGAGATAAAGCACGATGACAGGCAGTCAGCGAGTGCATGTAATTAAAAAGAGTAAAAGCAGGATGTAAAAGACAGCATTAACCAAAGAAGTGGGAGATGGCACGGGGAGGAAAGGGTACGCAAACAGAGAGCGACGAGGAAAGCATTAGAAAGAGGTCAGCACTCAGTGGAGCAGGAGAGTGCACCTTTCATAGTGATTTGGTGATGTAATGCTCTTATTCGACTGCTCCGAAAAATGACAGAGTGAAAGGATTAAAAAAAAACAAGGAGAGAGTCTGGGTCACTTTTAGTCTTGTTTCTCACCACTCTGCTCATTCACACATGCAGGATTTTGTGCAGCAAGCACATCATTGTCACATATAAAAACCACACAGGCATTCACATTGAATTGTTTTCATGCACTTTGATTGATTTTTCATTAATCAAAGTTACTTCCCTTGCTGCACCTTTTGGGCTGTCCGTGTATATATACACAACGCCCTGTGTTATCCATGTGTGTGTCCTCTGAATCACTCTCATTTTCCCTTTCTTTTCTGTCCTTTTTCACACTCCCGAGACTCATGAGCGATAAACCCGAAATGTAATGATTTATCCCACCTGGACTTGTGCCACTCTGTGGCTGTGAAAAACAATTTGTATTCTAACAAAAATGTGCCGTGTGCGCAGTCAGAACTTGCAAACAACACACATGTGGTCTGATCCCTTTAAATCAGGGAAATCTCACTGAGAATAGCGCAGCAAAATTAAATTAAAAATATATATCAAAGCTTCACTGATCCCACATTCCTCCAGCTAGCTCCACGGGAAGCTGGAACATTCTCCGGATTTATTGTTCTAGCACATGAGAGTCAGCCGACGAGAGAGAAACAAGCAATATGTTCTGCACTCGCTGCTGCTGCTGTGTGTGTGTGTGTGTGTGTGCATTTTCTCGCAAGTGATTGCATAAGAGTTTTCAAAGAAGATAATGAGGAAGCTGAAGATGAAACCGTTGTTAAGAGTCAAAGTTCATGGATGATTCACTTTCTGTTTGGCTGCTTCAATTATACAAAAATAGTTGTAGCAAATAATTTAATCATAATTGTTAATTTAAACAAAAGAACGCACAATACTTGGTATTTAGAAGAAAGTTTTGCCTGCTAATGTTATTATCTTGTGAGACTGCACTTCCCTAAGAACAGCTACGAAAACATCATGCAGCCACATAGTTTTCATTATGACACACACCGTTAGTGATTGTAGTCATTCGGGGTGGCTAGATGGGTCAATAAAACTCTGTTTGTTTCCTGTTGCCCAACACAGCTAAATCAGATATTAAACTGTCTTTAAACCTGCGGGCGTGCAAGTACAAAGTCCGTGCACATAATGTTCACTTGTGCTGATATAATGGCTGATAAGTGGTCTTTCTCATGCTCCCTCACCTAAACCAAACACAGACTACCTGCTTCCTGATTCCTGGATTTCTTGCTTTAAAACGGCTTCAGGTGTTATTTAGTCAGAAATTAAATTTAGAAGACATCACCACTCATCCTACAAATCTTTAGGATTGACCTTTGGACATCAGCTCTGGCTTTCGTTTTTTGGCCTTGGTCCAAAAGGAGATCTCCATTTCTCCCCTCCCCTCCCGTGTAGCCTCGTCAGGCTGGAAGCTCCAGCGCTCACATGGCTGGAGCCCATGAACACATACACGTCCTCGACGTCATTTCTGCCTCTTAGACACCCGCCTTCACCCAGCTTAGGTCTCCTAATCCTCGTTTAGCTGTTCTTTTCTCTGACGGACTCGGCTCAAACTCCCCGCAAACACATTTTTTCTGAACCTGCCGCTCTGAAGCGACAGCTGCAAAATGAGACGGCAGAGGTCAGGTGGGGGAAATTACGCAAAGAAAACGAGGAAATGAGCAAAGTAAATTAGAGTCCGGCAAAGGGAGAGGGGTTAAGGCAAGTGCACACGAGCTGGGGCAATATATGTGTCACGAGTAGATGAACAGTTTGATAGTTGCCATTTATTAATATTTCACTGAGTTCTCTCTATATCTTTGTGTTTACTTCTCTCCTTTCTCTCTTTCTCTTACAACTCTCCTTTGATGATTAAAGACTGTTATCCAGCTTTAGGGCCCAGCTGAGAGGCCATATGGACATTTAGCAAAAAGATCAGGAGCACAAGATGCAGCACCACCTGGAGGGATAAAACTCGCAACTTTCTTTCCATCTGGACTGTTGCAATGTCACTTCCAAGTCATACTGGAAAATCATGTCTTGACAGAGATAACGCACAGTGCATAAGAGCAGCAGGGCTCAGGACTTTAGTCTAAACAGAAATACAACTATTGCTGTACTTGATATAATCATCAATAATTATAAAATAACTTTGGGCTGTATTGAGGTGAAATTTGGCAAAAAGCTGTGAAGTGACATTTTTGTTTTTTGGGTGATTTTCTTTCAATAAAATGTATCAAATCCTTCTGAATATTCCGGCATGATATCTGGTCAACCTCAAAAGAGCTTGGCTTGGTATGAAAACAATGGCAGGGCTACAGACCAAAGGTAAAAGTAATATTACCTTAGAGGGGTTTACCTCTGACAAACATCTGGCAGATAGTCTTAACAGTTTTTACCTTCGTTTTGAGAACTTTGACTGTTCTAGGCAGACCAGCACACTGAGGGAAAAGACTATCACTCCCCCATCAATTTGTATTGATGAGAGGGGGGTAGCTAATCTTTTTAGACACACTAAAAGCAAGAGTCCTGGACCTGACAACATCTGTGGACAGGTACTGAGAACTTGTGCTGATCAGCTGAGTGGGATTTTTGACCATATCTTCTCACTTTCTTTAGAGCTACAGACAGTACCTAAGATTTGGAAACATGCTGTCATTGTTCCTGTGCTAAGGGCAGTTCTCCTAAGGTACTGAAGGATTTTAGGCCTGTGGCTCTGACTTCTTTAGTGATGAAGTCATTTGAGAAGATAATTAAGAAGGAGATTTTAATGCATGTTGAACACCATCTTGACCCCTTCCAGTTCGCCTATAGAGCAGGGAGAGGTGTGGAGGATGCTGTTGTCACACTCCTGCATCTCTTGTATAAGCATCTTGAGGCTCCCCACACCCATGCAAGATTATTATTTGCTGACTTTTCATCAGTATTTAATACAATTCAACCCTTCTTACTTGCTGACAGGCTTTACAATCATTTCAAGCTTGACACTAGTCTGGTCGGCTGGGTGACAGACTTTCTGATCAATAGGTCACAATGCGTGAGGGTGAATCATGTATTTTCTGATGTGCTCTCCTCCTCTACTGGATCACCCCAGGGTTGCTGCCTCTCTCCCCTTCTGTTCATTCTGTACACAAATGAGTGTCACAGCAATTTCACGAACAGACACATCCTGAAGTTTGCTGACGACACAGTGATCGTCAGTCTTCTAGTGGGGGACGAGTCGGGCCATGGACAGGTTGTAGATGATTTTGTGAATTGGTGTGATGAGTCCTTCCTTTCACTTAATGTGTCAAAAACTAAAGACATGATTATTGATTTTAGGAAGTCCTCTTATAGCTCATCACCCACTATCATTAAAACTGCCGATATTGGGATCGTTGAGAGTTATAAATATCTAGGTGTGGTACTTGACCATAAACTGTGTTTTGAATCTCATGCTGATGCCACTACTAAAAAAGTTCAACAAAGACTGTTCTTTTTAAGGAAAATGAGATCTTTTAATGTCTCATCTGAGATGTTGTCTTTGTTTTATAGAAGTTTTATCGAATCTGTGATGTCTTTTTGTATCGCTGCCTGGTTTGGTAACCTGACGGTGAAGAATAAGAATCGGTTGGGACCTCTGGTAAAAACTGCTAGCAAAATTTCAGGGCGCTGGCAAGATGGACTTTTGGCCATTTACAATAGAAATGTGCTTAGAAAGGCTCATTCTATTATTAATTGTTTGAACCATCCACTTCACAGTGAGTTTGAGTTGTTGCCTTCCGGCCGCTGTTTTAGAGTACCTGTGAGGAAGACTAAAAGACTCCAGGTCTCTTTTATCCCCACTGCATCTTGTCTCCTCAATGGCAAATAACTGTCCTAGGACTTTCTATCACTATTATTGTCATTATTATTTTATAGTATTGTTCTGTTTATTTATATCCTGCTGCTAAACTAATTTCCCCTTGTGGGACAATAAAGAAATTGAATTGAATTGAATTGAATTGAATTGAATTGAATTGAATTGAATTGAATTGAATTGAATTGAATTGGTACTGGGTAGTCAACCTGGTACAGACAGCATGAGGCCATTTGTTCCCATGCAGTTCCTTTCAATCCTGAATGCTCTCACAGCTTCAGTCCCTTATCCCCTTCTCCGACCTGCAGTCTGGTGGAGCTTTGATGGATTTACTTGTGTTATACGTGAGTTTTATCGGGTTCAGCTTTAGGCTGTCGCATGTATGAAATCCATTTCATCACAAGCAAAACAATTCAGCCAATCCCCTGTTTGCTCAAACTGTGTCTACTTGCAATACTTGTGGACATAAATCTGCTTAGGCAGCCGCACTGTGGGGACGAGGAAAGATTTGGTAAGATTCAGCGTCTGCTGTTGCAGTTTTGAATGCTGCAAAACCTTCACATTTGCACCGGTTGTGTCCTGCGTGTGTATTCACTGCCTAACATCTTGTCAGCCATACCAGTGAGCAGGGAGCCTTCCAGTCGTTCCTCATTTGGGTGTATTGTATTGTGTTTTGATTTAGTTGCTAGGGTTGTCACGAGATAAAAGAGCACAACAGGCAGTTTGACACAGTTCTTTCTCTGTTCCTCGTCCAGCCGGACCTGCTCTCATCACTCAACACCCAGCCACCCACCGCTCACTATAATCATTAACCTCAGATTAACCGCGGCACAAAGACCCCTTCTTGTTTTCATCGTCGTTCACCCTCCCATGGCCATTCCTCTTTTCCCCATTCCTTCTCCCTCTTCCTGTTCTGCACGCCAGTAAATGCTAGCCACTTAGGGCAGGGAAATGAATATCTAAGAAAGCAAAGCAGCCAGAGGAGTCACCTGCCACACTGTGCAGCAGCATCTGCTCCCCCAGCTTAAAGCGAACCATATGCCTATTTTAGCAGCAGAGATAAGAGAGCTCCTAGGCTCTGATTCACCACAGTTCTCTCTTTAGTCCTCTTTATGACAAAACTATTATTATATTATAGAGTTCCTTCCTGAGCATTTGCTTGCATACACTTCTGTCCTCTTCTGGGCAGCACCACCTCCAGCTATAGCATTAATGACGTCAATGAGATAATGTGCAGTGTTTGCAACTTCACAGGAAACTTTTCTTTTTATGATATCCCAGCCTCCTACGTTCTGAGCCAAATATCATTATCTCAGTGTGATACTTCTTGTGCATAAATAATTACCGTCAGGTGCACGGTGACATTTCTGCAACCTTAATGATGCTCTGCAGGTATGGAATCATTTTGCTGCAAGATTGACAACATAAATATCTGGTCACAGGAGTCAGGTGGGCGGCTGAATGCCAGACGATCCCAGTAATTTTCTTCCTTCGTCTAAATTTGACAGGCCACATCTGTTTCTTCATATTCCTCTACCTTTAATCCCTTCAAATCAAGCCCCTTTTTCTCGTAGATATTAGCCTCACTATCACTCCTCCTCCTCCTCCTCCTCCTCCTCCATGGGAGTGAGCGGTGAACAGACTGCTTGGTCAAAAGGAGGTATGGGCAATGATGTCAGCAGCCTGCGTCAAAGTCTCAGGGGCATGTTTACAATCCCCTTAACCGAACTGAGCCTTTCATCGAGATCATTGCGCACTAATCAAATCTGCACTGCTAGCGGTGTGTCTTTGTTTATGCACGTCAATTATTTCCTCCAGTTCAATCACTCAGTTCACCGAGAAGCGTGGCCACTATGCAAATGTGCAGCACCCCGAGCTAAGGGGATGCAGGCACCTGTGTGCAAGCAAGAGACTCGCACATATACACGAAAGAACTGTGTGTAACCTTGAAATGGCTCAATAGAGGGTTTTGTGTTCGATCAGCGGAGGTGACTAAAGCCTTCTTGACGTGCGCCAATCCATCATATTCCTCCCTCCAGGCTTTTAGTGAGAAAGAAATAAACTCCTCATTTGAATTTGCTGCAGAACAGCTCTAATGCTTCCTGTTAAGGATTCATTGTAGGGTTGATGAGTTACTGGGTGTGTTGGGCTTCCAGTCACATGAGTCATCTAGACTGTGGTTTGCATTTATATTTGACTGCATTATACAGTGGCATAAACACTGACCTCAATGCAGCCGTGCAAGACTTACTTTGAAAGTTGAGAGATAAAGGGAGGGGTGAAATACGTCAGTGAGGCAGGTAAATAGACTGACTAGATACAAAGCAGCTGATGTTACAGCCAGAATAAAGTCATGCTCACAGACTTATCTGTGTGCAGTCTGTCGCACAAGACATGTCAGACTCGAAACGTGCAGGTGGTAATGAATGACAGGGAAAATGTTTGACGATCTGCTGGGAAAATGATTTGATTTGGGGATGTTTTGCATTATTTTATTAATTGCTTGTGATTTCATGTATTTAGGTGGTTCTCAAACTGTGGGGCAGGCATTGCTGTGGGGCAGTTGGGTGTGCATGGCTAGAATGAAAATAAAGAGGGATGCTAAGATGAATAAAAGATGTTTGTGTGGAAAAATAAACAAACAAGAGCGTGGGGTGTGGTGCAAACTTTGGTTAGCCTGTAGTCATGTGAAAATCAAAATTAGTTCTAAAGTTTTACATATAAGGACAAAATAAAATTAAAAATATCCGTTCCTAATCAGGATCTAAAACTATTTAATATAATCTCAAATGAAAACTAATACATGATGCGTTATATTGTGTCATTTATTTATTTAACAGAAACTGAGGGTACACAGACCAGTTCATGGTCGCCTCACTGACTGCAAGGTGCTCAGATCCTGTGGCTGTAAAACTAACCCAAATCATCCCCCCTCCACCACCGTGCTTGACAGCTGGTTTGAGTTGTTTGTGCTGATATTCTGTTTTTGGTTTTCATCAAACATGGTGCTCTTTGGTGTCATCTGTCTGACATTAAAGTGAATGTGCTAAGACTTGAATGATATAAAATGATGGACTTCACATTGTTTGGAAATGACCTTATAACCCTTCCCAGACTTGACATTGTGTTAACAAACATCTGAATGTTCCAGATCTGCAAACTGCCAAAAACTCTATAGAGGTGCTCGCACTCGCTGATGAACCACTAATCAAGTATATTTGATCAGCAGCACCCAGCTTGTACTTACCCTTTTAAGTCTGAGGGTAGAAATAGGAAGGGATGGCTACATTTTCACTCTTTTCCACACATGGCTATGCTGTTATTTACCCACAATCCCCAAAAAGTTAAATAAAGTAATAGTTACTAATTAAAATATAAACCTTCAAAACCCCATGCATGTCTCTATATGACTGAATTACTGTAGAACTGTTGTTATATGACATGTTAGGTCACTCATATATTTCAAAATTGATGCCTTCCAGTGTCTTTCGTGCTAGATTAAGATGAGTAAGCAAACGTATTAAGGCACAACATTTAACAGTTCTTGTTTCAGTACATATTAGCATGCCTACATTTATTAAAAGTACTCGAACCAGTCCAAGAAACAAAAAGGAAAAAAAAAAAGGTGCTATAAGAAATGCTAGCAAATGCAAGCTAATCCATCACTTGGTTGTCAAGATATTTCACTCTTTGCCAAAATGATGGACTGACTGACCTGAGTAGTGCTGAAAATTTAATGACGCCGTTAAGGTTATTCATCGAGTTGTCAAAAAAGGTACTATGCATGTAATATTTACACAGTGAATAGCACTCCAAACTGAGCTCCTGCTGTGACTTGGCTAGGACTATGCATACTGATTTTACACATACATCTCAAGCTAAACATGCACTTAGTGGCCTTAACTTGCATCATTACAGACAGATTATGGTTTTCTTCTTTTTTATCATCAGTGGACTCTTAGCGTCAGCTCAGGCTTGACTAAGCCTGCAGAAGCAGCCCTGCAGAAGCGAGTTGGAGGGGAGAGGAAGGGAGTGTGAGGTAACCCATTAACTGGTTAGAGCTGTCAGAGGGGCTGTGACCGCACAAACAGAGCGTTTGTGCTGCATTTACGTCAGACAGCAGCTGTGGTTCATCCCTCCCCCTGCAATACTATGAGAGTCAGCCAGACAGGCTTTGGGACTGGGAAAGAAAAACACTACAGAGAGCTATGTGTTTGCTTCTGGAGAAATGGTGATATGCTCTACCATGCGTGTGCGCAACACGCAAACAGACAAACGAGATTAAAGTGGTCGCCCGTGGCATTTCCACGTAGGTGACAGGAAAAGATTCACACACGTACATGCATAAAGCTTCGTAATCCACGACATGACATCTGCTATAATCCTCCTTGGCATTTAGTGCACACAGCTGAGCGATTATAACAGGTGTCATGTCATGTTTAAAACTGGATTATGCTGGCTTAAACCTGCGAGTGTCTTGCAGCAAACGCAAGTGTGCATGCGGGTGTCAAAAACTCAGCTGCAGACTCATAAATGGTGTTTATTGTTTTAATTAAGGGGGGTATGGCGTCAGCTGCGGTGGACTTTAATCACCCACTCTAAATTCTGTGGGAGCTTGAGAGGAGGATATAAAATAAAAATAAAACACAACAGTGCAGCTCAGGGTCAAAGGTGCTCATGGGAAAATGTCACCAGGCTATATTATCGTCAGCTGTACAGGCCCGCAGTGTAGGGCTGGGTATCGTCACTGATTTCTAGAATCAATTCAATTCTGATTCACAAGGTCCCGAATCGATTCGATCCACGATTCGCTTCAGTTCGATTCTATTCGATTTGAATCTGGGAAATTTTGCCTCAGACAGTCAGAAATATTATAATTCAGATCAGTACATTTACATATTTTTGTATCTATAAAAAGGAAGCTGACACTTGCAAGACCTTATTAAAGGTGTGAGCGTCACAGCAGATGCCTTTGTGTCAAAGTAGCTGAAGATAAAACACAGAAAAACATGAAGGTGATTTTTTTGGATCTTCTTTTGCTGCTGGTTCAGTCAATATTGTTTGGAGAGAGATAAAACTAACAGCTTTAGAATCAGCGCAAAAAGGGCGTAAACACAAAGCGAGGACCCGCCGAAACATCAGAATCAGCGAGCTGTCGGTTTTCAGCCCCGACCGTGTCCGTGCCGTCGGGTGAGAAAGGCGACATCTCACTGATTCTGATGCGTCGGCGGGTCCGCGCTTTGTGTTTACGTCTTTGTGCAGAATCTGTATACCTGCTCTCATTTACTGTTTTAGCTGTTTGGTGGTTGTTGAAATTTTGTGAGGTTTAACCTGAGATTCTGGCGTTTTGGGCAAAATAAATTTCTATTAGAAAATCGATTCAGGATTTTAATGAATCGATATCACGTTATCCAAGCCAGAATCAATTTTAATCGATAAATCGATCATCAAAACCCACCCCTACTGCAGTGCTGTTTTTCTTCCTGTCATTGTTTTATTCCCCTCTCAAACTGGAATCATGTAAGAGGAGGAGAATATGGGTTTGTTGTCAGAGTCATTGACGTGTGCAGGCATCTGTGCGTGCGTGCGTGTGTGCCCTCAACAGGCAAAGCAAAAGCTGGTAACTAACTAGGTCAAACTCGCCTGAAAGCAGCCCTGCACGGTGATGCCATGACCAGTTATACATAGTTATACATAACTTTGTAGGACAGTTTTTGCCACACAGCACACTGAACAAAGATATCAGGAGAACTTTTAAATATTTTGGACAAAAGTAGAAAGCAGTGGAAATCAGAAATAAATTGTTGCTTTTGCACATCTCTTCTCCTTAGTTGTCGAATAAAGAGGATACAGAACATAACTGGCCATATAGGCTGACATTAAAGACAGACAGTGTAGACATTTATGGTTCTATATAGCAAACAAAGGTGGTGTTGTTATACTAAACGGCTCATTAGGAAATGTACAACTTCCTTAGTTTATCGGTCAAATAAAATGAGGAACATGAGCATCAAAGCAAAGTTTGGGGTGTTTGTGAGCATTTTGCACAAGTGTGTCAGTGCATTCATTTAGAGGTGGTGATTCAACGTGTAATAATAAACATAATCCATTTCCCACAATGTCTCTGTTGTTTTGCTAGCTTAAATTGCAATGAGCTGAGCATAATAATGTGACTTTTCTTTGGACACACTCATGGGCGTTATGTCAGGTCAAGGCTGCAGATAATATATCAAAAGTGATCATCCCGGGGCTGTGAGGCATTTAGGTCGGGCTTGAGGAAATAGTTCACACTACAGAGTTGTTTGTTGTTTCGTGTGGTTGTGTAGCATCCTATTGTTTAACAGTTGCCCTACTTATTACAGTGCGCACATCAACGGCACCTGTCTGAGGTACTTAAAGCCCATTGTTTTGTTTGCACTAACACACGATGTCATTGTGTTTGCTGATGCACTCTGACATTTCTGATGGTTCATTCCTTCTGTCATGTCAGGTCAGACACTGACGTCATATGAGCTTGTCATTTTAAGCATCAGTGCAGATTAAACAGTTGGTGTATCAGATGCCGGCAAATGCCTGCAACTAACAGATTAAAGCAAAAGTTTGTTATGGAGACTGATCTTGTGTTGTGAATTTTAATAGTTTACTTCTGGTCCTTTTTATCTGTTTATAACTCAAAGGTGTTGCACTACAAGTTGACTCTAGCAGCTATTTGAGGCTGGCACACTGAGCTAAAGGCTGAAACTAAAGTTCCAAAAGTGAGTCAGTCCCATAGACTCCCTTGTTAAAATCACAGACTATATATAAAAGATGGATATATCTATTTATTATTTAACTGAGAACTGAGAACCACTGCATGCTCATTAACCTGGTAAAACTTCGGTCTAGAAGATTCCCACAGTTGCTCATAGTTTGGATGGAAGACACTGACTTTTCTGCAAACACTAACCAACAGCTGGCCAGCTGATAATGAAACTTCAAAAAGTGCATCACAAATCAGTAATGGAGAACTTTTGCTTTCAGAGTAAAATAAAAGCATTTTAATAGGTTCCCTTTTCCCAGTTTCACTATTACCACATGACTACTTTGCAAGTGGTTGCAGGTACGTTAGCATAGAAAGATGCTAACCAACCGAAGCAATCACAAGGAAGGTTTAGTTGTAGCACTTTGCAAAACAGTAGGTAATTTCACAGCAGCAATATAGATATATATAGATAGATATTTTTTTTGTAGTGAGAGGAGTCGCCACCTGCTGGTCATCAAAAAGATTTCAGGTTTAAGATGCTTACTTTTCAGGCCTGGAGCTTACTGCCATCTTTTATATACAGTTTATGGTTGTCCAATGTGAGACTGTGGGGATTGACACATTGATGATGCTTTCAAATTAACTTTATTGGTGTTTTTTCCAGCACAGCAAGGCCTGTATTAGATTGCAGCACTCCTTGGTTTCACAGTCAGATCTTCCCTCTTCACCTTTGACATCTGATCACAAATGATGAGAACTAAAAAAGGCTCCAGAAACAGGACTTTCACCATGATTCTGTATCCATCACGTTTGTCTGCAGGTTTAAGACGCTTGTGCATTTACTTCTTTTTTCAGACCTAGTGGCTACATCCAACTTTTATATACAATCTACAGTCTGATTCAAATTTCATGGTGATCCATCTAAAATTTCATTCAAAATAACAAATATAAGGCTTTATGGTGGCCCCCGGGGAAAGTGAGTAGGATGTATTCACTGGATGATGAATGTCTGTAAAAACTTTTCATGACAGTTCATCCAAAAGTTGTTTTTTTTACCTACTGCGCAAAGCTATTTGTGTAGTTTTATATAACATTTCATTTGAATACCGGAAAGAAAGGAAACAAACTAAAATCAATTAAACCGGCTTAGAAGACCCTGCAAAAAGGGATTATCTCCCGTAGCTGTGGACACATTAATGACATTAATGTGGTTTACGTCTACAGATATAACATGCGTAATCATGTTTTAATATGCTTTCATAATTGGGCCAAGAGACTGTCATGAGAGATTAAATTATTCAGTTTAGGGTAAAAATATGAAAGCAGCAAAGGGATCTGTCAAAAGATTTCCATGTGGCAAATTGAAAAAAAGAGAAAGAACGAAAGCTGCTGATTAAAATCTCTTTGTGTAAGAGCTGCTGCTGTGCTGGCGTCAGAAGCAGCTGATGTCACCTCTAAAGCTACACCCCACCACTGTCTCCCCACCACACCCCAACCCCCTCTCCAGCACATCCAGAGAGACTGCATCACCGGGCCTGATGATCGCCCTTCTCCCTGGGGGGGCACCTCACTGAGTGACTAATGACCTCCTCCGACAGGTACATCTCACTGGCCCTGTATTTTTGTGCTAGACAAAGGCAGATACAACACCTGATGTATCGCAATATTGCCGCAGTCCCAGGTGCTCGACAGTCTGTTGCAGACAAAGTCTTGTGTCAGGCAGACAAATAGACAGAACAGTGACAGAGCACAGAAGAGCACACAGCCCGACATAACGAGCTAAGAAACGTACTACAGCATGACGGATGCTCTGAAGAACAGATGGTGTAACAGTGTGCATAGCAATAAAGCATACATCCTCTCTGCAGTGCCACAGTGAATCACATAAAACCACATGGCTTTCCACGAACACCTCAAAGTATGAGGGACTGATGTGGGAGGAAGTAAGAACTGTCAGAGGGAAGAAACATCACTCCGATGCTCTGGAAGCAGGCGGTTGATTTGGCTCTAGCATGTGCGACTCTAAGATAAGACAAAGAAGGAAAGAAAGGGCGGTAAAAAACAAACAAACCCAAAACTGTCAAAGTCAGAGAGCTGAATCTTTTTTTTTACCAGAGTGGAATTAAGATGTCTTTTGAACCTTAAAAGATTAATAGAAAGCTTTTAGAGTGCTTAATTTATTATATTTATGCCAGATTTTCTGTTCCTTCAATAATCCTCGACTCCTACAAGAGCCTCCTTAATTCACTAAATAAAGGATGCACAGATATTTACAAAGAAAATTAAGAAAGACTGCTGTTACATTTGGGTGCATGCACTTAATAAGGCTCTTTCTGAACTGATTTGAAGTTGTGATTTGTTCCATATATCTGGATTTAGTGGTGATTTAGTGGAATTAGTTAAAAAAGTTACTGTGACTTAGTGTGAGAGGAAAAATAGTTGGGCTTTTAGTCAGAAACAAATAGATAATGTTCTTATGTTAACTCAGAGAGTGCAAAGATTGATATGGCTATTACATATGCAACACCAAAGTGTGTGTGTGTGTGTGTGTGTGTGTGTGTGTGTGTGTGTGTGTGTGTGTGTGTGTGTGTGTGTGTGTGTGTGTGTGTGTGTGTGTGTTAAAAACCCAACTATACTGGCTACATAAAACAGGAAGTCTTATTTTTATGTATGAAACCAGCCTTTTGCCAGTTAGTGTTAATAATTCATTTCCATCCCAGTGAAAAACTACTGCAGCAGTAACTCCTTTGTTGTTTTTACTGTTGTTGTTGTTGTTGTTGTGTTTCCAAACTTCAGCACGGCACATGAAATTTAATTTGACACTCATAAATATAAAGCACTGACCTATTAACTTCAGCCTTAGTGTCAGGATGTTTTTCACAGTGAAAGTCTGCATTGAAGTCTTCAAATGTCATCAACCGAGCAAAATCCATCCACTGTGGAAGGCTAAATTGGATTAGGGATGTCAGAAGGACAAATAATAACCATGATGGTGCTTGTGTTTCTGGGAATGATGCTTTGTTTGTGAATAACTTGATCCAAAAAGTTAATCTTTCGGGTAAAGGAGCGGAATCACTTCAGGTTCTCCAGTAATGTTCTTTAGTCTGTAGCAAGCGGAGGAAGTTATTCAAATCACCGATGTGTTGTTTTGGAGGTGATTCGTTGCCTATGTGATCGAGTTCATTGCAGCGAGCCCTGAGGCCCTTTTTTCTCTGAGTTGATGTAGTCAGGGGTTAGTAACACATAATCAGTGGCCTGCTGGAAGCACTTGTTGACATCTTTTTTTTTTTTTTACAGTTTACAAAGTGCGACAGTCCTGCATTATGAATATGTGTGTAATATATGTACGAGACGCTTTCACGAGGAAACATGTTTCCCGATTCACTCCCTGAACTCCCTGCAGTGAAAACTGGCTTTGATTCACTGTTCAAACTGCTGAAATTTTTAAATTTTTGTAGAGCTTTAAAAAAAATATTAAGAATTTTAATCAAAGTTTCATGTGTTTGTCAAAGAGACAGCACTTCTGGGTCCAGAAGATGGAGCTCATGATAGAAGCGCAGAGAAAGAGAACAGTTAGTAGTTTCAGATATTCATAGAAATTGTAATTGTCAATCCTAAACTTTGCAAACTTTACTTTTTCGCTGTCATGTTTATCACTCTCCAGTCCTCTCTGCTTCACTGTGTAAGATCCACCTCCGTATGTTGTCAGCCTACTGAATGACTGTTATATAAGTTGATATCATAGGTGGACACTGTGCCAGTGTATTTCCACATCTCTGTTTTTTAATTATTGCCTTTACATAACAGCTAAATGTCCTGTAAATGTCCTGCATATTTTTTCTCTTTTGAAAGTAAAAATCACCCTTTTTGAAAAAGGCTTCTCTTGTTTTGTTCCGAGCACATCTGGAGTGAATTTGACACAAATAAAGTGTGTGTGGGGAGGAAGGAAAGACGGTTTGAATTTTGCAAAATAAATCGAAGTAAAATATTTTCCATCTCAGCTGTTATCTGGCATACTAAGTGTAGCCAGTTGGCTTATTATTCAGTCTGGAGGCTATGTGGCTATGATGCTGTCCAGTCTGAGGCAGGGAGGGGACGAGGCAGGACAAACCTGAAGTCTTTGGGGAGAGATCTTTACTTTTACTTTTAATGGAGCATTTATACATCATGCAGTACTAGTTTATTATTACTAAAAAGTAAAAGATCTGAATAATCTACAGTTGTTGAATTCTGCATATGTGAAACCTGCTGCAATATATCAGCCACATACAAAACAGCTTTATTTCCTCATAATGTTATTGCAGGTTTTGAATGCGATTGTGAAGCAAAATATGCTAACAAACTGATGAAACTCTAAGAGGTCAAGAGAAGGTTACATATTTTTCACTCGTGCATGAAAGTCAAATGAAGAATATGTACCAGTTTTTGAAAAATGCAAACTTGCCTGGACCACATGACTCAGCTTTTGGTGGCGGCAAATGCTGTGTTTACATTTGTGCATTTAAAGGTAAGGCTGCGGTCTCTCTGGTGTAAACAGAAGTTATTTATGCAAATAAAGACACAAGCTATTTTTGTGAAACTTGTGACACCTATATGAGGCAGATTAAGCCTCACAAGGGGCAGCATGATCACTATTATCCATAAGTAATGGCACTGTGGTCAGCAACAAACACATGCATTCATTTCATGCATTTGTTATTGTGTGTTTTGCACATGAGTTTCAATCAAAATGTGATGCAGAACCATTAATTTTTTTGCTGTTTTTTTTTTTTTTTTTTTTTTTTTTTCAATTGATGCACCTCCAGTTCTGGACAAGCACAAACTCCCAGTTAGCTTTTGCAAATTGTGGCGCCTCTTTGATTTTCTCCAGCTGTGTCCACAGCAGCTTATCTGCAATTTTTTCCAGGATGTTTCAGGGTCGTGAGTTTTTCTGATACAGTCACAGCAGCTGAGGAAACTGTGTGAGATTCCCTCATCAGTCTTGACTTTTCAAGTTAGTGATTTTCATGACTGGCACATGTTTGCAGAGATGTTACCACTGAAGCTTCCCAACACCATAGAAAATGCAGCTTTTAACCAAACTTTTAACTATATGTGAGATCATCCTATCACCTTATCCAATCCCAGCTGTTTTCTCTGCAAGAGGCATGGTACATGGTATCGCTATATCTGTACACTTTATTCTAAAGCCTGCCATTGCATATAACTACCTCCTCTAAATTTATAATATGTTCAGAAAGCATTGCTGTTCTCTTATAGTATTGATTAAGTATAGATTATAAATTAAAACATTTAAATCATGACAGTTCAGGGGCCAACTTTAAGCAGCAAAAGTCAGGCCACAAGCCTCAAGATAAGCACAGTAACTTACTGTGAGTTTTAGAGAAAATGTAGAACTTTATTTTTGTGCGATAGACTCTCTCATTCCCAGGTATGAGAGCTAATCCACATGCTGTTTACCCAAGTGGTACCTAACACCTTTGCGTCATCCGTCTTTCATGTGGAGTTGACTCAGAGGTGCGTTATCAGACATCAGCAAGCAATCCGTTGTACACCTGCAACACCGGAGAAGAAATGTGCAAAGGGGGAGGCTAGGAAGACCATACCAGCACGTACAATGCCTTATCTCATCAGTAGGACAATGGCTCATTTACGTGGTCTAATCTGTCAGAGCTGAGGTGGTTTTTGAATCAACTCAGCAGAGTGATCAATATGGATGTAAAAGCAGCGCTAAGTGGACGGGGCTGAGGTTGGAGATTGGGTTTTAGGCCACTCTGTCTAATCTGAGCAAACAGACAGTAGTCGGGTGGGATATTGACCCAGGCTGATAAGATATCAACAGACATTCCAGTGTAGATGTGTAGTGAAGGTTAGCGTCAGAGATCAAGACACAGGAGTGGGCAGTGAGTCCATAAATTCACACCGGAGTGACGCATGAAAAGACAAAGAGATAACTCATTAAAATGACTTGACGTTCACCAGAACTGGATGTGATTCACCCACAAAAACAAGGAAAAGAACTTCAGTGATTCATGTTTAACTTTAATCGGCAAGGAAATGTTTTTCTTTGTTCACCTAACGCCACAGCTTTGTTCCACTATAGTCCAAATAGTTTACATGATACTCAAACAGAAAGGGCAATCTAAACGTGCCAGCTGAAATGTTTCTAATCTTATGTACCTAGAGATTAACCGTCCTCTGGCACCTGGTTCCACCTCGTAAGCAATTCAACTGGTACTGTACATCCGCTTTATTGGTATCATACTGGGAAAATAATAAAAGCACCCAGGTGTAGCAAAAATAAATACGCAGGGAAACTCAGACTTTCCCGACCATATATTAGGTACGCTGTTAAACTGCTCGTTAGCACAAATATCCAATCAGCCACAAGAATGTCACGGGGCAAAATGTTTTTTTTTCAAACACTCATTTTAATATTAATATGAGAATTTATAAAGATAATAAAAACAGAAAAGCTGTATTAACAGCACTAGTATTGCTTTCTTAGAGCTTGTGCAATAGTAGAGAAACATCACAGTTAAAGCTAAGCTAGTGTTTTTCCACACTCATATGGATGAATATCTCTGTCATTACCGTAAATCTTGACACAGGATTGCAAACAGTGACGAAATGTGTTTAATAAAGGCATATTTGAGGTTTGCGGTTGTTCCTTTTGTAATGTAAAGTAGCATCCCTTTGTTGTGGTGCAGTCATTACACTGATCCATCACTTTCATGCTCACTTACACATCTGCATGCAACTATAGCTGTTTGCAGGCCATAATCATCAGCAGTGTCCAGAATTATACATTCTAAAGTGTCATATTTGACATTGCACACTGGCGCACACGGTGCTCTACAAAAGGCAGAGGATGTGATGCCAACTAACAGCTGAATCACTAGTTTAATCATTAGAGCACATTGATCTGGCCTTGTTGTATTTAGTTTCATCCGTTTACTCCCTTGCTTAGTCACAAAGGACAAGGACTGGCTGTACACTCGGGGATTATGAGTCCATCAATTGGGAAATATATACAAAATTCTTGCTAAAACTACCATAAAGTATTTCTGTTGATCTAGAACACAAGTGCAGTAATCCAGATTGCTGTAAATATTGTTTACACGGTTACATTAAAATCATCAAATTCAAATATTCAAATAAAACCACCTAAATAACTCAACTTAAATCTAGGGATTAATGTTTTAAAAACACACTAATGCAGTCTTGAGCTACGGGCAATACTGAAACAGGATTTTACTCCACAGTATTTCTCCTCTTTATCTTTCTATTGTGGAGTTTGCGTGTTCTCCGTGTGCCTGCATGGGTTCTCTGCAGGTGCTCCAGCTTCCTCCCACAGCCCAAAGACATGCATGTTAGACGGTTGTTGTAAACTACTGACTGTGGGTGTGAATATGTAAGTGAATGAAGTCTTTCTCTCCGTGTGAGGCCTGTGATAGACAAGGTGTACTCTACCTTTCTCCCTATGACAGCCGGAATAGGCTCCAGTTCTTCAGCTCTCCTGTGATAAGCATTGTATTGGATAAGCAGTGAAAAAAAGGAATGAATGGATGCAAAGTCCCTAAATCCTTTATAAAGTATTTGTTACATCTATACACAAACATGTTTATTACCTGCCTTAATATGATCCACACTGTGGCCAGCTTCGGTAACATAAAACTGCTCTTTGTGAACATAAGCATGTGCATGGACAGTAGTGTATTCTCTCATCCATGTTCATTAATGTGTGTCTATGTGTTATACGCTGTGTTATTTCAGGAAAGGGAGGAGGGACATTACTAGAACAGGGAGTGGTTGTACTTGCAAAGTAACCCCTCGCTGATCAGAATGCGACTTACTGTTGCTTTCTGTCACAGTGATTAATGTCCACATGAACGCTGACCCTGATGTCACTTGTTAAAGGGCTCTTAATAAGGAGGTGATCTGGGGAAACTGGGTAATGAAGTGTGGACCAGAGCATGGTAAATGGCTGAAGTGGAGCATGACATCATCGCAGTGATATCAGGGTGACGCACATCACAAAGCTTCATTAAAATTCCCCTCATTCCAAAGCTTTTCTCATGAGTGAAAACAGCTCTGGAGCTTGGTGCTGCATGCTGGGACAGGCTCCGTGGAGTCTACATGGCAGCACTAAAAGCTGGAAAACATCACTATTCGGTAATGGCCAGTTAATAAACACATTTAGTAATCACTGAGTAGACCTATGTCTGTTTCAGACATCGGTTCCACTTCAGCTGAAAGGCAAATGTTGCACATGTACTCTGCTACTTTTTATCCTTTGGACAGAAATAAATGCTGATTATTGTATTATTGTAGCTGTGAATATTTATATTTGGACTTATATTCACCATATTTGTCATTCTAATAGTTTCTAATGCTGAAGATACAGTGGTAGCGATGCCTGTTTTCTTTGTTAGTGTGAAAAAAATTCTACCTTTTAATGAAGTCCTGAAAATGTACTACTAATACTATTGATAATAATAATAATAATAATAATAATAATAATAATAATTGTGAATATTTACTGACCTGGTGCTCTAAACTAAAGGGATAAACTGGCTTAGATATATTGAACAACCATAATGCTCTTTATGTGGTTCAGGATTGTCATAAACATGACATCATGCAATAAACCTAGTGCGCTGTGGTCTATAGCTCCCCCCAGTGTGCGGAAATAATACTTCAGAAACAAGCCCAAATGATTTGCAGTATATGGGGGAAGCACATGCCCTGTGTTTGTGTAGACAATAAAAGCTGTATGGGTTTTAAAAGGATAATAATTATAATGCTAATAACATTAAAACATGTTTTTGTTTACTTGTTTGTTTTAAACTAAGTATGCTGGTAGCTGTTTGTACCTGTTAACAGCTGTCAGCGCTATGCCTGTATGTATAAGTTATTGTTATATGCTGCCATCTAGTGATACAGAGTAAATATGTGATAAGTCTTCTTTTTTCTTTTTTCTTTTTTTTTTGCCATTTCAGTGATATGTTTACCTAAATTCTAAAGTTAGCCTTAAACTATTTTGGATGCAGCATCTTTAAAGGTTGTGGTGCGTAGCTATAATCATTTTGTACTTATCCCTCTAGTTTAAAACAGGGATAGGCAACGCCAGGCCTCGAGTGCCGGTGTCCTGCAGGTTTTAGATCTCACCCTGGGTCAACACACCTGAATCAAATGATTAGTTCATTACCAGCCCCTTGGAGAACTTCAAGACATGTTGAGGAGGTAATTTAGCCATTTGAATCAGCTGTGTTGGATCAAGGACACATCTAAAACCTGCAGGACACCGGCACTCGAGGCCTGGAGTTGCCTAGCCCTGGTTTAAAACTATACTATAATATAGTATTTTATTTTCATCTGGGCCACCCTCACTTACAGACTGAATTAATGAAAAAGCACTAACTATTAAAGGCTGGCAAAGAGTAGTGTTGGATCTCGTGCCATTGGAATATCTTACAAGCTGTGGGAACCATACTTGAAGTATGTGGAACCTCATGTCTCTAATATTATGCTACAAGGATTCTCTTGAGTGTTCAAACTGCATTTTACTACTGGGACCACAGGTATTGTACTGTATTGTATTTCTTTTTTCTTTTTTTAGATGGATCTGAGCTAGTGTTTTGTTTTGTGTTTAGTTTTTGGTTTGTTTGTTTGTTTTGTTTTTTATTGCTCTCAACTGTATACTATATTATGTTATGTAATTATGGATTGTTTGTGAAAATTAAAAAACTAAAAAAATATTGTATTAATAATAATAATAATAATAATAATAATAATAATAATAATAATAATAATAATAATAATAATAATAATAATTAATAATAAGGTAATACTAGAACTAATAATGCTTAAAAATAAAATGAAATATACAGCTTTAAAGGAAATCATTTGTTTCACTCATTTTTGTCAACACAAAATGCATCTGTTGGGCTGTCACCATGATACTGGATTAATTGTTTGATCTGTCTATTTGTTGACGAATTATGCCACATAATCTATATAAGCAAACCTACTGGAAATTTAGTGACACTAAACAGAACTGAGAAAATAAAGTGTGGCACTGAACTCTTCCACACCCTTCAAATCTGAACCACTCATCCCAAAACTGTATGGCCACTTCATTCCAACCATGAGACAAAATTACGTGGGAAAAAAGCATTATCCTCCTCAGTGCTGCACTGTAAATATAACTGATGTTAAATACTATAATAACGTGCACTGAAAGCTCTTGTGCTAATTATAGCATGGACTCTCCTACATTTGCCTCACAGTGGTTTGGTCCATTGCCAGTCATTCATCAGAGCCCTTGAGCAGAAAGGGAAGATTAGATAGAAATAGTTCCTGTAGGTGCTCAGCAGGAAATTCAGGAAATGAACAGAGTTGTGATTTATTTGTAACTCTTAGTAGTAAATAAATCCACAGTGATATTCACATTTAATTACATCTATTTACGTGTAAACTATTTGAAAATAATGTGTGTTACCATGGATTAAAGCATGGTGCTGGGGGGGGGGGGGTTTGGTGGGGGTGGGGGGAAGGGGGTATCGTGTTTTTGGTGATCAATAGCTGTCACACAATGACAGGAAAGGATTGTGGGAACAACAACCCTCCTCACCCACCAAGATATTTTAGTCCCATCCACAGTTTGGCAGGCCAACGGGATTCTGGCCCCTCGTGCATGTCGTGCTCTGATTTATGCTGATGAACTCTGGTAGGAGTCACAGCGTCCCTTTGTGTAAATATAACTGCTATAAATGTTCATTTGTCCTTCTGTCAGTTGAACAGCAAGAGGAGTAGAGAAGTTTTTAAGAAGGTAACTGGTTTTTAAGTCCTTATTATTGCTTAATTTATTTTGAGATAAGTATTTCCTGAAAGTGTGCTCATTTCTCCTGTGGGAAACAATGAAATCATCTTATTTATCTTATCTTATCCATTATTGATATATTGTGATGGATACTAATAATTTATTTCAAGACTGATTCATTTCTGCCTACCTGTTTTTTGTCCCTTTTTTTGTCCATTGTGCTTTAACTAATCCAGTGACTCAGATATACAGAAGGTGGCATAGAGGTGAGTGTCAGTGATTGTGAACAGACTGGATAATAAATTCAGTACATTAACGTGATGATAAGTGTGTTAGAGAATATATTCTATACTGTGAATAATAATATAAACATGAAATATTTCAATTTAAAACAACTCTAATATCAGTGATTTGCAGGCGAAAGACATTCATTGGCTGACATGCAGAGATATGTGCTATTATAACTCATCACATCTACTGCAGGTAGCATCAAAACACAATAGGAATGTCAACAGGGATGTTCCTAACCCCCCAAAATAATGCCTATGTATATAATTTATATTTTTGGGTTTTTTGGAGAGTTATATGTTTATGTACTATTTGTTTTTTACGCTGCACTCAGTCATCACAAAAATGCATTAAGTAAATCTCAGATAACTGAGAAAAATGAATGATATGTGTCCTTTCCCCCATTGTTGTCCTCTTATAGTATCCACCCTTGTTTACTGAGCTGCGTGGGGATGATCTGCTCACTCAGAGATATGAGTGTGTATGTACAGACACAGAGGGGGAAAATATAGTTTGCTTAAAGTTGGCTAAGCATTTGACCTTGACTTTTATTGTTACTGCCAAAGATCAAAGTAGACCTTGAAAAAAAATCATGAAATCATATCTAGTAATATATCATATGATAGAGAAACTGTATAACACAGCTTTTATTTTTTCACCAAAACAGGCTGATGTCAGCAGGCTGTACTAAAAAACATCATAAAACATCAAAGTTTTAATATAGCCTTTGCTCTTAAGTGGGAGTTATGCTCTCTGAGTGCTCTTGTTGATACAGTCCTCCATGTATTCTCCCACTGTACATTATTAAACAAGGAAGACCAGAGGTGTTCAGAAGGAAAGGTCCTAAGTTATCTAATTGGATTCTTATTATGTATTCTTTCTTTTCCCAACATTTCGTTTTCAATACATAGCTGAAAAATTGAACATCAGAGTTTCATAACATTATAAGAACACCTTTTTGGGATATCATCAATCTTCCGTAGAAAGTAATTACAGGCTCCTGGTCTAACGTAAAATCTGGCACTCGACAGTGACCAGAGAGGAAAGCGGGGAAATCGGGAATGTGAAGTCCAGTCCGCAGTTTGCGGCTCTCTCGGTGGTTCTCGGGTTTCAGCTCGGCGCGTGCTCTACGCCTCCTGCTTTGTGTTGTCAGGCAGAGAAAGACTCGCCATTCAGGGTGGCGTGTGTCCTCGTGCACGGTCGCAGTGTCGGCGCGGAGGACTGAATCACATCTAGTTAATTTACTCTCTCCTCTTAAATAGTCGACTAATATTTATAATTTCGTTACCATGTCGGTGGGAGTGGAGTCTGGATTCTCAAGCGAGGAGGTCTTAAACAGCCGCTTCCCTCTCCATCGGGCTTGCAGGGATGGAGACGTCGGTGCCTTGTGCTCCCTCCTTCAGTGCACATCAAACCCGGCCGACCTCACGGTGGAGGACACTTTCTACGGCTGGACGCCCATACACTGGGCTGCTCACTTCGGAAAGGTATCGCTTCTGTCCGCCCGGGTTTTAGTTAATGGATATTTTTTTTGGCGAAATGTTATCCAGAAGGAGCGTCGTCGCTCTTCGACATCATGAGGCTCGTCTCGGCCATTTCCTGATGTTTCCATTAACTGTTAGCTGATGAGACGAAGAAGCAGCCGTCCCTGAGTGCAGGCAGACAATGGACCGTTGAAGTTAAAGCGATACTTTTTAAAGCTAGTTTTCAATGAATTGTATTAGTATGCGCAAAATTGTAGGTACGTTTTTACCTAGTGTTGAACAGGAACCTTATTAATATTAACTAATGGCTTTAGGCGATAGGTTTAACACGAAACTCTCGAAATTCTAGCATTACAAGAGCCACAAATGTTAGCTAACGAGCAGTTAGTTAAATTGGATGTAGCCTCGCGGACTGTAGCAGGTTTGCGGCTAAAAAGGGTGGTTATTCAAACTGCTTTCAAGCCAACTCCCGGCGCTAATGACTCATTTTTAATAAAGCGTTTGAGTGTAAAAAATACTCGTGGTAAGACTTGTTTAACAAACTGCACATTAGAAAAGAATAGGCCTCACGTTTGTACAGAGACTGGATTCATACCCCGAGGCAAAGCTTTGATAATTGTGCCTCGAAAACCCAGTCAGCCCACATAGGAGCGCTTCATTTTTGCCCTTTTTCGGCTGCTGTAACACACTTACTTGTCTGTACCTGCCCTGTCTCAGAATGCAGGTAATGGACCTGTCTGACTGTATGTGCATTGCACTTGTGTCTTCACAGCTCGATTGTGTGATGCGTCTGGTTCAGGTGGGCTGTGGTGTGAACGCGGTAACCTCCAGGTTTGCACAGACGCCCACTCACATTGCTGCTTTTGGGGGCCACCCTGAGTGTTTGTTATGGTTGCTTCAAGCTGGTGCAGATATTAACAAACAGGTACGATATCAGACCCACTCTCATCCTTTTTCACAGAGTTTCCTGAAGTGACATGTAGACTGCATTTGTTACAAAGTGGGACAAGAGGAAAACGTAATAAAAAAAAGAAAGAAGGGACAATGGTTTTTATGTGAAATGAAAAGGAAGCAGGGGAGAGGGTGAGTGAAAAGAGCAGAGGAGCGTGAGGGGTTGAGCTCAGATAATCCCATTGAAGAGGATAATTCTAATTTGGGGTCACGGCCCTGGCAGTGTTGCTGCTCACTCCTCCATTTGACCCACCAATGCCCTCATATTCCATTTTGTTTATTTATTTCTTCACCATATTTCCCGAAGCAGCCACTGTCAGACTGTTGAGTGCCTCACTCATCCCGTCTTTTCCTCTCCGTGGGATTTCATACACAGACAGGCTCATTCGCTGAGGCTATATTTTATGCTCCACTGCACTACTGAGAGGAATCAGATTAGTGGGGCACAGTGACATAACATATTGTCGTCATCAGGAACCACATTGCTTTGCAACTCCCACTGAATCTGCTTAGCGTCTGTGGAAATAAACACAAGGGAAAGTTCTCAGATTTGCGGACCTTTTCCTCTTGAGTGTGTAGCATTTTATCTTTCCTGGGATAGGGCAGTAGGAAAGTGTGACATTTGAGCCCAGCCTACGTTGCATTGTGGTTGGAGAAAGCTGCCTCACTTCCCCCCCTTTCTCTCCTCTTCCCTCAGCTGCACTCTTACTAATGTGCAACTGTAAATGTGTGTGGGCGGCAGTAATGTCTGGGTGAAAAGTTCAGGCTCTGCCCTGCAGAGTTACACCCTTTTATAATTTCCAGTATGTGCTTAGGATGCAGTAATATGTGATACATTTGATAAATACTTAATTGGTAATGTCTGTCTGATACATTCTATATATAACTGTAGTCTCTTGTCATCACTCAGGACTATGTGGGCGAGACGCCCATCCACAAGGCTGCTCGCGCGGGCAGCCTGGAGTGTATCAACACTCTCTTGATTCAGGGAGCGAAAGCTGAGTAAGTCCTGTGATCAGTCCTGTGTCATCATTTCTTTTCCTCTGTACTATCCAGCAACTTAGTTACACCTTTACAAGGGATCGCCACCAAACTCACATCAGTACAGTTGTTAAGTCTAAATGTTTTATTCAGTTTCTTCAAAGCTGCAAATATGTGATCTGCAAAATTAACAGTGCAGGTCTTAAACATAAATTTGTAGAAGGTGCAGAATGTAATTACTAAGATTAAAATTTTTGATATTATATTAGCTCCAGCCAAAAGGAACGCTGCTCTAGAAGCGGTTACTTTACTTTAAATCAGTTCAGGTTGTGTCTGTATATAACTTTAAACAAGATTTGAGCAAAGGACCGAATTAGTCATTTAGCTCAACAAAATAAAATCATCTTTGTTTTATTGTTCATGGGTTCATTAAAAATGTACACCAGACAACGGTGTAGACATTTACATCCTTGAAAATGTTTTTAGAAGTTATAGAGATGCATTTTGTGAAATGGTAATAATATAGCAAAGTTAGCTTGCTTGACATGTTAAACATTAACAGAATTGGTGGCGCTTCCTTGAAAATGTGACACATTTTGTTAATCCTTAAAAATTGTTGTTTTTCATTGCAACAATTCGCATTAAGTTGCTCTCTGTGTGTAACATTATCAGATAAGACATATTCCACAAGTGCCTGCTTGTGTACTTGAATAAGCAGACGTTTATTACCTTTGTAGTCTGCTACACTTTATGTGTGTTACAGTAAAAGTTGATTATTAACTCTGCACGGCGTCTTTCATCTAGATGGCTGACTTTTTCAATCCAGCACGATTATTACACAAACATGAGGGCAACTTAATGTAAAGGTTGATAAACTGTTTAATTAGTAGGCCATGTTGCATGATCTCTGTTAAATCTAGAGTGTGGTTTTCTTTGTTAACATTTGTTTTAAAGATTTGTGTCTTAAATACACAGCTTAACTGGGTGACCAAATGCACATTGCCTTTTTATCTGAATACCTCTTTACTGTCATTGTGGAAAGGCTGTAAGGTGTTGCATTGAATGAAAATGCATTGATTAGGTGGCCGTGTTTGGAAATGCAAAATCTTTTTTTTTCTTTTTTAAGTTTTTGCAAGATTGTTTTGGCTGCTTTCATGTCCACCTTTTTCAAGGATCATTAAAATTAACAATAATATCTGCATTGAGCAGATAATGGAGTTAGATATAATAGATCTTGCACGATAAATTTAGCTTAGTATTTTAGGAGGTAGACATAATCTCCTCTTGTAGTAATGATCAGTCACACATTTACAGTTGTTTTGCCAACATACCCATTTATAGAAAACATTGTTATCACTGATGTTCGATCTGACGCATGAACAAAGAAGTGAGAGGCAGGACTCACTTTTCCTGTTTGTTAAATTTAGCTTCAAGACCGGCAGGACTTGAAATAACAACAGCTATATCGTTAGATCATAGCTGTTACTTTCCTAAAGGTCATGTGAATAAGCCTAATGAATTAGGCACCCAGTTTACATACTCACAGCTTACCTGTGTTATCCAGCTGTAAAACAAACAAAACAAAAAAAGCCTTGAGTTGCTTCTCACTAAAGTAGGTTACCGGGTTTGTAAGTAGCTTTTTAATGCACAAAGAAATTAAAAGTTGCTGCTTACTTTAGTCTTAGGAGTTTAGATGTTAGACTCAACATGTTTTATTTGTTTTTGTTTTTCAATTATGAAGTCTTGCAGCTTCATTTTCTGCAACATACTGTCTGCCTTTTCTTTGTGATCCCATTAGAGAACAGAAACCCCAAGCTACCAAGGAGTTTATATGCATGTTAATTTTTTTGTAGTCTAATAAATCTTTGTTCACCAAAAGCTCTCTGTAAAGAAGGTAAATCCCACCATGAAGCAGTAAAAATGAGCTTTAGGTATAACCATGACAATACTAAACATAATCTGAGAGCAGTGCTGACTTTGGGCCTTGTTTCAGTAAAGGAATGCAAACAGTGCTCGCACGCCTTTTCAAAAGGTTTTAGAGACACACACACCATGCATAATCTGTTCCTCATAGTTTCACAGAGTGCGTGTCCCAGAGTCATAAAAAACACTTGATAGAAATTAAAAACACTTCATTTTCTCCTTGTATAAACACCCTGGTTGCTACGGTTGCCTTGGCAAATTAAATCCACTGCTTTCACGCAGAGAAGCTCAGCAGTGGTTCACGCAGTGTGCATTTGGTTATCAGCTGATGAGTATTATATTTTTTGATGAAAATGATATGTGATTTTTTTTGTTTTGTTTTGTTTTTCTCCCTGCAGATCACAGATATTTAGTTTAGTTTATTATCAAGTTTGTTTGTTTTTCATTTATTTAACTTATGACTCAGAAATGTAGCGGGGGCGCAGCTGGGGGGAAGACTAAGGCACAGCAGGTGGGACTGGGGCTCATGACAAAATAACAAATTTCAGCATCAAAGGGCTTTCAAACATCTGCTAACAAAATATTCCAATGCTAACAAAGGTTGACAAAGAAAATAGTCTGCTGTCATGTGCAGTAAATATTTGGTGGCAAGGCAGCAAATGAACCTTGACGTGATAATTATTCAGGCAATCAGTCGTTGGTAGCACTCATGGTGCATTATATCTGATGCATAAGAGAGAAAATATTTTGCTGGGAAAAGATTTTTGTGTATGCAGTTTATACTATAATAATACAACTCTGCAATACATAGTAGTCTACATCATATACTACTATATGAACTAAATTGTGTTCTTAGGCTTTTAGTTTTTATACCCTAATATTTAGTTGTAATGTTTAATTCAAAATATGTGTAATATACTAAGTCTAAAATACTGTGTTGATAATCTTCTAATTTGAATCTGTTAGTCAGGACAAACAGCTCTAAATCCACTCATTTAGAGCTTTGGTAATTTTTTATTATAAATGCTGTTATTGAAGTCAAAGTTTCTGCATTTTCTTTTTGGAAGTTAGCTTGAACATTGAGTCTACTCTTTGAGATCTATTACTTGAACATCCATCTCCATGTCACATTTCTTTCATGTCAGATTAAAGCTCCGTGATAGGCATCTAAACACTTCCTTTGCCCTCCGGTCCACTCACTGCATTGTGGGAGCGAAGCTTCAATAACAAGCACGTTTTTACTGTGGAGTGTTTTGTACAGGATCTAAGGCAGTAAAATGGATTAAGTAGTGGATTGTGAATGGTTTATTCTTAATGGAAGCTCACATCAACATTACCATGGTTATAAAAGAAAAGCAATGCCTCCAAATATTTTCACAGAAGCCTTTGAGAGTACCTTTTTACAGCAAAGCGGCTAAATTATATTTCACGCAAACAGGATGTACTTGTCACATTGATTATATGAACAGTGAATGAATGCATGGGTTTTATTCAGTCGCTTAAATCTACATTTTTCATTGAGGATTTTCCTCAGTGGGCTGTTCATCTTCTTGGCTTTGTTTTATGCTTGCTTTGTATTACATCCTCTTGAACACACTTGTCATCTGAGATTTCCTTTTCAATGGGGAGAAGTAATTCATAAGTGATAAAACTGTAAGCTTTGACTATATGTCAGAGCATTTTGCAGCTGTGGCTGTTTCTGCTCATCTTCACATTTTCCGTGTGGAAGAAAGAAGAGACACAAGAAGAGTGTGATGTACTCATTTGATTCATTAGAAGGAAGTGCTCTTGAAAGCCTTGAATTATGTATGAAATACTTTCATTCCTTCGGCTGTCACCTACAGATGCTTTTATGCACCTTTTTTTTTTTTTTAATGAGTGGGAACAACATTAAGTCCACCTAAACCTGAGGTTATTTTACGCAGTGGTGTCATGGTTGGATACAACTTGGGTCCTTCTTGAAGCATGGCTTGACGCTCAGCAGGCATTTTGGCAACACCTCTGTGCAAGCGTTTCTGCTTCAGTCTAAAAGATTGGGTTGACAGTCATAACTTTTACATAATTCCTTACTGGAACATAAAAACGATTAAATAAAACTCTTCAAAACTTTTCCCCAGTGTCACAGTTCATCATGGTTTTATTTGTAGGTCTGTCCCGAGTGCTGACAGGATCAACATCTTTGGCTGTTTGTGCCAAGTCACTTGAACGAACGCCATCTTAAATCCTATTATAAATACACTACCAAGAAAAATGATAAGGACATCTATAAAGTACTCGTAGAACCACTCATAAAGTAGATATATGGTAACTAAATAAATCGGACCCAGCTTTATAAATATGAGCTTTACTTTTTGAAATCCAGTATTTAATTTGAATCATAAAACCAATGCTCTGATTTTGCTCTAGAATGCTAAAATAAACTTAGCACTAAAACTATAGATTTTTTGGGGGGTAGATTTCTAAGAAATTCTTTTTTGTCATGAGCCTCAAACTGTAAAGGTGGTCCAGTAGCAAACTAGCAGCAGGTAGGCTAGTGCTTAGAGGCTGCCGGTGATGAGCGTAGTGCAGGCATGCTTAGAGCAGCTGAGTGAGATGGGTTAGATTTGCATAACATCATGTACTGAACTGTCTAATGCTAACATCATCCTGTTGCAATGGTTATTCACTGTCATTTCACTGTACCAAATATTTTACGTTATACACAGAAATGTTTTCTTTTGTATGTCACAGTATTAACCCTATACAATATCATAGTCTGTTTTGACTTCTAATCTTTGTCACCTTTTCCTTTATGAAAGTGACAATAAGTTTACAAAAAAAGTTTTCTATACTGTTAACAGAAACAGAACCGTACATCTTAATGTTTTGCAGCCATTGAATTGGAAATGACTTGGTTTTTTCAAGTAATCCTAGAAAGGGGGAGAATAGACACTGCTGAGTCTGCCCCGTTCCCTGGGATAGCCGCACTGTTGTGGCATTGAGTGTTCTCACTATCGCTTCCTATCTACACACTGGCAAACTGTTGAGGTATTTCTTGCGGTGATTGGTTTTAATGCTAGGTTTTTTAATAAATCAAAACTAAAGTTTTAGACCTGCATGCTTTGCTTATTATCCATGATTGTTCCTGTATTTAGCCTCTTTTTTTTAATTTTATGATTTGTCTTTATTTTGTGAACTAACCATAGGAGTCCTTTAAATGGACAGGGTTAATCACGTGAGTCCCATGTCAACATGTAGCATGATAATAGGCTGCCTCTGGAAGGTTAGACAATAGTTAGAGAAGATGCATATTGTGTGCTTAGGACCGAAAAGCAAAGCATACCAGGCATTTACAAAGAATTAACGCTTCCTTTTTTAAGTTGTTTTTTGTTTTTGTTTTTTTGTTGTTGTTTTTTTTTCTTTTTCTTTTAAGCTATACACAGCTATCCATTTTGTTGGATTAGTGATTACCATAGATGTCAGGTCTCACTAAAGGAATAATGGTTTAAATTATTAGGGAAATAGAAAAGGGGCATATTGTTTCAGTTATGTGGAGGGCGATGTTCAAGCTGAGATTTGGTTTGGAAACAAGTCAATGCTGGAAATGAAGCCAGAGGGTCTAATAAAGAAATGAGAGAATTAATTTGCAGCAGACTTTATCTGAAAACTTGAAATTTGCACTTATAGTCGGGCATTTAAAATGCCTGGCACTCATGAGTGTCTAATGTTTAGCTTCCTCCTTAAGAGATCCACAATATATACACACACATAAAAAAAAAAATCACTGCACCTATAACCTCCTCCCTATCTTTGACCAACCCCACAGCAGAGCTGCAGTAATCTGCGAGTGTCTCTGCAATCACTCATTTGACATTGGATATAAGATTTCAAAACGAGGAGCAACTTTAATATCTTAAGTGCTTTCATTCTCATTTGAGGATGGTTGAGGTGCAATTTCACCCTTGTCCAAAAAAAGGCTTAACCACTGAGTTCCTCTAGACAAGAATTAGGGCAAGTACTTGTTGTGCCATTATCATACAATAAGTGGACCTTAATGATTAAGATTAGAAGATGTTAAGATGTTAGATTTTTATCACAGTAACAGTATGTTATTCTGTGCCTATCTGGTCCACTGGTTTACTTAGGGAACTGTTTGTGTTCAAAGAGAGACAAATTTTAACATTAAATTCTTATTTAGTATTATACATGAGAATTTCTATTCCTTAGAGTGAGACTGATCCATCTACCATTTAACATGTAAATGATATTCAGTTAAAATGTAACCTCTTGGATTAATCCTTTGGAAGCGTTAATTTTGAAGGGGACGGGTAATGTGCAACAAGTTTATTGTGTGATTTTTACTTGTTTGATTTTTTTTTATTTATTTATTTTTTTAAATCTTCAATTCTTTATAAAATGTTTTTTCACATGCACTAGTTCTTGAAATGTTTATTTCTGCACAACTGTTTAGATAAAAATGCAGAGAACGAGCAGTTTCTACACATCACGAATGACCAAGCAGCAGCTGTGTGCTTTAAATCCTGCCTCTTTGTGTGGAAGCTAATATCACCTGGTTTTTAATTTAACACTATAAACGCAAAGTTCAATGAAACAAAATGTATTCCTAAAATTTCGGTAAATCATTTTAGTCATGCATGAAACGACGTGACGATTGCTTTCAATGTTTTTCCTGTCGTGTTGTTTAAAAAACAAAACAAAACAAAACAAAAAAAAACAGTCCATAGTCAGATGTGGGCCAGCGCTCCCAGTTCTTTGACAAAGACTGAGCTGTTTGGTTAGAGAACTCATTTCACAGCATGATGACATTTAGGCCCCGAACAACGGCAGTATTGTTTTTGTAACTGGCTGAAACAGACAAAAGAAATTTCCATCATTAAGCTGCAAGAAATGTTTTGGTTGGTCGATTATTTTCTGTATCCTTCAGCAGAATGATCAAATTTTATATTAATAGCACCTTTTTTAAAATATAGTTTTTATTTTATTCCTGTGTAGTTTTTTCTCCTTGCTGTCCACATTTTACCTCCAGGTGAAATTGTTTCCACACTTTAATGCTGTTTGAAAACTGTAAATTTGTGAGGGGGAGGGGACACAGTGCTGTTTGCTCATTCATTACTGCTCCCAGAAAGTTACTTTATCACTGCTGCAACTGGCTATGGTTAACACAGAGTGCACAGACTACTTAGAGTTATTTTATTATGTTTTTTTTTTGTTTTTTTTTTATTCTCTTGCTCATTTTTCTTGAAACAACATGAGGACAAGTTCACTTTAGCTTCACATGCTCAACAAAAGAAGAGTGGTGTTGCTTGGGTGCTGCAGTTCGACCTTGATTTGTTCTCGCCCTAATCGTTCACTCTCTGGAGTTTGTTCTGAAGATTGCATCATAGTCTTCACCATCTTCTGATTCTCTGACTCATCTCTGGGGATTTCGTCACTTTGCCAGTCTGTCATTTTCTTTGCTGGCTTTTCCACATGGACATTGACACAGAGAAGACAACATCACTGCGCTTTTGATGCGGCTTTGCAGAAATCCTTGAATTTTATTGGCGTTGGAGACGTGAGATGACAACCGCTTCTCATCCTTCGCAGAATGCTCCTTGATGTAGCCCGTTTGACGCGGTCCACGGATGTGATCTCCTGTGGATGCAGCGGATCATTTCATACATGTTCAAGTGCATGTGCTCAGCTGTCTTAACCATGTCCGTTTGCAGCAGACGTGTTTCCTTAATTATGTGGAAACAAGTGAAATTTTTAAGTTTCACTCAAGATGCAGATGATCCCAAAGGGATCAGTCGTCATCTGTCATGAAGATGACGAAGAGGATGTGAGAGAGGGTAGAGCAGCACAGGCTATTTCTATACATCTGTGTTTGTCTGTGTGTGCGAATATTTGCTTAATGAGTGTGTGTGCGTGCGTTTATGTATGTATGTGCGTGTGGGGGTGTGTGTGCCTGCGTGTGCGTGCTTGGGTTCGTCTCATTTTGTTTGTGTTTTATTTGTGTAAATGGAGCATACAGTGAGTGTTTCTAACACTCCCTTTTCTGTTGTGCAGTATGAGGAATGCCAGTGGGCTGACTGCTGCTGACCTGGCCCACGCGCAGGGATTCCGGGAGTGCGCTGAAATACTCTCCAATGCCCAGAACTTCCAACAAAACATGGCTCAGTCTCATAACGGGGTTTTTCTGAATGGCATGAGCCAGAATGGGTGCCACACTTACCCCACCATCCAGGGACGCAGCTTCTTGAATGGTATGCCCAACAGAAAAAGGTCTTTCGAAGGCATGGAAGCAAACCCTGGAAAGAAGGCTAGAACTAACGGTAAGTTACTAAGCTGATCAGGTCTGTTCAGATACTTTTTTTTTTTTCTCTTGTTACCTTTTAAAGGAAATTGAAACTTTCAAGACATTATTACCCCTCAGCCATAAAAGGTTGATGGCATAGTGTCATGCACACCAAAGTTTGTGAATGCAATAACTCGAGAACGAGACAGTATAGGATTTTGAAATTGATGCCATCGAGTTCAAATCTCAGTGACCTCGACCTCAAGGTCAAAGGTCAAGATACCATCAGTGTATCTAGGAGATTAAGGGGGTAGGTCTCTGCAGGTATTTACTTTTTAAAAAATATTTTCTGGAGTCTTTCCTCCAAAGGGTCTTGTTAGACTTAATTCACATTTTATGTGAGTCACAGCAATAGTGTGACACAGTGACTCTTTATTGATTATAATTCATTTTCCTGATATTAATTGATAATGTTAAAACACCAAAGGATGTTGGGTACTCAAACTTCTTTTTACACTCAGCTGTTTAATTTATTTCTAGCATGCATGATATCCCCATGAATGACAACAAAAAATAATTCAGTTTTGGTGAATTGGTGATCAGCAAATTGTCATCTACAAACTATATTCTTCTTTTCATCACATGACCAAGTGTCTGCATGTATTTTTAGGACAAAATCTGGGTTAATTGTATCTTCTAAGCAAATCTTTCTTTAAATGGATGGAAGAAACATGTCCTGGCTCTCAGCTCACTGATTTTTCCTCCCGTCTTGGCTCTCAGGTTTTTGTGTGGAACCCAAATTGCTTAACGGGAATGGGCCACTAGATGGAGCTGGAGATGCGCAGATGGAGAGCATGAACATGGAGCTGGCAGCGACTGTAACCTCAGGTGGGCCAGGAAGCTTTGCATTTGGGATGAATGGGGTTGCACCATCACAAGGGCCGGGGCCCATGGATCAGGGGGGACCAGCCAGGTCGAGCCCCACAGCTAAAGAGCTGGAGGTCATCACTGTGGCGTCGATGCAGACCCCCTGTCGCTGCACCAACTCTTATGCCTACTTGTAAAGGGCTTGTGTGTGAAATGGCACACGCTAATGTTCCCATTTGTATGTTTGTTGTACGTTTCCTTTTTGAGTAATGCACAGATATCGAAATACATTTGTTTTGATTTGGTGGAGAGCTTCCTTTGAAAGATATTTAGCTGTGTGTGTGCGTGCGTGCGTGCGTGCGTGTGTGTGTGTGTGTGTTGTATTTTCTACTTTTCCATGTACCTGATTATACTTTTAAGGAGAAAGGTATTAATATGTGTTTGTTATACAGATATGTAGTCAGTGCATACGTCCGATTATACTGACAGTTCTCGTGTAATGCTTACTTTTTATTAGGTTTTAAATAAAAGGATGATTTTGTTTTGCACAATTATACCACGTTGTTTGCATTAAAAGTGCAAATGTTTATATTGGCTTCATAAAAAATATTTAGCCATGTCTTATTATAACGCTTATAAACTTGTGCATTATTGTATAATAAGAAATAAGGAAAACTTCATTTGTCACCTGATGTTGTGAACACCAACCTTCTGCTGCCAACACCAAAAAAAATAGTAATGTTCGAGTTTGTTTTTCTCCCAGTTGAATAAATCAGTAAATATTGTTGTTTTAAAATAATATTTAATAGATGACATTTATGTGAAATTGGTACCTAAGCACTTTTTAAAACATACATAAAGAAAGTCTCTGGAAATTTCGCATTTTATATTGAAGAATGACTTTATGCCAAAGCATATCTGAACATGAATGTAGCTTTTAAAATTTACATAATTCACTGTGCAGCTTTCTTGGAGTTTCTAGATGCCCTTTAGTAACATTTACTGGTCCATGAGAGTAGAATTGGTTAACCCCTCTTTTTCACCTTTGTCATTGATTGGTCTGAAATATGATGAATGTTTAGTGTGTGTGTGTGTGTGTGTGTGTGTGTGTTGGCGAACTTTTAAGGTAACTAGCAGCAAGGCTTGCATTTGCGTGTGTTACAGAAGAATAATTAATATCAGGCCATATTGCAATTGGTTGTTATGTATAAACAGTCCTGCTGAAAAAAAGTTTGCATGGTTTTTTACACTTTGCAAAAAGCCTTATTTGTTAAGCTGCGTTAAGTAATCCAAACGGTAACTTAATGTACGCTGTGTTCAAATTTTATAGACGCTGGGGGGGGATTCTTTCTGTATTTTGTAGTACTATTTCATGTTGAACATGGTTTTTGTTTTTGTTTTACGTGGCAGAAGGTTTGAGTGTGTAGTCTTTGAATCTGGGGCATCCAATGTTTTGAGTACTGAGCAGATTTAGCTTTGTACTTGACTGCTTGACATCATTAAATGTGTATAAAGTTTATAAATGTGGCCTTTGTTTTCTTGGTGTATCCTCGTGCTCTTTTTTTCTCCTGTCTCACAACATCTGTGTTTATTTATTTATTTTTTAAAATATGCTTACATTTTTCAGATGATTGCAAATACAGTGCCTTTGACACTTTTTACAATTCTGCTTGTGATGTTGGGTCATGGAGCTTAAAAGACTTGTGATTTTTCTTGTGAAATGACACAGAACTAGGTCACGGTGGTACAACGCAAATTGTATGTCAGAATTACTACAGATCAGGACGTGACCTATTTTAAAACAAGGTCTCAGGTCAAAACTTTTGAGGTTACATAAACCTGTGGAGTCTATTTCGCAATTTATTGATCTCTTTTTTAAAATCCAAAGAGTTGGATACCACTTGATGTGTGTTGAAAGCTGGCCATGTAATAGACATTATTTTTACATGGCTGCTTACAGAATTGTAGTAAAAAGAATTTTAAATAGTTGTGCAAAACAAAATCGCCCCCTGCCTCGTTTGTTCTCTATTAGAGTCAGGAACACGATCAAAACAATTTGTTTGCCCTTTTGACTATTTGTTTCATTTACAGTGGCAGGTGAAAGACACTGTGAGGACTTTTTCTCAAACGGCCCAACAGCAGAAATCCTCCTTGACCACCACATCCACAGCGGCTCACCTGAGATCATTAGCACTGGAGGCAGTCAGGTGGAGCACCTGAAGTCTGTGAAAGCGGAGCAGTTCTATGACCACACCCTCTTCAGCACCATGCTTCTTTACCATGGATCCTAAAATACAAAAGTGATCTTCCTGACACCTCTTCCTTTTTGCCTGAAACTCATCTAAGCCTAAACAAGCATTCATTCGCCTTAAAGCAACAGAGTGGTCACGTTCATTGAATTTCTTTGTTATTAACAGCAGAGCCACTGTTCTGGATGGGTCTGAAACTGCATTAATAAAGCAGCGTAAAAAGTAGATTTTTGTGTTGTTAAAGACAAAAAAAAGTTAATGTTTAGTTCTTGTTGTGATTTATGCTACAAATAGCAGTTTTCTTTGAATACACTAAAGTAAGCATTTGAGATGAACCACTGCCAGTGCTGAAATTTTGTTTGTCTCAATATGTTAAAAAATGGAAACACATAAGATGTAATTCATTAAAAAAAGGTTTTCCAAAGTTTGATTTTTCTCCGTACATCTTGTTCTGCTTCCTGCCATAGATGGCTTATGAAATAATGTGTGTAGAGAATCATGGTATCCTACTTTCTTTTTCTATCCATTAGATATCTACATTAAAGTTATTGGTGTGCTCGCTTAATACAGAAAACTGCTTTAAAAGTTGCACTCTCACGTGCTGGCACAGCTGTCACAGGGCCGACCTTCATCATAGCTGCGCAGCACAAACTTCCCGTCATCGAGGCTACGTCACCGTGGCCACGCCCCGCACCACCCTTAACTCGAATGGGGTGGGGAGTTGATTCCGATCAAATAAAATATTGTATTAGATAAATCTATCGTGTTGAAAGAAAGTACCGCGTTTTTATAGAAACTACTTATGCTAACAACACAAAATGTCTACTGACACTTTCATGCTAGAAATTTCAGGTTTGCTTAGTAATCAATCGCAGATGTCCCCCCCCCCCTTCCTTCTTGATGTGGTATCGTCCTGTGTAAATCTATGTATGCAAACCAGAGCGTCATATTAGCTTTATAGGACGACGGAAGAGTCGGGCTCCCATCTGTAAGGTTTCTGTAACGTTCTCAAATTACATTAACTATAATACAGGCAAATAAGCTCCTGTCAACTATTTTGCCTTGTCTGTACGTATTCTTCAAGTTAAGCTATGTCAACCCCGGCCAGAAGAAGACTTATGAGAGATTTTAAACGGTGAGTTGGTGTACAGGAATTATGCCGACATCGTTAGCCGTTTTGTCAGCTTGTGCTAGCCCGACATAGTTAATCACTGTTTTTTTTAGGATATAGTCAATTTAGGAGTTTCCTGTGTAAAAAAAAAAAAACAAAAAAAAAAAAAAAACAACCACAAGGCAACCGCTATAGATTATCGTATGCTTCTGCGAATGTGAATCATTTATGTGAAATATTTTTTTTTCAAAGCGCTTCGTCTTTCCGTGACGCTAACGGAGCTAGCTAATGCTAGCAGGTTGGTTGACTAAGGCTTCTGTCAACGTACAGCTCCTAGCTGACTCTTTAAACCTTTTAGCTTTGAATATCCGTGAGGAGTGGCCGGACGGACATTTTTCATGGTTTAAACATTTTTTTTCAACGCATTCAACCCCCAGTACTCCACGAATGTATTCCTTCCGTTTATCTTATATTTCCGCTTCATAGTTGCGTTGTTGACCAGCACAAACGGTTCGACATCCCCACGGTCGCAAACTTACAAAAGTTTGAGTTAATCGGGCAAATAATGACGCCAAGAAGCGAAACAGAATAAAGTTAGATTGTTATGTAAATTTCCGAGTAGAAATCAATATGTCAAAGGTGAGAAACAACAGTAAAACAAAGCGAATGCCAGGCCGTGTATTGGCCTTCAGGTCCGTTTATAACCGTAATGTAACACTGCCCACGGAAAATGTTTTGGGGTTTTTTTCTTTGTAAGCGATCCTAACTGTTTATCGTAGTGAGTTACTGGACCTCTTCGGGGTCCTTAAACGTGTTTTGATCTCACTGTAAATCGAGCCTCTGGTCTTTTGATTATGTCATATTTGAAGTATCAGGATTCAGGAATGTGAGCAGGTATTTCCAGGTGTTTGGGAGGAATATAGTTTGGTGTAGCCCAAACCTATTACTGATATGGCTTTTTAATTTTTTTTCTTTTATTCATGTTTAGTTTCATCTTCAGTGAATTTTGCGGTTTTCTGGGTATTTTGTATTTGTATTGTATTTTGTATTTTTATCTTTATGTGGAGGGGCCAAGATTTAAGTTCCGAATAAACACAACACTTTGTGAAGGCAGGTGACTCAGTTATGTGGAGATAAGTGCCAATAAATGGGTAGTGATTGAGCATCTCACAGTAGAACAATTATATAATGTTTCTGAGGCTTCATTGCAAGTTAGGTAGTTATGGTAATTTTAAATTTTAACAGCCAACTTTGAGCAGGCACAATATAAGCATCTTTGTCGCTCATGATTTAACTAATTCTGTATTTAGTAAATAATAGTTCCTACCGTTTATCATTAATGGCACTGACACATTGTGTTAGGAAAAGGAAACCATGGCAACAGCTGTGTTTCCAAGTATGGTATGTTTGTTTGACCTTATAAATGTGGGTGTGGTTAGACAATGAAAGGAGACATTTGATTGTGAAATACACCTTTCTGTGGACTCAGTGGAGAAATACAGTCTCTGGTCATTACCTTTGAGGCCTTGAAACTTTGCTTCAGTGTATTTATTTACTTAACCTTTTGGGTATGCAGTCTACAAGAGGATCCTCCAGCTGGTGTCAGTGGTGCCCCTTCTGAAAACAACATCATGGTGTGGAATGCAGTCATTTTTGGGTAAGAAATTAATTTGGTTCTGAAGTGTAGATCTTATTTTTGTGTCTGAACAAATGACAAAATATCGCTTTTCTCTAAATTCGCAGCCCTGAAGGAACTCCCTTTGAGGATGGTAAGTACCCCACTGTATATAGAGATAGAGTTAAATGTAGTAACTTAATCAAAAATCTCACTGAATAGAATTAATTGAAAGAGACTCCTCAAGTCACATCTCCACAGTGTCCTCAGTTGGTCCAAAATCTCATATGTGTTCCTTTGTTTCAGGTACATTTAAACTCATCGTAGAATTCACAGAAGAATATCCCAACAAACCCCCTACAGTGCGATTTGTGTCAAAGATGTTTCATCCAAATGGTAAGAACATGATCACCTGCTGCCTCGTTATAGTGTTAGTGTTATTTGTGGCCTGTTAATAATTGTTTTTTCTCTACAGTCTACGCGGATGGCAGTATATGTTTAGACATCCTACAGAATCGTTGGAGCCCCACTTATGATGTGTCTTCTATTCTAACATCTATCCAGGTAAGAAGTGTCAATATTTAACAATAAAAGAAAAGATTTCATTATTATGGCATATTATTGTTAATTTGATTATGGAAACATTAAGTGCATTTCCAAATCATTGTGGCAATATTATAATATATAATAGAAATAATATGTATATATTTCTCTGAGAAACGAAAAGCTGCTACTGCAAATTCAGGCTCATCCACTGAGACTAAGTTTAATGTCAGTGTGTAGGACTGCAGCTGACCACCCACTGATTGAATAATCTCCACTGATATCATGTGAACTAAACAAATGTCCCAAAGTGTAAGCTTAAACATATCGGTAACATCTGAGAATTTCTGAATATTATTTTCTTATATAGCAACTCATTTATAATGTAGTGTTGATTCATTAAGTGCTGTTAATACATGAAAATAATCAATATACAAATGATAGAAGATTTAAATTTATGATTAAATTCAAAAGATTAGAGATTTTAGTTTGTAAAAGTACAGTGGCAAACTGGAAAATTCTCAGTATTGTGCAATAACATTGAGTAGATGAATAAGTTAATTCAGGTTTGTTGTTTTCCATTTAAATATTCTCGCCTTCTGTATTAATCTTCTCTCCCCCTGCAGTCCCTGCTTGATGAGCCAAACCCCAACAGTCCGGCCAACAGCCAGGCAGCTCAGCTGTACCAGGAGAACAAACGGGAATATGAGAAACGCGTCTCTGCCATCGTAGAACAAAGCTGGAGAGACAGTTGACCTGATACTTGTGATTGCTTCTCTCCCTCCATTGTTAAGCTGTGTGTGCTGCAAGTTTTAGTGGAATACCTCTTAATTTTTTGACCCTCCCCTCTTTTAATTTTAAGCTTTTATGCACTTTACCCTCAACTTTCCATCATAAAACATCTTGTTCCTGCCCAACAAAGAGGGCCTTTTTTTTTTCTATTCTCGCTCCCTTTTTAAGTTCATCAGGGGAAATGTGCTGAATCTTGCCTTGATGTAATATCATTATGGACTTGAGGGCCATTACTTAAAATCCTGGTGTGTTCCAATTTGCTCTAATAACTCCATGATTAATTGTTTTGTGTCTCAAGAGGGTACATCGTTAAGTCATGGGTCCTTTTCTGTTGTGAGCCTGATTTGTTGTCAGTTTATTTTCATAAGGCAGTTGGATACTGAGCAGCCTGATTATCACAGACTACAACTAAATCACCTTTACACCATGTCCTTTGCTGTGTTGTGAACTGTTACATGCATGACGGAGTGTATTCACTTTCCCGTTCACTTGTGTATATAAGAAACCTGCAACTGAAATTATGTACAGATTTTGCACTGGTTGTCCCCCATGTCACCTTTTCCAGTACTTGTAAATAAAAAAAGGCAAAGTCATCCTTGTATGGATATGCATTTTCTTTCAAGTTGTTAGTGCACAAGTTATTTTACTTTCCAAGGTTTGAGCATAAATGCTCGTAGCAACAATGGCCACTTGCGTAGGGTACGTCGTAGGCTCTACGGAGATTCATAGTCAGGCTAGTCAGTCACAGTCTAAATCAGGCCTTGTCTGGGAAAGTGGACCACAGTAAAGCTAAAGTTCTCATAAGATCTGTTTCTAGAGATGGTGATGCCAGAAAATCCACTATATATGGTCTTATTTTGAGATCTTTGTTAAAACGGCAAAATAAAATTATATATTCAATATAAGTTAAAATGCACTCTCAACTGACAGTTCTTTATGCAATACTGGAGAATCATTAGCTTTTACCTAAAACTCATTAAATACATAATTTTAAACATCTCATTTTATCATAAAAGTAGCATCCATGTTGCTCTTGTACAATGTTCTAGTGAAATGCAGTAAGCCGCAATTCAGTTGTAATTACAGATCAATGATTGCAGAAAACGATGCATCTGAAATCACCACACAGTGAACCTTGAGTGTTGACTATAAAGTAGTGTTGAAGAACACAAAATTCATGTTTCTACTTTGTTTTTTATTTGAGTTTATATAGTTAAGCTTGTGATGTTGCATGCAAGATGAACACAAAGAGGGATGATGTGCAGGACAGCTTGTTACAAACATGCACATGGTTGTGTACTGTACTACAGCTACTGTTTGTAAACAACCAGGAGATGGCATTCTCGTTTCTCAGGTACACAGCTGTTACAAAAATAACTATTTACAACACCCCTCTCTTCGTGGATTTTTTTTTTTTTTTAGCAAACACTGTTAACTGTAAATGAAGACTAATATAGATAAAATTAAATTTTTCACACAGGAATGTTCATGGGGCCAGGTGAGCTACCTGTTGTAGGCTCTCTCCTTCTTAGCCCTTTCTAAGGCCTTGTCCATGGTCTTCTCGTTTTCGCCTCTACACTTCGGGCAGTACCACTTGCCTTTAGGCTTATGATGGAGCCCGACGCAGGAGAAATGAAACCACTCAATGGGACATTCGTCATTATCGCAGCCAATCATCTCGCCGTAAGACACCTGTTCGCACAGGCAATATGTTGGCTCATCCGGATCGATGGGCAGGTCTGGAGGAGACACTTCTCTCTCTGATTTTCCTTTTGACCTTTTCTTTTTCTTGGAAGATGTTTTGGCCTTCTTTTCCCGAGACACCCCCACTTCCTCAGCATGATCCAGACCCCCGTAGCTTTCCCGATTTTCTCCATTTTTCTGACGTCGTGAGCGTTTCCCTCCCGCCTTTTCTCCACCGCCTGAAGATGATGTGACCTCATCGCGCTTCTTGTCGTGGTGACTGGGTTTGCCCACAGTAACTGTAGCTGATGTTGAGGACATCAAAGACGATGCAGTGGTTGTCATGGAAGTGGCCGGAGGAATGTGACTTTCTGGGATTTCTTGAGAGGAAAGGAGTAGTTCTGAATGCCAGTCTATTTGTCGCGTTCGGTTCTCAACCAGCTCCACCTGGAAAAAAGAAAGAACATTCATGTTTTGTTTTTTGTTTTTTTCCAAGTTCACCTAATTTATTTGACAATGTAGACTAAACCATCACACTTAAATAATCCTGAATACAAATCTATGTGAGAAACCCCAAACTACATCAGTATCTGCCATGTCTGTGCCCCGACAGAGCCAATCAACAGCTGAACCTGAAAACACATGAGCCATGTTGCTTGAACTTGCACGAATAAAAGCTTTTTAAAGGACTCTCATTAATCATCGTGAAGCCTAAATCCTTTTTGGTTTATGTTTTTGTGAAGAGACAATCTGTAGCTCCCTTGGATGCACTGTACGTTTTAAAAAGCCAACTCTGATTAAGATTTGTTGAACATAAATTTTGCCTTCTTTGCTGAATTAACTAGAAAGAAGTTCATGCTTTCAGCAGTTTAGGCTTAGCTGACGTCTAGGGGCTTACAAATGTTACTATAAACAGGTTTACAAAGGGTAAACCTGTGTTTGTAGAGGGAGGGATGTGTGCCAAATGGACTAAAAGGATTTTAGCAGCTGTGTATCTGGTTCCACTCCTGGTCGCCCAGTCCTTCCCTGCATGTCATTCCCTCTGTACCCCATTTCCTGTTTATCGCTACTGTGCTATCCATATAAAGGCAAGAGCCTGAAAATAGTTTTAAAAAATATATATATAAATGTGAATGTTCATAGAGAAATTATTATCAAAGCTATCCACTTTAATTATGTATCACAAAAGGAACACAACCCAACTGAACTTTGACATACCAAACATGCCAAACAGGAAGGTCAAACATAGTGTTGTGTTTCTGGTGACTGCCTAGCTTCTATCTACAATAGAGTTATTTAATGTTTACTGCTGGAGTCTTGTAAATGTTTAGATTTTTTTCTTTCTTTCTACAACAGATTTCCAAAAAATGTAAACATAAAGCTCATTCAGTCCTGATACAAAAGATCCATAAAACCCATTAATCAGGGTAAGCGTTCTTGCACATATGTCACAGAAGAAGAGTAACGTAGCTTCATCAATACACACATTAAGACCCAAAAGCTACTTTTTTGTCCAGTTTTTCTTCCACGTACCATTTGACCAGCAATCTGGATCTTTTCATCTCCAAGCTCCTGACTGCGAATCAGCGCCCTCTGAATAGACAACTGAAGCTTGCGCCTCTGAAGGGAGTCAGATTCACGGCGATACCGCTCATAAGCATCATCAAGCTCCTTCAGAACATCTGACAAAAAAAAAAGAAAAAAAAAAAAGGTAAGAACAGAACAGAAATACACCCCATGTTCAATAGTATACTTGTTGTTGGGGTTTTTTTTTTAACCCTCATTAAAACAGACGGAGCAGCAGCATGACTACAGGTTGAAAAGTAAGAAAAATAAATCATTGCAATCTTTTGTATTACTTTGGATTTCTTTCAGACAGTTGACAATATGTCAGGCAAAGTTAACACTCGAGCATTACTACTACATTACAGTTTTAATCAAAATCTTCTGGAAGCAAGTGTCACTAACGTTTACTGTAACTAAATAAACACTGTATTTCGATCATGTATTATGTGGTTAAAAATGAGATTAAACTGATTGCCAAAGCTGATTAACATCTGGTGCAAATATTATAGTAATGTAATTATACATAGCAAGTACATGTTATTTATTAATGTCATATGCACTAGTAGTGCATATGGCACCATTTCTCTTTTGCTTAATCTCTTATAGTCTCATGTTTTATTTTTTTATTTAATGTAATTTCTTAAATTACTTTATTTCATCACTGTTATAAATAAAACTTTGCACCACCTCACATAATAAGTCCTTGAGTATGGGACTGTAGTAAATACAATACTTTTATCCATCCATTCTCTTCTGCTTGTCCAATTCAGAATCACAGAGGTGCTGGAACTAGCTGTCATACGCTGAGAGGTGAGGGACACCTCGGATAGGCCACCAGGGCTAACACAAGGAGCTCACAACACATCAAGCTCACATACTGTGAATTTACAATCACCAGTACACCTAACCCCGTGTATGTTTTACCACCGAGGTAGGAAGCCAGAGTACTGGGAGGGAGGCCATTGGGAAGAACATGCCAACTCCACACAGAAAGGTCTCAGACTGGATTCAAACCAAGGACCTTCTTGTGAGGCAGTAGTGTTAACCCACTGTGCCACAGGATATTTTTATTTGTATTGTTTATGCAACTGTTGTAAACAGTGATTTCCCTTGTAGGATAAATCAAGTATCTATCATACAGTATTTAATTGCCGGTTGCAAGGTATATAATACAGCAACTGCTAATGTAGTACATACAATGGCGATTACACACTTGTATATACTACTGTGTGGCTGTAGGTTAACCATCCTATCCATTTGTTCACCTGTAAAATGCACACTTTAAATCACAAATCTTTCTAGGCTTTATTAAATTTAATGTGATATATATATATATATATATATATATATATATATAAATTATTTCACCATGAAACCTAAACAAATGTAAACATCAAAGAGTAATCTTTACCTTGATACTTGGCATCAATTTCCTTCATGAGGGACACGCTCCTTTGCAAGTCAAAAGGAAGGGACTCCACGAGGTCCAAATACTCCTCCACATAGTTCACAACAACGTGACCTGGGTCACCATTGGTCGGGTTCAGCATTGCGGATCCGTTTCCCCGCCGGCGCACTCCTACACCAGCACCTGTTAACAACATTAGCTTTTTCATTGATGAATCTAATACTCAAGTTTGCAAGGAAATATTACTTCACTGCCTCAAACGTTTTTGATTGAAGCATCATAACGTGTGTTTTACAGCGTTTTCGTCGTGTTTACTAACACCTGTAATCAAGAATCAGTTCTGGGCTGCAGACATACAGAAGAGAAGACAACTGATCTGCAGTCAGCCATACTGATGAAATTGCTACGTGTACTGCGAATGTGCCAACTGTTAGCTAACTCGAACTACCAATGCAGGATCTGCAAAGAAATACAAGACCCGGTGACTTCCGGTGGATAGCTGATAACTTGAAGTTGCTCGTATGGGGTGTCCTTACTGCAAGGTCCTCACAACTACAACGGAGCAGACAACTGTAATGCTAGCTAGCAGTGTTTCCCGGGGAACTGTAATCATTCTGGCTATGTGGAAGAATCACAGATGGATATGCTAACACAAAGCCTGCCACAAACAATAGGACAAAAGTGAACTGCTGTGCTTGAATATTTCATCAAAAGCAGCAGCCGCCCTGTCGTGTCTAATGCTTTCCAAAGCTAACTACAGCAGCTATCCTGCCCTGCTGCTGCTGAGTCCATTTTAACGTCAAGTAACGATACCCAACTTTTCCCAGTTTGCAAGTTTATGAATCTCTTAGTCTGCACCACACACTTATGAAAATGGGATTTTCAAAATGTGGCGTTAACTGTGGAAGTCGCTTCTAAATGTTTTGGAAAGTTACACCTTAATGTGACAAACACAACGCTTTGAACAACGGTCACCGAAGTGAATACGTTTCACCTTCAACACATTAAGCACCCACTGAACATTTACGGACAATTCTAGCTAACACGACGCGGACAAACAGAATGGTCTTTTACTGCTTTGGCACTTTAAAGTGGTCTTATTTTAACGCGTTGGCTTCGGCGTGTCTGTTAGCTGGATTAGCCGGCTAGCTTATAACAATACTAAACGAAATTCAGCTCCAATCCTTACGGAAATACAGAGCAGATACCTCGCCACACTCATTTAGTTGCCATATAAGCGGAGGGTAAGTAAACTTACCTGTGAATACTCCGAGTTAACCTTACAGACTCTGATGCTGCTGTGGGTCTTGTTGCTAACGCTAGGTAGTGTGTGTGTGTGTAACTACGGTGGACTCGCAACAACGGCGCTAGCTGTCGGCTAATTCAGCTATGCGCATGCGCCGCATACTTTACACGAATCACACACGCCTCACTCTTCTGCTTTTAGGTTTACGATGCTGCAACCAACCAAAACACTCTTTGTTGTCCAGCAGGTATCGGTTTTCATGGACTTTACAAGTTAATATTCCCCACTGACTCTATAAAAGTCACGTTTTCTGCAGTTACTCACCCAGTAATACTTCCATGATGGCTTTTAAGAACTTTGTCGAAACAAACAAACAAACAAAATCACATTTATAATTTATTTCAAAACGTATACAGGTTTCTGGTTTAGTGTGAGCCCATTCATCCTAATGTCTCAGTCTCTTTGGTGGGCTTGGTGAAGGCATTCATTATTCAACTAGTGGTTTTCTTTTTGTTACTTTTCCATTAAACACAACACAAACAACATGTCAGTGTGTATATTTTGCACCAGATTTCGATTCCGGGTTCAAATCAGTCATTAAAATTCAGCTAAAGAAGAACATTTCTTTCAATCCCGAAAAGGCTACGTTAGGAGCGTAAAATTAATTCTCTTTTTACAACTGTTTGCATCGCTGACTGTTTTTAGCTTTCGAACAGCTTTTTGAAGGCTGAGCTGATCTCCTGGATCATGTCTGACGTGGTGGTGGACCTGCCGTGCCGCTGGAATGCTTGACTGTTGCACTGCCTGGTGAGCGAACAAGCACCAAATGCAGCAACCACTGAGGGATTCATACTATAGGGGAGCAAAGGGAAAGAAGAAGGGGGAAAAAAAAAAAAGAGAGAGAATATACATCCAAATAAATTGAACACGTACATTTCTCTGTGCAACATCACACTTTATGCATTCATTACATAGGAAAAGCCAAAAAATCATCGTGAGAAGTGGTCAGAACATTTGGTGATAATTTTTATACACTCTCAGCATGTAAATAAGTGCACTCTGTAGGTAATGTGTGTAAATATATTTTTTAAAAAAACTAGTTTTTATCCATTGAGCCCTGAAAAGCTTGGCCTATACATTCATTCAAACATAGCACAAAAAGCAAAAATCATGCCTTCACCTTCTGATCATTCCTGCTGTGGAAGCAGCATGGGCCCAGTGTGCCAGCACTCCCATAGATCCAGAAAGGAGATCCCCCTGTCCACCGCATCGTCTCCCGCTGCCTTCTAAGTTGCATGAGTACACTACAAACAGCAGCACACGACACAGCGTCACAAAAGGAGCTCCGAAGCATCTGACAATAAACAAAGTGAACGATCAGCTGGAAGAAATTAAAGCACGTTCTGTTTGATGCCAACCTTTGCTGCCATCTGTGATGAAATCCTGCTCCCCCTTCAGCACCAAGGTGAGGTTGCCCATTGCTACACTGAGCTGCAAGACGCTCCGCTGATAATCACTGCTGTCCATGGGCTCATGGTGCTAATGCACACAGACGAGGTAAAAAGACACACATCAGCACAGAGGATCACATGTTATTTGCTGTCAACTAGTGAGTGGGACTGAACTGTGCCAAGAAACTTACCAATGCCTCATACAATCGAGTGAATTCCATGAAGTTAGGCGTAAGGATGCCCTTCTGGTACCCTTGGATAACAGATGGTTGCTGTGTAACCAGCCATAATCCATCCTGTTAAGAATGATCACACACACTATGTATGACTTAGCAAATGAAACACCTTCTGCTCCACAGCTGGAACTTTATTTTATCAAGACTTACTGCATCAATGACTATGGGGATATCTCTTGCTTTCGACTTCTCAATGACCTCCTGAAATAGAGAGAGAGAGAGAGAGAGCACTTTAATAAGCCTTCCGTTGGGGTGGGGGAAAAAAGAAGAAGTAATTTATCAGCCACCAGTAACACTTGTGCTATAACAAGTGCTAGCAATAAGACTAGTCCGCCATGCTTATGCAGAAGTATCTAGCAGAGTAGCCGAGACTGTGTTAAGCGCAAGGAAGAATGAATATGCTCCACGTGCCTTTGCTGTTTTCAATAATAAGTCTTCTCTTCCTAAGCCTGGTCCCACCACAAGTCCGTGTAGTCTTGGAAGCCATTTTTCTATTTCTTCCACCGCGTTAGGACTGTCCCTTCATTCACACACATACACACAGATTGTCAGACATGCTGGAATGCACAATTAATCCCAAATTTTCAATTAGTTTGCAAGGCAAACACGCACACACAAAGTGAAGACTGATAACACTGTAACAGGTCTCTGAAGGGAGCAAACGCAAATAGAAAGCAGTCGATGTTAATGTTTTCTGTAAGTGCCTCTTGTAGAGAAATGAGCCTTTTAACATTTTTTTGCTATAACAAGCTAATAATGGCTTTCTAAGAGCACACTGGCACAGGCTCACCAAACTGAAACGCAGTCATTAATGTTACTGTAAGGTTCCCAAGCCGCTCCAGCCATGACAAGTAAGCGTGAGCTGTGAAGGTTTGTACTGTCACACTGACAGAATACCCAGAATTATGACACTACCTGTTCATGATCTGACAAATGTCAGAAATTTAAATATTTAGGACAGTGATTACAGAATCACTGTGAGAAAGCAGCGTGTTAATTATAGCACGCAACGTTTAATACAACGGAGTAGAGTGATAATAGTGAAATGCAGAATTTGGCTCCAAATAACATTACAACTCACAACAAAAAAGAAGACGTGCGCAACTATTTATTTTGAAAATCTTACGCCTCGCCACAAAGCCTGGGTCAACTTTGATTTTTTTGCTTGCAATAACACACAGTGTAACATTTGTGAATGCATCCAAATACCAGTGCATAATGCTAATAAATACACACCATTGCACTCTCAATGATCCAACTGCTACCAGCTACTTCAAATACTACAGAAAGATTATTATTGGCTCTGTACTTACAGAACTGGATGGACTATGAGCTCAGGGCTGTATGATTTGATTACAACTGCAGCATCTTTGGTGCAGAACACGTGAGACAAGTCAGCCCCCTGGAGATGAGAAAAAAAAATGTATATACAACATACAATTAGAAAAAAAAAATTTAAAAATGAATGGACAAAATTGATAGTCAAGCTTTACTGCCTACCACTTTTAAAGCAGAGATGGCAGCAAAGTAAGGAGCTCCAGTGTAGCTTTAGAGATTAGAGATGAAGAGAAATTAGGGCAAATGTTCCACTGAATTTGTTTTTTTCTTTTAAATCATGCAGGAATCTTTTATGCAACATACTCTTGACATCCTCCAATGATCCCAATACGTCCATCTTGTCCCTTGTGTTTTTTGGATGTCAGCGGAGGGACTATGTTCTTTACCAGTGGCAGGATGTCATCCTCCATACCTCTGTGCGACATGGAGCCCAAACCGTAGAAGCGCTCAAAAACTGAGGAGATAAACAAAGTGAGAGTGTTCAGCGTACGAGCTAGTTTCAAACCACTGTGGTCGACAACAAAAACACACTAACACGATCCAAAATAAGAATAATAACTGAGTGTGATCTTTCACATTACAGCTAATCTGCCTTCAGGTTTCTCTCCACATCAAGGCTTCAAGCGTAGCACTGGAACTAAATACCTAACGCCTGAGGGTCTGCGCTCAGAAATGGATTCTGCTGTGCGAGAGAGTCTGTCTGGGGCGAGGGGGGTATGGGATGACCGGAGTGGCCACGTGTATGCGACAGGGAGGTACTGGAAATGACTGGAGCGCGGCCAGGATTCGCCGTCTTGGACGGAGCGGATGCTGAGCCGGAGGAGGAGATGCTGGCGAACATCTGGCCAAGCATCTGAAGCATCTGCAGTTCCCGGGCATGCTCAGCTTCCCGGCGCCGGTCTTCTGCTTGCAAGCGCTGCTCCTCCATCCGGTAGAAGTTGTCCTCGGCTTGGGCGCTCTGCTCCAGGAACTGCTCCATCAGCTTCTCCATGGGGAAATTGGCGCGTCGCTTCCTGGGCCGTTTGGGCGCTCTGGCTGACAAACAGCTGGCCGACTGGCTGCTGTTAGGCGGCTTTGCACAAGTCCCTGAAGTGGAGAAGGGTGTGACATTATGTTAGCACACATACTCAAGCCACTGAAACATGATAAAGCCACAAAAAAGTGATAGTGGATAAGGTTGGACTCACCATTATTCCCCACTGTCACTTTAACCGGAATGGGGATGGGAACAGTTGGGTATTCCAACTTGACTTCAGTCTCAGCGGGATAAGGACACTCCCCTGTGCTCTCAGAGTAAGCATCCTGAGCATCTTCCCCATCCTCCTCCGGGCCATCGACGGCCTCATCTCCTCCCGCACCGCTGTCTATAAACTCCTGGGCGTCCAGACTCGGCCGGTTACTCAAAATCCTCTCCATGGTGTCATAAAACTTGCAGATCTTGTGATACTGCCCATTATTCCGCAGATTGCCCTCCTTCGCCAACAAGTACTGCCTCTTGAGGCTCTTGATCCGCACCCTACACTGCTCGGGCGTCCTTTCAAACCCCATGGCTCCCAGCCTCCGGGAGACGTCGCGGTACACGAAGCTGTTTCGGAAGTTTCCATCCAGCGCCGCCTGGATGTCCTGCTCTCCCCAGATGTTCAGCAGCGTCCTCGTCTCCACGTCCGACCACAGGAAGCCCCGCGTTGTGTTCGCTTGCATAGCTGATCCAAAACAGGCCGGCTCCCGGCGTAACCTCCACCCCCGGGGAATAAGTTGATTGGAGATGTTGACACTGCGGATTATGACGGCCGTTTGCTCTGGGTCTCTGCGCTCAGCCGCGTCAATGCCGCGGACCACCGTCAGCCCAAACAACGACAAACGGCCATTTCGCTAGCTCAGAAGGACCAGCCGGGGTAATAATTTTGGTCTTAAACTTGAAGATCATCACAACGTGTGCAGGTCAAACTATTTGTAAGCTAGCTAAAAGCCTAGCCTTCTGTGTTTATCTCATTCGTGTCGTTGTCAAAATGCGTAGCTCTGGGATAAACCGACAGGAGATCGGCTACAAGAGCCGTTTTCAAGCGGTAACACTACATCGAGTAAATGTCCAAACTGACCTCTGATCAGTCCTTTGAGGTTAACTTCACCTTTCTCCGCCTGGTCCCCCGCCCCGCGAACGCATTTCTGCGGGGTCCTAGAGACCCACCTCACCTCAACAACGAGCCAAACTGTCAGCTGCTCGGCCAACATGGAGAGCACTGGACGACTCTAACGGCTCACCTAACGTTACAGTCTAAAGCTAGGTTTTAATGAAGTAAAACTTTGAGATAACGTCAGTCTCTTTTACCTTTCTCGTTTAAACAGGCCAAGGCGGCGATAAGCGACAGTGCAACTGGGATCGAGCAAAAAGCGAGCGCTTGAATCTGTTGAGGCATGCTCTCATTGTTTGTCTGACTGCAGTCACCCACTCTCGGAGCTTTATCACGGGCTGCAGAGCCCTCTGTGGCACTCAGCTGTCCTTACCTAAACTGGAGCTGCGCTTCAACGCCGACAAGTGAACGCAAGTGAGCCTGATCATGAGGCGCCCTATAACCCAGCGCAGTACTACAGGAAGCGTGTGATGCCTTTAAAGGCTGCTCGGACACTCCTACATCCAAGTGGGCTGAGGGTGAAATCTGCTGTCGACGAGCCATCAAACCGGAAGCAGTTTTAAGCATGCGCTGCTTTCAGTGACCACTAGATGCTTGGGATATTAAATCACAGTAGAGAGGTGGTCAGCAGGGCCGGATTCTGAGACAACAAGCCCTCCTCCATAATAAAATGAAGCACACATCAAAATAGACACAGGAGAGTAATAAGGTGCAGATGTTTTTAAGTTTATTTGCAGTTTGCATCTATTTGTGCTGATTTTAAGTTTTTTTTTCAGCCATATTGCAAGTATAACCATCTGTTTGCCTCTGTTTTTAGAAGTTTTGTATTTTTTAATACTCATTATTCAACCCCTCTGCCATAAAGAACTCTTCAGGAGGTCAGTCCTACTATGCACTATGAAAGTGTAGAGGTGGTAACAGGCGAACACACGTGAACTGTCAGGCACGAGATTCCATACACACATATTTCTGTAGCATAAAAAAAAAACTAATTTTAGAAGCATGTCAAAAAAATTATTTTACGTAGAAAGTGTAGCCTATTTTTATTTATCAAGTCTTCATTTCTAAACAAATATAATACCACCCTTAAAACTACAATTGCATTCATAGATTTAATGCATGAATTAAAATATTTTGTAACTGTAACTGTTTATCTAACTTTCTTCTGGTTATTGTTATATTTATTGTGAATAGATCACATGTTTCGATCGAAGCAGAAACATGATTGTTGAATATTTTTTACTTTCTTACAAATATCAGTCTACATTTTAGGCAGGCCATTGGCATAAAGTGAATGAATATTTATTTCTCAGCTAATAATTATAATCATCATCATCATCATGTTTTTGGTCCAGATTTTAAAGACCACATTTTTTAGCCATTTGTCTCAGCCTGACAACAAAAAAATATTTTTTAATCCTCCAAACTAACAGAAAAACACAATTAAGCGACATGTATACCACTAAGAGAGCGTAAAATCCCAGAAGAATGTGTGTTATGCTTAGTTTGAAAACTAATACCCGCCCACCGACTAATTACAAATCGGAATTATAGACATTTTACTTTTCGCCCTGGGTTTTGTCTGGTAGGCATAAAACAACTTCAGGCTTGACCACTCAAATCACACTTAAGCCTTGGAGACCGCTACTAACACCACACTAAAGGCATAAATATAACCATAAGGAATGCTTTGAGGAGAGGTATATTATGTAATATTTTCTGTCAGTGCATTTTAATGAAAGAAGAAGAAGAAAGTCAGACAGGGGTCTTTGTATTTTCAATGCAACTCTGTCCCTTTTTTTCGTCATTGTGTGGAAAATTGTCCTACTCAAAAGGCTGCCCTCAATCTTTTTTAATAATACCAATATTGACTAAGTAGTTTTTATTTATGATTATTTCCCAGCAGCATATACAGCCTATACACTTAAACTTATTTGACTTAGGCACAGTTATGTTTATTATTATTATTATTATTATTATTATTATTATTATTATTATTATTATTATTATTATTATTAATAATAATAATAATAACTGAACTTGAAAACTTGAAAATAGTCGTTTTTTTCTTTTGTTCCCACTGTCCACTAGAGGCCGCCCACGTCCTCCTCCACCTGGAAGACACGGCTCAGAGCAAATCCTCCTCGTGGATCTGCGGCTCGTCATCAACTTCCTGTTTTACCTCAGTGACTTTTTGAAGTTCGGACTTGGACAGCAGATTTGAGAATGAGCTAACACCGGATAGACACGTTATCAGAAGTGAACTTTCGTTCAGAAAATGACGTTTGTCAGAGCAATTCGCGATCAGCCTGCGGTGTTTTTCACGAGTTAGAGCGCGTCTTCGCTCCGAGCAGCAGAGAAATAAAATAGCGGGACCCGAACAAGCCAGCGTCATGCCCGAGGTGTCGAAGATGAAGAGGCCCGACGTCAAGATTGTTCTCCTGGGAGACATGAACGTGGGGAAGACGTCGCTGCTCCACAGGTACATGGAGAGGAAGTTCAAAGAGACCGTCAGCACCGTCGGAGGGGCGTTTTTCCTCAAACAATGGGGACCTTACAATATCTCAATATGGGACACAGCTGGTAATCCATCCTTTACTCTACCCTCTTTCCCCAATGTTTACTCTAGACTCTTATCGTGCCTTCTTCCCGTGGTTCAGTGCCTTTGTTTACCTGATAAGGAATGATCCGTTCATCTGAGGTAATCACTGCCATGTGACCTCTCTGTGTGTTCAGACGGTCTAAGCTTTTAGTCTGACTTTTATTCGCTATAGTCACTTTTTAAAAATATTTCTAGAGTCGATCTTATCGTAAAAGCTGACCGAGTTCCTCAAAAATAAGCATGGTATTTATTGATCTGTGGGTAGATAGGAAATAAGTGGAGTTTTCATTTGGTCTGCATGGAAAAAAGTCAGTTTCACTTCCCCTTCAAGGGACTACTTTAATATTTAAAGAAAATACGACTTTTAAGTGACATATTAAAGAGATTTCTACTATTTAAAAAAAAATCAAGATAAGGAGTATTTCATTTTACAGTACAATCATGATGCGTTACTCACTATGATGATGTTATCACAATACTGCACTGTAAGCATGATGTATTAAAAGCGACACCAGGATATCTTTGCAGTTAGTTGGGCTCAAGGGAGAAAAATGCCTCGGGGAAAAAAAAAACTAAAAGTAGAGATTAATTTCTCATTTATTCATTTATTTGAGAATCTCAACCACGAGGAATCCTGAAGAAGTAACTTTTGTATATATTGTCCCACCAACATCAGTAACACGGACATCTGTTCTGGGTATTATGCAATATTAACGGTAATTGTGACATAAAGATCTGTCAGTCAGCTATTCTGGAAAACAAACTAGTTTTTCTTTTTTTTTCTCTTTTTTTTTTTGAGAAGTGGGCTTTCAAAGAGCAAGAGAATATCAGTTTTAGTTTCTTATCATCACAGGTAATGGCAGATATTTTAGTCATGAAGAATCAAAAGTGTATTAATAATGAATGTAACTGATTAAAGTAACACACACAAAAACTCCCCCACAAAAAACAACTTCTCTCTTTAAAACTCAAAGGTGCTGCCAGAAAATCACCCACTATGCAGACAAACACCCCCTGGACAAACCCCACATGTTTTTACATGCTGGCCTTTGTCCTAATTTACCGAAAAATGCTCCATTTCTTAAATCAGTTCCCATGTTCACCTCTTTTGTGCTGAACAAGGAAAGAAACATGTTTTGTCTTGACTTGTGTTGCTCAATTTGTACGAGTGTGACCCGATAGAGAAATATCATCTGGGTACTTCTGCAGAAATGGTCACATGTATTTGTACGAGGCTTCAGAAATTACAACCACTGCTTTTCTGATTTGGTGGAAAAGTGTAAATAAATTTGGAGCCCCTAAAACTAGACTGTGTGTGTTCAATTGTGCTTTGGGATCCAGTGCTGAGGGTATTTTTCTTTATTTTTTTTAATAGTAATTTTTTACCAGAAATTTAAACTTTACATTTTATATGAAGAGTGTCAAACTTATTTTACATTGATTTTAGCTGGGCAAGACCAGTAAAACTCCCTTTTCTGTCAGTGTAAAGAAGTTTAAGTTTACATTTAATCACTGAGCTATTTTAACAAAAGAACAAGAACTGTGATTTTTTTTTTTTTTCTTTTGGGGAAAAAAAAATTATCAGTTTTTCTGCTTGATTAAAAAAATGCTGCTTTGGGCTTAAATTATAAGAAATAAATGTGTGAAATTACAGAAAAAGTTCCATTAGCTCAGTGTGCAGACTAATGGACACTGTAATTAGAAAATTAGAAATTATTTTATTAATTGAGAATTAATTTTTTTAATGCAACGTAAAAATCTGAAATTAGTATAGTAAATATTGAAGAAAAAAAACCCTATAGCTTTCTAGTATTTCATTGTTTATCTATTACTTACTTCCATTGGTGTAGTATGAATCGTCATGGGAACGTCTTTTCTTTACAGTGGGAAAAGCTGTAAAAAGAATTCTAAAGTCTACAATTTATGTCATCCTTCAAAATTTCAAAAGCCGTTCAATAGGCCACATTGGAGTGTTTTGCAGGCTGATTCTGGACCTTGAGCCTTATGTTTGGCACCCTTGTTTTACATGTTATCTGTCTGAAATTGTTCACTTATTTGACAAACAGCCACTGAAGTTTTGATTTGAAATCAAAAGGAAAGTTTTTATTGTGACTCTGTAACCTGAAAATGAAAGTATTATTAGTACAACTCCAACAGTTTTCCTGCTGACTAAACTAAAATGATTACTGACTGAGTTAAATGTAGGTCAGTCATTATATTTCTGTCTGTGTGATAGTAAGTGAAATATAGGTCAGTTCTTCAGTTATTTGTCCTTTATTAATGCACCTTCATTATAGAGGGTTTCTCATAGGCAGAGCCAGCTTGTCTTTTCTCTGTGATATTGAATATTGTGTCACAGTGTATTCAGATAAACTCATTTGGCCTTTTCTGTTGGTCGTGACAGGAACAATCCAGTAACTGCTGATGAATAAGCTCGGCGCTGACTGTATTCAAGTGTTGTGTAAACAAGAATTAGGGCAAACCTTCTTAGGCAAATATGTACTTCACAGAAATGGAGCTGGTGAACCATCGAGATAAGGAAAGTCTGGCCATGTCACCAGTGAGCCATTTCCTGGCTGTGTTCCCCAACTCCACGACCTCTGTGTCAAGTCCCTGTTGAGTGCAGTTAGCGCTGAGTCATTTCAGTTGTTGCAGATATTTCGGTACACACCACAAAGCTGTGATAGTGTGGAAGTCTTGAGTGCTGTTGTCCTTATTTTTGTTAATCCGTGAAACTCTAAGCTGGCTGCTTCTTTACTAGAGTCTTTTCAGTTACATTCTGTTGTGCGGGCCTTCATGCTGTCGGGCCTCTTCCTCTTAAAAGTCACATGATGAAGTTATGACAGGAGGAATTGAGTCCCCGTGCTTTAACCTGTCTTTTCCAAAGTTACATGTAGCAGTATTTTCCCAGAGTAGCAGGGGAGCTGAGTAAGTTGTTGTACATTCCTGCCATTTGAGCTGACGGCATGAAAAAGAAAATTCTTTATTTGTCAATGAGAAGGAGGGTGAAGAAAAAGTACCGTTTGCTGCTTTTCTTTTTCATATATGAGTCTGTCATCAGTATCTTTAAATGATGGCTAGGGAAAACAAACTAATAAATCATCAATCACTTGATAAAAAACACAGCAGATGCATAAATACTGTTTCCAGGTTTTGTATAGCAAAGTAAGCACACTAACAAAACAGCTTTGCTATAAATCTGTCTTTGTGAGGGTTAGAATGTTCAGTTATTTCCTGAAATGGATTGACAAAGGCTGCAAAGCACGGTGGTTAACACTTTCACCTCAAAGCAACAGCAAGGAGGTCTGCGTGTTCTCACCGTGTCTGCGTGGGCGGTTTGTTAGCCCTGTGGTCAACATGCGACTTGTCCAGGATCTACCCTGCGCTCTCGCCTGTGATAGCTGGGATGGGCTCAAGCCTCACTGTGACCCTGAACTGGATAAGCAGAAAAGATGGATGAATGGGTTTGATAGGGGCACTTACTGCTCTTGATGGTAACTTTTAAGGCAGTAGATTGTGGTGCTGTTGAAGTGCATCATTTGCCTTCAGCAGCATTACATTCCAGACCGTTTAAATCCACCCACTCCTGTCAGTTGGGATTAATACCTTTGTCAAACATTGAACTTACGACGCAGCCTGGCTTTGGTTGCTTTGTCATATTCCATTTTATACAAACATATTTTTTATGTCGAAGTACTGCAGAACCACACTGTTTAGCTCGGGTGTCATCTGTTTACTTTTCCCCCCCCACTTGTTTACAACTATCAGAGGGAGAGAGAGGGGGCTGCAGTTATCCTTGAACCACTAACTGCCGTTCTGCCATAATAAAATAAGAATAATATGTTCAATCAAATATTAATTATGCAAGTTCGTCGATGTTTAAACATCTAGTTACGTACATCTTACTAGTCTCTAGTAATGAAGTTAAATTCAGTTTTATTTATATAGCGCCAAATCCCAACAGTCGCCTCAAGTTTCATTATATCCTAAGGTAAAGACTCAACAATAATATGAAGAAAACCACAACAATTAGTTGACCTCCTGCCCTTGAATTGTGGGTTAGGCTAGGAAGAAATATGAAAAGCTGCAACAACAACAAACATCCCAAAATATCTCAGTGCACTCATTTGTAAAACAGTGCCCCCTGGTGGGGAAGGTTTTTGTTAAAGTCTGTAGAGGTTAATTAAAAAAACAACTTCAAATAAAAGTAGGATTTATTAGACTTATTAGATTTTGTGAGGTGTTTCTCAGTGACAGCTGAGTGTGTTACCAGAACGTTCCCACAGTGCACTGGATTCACACAATGCGCCCTTTCAAGCATTCTGCATATTTCAATAACAAAGATTGTTTCTGTTTTCAAACTGCTGACTGTCACACAATGTCTTTCCGTTGCTCGTACAGAAAATCTTTTTTCCTTTTTTTTTTTAAAAAAATGAGTGCTCGAGGTGAGTCGGTACTCAGACTCTTTTGACCTGCCTTTGTCTCCTCAGGCCGGGAACAGTTCCACGGTCTGGGATCCATGTACTGTCGAGGTGCAGCCGCAGTCATCCTCACTTACGACGTCACCAACTGGCAGAGCCTAGCTGAGCTGGAGGAGCGCTTCCTGTCCCTGACTGACACCGCTAACCATGACTGCATCTACGCCTTAGTGGGAAACAAGGCGGATCTCACAGACTCCAAAGCCCAGCTATGCCACGACTCTGATGGCCTGGTCAAGGACCGAACTGAGTGCAACCAGGAGTGCGAGGTGCTGTCTGGTTGTCCCACGCCGCCGGCCTCCCCTACATCCCTACCTGGCGTGATGCTCCGCAAGCAAGTGATGAATGAGGATGCAGTGGCTCTTTATGGGAGAATACTGCGCTATAAGGGCCTGGAGGAAAAGAGCAGCTTGCCAGCAGAGAAGATGTGCTTTGAGACAAGTGCCAAGACCGGCTATAACGTGGACACCCTGTTTGAGACGCTGTTTGATCTGGTGCTGCCTTCCATTCTAAGGAAGAGGCAAGAGAATCAGGAATCTCCTACTGTGGATCTAGAGGAATGCAGGATGGTCGGCAGCAAGAAGGGAAGATCTGGCTGCTGTTAGGGGCCAAAGAGAGGTGAGGAAGAGGAGGCGGAGGCCACCTGTAGACTCATTTTTAACCAAAGGCAATCACCAGGATAGTCTGACGACCAAATGCATACTGTGATGGTACTTTTCCTTTCTTTTTTCTTTTTTTCCCCTCTTGCCTTAACTGAGACCAAACCGTGTTAATGACCTCTTGGTAAAACACAAATCTACACTTCTGATACTGTGAAGATCATAGTGTCCAGAGAGATTTTTCCCATATTTCTTTGTAAGGAAGGGACATAAAATGCACGGCGCATTATCACTCTTTGTTTCTGAAACTTTCCACTCTAATGACTCGAACTGCACTAATAGCCCAAACGTGCTCCTGAGGACAGATGTCACTGCCGTTTGTCAGCGTTTCACCACCAGAATTTCACGCACATGTAACAGCACTAATTAGTTAGGCTGCACGTTGCACTGTTTATGATGAATTTTAAGGTTTTATTAATCAGACTTTAAAGTTCTGTCACTGTTGATACTGATCTTTATATTTTATCTGCACTTTTTGGAACTTTTCGATGAGTGTATTTAAAAAAAATAAAATAAATAAAAATACAGCTGTTCGAATTTTTAAGCATTCTGTAACAATGCTTATAATAAAGATTTTTTATTTTGCACTTTGCAGTCTGCTTTGTGAGATTCAGAAGGACAATGACACACAAGTGTAACAAACAACATTTAATCTTTCCGATCCGATGAAATAATCATGTTATAAAAACACTATAATTATATTACAATTATATCAGATGTTGTCAGTATTTTTCTGGTCTAATAATTATTCTTTAAGAAGTGCATGTAGATGAAATAGGAGCGTTGTACAGAATTTAGAAAAGATTCTATCTAACAAAGGGTCAGTGACAGGAGCAAGGATTGGCTATGGTCAGACCTCTGTGTTTACATTCTGTCCTGATGGCGTAATCAAGAGGCTAAAAGTGTAAAGGAAAATGATGTAAGTAGTACTAGATTGGATATACATTTAAAAAAACTTGCAGGGATGGGGTCAAGTTCATTCAGATAGTAAAAACGGTATCAGTGCATTGTACGAACGCGTCAGGAAAAGTTACGTGGCTCTGCAGAAGTTGACAAAAGCATAAAACAAGCTAACAGTGCATGGTAATTTTATAAAACTCGGCTTTGTAAGAGTAACTGAAAAGAAGCAGGATAACCCTTTCAAAAGTATCTACAAACACGTGTTCATGAGCTCCAATGAAACCCTTCTCACCTTCATGTGGCTGAAAAGCAGTGTTAGTGTCTTTATGTCGGGCTTTAAATCCTAAACAATAAGAGCATGTAGTTAAACTAAGCATTGCATACATATGTGCATCTTTGGTTCAGCTGTAGTGTATGGTCTCTGATAGTTAACAATGTGTAACTGAGGTAATAAGTTAAAAAATTAAGCACCAAACTACATTTAAGATGATTTTTCTCCACAATACTGCCGCTCTCACCGCCTCTCCTTATTTATCTACAGTGTAACTCAAAGCTCGAGGCATCTCAATCATCAGTCATTGCATATCTGAGCTCTGCGGCTCAGGGAAACAGTTTCCCCATTGACAGTGATCTACATTTTCTGGATCCGCTGTTATCTGATCGGTTTTAGTATTAGACTGCTGTCAATGTGAAGTCCGCTGTTGAGTATTTCACAAGTTCTTCATGCAGACCTGGCAACGGCTGATGCGCGACAGGAGCTGGCCTGCTTTTAGCGTCTCTGATGACGGCTCAGAGTGGAACTGCTGATCTATGGAGGTCAGCCAGAAGCTCTGCTTGTTAGCAAAGTAATGGCAAGTGCCTTTGGCCCCGTTGCACTCGATGAATGGTGTTGTGCGGAAGTCCTCCAGGCACGAACCGGGCGACGACAAGGACTGACCGCCGCCTTCGTTTCCTGCTGCGGTGTGCTGCAAGGACAAAGGTGAAAGGAAATTTTAATCAGGCAGGTGAGAAGTCGAGTTGAACAACTGAAAATGTGTTTTCTCTATCAGCAAATCCAATAATATTAAAATAAAGTCAACCAATACAATTGTTTTGGGGCCAGGGCTGATACTAACACCAGTTACTGGGAAAATAATTATGTGTATTTCTGTAGAAGTAGGACAAGATATACATGTGCACCAATACATCAATCAGTTCTGTTAAAAATATTTCCTACATATTCTGACTTTTAATTATAGAATTTAAACATATATTGGAAACTCTGATTTCTTGTCATATGTGAAGAATGGGGCCATAATTCAGAAAATAAACATCCTGCTGCTTTTAATAAGACTTAAAACTAGAAATTCAGACCATGAATATAACAGAGAAATATTTACTAAGGTCAAAGTTCACACTTTTCTGCACAATTTGACTTCTTTTTTCAACCAGAGGAGTCGCCCCCTGCTGGCTATTAGAAAAAAAATGCATGTTGGTTGCAAGATGGTTTAGGAATTGGATTTATGGTTCACAAAGCCACATGCTACTCTACAACTATGCAACTTCTCTGTCTGCACATTATCCCACACACACACTGTAAATCAGACTTCTGGAACCTGAACCTGAAACTCACCATGAGGAAGGAGTAGCCAATCCACAAGCTGCGCCAGCCTGCAGGACACTGTGGGATGGTGATGTCCTGACTGTGCACTGCTATTGCAACTGATGGAGCTTCACACACTGAGCAGCGGCTGATGTATGGTTTTATGTCGCCCTGCTCTACAGGCATCATAGGTAGCGGGGCAGTTGTTGACAGCCAGTAGGATTTGTCATTTCTGCTGGCGTAGTAACAAATGTCTCCTGGATTGCAGTAGAGGAAGGGCATGGTGCTGAACTTTGAGAGGCAGGAGCCTGCCAAACCTTGAACAAACAGAAAATACAAACACTTTATAAAAATTACAGGAATTTCTGGCTCCTTTGAAGCAAAATGTAAAGAAATTAAATCACTAAATATCACACAAGTGAAAAAAAAAATCAAGCTATTACATATTATATAAATATATAAATTTACGAACTTGTCATGTATAATAAGAAGATGGTATTTTTTTCTTCTTTGAAAGGTTTTGTCTGTGTGGTACACTTTAAATCTGCTAAATAAAACTATTTAAAGTAATCTGACAGAATCTGTCGGTCAACATTTTAAAAGCAGCCTTAAAATAATCAAGAGGTTCATTTCTATCATGCAACACCATCAGGAAGTTACAAATAGTGAAACATTGCTTCTGCGTGACAGTGACCACAAACATGCAGCCGCAGTTGTAAAGAACAACATTCAGCACGAAGAAGCAAGTAAAACTTTAACACACATTAACACATGTAGAGTAATTTTCACACTTAGGATGACTTACCAAGGTCCTGGTTGTGGGCCTTTTCCTGGCCCTCGAGGTACAGCAAGCTGTAGCCATCCCACAGTTTAGCCATACCCACGGGACACATGGGTATCTGATCGGACTGACTGTGTTTCACCAGCAAGTAACCCACACTGACACTGCGGCCAGGCATGCCAGGTAAACCGGAAATTCCCGGGTTACCGTGGTGACCTAATGAGGAATGAGGAGTTCATTCGGTGGTCTTATAACCTACTGAGGTGATGCATTCACATACTCAGTATACCTGAATCATTCAGTATTTCACATATGGCCTCAAGACCTGATAACCATCTACTCTATGATATTACGATAATCCAAACAGACATTTGACATTTTTTCACTAAATCAACACTCACACAATGTTATGGTTCACACCTACTTTAAATCTTTTAATCCAGGTTTTATTAAGCTAATTCCAAAATACCAGAGTATCAGACACACCTTCCATGCCCTGTAGACCAGGGTGGCCAATTTGTCCACCTTCGCCACGCAATCCAGGGATTCCCGGTCTACCACTGATCCCTGGCATTCCTTTTTGTCCAATGGGTCCCATGAACCCTGTACAGAAACAATATCTATATGTATTAATTGGGCCCGACAATTTTTAGGAATGGTCAACAGCAAAAGTTTTACAATAACTAACCTTGATCTCCAGGAAGACCTTGTGCACCTGGATCCCCTATATACCCCTTGGGTCCTCGGATACCCTGTGGTCCAGGAAGTCCCCTTTCTCCTGGAATTCTGATGGAAACTGGAGGAGGACCCTGGTTTCCTGGAGGCCCAGGAAGACCTGGAAAACAGATCATATTACAACAGTGAAGACAAAAAGAAAACGAGCATACATGTACCCACACAGGGTATGATACCTAGAGGTCAGTCAGTATATTATGACTCTATAATTAACCTGGAAGTCCAGTGCTTCCTTTTGGACCGACTGGCCCTCTTTCTCCCTTTACACCAGTCTTGCCAGGTAATCCCATGAATCCTTGCTCTCCTTTCATTCCTGTAACAAAAAAAAGCAGATGAAATTAATCATCATAATATGCCTTAGTAGGACCGTATGGGGCATCTTTGGCACAATCTTTTTGTAGCTTAAGCTTCTTTGTGTGATTTTTAGGTAATTCAACAGTATTTCTTTGACCTAAATTACTAGTAAGAAGTCTACCATCCCAAAAAACTGATAGTCATGTGAAAAAGAAACTTTTCACAGGAGTGCTGTGAGCACCATTACTGCTTCCATAGGAATTAGGAGGGTAAGTAGCAAATGCACTTGATTAACTAATCACCGGGGAGTGTGACCACCTCTAAAAAGCAGACATTTAGGCAGTTTGCTGGAATGGGGGTTTCGAGTGTGAGTTATCACAATCTTCCCAGGAGTGGGCATCCCTGCAACTTTATCCTGTTTCAGACTGTGCAATGCTTAGAGAAACTCCAAAAACCCAAGCCTACATCTCAGACCTCATTTAGCTAAATGTTAAAGTTAATGGCAGAATAATTAGAAATTAGTTTGGAATGGTTGCCAGAGAAAAATTATTTTCTCTAAGAACATCACCATATGACTTAGGTTTGCAAATTTACCTCTGAATGCACACAAGACTTCCGGAACAATGTCCTTTGGACAGCTAAACCCAAAGTGGAAGTGTTTGGCCATAATGCACGGCACCACATTTGGTGAAAACCTAACCCAGCATATCAACAAACACCTCATACCCACTGTTAATCACAGTGGTGGAGGGGTGAGGATTTTGGCTTGTTTTGCAGCCATGACGCCCTGTTACTTTTCAGTCACTGAACTCCTCTGTGTACCAAAGTATTCTAGAGTCCAATGTGAGGCCATCCGCCTACCAGCTAAAACTCGGTTGAAAGTGGGACATGCAATAGGACAATATCCCAAGCAAACCAGTAAAGCTACAGCAGAATAACAAAAAAAAAAAGAGAAAAGAATCAAGGTGGTAAGTTGGCAACACAAATGGAGAGCTTTGCATTAATGAATACCTGCAAACCTCAATGAACTGAAGCAACATAAAGAAGAGGGGGCCAAAAGTCATCCACAGCAATGTGTGAGACTGATATAGTTGCACAGAAAAAAAAATACTTCAAGTAAGTACAAGCTACCGAATACTACAGTGTGCTTAATTTTTCATAGGACACAAAGAGTACAGTGACAATGTTTTTTTATACAAAACTGTACTGTTGTGACAAACTCTAGAAATTAAATAATACTGTTGCAATTCCATTAGCTGATTATTTGACCATGTACACTCATGCAGTACTAATTTAAACACAGTTAAATGTTTTAATTTAATCCGTACCTTTCTTCCCAGAAATACCATTTGACCCTATGTATCCAACTTGACCTTGATCTCCTTTAATTCCTTTCCTTCCTGGGAATCCAGGAAAGCCATTTATTCCTGTTACACCCTGCTCTCCTGGGGGAGCGTCCACACCAGAAAAACCTCTGTTTCCAGTGAAACCTGGAAAATACGTCAATACGGGTTAATAAATACAGATAAATTGAAGACAAAGCATCCCAGTATACTGGTGTGAAATAACAATGGTTTCCTTTCACAAAACTGAATCTTTTTTACCTTGGTATCCTTTAGGCCCAGCAAAGCCAGAGTCCCCAAGGGGTCCCCTTCTGTCTGGGGTCCCATTTAATCCTGGGGGGCCACGGAATCCTTGTGGGCCAGGTTGTCCTTGATCACCTGAATGGATGAAACATGGGATTGTGTCAGCTTTAAGAAAGTTGAATTGTATTACAAATAGGTCTTATTAATGCATGACGGTAGAGACTAACCATGAGGTCCCTGGAAGCCTTTCGAACCCAGTGCACCTGGAGGACCTGGCTGGTTATTAGGGTCACCGCTGTCTCCCTTCTGTCCTTTAATTCCCGTCTCCCCAGCAGGTCCAGTGATGTTTGGACCTGATGGAAAAAGCCAGGAAATGTGGGGTTACTAAAGTCTTTGCAACATAGAAAAAGCAAGACATATCTTTCATTCTGTTTAGGCTGGATTTAATTGTTGCTTTAATGTCTATGAATACACAACCAATGAAAGACAAAGACACATTTTGATATTATGTTTAGATTCTAACCCCCAGCTTGTGATGCTATTTTTCGCTATTTTGGATGTTCTTTATCCACTATCCTTTGTGTATCTGAAGTAGTGGTTGACCTTTATTTTGAAATATTAGTGGTATATTCCAGTAGAGGTATTATACTCTATATGTTTTAGCATTGCACACAGGGAAAAAATGTCCATGAATTCTTGGAAAATAGTACCTGGTGTTCCAGTGAAACCCTTCTGCCCTTTCAATCCATCTAATCCATCAAGACCTTTTGGGCCAGGAAGACCTGTACACATTTTCATAGTACAGAATAATATTGGAGAAAACAGGCATGTAGTTTGAAGAGAAAGAACAGGACAGTTATCTGATACCTTTGACACCCCGGAAGCCAGGAATGCCTGGTTGGCCCTCTTGCCCAGGAGAGCCTGGAAGGCCCTTTTGACCTTGATTACCAGAAGTTCCCTTCTGCCCATCCGATCCTATGAAATATATACATGTAAATGCAGTGTCATGCATATATAATATCTAGCATTCAAAACTGTACAATTAGGTGGTCAGTGTGAGTGTTCTACCTGGAAATCCTGGTAATCCCAGAATGCCTGCCTCTCCCTTCATGCCTTTAATACCTTCAAAGCCAGGTATACCTCTGTCCCCAGTTGTTCCAGTTAGTCCTGTCTGGCCTTTAAGAGGGATATTAAATCATTTAATTTCAGACCATCACTAGTTAACAATTGCTAATCAAAACAAGAAAAGAAGAAATTTGATGAGCTACAGTTTGTACCTGGCTCTCCTAGAAATCCATTCTCTCCTCTCAATCCAGGAACTCCAGGAAGGTCTATACGAGGGCCTTTCTCACCTGTGAAATTTATTACAATTTAACACCACATATGTCTGTGAAGGTTCTCAGTCATCCAGGTCATCGTAGTCAAAGGAGCTTGCAAAGAAAAGCGTCTGGACTTCTTTAAGTTACTTGAAGACGTTTCACCTCTCATCCGAGAAGCTTCTTCAGTTCTAAGGTCAAATGGTGGAGAGTCCCAGATATAAACCTAGTGGGAGTATCCCCCCACAGAGGGACAAAAGGACCCCCTGATGATCCTCTAATCGCCTGAGCCAAGGTGTGAAACTGGGTGTGGGTCCCAATCAGCCAGAGTTTCGGGTGTGTTCATTGTGAAACCTGGCCCCACCTTATCATGCGAATTCCTGAGGTCAGATGGCCCAGGATGTGAGTGGGCGTTAAGGCGTCTGGGAAGGGATCTCAAAACTGGATTATAGATGGCAGAGAGTTGGTGTCGTAAACCCCCGCCTCTGTTCAAAGATGGTCGCTCACAGTGGACATAGATGGCTTCTTTCACTCCTCTTTCAAACCATCTGTCCTCTCTGTCCAAAATGTGAACATTGGCATCCTCGAAAGAGTGTCCTTTATCCTTAAGATGCAGATGGACAGCTGAGTCTTGTCCTGTGGAGGTGGCTCTTCTGTGTTGTGCCATGCGCTTGTGAAGTGGCTGTTTGGTCTCTCCAATGTAGAGGTCTGGGCATTCCTCGCTGCACTGTACAGCATACACCACATTGTTAAGTCTGTGTTTTGGCGTTTTGTCAGAGAGGACAGATGGTTTGAAAGAGGAGTGAAAGAAGCCATCTATGTCCACTGTGAGCGACCATCTTTGAACAGAGGCGGGGGTTTACGACACCAACTCTCTGCCATCTATAATCCAGTTTTGAGATCCCTTCCCAGACGCCTTAACTCCCACTAGGTTTATATCTGGGACTCTCCACCATTTGACCTTAGAACTGAAGAAGCTTCTCGGATGAGAGGTGAAACGTCTTCAAGTAACTTAAAGAAGTCCAGACGTTTTTCTTTGCAAGCTCCTTTGATTAACACCACATACAATTTTCCCTCATGATCACTATAATCAGTGTTTAAATCTCAGAATGTCTGAAATTAAAGTTCCTGGTTGTACCTCTGTCTCCCTTCCTTCCTGTTTCACCCGATGAGCCATAGGCACCAGGACTCCCTTTAGTTCCCTAAAAAAGTTATATGTGGACAATTAAAAACATATGCACACACAGGAATGATGTCTGCGAGAAAAGAAACGTGCTGAACATGCAGGTAAAAAAATGAATTTTTACAGACGAAGCTGAAAATATAAATTTAGGATTTAAAGAAGTTCTCAAACCATCCAGGAAGGGAAGATAGAGAAAGAAATTGTAAAGGTCAGAGGGTCAAGATACATAACTAGACTTTATCCTGGATCAGTTTATCCTGAATCACTTTACACCTGTTTTTTATATTGCACTCCAATAGTATCCTTGGGCCTCACTGTCTCTAAATCACACTCAACTATATAAAACTTTTAAACAATATTTTTCTTTGGAGAAGTACTACTTCTATAGGAAGTTTAGGGAACTTTAGCTTTTAGCTGCTAACTGCTCCACTATATCCACCTACTAGAATCTAGCTGCACCTGTCTGCTGTTTAGCACTGATGTGGTGGGAGTGGGGGGTGTTCTGTGGCTACATAGAGCTAAAACACAGACATAGAGCTTGATCGTTTTACTGTGAAGTAAAATCTTTATATAGGGACTGGCTTCAGCACTACTGATGGTAGGTGCATTGTCTGCTAGCAAATGCTGCTAGCACTAGCCGTGGTGAAAACAGTGCATGATAAGCTGAACGGGCCTTTTACAGCACCTGTACACTAGTGCAAGGGGATAATTTTTTTAGAGACAGGGATGCTAGTATTAAGTCTGCAGTTTCAAACTTTTTTTCACAACTAAGCTGAGCGCAGGAAATATAAGCGAGTACATACTTTATAGCATGTTCATGTACAGCACTAGCAAAGTGTAAGGTGCACTGCATAGATGTCTCATAGAGATAAAGTTGGACATTCCAGTAAGTCAGTTACTTCAGCTGACTTGCTTTAGAGCCTTCCTCAAGTGAGTATTGGAAGACTTCCACATCTTGTCGCTGACTTCTTCACTCAGACCTGGATGTTGCCCCTTGATAACTGAATGAATTCATTTTATTGATAGTTTCACCTTTACACCGGGCATTCCCCCGAAACCAGTAATTCCTCGGTTTCCAGTTATCCCTGGCATTCCTTTGATTCCTGGTAGCCCCTGCGGACCTGGATCTCCTTGATATCCTTTCTCATTGCTGGGGTCCCCGGGGAAACCATGGGTTCCCTCCTCCCCCGGCACACCGGGAAAACCCTTAGAGCCTTTGGAAAAGAGTAAGATGTGACAAAGTTAGGGGTGAGAGAGCAGAGGAATTGAGACAAAAGGAGGAAATAAATTTTGATTTGAGCTTCACACCTCTTGCCCCAATGAAACCTTGATTTCCTACAGGTCCACCCTCTCCCTTGAGTCCTTTCATTTCAACAAGCATCTGTGGAGGAACTTTTGGTTTCTCCCCAGGAGGTCCTGTCAGACCACGATCACCTAGCAGACAGTTGTGGTCAGTTGTTGAGTTTTTGTCCAGTTTCAAAACAGCTCAAGGAATCTACAGGTGCCAGTCTCACCTTTTTCTCCACCTTGGCCTTTTATTCCTTTTAGGCCTACTTCACCTTGCAGTCCTGACTCTCCTTTCAGTCCACTGTGGCCCTTTAATCCGAGATCACCACTACGACCCTCAAAACCTGACATGCCATGTGACCCTTTGTATCCTTAAAATGGAGGAACCACAGAACATTTTGACAAATGGTGGGCATGTTCACATAATTTATTTTGTGTTTATTTATGGTCTTAAGCATTTGATTAATTAAGAAACAAACCCTTCATTCCTGGAACGCCAGGGCGTCCATTTAAACCGGGAAATCCTGGATCACCAAGTGGGCCACTCTCTCCGATGACGCCATCATTTCCAAATTCCCCTGGGATACCTTTTAAACCAATAGGTCCTGGAGGACCTGGGTCTCCTTCATTTCCCCTCTCTCCAGTGAAACCTGGACAACAAGACATAAGAGGGATGTCAGACATAAATGTGAAGATTTGTGGAAATGTACACCTGTGTATATATTCTTCTAACCTGGGTGTCCAACTGCACCATGTAGCCCTTGGGGACCTGTCCTCCCAGGATCACCAGGATAGCCAAAATTGCCATCTGGTCCAGGCTTTCCTTCCTCCCCCAGCAGCCCTGGAGGGCCAACCTTACCCTTTAAGCCAGTCATACCAGGCATGCCACCCATTCCTGGACAAGTAGATGGATATAAACCATGAATCATACCTATCAAATTAGGGATTTGAAAAAATGAAAAAGAGAAACTGCTTACCTGGATAACCTGGTTCTCCTTGTTCTCCCGAATGGCCTTTAAACCCTCGAAGTCCAGGCAGTCCTGGGTCTCCGGGTGATCCAGGCATTGCATCCAAGATTTCTCCATGAACACCCTTTTCACCCTGTGTTCCATGCCGACCAGACATCGCGGATGAGCCGGCGACTCCTACGGAGCCTTTACTGCCTGGGGTTCCCAAGTCTCCACGAGGGCCTGTAAAACCTGTTTAAAGAACCAATAAAAGAAAATATAGACTAAAGATAATATTTCAACCAACGATTAGAACAGTTCTATCTACAGGACTATTGCACAGTTGGGGCCAGATTTACTAAACGGGGAAAATTAGCATGATGCTACAGTACAATCTCAAAAAAAAGGGCTGATGGGAGTGCAAAGGTCTGCAGATGATCTCCTAAAAATGCACAAATTAATAAAGTCATAGCAAGTTCATCAACAGCGACCAACACAATGAACAAAAAGCAGCTCAAATTAGTGGGTCAAAAACCTGATGAGAGAGAAGGTTCAAAGAAACTAAAAGACTGACACTATGCCTCTTAAGGAAGTACCAACAGTAGCCTTTTAACACCAAAAGAGGGTTTTGTGCAAGTGTATACTGTTACTAAAACTGGTCCTTGGGATTTTCTTATCAGTCTTCACCTGGTGGTCCAGGGGGGCCACCAATGCCTTGATCTCCTAATTCTCCTTTCGTTCCCCTTACTCCATAGAAACCCTGTGGTCCTTTTTGGCCAGGAAGACCTGTTGGATCGAGCGTAAAAGAAGGTATCAAAACATAGTTCCCCTGCAAGGAACAAAGCATAGCATCAGGGTCTTGATATTTTACCTTTAACTCCTGATAATCCAGTAGGCCCTGGAAGTCCAGGTGATCCAGGAGGTCCTACAAATGTATCACAAGGGCCTGAGAAGAAAATAACAAACACGATATTCAGGACAAGATTTTAAATGTGCGTCAAAGTGTTTAGAAAGAACTACTTTGGTGAAGGTGAACTTTTACTGCTGCCCAGCGTGAACGGTTTTGAGAAAGTGACATTATCTTTATCTTTATCCTTACATCCTCACACTGAAATATTTTAAACATTTCATAATTCATCATGCATCCCAAACAAATAACCTAGAAGCAAAGCACAACAGAGTAGTCACAATCGAAGCAATAAGGTGAAAACGTTGTTATGCCAGCTACCTGTTACATCCACCTGTCCTTCTCCTCCTGTCAGACTACAGCCGCCTTTCAGTTGCAAATGAGGGAGAATGAAAGAGAGAGGCATTCGAAATAAGAGTTATTCAAAAGCACAAGCATTATCTCAATCAAGCTCAGCTGCAGCTGGTTTGAGAGATGGAGCTCCTGCAACAAAGAGATAGCAGGAGGCAAAGGAAGAAAAGTCAATAAAATGGAAAACAATCTACATGCATCGTCCTCTTTTAAACACCGGCCATTAATCGTCATTCCCATTTGACTTCCTTGCATTAAGTGACAAAAGAGAATATTTTAAAAAAGACAAAATAAAATGTAATATTTAGTAGAGTGAAAATGAGTAAAATGCCTGTAAGGAGACAAAGCCTTAGAGGAGATATATGCAACACCACAAATAAGACAGAATAGAAGTAGGTAAGGAGGCAGCTCATTACCTGGACTGCCTGGTGTTCCTGGACTTCCATCATAGCCAGTGAGACCGTCGTCACCAGGTAAGCCACGCACACCTTTGACACCCTCAAGATTTAGACCTGGTTCTCCGCTCAACCCTACTGCGCCCGGTCGACCAGAAATACCTGGGAAACCTTTGTCCCCACGTTCTCCCCTGGGTCCTTCTCCCTATTTATATGGACCATCACAATCACTGCATTTTAAGATTGTTGGTACTCAAGCGAGGCAAGTAAAGGGAACAAATGAGCAACAAATAGTTTAGGATAAGATGCAAATCACAGAGTAGGAGACTTTTTTAAAGGTAAAGACAATGTGAAATAGTGATGGACTCACTGGAGGACCTCGGTTGCCAGGCAAACCAGCCTGACCACTTCTGCCTGGAGCCCCAGGTGCTCCTGGCTCACCATCTTTTCCTAAATCTCCTAGGTCACCGTGATGTCCTGTTGGGAATACAAAGACATTGCCAGGCATGCAAACAATCACAAACACAAATAAACATGGTATTTCTTTTCTTGCTCACTTGTAACTCTACTGTTGATCTGAAATAAGACAAAAATAAGATAAGAGGCACCTTTCTCTTTGGCGATAGTTGTGTCCCCCTTACGACCTTTTGGGCCTGGCAAACCATCGAGCCCAGGAAATCCCTATAGCACAAGAGAACAAAGCGGAGGGGAATAAGGAAATGTTTGGGGTTTTTTTTTGGGTTTGTCTTATTTTCTACAGGTTTTTCTTTATTTTGCCTTACTGCGAACCCCTCGTCTCCTTGGAGACCTGGATCTCCTGGATCACCTTCCTGACCAAACTCTCCAGTCATCCCCGGATCGCCAGGATCACCGGGATGGCCGAGTAAACCAGGTATAGCATTTACAACGTTGCACTGACATTCTCCATGATCACCTAAACGTACACAGGAGGAAATTGTTCTGATTAAATGACTGCTTTTTTATTTATTTATAATATTAACAGTTTAGAAAACTACTACTTCACCTTTTGGTCCTTTGGAGCCTGCGTTTCCAGGCCTTCCTCTCTCACCTGGGGCTCCCTTGTGGTACTCTCCCCCTAAAGGCAAATAAAAGTATAATACATAAAGATGTAACAGATTTTACAAACAGAGACAACAATAAAAGTAACCTGATTCACTCACATGTCCCTTTTGGTCCAGGAGGGCCCATCTCCCCGCTGCGCCCCTTGACTCCCTGTGGTCCTGCACTGAGAGCAGGGCGTCCTGGTTCACCTTGTTGGCCCTTGTCTCCTTTATCTCCACCAAAACCTTCTGGCCCGAACAAAACGAAGACTGATGGAAACAAACGACGTTTTCAGAAGTTATTTCTGCGGCTATAACAGGAGTTTTGACATCGGCACACGCCTCCTATCACAGTGGTACAAATATAGTCTTAAAGTTGCTTAAATCAGGGGTGTCAGGCTCCAGACCTCAAGGGCCGGCGTCCTGCAGGTTTTAGATCTCACCCTGAGTCAACAAACCTGAATAAATGATTAGTTCATTACCAGCCTCTGGAGAACTTCAAGACACGCTGAGGAGGTAGTTTAGCCATTTAAATCAGCTGTGTTGCATTAAGGATACATCTAAAACCTGCAGGACACCGGCCCTCGAGGTCTGGAGTCTGACACCCCTGGCTTAAATCATTCCAATTTCTATTAACTTTGGAAAGTCAAACAAGGAACTCTCAACCTATAACATCAAATAGGGTTACCTAGTAGTTTCATATGTAAAAAAACCAAAAAACAAAAGCTATTTTCCAAGTTTTAGTTTTAAGTATCAGGACATGATAAAAATCAGGGCTTTCCAGATTGATTTATTGATTTATATACAACCAAAGATGAACAACAACATAGCATGTATTACAGAAAGCAAAAGCTGCTGTGTGAAGAACTAAGTACAACCTTACTGCCTCCATAGAAATTACAAAGGTAAGTAGTAGGCAGGAGCCAGCAAATTAACCCGAATGTCAGAATACAATGTTCAAAGAATCAAACAAACCCAAGAGCTCAGCCTCCACAGACCTCAGTTAGCATGTTAGCCGTTAAAGTTCATGACAGTAGAATAAGAAAAAGACTGCAGGTTTCTTTGGGAGAGTTGCCAGGAGAATGCTTTTCTCTTTAAAAAGAGCATGGCCGCATGACTTTGGTTACCTTATCATTGGGTGTACTTAGTTCTTCATACACTGCTTCTGTATTTTGGCTCAGTGAAAGAGACCTGGACTGCATGGCTATTTATATCTCTTGTCCTTCATCCGAAGCACTGAGACGATATCACTCATTTTGATTGACGCTACTTTTCAGAAGTGAGCACAGCAGGGCAGACAGTTTTCTGAAGTATGTAGTAGTAAATGCTGTCATCAAAAGGCAAGTGGAGGTTAACCCATTCCCATCTTTTTCTGCTTAGGCTACGCACAAGGGGAAAATGTGAGTCACCACAAAGTCACAAGTTAGGCAGATTTTGACAGATGGTTCCTCCACAGTGGAAACACAACTCCAACAAGGCCTGGGAAACTAATACTACTACTGTAACTGGGTGAAGGTGAAGGTGGTAGAGGTGGAGTTTTTAACCATTTTATTTCTCCATATGACGTGAAAAGGGAAACTACTTATGAGTCTTACAAACAACGTGTGACTCAAAAAGGCAACTGCTGATCTTTTACCGCATCGGTAGAAACCTGGTGGTGCTTACTAGAGAGAACAGCAGCTGAAATGACAGTTTTATTTTTTACAGTTGTTGGGATAGAAGAAGGGAGTACACAGAAGATTATTACAAAGGCCCATAAGACCACACATTAGCTTCCTAAGTTTGTGTTTATTGATGTTAGTTATATCAAACTCCAGGCAACCGGCCAGGGTTTTTAACGTTTCCCACACTTTCCCGTCAAAACATAATAACAGAATCTTTGCCCCACATAGTTTTTTGGGATCTGTTCACATGATCCTTTTAAGGCCTGAACCATGAAATAATTGCCAGAAAATGCAGGCATTTTTTTTTTTTGCAATTTAGTCCTTAAAATCTATTGTGCTGTTTCTTTCGATTTTCAGGGAGAAACAAAAATCACACTGATAATGTAAAAGCCTCAAAAGCTCATATATCAGATATGATACACTTGGCTTTAAAGGGCTGTTCACGTGTTAGCAGGTCGAGCCACAAATAACCAGTATGAACGTGCAGCAGTCAGCTGCTCTTTTCATAACAACTGCGATGTTGTTTAAGTCAAAGGTTTCATGTCCTTCGAAAGCTTCTGTTTACATACCTTGTTGTTCTTCAGAGGCAGGAAGTCCTGGCAGACCAGGAACACCTTGGTCTCCAATCGAACCACTCTCTCCAGGTAAACCTTTCTCGCCAGGAGGACCGGCTTATAAAGTCAAAGAAAACACAAGAAGCATTTTTTAGCATTTACGCAAAAGGTAACATCAACAGCTTCCAGGCATGGTTTGCTAAGAAATCATTCAGACAATGGTAAACCAAACTCTGTAACACTGTTCGTATAGAATTAGTCTTTGTTGCGTTACTTAATAATACTGATTTCAGTGTCACTTTATTAATGTTGGACCATCTTTGTTTCCATGTCAGTATAACAACGATTTCTAAGGTACCCTCAACCAGATGCCATGAACAAATGTTGTGTTGACATCCCTCCTGGACAAGAGCCTTGACTGAACTCTGAGCTCATGTAGACTACAATAACCTTCTTTGGAGTCACTTGACCTTTGACCTTAGTAAACTTGCCTCATTCCATTGAGTGGCTTGTCAGCACAGTTTCAGATTTATCTTAATCAAAATATTTTTTCTGGTTTCCACTGACTCATTATTTGACTGTTTCTCTTGTGTTAGTTACTTACCTGCTGAGTCCCAAAAAGGTCCTTGTGAAATCACCTCTCCTGGGTCACCGATAACACCCTGAAACACAAATACAGTCTTTCTGTACTCCTCTGTACTTCAACTAATAAGATATTTGACTGTCTGTGTGTGACTGTCACGTACACATTGTGCTGTTTTTAATCACAATATCATAACTAAGCCATTTATTCTAAATAACTGTCTATACCTTCTGTTGACCAGTCCATTCAGACTGTCAGTCATTTAGAAAAGAAATGAAACAGCATCAGGTGCTCACCTTAGGACCATCTCTGCCTCTTGGTCCTCTTTCACCGTAATCACCCTAAAGAGAGACGTGATTGTCAGATTAATAAACTGTGTTTTATATTATTTTAAGAATACAACCATAACGTGACATCTCTTTTTACCTTTCGTCCAGGTCTTCCATTTGCACCAGGTAGACCCTAGAACAGAAACCAAAGCAGCAGATGACATAAGAGCAGGACAAAGGAAAGTGGTTTGATAGCATGTTTAGAAGTATGCTGAGCTAACCCGTGGTCCAGGCATTCCTTTTATTCCACGCTCTCCTTTGTTGTCTGCCTGAAATCACACAAAATAAATCCAGTTAATTAGAAATAATAATAATGATGAACATCGCACTTGTGTGGATGTGTTATATCTGTGTTTGTGATCTAAATGTGTATGATGAGTCATTAGTGGTAACATACCAGCGCCCCTCTTTCTCCTTTTACACCTTTGTCTCCAGGAGGACCCTAAAACAAAGTATTTTTATGATATATGTTAGTGCTTGTGACGCTCCCTTTCATTTTATCTTCAAAGGTTTATGCGCAAAAATGAGGACCTGAAATTCAGTTGCATTGAACAGAACTTGCTCATGTGTATCGTTTCCTGGAGGCCCTGGGGGTCCAATTTCTCCCTGTGGTGAGAGCACACATACACAGAACTGTTAGGAGCAAAATATATGAAAAATATAAAAATATATTATACTTCATCCTTTTCTCGCTGTTTCCCCTTTCTTAAGAATGGCTTCTTTACAGCCAGCCTGTTTCTTAAACATATGAATTTTGTTCACCTCCTGCAGGCATCCTATTTTGTCCTCCACTAGTTCAGTTTCTTAAAATTTTTAAGGACATCCTGCTGAGATATGACACGTAATATTTCTTTGGTAATAACCTTGCTGATGCAAAATAAACCCAAAACTGTTATGCCTGGCAAACTGTTTTCTCTTTGCCATTTTTCTTCATAAATTCATTCAAAGAAAAAGGAACAAACGATGTGATTTTGTGGCAGGTTGTTAGTAACAAAGTGCCTAAACATACCATTACAGTTGGTTCTCTGCTACATTTTCTGTTATGTGTAAACACAACAGTGTCATGGCTCCTGTGTCATTGACACATTGTTTTGAGTTTTTTGTTCTTTGTTCTGGCTTAAGAGATTTGCTGCTGCGTTTTCAGTGTTCTTGTAGTTATGTTTTTGGTTTTGCTGGAGCACTACGTCTTTGATGGTGATTGAGTCCTTGAGTTTCTGTAAATTTCTATTTCCAGTTAGTGTTCTGGCTTTTGTTTTTTGTTACTTTTTTTTTTAGCCAGCCTGTGTTTCCTGAGTCTTGTCTTGTCTAGTCTGTCTCTTTGTTTGTCACTTCCTGTTTTATTTTGTTAGTCTTCGTCTCATGTGCTTCACGTTCAGTTTTGTTCCCCTCGTCTTATTAGTAGATTCTATTCAGTTGTGTTCCCTGGTGTCGCTTTTGTGCCTTATTGCCTTGTGTATATTTAAGTTTTCAGCCTTCCTCTGTTCTTGGTTATGTTGTTGTCAAACCTTCCCATAAAGCTGTGTTTCCTGTGTGTTCTGTGTCCCATTACAGACGTATAGGTTAATTCAGTGTTTCCCAACCACTGTGTGAAGATTATCCAACTTCACCTGATTGGTACTATAAGCGAATGGTGTGTAGTGACAGGCAGAACAATTACATTATCTTCCACTTGAGGGCAGTACAGCTGCTTGTTACAGATAGGTGGGTAGCCAACAGAAAAGACTGTTTGCTACAGTCATTGGTTAAAACAGAAGAAGACGACTAAGAAATACAAAAGTACATAGCCATGCTGGCGATGGATAATTATTTGAAGATGATGTGATTAGTCTGACCTGGCTCAACTAAACAGGCCCAGGGTTCACACCAAGTAAGTAAAATGAGAGTAAATTTTCATTATATTTCAATAAATATACTTTTTGTGACATTTTTGTTTGCTTGCGTGCCGTGTGATTTTTCCAATGTGAAATATGTGTTGTGGCTCCAAAAGGTTGGGAAACACTGGGTTAGTTTACCCTCCAGAGTTCACCGAGTGTCATAGTGTAATGTTTTGAAGAGATTTCTGCGTTAAAGCCACTTTGGGTCCACCTTTACTTGCCTCACTGCTGCACTTGACACTCGTTCATTGCTAAAATTAGGTGTCTTTTTTATGCCTAATTGACTAAAAAACAGAACCACATTCCTCTGAAAATGGTCAGGTAAGGAGATTGAGTGAAAACGCAGCCAATGTCCCCCCCCAAAAAAAATAAATAAATAAAGGAATTTCAGAAAGCCTGGTGAACTCTTGTTCAAGACTATTTTAATAATGAAAAACAAAACAACCTCTAGCTTCTTGGAACACAAATATAAAGACATCAGTGGTGCCACCAGACTGTTGCACAGTCCTACTTAGAAGATAGATTTACTACAAAATACCTTTTTTTAAAACAAAACAAAACAAAACAAAACAAAAACTTTTCTCTTTGATTTTCATTGTTTTACAATGTAACACTGGATATTTTCCCTATAAAAGCTTTTAAAAATCTATCACTACCTCACATTCTTAGAGCAGAATTGCTTCTGTAGCTGTGCTGCTAACACTTCACCAACATCTGTCCCCAGTTTGAAAATGAATCTGTATTTGTGTAGCTGCCAGACAAATATTCAGGAATTAAAAGAAAAAATACTTTTAATACCCAATGAAATGTAAAAGAGATGCAAATACGTTTTTCACACATTTACAGTTATTGAAGTAGCAACACACACACACACACACACAAACACAAATGATCACTCACTAGATCTCCTCTGATTCCCTTAATGACTCTGGTCATCGTACCCTGTCAGAAAGAAAACATAATTTGAATGTTTATTTTAAACACATTACATTCACTCACTGGTCACTTCATTATGTGCACTTTATCCAGTGCTCATTAATTAAAATATCTAATCAGCCAATCACATGCCAGCATGTATTCAAAAATGAAGACATGACAATCTGCTCAGATATAAATGTGTGATACTATCATATCACTATGGAGCAAAATCTCTGAGGGATGTTTCCAGCACCTTGTTGAATTTATGCAATGAAAAATTGTGACAATTCTGAAGGCAAAAAGCCTAATGAAGTGTCTACATAAGTGTTTATTTAATATTGCTACCTTACCTTTGGTCCAGGGGGACCTGGAGGACCTGGGGGACCCTGGGAGAAGACAGAAGGATATTCGTATCAATCACGTTACATAATGACAGGTCTAAAACTATAAAATAACAACTAAACTAATGAATTGAAAGATGTGAACCTTTGGTCCTTGCACGCCTCTGTAACCTCTTGACCCTGGATCTCCTGGAAACCCCTGAATAAAAAAAAAAAGGATCAAATCGCAGATCTTTGGGGGACACTGCAACCACATAAAAGTAATTTTCTAGGTTCTTTAAAGGATCTTACAAATGCTCCATCAAATCCTGGTGTGCCGGGATCACCCTGAGGAGGGACGGTTAAAGATGCATAAAGTTAGTAAGTTTGATATTATATGGATTAAGTCTTGTCACGCCATGAATATAATGTTTTGCACTTGGATGTTCTTCTTAAGAAAAGGCAGGTTTGGTGTGGAGTCCTCTTTCTCACCCTGAATCGCCGCATATACACACTGATCTCCAGATTGTCTCCCTTCTCTCCTTTCCTGCCTGGTTGTCCCTGAGAGTTGAAAACAAAATATACAGTAACTTACGGGACATCAGTCTCTTTGTATTAATAACTATCTAAGCAGACTTGGCATTACGCACAGGAAAACCTTGGGAGCCTTGAGAGCCGGGAAATCCTGGTGCCCCTGAATCTCCATGAGTCCCGTTACAGCCATCTGCACCTGGCTTCCCTCTGGACCCAGCTTGTCCTGGGTGTCCCTGCAGAGAGAGCGACACAAGCAGAATCAACACTGTTTTCCTTCTCTCACCCCAACCAGTCGCGGCAGATGGCCGCCCTCACTGAGCCTGGTTCTGCTGGAGGTTTCTTCCTGTTAAAAGGGAGTTTTTCCTTCCCACTGTCACCAAAGTGCTTGCTCATAGGGGCTCATATGATTGTTGGGTTTTTCTCTGCATGTATTATTGTAGGGTCTACCTTACAACATGCAATAAGTGCACTGAGGCAACTGTTGGTCTAATTTGGTGTTGTATACATTATCTTGAATTGAATTAAACTGAACACTCTCCCACAACGTTCATCCCGACAGCATGGTGTACTTACAGGAATACCGTTGTTGCCAGAGAAGCCAGGTATGCCAGTCATTCCCTGTGGAGCAACAAGAATTGCACATTAAACAAAATAGCTGTCATTGTCATGTGTTTAATAGTTTACAGAGATGAGACATGAGCACTTACCACACTTCCTTTAGGACCTATGTTTCCATCACGACCACGGTCGCCTTTCTGCCCCTTTGGGCCTTGGATGCCTTCCTCTCCTGTTCGCCCAGGTGGCCCCTGTGGGCCCTGCGGACCAAGAGGCCCAGGACGGCCCTGAAATTGGAAAGATAGGAAAAACAGAGTTGATAAATTTTAAGTCAAGGATGCAACACATCAAATAAACTTCATATATGAAAAAAAACCTTTTAAGAATAAATTGTCAGTTATCTTCTTTTGTTTCAGTCATGACTGTTAAAGCTAACACTGGACATATCTCTGTTAGCAAAAGCGGTGAGAGCAAAGAAATCGCTTACTTACCTGGTTTTAATTCCATAAGGAAACAAATTAATGAGAATAAGACGAGTGTTATCAAGAGATACAAAAACAAACAAACAAAGGAACCAAAGCATCACAACACTGCAACAGAAATGTGTCAAGCTGCATTCTGATTCAATAATAATTCCCAGTTTTTCCCTTCTCCACACTATTTTTTATTTTTCAAACTTCCAGTTGGAATTTTGGTTTAGATCACCAGGGGGAGACATACACTTCCCTATCTTTTTCCTTACCTTTCCCCTTCTCTTTACACCCACCCAGTGGCTAAACTTTATACTGCAAATACCCACTAACATGCCTCTTCACTCATGTTAGCTCTTTTTAACTTTAAATGAACAGACTAAACCACACTCACAGAAATATCTGCCTGGAAACAGTTCAAACACGATAAACATCAGCTGGAAATGTGGCACATGCAGGACCTGAGAGCTTCTAAGAGCTGTGCACACTGTTATTTTAGGACAGCGATAGGGCAGCGAGGAGATTAAGTTAATGTAAATAAAGCCAGACTCTGTTGTCAAATGTCTCAGTAATGAAAAGAGAAAGGGCAGTTGAAATGGCTGTTCAGCCATATTCAGAGCGTTTGAGGCTGCAGACATCCCCCTAATCTGCAAGCTAAATATAACAATTTGATTATGATACCCCGAGTGACGAAAGGGAAAAGGCAAGCATGTAGATAGAAAGTAAGAAAATGAGAGCCTCCCAGAGGCAGAAGCATCTGCAGCTGAGAGTCTGCTACATTATTATTATTATTATTTTAATTCCTATCTCCTGAATGTGACCTCAGAATAACTGTTCACGTAGGCGTGTTAAGGCACCCTTAAAAATATGGAAAACACAGCACTTAATCTCATCGCAGTGCATCATTACAGTTATTCACACACTCGAGGGAGCTGCTCGATGGACCCGCAGAGTCAACAATTATTGGTGGGAAGAAAACTGAATAATATGAGAGGAGTACTTTAAGAAGGGGTCATAAAACACGTGAGCATGGGGATACTATGGGAACTTGCTGTTTTTGTATGATCCTGGAGTTCTGGGTCAGTAAGTGGTGCTCTCAAAGGTTTGGAGGCCAAACAGTATCCCTGTGAGAACCAACAAACACAGTGACGTTGTTTGTCTGCTGACAGAAGCGCTTTGAGCGGTGTTACACGCAGCTAGAACCAGCGAGCCAAAAGGAATTAATAAAAACGCAGGGAGCCTAAATAGTGTCACACAAAAATTCAAACAAGCTCAAATCAGATGCAGACAGTGTGAGAAAAAGCCTCGGCCGAACTCGTGTAATTGCAACTGTAAACATGCAGCATGTGCATCCAGTGTGTGTGTGTATGTGTGTGTGTATGTGTGCGCGCGCTTTGCCTGTGGGTGGATTTTTTTAAGCAACAAGGTGTGTGCTTTGTCTGTGCACATTGTTGACCCAGCAGATGTTGCCTATAGAGCACAGCATCGACGACAGTCCTGTCAAAACAATTCACACGCAGCCTGAACCAGGGCCAGCGTGATAAACACTGCTCTGAATTTTACATTTACTTTTTTTTGGTTCCATTAACTCTGCACATACACACAGATAATAAGCATAGTCCTCATGAAATGAAGATTAACTAATTTTCTGAAGACAAATGGTTCTGGCAAACCAATAGCCGTCTCAAATATGTGTGTGTGTGTGTGCACGAGAGGTCCTTGTCTAGAAAACTTGTATAAACTTTGTGCTCTGCTTTGTATCTTTCAGCATGGGCTAACAAGAGAACCGATAAAGGATTTTTAGAGATCGAAGAAGAAGAGTGGTACAGTGAAAAGGATGCCACCATAATGCTTCTCACTTTACCTTTGAAAAACTGGATCAGGTATACATTTGCCTTTAGATGTGGTTGCGTGGTTGTCAGAGCTTGTCAGTTTTAGGGATGTTAAAAACTCGTGTATGTCCCCAAGCAAACAAACCACACCTGTTCCACATCACATACAGTAGCCAGTTCATTTGGACGGTAGAACTACGCCATTTCCTTTCTCCTTAATTCTCAAATGCACTAAAAAGTCTCCCTTCAGTCCTCCCCACTTGTTAAGGAGAGGTCCTCCACACTGTACCATTTCCTTCACACATCCATACTCCCCATTCTTATCTACTCTCACTACTTCCACCCTTCACTCCCTCACCTCCTCTCCAAAGCTCTCGAGTGTTCTCCCTTTGCATGTCTTCTTCCCCTGCTTTGTCAGTCTGCCTGCCCTTCCTGTCTCCACCGGGGGAAGAATGACCAAGAAATCAGCCACTGATAGAGACCACGAATACATGCACAGGCAATGCCGGTCAGCTTAGTTGTCAACTCCTCTCCCTTTGAAGGCTGGTCGTAACTTCAGCAGAATATGAAGCTCAGGAGACCTGTCTCTGAAATAATGGCCGTCTGCGCTGCTTTAGTTTGCTTTCTATCACAGACATACGTCATACATCTGGACTCTGATCTCGTGAGCTCCACAACGCAACATGGATCACAGCTGACAAGTATTTCTTTAACTTCTGATTAGATTACTCTACACCTAAAAAAATAAATAAATACTGCAATGAACTCCCCAGAAACTCTGTTGTAGTGTGAATTAAACATACACGAAAGATCAAAAGATTAAGTTCATTAGTCAATATCAGAAGAGTTATTTCTACTCAAGTATTACCAATAATAGCAGCAACTATGAGAGTTCACTCTAAATGTAGTTTTTTTCTACTGTGGCTCAGGTTCAGTTATTAAATGATCAAATGAGGTCACAACAACAGATAACAGTGAACTCTGGAGGTTGTTAGAAGAACTATTAACTAAAACCATTTTGACTTTGTCTACAAAATTTAAGTCTTTCAGTCATATTATCAGGCTCCTTGTCTTTTATTATATCCTCTTGTTTTTAAAAAAAAATACACAAACAAACAGCAGATTAATTGTTAAACTAACTGCATTAAATGCAATTTTATTCATTTTTATGAACTGAGCTGAATTCTTCACATTAAACTCTGTGCCTTTCTTTGTGTTATCTGTGTTTTACCCATTTTTGCTTGATGATACAGCATCGACTCTAAATACAGCTTACTACACTGTATGTGGTGATTTTTGAAAATTCATGGAGCAGGCGTACTAGGTGGCTGAATACCCTCATTATTCTAATTAGAGGTAATACAACAGATCTAAACCACCAGAGCAAGAGCCTTGGTTTAGATGTACGTGTAATTTGTAGCAGTTAGTGTAAATTATCATTGTCAAAAGAAAAGATTTCATAGGGTCAAGGGTCAAATAAACAACAGAAACTGAAACATGGGAAAACAGGTGAAAAGGAGTTGAAAGGAAATACAGACTGGCTCAGACAACAAAATACAAAGTAAAACAGTAACACAAAGAGTGATAACGAGAGCGCGCAAAGAAACTGTGGTTGTCAAAAATTCCAAAAGGAAAACTGTGATAAGCAATAAAACCCTGATGGCTTCAGTCACTTCCCACATCGTTTAAGGGGCATAAACTCATTTGCACGACTGGAAACAAACACACACACATGCACAAAGCAGGTCATTAAAACATGTCACATCAGAATCTATTTGGAGAACCTTTGTGCTCAATCAACAGCAGAGACTTTCTAGAGGTTACAAGCAGATCATGAGGCGCTGCTGACCTGCGGAGGTGCGGGTGTGGATCAGCTAGTCTTGGTGAAGTCTTACAGTCAGAAACAATTAAAAGCAGCTGTTCACATAATTTTTACACAAAAACTCATTTTCCCATTCGCTTTGTGAACTGCTTGAGCCCCTTTGGGTGGTTTTCAAGAAAATTTAACAATGCCCCTGCGCCTCGCTCTCAGTTTTATTGCATTGTTTTCATTGGAAATGCTTCTTCAGCTGAAGCTGATATTCATTAAAACCTGTTCACAATGAAATTGTGGAATAGAAAATTAAATATAAATGAAATGAACACCATCTGAATTGATGAAACTACAGGTGAAAGCTACACTCAACTGCTCTCTTATTATTTATGCCGAGTGGCCTTCCTTATCCAGCCCCAAAAGTGATTTGTGTCTTTTCCCAGGATCAAAAAAAGGATCGCCACTTAAAGAGCAACTACCTGATCTTTGGTAATTTAGCATATTTCTTGCTGCAGTTATTTAGTGTACTATGCACTTCATGATGTCATCTCTCCTCTGGCCATGCCCACCCACACTCATCAGCGCTGCAGACTTCAGCCAGAGATGTCAGTGACACCTGGAAAGTTTAAATATTCATCAGTCACGTTCTCCGGCTTCATTCCCACTGCCAAACATCTAGCCTGTATGACACTTCACATGTGTTTTTGGATTTCCCATTGCCATATTAGCATCCACATCTGCTCCACTGCTTTATCTGTGTAAGCTTCAGCGAGCGACTTTATGATGTATCACTCGTATCAAGAAATCTCTGAGAAAATCCCTCCTCTTCACATGCTGTATAAAATGCAGTAACCCCCTCTGCGTGCACGGGTGTGTTTACATTTCTCATTCCTAAATCACAGATCTATTAAAAGTTCCCCCGTCTGACACCATAAATTTCATCTGGGTCCAGACTGTCCCCTGGGGTGGACAGTTTTGGAACGACCCATTAAGAACAGGATGGGAACGCACGGCCCGACATGCAAACCTCTGACATCCGAGAGGAATAAAACAAATCAATAAACAACTGGCCGGAAGCTCGCTCTGTTATTCCATCTGTTTGTCCGTCCGCAAAAACTGGGAACTACGAGGGAGATTCCCTAATTTTACATATGAAAAGAACAACTAATTAAAGATGAATTTTTAAGACAAAAATCATCAGCAAAGTCATGACCAATGACACGAACAGCAGTTACAGTTCGGCAAGTTTCTGGACAGTTCACAGTTTCTGTACATCACCACACTGGATTTTAGATCAAACAGTCAGGATGTGATTCAGACTGCAAAAGTAATGCAGTGATTTTATGCATGTTCCCTTTCTTCATAGCCTCAAAATTTATTAAACAAATTCATAATGTTTTTAATATTTGGATGAAAATCATTCGCTGTCAACGACTGCCTCAAGTCTACAAACCAATGACATCACCAAATACTGCGTTTCCTCCCATGAGATCCTCTGTCCGGCCTCTTTTTGCATTAATTTTGTATCTAATAACTGAGAAGCACGCTCTATTTGGGTTAAGATCTGTTGATTGCAATCAATCAAAGGCTGTAACATTTCTTTGCCTTGAGAAGCTCTTGGGCTGCTTTTGCAGTTTACTTTGGCTCTCTATTCACTTGCACTGTGAACTGCAGTCTTATCAGTTTTGCAGTATTTGCCTGAACCTGAGCAGAGAGTATATCCCTGCTACTTCTATTATTAATATTAATAAACACCACTGACACGGTTCCACTGGCAGCCATAACACTGCACACGCCCATGCCATAACACTGCCTCCACTATGTTTGAAAGATGATGTGGTATGCTTCAGATCACAAGCTGTTTCTTTCCTTCTCCATAATTTTCTCTTAAAATCACTCTGGTACAACCCATGCGTCCTCTTTTCAGAGTTTTTCTGGCAAAATCTAATCAGGCCTTCTGGTTCATGAGTGTAAGCAGTGCGTAATTGGTGAACTTTCAACCCTCTGAAAATGGAGGACTGTGTGTGTGGCCCAGTTTCCTAAACAATGAATACAAAAGTTTTATAAAACCTCCATGAATAATGATTATAAACCCAGTGTGGTGGTGCACGGATGCAAAACTATGCCATTATCCCAAAACCTATGGAGCTAACTCTACGGCATCTTAGAGGAAAACAATAAACATGACATTAACAATGAACATAACGCCACTAAAAATTTCAAATGTACCAATTTTACTTAAAAGCTTCCTGTTTCATTCTTAGTTTCCTGTCATGCTGAAGGTACAAAATGCTGCAGATATTTAACAATAATCAACGGCTGCTGGGTTTAATGAAAAACCTTCTATCTGCAGCTTACATGTGCACATATATTAGCAATTTTCCAAATGAACTGTTCCCACACTTGCTTCCACGTCTGTTTTTCATCTACACTGGGTATCCATCGAGTTCTGCCTTTACACCATCACCAACAATGTTAATGTCTCATGTCTAACAGTTGGCTTGCCCTCCTGATGGTTGCATATAATGTATCTTCTCAGAAATAACACCGTAATCCAAACAGAAACTGTTGTGGACGATGCTATGCAGCACGATCTTTTCCTTCTGACGTCGACGATGGGAGCTGACAACCGTGTCCTGCTTCTGAAACATCTACGGGTCCTACAGAGTGGACTTTTATTACATTCACACAACACTCATTTATATAAACTCTCCCTGGTGAGAGCAGGTATCTACGCAAGCTGCCTCGAGCAGGAGTGCCAGAATAATGAAAGTCTGCAGCGCTAGAGAAATAACAGTTGGTTCTGAGGAAAGGGGATGGATTAAGGCCCGGGTTTGACGGAAACAAACAAATTTGTATGTCAATCAAAGATATCTAAAGCCAAGTTTTTGCAGCTGTTCCTGAAAACATCAATGTGGCTCACTGTTACCACCAAGATTTGTAGTCTAATGTAGTCTAAACTTTAACAGAAACTGGCTATAGAAAAGTCAAATGGATACATATTTCATACTCATAGGAATATAGAATAGATAACTACTGGTGCTAATGCTCCATTATTAACATTATTCCTTTAAAGCATTCATGATATCACACAGCTCTCTGCAACGAATGACAGAGGATCTAAAACAGTCCAAACCCTCCTTATTTTCTCACCGCCTTAAATGGCTAATCGCTCCATGAGAGGGAGTGTTAGATTGCTAGTTTTAGAAAGATCCACAATTCTCAGATGCGGCCCTCTTAACTCAAGTGTCCGACAAGTGTAAGAACAAGTGGTTTACTCCACCCCATTCACTTTGTTTTAAGCACTCTGAAGGAAATGAGCAGCTGCTCAGCCCTTCTGAACTTATCAGCTATAATAAAGGAATAAAAGAAGAATGGAGGGAAGGAATTAAGGGTATAGTACAACAGCTAAGAAGAAAAGAAAGAAGGAAAAGTGGTGTGAAAAAGGGAGGTAGGAGGAGAAAGGATAAAGAGTGATTTAAGAGCAGAAGAAGAATGGAAAGATGGTGAAGTTTAATGTTAGGGAGTAATTCATTTAGACCATGTAAACACTGAAGTCTGCCCTCTTTCTCTGACTCCCACAACTGGACTCAGATACTTCAGTTGATTCAGTCCCTCTTCTGTTACCCTCCTCGCTTGTTTTTCTTGGACACGTTTTTCCTGGACTCATTTCCTCAGGAGTCGCATCCCTTATGCATGATACCCCGGAGGGAAGCGGGGCCCAGTCTGTGGACAGGGATGAGGGGCTCTGCTTGGAGGACAGAAAGGGACCTGAACTGGATACCCTGAGGAGGAGTCAGGCAGAGTAAATAAACATCTGTAGATGATGTTTAGATATCTATTAACGTATGTTTGGATCTCCTGGCTGCAGTCAGGGAGGTCCGCTTTTTGTAGCCCCTGCTGGAAGAAAACATCCTGCATCTAAAAAGCCCTTATGGCCACTTTAGATGAGAGCGGTTTTAAAATGATGCATTAGGAGTTAAGAAAGGGTTCACGTGGCGCAGCGACATGTGAAAAAAACAAAACTAAACAAAAGTCTAATGAGGCCTTTTACATGAGAACGTTACAAGCTTTGCTGCAATGGAGACAAGCCTCCAGCCAAAATTCTGAGGACATCTAAACTCGAACCCTCATGTTCTCAGCTGGTCTCCGTGACTCATCCTCTTAAAATGTCTCTTATGCTAAGACAAAGAAATGAAACAGAGGGATGAATACAGATGACGTTCGGAACATCGGTCATTTGTTGTCATTTGTTTTGTTTCTCATGGCTCCTCTTTGTTCAGGACAGAAGACCAGTTTACATTTGAATTAATGTGTTTAGACTCTGAGATAATTTCTGCATGCACATGGGTCCCTCTTTTGCTCTGCACGTGCATGCAAATGTGCCAGAGATCTGACAGCATCCAGTCCATACAGGGTATTGCTAATGACCACTGGTTAGACTGTGTGAGTGTGAGAGAGAGCTTGCATGTGTGCTAAAGGGTGTATGGTGAAGATCAAGACTTGAGAGAGGAGGAAGGGGGGGGGGATCTCAGGCTGAGAACAGAACAGCCTGGACCTTGCGCTATCCCAGGGGTCTCAGGGGCCCGACACCTGCGCCATTGCCTCATATATAAGGAATGAAACGTCTCCAATCTGCGGTCCAAGCTTCGTGTGTGTGAGCCGGACACAGCTGCAGTCTGTGTGTTTGTGTGAAAATGCATGCGTGAAAGAGCAATATTGGGTCTGCAGTCTTAAACGAGGTGTTGCCCTCACCTCAGAGATCAACCACCTGTGTGTGTGCGTATCGTGTGTCTGCCTCACTCTGACCGCATGTCTGCCACTAATGAGGTCCATCACGGGTGTGACACCCCTATAATCCCACTGTTACATTTATCACTATGATTATAATGCCATTACAGCTTCCACACAGTGGACTTCCCAAGGTGCACCATGAGTTTATAAAACTTTAGAAAGGAAAAGTCAATTTCCTCAGAAACGCTGCTGTCTGATAACGTCTAACCCCAGGGCACAAAGTTATGTACAGAATATTTAATTATATTTGCAGTCTGAGAGGCCACACGAGCGATAATAGAAGCAAGAAAGTTATTTTACCCCAAAGTTGACATGACTGATAAATAAAAATGATAATAAAACATGTTACTGAGAAATCAGGTAGGGTACAAACAGCAGTCATAACTTCTAATCCTAACCAGCGCAGGAATGATTAGATGAACATATCTGTTGCTTGGACAAAATGGGCATTTTCATGATGCTCTAACAACATTATCTAGGGGGAACGCTAACATCTATCAAAACTCATAGTTATTAAGACATTTAATGGAAAACTGACAATGTCTGCTACACTACTCTGGTATACTGGAAATGTTTTCTGGTAGGTCTAAAGAGGAAACTCTATCGAATGGCCATATTATATACTCACCAATCACTTTGTTATGTACACTTGTTCAACTGCTCATTAACTCAAGTATCACATTAGCCAATCACATAGCAGTAACTCAATGCATTTAGGCTTGTAGACACGGTTAAGACTACCTGCTAAAGTTCAAAGCGGCAGAAGGTTGATTTAAGTGACTCTGAATATGGCTTGGTTGTCAGTGTCAGAGAGGCTCACACCAACAACGGTTGGTCAGAGTAATTCTGAAACTGCTGGTCTACTGGGAATTTCCCACACAACCATCTCTAGGGTTTACAGAGACTGGCCCAAAAACGACGAAATATCCAGTGAGCAGAAGTTCTCTGGGAACAAATGCCTTGCTAATGCCTGAGGTCAGAGGAAAACTGCCAGATGTGTTTAAACTAATAGGAAAGAAACAGTAACTAAAATAACCACTTGTTACAGCCAAGTTATGCAGAAGAGCATTTCTGAGGTCACAACTTTGAAACAGATGGGCAACAGCAGCAGAAGACCACACTGTGCCACTCCTGTCAGCTAAGATCGAGAAATTAAACTGAGGCTACAGCACAGGTTCACAGAAATACATGCATATATGGATAATAGAAGATTAGAAGATTTGAGAAACGATGGCTGACCTGATGAGACCCTGGTGCTGCTGCAACATTCGGATGGTAGGATCCGAATTTGGTGTAAACAAAATGAAACCAAGGAAACATCCTGTTTTGTATCAGTGGTTCAGGCTGCTGGAAGTGTAACGATGTGGGGGATATTTACATGGCACACTGTGGGCCCCTAAGTACCACCTGATAATCATTTAAACATCACAGCATACCCAGGTATTATCATCACAGTGTACCTGTCTTCTGATCCTGCTTCCAGCAGAATAATGCACCATGTCACAAAATTCAAAACATCTGAAACTGGTTTTGATGCGTGGCAGTGAGTTCACTGTACTCAAATAGCCAACACAGTCACCAGGTCTCAGTCCAGTAGAGCACCTTTGGGATGCGGTGGAAAGAGAGATTCACATCGGGAGTGCATGTTATGATGGGCTCATCCAAGCCAGTGAGTTCAAAGTGAAAGATCCCAGGTTTGATCCCCAAAGACAAAATCCCTGAGGGTCAGGAAGGCTACTTGGGATAGAAATCAAATATGCTAGCTTAGCAGTCTGGTTTGTGGACAGATGCTTTCACGCTGCGTGGTTCCAGTTTTACATTTTTTATGGGACCACGAAAACCAACTTTTTGAGCACATCAGCTCTTCGTCAGACTGGAGGACAGATGCTCGCAACTTCTTCTGTCTGAAACAATATTTTTGCAGCTTTCACGATTTTTGTCTACAGTAAGAAACATAAACGTTTGCTCACATTTGGAAGTCTCCCGCCCCCGTTTGAGTGTGTTTTTTCATGATATTTGGAAACGTGTGAGTCCACTCCGAGCCAGTAAAATTGACTGTGTTCATTGGATTGTGCGTCCACCTGCTTTAGATCTCAGAGAACAGAAGTTGGGCAGGAGGAGGTTGGAACTGGCACGACTATTATCCCATTAGCTGAATAACACCACTCTTAACTTTTGTTTGGTTTTGTTTGGCTAACCAAATCTACAGTTAGACAAAGAAAATCCTAAAAATAATTGTTGTAACCTCTGTGTATTGTGTGTATGTTTTAGCTTAATGGATATAGCATTTTTCATAAATGTTATGAGAGCTTATGAATAGTTAAATACTAACAAAAAAAGACGCAGAAATAGAAGGTTCCAGATCTGCTAAATTAGATTTATAGTCAAACTCCCAGCTGTGATCTTGGCCCTGGCTGACGTGGCGGTCAGCCAGTCAAATAACTATCAGGGATACCCATGTAATCCTCAGGGTCTCATTCTGCACCCGCAAAAAAATTTCCAATTGGCCAAGCCCAGAGTCCAATTTGAACTGAAGAATGGAAGTTTTTTTTTCTTTCTTCATTTTCCCACGTGGGAATCTAGCACCCGCTGCCATTTCAGCTGCATTTGGTGGATAGGGCAAAGATCCATGCATGTGTGTGTGGTTTACTCACTTAATAGTTTATTACATAGGTTTACGGTAAATTATAGCAATTTGAGAGCCTGAGTATGAGTAAAGGATGGGAATGTACCTTGACCTTAGGTTATAGGGGGGGAAAAAGTACTCATATATTACACAACATTTACACAACCACTGAGCACATGTTGAAACACCGCTATGTGGGGCCAAATTTCTCACATCTCTAGTCTGCGCTGAAAAACATGTATTTGTCTTAGAAAATGTTGTAGGAATAAATATGAAACTACTTGGAGGAGATCTAATTGTTTCCTCAGCAGCCCACCCCCAGTGTAGGTTTCACAACAAGGCCTGATGGAGAACACATGGCATCGTTGCTGTGACCCAAAAAAACTGGTCACATTTTTCCTACAGCCCTGAGACCTTTCATCGCCAACCATAACAATTCCTGACCCCGCGTTCCTATCATGAGATTGCAGTCCAGACAGATGTGATCGTGGTGCGAGTCTGAATGTCCTTTTCAGTGTAACTCAGCAGGGGATGGACGGCACCGGAAAGTGTCCACTGGAAAATAATCAGGAAATTGTCCCAAAACTGGTATGAGGCTTATTTCAAGACACAAAGTGACTCTAATGTCCAAAATTTTAGAAAAAAGGGTGAAAGTATGCTGAAGTTCACAGTTCCAGCACCAACATGAAACAGAATATCTCAGGGTAATTTGTCCTTAGGTATACTCAAACCATGTGTTGGCTGGTGATAACACAGTCAAGCTACAGATGGCAACTAAAAGAGCACTAGGAGGGAGTGTCTTCTTACCAAGGCCAACAACCTACAGTGAAAATGAATTTCATAAGACTGTGATTTACTTCCATGATGAGGAAACATGACCTTTGAATGAGTTCAGTTTGCCAGAGGTTTTATGCATCTGTCCAAATAATTCCTAATCCTTCTGTTGTTCCCTTCTCATGCAGCGTAGATGGACTTTCCAGTGATGACAGAACAATTTACTTAAATTATTTAAATTTATTGAAAAAGTGAACTTTTGAATTCAGACCGAGGCAGAAAAAAAGCAGGATTTCTTAGCTTGTTTACTAAATAACTGCCAATAGCAGATTTTTCTGTCCTGTAACAGAAGTTACAAACGGACTGCAACTTAAGAAAACACCAGCAATAAGAAAAACGCTGCAAAAGCACACAAAACACAACAGAAATAGCAAAAAAGGAAACAGAAATAGGAAAAATGAAAACAAAAATAGGAAAAACCAGATTTCCAAAAGCACAAGGGAAGTGTTTCTGGGGAGACAATAACCCGACGGACCAGTTGCAGGAACCCAAAACATGCTAGGTGTGTTTTATCATAATTCATATAAAACTGACGACGGATTTTTAGGCTAATAGTTAGACTAACACACTTACCTCTCATCTTTTCTTTCCTCACAAAACCGATAAAGCGCCTTGAGGCGACTGTTGTTGTGATTTGGCGCTATATAAATAAAATTGAATTGAATTGAATAGGTCCTCCACTTCTTTTAAGTGTCTCCCAGCGCAATTCTTAGCATATTTTGGTTCCTGCAACTGGTCCGTCGGGATTATTGCTTCCCCAGAAACACTTCCCTTGTGCTTTTGGAAATCTGTTTTTTTCCTATTTCTGTTTTGATTTTTCCTATTTCCGTTGCTTTTGCAGCGTTGTTCTTATTGCTGGTGTTTTCTTAAGCTGCAGTCTGTTTGGCCTCTCAGGGCCAAAGTTACTATGTACATGTGCTCAAGAATAAAAGCTGGTAAAGCTTCAGGACAAAGTCAAAAATGAACACTCTTGCTAGAACACAAGGAAATATTTAGATTTCTTCTTGGAATTTAGTACATAGTTAGATTTACTACTGAAAGGTAAACTGTTCTGTTAAGATTGGACTCTTTCTCATCTTATCTGTATTTATTAGTATACTATATATAGCTGGTCACTAAAATAAAGGGGTTAGATGTCCTTTATTTTATGTTTTTCTCCAAACGGTACATTTTCACGGCACCATTATGGAAACAAAGACATGTTTTTTAGGTTTACGGGTGATTCAGAATTGGCTGTAGGTGTGAATGTGAGCCTGAATGATTCTCTGTCTCTCTGTGTTAGTCCTGTGATTAACTGATGACCTGTTGAGGACGTATTCCACCCCACCGAGACTCTGAATTGGAAAAAGCGGTTAAGAAAATGGAGGGATACATGCAAAAGAAAAAGGCTGACGTGTTGGGAATGGTTTCCTACAAAACACAGGATATCTCCAGGATATTTTATTCAAATCTGTCTTGTGTAAGAAATAAGAGGAGGACAAAGAATAAACACTGACTTTGTGAAACATATAGGCTGAGACAAAAACACAGTCACAGTCAGTTTTGATGCCGCCCTGCTTAGCAGAGGCTCGACACAGCTTCAGTGTGCATTTACAGGCACCTCTACTTGTCATTAGAGTTATCATAGTGAGAAAGAACACTAAGAGGTGGGTAAGTGCACCTATTTGTTTTCCATACTCATAATGTGAATACATGCCGTTTGTAATCGATTTCAGGTAAGAGGAGCAAAGGGTTTGAAGTGGGAGTATATCATGTGCAAATTTTTCAACATTTGTGAATCAGATTTGATTCCCATCATGTGAGTTTCACACACAGAAATGACTGAAATTAAAGTTATTTTGTTCCCTGCCTCTTTTTTTTTTTTTTTTTTAAAGATAGTGGTTTCAAAATAAGTAGCAAAAACCTCCCTTTTCCCACATTTGCTGCCAACTGGCGAGACTCAAGGAGGACTCTGTCACTAAGGAATCGATCAATATCTTCCTCACTGCAATACTTTTTAATTTATACAGGTATATGAGTAAGTATGCGTCAGTGTTGATGTTTCGCCCTGCCTTTATGTATGTGCACAGTATGTGTACACGAGGCCCTCCTTTGTACACAATAGACATCCCATTCCTAAAAGCAGTTATCTTCCCAAAATGTGAGAGTGAGACACGTTTTAAGGCTCCTAAAACTGGACCCCGTCTGGGTAGAGGACAGCGGGTCAGTAAAAAACAAAAACAAAAACAAGAAGGAGACATTTTTGTTTTTGCAGACCCAGACAGAGACTTGGTTAGACAAATATGATTTGATCTTGTGATTTTCATTACGTGAATTATAGACCGCATGTTTCGTCCTGTTCGTTGTCCATCAGAGTTCTCTTTCTGCAGTGAAAGTTCGGATAGCTAATTCTGAATGAAACCATCATTTAAAAACTGCACTTTGTTTTTACTTGCCTTACCCTTGTCTAATATTAAAATTTCTTTAATGACCTGAAACATTTAAGTGTGACAACGATGAAAAAACTGGGGTCTGGATTATTTTGTAACCATGTGTCAGCTACATACAACAGGCGGTTGTTGTCTGTTTGTCAGGCTCTTTCACACAGGGCACTCGCAGCCTGTGATCCCTGCTGAATTCCTCTGTCCAAGAATCTTAGGAAAAGAAAATCCTCCCATCCAAGAGTTTTAGTGATAGCAGCAGGTTTTTGCTTCCCTCCCCTCCCATCTACTGCACCATTACTCCACAGTTAGTAGCTCTTTCTTTGACAAGGTCAGGGCCAGTGGAGAGGGACTACGGGCATGGATGAGGCTCCTGATTGCAGGTTTGAGGAAAAACTGCCATTACAAATCATGTAAGAAGCTACAGCATGTTACTAATATATACTGGAAAGATGCCTCTGCCAGTAAATATGCTCATTAACTCACCTCCCATATTCTCCATTTAGACAGTCATGTTTGATCTGTGTTACTGACCACTGCTGAAAAATTCAGCTCTGAGAGCTCAAATAGAGTTCATAATTATGTAAGTTCAAGAGTTTATTCTGAAGACAAGGTGCAAGAAACACATCCTTGCTTTTACCATGAAAGTGTGTGCAAATGTCATGATATTGAGGAGTCACAAAATGATGATGATGCCTGCAGCATTCCTGTCAGTGGCCATCCCTAAGCAGACAGGAAAGTATAAAACAGGCTCGGGTACTAGATTAAGAATGTAGGTATGCACTTGTTTTCATGGAACGAGGAAATCTTAACCATTTATAGATGAAACCAAACAGAGACCAACTTGTTCCCACAGACACAGAGGGCGTCTATATTAAAAAAAGATCAGTGGACTGTCATTGTGCTCAGTTTCCTCAGAACATGTCATTTCCTTTCCTTCTTTAACGCATAACAGTGTTTCTTATGGTGGAAAGGACACCATGTCTCCCAGCATACTGCCTCTAATGGTTTCCAAATAGTGGCTTGTCTTTTTTTTCTTTTCGATGCACGTGTTTCTCCATGTTCATCCCTCCCAGCACTAAACATATCAGTGATCTGTTAAAAGTGAGCATGTGTGTTCAGTTTCTAATGTCATCCTGGTTCTCCAGGCATTCGAAACCATAAAATGGATTCTTTATAACCCCAACTAGCTTGCACAACTGCTTACACCTTTATTTGATCACACTGTGATTACACTTGTGCTCATGTTCCTCGGTTATAAAGCCAAGTCTTGGGAATTACTTCAAACACTTTGCGGTCCTAACTTATTTCCTCATTACTACAATTTAGGGTACTTATTTGCCTTTTTATTACCATTCTCATGACTGGAAATGAAAAAAAATCCACTAATGACGCAAAAGAACAATGAGGACTTTTGGAAGCACGCCGTCTCCACTCTCAGAAAAGCCCTGAAATTAGCATATTTAGTCTCCACCAAGAATCTCTTTCATTCTTTGAGTCTCTCTCACGCTCTCTCTGTCTCTCATGTCTGTCTGAACTTTAACTTTATTGTTTCCCTTTTGCATTGCTTTCATCTTCTGTTTTTATCTTAAAAGATAGCATCTAAAACCTCCATTCTATCTGAAGGCCGCCAGATGGCGATAGTTATGGTTGGAAGAAGACTTCTGCTCCAAGGGAAGTCTATTGGTAAACGGTTTTCTGATGCAACTTAACACTTTCCTGCTGAGTTTATGGGCTCAGTTATTCATTTTGGATCATACTGAATGAAAAATTAAGTAGTTTTTTATAAATTTAGTCAACAAGTTTTAAAATATGAGGATTATGTGAGGTATAAAACACACACACAGCATGCAGTTTCACAAACACGTCCTGGTTTGGCAAATACGATGGCGTACAAACGTTACCGAAGCGAGGCTTTGCCATTTGTTTAGTCCTGTGATAAACTCTGAGATCCAACTTTTATTTTCTTAAAACTAGAACACAAACAAAACTGATGTCACAGGAGAAGTTGGACAAAAAATGATTCTGTTCCACTAACGCATCATGTTGACGTAAATGGCCGCCATTTCTCTGTTAACAACCATCGCCCAATCGCGACAGCTGTGTGAAATCTCAGCCAAAGCAGACAGCTGCACAGGATGAGTCGGACCCATTCAGTGAAGCGCTCTTCTCCATGACTTACCTCAGGGGGAAGTTTTCGGAAGAAATGTTTTTGGAACGAGATGCAGGAGGGAGAAACAGATCTGAGGGGACCTACCTACGTTAGTTTCTAGTGTGTTCATAAACAAGTGCAACAACTGGGGTGAAGCAAAAACCTCTGCAACATTTTGGATGTGTTACAATATGTACAAAACTCTTCGAATTTAGGAAATTTAAGCTTTAAATATGCATAAAACAAACACAAGGACAACGTAAAATGCCTGTGTTCTTGGAAATGGAGTCTAGTTTCCTCTGGCTTAGAGACCGCTTGTCTTTGGCGAATGTTTGTGTAGTTCATCTCTCGCAGACCAGGATGTCTGATCTGTGATATTTTTTCTTGTTTTTACAGCCAAAGCACAAACTATGCCAAGGAAGGAAAACAACTCACTGTCTTAGCACTTACAGCAGCACTGGATAATGACAGTTTTTTCCTTCGCTCCTGGTTGGCACAGTAAATCAGTGAAAGACAGGAGGAAGCCAAAGTGGTCTGCTGAGCCCATCGTCAGACTTATGAATCCTTCAGACGCGGAATGTGGAAGTTCCCGTTCTGGCTTCTTACAGGCTTTCCTGCATCCACAGCAAAGGTCAGACCGACTGTAAAGCTGGTCTGGTAAATTCTTAGTGGATGCCAAAGTCAAGTTGCATGAAATTCCTGTTGTCAGGTCCTGTTGTCATCTCCCTCAGGAGGTGTTCTTTATCGCAAGGGGGAGGTTTTACAAGTCTGGATTTTCAGTTCCCGACTTTATGTGGTAAATGGTCTTTACCACATCAGAAAGCTAAGCTGGGACATTTATGGATCCTACGAGCAGTCTTCGGAAGAACAGAGAAACAAAAGGAAGCTGGCCAGTTAATCATCCGGAAAGTTCGTCTTTGAAATGCACAAAAATCCGAAATGTCTTTTGAGTATTTAAAAATACGTTCATGGGCAGGATGGTGTTCAGGGACAACTTTAACAGGGGGGTAAATGAAGAGCTACATTTATGAACTTGAACACACTTGTGTCGCTATGATGGATGTGGGTGAACAGAGCCCAGGACAGAGATTTGAGTGCACATCTGTGGTTAGGTGAAGGAGACAAAAACACTTAACTGAGATTGGGAAATACTGTGGTTTTGTTAGTAAAATGATCTCAGGTCACAGTTCTCAACCAACAGATCCTTGTTTGAGGATCTCCGGATGAGCTCAGTATGTAACTAAGATTTTAGAGGAATATATGTTGATTCCTCTCTAAGCTTGTGGAAGCTCAGATAACCCATGAAGCACATCTTTACATCCCACTTAATCCAACTGTTTTATTATTGAAAAAACTTTTTTGCAGAACAAATGAAATCACGTCTCTTTCAACACCCAAATATGTGTTTTCATTTGCTGTGGAAAGTAGACGCTGGTTTTTTCAAAGCACTGATATTTTAAGAAGGTAAAGCCCCTGGTGTAATAATCAGAAAGCCATCTGATGATTTGTGCAGCATGTGTCAGAAGCAAAAACAGCATTTAGTCATGCAGAAACCCCTGACACGCTCTGAGCGTGTTATCTCAATGTGTTTAGTCTATGTCTGTCTCTCTGATTTAAAACCCTCTCTCATTTTTCTCTTTTGCTCTCCCTCACTTTAGACACTTCTTCTTCCTCTCTGACCTTTTCTTTCACAGAGGTTAATGATGTGAAATTCAACTCTTAGACTGCAAGAAAGGGTGATAAGTATGTCAAACTAATGACTTACAGCAGTGCAATCCTCCATACGGTGAAATAGTCTTAATAGACTGATTATCTGATATGTTAACTTTGCATTGTTGTGACACTTTGATTCCCCACAACATGACTGGAAGGCTATGATCAGGCATGACACTGATGTTGAGTTGAGCTGGAAACAGTGACCACCTCACATGACACAAGGGTTATTACCCCATCGTGGCTGCTGTGCATCCACAGCACCCAAATATCAGGCTAACCTGATATTTATTCAAAGTTGAATTGATGCTTGTGGTCCAATTAAAGGGAACTTGCTGGGGGTTCATTTACAGCCCTGATTGTCACAGGATTCATAGGTTAGAGAAAATCATATTTATTTTATACTGGCCCCTATGCAGCCTGTCAGTTCATCTTTTCCTGAGACTTAAATACACCGTCATGTGTGATCATGGCCTTAAATGGTATTCCAGATTGAAAAGCAGCTGGTAGAGCTGGTTAACACTGAAGATAAAAAGGGAAAAGACAGAAACAGAGACAGAGAGGGAGGGAGAGAGCGGTCTTTGCAGAGCTACTTGGAACAGTAGTTAAAGTAGGAAACTTACCCTGGCACCCTTCTCTGGGAAACATTTACAGCCTCCGCTGCAGTCTCTTCCACCACAGGGGACATTGTGCTTCTTCCCACCCTGCAAAAAAACAAAACACACACAAAAAAAGCCCACATTACATATTGTGCACTTCAGGTGTGACTATCTGTGTTTGTGTACGCTGCTGATCACACCAGCACCTCTGTTATATCAGCACGGATGACTGTGTATACTACTGTCTGCACAGTTGTGTATCTAAGTGTTTTCTGCAGAAAGGGTATTTTGGAAATGGCTCGAATGAGTCACAGAGGACATTCATTCATAATGGATGGTCGTCTGTTTATGAGAAGAAAAAAAAGAAGGAGAAGAAGCTGGGTCCAGTCACAGACGGGAACAATCTGCCCTTAGATGTCTGCATACCAACCAAACCACCCACCATCACAGGCTCATCTGTCCTAGACATGACACAAGCACAACACAGACCAGAAGAAAGAAAGTGAAAGTAGCCACTCCCCAGCTTTGCCAACCCACAGGTCAGAGGTGGCAAGACCCTAAGCTAACTGAGAAAGCTTGAGGCATTAATTAAGTCAGAGCTGAGGCTGATACAACTTCACATTTATCTTGTGCTTTGAATAAAATCCCCATTCACGGTCTAATTCGAGCACATATTGCCTCTGAAGCAGAAACATTTGAACTCCCGACAAAACCATGAACACAACATAACATGTATAGAACCACATCTCAAACCTCGATACCTCAAAACATGTGGACTTAAAAAAATCTGCTCAATTTGAGATCACTAATTCAGCTGCTCTTTTTATATATTTTCAAGTTCATTTGTGATGCCTTAAAGCACCCAGCACTGCTTCCATTGAACTATATAATATGAATAGAGCAGTTTAAAATGTTCCATTAAACTTCTACCCAGCAAGGCTGAGAATAAAAACAAATCAAACCAACACAGAAGGCTTGGTTGCTGTATTAACTCCAAGGTAGCAATGTTTAGGGAACTAGGGTAAAAGGCCATTCAGTGGCATTTTAGTAGCACATACAGATGTTACAGAAACTGCCATGTAGCTGATGTATTTCATGACGTCTCACACTCCCTACCTACGTCCTCCACCCACACACCCATACCATAGCCTGCTTAGGCCTCAAATGCCTCAATATCCCCCCCTCTCTGTCGTAAAAAAAAATCTAAATGAGCACTTTATGCCCACAATGGCAACAAAGTGGCAGATAAAGAATCAGAATGATTCTCCTCCTTAGTTTGACAGCCGATCCCAGCAGCCCTATTTACAAAGGCCACATTGAGACCTTGTTCATGCACAAAGACCTTCTTTTACCATAGAGGCATCGTCCTTTATTGGTCCCCTATCTCCAACAAAAAGACCCTCTTCCTCTCCCTTATGGAATGCACAAGGCTGCATTTCTTTGTTAACAATCAGTGGATCTGAGGAGTTCCTTTCAAACCACTGTTTGATGCCTCAATGGATTTAATTTAGCCTGCATGTGGTGTCAGACTCCAGCAAACTGCATGCTTTCCTTATGCCCCACATTTCATCTGATTATTTGAAACGCAGTATATCCACATCAATCAATCCCATGCAGAGGGATTACCTGTATGACAGGAATTTTTTTTTTTTTAATTTTAGGAAAAGAGACATGAAAAAGGAAGGTGATTTCAATCAGAATAAGGATGTAACAGAGTCATGGAATGACCTTTCTCCACATTAGGGTGGAAGTCCAAAAGCACAGACAATAGATTGCGTCATCTCCAGATAGACTCACAAAGGAATGGGTCCCATATAGGCAATTACACATTGTGGAGCAATGCACTATCAATTCAACCTTAGTTTACAGGCTCAAAATAGCTGATGGCCGTTTCAGCAGAGGACAATGGGATTGCGCTACAATATCCTGTTTTCTCCACCCACAGTCACAATAACCCGCTGTTTGTCAAATCACCTTTTCCATAGCTTTTGCACGCCTTGGAAACTGAGTTCATGATAATGTGCAGGTGCATTTGTTTGCATCCGTTCAATCCCACTCGAAATAGTGGAACAATAACTCATCATATCATAAAATACTCAGACATGCTTGTCTCAAATCATATTAAGAAAAAAACAAATGCAACATACTTTCACTAAACCAGTAAGTTGATAGCAACGCTATCCCAAAGTGTGTTTGGGCTCACTGTGTTTGGACACAGCCAAGCTGGCTCTAGACTTGCCTCTAAAAGTCATGTGCTTCCAAAATAACTGTGGTGTAGTTCATTTGTTTTTCGAAAAGCATAAAAGAAGAAGTGCAAAGCATGAATTTGTTGTAGATTTAAGTAATATTTAAAATCTACTACTCCTACTGCTGATGGACATGGGATCTTTTTTAAGAAGCAATCGACAGAATATAGTAGCACAAATAGTAACATATGAAGACAAAAACCAACAATTCCCTATTTACCATATGAAATGTTGCACTAGATCACACCATATCAGAAAAGTAACGGATAAATCCAGACCACCATGCAGCATGGCGTACGCATGGAGAGAAATGATCTGTGTGCCGTTCCATCACCTTGAATTAATGAGCAATCAAATCTGATAAGCACATTAATACATATTAGTGTCGAATGAGTTCTTTGATGTTACCAAATAATGTCATCCCAGTGTCGTAAATGGTTAAAAAAAAAAAAAAGGTAAATGGCCTGTATTTGTATAGCACTTTACTAGTCCCTATGGACCCAAAACACTACATTCAGTCATTCACCCATTCACACACACATTCACACACTGGGGATGGCAAGCTAAATTGTAGCCACAGCTGCCCTGGGGCGCACTGACAGACAGTAAGAAAGACAAATTCAATTCTGATATATTTTACAGCAACAATTCACTTCAAGCAACAGTCACCTCAACGTTGTTTATGTTGTTTGGCATAGACCCAACAGTATTAGAAAGAAACCCCCCAAATTACACGACCCCGTATGATCAAGCAGTTGGTGAAAGTGGGAAGGAAAAACTCCCTTTTAACAGGAAGAAACCTTTGGCAAAACCAGGCTCAGGGAGCAGCAGCCAGCCACTGTGACTGGTTGGGGGTGAGGGGAGGAAGAAGCAAGGAAAGGTAAGAATTTTTCAAAGCAAATCAGATATCAGATATTGGATCTACACATGATGTGTTGCTGAATTGTGTTTTGCAAAACACAATTCGAGTTACAGTAATGAACTATGTTGGACTGGTGCAGAGCAGCTGGTGGTGTTCATGGCCATTTTAGGTGGCATCAAGGGTAGCAGACCTCGGGGTAAATTTAAGATGATAAAGTTGGTTAGATTCACTAACTTCCTTGTCGATCTTTGTGTGTCTATCTTTTACAATTGCTTTATTGTGCCTAGGGTTTGTTGCGGAAATTTTGCTTATCTTGTTTAATTCAGCTCCACAAAGACCAGTGAGCATCAGAGCGCCGATCAGCTCATCAGAGTCTGCACACAAAGAAAAACTGACTGGTTTTCGTTATAAGTAACTCCTTTACTGTAATCATAAGTCTCACACCCAGGCATGATAAGCAAGAATGAAACAGAAACAGCTCTGCACATTCAAAGAGCAAATGTCTCTCATTAAAGAACACATCAATTTTATTCCTTTTTTCAATTCACAAAATGGTTTCAGAGTACAGATGAAAACCTCTTCCCATGCCTTTGTTATGAGTGCTGTCACACAACAGCACATATGACATGAAACAATTCCCATGAGCCACAGCGGTTCCCTGAGACCCGGTTTACTTTGATTGGTGATCCGCGGCTTCTCGTTTACAGTATGACTGCAGTCATGATCATCTTTTATGTTCTGTGAACTGCTTTCAGTGGTCTGCTCAGCTTCACGATTACAATCACGTGTGTAAATGTAAACAGTGGTTCCACAAAAAAGGACGCCCTCTTAAGATATAAATGAAGTTCTGCATTTGTTTATAACACTCAGACCACACACATATGAAAAAACAAAAGGTTCTGTCTGACCGAGTAGTAACAGACAGTTTTCCACTCCTGGTCCTTTGTCTCTATGTGCCAGCTAATCGATTTACTGCTGCAAACAGAGCCCGACATCTTAACGTGACATACAATTAAGAGATCTTTCATCAGGAGTAAATGATCAATTTGTGCTTAAAGAAACACATTTAGTAAAAGCCACTTGCCTGGTGTCCTGAATTACCAACACTCAGTACCTTAAACCAAATTTATAAGAATAAATAAATCCATATAACTTGGATCAGTCTGGAGCCACTGATGGCTTATTTTCATATGTAGATCAAGTTTCAGTGAACAGAGCTTTAGGGGTGAACGTGCAAAGCTGCTGTGTTCATAAAAATATTTTTTTCTCTGACGAAATTTGTAGTTCTTGTTGCCTCCCTCTTCTTTATGGAGACTGCAGAATTGCATCACTCTAATTGTGCACCAACTCCTTCAAAATATGTGAAATTAGTGAAACTGAACCAGCTGGGTCAACATCACCCTATCATGCTCATGTTTTTCTCTCATACTTTGGCTTGGATTATTACATACACAGTATTTTCAGAGGTATTTTCAGTATTTTAGCCTATTTTCAGAGGCTCAAAATCAACTGGATAGTTGACCGATGAGCAGTTTCATGGCCAGGTGAAGAGCTGAATCTGATTGTTTCCTGTTCCCTCATTATTTCTTAACAAATGAAGCAGGTAAAGGACTTGGAGATGATTCCAAGAGCTGGACTTTCATTATATCAGGTTTTTACTGGAATTTTTGAAAAGGTCCAAAAATATATAAGATCCAAAAATAGCCAATATAATACTTTTGTCAAACATCTAGGAAATAAAGCTGAAAGTTTGCACTTCGGTCACATTTTTAGTGATTTACAATCCACTGTTGTGGTGTGTAGAGGTCAAATTTAAAAAAATAAGTCATTCTCCAAACCTAAACTGTAGGTAATGTCTATGTGGCTTTTATACATAGTCACTGCACTTAATATGTTGTTGCATTTCTACAGCACCACACTGTGGTCCGCCAGCAATTCAAATGTCGTTTACATGCATGTCTGTCCTGAAAAAGTACTCTGCTTAGTAAAAACTCTGAAGACCGAAGATTAGTGTCATCCAGTCAGTATCCCATTAGTGTTGAATAATTACTATGAGTGGTTTTTGGAGAACATTACTACAACAAACTTGATCTTTGTAGAAAAGTTCACTTCATTTTACCCCAGACATTACTGTGAAAGTTGGATATGATTAGCATATGAATTCTTGGGTTGAGCAGAAGATTAGGAAGAAAAATGATGAAATCTCTTCTATGTCCTTATAAAATTTGATGTTGATGCCATTCTGAAGTAGAAAGCAAGATTTTTGATAACTGGTTTAGTTGTTTAATTAATATTGAACTGTAGTACAGAGAAGGTGAGATAGTGTAATGTGCCGACCCTCTTGCCAAACTTAAAAATTGCTATGGTCAAAAAGTCAAATTGCATCATTTAGTTAGACAACTTTTAATAACTGCAATTAATTGCATTAACTGAATCTAACAGATTTCTATTTGTGAGCATTTCCTCTCATCTTCTTCACTTGTGTCGGCCAAGAAAGCAATCAAAAGTCATCACAAATTCCCAAGAACAAACCAGATGCTTTAAAAGTCATGCTTTCCTGAAAACCATCTGTCCAAATCTCGTAATTCAATGAACGGTAACAGTAAGTAATAAAATCAGTTATCGAAAACGTCGCTGATTAATTGGTGAATCTTTTAGCCTCCAGCAAGTCACGCTGCACCACAATCTCACAGCTGAATCAGATGTGTTGTTGGTTGGTTTGTGGGCAGCTTGACTCACCACAGTCTCGGTTTTTTCCCCTGTTCCGTATATGTTAGTTTTACCACAGACAAAACCGCTTCTTAGCACTTCCTGTGAACGCCAGACGCTGCCAAAATCAACAAAGAAACTCAGGCGGGAGGACAGGATGATGACAAGACAAAAGATGAAGGAAAATACAGACAAAACAAACTGAAGGCGAACTATAAATAAATATGCAGAGAAATAATGTCGGACTTAGGCTGAAATTAGAGACGCATTCTTATCATTTTGGCCTCCAACCTGCAGCACTAAAGAAACCACAAAGATCAGGGGTTGATTTGTGGTATTTTAAGGCAATCAGAAGTCCACGTGACTGATGCAATGAAACGCAATGGACTACTAAGCTCTATAAGCTTGAACCAATTTAATGTGCCCCCAAAACAGAAGGAAACAGAGAAATTCAAGTTGAGATAATCTTTTAAACATAAGTTAGTGCAGATGAGTACATAAGGCAAACATCAGCGGATTCTAAGAAATGCAGCATGAAGGCAGACGTGAGTGTGCACAGCTGGACATTCCACTTCTCCCTTGCATATTTTCCAGTGAAACATGCAAACAGAGTATTAATAGGAAAAAACATGAATAAAAATACGGTGACAGATGTTGCCTGACTAGAGCAAAAGTGATAAAGCAGAAATTCCTCTAAAACATATTTTTTACACTAAAGGGTTTTTAGCACTCTTGCTTATTAGATCGCAACTATTTCATTAAAATATCTAAACATCAACCAGTCAACACTGATGGCACAGGAAGATTTTGGGTAATAAAACAGCAAACTCCCTTTGAGCTGGTTTCTCTGTATCAGAGGTATCAGATGATCAGAGGTCACAGCCTGCTGCAGGATGAGCCTTTGATCTTTGGCCTTGGGCTGGTGTTAACACACTATGAGGAAAACTGAGGACAGAGGTGTAAAATATGGCTGCTGTGATCACAATAATGAAGAGTCAACAGAAACTAAATCCTCCCAAAAGGGCCATAAGTGGTTATTTTTTGTGGGATGTTTAACACAGGCTTTGCTTATTCTTAATATTAAGGATTTGACCTTTCCACTTTGACCTTAGCCAAGGAGCCAAATGCCCGATCCCAGTACTAAACTTTGTAGATGCTACACTCCTGTAATTACTTGTCTGCTTTGTTAGATATTCAAACAGATGCCTTAACTGCCACAGATATGACTGATATCTCAGCATCTGGGAAAATACACTGATGCTCATGATAGTTTTTCAGTATAAAAAGAAAAACAGATCAAATAACATCCCGAGCATTGTGAAATATCCTTAGCAGATAAGATGAAGATCACACATTAAAGCATGTTCCAGCTGCTTATGTTCATTCTTTAAGAGTTTGTATGCAGATCTTTCAGTTTGCTCAAAATAAGCAGTGCATCATGGTGCTAAGTGCTTATTTTAAGTGCTTATCTTTCCTCATGCACCTAACAGAATTACAGAATTCACTTCTACCAGTGGACATGAGAATAAAGAGGACTATCATCACCAGCAACAGTGCAAAGTGGGGAAAATGGAGTCAATCTGCAAGATGAGCAATTAACTGGTGGCTTATTCTTTTATTTATTAGTTACAAGTACTTGTCTATTTCGCAGAAAACGTAGTTCAGTCTCTACTTTGAGTGCTTTAAACACATTCAAAAGATCTGGCTTTATTAAGGTATCATCCCAAACAAGTAATTCAGAATAACTGTTCACTGTTAAGATAAAAAAAAAAAAAAAAGTTTATTTTGTAATCTAGTGTTTGACGTTGGTGTAGACAAGACTGGTTCAGACCGCCCTAAACATTAAACAACAGCTAACTTAATAGCCAGCCATCTCTGACCAGTGCCTTCATGGCATATTACAAACATGTTGTATATATTTGAATTCCAAGAAAGTGCGTGGCTACAGGAATGCTGTAATATCATTATTACACGTAGAGATTAGATATAATATGTGTGACCTAGGAAGGAGCACATCTATAGAAATGCATCTGTTTTCATTACTTTCATGCTCCTGCGCTCCCTCCTGCATGTCTGTGTGTATACATTTGTACAGTGTCTAATCGCTCACTGTTACAATTCCTCAAGGTTGCAGCTGCCATTCATCACACTAATGATGGTGACGTTAAAGAGAAAGCTCAAGCCCGTGAACTTGAAACACCTGGCCATAAGTTCATGATGGAAAGATGCTGCGTGAAAATGCCTTGATGCATATTTGTACTATATCAGTGCTTGCTGTGGTACTCCCTTTGCCAGCAGAGAACCGTCTCAGTGATTGATTCTCTGGGAGCACACAAACTGGAGTCGACCTTTAAATGAAGAGCAGAGCCCGACTGATATACATATGATACCATATATCGGCTGATGATTTTTTTTTTTCATTTCAGACACGTGAAACACAACAGATTTTCCTAACGTTTGTGATGAGTATTTATTCATGATTCCTTCCTAAGATAACTTTTTAAATTTAGTTTATCAGCTGATATAAATGTCGATACCAGTATATCGACAAATCATATCAGTCGATACTGTCAAGCTCAAATCAAGCGGTAACTTAAAAGGAAACTTAAAAGAGGAAAAAAAGTTGTGTTAAGGACATGTTATGGAATCTTGTTTACAAAATTTTAGGTTTTATTTCAAAATTGCAACTTAAAAGCACAAAATTTGTATCTATTTCAATCCAAAATCTTAGCTCATGACTGGCAAAAAACATTTTTTTCTTCAACTAAATTAAAATTTTGCAGTCATCTCATCGTGCCCAGAGTTTTGGTAAATACTTGCATTATTAATGAGTGTAACATAGGTTGCTGATACATAGAAATGTTTTGCTAACCACTGAAGTAAATGAAACAATAACTCGTTCATTCATTCCTTACGTTGAATTGCAGTCTCTTTGGTTATTTCACAATCTCTGTAGACAGATATCTGTGTATGAATATGTAAAGTTTAGCAAAGATCCGGATTTTTGCCTTTTGTTTGTGTATCTGTCAGATATCCACTGAGCAGTCATGTGTGAGCAGACTTTGGTTGCATGCAGGTAAACGTGTGGAGACCGAAAGGAGGATACAGTGAAGAGAGAGTAAAAGAACAAATATTCAAATATTCGGTGGTCTATCATCTGGTGACAATTTAAGCTTTTATTTGTTTTGTTTTTTAAATTAATCTGCTTTTATAAACAAAGCATGGCACACAAAAAGGAATGTTTTCATCAGATATCGGCTATCTGGATATCCTCAGCTGTTATCTCCAAAGACCTTAGTTATAACTTAACTTTTCATGTCAAGGTCAAAAGTAATCATCCAATTTTAGCAGTCTACCACAATAAATGGTCAAAGTGTAAAGAGTAGCATTAAACATCAGCACGCTAGCATTGTCATGAGGATTTTAGTAGCATGCTAATAATAGTTGTCAGGCAAAGCTCCAACCTTACTGAACCACGAGGCTGGCTCTAGACTTTAAGTCATGTTAAAAGTAATTTAGATGAAGAGTACGGTAGCACAGCATTTGTTTATATTCAGCCTTTTCTTGTTATTTCATCAGCACACTAATCCAAACACTGTAAAACTATTTAAAATCGAAATACTTCTGTTAGTGCTCAGTCTCTTAAAGATTTCACATGTGGATTCTTCTGTGGAGTTTAAACCTCCAGAAGTGCTTAAAACACTATCAGTGTGGGCCGATTCCATCTGGCTAATGCTACGGCCTGTTGAGAGAAGCTGAACAATATCTTGATTCACTGCCACGCTGTTTGAAGCCTCCCTGTAGTGTCAGTGAATCCAGGACAACAAAAGAAAGAATTTGGGTGAAGACATTTGTGATTCACTGGATAAAAAGAGAAAAGACACATCTCCAAAATAACCCCTGTGGCTGTGAATGGGAAGGTCTAAACATAAAAAATTCTGAAGTGGGCTCAAACATAAAAATGAAAACCAAAGACCAAAACATGCTGGCTGGTGCTGCTGTCTGGCTGTGTGACTCCTATGTGCTGTACTGTTCATGAGTCTGTAAAATTCTAAATGAGCTTAATCTCTGTTTAAATGAATAATAAAGAAGCTTTCTTCTCTATTTTTTCTTCAGTCAGGCTGTTCTATTTTACCACAGTACAGTTTTAACAAAAGATCTGATGGCTTAAAAAGTAAGGCAACATGTCAGCAGGGCGAGTTTATACAGCCAGTGCAGCTTTGTCTTCCGGCAATAGTCCAGCACTGAACAAAATCAAATAATCAGATTTGAACTGTAACACAAACACATATACATACATCACATCCAGAAACAGGAAAATCAAAACATCAAACATTACCATGTTTCTTTTGGCAGAGTGATAACACTGGCATGTCTTGATATAACACTAAATGTCCCAAAAGAACAATTATGCCCCAGTCACTGTTTCTTTCCTCTTCAATAAACACTACAACTTGTATGCATTATCGCATCTCTATAACTAACTGTGCTTCCTGTTCCGTCACCAACTTCCTGCAGCAGAGCTAAAGTCCCCCGTGTGCACTCACAAACCCCCAGAGGACAGGTACATCTACAGAACAGGAAAAATTAAAAGAAAATAGGAACATTTTAACACCATAGCAATGAGAGCAATGAGCAAAAAGAAAGATAGGACAACACTGAGAAGAAATAAAAGAGACAAGCAGTAGTAGTCTAGTACAACAGGTATAGCACAACAATACATTTAAAACTGAATAGCAACTTTGTCAAAAACTTGTTAAAACTGAGGTCTTTTGATAGAACGCCTCAAATGGCACCAACTAAAAGACAGAGCCAACATAATCAAAGGAAGGGCAAGTCAGCAAGTTCATTTGGCTACAGAAAATCCAGATCCTATTCCAGAATCAGAATCCACTACCACCAGCTCCTCATGTGAGCCACATCTGGAACCTAAAACAGCAACTGTTTTACCTGGATTTCACCAATCGCTGGAATGTCAGTTACACAAGAGAAGAAGAGAGAATAATTGCACTTGATAGAATCAGTATATAACTAATAAATGTGTGACTGATTGATTTTAGAAGCATGCTACACAAATGGAAATGCAAGTAGTGCAACAGTGAAAATGACATGCAGGGGCAGAGGGACAGATCACTCAGCAGAGAGCAGGATGTGAAGGAGAACATGAACTGAAGCAGGGGGACCTGAAAGCAGCAGGACAAACTCCCACTATGTGGCTGGGATCCAGTGTAAACACAGCTCTGGTTTCTGCTCCATGCTTGACAAACTGGGACCTTCCCCCTCCTTAACTGGTCTTGGGTCAAATGCAGGCTTAACTCCATTTCCCAGTGGGCCACTCTCCTAATCAGAGCTTCCTGCTACATACTGAGCTAAATCAACCTGGGATTATTCCAATTTTTGTTCTGGACCTCAGGGCTTACAGGTCAGGCTTTCAGACTTTGTTGTGTTGATACTTGTGCTGCTCATCAAATGACATCAATGACAGACATCCAGATGGGGAGATCCATGCAGCAGCGTCATCGCTCGAGAGGACTGAGAACAGCAGGGTTTGTTTTCTTCTAGTTCTTTTTATGAGCAGACCAGAACCAGACTTAGTGTTAGGATGAAGGACAGTGGAGGTAAAGTGAAGAATAAAAAAGCCAAACAGAGTGTAGTCACGCTGAATAAAATGATAACTATACATTTAACAGATTACATGTACAACATTTAAGCAGAGAAGAATCTTTGTTAATAAGTAAAAGGGTAAGAAATTATAAGAATTTCAAAGGAAACATGAATGCAAGTATCAAACTGCATTGCATTACAGTATATTCATAAGTTTCTGAGACATGTCATGCACTGGTACAACCTCCGACCTCGTGGTTTCACTAAGAGAAAAGTGAGACGATCACCAAAATGATCAAGGTTCATTTTCTGGGAATTATGCATATCTGAGCCAAATTACACGGCAACAATATCCAAAAAGAAGAAGAAGAAGAAGAAAAAAAACACAGACAGGGCATTGGAGAGACAGACAAAATTGGACATGGTCATGTTATCACAAAGCGCATTAACTTTGCTAACATTCTTCCCATGACATGAAGTAATGAAGTCTAATCAATTACTGCACAGCTGGGATGGAAATTAATGGTCTATGACTTCTTTCCAGAAGACAAAACACAACAGTGAGATCAGAGGCTGGAGATGCCTGAGATCATAGTTACGATAATATGGATGGCCTCACACCACCTGCAAGATTTGATCAAACCTACACTTCAGTGCTTTACCCCCCCTCCAAAAAACCCATATATCAAATCTAACAGTACAGCTCATTGTCAGCTCATTGAGTAGCACTACTTCTACAAAGAGGAAACAGACGACTGTCACGGTTCTGGGTCGGTTCGATCCAGCATTTTGTTTTGGTTTATTTTTGCACTATGGGCTGCCCTTTGATACTCTTGTGCTTTGATTGTTATTGGAATTCTAGGTTTCTGTTTATTCGTGTTTAAGGATTTGTTGCCTCATGTATAATTTTGGTTCCATGCGTTATTTTCTGTCTGCCTCTCAGTGTTGAGTCTGTGTGTGATGGTTTCTGGTCTCCTGTTTTACTTTGAAAGTTCACGTCTCATGTCAGTGTGTTCAGTTTTACCTCTCCCCTGTCTCGTTAGCCTGATTTCTCCCAGCTGTGTCTCCCTCTTGTTGCCCATTCCCTGATTACTCCCCTGTGTATAAAAGCCCTGTGTTTTCCTGTGCTCCCTGTCGTGTTGTACCTTCAACTTGCTGTGTGTTCATGATTTCCAGTTCTCCAGCACCTCAGTTTAGAGTTTTGTTTTGCTTTTGTGAGTCCTATTTTATGTAGAAGTTTGTCCAGCAATAAAGCTGCGTTTTCAGTTTAAATCTCGTCTCCAAAGAGTCCTGCATTTTGGGTCCACCACTCCTGCCTGCCTGCCACACAGCCAACCATGACAGACGACAAATGTAGGAGGAGGGCACAAGGGGATGGGAGATGAAATGTGAAGAAGACAAGCTCTGAGAGGAAGAGCGAGGACAAACTGCCTGGCAAGGGTCCCTTTCAGGGATGGATGAAGAGAGGAGACAGAAGACAAGGGAGATGAAAACCAGGAGCTGGATGAGGCTATAAAAGGAAGTTAGGGACAGAGTTATACTGAGAGGATGAATTCTGGGAGGACGAAGGCTTTAGAATTCCTTCAGCACAGCCTGATTGGACCCCTGTGCCCCTCAATTAATCACTGCAAGATGGAGTAAGTGGCAAATGACAGGGAAGATATATACACAGTGTATAGGGACTTTCCAGAGACCACATCCAAACTGAATTTATATCCAAACATTTTCTTATGGTACCGCTTCCTCTGTGGCATAATCTTATACAGACAGTATTATTATTGTGCCAAATTTTAGAATATACTTCCACAGTAAATATATTGGAGGCATCTGGAGATACAGAATAAAGCATTTGTGAATGCTACTGTAGATCTGTGAGAAAATCTGACGAATACAGAACGACAGCGAGTTTGTGTTCGAGTCTGCACTGTAGTGTACACGAGACGGGTCTGTCTGCACGCTGTCACGCATGACTGGGATGAAAATGAAGCATGACTGGTGATTATCCATGTAATCAAACCACTGGTATCCCTACATGTAGCGTGGCTTGTATATTGAACTTCTTCGTCATTTAAACGTCTAAATAATCAAACACAAACATAATTTAAAAATTTGTTGTGCCAACAAAAGCATCGAAGGTCGGTATAAGACAACCTTTCTATGCATATGTATACTTAGTAAACAAGTAATTTAAGTCATTTCACATTTTCCCACAGTTTAGTGCCCTTAGTTTTTATTAAGAGAGGTCTGGAAAGTCAGTGAAGCAGCATGGATCGGTGTTCAAAACTGAAATCACCACATGAATATTTCAGAAATAAAATACCATTTTTTTTCGGCCTACTTTACAAACAAACTGTGATTTAAGTGTGTTTAAAGAGTGAGAGAATTCCTTGGATCGGGAATTTGTTTCAAAACTCTCACAGTAGTTTATTAACCATAAAGTAATCTTCACACTACTAACTCAGACTCCTCTTCTGTTTCGCCTGATGTGTAATGTAAAGCATGAACAGGACAGAATTTATGCTGCGAATATGTTTAGAGCTTCTCTGGATAATCTATTTTCTCTTCGCTCAATTCTGAACTCAGGATGTTTCCCATAAAATCGAACTTCGCTAAGCCCGCACTCTGTGCACGTGTGAGAAAAAATGCGTCTCACACACTCCTGCCAATGAGAGATAGCAAACTGTCTGACTAATTTAAGACATGTTCCACCGGCCCACAAGCATCTCCTTCATACTTATTCACTGTCCTACCAAGCTGCTCTCCTGTTTACGAAGGAAAGCTGAACACAAGTGGTGCAAGCAGCCAAGCGCACCGGAGCTTTCCCCATGCTTACAATGCACAAATGCAAAGGCTAATAAAACAATCACCAACATAAAGCCACATTTTTGTAAGGCCAACTTCAGAGGAAACAATACTTAAGCAAACAAAAGAGCCACGTACTCTGCATCCACTCACATGTGAGCACACACGCACATGTCTGCCTATCAACGCGAACCCAACACCATACAAAGGCAGGGAGGTCACGAGATGTGGAAACCACTTGCCACCTCTGCTTCAATCTTTCTTGGCACATGAGACAAACACACACACAAACACACACACACACAGCTGTGACAGGGAAGCCCCACACATGGACTTCTCATCTGAGGCTGTGGCTTCCTGCTTCCAGCACAATGGGCTCTTCCCCCGATTGTTACAGCCGGGCACCTTCTATGTCAAAGCCGCTATTTTGGCAGTGGATGTGTTAGCCATATTTTCAAACCCTTATCACAGGCAGACATCTTCTCCTGGCCCGGACACCCACCTTCCTCTCCCGTGAAACAATCCCACTTGAGAGGTCAGTCACGTGTCCGCATTTCAGTCACGTGGCAGTCATTTATAGCAAGCTTAAAACCTTTCCTTGACTGTCATGGCTGTATAAGTATAAGTGAAAAAGAGGGGGTAATTGGAAAAGCAGATGGTACTGCTGGGCTTCCAGGTACCGCAGCAGTGTGGGGCCAAAGATGTCTCCTACACGGTCACGCATCCTCTGCCAGCATCAGCCCCCGAATTCCATCACATGTTGACATATATACTCAAACACCCTGGAATGAAACCCTCTCAAAGGGACGTATTTGAAACATCCTGTTAACATTACTCTCTCAAGAGCCTTCCTTCTTCCACCAGCAGACCTGGATAAAAAAAAATTGTGCGCAATATTTATCTGCATGTAAGAAGCCGGGGCTGTAGCGGTGACTGCCCGCGCAATTCTTTTTTTTTTGCACTCATAAGTCTGGAAGTTAAATTTTCCCACCAAAGGATGTGACCTCCATGTCCAGTTCAGAGCAAGAAAATAGAAACTGTCCCCGTGCAAGGTGAGAGGACATGTGTTGTCCAAAGATATTTAAAATGAGATTAGATGCAATAAAATGCAATAAATGACAGCACAGGCATGCAACAGTCACTCCTAATGGGACTTTTATGGCTATTTTGATAATTATTGTGCCAGTGATTTGAAGTTTCCCCTTCAAGGTCATCTCCAGGTGCAGCTCTGGACAACTTCCAAATCACTCCACAGAAGTCCTGTTTTTGTCCACTTGCTGGAGACCTCAAACTAATGCAGGGAGGTAATATGAACTTTTGTGTCAAAGTGACCGATCATCTCTTTGTGGATCACAGTGATAATGAGTGGATATTCAGTGGCTAGGCCCGAAGGTGGCCATCAGTTTTTGACATGAATATGTCACAGTGGGAAACTTACTGCAGACCCATAGTTAAAACAAAACAACAATACAGTTTTTTATAGTAGATATTTTTAATTAATTCCTTCAGTGTAGTATGAATGGCTGGGCTGTAAAACTTATTAAAATATGCATAAAGGTCCAAACTTTATGACATTCTTCACATTTTTCCTAAATCATCCTCTGGGCCAAATTGGAGTCTTTTCCAGGCTGATTCTGGCCTCTGGGCCTTATGTTTGACACCACTGTTCTAGAGGCATCTGAGGGACAACGTTGTGTTCGAACATCTTGAACTGTGGTCGCCAGAAGCCAGATTAGGCTCCCTGCAGCTTTTTTCTCTTCCAAAAAGTGAAATTAAATTTGAAATGTCTGAAGACACTGGAGATGCAGGACTTCCAAGGAGAAATATAAAAGCAAAAGCTGTACTTTAAGCAGTACAGGGTAGTTTAAGGAGACTACCTTGGAGGGGCCTTTAGGCTTTGTGTTCACACACTGTTGTTAGGTAACCTAAATCTATGGATCTTGAAGAAGCACTTACTGAGTAATAAAAAAAACTCAACAAAAAATATGAAATGTGATTTAAAAAAAATTGAACAGTGGCCCCTAAAACTCAAAAACCTTAACTTGGGTGATCCCTCTTTCACGATCTCCTTCTCAGGCATGTCCAGACAGCCTCCAGCACAGATGCTATTTTTAGATCACTTCCACTTGACCTACATGTTGTGTGTTTTCACCACAGTCATCAAATGTGCTCGCCGTTTTGCCCGACATTCACTGTAATGTCCTGAGGCATCTGGGGGAGAACATTCAGCAGAAACAGTCTGAATTCGGGTGCCTTTTCAAGATTCTCTTCCCTGCCACTTGGTATATTTCGAAAGTGAATGAGTGGAAGGATCATTGGTTTGACACACTGAAGAAGATACAGCGTTCACTACAGAGCCACAAGTACACAGGAGAATAACAGGACTTCTGTGGAGTGATCTATAAATAGCAGCTGTTCTGGAAACCGTGCAGAGGTGCATGAGTAGGAGATCTTGAACAAGTGGTCAAATTTAGATCAGGCAAGGTTTTTGATTTTTCAAGGGCCAACATTTTTGATTAAACCTCATATTGATGAATAAGAACTGTTCGCTCGCTGCTAGCTTGCAGTTTCTCATTACAGAAATACTTAATTCAGTTCCCTGAACAGAGTACAGAGTGGGCCTGCTGTGAAGTTGAAGCTATTACAGACAGATTAGGGCTGTGCGATATGACCAAAATCTCATATCCCGATATAAGAATTCTATCATCCAATAACGATATAAATTACAAAACTGTAACATTTTCTGTAAATTCTGTGAATCTCGGGCAGCTCGTCTTGCGGGAAGTGTTTCCAGCTGCGTGTCGTGTACCTGGAGTCGAGTGTTTTAACCGATGCATGAAACGATACATTTTTAGACATAAGTTGTAAAGGCCGCCGTTTTCTTTGTGAGTATTTATTACACGGCGTGCTGCGGGGAAAAGCCTGTTCTAACGTTTGAGTCTAAGGTTTATTTTTTAGCACCTGGCGGCTCTTTTTTTAAATTCTCATCTGCTCTTTCACGTGATTCGGTTTATTTTGAAAAGTCTCAACAGGATCTTGAGCTTTATTGTGAAAGGTTTATGTGGAACATAAACAAGCGGACACGCGATGCTGTTACCGTCGTTGTTGCTAAACACAACGCATAAAAACAGGCGCTTGTCTGTCCATAGTGTGGTTATATTAAATATAAGAGAAAGAGAGAACTTTAAGAAATTAATATAGCCACTACAGTGACCATCAAAACGATGAAAAAATATTGCCGTAAACAGTTTATTTTGCGACACCACGAAACAAACGATAGCGTAAAATGAAACGATAGACGTTTTTATATCGTCATCCGATATATATCGTTATATCGAACAGCCCTAAGACAGATTGTGAAATAATGCACTTCAATTGCATGGAAAGGTAAGAATGATTTGCAGCAGTGACTTTCAGAATGTATGCTTTTATCATCATGGCAATTTAGATCACGCCCACGTTCCTCTATCAGGGAGCTAACACAACACCACTGAGTATAACGTTTGCTGGTTTAGCATACCTTTGCCTTTAGTCACACCACAACTTAAGGAAATCTGCTTATTTGCAAGCAGAAAAACACAAAAACTCTGGGAATAGCAAACGAAATCTCATGTACCAAAGTTTTAACAGGCCGGGGAATTCCAAGTGCAAACGTAACATGGAGACAGATGGTGGGAATCAGTTGTACAATGATTTTGTTTAAAGGAGTGAAATAGTCCCGAGGGTGCGATTTTCATATAATATTAAACAGAAACATTTTTCCAGATCTAGCTGAGATTTGGGGAATTCTGTGTCAGATGGAAAACATCATAGTGACATGTAGTTGGTAACCGTTTCCCCTAAACCTGGAAAGATGTGAAATATCTTCAAACACCTCATTACCTACAAGCTATAGCTACTGACAGTGACTCCTTACTATGTTTTCAAAAACTTCTGTAATGTTTGAAGATGGAAATATTTCGCCTCAAAAAAATGTTTATTGCAAACTGTTTATCCAGTTTACTCATCTGCAAAGAAAACATGGATATCGTCAAACTAAAATTAGCCGGCTGTAGCCCAGCATCCCTGCCTCGGAGAAAAAGCCTGACAATACACAGAGGAGCTGAGCCGTGTCACACGCTTCTAATCAAGCCCTGACCAAATCTGATAAAAGCGAAAGACAACGGGACCTTTTCATCACTCGATAAAATAACCTTTTATCGGAGTGCCTTGAGTTTGATATTAAAAAACTCAGAGAGCCGCCAAACATCTGACATCATGCGCCAGCTGAAGTCAAAAGAAACACACAGACACACATGCGTGCTGAACGCTTACACAAACAGTGTGCACATGGACTCAGCATCCCAATGGTGCACTGTAAAAAAAAATGAAAGTTGCAAAATGTTTTAAAAAGGTTTTTAAAAAGGCCAAATTAACCAACAATGAAAGTTTTTTAAATTTACTCTGCAAAGTGATGATTTGGTGCTATTTATAACAGTTGCATTTAAGATTAAGTTAAGAAAATGTGATTTGTTAAATTGTTGTGTGTCTTATTCCAGAAGCTAATCAGGGACAGCTTGCTCTCACTGGGAGTTGAACCCACGCTCTGATCTTTGAAAATGCACTCACCAACCACCTTTATCGTCTAAACACATTCACTTTGTCTCAGCTCCCAGCTCAGCAGCTCTAGTTCCAGATAAATGCAGTGCAAACACAATGTGCAAAACTCAAAAGCGTAAAAAAAATGCAACTTTTAATTTGGGTTTTTAAACAATGAAAGAAAAAATAAAGCAGACCGTGCAAGGTCTGGAGAAAGAAAAGTAATATGTGGAGTCTTTGCCCCTTGAGGCGACTGTTGTTGTGATTTTTTTTATAGGCTATACTTTGGCTCTGGAAAATCTGGGTGATGGTGTTCACTCGTAGACGTGTTAAAGTGCGAAGATGCTTCCTTGCCCGTGTCAGCAGCCAGGTGCAGATCACTGGCTTTGCACGTCTACATTTAGGAGTAGGACAGTAAGAATGATAGTTCCTTTCTTCGATCTCAAATTCTGGACTAAACATGGAAGTCCACAGAGGATCCACAGAATGGGGCCCCACTGACCAAAGAATAAATGTGCAGATGCTGACATTCATGTCATGTCCAACGTCAAGACCTCACACACTCAGAAATGATGAAGCAGTGTTTAAAACTTTACCACAGAACCACAAGCATAATTTTAAAAAGTGCTTCCTGCACCACTGAGTTTCATAGGCTTAAGATAAAATGACAGCTCTTAGGATGTTGCTCTGCTTATAGTTAAACCTGATGAAACTTTATATTTGTTTTAGACAACTCAAAGCAGAGGCTGAGGTTTGTGGCTTTTAAACCAGATTTCGTAATAGCAGAGCAGCATTAGGAAGGGATCCCTTTACAGTCACTATTTACATGAGGAATAATCTGGTAGTAGAGCTGACTGTACACTGACTGCAGGTTTGGGAGTTTCCATGCCCCTCTGTGTGCATGATCTTATTGGGCCATAGTAGATTCAGACACTTGGAGTAGTAGTAGTAGTAATATCCTTGTAAAAAAGCTCTGGCTTTTTAATTTTTCATTCGAATACAGATAGTTTAAGCCTTTTAATGTATAACATGTAGATCCACTATGATTAAAATGTGCTGTATAGCATTTATCATTAAAGTAATGAATCTGTTATGGGCTGCAGTGGTGGTGGTGATGGTGTATTCTTGATTAATTAAAAAGAAATGGACACAAAGTGACACATTTAAACCCATAAAGCTCATACTCAGCATCATCCTGCTTGCAGAGGTCATGGCCCCACTTCTCAATCCGGGGTCAAGAAAAGCATACCATATGGCCATATTTTAATCCTATTCCTGTTTATTTGTTTTGCAAAAGCAAAAGTGTGGCTGTCCCAATTTAAACTTAACATTGCAACACCAGTAATCCCACTGAAAATGCTCCTTGCGAAGATCCCTCCTACTGGAGAAACCCTCTGGTGCTGACACGCCCACTGTTCACACACCGAGGTCTGCGCGTTTCTGCTGCTTCAGACAGCAACTTCCAAGTCGAGAGACGCAATCAGCATGACGCTTATGCTTTAATTCTACAGATTGCACATGTCAAGTGAACTCTCATAATCAGAAATGAAAAGATCGCGTGAAATTTAAACTTACTGCGTGCACTTCTGAGGAGAGGATGGCAACGACGAGGCACAGAAGCAGCAGCCTGTTCACAATAATAATTTAAAAATTAATAAAAATAAAAAACGCGTAAAAATCCTGATCAATGAATCATGTGGTAATCATGTGCTGCCTTCACGCTGTGCTTACCTCAGGTTTTTCTGTCCTCTCCCGTGTTGTTCTTGCATGGTCCCCACTCACGCGGACCGCAAACTCAAGTCCCACACAGTTTCACGTGAACACGCTTTACAGCATGACAGTCCGACCTGAGGCACAGCGGAGACGCACGACGTTAATAACTCTGGTTAATCACGAGTGCATACATATGAGACTTTCTGTATCAATATTCATTCATTTTTAGCACTTTCACACTCAGTTCCAGTTTCGTAAAATGCACTACTTACGGTCACTCCGGTCTCTGTGCGATGGTTAGACGAAGGAAAAAAGTTGGGTATCACGAGATGCCCAGACTCCCCGTTTGAAAAGTTTAAGATCAGCTTTATGTTCCACGAAAACCTCCTCAAATATTCTTGCAAAAGCACAAATGTGTGCCGACTAGTCCCTCTGCTTACCGAAAAGAGTCGGAGTGTTTGTAAAAGCAAGGTGGAAACCCTTTGCATGAGCGAGGGTGGTCGTTTTGGGTGGGGGGTGTGGTGCATCACAAACAAGACCAAGTTACACTGATCAGATCCTCATAACGCCTCGGACAAAGATGCAGCAAAACGTGCTGTCCGTGTGCTGCCGATAAACTTTGAATTACCTGGAGGAAGAAGGCTGTTTTTGTGGGCACTCTGCACAACTTTTGCGCGCAAAGCTTCCAACGGCGCACAGCCACGATGCTGTTACCGTCCGGCTCGCTCTTAATGCTGGCGGCTCTCTACTTGTGTGTGGATCTGACAGGAGCTGAGGTGAGTGGAGGGAAAGTCTCCAACATTATTTTTGGTGAACGCACAGATTCTGTATCGTTTGTCTGATTAAGGATAAAGACCAGACTTTATTCATAAAGACCATGCGTCCCTGCGGTCTTCGGAGACCAACACAGTCATATCTCCAATCTGGACTGATTTGTAATACAGTCCATTTATTCTGTTTATCCATGTTACAAACATTTATTTCGTTCTTTCCTGTCAGATATTTGTACGTTTTAAGTGTGCGGTGATTTTTTTATTTTATTTCTTTTTTTTATCAGAAATATACTTTTCGGGAGAGCTCCGTCACGCTCTGCTGTGAACATTTTGGAGTTGAGTTCCAACATCCTCTATGTCTGAGGAGGAGGGAAAGGGTGGAGCCAACTCCATCTGAAGAGTTGAAAACTCTGTCTCTCAGGGCATGTGTTGCGTATGCACTCCAAAAAGATTATGGTACATTTACATAATCCATTTAAGACACATTGTAATGGTCTTGTGGTCAACAACCAGAGACTAACTGTTCTTTCATAGGCATCAGATTGTCCGGGTTCCTTGTTATACTTTGAGTGAGGCACTCATTACAAGAGAATGTATTATGGGATACAAGTAATGACTATAAGAGCTGAATGATTCCATGAATGAAAGTGTGCAACTTTTTAAAGACAATAGCCTACATATCCCTCCGATGTGTATAATCTACCTCAGATATTCTGTCATATAAATTCATTTTTGACATCAAAATGAAAGTTGGCCACTGTATGATGATGATGATTACATTATTATTATGATAATGATTTTTTTAGTTTGGGCTTCACAAAACTGATTCCTTTACTTAAAATGATGCCGAGTCCAAATCTTATGCAGGTGATGTCATTTTTGTGCTCTATGTAGAATATTTTTGTTGTTGTTTTTTACAGTAAATATATTTATACATTGTTTACACGGTTGGTGCATGGATGTTTTTTAGAATTACATTGATTAAAACACTGCACAGTGTGAATTGGCAGCAATGATGATCTGACACATTGCAGTTGGTGTTTTCCTCACAATGGTGAATGTTGAGCTTTTTTGTATGGCTTTACAAACAAGGCAGACTCAAGAAATCAGTAAGAACCTTTACATGAGCAACTTTTAAAAAAATATCAGTTCAAAGTAGATAATTAGTGAGTTTAACAGGCCATAACAACACTGTACATCTCTATAAGTCTCCTCTAAGAATTTGTTTTTTGTATTTTAAAGTGTGCTGTGGTTTCTTGTAATTTTGTTGAACTACTACAGTTTTTGGCTTCTTTTGAGGCTTTATTTTTAAGCACAGCTGGAGTTTCCAGCAGAAATATCGATTACACTTGCAGCCGAGTGAGGAAACAAGGTGGACTTTTATTACGTTTAAAGATGAGGAGGAAGAGGCTGGACAATGCAAAGTAGCTTAAATTTATCATTTTGTCAACTTGGGGGTCCTTTTTTAAATCTTTATTATTAGAAAATCTCTTTTACAGGGGTGTCCTGGCCAAGATGAGAAGCAGTACAGTGTGAAAAGTGCAAAGGAAGGCAATTCATATACAAATGAAACAATGTATAAAATTATTCACATAACTTTTAGTCAGAACTGACAGATATAGGATTTTTAAGTCTGATTCCAGTATTTGGTGATTTACAAATCTGATATTCCAATATATTAAATAATAATTTATTTTAACTTCAGACAGACAAAAAAAATCCCCAAACAAACAGATTTCTCTGATGTTTGTTATGTTTAGTTATTTATTTACTGTCCAGAGCTGCCCGCATGTGAACAGTCTATCAGAGTGCCCTCTGGTGAACAAACTGCACAACATCAGTACTTGTGAGCAAGGTCGAAGCGTGCTTCTCCCATCTCTTCTTTACTTTTATCTGCTGTTACAAATGACGCCAATAACAGATCAGCTAATAGTTAATCGCTCCACTGATAAATCGGCTGGACTCTAATTTTAGTTGTGATGGATTGTAACAGAAAGCCATCATTATGTCTCATAGACACGGTTAAGTATATTGCAAATTACAAATGCCAGCTAATAAAACCTTCCAGATATTTTGGTGAAGATGTTATCTGCTTTGATGTCTTCAAACTGTACTTTTTCAGTTCAGAAACGCCTACTCTAAGTTTCATATTGACCATTATCTTGGTTGCTCTGACAAAAAACAAAGCACTTTGGTTTTGATGTTCCTTTCTCCAGATGTTTTATTGCTAAAACAATCATTATTCACTTTATTAATCACGTTAATCTTCAGCCCTTCACTCAGAGTGACCTTTGATTCAGGGAGCTACGTGGGATAAAAGTGTATTACATTGCAAGCCAATATATCAAGTTAAACAAAACAGCGGAGAACACGTTTTATCCACTGCAAGCCTGGATTTGGAAGCACGAACCACAGGCTGAGACAGAACATCTGGACAGAGGCTGAGGAGGTGGATATCTGGCTGAACCAGTGAAATCGAAGCAGGTCAACACTGTGGATTTAATCATTTGAATATTTTCCCATCACCCATGAGAGGTCGACAACAGGAAGTTTGTTATAATTTCAGGACATTTATCCATCAAAAGCTGCAGAGTGAACAGGAAGAGGATTTCCTGATCTGTTATCCAGAACAATAAAGCCAATGACGACTTGACCTGCATCCTACCGACATATTTAACATACAGGGACTACCAACTGGGGTCTCTCGAGATCCCCAAAGAATAGTTTACTGCTAGAGGCAAATATAATAGAAAAATAATAATTCTCAAAGTGTTATTCATTTTCATATTTTGTACAGCAGAAAGCTTTAACTTTTCTTTAAGTCTTAAAAACTTAGAGCTTTTATCCAAAGTACAATCCACACTATTGCTTTAAAGATTATTTACCATGTTTTCATTCAAATATCTCTATTTTCAATAGTTTCAAGTAAACATTTCAGTTGCATTTCTATGATGAAACTAATCTGGGTCACTCTGACCCCAATATAAAATAACCGAATTCAAAATACAACCAACCAATCCGCAGACATAATCTTTCCAGCATGTCACTATCCAGCAGTGGATAAACCATGCGCTCCACTGTTTCGATCTGCTCTGGTGCATCCTCCCGGGATCCCGCCTGACTCTGTTCTGAGTCCCTCCTGATTGACAGAGCTCCTCACCCTATCTCTGAGGATAACCTCAGATGACTCATTTTTCCACTTGTATTGCATCTTATTCTTTTAGTCACTACCCACAGGTTGTGGCCATAGGTGAGGGTAGGAAAGGAGATTGACCCATAAATTGACAGCTTCGCCCTCATGCCCAGCTTTTTCTTCATCACAACACAGCAGTACAGCATCCCAATTCTTGCTGCACTGACCTGTCTGTCAATGTCTGGCTCCCCCCTCCTCATTGGTGCACAAGAGCCTGAGATATTTAAACTCCTTCACTTGGGACAGCAACTTGCCTCTGACCCAGAGTGAGCACTCCACCCTGTTCCTGTTGAAGACCATGGTCTCACATTTATCTCCAAAGAGCAGAGATGTAATCTTTAGGCCACCAAAGTGGAAACCGTGTGCCACTTGGCTGTGCCTAAAGAATCTTTCACAATAGGCTGTATACAAACAGGAAACAAGTAAAAACAGCTAAAGTTAAAAACACATCACAAGCTGTTAAAGCAAACTGTTTCCCACATGCTATGCTTGGGGCATGCTGGCATGTGACAGGAGGAGCAAACAGTTGCTACCCTGTGTTTCAGGACCAAAGGTAACAACTTTTACAAGCACATTGGCCAGTCATATCAGCAGGTGGAGTTTTCCTCACTCCGAGGAGGGTATTCAAGGGTTTGCAGTATAGAAGTATTAGCTCTCCTTTTCATATGCGGCATGACCAGGGTGCACCCCAGCTGTCTCAGGTAGAGCCAGTGACTTTCCAATAGCTTCCAGTCTGGTAAGTTCTCCATCTGGATGGCAAATACAGCAATGGAGGCTTCGCTCTTTAAATGACTGACAGAGTACCCCTCCCCTCCTCTAATGCTGTGTGATACCCATGACAATAATGATCAGGAGGTGGCACTGGGTACTTTTAACTGGGATCCCCTGGGTCTCCAAACTATTTGCATTTTTAAAAAGTCGCAATCAAGGCAGAAATATAAAATGGTGTGACATCATTAGGAACAAACTGATGGATAAAGTCATAAAAAAATTGGAATTATAGAAGAAAATGCCCTGTGAGATACGATCTGCACAGACCCTAGTCAATAGGAAGGTTTAAATATGTCAGCAAACATTTTAAAATGTATAGAAATTGCTGTTAACGGTGCCTTTGTTGATGCGTTTTTGTGTATGTAGCAGTTCTCTTTTTTTGTCTCCACAAATTAAGATATGAAATTAAGACAGTCTGAACTGAGAGTGGGTCACGGTGACTTTAGAGAAGCTGCTATGACCATTCCTCTTGTGTGGATTGAGCAACGAGCTGATAGTCGGCTCTATGCAGACCTTTACTTCTTTATTTTTTTAATGCATCATCTGCTTTGAGTAAGTTTCTCAATTGTTTAGCAACGCAAGAGTTTCTCTCCCTTGGCGGTCATTTAATCTGGTCAGAATGAGTCATCGTTAATTCCTAGAAGAGAATTAGGAAGAAGAGGGAGGGAGAGAAGCAGATTCCTGGAGTGAGAGTTTGTGTGTGGGATGTTAGATGGAAGATTTTCGGAAACACAGTAAGTGGTGGGAAAGTCTTGGGTTCCACCTCCCAGCTTGGCTATGACATGCCAGGATGGGGTGAATCCCAACAAGGATCAACTCGGATCCGAGATGAATGACAGAAGCAACATTCACAGCTGCTAATCCTCATACTGCTGAGGAACTTTCTCCACTTTGAAAGCTAAGAATCCATATCAAGACTCAAATTGGGACTGCTGCTGCCCAAAGTGCCAAGAAGGCTGCATGTAGTTTTGTCTAGGCAGTGGAACAACCTCCTTTCCCACAGACATGACAGCTGACTCTGCCGCTGACTGACCACCAACCAAGCATTGTGCCCTGGGAAGGTACAACCTGCCTGACCCCCGTCATTAGCGTTGTAAAAATGCCTACATTTGGAAGATTTGCAGTCATGTTGGTGTCTTCTTATTTTGACAGGTGTCACTGTGTAGCAAAGAAAATTCTCCCCTGACCTTCTTACTCAAGTACTGTAGCAAATGGTGCCCCATTTTATGTGTGTGTGTGTTTCTCTGTGTGTGTGTGTGTTCCCTGTGCCATGTGAGTTGGGGATTTAAGAAGTTGGCTAAGCATGGAGAAACCCTTTTCAATTCCCTGTGGTCCAAGCATCATCAAGGAGGCCATTCTTTAAGATTTGTCACAGCTGGAGTTGACTTTTGGCACATAAAACATTTCTTTTGGTGTGTTTTTTTGTCCCATGCTAATACTTTCTGCACTTTAACTACTTAAGGATCACTATGTATGTTTTCCTTGAGACTGGTCACTTCCCTTAGGATTCCTGCTATGGTGAAAGTGCAATTAGCCATGTAAGTGTGAAATTGCTGAGTCATAAATGTCATCTGTGGTTTGGGCAGAGTGTAATGGATATATCTGTCTAACAGGGAGGTGCGAGGTGGTGAGCGATTGAGGTTAAGGGGAGGAGGTAACAAGGCTACGAGCCCCAGAAGTGGAAGAATGTGTCTCGGAGCCAGTGATGATACCCCGTAGCAAACAGTTTAGTCTCACTTGATATCCCTCGACCTGAACTTTCACCTACTGCTGCCAAATTGTCCAGTATTGGATAATGATGATGAGATCATTAGATTTATGTTTTTTTTCCTAGCCTGAACAAGTGTTGTATCCCTTCCTTCAGCTGTTCGTTTTTTGGCTCCAAAGGCTTCTGTCTTATCCCTCTTTTCCACTGGCATGGTGCTGGCGCCTAATCTAGAATTTATTTCTCTAATTTCCACAAAAATGACTCATGCTGGTGCCTAAAAGCTGGTACTGATTCAGCTGCAGCTCCCAAAGCTGGAACAACTGGTGGCAGTGGCTATTGTGTGGCTTTCTAGACAAAGTCCAACAGTGATTAGATGCAGTCTACAGATTCTGTCTGCCATGATTTTCTTCCAATGGAAATCCCCCAAACTTCCTACATGTAAACCTATATAATGTTCTGCAGTAAAAGTGTGGTCTTTAAAGGCACCATTGCAAAGCTGGTTTTGCACCATTAACACTACTACCGCTTAGGTGGAAATGAGGTATTTGTATCTCACTTTAGAGTACAAAGAAAAGATGCAAGACTCAAGTCATTGCTGAGCATGAACAAATACTGCCCAGTAAAGATATGCTGGTAAAAACTAGAGTAGTGCTGTGGCAGTTTGTTAAATAGGAGCAATTCAGCAAGCAAAACAGACCCTGGTGAAGACTTTGAGGCAGTACGTGTTTGTCGTGGTCCTGAGTCTGATGACTCAGTGTTTTGTGTTTCTTTATTATGATCTTGTTTATTCTGATTGTGTTTTCCATTAAGATTTGCCATTTGTTAGGTTTCTGTTCTGTGTCTGCGCTGGTCTCTCTTTTCTGTGTTCCCTCTGTCTGCCCATGATGTTATTATGTCTGCTCATGAGTCTGCGTCTGTTAAGTTCTGTGTCTCATCTGGATCTCCGTGTCTGTCGTGTACTTCCTGTTTTACTTTGTAGGTCTGTGCCTTATGTCAGTGCGTTCAGCTTTGTGCTCTCCCTGTCTCGTCAGCCGTGTCTCCCAGCTGTTTCGTCTTAGCTCTGTTCACCTCTTGCATTTAGTGTCTGCGTTGTCCCCTGCTTGTTGTCGCATCGTACCCTCACTTTTGCTGTGTGTTCTGTTTGCCAGCCTGCCTACCTGTTTAGTTTGTTCCGTATTCCCAGTTTAGTTAGTTTTTTGTTCAGTTTCTTCCCAGCAATAAAGCTGAGTATTTTGAGTTACTTCTGCCTCCTCGAGTCCTGCATTTTGGGTCCTCTCTTCCTGCCTGCCTGCACACAGCCATGACAGTGTTGGTCTGTTTTGCTTGCTGAATTGCTTCTAGAATTAAATACTTCTGTAGTTTTACCTTTAACAGACTGCCTCTCCACACTCTCTTTTTTGAGTTTTTTTTACTCTACTGCAGAGCACCTGTTGGAAAAGCCTTAGAGCCATGCTATACTTTCGTATTGTTTTACTGATAAAGATATGTTTTGTTTCAAGTAACGGGGCAGTGTTGAGTACTGATCTAATACCACTGTTAAATCAATAAACTGTAGAGAGTGGGAATCAGTCTGTCAATTATTGGAGATCCTCAAGCTCAACTTAACATTAATTTCTGAGCTTTATGTCATAGTAAATAAATGCATCCACTAATATAAGTTCATTGAATTGGTATTGTTTAGTAAGTTGATAATATATAATAATAATAATAATAATAATAATAATAATAATAATAATAATAATAATAATATTAAACTCAGTTTTTCAATTACCAGGCTACTGTGTACTTCCTCTCGTTCTGAGTGTGCCTTTTTTAACTTTTTATGTTAGCATAAGTTCAGTTATGACACTGATCATTACGACAGTGAGAGCGGACAAGAAAAAGCATTGCTGTGTTCTAAGTCTTTTGAGTTTTGTCAACCCAGCTGTTCAGAGTTTGTGACTTTGGTGTAGCTAAACTTAAAGAAAATAAAAGCCCTCTTAGCTACTGCTGATTTGCTCTTAGCCTCCATGCTACATTAGCTCTCTTGCTAGGAACTGGTGCTGCTGCTGACACGTAGTGTATTTGGTTAATTATTTAGAATCACCAGTTAAGCTAACATATATATATATGGGAGGAATATATATATATATGGGAGGAAGCTAGAGTACCCAAAGAAGAGCCACACTGGCACGGGAGGGACGTGCAGGTCCCACAGAGAAAGGCGCCGACGGGGGTTCAAACCAGGACCTTCTTGCTATGATGTTACAGGTTACACATGAAAATAATCACGTGCTTATTTTTAGTATAAATACACATCTATCAGCTTATCTGCTGTGTATGTTTTTAATGATCATCGTGTGCAGCAAATATATTTATAACAAAACCTTCTTGCGTTACCTCACTGAACAAGACTCCAATTTCTGAAAGGATATGTTTGTTCTTATAAAAAAAATCCCTCCAAATCAAATAAAGATCCCATCAGACCTGACTCACACGAACAGTTTGTTTTACACCAGTGTGCAGAACTGAGTGTTCCTGAGCCTCTTTAATGTCAGCAGAGGTAAAAAGTTGCAGATAACAGATACGGTTTTGGCAAAATATTTTAGTTTTGATTTTGATAGGTAGCGTTTTCTACACCAGTTGCTCCCGGATTTGGGACAACGTGTTATTTTCTTTATCCACCCAATCTTGAGTTTCATTGTTAAATCAATTACCACCAAGCCCCTTGTGGTAAAACCTGCCAAAACATAAGCAGTCCAATCATAGAAATGGGCTGAGACATGCAACAGCTGGTTAGGATCGTGGTACAGATTGTCGTTTACTCTCTGATAACCTAACTTTCCCTCTCCAGAGGGATATAAGGGAGTTAGGGCTTCTCTTGGTGCTTAAGTATCAGTCAATAAATCCTTTTACAAATTGCCTGTCACAGTTAACTCAAATAGCTGTTTTTCCCCCTTTCATCTTTTACAACTTCACCTGAAATTTCTTTATTAGTTGTTCAATATTCAGATTTAATACTGCTTTATACTGCTTGAACATGATGGGTGTTAAATATCTCCTTAATATGAAAGATAAGCAACACTGGAAACATTAAAAAATATATAGTCTTAATTTATTTTTATTAAAAACTTTTTAAATCGATTTTAAGTTGAATTTATTATTATGTTTTAAAACGTCTTTTTGTTAGTTTCATATAATTTAAAAAAATGTTTTAAAATTTTATTATTTTGTAAACTGGCAAGCATACCTAAAACACCTCTTGTCAGTATGTAGGCATTCTTTGATACTGCATCATGTTGCTGTGGTTAAGTGTTTTGATGCCATGCCCAATGAAAATCCCCAGCAGAGGCCTCTGCTGAGAGCTGCAAATAAGAGTTAGGAACGATAGCCAGAGAACATGAAAACAGCAGCTTGTATGGTGGGTGGGGTAACTGATTTACTGAGTGATGGCAATCTAACCCAGCATCTCAGTGCAGATGAGAGAGGCACATGGCTCATATTTGTCTCATTATAAGTTATGACAATAAAGGGGATTGACAGAAATTGCAGATCCAGCTGCAGAGGACCTGAAGTTCTCCCGTATCCATACTTAGAGCCTTGAACCCCTTTCCTGGAAGAACAGATGAGTTATCCCGTGTTGCCCTTTTATGTGGCTGCAGATGCTTGAGCTCTAACATATTGCTGGACAACAAGAGGTCAGCCTCCTGAAGTTTTCCAGAAAAGGCCTTAATCAGATAAAATTGAGTAGCAAACAAGCTAAGGAGGTCACATGATATGGTTCACAGCAGAAGATGAGATATGCCAGTCTTTCAATGCGTAGGGGAAGTTTAAGGCATTTTTAACAGATATGAGGTCAGATCTGTCGCCGGGGTTCTGCATCTTTAAAACCTCAGAGGGGTGTAATCTGTAAGCTGTAATCTCACCATATGTTCAAACAGTAGGGATGTAATGACGTTATGGAAGATAAGGATTGGCACGGATGTAGGAGAACAATAGAAAGAAACTCTCTCAATTAGCTGGCTATCAGATGAATAGTGTGGTATGATAATGGGCCTGAAGGGCTCAATTAGGCCTTCATTAGTTGGTGAAGTACAATAATAAAGGCTTTCTTTCTCTTGTCCTTGGAATTTCCTCTTCTTCTTACACTCAAGTTGTGCAGCTTCACGTACTGCACAAATAGAAATGCCTGTGTGAAACAGACCTTAGAGCTGTACATGCTCCATTCAGATTTTCCGAATATTATTATTATTAATAATAGGCACTTCTTACAAGGGAGAAAACTTCCCCATAATTCCAACATATGGTTGATTTGCACTCTACAGTATTTGGCATACTGATACTATTCAAGCCTAATATTTTGGCCTAATATATCTGGTCAGACTATTTCAGTGCTTAATAAATGTATTAGACCATCATCTGATGTAAGGTTTATGCCACAGCTGCTCTAAATTAACAGTATTGGTAATTACCAAAATATTTTTTATGCTTCAGTAATGGTTTCTCCACCAGTAAGCATAAGCTCTTAAATCGAAAAGATATTTTCATTCTAATGTGCAGTTTTACAGTCTAATATACTGTTCTCATTTCTTTATATTTCGCTTGGAAAGTGGGAAGTAGGTGGAGTGATTTACTGAAATTGACAACCATACATGGAACTACAAGCAGACAGAGTTTGTACAAGAGTATTGAGCTCTAAAGTCAATATTTAGTATGACCACCTTATTTCTTCAACAAAGTCTAACTCACTTAGGCAAGCTTTCTTTTCATTTATTTAAGTCTTTCTTTAAATAGTCTTCATGAATAGTTTTCCAGACTTTTTGGATGTTGGACACCTTTTGTTACATTCTGTTCCCAAATGATCCCACACTGCTTCAATAATGTCAGGGTCCGGGCTCTGGGGAGCCCAATCCATGACTGACAGTGTACCATTGCGTTTTTACTGCATTGGCAGTGTGTTTGGGATCATTGTCATCCAGGTGGTATCACAAGATGAATCAAAATCTCTTTTTGTGTCAGTCTTGACAAGATCAATTTTGAGAAGATGATTGGGTACAAGGACAGGACTGAAAATGCGTGAAAAAGAGCCGACGACCAAAGAACAACTTGACCTTCAGGAAGTCTGAAAAAGCATCCACTTTAAAAAAACAACAAAAAGCAAGCAAGCTCAATATCACCACTGCAGCTAATGTTAGCTCATAGAACTGCTGTGCCTATAAGGTAGATCTTCACAAAGAAGACTTTAAAAGCTAATGGGCTGTGATGATTTCTTTCATTGTTCTTTACGCGTGCTAATTTGTGTGAGAATGTTCCAGGCTGAGAACGAAACCAGTGAAACTTAAGTCACAGGGGTCATTGCTTGTCCTCACGTCCTGACGTTATTCCCAGATACCAGAGCACTCTTGAGAGACAAGTAATGCTGACCCAACCCCTTCTTGTCTTTGTGAGCATAAAAGGCAAGGAAGAGGCCTTCCTCCTTTGAGAAAGAATGGCTTCCCAAAGCCTATATCCGGTGTCCAGCGCTGCACATTCACAGAGGAGGCAGGCAGAGTTGCATGAACAGAATTGGCCCCTTTTCAAAGAATACAAATGCCTTAAAAAAAAAGTCATTGTTGCCACCCCTTCATCACCGCCTTATGACCAGTTTCTTCCTCTGATTGCATCAAAAGCAGATTTGCTGGACACAATGTTTAAACTCTGTTTTTGTTGATTGTCATATTTCACTTCCAGGGCACAGACACGTCAAAGTGATTTAGGAGGAAGCAAGAAAAGAAGTGCAGCTTTTGATTTGATGTTTGTGACCAATCTCATTCCTGTGGGATTGTAGAGGAATTTATTTTGTTAACTTGTGCGTGGAACAATAACTGCCCAGACAAGTGATGTGTGGGCACGTGAACAGAGCTCTGCATAGCAGCCATAAACACATTTCTCTCCCACAGGCAGAGATGAGAAAACTGCAACAAGATCTCACAGTTAGCTTGCCAGAGTTCTGATTTCTCAGGCTACATTTTTTTTATGAGCGTGCCACATAATCTTTTGCATTTGAGTGTTAAAAGTGTCCTCTTTCTTCAACAAAGAGCCCGCTTGTGGGCAGAGGTGGAGTGTGTATGTGTGTTTGTTCGGTAGTTAGAGCAGGAAAGTCCCCTCTGAAGGAGATTAGTAGGAATCTGACTTAATTTGCTAACAAGGTAACATTTGATCCACATTCACATCTCCATTCGCATACTCTAACACTGAGGAAGAGCTGATTTATCAAGATGACCTTTGTATGGAAGTCTTGTTTGGGCTTCTAAATCCCCACTAATGGCCTGAACAGAGGTTACAGGTCATTTGGGTGTTGCTGTCTGGGTCATGTGACAGGTCAAGATGGAAGGCCTGTCGACTAGCTGATTAAAAGAGGTCAGCAACTCTTTGTAATCTACGGCAGGAATATGGGATAGGATGTGTTGGAAGCATTAAGATCTGAAGTCGAGTGAAAGGTGACCCGCTGAGTCCGAGTTGGAAATGATAAAGTAAAGCACTGCAGTGATTTATGACATTGTTTAAATGAACTAGTAGACCTTGTGGCTGTTTTTGGCTTTAGTCTAATTCATAAAACTATCAAAAAAACTATCTCAACATGTGCAGTTAGTGATCAACACAAACTTGTACAACTCAAATCCACATGTACACAGGCACACACACACACACACACACAACATTTTGGGAATCAGCAAAGCCTAACAAATTGTATAAAGCAATTTTCCCATTAGCTGAGTTAATTTTGCGTGTGACAGTTCCTGGATGGCCTCCATATGGCTGGTGCTGGACCGGTGAAATGGACTGCACAGTGTTAATAATGCATGTTTTATGTGTGCTTACATGTTCAATTTCTGAGGCTCCATAGCATGAGGTGTGTCTTTGTTAGGATGCTGGAGTTAAAGTGATACTCTGGGACAGAGATGCTTTACTATAAAACATACACATCTTTGCTCCCAAACTAACCTTGGCCACACATGCTCATGCATCAGCAGAGTAACAACTGACTGGTGTGCAGGTTAATGTTTGTTTATGCAATTGTGTTTGCCTGTGTGCCTTTTAGCAGAGACTTGAGTGTTAAGTCATTTTCATGCATTTTCGTTCAGATCTTCCCAGCGAGCTCAGGCATGTGATATCATGTTTGCCAAGGTTTCCGATTTCACAGATTTTCCTGCGTCTGTTTCTCATTTTGTTTACATCCATTGCATGTGTGTATGTTTCTAACAGGCTAATTCATTTGGCTTTTTGTGCGGGCATGATTGAGTTCATGTGTGTGTATGTGTGTGAACTAGTCTCTGCAGATGCATCTGCTTTCAGTTACAGAAGCCTTGAACTGTTTCTCTGGTACAGATGAATACCTGCGCCCTGTGGCCAGAACAGGACATGCTTTACATCAGGCTGGTATCAGCTAATAAGCGCCGCGGGAGTCTTTAAATACAGGAAACAGAAACCTTTGTTTGTTTTATTGCAGAACGTACATATAACATATCTCCAAGTATGACTCTTATTTAAGATGTAGTCATAAATTAAGCTCATCTGATAACTTAACAATACAAAACAAGAGGAAAAGTAGATTTGGACTGTTTTGTCAGGTTTTTTTTTCTTCAAATTCATCAAATAAATACATTATTAGGTTGGCATGGCATGGTGGTACAGCAGCTGTGGCCTCACAGAAAGAATGTTCCTGGTCTGATGCAGATGCCTCACTGTTGGATTTTGCATGTTCTCCTTGTGTCTGTGTGTGTTTTTCTGAATGCTCCCCTCAGAGTGCAAAGTCATCATGATAGTCCAGTGAGAGACCAGTCAGGGTGGGGCCTGCCTTTCACTGTATGACAGCTGGGTTAGGTGACAGTCCCCTACAACCCTGAATTGAATAAGGGAAGGTAATTTGAACGAAGGTTTGTTTATTGATTTCTTTTTTGACTGAGCCAGATGTTTCCCCTTCCTAAACTGGCTCACAAAGCTAAGCTAACTTTCTTTTGCTTTAGCCTGGGTATAATTTATTTATAGCTGAATGTTATTACTGTGGCTAAATGTCTTTCACAATTTGCTTTAAAGCAAAAAAAATAAATAAATAAAAATACAAATTTTAAAAGTGTTTCCAAACATTTTATGAATTAAACATGATTTTTGATATTGAATTAGAAAAAAAAAAGCTCTTTCAGTTGGTGCACGTGTTGCTCTTCCTCACACAGACACGCTTGTTTACAGAGCGAGTTGCACCAGGAGCCTCGTCTTCCAAGTATGGCAGTAAGATAGAAATTTCCCCTCCTCCACTTCTATTCTCCCATCCTTGACTCAGTACCAGAGAAGGCCAGGAATGTTAGAGGAGCACGCTTCAAACCGAGCACATGCTGAAAAAGCTTATCAATCCTCCTCCGCTCATCTCTTTTAATATTTCAGGTTTTTTTTGGCTTTATATTTCTCGCCCTCATTTTTCAGCATGAGGAATGCTGAGAGGACGAGCACCTTTGTGGACAAGGGCACCTACACAAATAAGTAAAACCACGAGAAAGACAAGTTGGCACCACAGAGATGCTAATTTTGTGCGGTTATCTAGACATCAAAATCAGCTGTGCCCAGAGCGTTGTGCTGACTGTAACGCTCTGTGCTCCATAACTGTCTCATTTAGCACTGCCTAACGAGCCCTGCTGCCAAGTGGGCTCCTTCTAACATTTATGGAGTAAATCTATCCTAATTGTCTCCGTATGGAAGCAATGATCTGTGGTTTAGCGTCATGAGCATCTCTTTATTGGGTTACACAGGTTAAACATTGATGCCACTTTGCTAAATTGACCGAAACAGAGGAGGATCCTGTTTGATGGCTCATAATGAGGATTGCCTGTGGACGCACTTCAGCACACCGAAGGGGGGTGGGATTCTTGCAAAACTTTATTTTAGTTACTTCACGAAAGAAATTCTCAGCTGTTTATGTGAAGGTTGCTCGATATGTTAACATCTTCACTATGTTGCATAATATTTACGGTTGTGACACAAAGCCAGATCATCTCATCGGATGCGATTACGAGTAATTAGCGGAGCCAAAACCCAAACAGTTGAATAAAACGCCCAAAACACAGTTGAGAATATAAATACAAAGCAAAGTGATGCAACAGCATGACTCACCTCACATGCTGAATCTGGTGTTTAGGTTGAAATAGCTGAGAAGTGCAGCAGTTTCCGTTTCCAGCTGCAAAACAACTGACTCAGGGGAGATAGTGGCACTCTAGATCGCAGAGATTTTAGGGTTTTTGTTTATCACAGCATGCCAAATGCGACTCAAGTGAAGGACTATATGTGCAACTGATCACAGGAATAGTGCGACAACCACATTGGATAAAGTTTATGTTAGGAACAGCAAATTGTCCTGCCGAGTTATCAGCTTTGCCCCTCAGTGAAATCCATATCAATGTGGAAGGAAGGCTCCTCTCTGCTCCCCCCGTAGCCGGGGAGATAACCAAGGGGGAATAACTCCTGTCACGCTGCTGAACTTGTGTTTTTCTTGTGTTTTTTGTTCCGAAAGCACGAAAAAACAAACGAAAAAACAAACTGCAGACTTTCACCACATAGTTGATGTCTTGATGTGAGCTCCCAGGGCATTTGTGCATGACTTTGGTTAAAAACCTTAACTCGTGGTCAAAAGGACAGATGTGTGTAAGCTGTTTGTGTATTTTGATGATGTCTGATAGTTGATCCTACTGTTGGGGCTTTGTTAGATTTAATTGTTTGTGTTATTATAAAAAAAAAAAAAGTATGTGTGTGTGTGTGTGTGTGTGGGAGGGGGGCACCAAAACTGCCTACACACTGCAGCATTCACCCCCCACCAGAATACCCTGGGGGTGGGATGTTATGGAAGGAATGTGCTGGGAATGTCACGTCGTTTTAAAAAGAAGGTCTACAGATGACACTGACCAGATGTTTCTGTGATCTTCAGTTCCCCTTAACATGGAGCGAGGCGTGCAGTGAAACTGTTACAGCTGTTGTAAACGTATAGTCAGTATGGAGCACTGCAGCGATGGGAATTTTTCTGCCCTCATGAGGTAATAGCCAGTACTGCTCCCTTCAAAAACACTGTACAAAAGTTCAGCTCACAAGATTTGTGCAAACATTGGTTAAAACTTATACACATGAGGTGCACTTGTTGTGTTTGGAAGCTGGATGTGGATATGCCCACTTTGGAAAGAGGAGCTGAGGTTCTGAATCGCAAAGCCACAGAGGAAAGCCGGACGACTCTAACTGTGCAAACCAAACCTTAAAACTACAGATCTTTCCCTCATTGTTTATCCTTTGTTTAATGCTGAGTGAAGACGTTTGTATGGAGTCTGTATGGGAGTGTTTTATGAAAAATGTGTGGTCAGGAATGCATTTTAATGCAGCATGGTTAAGACAGCGTGCTGCACTGATTGGTTGTGGAAAAGTTATGAAATTCTTTTCTCTGATGGCAGATTATTTTACTGAGCGATTCAGTAAAGATTTCAACATCAGTGCAGCGCAAATCTACACAAAACACTAGCAGCAAAATAAAATAACAGCCAGAGATCAAAGTTTGCTGTTTGAATGTGCAGGTTCAGATTGTATCACGCAATCAGCATGTAAAAAAAAAATCTCTTTAAGCTGTCTCCTGAGGACATTTGTGAGATAAAATCAGAAGCCTAAGAGAACCTAAGAAATGGAGTGTGTCAAATGATAGCTTACGGGTCTGATGTTCAAATCTTTTATGCCAACATGTAAAAAAAAATCTGATAAAGGAGACAGAGGCAAATACTGAAAGCCCCTGGTGAAAATGAACCTGGTGGTGGTAAGAAATGTAAAAGTCTGATGCTTGGAGTCTATCTTTTAACAATTTGTGCTTTGCTACGTTTGCTGTTCTTTTTTTGGCAGCTCTCTGGTTTACATTGAGAGAGTTTGTGTTACTGTCAGGATCTCCGGAGCGACATCCTCACAGAGGCTTTTAATCTCTAAAGCAAACATTACTCATCACTTCCTCTATCACAGGTTTGTCTCAGTGTCTCTCGCTTGCGTATGTAATGATGTCAGACATATCGAGCAAGTGCTGTCAAAAAGTTAGGCCTTCTGGGAAGAGGGTTGGATACCTAGGCTTGTGAACGTGACACGGAAGAAATCTTTTACTTGGATCCACTCCATCCTTCTTAAAGATGTTAAAGATCTGTGTTTTTTGCTTGCTCCAACTTCAGTAAACAATTACAAACAATTTGTCACATTGATGGAGTTATGAGAAGGCTCCAGTTTGTGCTTTGCCCAGTAAACATACACAATCTGCCAGGGTACATCATATTGATTTTTCACAGTCTGGACACATTCACACCTGGCAACCAGGCTTAGCAACGACATAAACACGAGTCCAGAGACACGTGAGGCTGTCTGCTGCAAAGAATCTCAGACGTTTCTTGTCCAACGCTGGATTTTGACAGTGCACATTAACACCTCACTCACCTTCTGCGAAAGATCGTGCTCTCTCTGCAGAGTAACACAATCGTAAGTGTTTATTTGGTCAGTTTTTGGTCACTCAAAATTACAAATGTCGACAAATATATATGACTGAGAGAGCGATAATTGAAGCCATACCGGCTCAGATGTTCCCCAGATTAACAAGGTCCAAGGTGTTGAGGAACCAGGACACGCTGATGAGAAGCGGGCTACTGCAACAAGAAGGCATAAGTGGGTAAGGGATGAGAGGCTGCTGCTGGAATGCTACTATGCAACTAACCCCAGTGGAAAGGATTACATGAAGAGGATGTGGGACTGTTGGAATGTTCGATACCCAACATCCAGATTGACAGAAACAACTAGTAGCTCAAAAGAAGCAACTGCTGGAGATAGATGAAGTACAACACAAATGCTACGGCAACAGGTAGCCAGGATGTCAGGTCAGGGGGGAGATACCATGACCCCCACCAGAGATTGGGTACCAAGCCCCAAGTATGACTGAAGCTCCATTGACTTCTACAGCAGCTGACCTGAAAGACAGGATCATGGTGAAGCTGGAAACCTGGACCCTGGCTGATTACCAAGACTACATGAAGTACCCCCTGAAGGTCTACTAGAAGATGTGAATGCAGCATTACGGAAATCCCTACTGCAATCATCACCAAGACTAATCAGCTCATCTACACCACAGCAGCAGTTATCACAGAGATGCTTGGCTATGAGATGAACAGCCACAAGGAGCTGTACCCTCCATGGAGAAGAAGACTAGAGGCTAAGATCAGTGTTGCACGGAGGGAAGTTAGCTGCAAAAAGGTGTGATGGACAAAAGTAGTACAGCAAGTAACCTGAGGCCTTGGAAACTGCTAAGCAAAGACTCACAGCCTTGGTCATTTGCCTGAAGAGTATAAACAGCATTTCAAGCAAAAAGAGTTTTTGGCTTGAACAAAGCAGCAATCTGTTTGTTTACGGTCTGATTTCATGTCACTATCTATCTGGTGATTGGCCTAATGCATCCCTATAATATCTGAATATGAAAGATGAATGTATACTGTGATGTGACTGTGATGTCCCCCTTTGGTTAGTGATGTTTCATCTTTAAAAAAGAATACAATTAAAATGGGGTGATCGTGGCTCAAGTGTTGGCAGTTCATCTTGTAATTGGAAGGTTGCCGGTTCGAGCCCCGGCTCCGACAGTCTCGGTCGTTGTGTCCTTGGGCAAGACACTTCACCCGTTGCCTACTGGTGGTGGTCAGAGGGCCCGGTGGCGCCAGTGTCCGGCAGCCTCACCTCTGTCAGTGCGCCCCAGGGTGGCTGTGGCTACAATGTAGCTGCCATCACCAGTGTGTGAATGTGTGAGTGAATGCGTGGATGACTGAGTGTGTAAAGCGCTTTGGGGTCCTTAGGGACTGTAAAGCGCTATACAAATACAGGCCATTTACAATTAAGAGAATTAAGTAAATAAAAATATATAAGAGAATAAAGTTTTTTAAGTATTATTGTTACTACTCCACTGCAGTTTGTATGTTTATTTCATCTCATATTTTTTGCGCAAGTTCTGTGTTTTGATTTCTACCTTGTGGTACAGCTCGATAACCAGAACCCTCATTATGATGTATAGCTGAGGATTTATGATAAGGTCCTTGAAGGATCCCTCTTCCCTCTAAGGCCCAGACAAATCAGACATGTGTGCTATCTCTGTTTAGGTCATTAAAAGGCACTCTTTTTTTCCTGATGTCAGTTGGGTCTTTCTCCCATCATTCCCATCTGATGTTTGGGTTAATGATGATGCATAATGGGCGTAGAAGGAAAACAAGCCAGAGAAAGCAAAGACTCACCACTTTTATCTACCCGCATATCCCGGTGCTGTGTTTGGAGATGCAGCGGTGGATATCATAGGGCGGTGCTTGTCACTGGTTTTTGTGTCGTGGTTTGAAGCTTGGGTTTCCTGGTGATGACTCCAAAAGTAGTTGTGTCTTAAAAACAGCAGACAAAGAGCAATTCTGAGACAGACTGAGAGAAGCAGGTGAATGAGACAACACATACCCACAAACAGCTGTGATCAGCAGTGCTGACAATTTGCAAGTGTATCCGGCCACTCCATTAGCATGCCTCAACTTCCTTGTTGAAATCCCCAAAAATAAAAAATTAAATCATGTTAATATAAACACTAGAAGCCCTTATTCGTGCGAGCCAGCATATTTGCCATAATAAAACCCACATGTTCATCTCCCTAAGAGTCAATATTCTTTTCCCATGTTTGTCTTATGACACTAATCTGATCTAAAGCAGGTGTTCGTTACGTTCTCCTGCGGTGTTGCAGAAAACTTTTCAGCAAACAGAGGTGGTGAAGTGAGACGGGGTTAGGGGGAGTTGTTTTACAGCGCAGTAGTGGGAAACTGCAGGCCACACATGTAATGCGCTGCAGGCAGAGGAGAACAAGTGCACTGTGGAAGGGTGTGGGCTTATTGTGCTGAAAACAGTCGCTGTTGTTCCCCGTCATTCTTTGAGCCACTTATTGATTTAAAGTGAAATGATTCAGATACATGGCTGAATTTGATATCAGTAAATAGAGGATTAGACATGACTCAGGTATTTAATGTTGGACTGACAAAGTTGTGCTGTAAATGGCAATAGAGCTATTTATTTGTTGTGACTGCGAAAGACAGACAGAAATGCATGGAAGCAGAGTAGCTGTGGAGTGTCTGCCCAAGTCTCCAGAGCTGGTCCAAAGCCCTGACAGGCTTTTGGCTGAGCGCCTTACACGTGAGTCTAGCAACAGCTGGAAGATGGGAAAAGAAGGAAGAGAGGAGAAGTGAAAGACAGAGCCAAGGCAGTGCAGGCCAGTTCCCAGGCTCTGGCCTCTGGAGACCCCCGAGAAGAGGAAGCATGGGGGATGGAGGGCCGAAGCCAGCTGCATTGATGTCCCACTGCCAGCAAATAGTTCTACAAAGCTACTCGTTGAATCCTTGATGTGGCTTAAAAGAAACCCGACCTTCCTTCAATGTCAGGAGTATCATCAGTACATTTAAACCTGCTACAACCAACTTCTTTCACTAGTTAAAAGTGAAGTTGCATTTTTTTAAAAAAAACTGCAGATAATTTATGGTCAAATCTGCACAAGTCTTTAATTCTGTGAGTGCTTTTGGCATCTTTCAGCTAAATTGTGGGTTTTGAGGCCTTTACTGTTAGGAGACACAGCTGGCAGTTGATTTCAGCATAATCAAATCTACAGCACAAACCAAACAGCAGAGCTAGGAACTAGCTTGTGAATACATGTGACTGTTTATATATTTTAAATAAAAGGAGAGCACAGCTGAGACATCTTAAAATGGCCAGATTTCTTGTTTCCCACCCCCAGTGGCCAGAAAAGATCCACCTAAACCCAGTTTCACAAACATGCATTTCTAAGTGATTTTTTCCTCTAAGTTACGGGTCGTTTATTTTTATGTTTCTCCTCATCCTCAGGGCTGTGGTGCATCATGTGGAAAATGTGACTGCAGCGGTGTGAAAGGAGCAAAGGTAAGATTTGTTATTGGATTTTTCATTTATCTCTGTCTATAAACATTTAGATACCGTTGCCCACTTTTCCTTTTCACTTGATGTGATTCATTTGGATGTCAGTTTCCATTTACAGATGCAGTAATTTGACAGCAAATAGAAACAAAAGCCTCTTTTACATTTCAATGGGGTCAGCTCAGAGGGACAAACTGGAGCTGGAGTGCAGTAGGTTCAGTCACGGAGCAAAGACCAGGATGGGAACAAAGAGCAGTTTGAATTAGAGCATGTCCAGACACACAGCTGGCCTGAAGGTCTTGTTCCCATCAGATGGATGAGAGCCTTGAGTTGCAGAAACACAAGTGGTGGGGACACCAACCATAAACTGGCTGCAAGCCTTAAAGCTGTCAGCGCTCTGGTATTAGTGTTAATCATGGACCGGAAACATAAAAAAGTTGTATTAGCTGTGTTGGGCAGGGTTATTTTTTTAGTAATTACATGCACTGACCAGCCACTTTGTTAGGTACGCATGTTCACCTGCTCATTAATGGAAATAACAGCAGTAACTCAGTGCATTTGGGCACACAGACATGGTCAAGATGAGCCGCTGAAGTTCAAACCGAGCTCTTGACCATGTTCATCCATCTTCAACTGGTTTCTTGAACAGGAAAAGGAGTTCATGACGCTCAAATTGCCTCCACAGTAACCAGGTCTAAATCTGATATTGCACCTTTGGGATGTGGTGCAATGCGAGATTCACAATCACATCTGCAGCAACTGTTGTCATGTCAATATGGACCAAAATCTCTGAGGAATGTTTCCAGCACCTTGTTAAATGTTTGCCATGAAGAATTAAGGCACCTCTAAAGGCATATGGTCTAACCCAGTACAAGCAAGGTGTAACTGATAAAGTGGCCAGTGAGTGTAGTTTTTCCTCTCAATAAAGATTTTCTTAGACTTAATTTTCTCTCACCTTAATTAACTAGTAAGGAAAGTCTCAAATATAAATAGCAAACTGACATTAAAATTTCCCTCCATTGACTCAACAATCAGCTTAATCAAATCAGGGTTGCAGGGGCACTGGAGCTTATCCCTGCTGATGGAGTGGGGGTGAAAGGCAGAATACACCCTGGACAAACTGGCTGGCCATCACAGGGCTACCACGTAGAGACACAAAACCATTTAAACTAATGTTTAGACCACCAGCAAGCAACGTAACATGCACATTTTTGGATTGTGGGATGAAGCCTCTGGAAAAAAAAAACGCATACAGGCACAGGGAGCACATGCAAACTCTACACAGAGCACTGTTGCCAATGTGAATGACCAAAGTAATCAACAAAGTCAGCCTACTAGCAGGTATTTCACTTGGAGCCAAATCCAAATATCCAAATTTAACATTATTTGTGTCTGTGATCTATAAATAGATACCTTACTTGCATGCTAACGTTAATCCCGACACACACCCTCTTTCTCCAGAAGAAAGGAAAAGAGAATAAAAATATCTTTTGGACTCTTATTCAATTGAACTATGTGATCCAGTTCAGCACCTTAAAGCATTTAAAAACAAATAAAATAATATCTACAGGTAGCCTAGACTTTGTTTTCTTTTCAGTGCAGCTGTGCTGCGTGAGCGTACATGTAAACTGTTGGCTCGGTTTTATCAGAGGACTGCAATGTTATCAATCCTCTTAGCGCAACAGTCTGGCCTTTTAAGGCTCACGCTAACATCAACAGTAGCCAAACATTCAGCTGGCTCGACGGCAGCAGATGTACTGATTGTTGTGTTCTGTGGAGTCTGGCCAGTCACTGTTGACTCAAAGCACCTCTGTGGTTTGAAAGTTGCTGAAAGGCCTCAAACAGTCTTCCCAAAGTCTCATGCGTGCCTTATTTCCACTGATATCACTTCCTGATGAGGGACAGGTTGCTGTGGTAACCCTCATTGTTTAGCATGCAGTGTTTCTCCTCACTGTGGTCAGAGAATGAAAATCAAAGCTAAAACAACAGTTTGAGGGTTGTGCCCTTTTTATTTGTTCTACACTGCTCCCTCCTCTCTCCACTGTGAAGGCTCTCTCTTCCTGATGAAACAATGCTGCCATCTAGTGGCAGATAGTGTAATATTTCTGTGTCCATTTAAGCACTGCCAAAGAGAACATGTTGAAACCTGCTTATAAAACTACTAAATATAAAAGCAAAATATATTAATAAAAATATACTTTCTTACTATTTAAATAATATTAAATAAGCTCTCCCATTTGAAATAACTGGTTTAAATATACACAAGCGCTTGAATTTGATTACTTTGGCTGTGTTTCTTTTCAAAATATCATACACGTAAAAATAGTTTTACTACAACCGTGTATCCATACACTGAATACTGTGTATCCAACTACTCTTAACTTTCTGTCCGTAATGTAACGACAATGTAATAACTCCCTCGTAGAGACAGACAGCCTTTCATGCTCATATTCATACTTACAGTCAGGTTAGAATCGCTCATTATTCTATCCCACTGCATGTCTTTGGACTGTGAGAGGAAGCCAGGGTACCCAGAGAACATCACACAGAAAGGCCTCAGGCTGAATTTGAACCCAGTACTTCCTCTGGCTCCCTCTCACTGACTATGTTAGTTGATTTCATCTTCAGTGAGGATTTAAGGGAGTTTATTTATGTGTGTTTTACTTAACTTTGAACTGACTATAGTATTTATTATTTGGTAAATCATGCAATTTTCAAATTGTCTTGGAATCTATTGTTGAAACAGTTTGAGCATGAAAATAATTCAAAGTTAATATGTAGGTTTATTTTTTTGCACTTGTGTTAAACTTTTACAATAACTGTGTGCATGACAGGGTGAGCTTGGGTATCCTGGTCTTCAAGGTAATATGGGATTCCCAGGAACTCAGGGACCTGAAGGGCCTCCAGGGCCAATGGGCCCCAAGGTTAGTACAAACATTTACTGAGATACTTCAAGGCTTCATCTGGTTTGTATGACCAGTTTTAAGCTGCTGTTTTAAATGAAATGTGAAAATGTTTATATTCTGCATGAGAAAAGTTAAGATCTTTAAAATGTGTTGTTAAAATCTTAATATATGAAGTCCAGAATCATGTAGGGAAAGAAAAGCTTAAAATCCTAAATATGCCAACCAATTATTGTTATCTGTCATAATATAAGCTGATTGCTTAGTACCTGATGTAAATGCCTTTATTAGCCTTAAGTAACCCTAATGTGGCTTGGCTTAACTAATAAATCGCCTAGTTGAAAGAAAAAACACTAGATTTGTATTCCATAAAGCGATTTAAGTCAGATTTTTATTTAATTAATTTAACTGTGATGTTTTTTGGGTTGTTTTTTTTGTCTCTTAGGGAGATGTTGGTGAGTTCGGGGCTCCTGGATTGAAAGGAGTCAGAGTGAGTAGCTAACCGTTAAAACTGTATGAAGTATACGTCAAGTATAAGTTGCACACTCTAAAGTGTGGCAGTTGTTGTCTTGTCACTAGAGGGTAAACCTATCTCATGTTTGTGACTTTGCAGGGACCTCCTGGTCTGCCAGGTTTCCCAGGCAACCCAGGACTTCCAGTAAGTTGCTTAGATCTGCTTCCTGTTTCACACCCTGAATGCTGCCAAACAAACTCTCTTAAACTGTCTGTTTCTGCATCTCCATTCATAGGGCATCAATGGACATGATGGCCCACCCGGTGCGCCAGGTATCCCAGGATGCAATGGGACAAAAGTATGCCATTTATATACTTAAATACTTTTCACACACTTGTGTATTTGTCACATTATTTTCACCCTACTTGTGCTTTCTGGCTTTGCTGTGTTTGTGTTTCAGGGAGAAAGAGGAAGAGATGGAACTTCAGGTTTTCCTGGTCCTCAAGGAATACCTGTAAGCACTGACGATCGGCCTCCATTGATAGTGGAAAAAACAGATTTATTTTGATCGAAACACTGGTTTGCTCTTTTCAAGCAAACCAGTGGAAGCCAGTTGAGGTGGTTCTTGGATATTCACTAGTTGAAGTATTCCAGGGCAGACCCAGGAGATGTTATATATCTTGACTGGCTTGGGAATGACTTGGATGAGCTGGAAGAAGTGGCCGTTTGGGCTCAGAATCCTGCCCCCGTGACCTTAACTGGAATACGATAGAAACGATCTAAGCATTAGTTTCGAGTTACAAATAATCTACAAGGCAGGAAAAAAATAAAATGACAAAAAAAATCAACAAAGTAATGTTTCTCAATGCAAACAGTATCCCTGTGAGAAAATACAATTACTAGATGATTTATTTCTTTTTCATTCTTTTCTCAGGGAATACCGGGACTTCCTGGAATGAAGGTGAGCTAAAATTTATTTTTCATGTTTTTGCTTATGAGTAAATGTGTCAAACACAACAAGTTTATTCAGTTTTTCAATAAGACATATTCTTTCAACTATATAAAATTATTTTGTCTCCTTTAGGGTGACCCCGGTGGTTTGATGGGAATTGTTCCCATGAAAGGAGAGAAAGGATATCCCGGCACACCTGGCCGACCTGTGCGTAGTGCACGTGTGTTTGTGAACATGCAGTCATGTGTTTATATACGCTGAAAAAAGTAGTAACAGCCTGAAGTAATACAATGAATGTTCTTCCCACAATATTCATTCCCAGGGACAAACTGGCAACCCCGGACCTATTGGGCCTACAGGACCTCCTGGCTATGAAGGACCCAGAGTAAGCAACCTGTGCAGTGATGCCCATCTTAAAAAAGCCATTCAAAGACTTAACTTTCTAAGAAATATTAGAAGCACATCTGTGTTCCTAATTATACAAAAAGCACCTTTAAGAAAACAGTCCTTCTAGATTTTCAATTAAATGCAATTACTGAATGTGTTATTACAATTTTTCTTTGACTAACTTAATAACTGTTTTACAGGGTGATCCTGGCCCTCCCGGCCCTCCTGGACCGATGGTGAGATTACTGATCAGTACACTGTCAAGACTGATAAACTGTACAATCAAGGTTTCTGACTTGAGAAACTGCATGAGAGTGTAACTGTTTGATCTCCTTATAGGGAGATAAGCTGGCCTTTGAGGGTGAGAAAGGAGAAAAGGTAAGATTTATGTTTCAAATAAATAAGAAGCAAAGAAGTTAAATGTTAAAATAGCATAAATAGAGGAATTTGACCTTCAGCAGAAAGCATTCTGTTTGGCTTTTTCATGCAATTTTCTCGTGCTTGCTGCACTAAATTAAGAGGCAAACTCGGGTCAGCATTAGCAAATATACAAGATATAACAAATATCTCATTACAACTGTTGTTAATGATAAACTGTTACATAGCACGCTGAAGTTATTGCTGTACCATTTAGCATGTCTTTTTATTAACCTTATTTTTGTAGGGTTCTTGTTGCCCCAGTCACATCCTGTTACAGATGTTTCTTTCTGTGTTATAACTGTATACTACATATGGAGTCAGAAATGGCGCATTTAGACGAGAGCATAAAATACACCCAATGTTAGCAAGAAAAACTTGAATTTCGGCTTCATAGGTACTCTTAGACTTGGTAGACTACACTACACAGTGAGTCACATTAAGTGTCCAATAACTGCACTGCAAATGCTTCAAAAACCTCCAGTACCACATCTGCACACTATCTTTAAAATGAGAAGCATCCTGTCTGAGAGTGATGCTGAACAACTAGTTCATGCATTTATTACTTCAAGGCTGGACTATTATAATTCATTATTAGCAGGTTGTCCTAAAAGATCTCTAGAAGTCCAGCAGTTAATCCAAAATGCTGCAGCTCCCTGAGTCCTTGAGGTGACAGCTGTTGTGAGATGGCACTATATGAATATAACTGAACTGAACAGACACATTAGCAGCTCCTCCATAGTCAATTACTAACTGAAATTACAAGTTTTAATTTGTTTTGATGTTTGACATTTATATTCTTAAGTATTTGACTGTGGCCCTTATTTTTATCTCCCCTGCAGGGTGACAAAGGACTTCAAGGCCCACCTGGCCCCCCTGGACCAACATCATTCGAACAGAAAGGATCACAAACGGTTGTTCGTGGGCCACAGGTACTCAGCCACGCCACAGATATCGCTCTGTTCTTGTCTGTGATTAAACAAATCATTGCTTGAAATGAAAAAACAAAGATGACATAGATTCTGTTTTGTCTATTCTGAATATTGCTCTGTTTTAATTCCTGAAGGGGTTCAAAGGAGAAGCAGGAGAGAAAGGCGACAAGGTTAGTATTTTTACTTCAAAGACTAAAGTGTAAAACTTGCTATTATATATGCAATCTATTTGATATCTATTACATTGCTTTTGACACACTTGATTCCCTTTCAGGGCTTCTGCATCCCATATCAGCACGGAGTCAAAGGCGATATCGGCCCAGATGGACCACCGGTAAGTGGCAATTTGTCTGTGTGTGTCGTTACTGTTGGATGGTGTAATTGTGTGATACCTAAACTTTTTTGTCCTTACTAAAAAAAGAAACGATAAAATATTTGTTTCTGTAATTAAGGGTAAACCTGGCAAGGATGGAGACAATGGGCTACAGGTAACAATAATTTACAGCAATAAGCACTCTAAATGCTGTTATCTTTTATTACATAACATATAATTCCTAAAGTACAAGATATTCTCATACAGGGAGAAAGAGGCTTTCCTGGAGCCCCAGGATACCCTGGTTTACAGGTAAGTATTCCAGCTAATTGGATATTATAGTCAGTGCTTTAGTCTGAAAATGAATTTATGTTAAAAAGGAATTATGAACCGACTGACTGTTTTGGTTCATTTTAGGGCGAAAAAGGAGAAAGGGGACCACCTGGTGAGGTAAGTGATTCTTCTCTTTCCCATTTTTACTCTTTAAGTAAGATTATTGAAATGGAACAGTCCTTTCTTGTTTTGGGTGGTTGTGGTTGAGGAAGTAGAGCAGGTCATCTACAAATCGGAAGGTTGGTAGTTTGATCCCTGGCTGCTCCAGTCTCCATGTTAATGTATCCTTGGGCAGGACACATCAGAGTGTAAAAGGTAGATAGAAAGTACTTAGATGCAGAAAAATGTGCTTAGGTGAGAAATGAGACATGTTGTGTAGAAAAGTGCTATTGAAGAATGTCCAATTCACCGGTTTTAAGGGCCACTGGAAAACCCACGTTTCAAGCTGCTTTTAAGGCTACATATAGTCTGTTGCAAAAGTTTTCACTGGCCCATCCAAATCATTGAAAACAGGTATTCCAATCACTTCCATGGCCACAGGCATATAAAATCAAGCACCTAGGCATGCAGACTGCTTCTACAATAATTTTCCAGAGAATCGGTCGCTCTCAGGAGCTCAGTGAATTCCAGCACGACACCGTGATAGGACGCCATCTATGCAACAAATCCAGTCATGACATTTTCCTCACTAATACTTATTAAACAGTCAACTGTTATTGGTATTATAACAAAGAGGAAACACCTGGGAATGACAGCAACTCAACGTAACAAGTTCTTTGGAGTAATGAATCACACTTCTACAGATAGCAATCCCATGGACTGCAGTGTGCCGGGTGTAAAGTTTGCTGGAGGGGGGATTATGGTGTGGGGTTGTTTTTCAGGAGTGGGGCTTGGCCTCTTAGTTCCAGTGAAAGGAATTCTTAATGCTTCAGCACACCAAGACATTTTGGATAATTTCACACTCCCAGCTTTGTGGGAACAGTTTGGGGATGGCTTGTTCTTGTTCCAACATGACTGTGCACCAGTGCACAAAGCAAGGCCCATTTAGACATAGATTAGTGAATCTGGTGTGGGAGAACTTGACTGGCCTGCACAGAGTCCTGACCTCAACCCAAAAGAACACCTTTGGAATGAATTAGAGCAGAGACAGTGAGCCAGGCCTTCTTGTTCAACATCACTGTCTGAGCTCACAAATGCACTTTTGGAAGAATGGTCAAAAACTCCCATAAACACTCTTAAACCTTTTTGGAAAGTCTTCCCAGAAGCTGCAAAAGGTGGACTGATATCACATTAAAGTCTATGGATTAAAAATGGGATGTCACTCAAGTTCAAGTGAGTGAAGGCAGTGATTATGATAAATTGCAATTGTACCTTATAGCTCTTACCCCTCAGAACAACACTGTTATGGTCATGTTATGTCTCACATCAACTAGTGTTAATTTTATGTGTAATATCTTGTCTGTTTGGCAGCAGAGCTCGGCTCTTCTAGAAATAATCTGCCACCCTTGTGTAGTCTCTGGAGGTAGATTCATAGCATTTACCAAGATTTAGCTGTTTGCATTGGAAAATTAGTGATTTTAAGAGTGAAGAAGAGCTTTTGTAATAGTACTTTGATCACCATATAAGGAGGTACAATTTAGAGAGGCGATGACGGATCTTTTGCAGGTGTGGTTAGATGTGCATGGTGATTTTTGTCTTATGATGACTTCCACAAACTATTATTTGGATTTATGTGGAATGATTGTACAGCGTATACCTTTAAAGATTTTAGAAGATAAGATCTGTGTGGGTAAGTTTGAATCAATTTTGATTTTTCTCTAATCCACACAAAGTCAGAAGTACATATTGAGGGTCAAACACATACAAACCGTCATTCAAAACCTTTAATAAGCAGTGTTGATGCTTCTCCAGTGTCTTAACTTGACAAGGCCTGTTAACTTCCCACGTTGATCATGACTGGATACAACTGTTAGTTTGTCTTTGAAGCATAAAAAGGATTAGCATAGATGTGGGTTCACCTACATAGATTTAAGTGACATGAAACCTAAATATTAAAATCCTGACATTATGCAATTTTATTAATTATGCAGGGTGTTGGCCCTCGTGGCGCTCCTGGTTCCCCAGGTTCAAAAGGAGAGAAAGGTAAAAGCATGATATAATATGTTATCAGATCCACTAAAGCACACTCATGAACTCCATTGTGAATCTGTGATCACTCCGGTTTTTTCCCTTTCCTCATGCTTTCTTCTTAATCTATAGGTTTTCCTGGTCCTCGGGGAGAGCCGGGTCTAACAGGTATAAATAAACTCCTAATCTTTTTTAAACAGCAAAACATGAAGCCTTCACATCTCAGTTATTAACACGCTAATCTGAATAAGACACCTGATGACTTTCCTGTTCTGTATTTCAGGCAGACACATTGAAGGGCCTCGTGGAGAGAAGGGAGACAAAGGAGAGGTGGGTGAAAAGGGAGACAGAGGTGTGGAAGGAGAGCCTCTTGTCGGACCTCCAGGACAACCGGGGAACCCTGGTCCTCCTGGACCACCCGGACCACCAAGTATGTCTGATCTTTGAATGATGCAATCATTTTATTATATGAGAATAAGGGAAACTTCAATACAATCTGTATCTGCCAGTTTTTTTTAACAATCTAATGTGCGTGTGTGTGCCTTTGTCTGTGTGTTTACAAGTTAACCCTGGTGAATGTAACATTCAGAAGGGGAATCGTGGCCTACCTGGATCTCCAGGGTTACAAGGGGAAGTGGGACAGAAAGGTAAGGACAGCAGCTGCTACTGGTGACATATCTATTTAGATTAAATATAAATGTGTCTGTTTCCAAGGGACTGCTGAAAAACGCTTTACTGTAAACCATAATTTTTTAAATTGCTGCTTCTGCAAACTGTTTCAGGTGACAAAGGGGATACCTGTGTTAAGTGTGAAGGCATTGGCACACCTGGATTACGTGGTCCTCCAGGTCCTAAAGGAGACACAGGTGAGTTAAATGTGGTCACATTCAAATTTGAAGTATATTTAAAAAAAAATGGTTATGTTCAGTCACCAAAATCTGTGGCTCTGGACTACCATAAGGAGTCTTTGTCAAAGAGTCTGCAGACTCGTTTGGAAATGTAAAAAGCCAGAAGCAGCAGGAGTAACAAGGGAAAACACTACGAAGAAAAACAGAAATGAAGAGTAAGGGGAAGACAGACATGTTATATACACACAGAAGGGTAATCAAGGGAATTGGAGCTAGGTGAGGAAAACAAGACATAGCTGAACTAAATCAGAAGAAGTGTCAGGAAGCGTTGTGTGGCAGGCAGGAGTTGGACCCAAAACGCAGGCACTCAGGCACGAGGTTTAAACACAAAGAAAGCTTTATTTGCTGGCAGGGAAAACGCATACAAAAGCAAACTAAACTAAAGTGGAAAATCACAAACTAAACTCACAGGGATATCTACACAGCATGAAGGACAACATGACACTGATTCAGAGAAACTCAGAGAGTGTTTAAATACACTGGGAAGTAACGAGGGGAATGAGACACAGAAGGAGGGCACAGCTGGCAGAAATCAGAACTGACGAGACAAGGAAGCAAAGCAGGACACATTCACATAAGACACAGACCTTCAAAGTAAAACAGGAAGTATAACACAGAGACGCGAACTTGACACGGTGGAGACAGCAACTAAGAAACACAGAGACATAAACCATAAAGCAGAGGACTCTAAGAACCAAAATACACAGAGGGAAATACTAAGCATGGAACACAAGAAACTAGACTCGAGGGAGTAACAAAAGACCAACCATGAGAACATAATTCACAATACAGAGTGACAGAAAACACAAGAAACTCAAAACATGCAAAGACACAGACCAAGAAACACAGACTTACAAAGAACAGAGGGGGCACAGAGAAACATGAAGGGCAAGGGATCAAAACTAGAAACCATAGAATAAATCACACGAGTACAAAATACAAAAATCACAAAGAACTAAAAACGCTGGGTCAGGAGACCCAGGATCCTGACAAGAAGAGAAAAGGGAAAGTAAAACTTAAAGCAAGGCAAAAGGGACCGATAACTACAGTAGGAAGTGACAAAACAAGAAACACCAAACACAGTGACCAAGGCTAAAGATACAGGGGACAGAGGGGAAACAGGATAAACTGAATCAATAAATGAAAAAAACAACTATAACCAGGAACTGAAGGTTCAGGAATAAATAAACTAAGTAAAAAAACAAAACAAAAAAACAAAAAGCAGATAAATAAAACAACAAACAAAAACTCAAGAAATTCAGGTGAAACTAATAAGCACAGGAAAGACAAAAGCTACGGGCAAATAGTCTAAAAAAAGATCTCTTTTGTCTTTTCCTTTTCCTTGGACTTGAGGTTAAGGAGAAACGTGAAGGAGAATGAATAAAGAGTTGGGAAAAGCAAATTCAACAGCACCAACACGCATGCTCATTTTCCTTAGATGCTTTGTTAGAGGTGTTGTTACAGTATTGTTTCATGCAGGTCAAATAAATGGGAATCACCAATATTGAGGTTGAAATATTAAAATGAAATATATGTACTATGAGCTGAAATGTTTGCCCACTCTGATGATCACATTAGATCTCACCAAGACATGAACACTCTGACGAAAGCAAGAGTATCACTGTCAAAGCCTGTAATTAAGAAAACGCTTTCATAAATGTAAACAAAGAATGTTTACAACGACAATATGGAGAAAGAGACAAATGGCTCATGAAGCACAGTGGAGGCAATGTTAGGACTGCCAGCTGAACCGGGTCACTAACGTTTACTGATGATGTGACTGCTGATAGAAGTAGCTGGATGCCTTCTGAAGGCTATATCCTCTGCTTAGATACAAATGCTAATGTTAGTGATAAAATGCTAAATGCTGCAAACAGTACAAACGGTAAATGACCCAAAGTATACGGTGAAAGTCACCCAGCAGTTTCTCAAAGTAAAGACGTAAGACATTCTTCAGAATATGAAACTGAAGGCGAAGCGGCTCACAAGCAACCAGTAACTGAAATCAGCTGCAGTAAAGCTTTATGCAGCTGCAGTATTGTCAAGAAACATCTGGCCCTAACTATATTTTTGAACATTTATTTTGTTTTCTCATTTATTTCGTTTTTTTCCTCAACTTTTCACAGTTGTGGCAGTCATTGATTTCACCATTCCTTTTTTCTGTGTTTTACCCATTAAAATGAGTATTTAATAAATTAAAGATGCACAATGTCCATTTTTACCTCAGGACCTCCTGGTGTAGTAGGCGGTAAAGGACAAAAGGGTATTCCTGGACAACCTGGACAACCTGGACAACCTGTGAGCAGAATATTATTTGAGACACCAATAACACAATCAGCTCAGGCTGATTTTTCTTTCACAGTTTCACTGAGAAAAAAAATAGATCATGAACAGCAGTGAACTTTTTTTTTTCTTTTTTCTTTTTTTTTTACCTGTCTGCAGGGTGCTCAAGGAAATCCTGGATTAAGAGGGGCTCCTGGTGCTGTTGGTGAACCAGGGGACATTTTCGTGGCTCCTGGTCTGAAGGGGGACAAGGGTCTGCCTGGTCGTAATGGATTACCTGGACAGCCGGGGCTGGATGGAATACCAGGAAGAGATGGTCCCACAGGATTTCCTGGCCTGAAAGGAGAACCTGTAAGTGACATCAGTGTAAAATTGCTGTGCAACGTTTTACTATGGTCTCTGGCGTTATTCACTATAACTATGTGATGACAGGGCTTGGAATAGAAACCTAATTCTGAAAAAGCTAAGATGCTATTTAAAATATAAGGAAAAATAGAATGCAATGCAAATCTCATAAAGGGGATACAATTTTAAGAAAAATTTGACCTCATTTTTAGTTTGATGGAAGCAACACGTCTTAAAGATAGTGGGGCAGGTTCACGTTTACCTCTGTGTAGCATCATCTGTGAGGAGACCAGCTGATGCACTTTTGGGACTTTTGTTCCATTATTGTCTCATATGGGATCGCAGCTGCTCAAGAGTTCTGGGTCATTTTTGTTGTACTTTTCGTGACATTGTACTCCAGATGTTTTCAACTGATGAAAGGTCTGGACTGCAGGGAGATGAGTTCAGCACCTGGACTCTTCTACTAAGAAGCCATGATGCTGTAATAGATGTGGTTTAGCATTTTCTTGCTGAAATATGCAAGGGCTTGTTGAGGGGAGCACGTGTTGCTCTACAACCTTTTAGCACTGATGGTGCCCTTTCCAGATGTTTAGTTTCCCAATTTTATAGGCACCAATGCAACTCAAAACCGATCAAGATGAAGTCTCGATCGGATAACACGCCAGAGGACACAATGTCCATGACTCTCTCTCTCTCTCTCTCTCTAACGTGTCCTTTTTATACCCGGTCATGTTGCTGACCGGTTGTCATTCAAATTGATTAGTTGCAAAATCATGGTACATCTTTTTTGTACCACTTGCTTTTCCTGCCTTTTTTACCCCCTTCCTAATTTTTTGAGATGCTTCACTGCTGTCAAATTCAAAATGTGAGAGCAGGTCACTCTGTGATTACTGTGTTCTCAGTGAAGTGTTTATTCGTTTTAACTTGTTGTCGACTTTTCTAAAAGAAAAGTGACATACATTTTCACCAATCTTCTCCTCAGGCCAGAGAGGGCATCAAGGGTGAACGTGGACCAGATGGTGATCCCGGTCCTATTGGCCCTCTAGGAGAGAGGGGTCCGCCTGGTCTGCCAGGCTTTGGCCGACCAGGACAGACTGGAGATAAGGGCAGTCAGGGGAATCCAGGAGTTCCTGGACATCCTGGACGACCTGGTAAGCATGAACTCTGAAACCCAGGCTTGTGATACTGCACTTGCACACTGATTGATAACATACCTTGTGTCCACCAGGTACGAAAGGTGAGCCAGGGAAAGGTGTGAGCACTCCTGGTCCTCAGGGCGTACCCGGACCACGAGGAGAACCAGGCAGAGAGGGACCTATAGGTGAGCAACATAGTCAACATGATTTCATTTAACTCCAATTAAAAACATGTTTTCTGTATTTGTTTTTAATTTTGTGTTAATTAATACCATGGAAGGGCAAAATATGATCCAAAAAATTCATGTATATGTAAAAATAGTTTGTTTCGTTTACTATACAATTTGTTGTTGGCTGCAGGTGACAAAGGCCTTCCAGGAGACGAAGGGTTGCCCGGTTTTCCAGGAGAAAAGGGTGAACAAGGACCTCCTGGGATTGGATTTCCAGGCCCAACTGGCCCTAAAGGTGAGTTATTTCATAATATTGACTACAACCCTCCTTTCTAAGTATCATGGAGCAAAATGTATACGGGGTTTGTACATGAGGTAAGCGATACAGAACTTAGAGAAATATTTTTTTTCATGTTTGTAGGAAGCAGCGGAATTCCAGGAGCCCCCGGATTACCAGGAGAACCAGGAAGATCAGGAAAGGATGGCACAACAGGATCTCCTGGTCCACGTGGACCAAAGGTTTGTATTTGTCACTATTTATACTTGTAGATTTACATTTTCCATGATACAACAAAAGCAAAGTATCACTAGATATAGAGCAACTAACTTTAGAGATTTAACTCCCAGGTGAATCAGTGTCAGTGCTTATTTGCATAACTTACAGGGTGAACCTGGACGGGGACTTCCAGGTCCCAAAGGTTCACAAGGCCACCAAGGAATTCCTGGCTTCCAGGGAGAGAAGGGCAGCATTGGATTCCCTGGTGTTCCTGGACGAGAAGGACATACAGGCCCACCTGGACCTCAGGGTCTCAAAGGTATGGCAGGATTATTACAAATTTGCTCTGAAGCTATTTTTGCAATTAATTGATGCTGAAAAGTTCCATCTTCAGTACCAAGACCATTATTTTTTTTTCTTTTTAAAATAGGTGATGTGGGACCTCCTGGACTTCCAGGACTGGTTGGCAAATCCGGTCCTCCAGGAAAAGGATTACCTGGACCTCCTGGACTACAGGGACCTCCTGGAGAGCCTGGTCCTCATGGTGAGCTACAACTCAGCAGAAAACAAAAATATTTTTCTTGCAAAATAATCTGTACCATCTCACAAAGAAATCCATAGGGCAAGATAATAAAACAATCATGGCTGTATATGCAGTTTCAAGTCCTGCGCATGCTACTTTGACACCATAATAGAAAGCTGAAACTCAGAACAGAAGCAAAGCAAATTAATGTGATTAGTGCTGTAGAAATCAAATGTGTTTATGTGTGTGTCCTGTCCAGGTGGGGAAGGTGTAAAGGGGGAGAAGGGCTACCCAGGTCCTCCTGGTCTAGACATGCCAGGGCCTCAGGGAGAGAAAGGAAACCTTGGGTTTCCAGGAGTACCAGGTACTAAAGGACTGCCAGGGCCTGCAGGTTTACCAGGCAGGGATGGACTCATTGGAAACCAAGGTAAGACAAACAATCCTTTTGGACATTTGTGTGGCGGGATTTGTATGACAGTATTTTTTTTTGCTCATTATACTTTTTATTTAAAGGGTCAGTTTGTGAAAAAGTAAAAAATATATTTTTTAATGAACATAATTTACAGTTTACAGTTTGCCATCTTTACTACTCCCACAATGAACTAGACACACTGAGGTTGATTCAAGGTGTAACCGCTCACGTGTCAAGCTGTTGTCAGAAACTTTCAACACCTTCTGTGGATGTTTCAAATTAAAAATCTTCAAAGTAAGGATATAAGGATAACAATGTTTTTAGTATGAATTATATCCACAGAAATGTTGAGCTTTACTGCCAGTTTCCCCACTAACTAAAGAAAATAACCACAGAGCTTGGAATTAATAAACTAATGAGAAACTAATGAGAAAAGGGTTTCTGATGCAAAAGTTGAAGCTATATCCAATGCATCACACTGCATTTATGTCATTTTAAAATTTGATTACGATGTAGTGTGTTTTCCTGACGTGACACAAGCTTATTTAAAGCATTTTCACCCATTTAATCTTTTAGGTGTTAAAGGTGAAATGGGATTAATGGGAACACCTGGAATACCGGGCTATCCTGGGCCTCCCGGTACACCTGGATCTCCTGGTCTGAGAGGTGAGGAATGCCAAATATAAAAACTCATGTTTTTTCTATTCCATGTCTCACAATTTAGGCCAGGGGTAGGGAACTTCAGGCCTCGAGAGCCAGTATCCTGCCAGTTTTAGATGTGTCCTTGATCCAGCACAGCTGATTTAAATGGCTAAATTACCTTCTCAACATGTCTTGAAGTTCTCCAGAAGCTGGTAATGAACTAATCATTTGATTCAGGTGTGGTGACCCAGGGTGAGATCTAAAACCTGCAGGACACCGGCTCTCGAGGACTAACGTTCCCTACCCCTGATTTAGGCTATTTGTGGTTTATTCATCAGTAGCAGTTCAATTAAATTGAGTGTTTTGTATATATAGTGCCAAACCACAACAACAGTCACCACAATAAAAACGTCTTTTTCCTTCCATTCCTCTCAGGTGATCCTGGTCTTACTGGACCAAGAGGTGATATTGGAGAGCCTGGACTAAAAGGTGACAGAGGAGAGCCGGGTGTTCAGGGACCTCCTGGGAACATGAGTGATGTTGACATGGAGCACATGAAGGGAGTAAAGGGAGACAAAGGAGACATAGGTATAAAACAACATATGCGTCTTTTTAGAATTTTTTTTACATTTATTTATTTACAAACAAACCCATTTTTGAATCTGTATATTTGCCTATAGTTTAAGGAATATTTTTTTAACTTTTAGGTAGCCCAGGGACCAGTGGAGAGAGGGGCATACCTGGATTGCCAGGAGATCCTGGAATGCGAGGGAAAGATGGAGAGCCTGGATTACCTGGAAAACCTGGTGAGTTATCTGACCAGAACTTCAATTTGTGCTATTGCATTATTTTTATATGTGCAAATTTTTAAGCAAGTGTAATTGTAATGTTATTGATATTTTTCAGGTGACAAAGGAGACTCTGGCGAACCTGGAGAGCCTGGTGGTATGGGACCACCTGGACCGAAGGGTGGTGCAGGGGAGATGGGAGTACCAGGTAGAGGCACACGGATAATACACAAATTGTGAGAATGAATGTATGGGTACAAGCCTGTAATAAATGTGTTACAGTCAGTACAATTTAAGTTCTATAAAAACACAAGTGCGAGCACCTGTATTAAGACCGTTTCAGGCAGGGGAAAATCTTAGTTTACATTTCACTGTGACGAGCAACAGCTATGCACATTAAATTAATTGATTGTTAATGGACACATTGTCTGCTTTTGCAGGTCCAACTGGTCCAAAGGGTGTCAAAGGAGATTTTGGTACACCTGGACATCCTGGATTCAGAGGCACGGATGGAGAAAAGGGAGAGACAGGATTACCTGGTGAGCCAGGTATTGGCGTCCCAGGATTTCCAGGACAAAAGGTATTCCACTATTAAAAAACCTTTGATTGTTACAACACTGATTCTACAGATACAGGCAGAAATTTGAGTCAGCATCAACCCCACAGTACAATACATATTAATAATTATTATATAAGTAGAGAAGACCTATGATGGGCTTTGGTAGCAAGTGTCATTCAATAATAAAAATCATTTCCAGTTTAGCAAATACCACTGTGATTTATAGTGAGGGATTCTAATCCTATAATATTCCTATAATTTCAGTACTACAACATTATTCCACCTTGGCTGATTGAATTTAAAGTGTGCTGACTTACAAAAATATGAACAGATCCTAATTTTTTATGGTAGTTTAATTTTAACTGAGAGAAGCAGAATATCAACAGCTTCTTCTTTAGCCACTCCTTTGTTTCCTTGCTGGCATCTTCAGTGTTCTAGCTGAGGGAAGGAGGTTCTTGGCCAAGGCTTTTATGATACATGGCCCTGCCCAAGGCATAATGTTTCTACCTCCATGCTCGACTGTGGGGATGGTTTTCTTTGGTTCATGTTCAGATTTCTCTTCCTCCAAACACAGTGGGGCGAGCTTACATCTAACCACGGCGCTTTCTCCCAGGCCCTCTCTGAATCACTAAGATGCTCAATGGCAAACTTGAGATGGGTCTTGTACATGTGCCTTTTTATGTGCAAGATTTAACCCATTACGGCATGGTATACCAATGATTTTCTTGGGGACTGTGGTCCCAACTGCCTGAAGATCATTAACAAACTCTTCCCATAACGTTTGGGCTGATCCACAGCCTTTCTCTTGATCATCTTCATGCCATAAGGCAAAATGTTGCATGGAGCTGTTGGTCATTTCATATTTTTTCCATTTCAGAATAGTCACATCAATAGTTGTCACCTTCTCACCAATCAGGTTGGGGACAAGTCCAAAGCTCACCTCTCTGGTCTTGCACTGGCTGGAATGGGACAAACTGATTATGTGGTTGTGGTTTATACACATAACGAGCTGAGAGCAGGAGTATCTGTAAATGATTGACTGATTGATTGTAATTTGTGTGACACATGAGTACAGCCAATCTGTGGGAGTCAGAATTACAGGTGGTTTTTAATGTATCTGATACTTCATTCAATGACATGCAAATCAATTGAAAACTTTTATGCGTTTTTCAGGATTTTTGATTGATATTCTGTCTCTCTCCATAAAAGCTGTTAGAGAAATGAAACACTTTATTTCTTTGGAAGTGAGCAAACTTAAAATGTAAGGAAATCAAATAATTAAATACAAACTGTATTTGTCAAAAGTGTGAAGATGAAATGATCAACACGCTCTGCTTCTCATGTCCAGTGCAGGTCTGATGTTATTAACAGGTCATCATTACAAGGCTGTTAACTGACACTCAGCAGAGGTGGAAAGGCAAACATCGCAGTAGCTGCCGTTAAATTTTCAAAAATATTCAGAGTAGTTCCTTAATATTAATGAGCCCTTCCATTTCTTTAATTAGAATTCCTGCTTTATTTATACAGGGTCAGACTGGCGGGCCAGGATTCCCAGGACGAGCTGGAGATAAGGGTCAGAAAGGCCAAGAGGGCATGCCTGGCAAGCCAGGACTGCCAGGACCCAAAGGAGAACAAGGCAGTCCTGGGTATCAAGGTCGGATTTCAGTCTGGGTTGTCAATTTAGTTTTGCTTACCTGGTCAAATCAAGGTACAGTAGTCATACATGTTGTGTTTTAAGGTGTATTGTGATCTGTGTGTTGTACAGGTCAGTCAGGTAGACCAGGGGACAAGGGTACCCCTGGACTTCCTGGGTTTGTAGGAGAGCCTGGTCAAGATGGCCAGCCTGGTAAGTAAGAGGCTTGTTTATCAGGCAACTGTATCCACATATTTACATTACATTAATTTATTGATGGTTTGAGGCAATCTTGTGGGACACATTTGAGGTAAAAAAAAAAAAAAGAAAAAAAAAAAGAGTAACTGAGTCCTGAGTTGTGATTTTTGGATCAGTTAGGTGAGTGTGCCACTTCTCAAAACTCTCAAAGGGTGGTAACCTTGCTTGACCATTTTTCACATCAATTATGTTAAGAAACCACTTTGGCTAAATTCTCAGTTTAAAGATAAGCTTTTATGGTTTTTCTGTAATGAGCACTGACAGCTAAATGATGTACGTGTCCCAGGCAAATTAGTGTTTTTGGAAATCAGCAGGTGAAAATTGTGACTCTTCCAGTTTGAGTATGTATACTTGTTGTTTTCCAGGCGAAGTTGGCCGGCAGGGGTCTTCTGGTCAAAAGGGAGATAAAGGACATTCTGGACGTGATGGAATCCCAGGGTCCACAGGAGAGAGAGGACAGCCAGGTTAGTCTGTAAGAAGTTAAAAGAAGACTGCCAACCATCCAGTGAGTTTTTTACTCCACTTTAGGAAAAGAGCCTTCAATCATTTTTTTTCAATATCAAAAGCAAAAAAAACCCCCCAAAACAAAAAAAACTCAAAAAACAAACAAACAAACAAAAATCATAGGTGTTGTAAAAATAGACGTATCCTTTGGACTACATATATTGAAGGATCAGTATTAGCACTGGGGCCATGGCCGTGTTAGGAACAAAACTTGCCTTATTTGGATGAAAGGTTGCTTAGACAACGTTAGCAAGACACATAGGCTAATTCATGGTAAAGGAATCTCACTGAAAAAAATCTGAGGCAGAAATGTGATGGATGGTCTGTGCCACACAACAAGTCATAAAATTAGATAATCCAATAAAAATGCTCCGAAAGGCACCAACAGCACATACTCAGTGAAGAAGTCCAGTTTAATGACGGGAAGTTATGGATCAGGCCTTGCAGACATAATCAACCCCAGCTCCCTGTCAGGTCACCTATCAGTCTCAAAATTCACTCTCCTCAGATTTTATATGAAACTATTGAGCATGCAGAGATGCCAAAACCTTTTTTTTTGTACAAATGTTTTTAATGCTTTATTTAAATGTTGAGATTTTTTTTACATGCTGGGCTTTTTTTTGGCTCTTACATGAAACCTTCATTTTTCAGTCCTTTAGGTTGCACCTTAATCATTTTCTTTGAACTTGTGTGAAGCTAAGCTTTAACCTGTGAACATGAAATTGTGTAGCCGTCTTGTACTATATGTCACTCATAAAAAACTAACACATCAGGAAGTCTGTAAGTTATTGCTGCATTAAATCATTTATATACAAAGAATGAGAATTATATATATATATATATATATATATATATATATATATGTGTGTGTGTGTGTGTGTGTTTCCCTTTTAACTTGAAACTGCAAATTTTCCCATTCTATGTATATTTTAATTTTATATTATTGTATCAAAGAAAGACAGAAAAGCTCTCTTCCTCAAACGATTTAAGTAATTTTTTTAAGAGCACATGCTTTAACAAGCAAACACAATTAGAGGATGCAGTGGGCAGTGAACTGTGATGAGATTATTTCTGTTTGGAAGTAAATTTTGCTAAAACAAATGTTGTTTGCAGCAGTAACTTTAATGTATTAAAATATATCCTGTATCTACCCCTTTCTGCAGGTATGGCTGGAATAGGTTTTCCTGGGCCGCCTGGCGAGCTTGGCAGCAAAGGTGGGGGCCTCTACAACACTGATGTTTATATTGATTCAATTCATAGGACAGCAAAGTTTCATATGTTTTTTTTTCCCTCACTGCAGGAGACAAAGGCAGTCCTGGCTTTCCTGGCAACCCAGGTATTCCAGGTGTCCCTGGTGTGAAAGGTGATAAGGGATTTTCCGGCCCACAGGGAGCTCAAGGACAGCCAGGAGAACAGGGTCCCTCGGGTTTCTCTCTAGAAGGACCTAAAGGAGATAGGGGAGAAACAGGACAACCTGGAGAAGCAGGTACTGTGAGAAAGTAAAGATGCAGATAATTTTTTGCTTCATGGTGATGGTAAAAAGGACTACTTATACTTTATACTCTGTTTAAACAGTCAAAGCACTTTCAGCTACAAATCTCATTCACCTAGTCGTACACACATTTTCTATACCTAAGCACTTTTATATAATGCTCACACACTTCCACTCTGATGGATGCATCAGGGGAAACTCCGGGGAAGTCAGGGCATAAAAAGTGCATAAACATGGTTATTTATTCCAGATACAGTAGTTGATAGATTAAAAAAAAACAACTTTCTTTGTCTTTATCAAACAGGAATCACAGGACAACCAGGACCTGCTGGCTTTCCAGGCAGAGATGGACAGAAGGGAGAGAAAGGAGATCAAGGTCTCCAGGGTTTCCAGGGAGAGTCGGGAATAAAGGGGGATTCTGGATTACCTGGACTGCCGGTATGTCATAAGGCTCTTTTCAATTTGAGCTTTCCTCTTGCTGTAAACATTAGATAGTGTTCCTTCAGAGGAGAGAGAGCCATTACAATATTTATGTTTTTGATTACAGGGAGCACCTGGGCTTCCAGGTCTTGATGGACCGAAGGGAGAGATAGGATTACAGGGTGTAACTGGCTTCCCAGGTGAGTGTATTCAGAGTGATATATTTGTGTGTCATCTGCATCTGTTCAAGCAATTATGGAAAGAAATAATTATGGTAAAACAAACTTTTACCAACCCTAGGACAAAAGGGTGTTGCTGGAGACTTTGGATATAGAGGAGAAGCTGGAGACAGAGGATTCCCAGGCGAAAAAGGTAACACAAGAATGAAACAAACTTAGCTGTGGTAATATTGACGTTATTAAATGTTAATGTATTAAATGTCTTTAAATTAAATATTTATGTCTTATTTTAGGTAACGAAGGCCCTCCTGGTCCTCCCGGCCCTCAAATGTTCATAAAAGGAGACATTGGCTTCCCAGGAATTCAAGGTTTACCGGGACCTCAGGGGCCATCTGGGCTTCCAGGGCAGAAAGGAGATAGAGGTGATGGTTATACCCCATTTAGACCGCTGTCACACAACAGCTTACTCCTGCTCGCCTTTCACCCACACCCTTTTTAATAACGCTACCATTTTCATTCATTTTTCTCAGGTGTGACAGGTTTTCCAGGGTCAAAAGGCGAAGAAGGTCTCCCTGGATATAATGGTCAGAACGGGGTCAAAGGAGAGCCTGGCTTTCCAGGGCCACAAGGTGAGACACTCCACATGATTAATGCACGGTGTTGGTGCTCTTTGCTGTGCTGGCATTTTTTTGGTTCTACTGATTTCTTCATATCTTTAGGACCTAGAGGACACCCTGGCCCGCCTGGACCTAATGGTGTTCCAGGCCCAGCCGGTCCACCCGGCCCCTCGTCCATGGATCACGGTTTCCTTGTAACACGTCACAGCCAATCGGTGGACATCCCACTGTGTCCCGAGGGAACCTCTCTCATATATGATGGCTACTCCTTGCTCTACGTCCAGGGCAATGAGCGCTCTCATGGGCAAGACTTAGGTGAGACAATATGAATAGAAGGAAGGCCTCAATATAAAGCAGGGACATAACGGAAAAGATCTGTGGGTTCATTTGATATTCTTTTGGCTTTGCATTTTAGGTACGGCAGGCAGCTGTCTAAAAAAGTTCAGCCCCATGCCCTTCCTCTTCTGTAATATCAACAATGTGTGTAACTTTGCCTCCCGTAATGATTACTCCTACTGGCTCACCTCACCTGAGCCCATGCCCATGAGCATGGCACCTATCACTGGTGAAAGCATTAAACCCTTCATCAGTAGGTAAGTCACGATTTCTTTACACTCTGCTGTTTCACATGTGTTTGATGGTTGATTTGACTCGTGCTGTTCTCATATAAATTTGTGCACAGGTGCGCTGTATGTGAAGCTCCAGCCATGGTGATAGCAGTTCACAGTCAGACCATTATGATCCCACCATGCCCTCGAGGCTGGGACTCTCTGTGGATCGGCTACTCCTTTGTTATGGTAAGACAGCTCTGGTCTCTCAAATATATTTGTCCACCATGGATGAATAAGTCATGGCTATATAATAACGACTCACCATGAGCATTTCAGAAATGTAATTATGAGTAGTGCAAGGTTGTAATTGCTGCACTGTGACAAAGAGGGCTGATATGTGCACAAGTGTTGAATCAGTTAGTGGCTGTGAAGCAGATCACAGTCACCCAAGGGAAGCACTTCTGTTTTCTGTGCTGTCTATATTTGCTGACTACAGAGAATGAGATCAAGCTGCGTTCGATGGGTATTGGCTCAGTACACTCCATTATAAACTGCAGTATTATTCATTGCAGTCAGTACTCCTTCAATCAAAAGTGGATTGTTTTTCCATTTGTAGTAATTTATATTTGGCAGGGTGAATCAGGTGGAGATGAGTGTCAGGGGGTGATTTGTGACAGAAGGATAGCAGCAAGAGTGAAAGGGAATGTTTGCAGATGGTGGCACTGACAAAGAGGGGGGGTTGCTAGCTTAGGATGCTAAGATGTTAATTGGGAGTGACCAGGACGATTAGAAATTCTGTTATCAGAGTTTGAGAAGAAGGCGACTCTCATCCAAGAGGCTTCTTCAGTCCTAAAACCTCTCGTCAAGCTCCTAAGACTACAGTACCATGACCTGGATGACTGAGAACCCACTCAGACATATATCAGGGCGACAGTTCAGGGTGAGCAGCTTGGGGACAAAGAGAGGTAAGGCTGAGGCTTGTGCAGAGGAGGAATAGGGCAGTTGTTGGACAAAGAATGTTAAAGATGGAGCTACCAGACAGGAAAAGAGGAAACCACAGAGAAAATTCATGAATGTAGTGAATGAGGACATGCAGAGAGGAAAGAGTGAGATGGAGGCAGATTGTTCACTGTGCTGACCCCTAAATGGAGCGACCAAAAGAAGAAGAAATAATTTATATTTAGTGATATGCCTGTGTTCTGCACATACATGTAATGCTAAACCCCTGAAAGTTAACAGAATTACTTAAGTGAGAAATAGTGTGAACTTAAAAGAGCTGAGGCAAAGGCGGGTTGCAAAGCAGCTTTCAAACCCAACAGCATCTGTGGAAAGATGCTTAAGTAGTGTGCTCTATATGAGGTATGACAAACACATGTTATCAGCTGATGTGGGATGGCAGTGAGATCAGCTGATACTAGACTTTGCTTGTTTTTGTAAATAAGAAATGCCAATAAAACTCTGTTAGTTATTGTCTTATAGATGTAAAAGGCCCCTCATTAATTTGCATTGCATGTTTTTCGCGTTTGTGTAGCACACCAGTGCTGGTGCTGAGGGTTCGGGCCAGGCTTTGGCTTCTCCCGGTTCCTGTCTGGAGGAATTCCGCAGCGCTCCATTCATCGAGTGTCACGGTCGAGGAACCTGCAACTATTACGCCAACTCCTACAGCTTCTGGCTCGCTACCATTGAAGACAGTGAAATGTTTACGTAAGGCAGAACTCTGACACGCAGACATTGACTTTCTTGACTTTTTAAAAAAATTCAAATTACTCAACAACTTTGAAAAATGCTTTTTTTTTGCTGACCTTTAAATTCATGACCTTGCTCCAGTTTATTGTAAAACATGCAACAATATTTTTGGATCTGCTTATCACTGCAACAAACTTCTGACAACACTAAAGTTAAAGCTTTTAGTAATTTTGTGTGTTGGTACAGGGCAGTGAGACAAGCTCATCTGCCTGCTGTTGTTAAGTTATCATCACATTTCCTTCAAGTTTACATCATGGGTATATAATATTTTTTCACTCTCCCTCTTTTCAGGAAACCCGTCCCAGCAACGCTAAAAGCCGGCAGCCTCCGAACACACATAAGCCGCTGTCAGGTTTGCATGAAGAGGACATAAGCAGCAATACCAAAGGCCTCCGTTTTACCGCGAAGAGCAATAAGGCGTGCGCTGACGTCATCGACTTAGCTTTATTTCCCGTTTTCTAAAGGATGGTGCTATTGCCCTGCCTGGCACGTAGGATAGGATCACGGCCAGAGACTGAAACCAAACCACAGAGACCAAGTGGCCGTTTGCTCCATGCAGAAACACACAATCACAACATGTTAAGTGTGACACCCAGTTTACCACTGCACTGACATGCCCCCTGAACTGGTAAACTGGTGTTAATTTTGAAAGGGCTGTGTGTGTCAGTCAGGTGCTATTGAATCTTATGTGCCTTTTTCTTTTCATTGTTTTTATTTCCATTCCCTACCAGTGTTTCAAAGATATAGCAACACAATATGATATACGTTCACACCTTAGTTAAACCCTACTAATGTAAAAGCTAGGACTTACCACTGGTTACAGATGCTTGCCATTTATACCGCCATAAAGTTGCAGACACAGATGTATGCTAGTCACTCTGTTGTAAATACGACGCATTCCTTCTTAACATAGTTCAACATACTCGCCTCAGGTTATTGATGAGTTACTTTGTGTGTTATTAATCCCATTTTTATTTATAAGATTTCTGAGAATATGTTCGACGCGAGTGTATCTGAGATGCCATATATACGAAAAGAATGTGTTAATGCGTGAAAACCATCGCCTTATTAACATACAAAACAGCACTGAAATAGCATTACCAGGCATGTGACTGTGTGTGTGTGTGTGTCTGTGTGTGTGTGTGTGTTTGTGTGAGAGAGAAAAAACAAGATTTGAGTGGCTTGGAAATGGCATGCGTGTTGCAATGTCTACATATATATTGTTGCACAACCCTGTTGTTAACATGACAAATGCACACAAAGAAATAGCCAAGAAAAAAATCATCCTTCTTGTGTTTTTTCTCTGTACAAACCTTGTTTATAACAGTTGTTTCCAAGATTTTACCCCCTTAAGTGAAACATATCCTCATCATCTGTGATCCTAAGGAGATGCACGTGTATAGATACATAACTTGTATTTGCAGTTTTGGATGTGTACTTGACTGTTTCCCTTTGTGAACTGCTTTTTTGTTATTCCTGTTTATTTAGTGCAAAGTGTAATCCTCTCTAAAGGTCATGATGTTGGTTCTCTCCGAGTACTCTGGCTTCCTCCCACACTCCAAAGACGTAAACGGGGTTCGGTTAATTGGTGATTCTAAAGTGGCCATAGGCGTGAATGTGAGTGCAAACGGTTATCTGTTTCTCTGTGACAGACTGGCAACCTGTCCAGGGTGTACCCCGCCTCTCTGGGATAGACTCCAGCCCAGCTGTGACCCTGAATTGGACAAACTGAAGGACCACGGATGGATCGATGGGTCATGATGTGATGGTCACGCAATCAGGTCGAGGACATAGAGTGCCTATGCAGGTTAAAATCCTTTAAAAGGTCTTAGCATAGAGTTGTGTAGATTTGTTTCTTTATGTACAGCATCTGGAGAAAACTTCATGCGTATATTAATCTTAGAAAGCCTGTTGGACCTCAAATGTTCTCCGGAGCTCCGAAATAGCTTCAACAGCTCTGAAAGGGACAATTCTGTGTCCCTTTAAGAGTTTTTGAAATATGCAAAGTTAAGGCAATAACTGTACACTGACTGCAACCTGTTTTTGTTTGAATATATGCCCTACTTGGGATAAAATGCTCAGACATTTGTAGAGTATTAGAATTATTTTCCAGCGTTAAACAAGCCTTTCCTAACAGTGATTACCAGAACAGAAAATACTTTTTAATATTTCACATCCAAAACTGTGTAATTCCTGAAATAAAATGATTTGTAGGAATTGTTTAAATATTATTATTTTGTGTTTCCCGTTTCCAAGACAACATTTTTAACACAGTACTCCAGAAACGTCACTAGAGGGCAGCATCAGCATACACAGAGTAAGTTGCTGCTTTCTTATATGAAAGCTCCCAGTATGTGTGACTCCAAAGCTCATTTTGTTTTTACTAGTCACTAGGCAACAGCATGCAGCAAAAGCTTACTCCAGATATATTATGACCAATAAATTAAATGCAACGTTTGCAGCAACCCTACAGTGTGCTGCAGCCACTACCTCAGCACTTCTGCAGGGACTGTGGCCAACAAACCCATTCACCCCACGAAAACACAAACGGATCAATACATTCTGCAGAGAACCAGATAACCCCCCCTTTCAACTCGCGTCTCGTCTTTCATTTATTACCGGAATCCTATCCCTTCTTTCCTTTCTTGTCACCAGACAGACAAACACAGCCCTTGACCCCTGGCTGTCTTCATAAACATGTCAAACGGGGCCTTGACCTCTGACCGATGACAGCAAGGTCATTCAGGTGGAAGTCAGGCTGGATGGTCACAACACACTGAAAGGTCTAATGGTCAAATGGCACACGCAACATGGAGCAACGGGCCGAGGACCATGATTATTTGTTACAAAGATAAGAACACGTGCGCACTTTAGCCTCATTGAGGAGAAGTCACTGGGCTTTTAATATAACCCACTAAGAATTTTTGCCACTGGTTTTTCAAGTAAAACTAACACTTTATTTTACACATTCACAGGAAAGAACAGAAAAATTTTGTTTTGGAATTGAGAAAAAACAGTTGTTTAATAACCTTTAATTAATGCAGTATGCAAAGTAAATAGTGAAAATTGGTTTTTCTGCATTTAAGTTAACATATCATTATTGCCTGAATTGATCTATCATTTTTGTTGAAGTTTATTCTTAATTTTTGGAGACTGAATCAACTGGTTGTTCGCGATATTCATTTATTCATTTATTATTCATTCATGACTGAATGTCACATACAAATAGAAAGATACACAAAGTCAATGTCATGTGGTTGGGGAAGGTAATCAGCCTTGAGGGCTTTAAAGTTCAAAATTAACCCCATTAGGTTTCTTAATACTGCTTGTTGTTTGCTAACACTGCTTGAGACTCAAGAGTTACAATCTCCTGCAGAGAGCTGGGCTTTGTGCCAGCTTAAACTCCACCATGTGTATGATGTTTTTTTCATGGAGACAGTGTCCTGCTAATATATGGTTCCAATGAACAAGGTGCATTTTAAATAATGTGTTTTGTTAGCACCGAAATGTTAGTTTGTGAGGAATGCATGTTTTCTTGTACTTAAATGTGCCGTGTTTGGGAACCTGTCCTGATTCATCACCGTGACCTTTCTCCAGAGTGGATCAGTGGCAGAGTTCAGCAACTTTACAAGCCCTTTGACCAAAGCTTAGCCAAATACAGATTAGGCTCAAAAGCCATGCAGGTGTCTCAAACATGCTACTCGTGCAGCTGCAACACACTGTAAACCAAGAATGAGATTGTCTAAAAAAAACACAAACATCTTGTTAACACTGCTTGCCTTTTCTGCAAAAAACTAGAATGCATTTCCGTTTTCATTTCGGGAACAAAGAGTCCCAGAAAATGATTTTAAATATAGGTCTCTAACGCTGCAGGCTACAGTTTGATAAGTTGGGACGATTGCACCGTCCCCCTGCTGAAAACAATAATAATTTTTAAAAAAAGCTCAGTAAAACTCATAATACTGTTGATGTAACGTTTGTTTTTTTTTAACTTACCATATATTTAACAGTAAATTAAGGACTATTTATCATGTTTCTCATGACAATTGTCTCTTTAGTCGCTGCAATCACTGAAGCTTTTCATTCAAAATAGAGCTCTAGACCAGGACAAGTGCCAGTGATTGCTCTGTTTTTAAAAAAAAATTGTTCTAATCATTTATTTTTTACTATTGGCTGCTGATGCTATTGATGGCTTCACACCGGCTGGACTCTTACACAAATCACACAAAAAAAGATCAGGACTTCACATTTGAACAGCTTAATTGTGTTCTTGTTAAAAGCTCCGCCACAAAGTTGTTTTCATTGCTCTGCCTGATTAGACCTCCAGTCAGGTGGAAGTTGAGTGGAGCTATGCTGGGAACTGTTTGACAACCACCTTAATTAGAATGAGATTGTAAAAGTGGTGCCACAAAAAGTCAACACCCAGTCCTGAGGGTGTGATCTGACTATTTATTTCATTATTTAAGTTACTTTTGTGTTATGGCATAAAGCAGCTTGGACAAGAACTAGAACTGGCCATAGCACGGCTCTTAGGTTATTACCAGCTTCTTATCAAGCTGTCACTGTCCTCCTCCACTGCAGCCATCCTTTTGTTCTGCCGTGAAAGACATTAAGGTATCTCTTGAGTGAGGGCTAAAATATATATACTCTTTTAAATGGCTGTACTTTGGAAAGCCTTGCAAGTTTCAGTGTCAGACTGTGTGGAGAGAAGAATAACAGCAGAAAAGTGTCACTGCTCTTTTATGCGGTCGTTTATCTGACCCTGCTCCTCACTGAGATTAATAGGGAGTGAATTGAGGACACTTTTAAAACAAGCGAAGGATGGACGTCAGGAGATTCAAAGAACAGAGATTCAGAATTTGATTTAATGTGCATATAAACCACTAAACCGTGCATGCTGTATACTTAATGCTCACCGGCCACTTTATTAGGTCCACCAGTTCAGTTGCTTGCCAGTGCAAATATTTAACCAGCCAATCACATGGCAGCAACTCAGTGCAATTTATTCATGTAGACACCTGCTGAATTTCAAACTGAGCATCAGAATGGGGAAGAAAGCTGATTTTAGTGAGTTTGAACATGGTTGCTGGTGGCAGATGGGCTTGTCTGACTATTTCAGAAATTGCTGATCTATTGCAATTTTCCCACAAAACCATCTCTATGGTTTATGGAGAAAGAAAATATCTACTGCGCGGCAGTTCTCTGAGAGCCAGAGGCTGAAGGAGAATGGCCAGACTGGTTTAAGCTGATAAGGTAACAGTAACTAAATAACCACAAAAACAAAGTGTGCTGAAGAGCATTTCTGAACATGCAACACATTAAACCATGAAACAGCAGGAGAAGACCCCACCAGGTACCACTAGTGTCAGCTAAGAACAGGAAACTGAAGCCACAGTTCACACAGGATCAACAAGATTGCACAACAGAAAACTGGATGAGTGCTGTTGACTGGACGAATTTTCATTTCTGCAGTAACTTTTGGTTTGGATTGCATTTACATAGCGCTTTTCAAGAGCCTCAAAGCGCTTTACAATTCCACTATTCATTCACACACTGGTTGAGGCAGCTACAGTTGTAGCCACAGCTGCCCCAGGGCAGACTGACAGAAGCGAGGCTGCCATATTGCACCATCAGCCCCTCTGGCCATCACCAGTAGACGGTAGGTGAAGTGACTTGCCCAAGGACACAACAACCAAGACAGACAGAGCAGGAGATCGAACCGGTAACCTTCCGGTTGCTTTATCACTTTTTAAATTTACAGTCTGCATCTTTTTGCAGCTCCAGTCATCTAGCAGTGGCTTTGTAATGCTGGGCAACTCCCTCATTCCCATTGACAGCTGGTTTATGGGGAAGAGGATCAGGTGTTAAGAGGCCTGATCCTCCTTGACAGTGCGTGGTGCAATCTTTGGTCAGCATGGATGCTTTAAGCTCCTATGTTATACCCTCTTGTTGGTGAGTGCACATATTGAAAAAAGAAAGGTGCAATGGAGGTAAAATATAGTCTCCACTGTCAACAGTTGTCATCAGAACTAGTTTTTCCCTTTTCTGCACCAATGGTATTGCAGCTAGATGTTATGTGCCCTGGGGAAAGTAATAATCTATCTATCTATCTATCTATCTATCTATCTATCTATCTATCTATCTATCTATCTATCTATCTATCTATCTATCTATCTATCTATCTATCTATCTATCTATCTATCTATCTATCTATCTATATATATATATATATATATATATAGTATATGTATATATTGCTAACATAAGTTGTTATTAATTTTTGTTGTTTATATTTTCTTGTACCAAATTCACAGAGATCAGCAAACACGTCCACCACAACACACAGACACGCTCATCTCTCAGCACGATTACTGGAGATGTAACTCCATCTGTAGAGCCTGGCACTCATGTGAGGTCTGATCACGATCTCAGCATGATCGGAAATCTGATGTTCTCACATGGAGCCAAACATGGTGCTTCCTCTTCCTCCACAGACATTTTATGTCAATGCACAGTGTCCACTCAGAAATATGGAAATAGCGTGGCAGTGTATGAATGAGAAGAGAACAGTACGCCTCCACAGTCAAGCGGAGGAGTAAAAAAGAAGAGTGAACGTCACAGTAACAGAGAGTGCGTGGGCACAAGAGGAAGAGTGGGAGTGAAATTGTGGGAGGCATTCCAGTACTCTCTCAATCTGTCTTTTATCTTTATTCATCTCAGTTAAATAACTCCTACACATTTCAAATAACTCTTCACTCTTCTCTCACTGCCATACTCTTCGTTTATTGCAGAGCTATCAATTAATTAGTACTTTGAAATAACCCCCTTCCTATTTACTTTTGGCTGCCCACTTATTTCCCATGGGGTTGCGGATCTACATGTTTTGGCACAATTTTACATTCCTGACAAAACCTTCTCATTTATCCAGGCTCAGGACTGATAAAAGGGCTACAACAGCTTACGACCCCATGAGGCTGGGTTTGTGCCTCCTGATTCCAAATCAAGGACATTTGGATAGTTTGCGTATGGTTAACTATCGTGGAGCCAAGTATTAAACCAGTATTTTCTTTTATTCATTTACTTGTTTCACCACAACTTGTCAAAGAGAACAAAACAAAAAAAAGGACAAAGGATTGTTGGGTGTGTTGCATTACAAATGAACAGAATCAAACATCAAAGATGCCCTTTTGTGCTTGCTACAATCAGCTGACTTCATTTTTTATGGGTAATGAAAGTCGTGGTAATTTGGGGCTTTGAATGATTTCTTTGAAATGTTCTTTTTCCAGGCTGGAATTATTGTACAGTGTCTTTATTTTGAACTTTCTCTAAGCCAAAATATACATACAGGTTCAAATATGTGCATACATTCACTGAACTATTGGTGCTCAAAGTTCTGCAATGTCTTTTAGCTTGACAAGACCAAAGCTTCTTGTTAGTGCTCACTGTTAACAACAACTTTTAGTTTCTTTTTTTCCAGTATAAAAAGGATTTGTTTGACAGTGGATTGACCAATACTCAGAATAATGGGAAAGTCCACAGAACTCAGTGAAGATCTAAGAGGGGGAATTGTAAATTTACATAAGAAGGTCTCTTAGAGCCATTTCTAAACAACTCCAGATTCTAAGATCATCAGTTCAAACAACTGTATGTAAACAAGTTATTCATATGTGTCACCACTTTTCTGGAGGAAGAAGATCCAAACCTTGGATGAAAGGGAAATGTTCAGGAACAACCAAGCAACCACCAGGGCAAAAACCTGCCACGAACTGGAAACTGCTGGAACACCAGTATCACTGTCCAGAGAGCGAGTATCATGTCACCATAGACTAAGAGTACTAACCAAGAAAGAAACCTGACACCTACAAGCTCAGCTGAAATTTACATTAACAGCCAAATGCTTTCTCAAGAAAAATTCTAAGGTCAGACGAGACAAAGACTGAGCTTTTGGTCGCGAAGACATGAAGTATGTTTGGAGAAGTGAAGGTGAAGTTTTTCAAACCTAAGAACATTATATGACCTATTAAGCATGGTGGTGGTAGCATCTGGTTTAAGACTACTTTGTATTATTTTGTACAAATATTAGTGGGGATATATTTATATATTTCAGCCTGCATTTTTACTTTTGACGCTAAATTAGTGCAAAATGCAAAATCTGTGTTTGCTGTACAAACATTTCACTCTGAAAAACAAGCAGTTCAACGAAATCATTAAAACCCACAAATTACCATGACATTCATACCCACGATGAGTCTATGCAAACGTCCGACCGTGACTGTGCGTCACAAGGCCTCTGAGACCATGTTGTGGCATAATGCAAAAGAAAAGCAGCAAGCATTCTAACCAGAGGTGGTAAAGTCCAAAGAAAAACAAAGGGAGTTAAAAAAAACAAACTCTGTTTACTCTTGCATACACTGCAGATTGGGGACTTTGCCTGCGCATCTAAACCGGAAAATGAGTGGTCTGGGTAAAAGAGGAATTCTGGAGGTGTGGGAGACACTAAGGTTGTTTGCAGTGTGGCATAGGGAAAATAATCACTTCAGCTCAATTTACCAGAAATAAGCAGATGAACTATTATGGCTGACCGCCCAACACTAAAGTCTGTGAAGCTGGTTTAATTTAGTGATGTCTGCTACCCTTGATGTAAACTAGCACTGAACATGAACACCAAAGCTGCTGTGCACCAGTCTAACACAGCGCATTAATGTAAACTTTACCACAGTACTGGAAACTGACATGTATAACCTGCACTAAACTGTGCAACTTTTGAATAACAGAAAGCTGGAACACTTCAATTTGTTTTGCAGGATATTTCACAATAAAAACTTTAGCAACTTATCATGTATACATCTGATATCTGATCAAAATACTCTAAAATATTACATGTAAGATTTAAATTTCCATTTTATCAAATGTAACTGACCAGTCCTCAGCTTTCAAAATAACCCTCGTCTTCCTCTGCTGTCCTGTATATTTTTTGCATGTTTCTCCATCTCAGAGTGAACTTATCTCACATTCTGGGAAATGCAGCAGCTGTACATTTATAGCAAACACACTGTGTGGAAAACTGCACAAAGAAACTGTCTGTCTTTGCGGATATTTGCTGTGCTGTTTCAAATGTTGAATTTGTACCTCCTTAAAAACCTTAAAAAATGTTATTCTTTTTATGCTTGGTCCTCTTCTGTAACACCAGCTGGATCCTGAAGTACAGCGACTGCAACTTATGAACATCTGCACTAAAAATTCCAATCTGGATCATTTTTACCCCAAATGTAGTCCTTTTGTTTTTGGCCTATTTCATCTCTTCATTTGTGATAAACACTAGTGATGAATAAGCCAATAAGTATGTCTTTCATGTGATATTGTTCCCTTCGTTTAGGCTAAAATCAATTTGATGTTTAAAGGCAATCAATTACACAATATAACTGACCTCAAATCTATAACACCTCAAAAAAGGTGTAAAATGGTAACGCTTAGTGTTGGTTTCCAGGATGTAAAAAGGCAGCACCGAGTGCTCCTTATTTCAAAGATCTTGGCTTCAAAGGATTGTGCAAAAGCTGCAAATCAGAGCTTTAAATGAGCTTCCGAATAAATCAGCGGGTGAAATCACACCTCTCAATGTCCATCTTTATATGCGGCCTATGCTTGGCAGGAAAGTGAGCATAGTTCCTAAAATGGTGAAAGCTATTGTCACAAGTATGTTAGAATTTACTTGGAAGAAGTGCAACATTCAGGAAAACTATTGTGTAAAATGACTGGCAGTCAACACACAACGGTCTGTTTGGCCCTTCTGGACCATCAGCATGATCAGATGGTTGGCATTCGTGGACTGCCCATGTCCAGCACAGGGAACAGAGGATGGGACATAGTGTAGGTGGGTGTCAGACAAAAAGGGGGACTAGAGAAATCTCCACAGGAATGAAGGCATGTAGGAAGAGATGGCCAAACGAGCCACTTTCAGAGACTGCATGCTATCCAATTTCAACCTGGATCTGGATTAGACTCCATTCCTATGCATGTGCTCTGAAATATGCAGAGGAATGCATCTATATAATGACATCCTTACAGATGCCTCGTGAACAGGGACAAGAGCATAGGAGTTTTGATGCATGCATCTTCTTTGGTTACAGAGACAGGAGGAAAAAAGGTACACTCTGTACAGTCCAGTCTTCACACCAGTGAGGAATAGTGATTAGGTACTATTCTTTCCTGGTGCGAGAAGGGATCGTGGGTGAAGTGTGAACATTAGCAGCCAAGGCTGTGAAGACTCAGTTAAAATTACATTTTTAATAAAACACAAGTTTTCCTTCTTTTAATATATATACAAAATTAACAAGGACATGTAAATAAATAAAAACACATAGCACTCTGACATTCTCATTCTCATCTATGTCTGACCTTTGTTTCATTCACGGTAAAACAAAAAGATGGCAGCACTATCGTCAGCATTTGTAACCTCTTCACGTCACGATGTTAAAACGATCGGTAATGATAATTCAACTGCAAGCTAAGGAGAAATTATATCTTATTAAACATGGCACCGGCATCTGTCTTAATGTCGTTTTCAGCGTAAAAGGTTGGGGTATAGGTCTTGGCTTACTGCACAATGTGCACAGTCTGTTTAAGAGACCACGCCATCCCTTACATTTCAATTTACCCGTGGCCAAAAAAATGTACAGCCGCGCATTGTACTTACTAATCACCTTTTACAATGTTTCATGCTAAATTACCTCGGTTAATACTTTCAGCGGGATCTCTTATTGACTTGGCTGCTTCATTTACACGATGAGTGAAGTCTTCATCGACCTCAAGGACCATTAAAAAAATGTGTTCCTACTAACAGAGGTCCAGCTACAGCAGAGAAAATGGCTGTGTGTGTGTGTGATACTAACACTTGCACAAATCTTAGGAAATACTTAAAGACAAAGGTGAAACAAAAAGATGTGTTCTTTACTTTCACTTTAATAATCTGTACGTTGGACTAAAAGCTGCACTGATATATTATCAGAGCTACACGAATGGCACGAAATCGCCAGTGTCCTGTGCTATATTGTGTTGTGTCCCGTGTTATCTGATGGCATTGCCTACAATATTGTTTGCTCTTTCGGGATTGCTGATTTTCTCAGCAGCTGCTGAATTATTGAACAAAGCTATCATTACACCAGCAGACCAAGTATTTACAATACTATTAGGGCCTGATGTGCTGTAAATGGACCTTTCCATTAGCTGCTGTGAAGGCCAGAGTAACACCTGCATCAACAAAAACACACGCGTGTGCGCTTGCAGACACGAATGCTGTCACAGAGTTGTTGTGGGGCGACCCTCATGGGAGTTGGTTATTTTTCAACAGCAGTCTGAGTACGTCAGAAAATGTGCTTACACTGTGGCGACACATGCTGGCTCAACAGTATTACGCAGCGTGGCTGTCCTTCAACATCTCAGGAGACTTCATGTTAAACACACAATCGCATACAGAAGCCCTGCGGTGACAGCGAGTGTGAAAGATATAAGCCTTTGCCTTTCTGGATTACCTTCGCTTCGTGCTTGCATATGTGCTTTTGGCATTTCATATTTGTGTTCCGTGAGTCTTTTCCATCATTTTTCCATCATGATAGGCCATGAGGGGAAAGCTATAAAGAGACCAGTAACTGCAGCCCCCCTCCAGAGAGATAAAGGATGCCTTTGGCCTTTTCACTGTGGAAACTTCCATGTTTACAGACTCAACCACCGATTTCCGTGTGTCTCAATCAGCTGACAAGCTGTTACATGAAGCAATAACATGGTTTGCCAATACTTGATTCCCTAACTGACCCAGTTACCCTTATCGCTCTATACATGCATACATACACACACGCGCGACTGTTTCCACACCTGCAGGCACGAGCTTTTTTACATTGCCTTCCTTGCAATTTCACTTTCACAAATAAATTTTTATAGTACAAGTCCAGTTTGAAATTCACGTAAAAGCTACTTTAAAACTGACATTGGCTAAGCCCTACGCCCCATTGTTTGACTGTTTCACAACTGTGCCAGATTTACTCTAAAACATGTGGCACATTTTAAAATAATACTTTTTTTCATGCCATTGCAACCAAAAATAGTCTCATTTTGATTCATTTGGTGTCAGTATTTGGCTATTTAGCTTCTTGCAATGGCTAAAAGTGCCCTTTACTATTTAGTTTTAAGTGCTACGTTCTGACCCCGGACTAACCGTCAGAGGATGCTAGATTTCTACAATCAAACATTAACATTCTCCATCCAATGCAGACAAGTCAAAGGGCTCCTAGTTTTCTACAAGATGCTCACAAAATAATTTACTGTGAATCATAATATTTTGCCATATAATTAAAAATCATATACTCACCAGATATTTGCATTAAGTTGCTCATTAATGCAAATATCTAATCTGCTAAATACACTCAACAGCATGAAGACAGTCAAGATAAGCTGCTGAAACCGAGTTCAAACCGAGCAATGGTGAAGAGAGGTGATTTAATAAAGTGGCTACTGAATGTAAATTGTAAATTCAGTCATTAGGCTTACATCATAGCGACCGATATTCTTTGGCAAACCTATCTTCAGTTTGATTTCATGGCAATCAAAGGACCCAATTATTTTACAAAGCAACCTTCTGCATTGTTTTGCTTGCATTAAAGGCCCAACTGACTAACTATAACTTGGCAAATGATCTCAAACGATGCTGACAGACTCATGCTGTGTCTAGTCTGTGTTCATCAAAGGTTGACAGAGTGTAACTGAATAAAGGCAATGGTGCTGATTAAAAAACTGTGAAAGATGGTGGCAAACTCTTCTCCAAGTACCGTCACGCACGAGAGCTCAGATCATCGGCCACTTAATTTCTCGCATATCAAAGCTCCCTTCACACACTATCAGTATCAGGACTTGTCTGGTGAGGATGGGACCTACGAGACTATTATTTCTCAGATTCTAAAGACTGTATGTCCAATGACTTCCCTTCATAGCTTGCGTGTAATTTATTATGTACATAAGGGCATCTATGCGTTGACCAAATGCAGATCTCACTAATTTTCTACACATCACACAGATACACTCTATATGCTCAACTGTGCTTTCAGTTCCATCACCCACATACATGTAAATATGTACATACACCCACGAATTCATGTGCAGAAAAACAATGCGTTAACTGAGCAGTTATTAATGTTATTATCTTGTCAGAACCCAATTAAGCAGAGAATGTAATGAGTGAATTGTTGGTATATAATTAAATATAACTGAGGAGCACTGATACAGCCTCGCTCAATCCGAATGGCTACAGACGTTTTCAGTGTTGTGCTCTCTACAAAAAGAAAACATCAATGATGTGACACTTGGGCTCCCTGCCCCCTCAAGTCAAAGCCACAGATGGGGTTTTGTTTACAGCCTGTTCCTCTCTTCATTCTGTTACAAAATCATTATATCTTAAATCTAGAATCGTGCTGAAGGCACAATTAGGCCCTGTCTCATCTTAATTAGTTATGGTCATATAAATGAAGCTATTATTGAGTAAATGATCCAGTGTCCAGTGGTAAATGGATCTAGGTTATAGAATAGTATAACCCATATCCATTTACCACACTGCAGGATGTCATACCTATTGCCAAGATCATCTCCATAATTTTTATTCACTGACTTAAATAGTGTGTCTTTAAAATGACTTTAAAAGATAATAGAATTATTAGATAATTTTATAAATCTGACCAAATTCAGCAAAAAGACTAAAACCAGGAATGTGTTGATTAAATAGACCTTACCTTGGCTTTTCTATGGTTACAGCTAGGGATGGGTACCGGTATCCGGTGCCATTATTGCCTGTTATCGGACCCGGAGTTAGCAACATCCCCCAAAAACCCGAAGAGGAGAGTCCTGGCCCGCAGCCCTGCCAGTGTAGCAGAAATGATGACGGATGATGATGGCAGCAGCAGCCGTTCTTCTCTGCGTGAGTAGCTTAATGTTGTTCGTGTGTAATTTATGTTGAGTAGGCTAACCACGTTATTAAATTAAAAAGGTGAACTAGCAAACACTGTCGTAGTTACATGCGGCTGTCTTCTTGTTTGATGACAGATACTCCCTTCACAGCTAAACATGAGAGGTTTTTGGACAAAGTTTGTTTTTTCCATTGATTAAGCACTGCTTCAAGCCAAGAGTGATGCCATAAATCCCCTATAGCTGCAGAAAAGGCTAACATTGTTATCTTTTTACAAAAAAACAGCTGAACATGAGAGGTTTTTGGACCAATTTTGTGTTTTCCATTCTTTAAGCACCAGTTCGAGCACCGTTTAAGCACCGGCACCGTTTCAAAAGTACCGGTTTGGTACTGGTATCGGATAAAACCTAAACGATACCCATCCCTAGTTACAGCTGAGGACGTAAAGTCTTTGAAAACTGGTTAGAAAAAGTTCATCTTTTTAAGGCGAGGACAGCTGTGCACTGTAGTTTTTGGCAAACCTTTTGTTTGTTAGTGAAGGTTTTGATGGAGTATGCGGTATTTATGATTTTCACAAATAACATTACCATCTGGTGCAATGATGTGGCTCACTGATGCATTTTTTGGAAAGCAGTGTCAGCCAGTCAAGTCACTTCACTTTGGATCTGCCTGAAATATCTCAACAATTGGTTGGATTGCAGTTAATCTCACTGACTTTGAAGATGCTGTGACCTTTCAGCTTCATCATTAGGCCTCAGTTTGTTTTATAAACCTTTAAAAGTGATGGTCTGTGTCAGAGTGCTGCTTTACACAAGCAAACCATAACCATGCACTCTTGCTGTTGTTAATGGGAAAAGCAGATGCTATCAATCCAAAAATTATCAGTTCAAAATCTAGCCCAGAGAATTCCTTCACAATAACACGTCCAGCATCTTAAGATTTACTGACTACCTGACAGACAGACTGCAGTACGTGACACTGGGCAGTGCTCTGTTTGGTTTGCTGTGCTCTCTCCATTCCTGTTCACCTTTGACTCTGCACCTCTGACTTTCTGCACAGCTTCGAGTCATACCACTGACAGAAATACTGGTTGGATGTCTTAGTGACAGGTAGGAACAGGAGGAGCAGTGGATGATTTTTAACCTGCCTCTGCATATGAATAAGGAGTTCAAGTACCTGGGTGGCCACATCAACATCAGACTGAATTGGAAAACCAACATCAAAGCTGCGGTACAAAAAGGCTCTACTTCCCAGGGAAGCTGAGGTCCTTCAGTTTGTGCTGCAAAATGATGCAGATTTCCATTTGCAGGTGTATTTTACTGTGGTCTGGTTGGGGAGCAGAATCCGAGCTTATGCCACCAATTGACTGGAAAAACTGGAAAGCATTAGAAAGGCTGGCTCTGTCAATGGTGGCAAATAGGACACTTATGAAGGCCACTGAACAAACTGCTATCCATCATGAATAGTCCTGACCACCCTCTCCCCCACTCACTGGACAAGCAGTGAAGCATCTTCTCTATCAAACTGATTCAGCTCTGCTGGCACAAGGAGAGAAACATATTCATGTCACAAGTATATGCCTCTATAATAGAATATGTCTGTCGGGCAGAGAGACATTTTATTCTTATAATTACCTTAACTGCTGCAACAAATTAATATCAGTGATCAAATCAGTATTTAAAGTTGAATCATTAACTGTTTGGGTGTTTGTTGATGAACTCATTCAGATTTAAGTTTTAAGTTTTTCTCACAGATTTCAAGGATTCAAAACTTCTCAGACTTGACTGGTGATCTTTACATTTTACTACAGTTAATGATCACTTGATATGTATGGATGGTTTTCATCAACCAGCAACAGTTTTACAGATTGAAGACCATCAAAGTTGTCCGTCCCACAGAGAGCGTCCAACGCCTGTGGACAATATTTCCTGTGTTCTCTGGTAAGTCGGTCCACCTCCTCATGTCCTCCACCCCCATGGTTCCACAATCACTCCATTACTCCTCTAGTTGCTACCCACACAGACAGCCTCTGACTGACGATGAGGCAGGCAGACAGAATGTTTTACCCTACTACACACATGTGGTCCTCTGTGATCTCCACCCACCACATGCTGAGATAAATATGCCTTTGAATCTTCCAGACTGTTTAAAGATAACGTGTAAGAAAGCATCTTATTTCTCTGTATGGATGGTGAGTTCAACCAAAGCTGTCTGGTTCACTGTATGGAAAAGGAAGATGGATGCCGATAATTCTGAAATGTTAAATATTTAAGAGCTGCAGGCCTCTGAGCAATAGAGGTGAGGGAAGAGAGGAAATGGGGGTGGAGAAGTGAGAAAGATGAAGAAGGAGTGGGTATTAAACGCCATCCGTCTAATTTCAGTGTGAACCTCATAACGTATTCATGTGATGGTGTGGTCATTATATATTTTGTGCACGCGTGCGCGCACGTGGAGTCCAGCCAGTCATCTTACATATCACCGTCATATTAATAATTCTAATGCGACATAAAAGCAAATATTCTCACTTTTTAAATTATTTGCTTGAATGCTCTCTCTGGAGTGTTGGATGAATATATTTGCATATGTATGTCTGGTATATGTTATGAGGGAATGGGTGATTCTTTCATTAGCAAAGCTTTCACACAGCGACTTGTTTCCATGTGTGTAAATGTGGTCGAGCGCCTATGTGTGTGTGGGTGGGTGGGTGCATTTTCCAGCACATCTGTTTCTCTTCATATACATTTTCATTGCAAATTCTATCAACATCCAATTTATTAGATAGCATGTTGCTGCTGTGTGTGTGTATGTGAGGGACACTGAACAAATTATTCATAACACTGTAACAGCATAACAAAGCAATAATGATTAATTTAAGTAAAAAAAATTTAAAAAAAAACAGACTGGCTTGTTAGGTAGTAAGTTGCCTGCCTTTTGCCCTCATGCATATAATGCTGGAGAATAAGAAAATACAGTAACCCTGCTCCTTGCTAACTGGTGGAGTATTTTACATTTTTCTGAGACAATTTTGTTCTTCTTTTGGTCGCTCTCTTTGAGCCAAATGTCTCCTGTTTGAATTACACATGGTTGTATACTAAAAATTCCCTGAGCATTTTAAATGGAAATAAATGGAAATTTATTGTATGTAAATACACTTCTCAAAGAAATTACAGAAAGACCCGAAAGATGTCAATCATGCTGTGTTGGAAATAAAAGGATGCAACACTGTTTGATGGAAATGAATATTATCAGAGGGTTGACTTCACAGACATCCCGAAAGTCAAAGTGAAAAAAAAAAGAAAAGACAGGTGAGTTTATCTTACTGGAATTTCATTGGAGCAACTCAAAATTGTACTCAGTAGGTTTGTACATGTGTGAGCCTCAAACTCAGGTCCTTTAAAACAGCGGTCTCCAACCTTTTTTGCGCCACGGACCGGTTTATGCCCGACAATATTGTCATGGACCGGCCTTTAAGGTGTCGCGGATAAATACAACAAAATAAAACTAGTACCGGTACCGAAAAAAAGAAAATTTATTCATAACACACGTGAAAAGACCCAGGAAAACCAAGTAAACGATAAAAACGATAACAAAATAACGCTGAAAACTACGGTGGCCCCTAGAGACAAAGCACGTACAAACTCCAAAACACATGCAAACTCCAAAACACTTGCAAACTCCAAAACACATGCAAACTCCAAAACACTTGCAAACTCCAAAGCACATGCAAACCCCAAAACACAACGGAAATGCTCCAGGACGCTAGGGGCAGTGTTGAGCTCGATTTGCAAAATAAACGGCAAGTTTGTCTGTATAGGACGGTCTAGTCTCCGTTGAGCTTCCCAGGTTGCCTAGCAACCATGATACTAACCGCTGGAAACGTGTCATACAACTTTGTTTGACAGAATTGAAGGAGAACATATTTTGTTCATTTGTTTGGTTGTTTCTACAAGAGCTTTGTGTGATTTGATAAGTATCTGAGGCTGAGACCACAGGACAGTAAAACATGATTTTTGGGCTTCATTTCTGTACTGAACAGTCATTTAAGATTAGTTAGTAAATAACAATTAGCTAATGTTGTTCATGAGACTAAAGTCATATCACTTTGGTAATGTAAATATAATATGGCCAATATTATAGTTATTATATTAATCATTATTAGCTATTACAGCAGTGAACATGAACTCTGTGTCAAATACTGAGCCTCAGTACAGATTCAAGTTGCAGTTATTTATATGTCTTATCACCTTAAATCTTCACTCAAAGACAAGTGTCTTTGACAGTGTATATATAGGTGTATCATATATAAGAGACAAATGTTGTTCCTTCAGTATGTTGGCATTACTAAATTTGGCTCATTGCTTACATATATTTATAAAAAGAAAATGTACAAGCTGTGATAACTGTTTCTGATAAAATGAAGAGTAGACTGATATACTGAATATTCCTTTATTGGGTGAGAAAATCAGACCATGTCATAACTGCTTTAAGTCATACAGAATAGATATCAGAGCCTTAAACAGGCTGACTTCTGCTAAATGGGTCAAACTGGGCAGAAAGTATACAAACACATAACATCCTTATAAAATATGATGTAACACTATAGATCAACTTACCTCAGAATATATAAAGCATATAAACAATTACAGCAATATGATGCAACAAACACAGCAGTGCTACTAATCCAAAATACTCAAAGCTTCATAGAACTGAAACAAACATTTATTTTTAGGTCCATTCTGCTGCTGATACATACTTTAGGTTTCTGAATATTAAACTTGTTTCTGCCTTTCATAGTGTCTAACTTGAAGGTCCTGAGTACTTTCTCCCACACTGAAAACACTGGAATGATAAAATTATTTGAACAGACAGGTGACAGTCTCAGGTGTATACACTGCTACAAAACAGCACAAGAGAAGGAGGATTTAGTGTTTGTGTTATTACGAGTGCTAAACAAGAAGAGTTCCCAGATGGTACAGTGGACACATGTGTGACTCCTGTGATTAAAGCATCTTTCTTTCAGCTTAACGAGTGAACCGTCAGCTCGTTCAAACACACGTTAAAGTCTGTTTGGCTCGACACCACCGAACAGAGGCAGCAATATAACATAGCTAACATTAACAGTGCCGTGAATCCTGCTTGTGCCATGATATTCAGGACTGCAAACCGAGCAGCATCACTGACTTTCAGTTTGTTGTGTTTGTGGATATATGACTGACTTTAATTATCCATAAAATCATCACATTCTCTGTAAGATTAAAGTCAACTATTGAACGGCGTATATTTTGAAGTAAAGGCTTTAAAACCAAGTTAGTACAAACATCGCTAATGTCACATAACTTTCCCGACATGTGGCCAACAGTAATGTTTTAATGTTCTTCATTATAAAAACATTTGCGCATAAATAAGTGACATAATATTCAGTACTTACTTCTGAAAGTTTACTCTTCAGTGGCTCCGCTTCCGCCGTTTTTTTCGGCAAAATTATCCACACCACCGCTGCGCTATGAAATCTGGGATATGTTAGGCCATGAAGGCTACACCGACCCATCCTTAAAATTCAGGGAAATTAAGGACGCATTTGAGGGCCGCATTTCGAGCAGCCTTTGAATTGGGACAGCCTTCGTCGTGTCGCTGTGACGTAATCGGCCTTAAAATGCGGCCTTTAAGGCTGCAGACCCTGAATTGGGATACAGCCCAAATCCGGTCATTGGTACTTCCTGGCTTGTGTAGTTACTAGGTAACAAAAGCTCAACACTGCCCCTAGCGTCCTGGAGCACTTCCGTTGTGTTTTGGAGTTTGCATGTGTTTTGGAGTTTGCATGTGTTTTGGAGTTTGCAAGTGTTTTGGAGTTTGCAAGTGTTTTGGAGTTTGCAAGTGTTTTGGAGTTTGCATGTGTTTTGGAGTTTGCAAGTGTTTTGGAGTTTGCATGTGTTTTGGAGTTTGCATGTGTTTTGGAGTTTGCAAGTGTTTTGGAGTTTGTACGTGCTTTGTCTCTAGGGGCCACCGTAGAAAACCGATAAAAACCCTGAAAACTATACATTTCACACCTGAGCGTCAACTCTCACGGCCCGGTACCAAACGACTCACGGACCGGTACCGGTCCGAGGCCCGGGGGTTGGGGACCGCTGCTCTAAAAGAGTCCTGATAGTCTGAGAGTTCTGTGAAGAATCTCAGCTGTTTATATAACTTCAAAGCAGCAGTGAAGACCACACCAGGTGCCACTCCTGTCAGGTAAGGGGAGGAAACTGAGGCTACAGTTCACACAAGCTTAATAAAACTGGACAATAGGAGGCTGGTAGGTTCAGAATTTGCAATAAACATGAACTGTTGCCTTGTGTCAACAGAGTGGTCATGGTGGTGTAATAGCAGGGGGGATATTTTCTTGACACACTTCACAGTCACCAGATCTTGATCGAACAGAGTGCCTCTGGGATGTGGTTTAATGGGAATCTCCCATTACACCATATCCCAGAGTGCCTCTGGGATATGGTGTAATGGGAGATTCCCATCTTGGATGTGGAACTGAAAAGTCTCAGATAAGCTCTTCCAAAAACCACGCTGCTTTTAAAGTGACTTTCTTATATTGACTTTCACCATTTTTCCTCATTCTGATTCTCATTTTGAACTTCAGCAGGATGTCTCGACCAAGAGAATCTAAATGAATGCCCTGAGACTGGCTGGTTAGATATTTTAAGAAGCACTTTAACAGGTGTAGCTACTAAAGTGGTTAGTGAGTGCAGATATAAATGCACACGCACAATCCATTAACTTGTACAACCAACTTTAGCAGCAAGAACTTGGGGTAATTGTTTCCTGTATGACTTTATAAGTCTTTCATATGATCATGGAGGAATTCTGCTGACTCTTCTTCACAATGTTGCTTCTGTTCATTGAGGTTTGCAGGCACTGATTCACACTCAGCTCTCTAAAGGTCTCATCACAGCATTTCAATTGGGTTTAAGTCTGGACTTAAACGGATTGGACCATTACAATATTCTTGAGTCTTTTCTTTTTCAGCCCTTCTGTTGCAGATTTGCTCCTGTGCTTGGGATCATTGTCCTGTTGCAAGACCCGGTTTAGGCCAAGCTTTAGCTGTCGGACAGATGGCCTCAAATCTGACTGTAGAATACTTTGGCATGCAGAGTAATGCATGGTCGACTCAAGGACTGCGAGGTGCCCAGAACCCATGGCTGCAAAGCAAGCTGAAATCATCAAGCCTCCATCCCTGATCTTGACAGCTGGTATGAGGTGTTTGTGCTGATATGGTGTGTTTGATTGTGCAAAGTGTGGCGCTGTGCGTTATGTTATCATGACTTTTGTCTTGTCTGTCCAAAGGACATTGTTCCAGATTTCTTGTGGTTTGTTTAGATGTAACTTTGCAAACCTAATCCATGCTACCATGTTCTTTGGTAGCATGGAGAAAAAAATACTTTTTTCTGTCAACCCTTACAAAAAATAAAAATAAAAATAAACAAGCTATTAAGTCTTTTTCTAATTGTACTGTAATGAACTTTAACGTTAAACATGCTAACTGAGGCCTAAAGAATCTGACACTAGGTCTTGGGGTTTTTGTGATTTCTCTGAGCATTGCATAGTGTAAGTTTTCTGAGTCAACCACTGCTGGAGATATTGTGACACTGTTAAAAGACACCTGAGTGCTTCAGACCAGCCAGAACGTATGTTTATAGAGGTGACTACGCTCCCTGATGATCAGTTTATCTATTGCATATGATTAGCAGTAACTAGCTGCTTCTAACCCTGTTAATACACATGTGAACCATGAGGTTGTACTTAAGTTAATTTACCTAAACCTACTGCTGAGTTAAAGACAACCAATCATCTGTCAAAGGCTTACTGTGGGATCAAAAATGAAAGATGCGTGCCTTTAGGAAATAAGTGGCACTGACGAATCGGCTGTGCTCAAATCAGAATGTAAGTTAGTTCAAGTGAAAGCATTTTTACTCCTTTCACTGGACTTCAGATCATGTGTTTTAGAAGCAGTCTATCCTGGAGCAGTCTAGGCAACAGCTTCCTAAACGCCGGGCAGGCATTAAATGTCAATTTACCAAATTGCCTCACTGTGACATTTGCATGCAAACAAATATATTCTGGTGCATGTGATGCTTTTAATGTGGAAATGGGAATGCCCGATGGGTTTTCTTTTTAGTTTTTTGCTTTTATTTATTTATTTATTTTTTAAATGAAGTAAAATGAATTCAAACGTAATGGCAATGTCAGTGAGCAAGTTCCTGAATGTGATGAGGCTGTAATTAAAGCAATATATCAGACGAGCTAATAACCTTCTAATGACATCATTAAAAAAAAAAAAACAAGGGCTAATTTAAGACAAAAGCATTAACAACCACAGTGTACTTCATGATGACCACTTTTTGTTAGTGGGACGGAAAACACGTGCACGAGGCAGATGTAACTGTGTAGATTTCCAGGATGATTTTCTTTATGTTGGGGAAAGCCCTCTTTGACTTAAGACTGTCGTGTTCTCATTTGTGACAAAGAGCCATCAACATCTAATAAAAACACTTGATTGGCTAATTACACAACATGCATAATTTAACTTTATGGCCTGTCTCTCTCTTTTTTTTTCTTCATTAACACTAGGTCCACATACACATATGCAGGGGTTTAGTGGATTGCAACACCATTCCTGCACGTAGCAATACATTATTTTAATTATCATGCACATATACACACATACTGTATAAACAGATTTCTTGTTTGAACAGTGCACTATGTGTGCATTATGCATGTCTTATGGTCAGCCAATTCTCATATGTTTTTGCCATGAGCTACATCGTTTTAATATGGTAGCAGTAAGTGAAGGTCACAGAAAGAGCTGGTGTGAATGAATGCCTGTGAATATACACATGTATGAAAAACAGGGCAAATGTGGGAACTCAACAGCCTTAAACCTCAGAAAACTCAAAACCAAAACTGTGTCCTTTTGCCCGTTATGTTCACTAGGAGGCCTGAGGGAATTCGTCTTCTTTGTTCGAATTAGCAAATAAACAATATATTCATGTTCGAACCAATAATCCTGACAGCTGTTGTGACTGCTTAATGAAAGTAACAAAGTTACAGAGTTGTCACAACGAGCACTCCATATGCTGAGACCTTAAGCCTTCAATTGTACATCTGAAGCATCTGGTACAGAGGTGGTAAACTTTGACCTTTAACATCATGAGAGCCCAGCTGCTGAGATCATCCTTAACTAGTGCTAACCAGCGTAACCTACATGTCTTTTTTGAGCAAACTGCTTGGTTTTACAAGCTTTAGACTCTGCACTTAACTCGTGGCTGCCAAACAAAAAAAAGCTGTAATCCACATGCAACACTGTAATAACCTTGCAATGTTCCACATTTTATTATGTTTTTGTGTCTGTCTGTGTCTACAAGATTTATGGTAACTGGGCTAAAATCATAACAGAAAAACAATAAAATATACCTTAAAGTGCAACTTCCCACAGAAAGACCTGAATCATAGTTTCTGTTTTGAACCCTTAAGACCTCGTCCTCCATAACTGTGTACATAGTCATGTTTTACATAGCAGCGCAAAATGAGCTAAACCTTCCATCTACAACTGGAATGCTTGTTAAATGTGTCTCACCAGATCATCAGTAATTGATTGCATCAGTGAGAAAATGGGACTTTCACTTCTAACAATAAGCAAAGCACATTTGCTCAGATCCATTTATCTAGACAGGGGGTCTGTGGGGATAGGTTTCGCGTGAACACAGTTGGGTCTGGGGTTCCTGCGTGGGGTACAGGTTAAAGCATGCTTAAACACTCATTACAGTTGACTGAGTTGCGCTTGATTGCCGGGGATTCAGCGGCTTTCATGCTACATCAGTAGCTTATTGATGGCGCAGATTTAAAGAGTTCTTTTTTGGAATAAAAACTATAAAAACTAACAGAGTAGAGGGCTGACATATGCAATTGCATTATCACATTCCTTCAACAAAAATAACACGGAAAAACAGGATCGAAGCATTTAGTTCCACAGTCACTACCTGCCTGTGTTTTTCCATTGTAGTAAAGCTGAGGTGTGCTATGACCTGCCACAAACAATCAACATGAACTGACATCGAGTATTTTTCCACTGCACCTCACAGCAAGGCAGCAGTGTTTACTCTGATCACACGTTGGGGGTGTACTAGTGACAAGCCGCAGTAAAAGCTCGCCACCTGTGCAGCCCCTTCAGCTTTATTAATAATACTGTAAGGAAAACAAAGCAGAAGACTCTTGATTCTATCACAGTATTTAAGCCTTCACCTGCAATGATAACAGCACTGATTGATCAGCGTTAAACACATCTGTGGTGAACATATCAGTGTTAAAGACATTGTATTTGATGTGTGGTGTATCCTCAACAGCATCCATTTCTCAATCAAAGGAGAAAGTAGTGTTAACTGTGAAGCAGCAACAGCAGGGAAGGTTTCATATCAGCCGTAACTTCACACAGCTTGGAAGTACAAACAGGAACACAAACTCCTAACCACGAGGACTCACTCAGGAAATATAAAAGTAGTGAGAGCTGGACACAGATAGAATTTTTAGAAACAGACCTGTCTCTCCAGCCTCAGACACACAGAGAGCACAGACACACAAGCTCAGCTGCTGAGGACGTGGCTAAAGGGGTAATCATGGGTTTGTCGTAATCTGCTCCTGCTGCCAAGCAGGACCACGGGAGAGTGGCTCAACTTTCCCCTGCTGTGAGGCTGTTGTGTAAATGCTTGTTATTATGGTTTGGCTTAGCACGTTGCAGCTCAAACGGATTGACCCAGACCTGCAGAAGTCTGACTCGACTTTGATGTCAAAGATCAAAGTTTGTCATCATGCTACTCTGTGCCCAATCACACTGTAAAGGTGTGCATTTTTTTTTTGGCTTTTATTGTCCACACCAACACAAATTTCACCCACAACCCACCTGGCTAGCCAGATGTGAGTTGCTGCAACTTTATCCACTTCCCTGAAATGTCACTTGTTTTTACATTGTGTCGAGTGGAAAGCAAAGATATGTCTATGGGAAAGAAAAATACAGTCAGCTGCATCATGATAGAAAATAAAAACACTTGTCAGGTTTCTTTGTACAAAAGTATTCAATTAAAATCTATTTTGTGTATATAGCACCAAATCACAACAACAGTCACCTCAGGGCGCTTTATATTGAAAGACAAAGACCCTAAAATAATATAGAGAAAACCCCAACAATCCAACGACCCACTTTGAGCAAGCATTTGGTGACAGTGGGAAGAAGAAAACCCCGTTTAACAGGAAGACACCTCCAGCAGAACCAGGCTTTGGGAGGGTCAGTCATCTCAAAAGATACACTGTTATTTTCTCAAGAGCTACTTTTTTCTTTTATACTTTTATACTCTTTTTAAAACAAGTATCTGTGCTTCTACTTGAGTGATAATTTATGTGCCTCTGATGGCAAATGTAAGAGCTCAGAATGAAACTTCCTGGGAGAGTTAATAAGTAACAGGAGAGGTAAAAGTAGCCCAGGGACACGACCTTTAGGGGAACAAATTTACATAAGTTCACAGAATTTATTCACAGAACTTTTTTGGTGAAGTTTACAAACTTTTTTTATGTGTTCAAAAGAACTAATTTTTTCGGTGAACCAATTTGCATGCGCAAGTCATTCATTTCGACAGGTACACTCACACGGAGGCCACAGTGGAGCTGGGAATAAACAGTCACCTTAACAATAAATTCTTCACATAGTTTCTTTACAAAGTTACATCAACACAAATGCACATCTTTAACTTCCTGGTTGTTTTACAACCAATTTAACATCATCTGGAAATGCTAAGCTGGTCCATGTGAGAGGAGAGTGCTGAGACTCATCAGCGCTGTGATTTACTGCTACAGGAGAGGCACATGCTCAGTAATTTCTTCACTGAAAGGGGCACGCAATGAATATGAGAAGTGAGTGAGAGTGATTCAAGCTGAATTGGCTCCAGCAAGTTTAAAAGCCAAAGCAAACTGTCAGTCAAAAAGCTACAAAGTTATTCACGAGAACAGGAAATTTTATAACACTGTATTACATAATAAAAGAATTTACCATGTTTTAAAAGTGTCAGCATTTCCTTGTCTGACGTCCCATTCATGAGGAATAAACACAATGCAGTCTTTCTTCAGGCAAATGCTGGGAACACCTTTAAATATGCAATACTTACTGTAATCAGCTTTATTCATATCTGTGCTTTTGCAATTTGATTAGCCATGACACAAAATACTTGTTTGTCTGAAAAAAAAAACAATCCATATCCCTCTATATATGTGGGTAGGCGGTATTTTTATCCTTCAAGCTCGGGACCTCCGCCCTGGGAGCTTGAGGGTCCTGCGCAGTATCTTTGCAGTTCCTAGGACTGCACTCTTCAGGACAGATATATGTATATATACATATGTGTGTATGCATAATGTTCTTCAGCATCTTGCTCTGCTGTACTTCTATCTTCTATGTTTATTTATTCACGTTTCACTTGAAACTGAGTCTCTGTGGGATTTGTCTTGTTAAATAAAGGTTACATTCCAATGCTCTTTGTTTTGGCGGTACAACAACTTATACTGGGTTATGGTTGGCATTTCTCTGCTAAGATATATGTTTGTGAGCATTTGTGTGCTTGAGTGTAGCATGAATGTGTTTGTAGAGTGAGAAAACAAAACAATAGAGTATGTGTGAGAAAGGAATGAATATTAGATCCGTAAGTCAGTTGAGGCTTAGTTGAAAAAACAATCAATGCATGCTACGCTCTCACACACACACACACACACACGCGCGCGCACACACACACACACACACACACACACACACACACACACACACACACACACACACACACACACCACACAGAGGAATGAATAACTTCCTACACCCTCCTACACAGTTCCTTTTTAAAAACTGCTCTGTTCATTTTTGAATAATGTGTACCCACTGTACATTCATTTATCCTTCATTCACTAATATACGTGTGAACTCTCTCTCACTGACCCAAATTAAACAATATCTGCACACTGATGTGTCATTACGCCATTGGAGGATGACGAAAAGAAATATGCTCCTATTAAGCAAACAGGCCTTCAGCTAATCAATAAATTGCCACATATCACTGTCAGCTGCCTTGCTCTCTGGCCTCGGATGATCCAACTGCAGTCTGTTTTCCAAAAGACTGATGATACATTTTCTTGCATGTGAAACACGCACGCACACACACACGCACACACACACGCACACACTTAATCTGTTTATTTAAAATCCTCCTTCTGTCACAATCACTGGTTTCCCCTGTTCTGACTGAGGCAGACAGACTCATGTATCATTGTCATTTATATCTAAACAGCGACTCCTGATAATGTATAATTATGACAAATAACTGATGATGACATTGCATCTGTTTAATCAAAGCTAAACACAGCTGAGTTTTAGATGGCAGGCCGTGTGTGGCCACAAGAGTAATTTACCGGGGGACGTGGTGCTCGTTAATAAATATGTTGCCTATGTGTCTCCGGCCTACATAAACATATTATCACTGGTTTCTCTTCTACTCACATATGCACGCTAGAGCTGCGCATGCGAGATATGGCTTCTGTCCTTTCTAATTAGCATAATGAATAAATACCAGTGTCAGTGACCTGTGAAATGAGAAAAACCCTTGTCATTTCTGAGTATCTGCACAACTGAGGTTTAAAATGAAGTCATAACAATGTGATGAGATAGGGCAGGGATCGTGGCAAAGAGGGAAATTTTCACTCTGCCGTGGAGCGCCACGGTTCTTCATCAAACATGCACAAGCAACATTACACAACACAAGTGGCACATTGATTTCAATATAGCAATCTATAACTCGAGCGCCACTCTACACATCCATGCATACCCTGTGTCCAAGTCCATACCGATGAATTGGCCCACTGAGGTAATCAAAACAGTAATCACTTTTGCCGTAGCTCAATAACACAAAGATTTCCATCAGTGCACGTCATTCTTCCTATGGGTCAGCCCGCCTCAGATCAATCCCCGCAAAAATTAAGAACAAGAGAAATTTCAATTTTACTGAAATTGCTGTATTGATTAGAGAATTGAGTAAATTACTGGTGACAACATGAGACTGAGTGCAGCAGTCTATACGATGTGCACCCGAGAGGAGAAAAAACAGCTTCCATTATCATTTCTTGTTAAAAGCATTGGGTTTAAGAAATTAAAGGATCAGTCGAGAATGATGTTTGTAATTAAAAGAAAGGGCAAGTTACCCAAGCTCGACAAGCTAAGAAAGTGATGACCAAGAGTGTTATTTTATTTTATTTTTAGATATTTTTTCATTTTTCAGTCATTTAAAGGGCTTTTCTGACCTCGTTATGGTAAATATAGTGGCCCCTTCCCCTGTCGCAAACACACCTTTCTCATTTGATGGCCAACATATACCACAGAGGTCTTTCAGTTCGTGTCATGTTGCAAAAGAGACTTACGAACAAATGCTAACTGATGCAGCAAGATAAAATTCACCTCAGGAGAAAGCCATGTGAAATATGACTTTCTAATTGTTATAAAACTTGAATAAGAAGTAGATCTCTTCACTGTCTCATGAAAAATAGATTAGCAGATGAGTCTCAGTCGCACGAGTTGGAGCAAAGCTCAAAGTATTCAGTGGCTCACACAACAACTCATGACAAGAAAACAAACAAAAATAAAACCAAAAAACTGTCCTTTACTATGAACAATAAATGAAATCAGGATTATATTCAAACCACAAACATCAAAACAACACCGCCACAACAATATGAGCCAGACACTCCGGGCTTTGACTGTCATCTGTTTTGCCTTTTGACAAATAAGATGAAGCAAAGACCGGGTGAGGAGTGTGTGTGTGTGTGTGTGTGTGTGTGTGTGTGATGTTTAATAAACAGTGTGTGTTTGTACTGTTCATTTGATCAGCTCTTATGTAGCAGTGACTGGAGTATGACTGATCCTAATCTTTACCCCCTCCTCTCCCTCTCCCCCGATCCGTCTCCAGCGCTTGCCCTTAATCCTATATCGTCATTTCGGTTACTGTAATCTACTTTATGAAAGCTTATGAAACTAATCGTTGCACATGGTGACAGTGCTGTGGGTGACTGAGACATTATGAGCTTCTTACTCAGCAAGGGGGCCAAGCGAAGCTGTTTGTATTTGAAGGCGAGCTGAAAGAGTCTAAATGAGATTAGGACCTCAAAGGCAGTGGCTTCTGAGTGAACTCAGACAATCTATTAGACATATACTCTATAAACTAGACTGTATTATGTCAGTCTTTATTTAACCTCTTGCTGTTGCTTGCTCACTGTTTGCACGAGGCAAGGAATATATATCCAGAGGAGAAAGAACCACTCTGCTTGGAGAGTCACGACCTTTTCCATGCCTAAATAAATAAAACTATAAAGATGCAATAGGTCCATTGCAGGAGACGATGAGAGGGCCCATTTAAAGCTTTGTAAATCTGATTGGGTTGGCCCTTTAATTAACTTGTAAATTAATGCACCGTGCTGTGTAAATTGGAAGGTGATAAATATTCATGTAGTTACCTAAGAAAAAAGGGCAAGGACATACCACAGACATAACCAGATTGAGTTTGTGAGCAGCATGCTCGGTAAACACCCCTATTGGTATTTTACAGACAGCTAATTTGCATTTCTTATGCTTCATGGGTTATGCAAAAAGAAAGAGTCACTCTGTGCCCCTGTAGTCACTTCATACCACCCCCACTCAGCTTCTGTTTATCTTTCCAATGTCAGGTCAAGCTATTATACAAGGAAAGCTGTCCTGCACTTGAAACACTTCTGAGACTCGATTCATAATTTATCTGAGATTTAAGCAACAGTAAATACTGTAAATGTTACTCAAATTGGCCGTGAAAAGCGTCCATTTGTGTGTGGAGTGTGTGAAAGTTCAGAACCAAGTGTGTGTCTGTCATGTAGGAAACCTAATATCAAGAGCCAGGGAACCCTCCTTATCCAACTGGGAGATATTTGAGCCTAGGACGTTCAGACACTGGACGCTGTTACATCTATTTATATCTATGTCTTCATAGCACTTTCGATAGAGCTGAGGTAAACACAGTTTAGAGTTCAAATAATGAAAGGAACTGCACGGAACACGCATGTTAAAGGTAATTTGAAGGACAGATCACTTGATTTGGCTGCCTGATTGGAATCTTCTCCTCGTGGCAGCAGTAAAATAATTTATCCTGTTGGCATAATTGACCTCTGCAGGGCACGGTAATTGACCTTGCCGCTAAGGAGAGGGTGTTGCTGAGCCAGCACTGTGGGATTTGAAGGAAAACGGGAGTATTAACATGGGGTGGGAGGGGGGGGGGGGGGGGTAGATTTCAATAAGTCATCATCGTGGGATGTGCAGCTATTCAAAAGTGTTACTACAGTGTCACTTTTTACTGTGTTGGCCCAGGATACATAGCTGTCAGGACACACTGTACCTTCTCTTGGCAGCATGACGTTCCTGCTGGACGAGAAAAGAGGAGTTTCAGTCCCACAGGATGTCGAAAAGAGAATACTGGCTATCCGCAGCAAACTCAGATCACCATCCCGCCACGGTACCCAGTTTGCTCCCGCGTTTTATCATTACGCACATTACCAGCCGCTGACGCATTGAGATCAGGAGAATTTTTTTGCGTCATCATGACTGCTGTGTTATATGACCATATATGGGGTACTTTTAGTTTCGTGTACAAGGAGTACTTTTAAGATTTTGTACGCTATAACCTCCTATCGCCTTAGATATTTTGGGCATATGTTCACCCCAGAATAACTGTTTTCACACCGCCACGCTCTGTTTCTGGATGGGTTAAGACAAACACAGAGATGAAGCAGTAAAAAACCCACCAAAAAACAAACAAAAAAATTGTAACTGAGCAGCTCTGGCAAACATGAATAAATCAGCAAGCGACCGCATTATGGAATAAAACACACTGCATTCTGTGCGCTCTTGTCATTTCTTGTACTAGTTATTCTGCGCGAACAATTGGGTGCTTTCGCTTAAGAGTAAAAAAGGGGAAGAGGACGGGGGAGAATATCCCGCTTACACTGTGAATGCAGGCTTTTCTGGCTGAACGGCTCATGGGGAATATTAAATTCATGTGCCAGAGCTGCAGAGTCGACCAGGTGATGCTTGTTTACCAGTTGGAGAACACTGGAACGACTCCCTCTAGAGTTAAAATATGGTCAAAGTGTAGTGAGAGAAAAAACAAACACCCATGGTAAGAAAATTTCCGACAGTGAAACAATACCTGTAAATTATACATGTATAAAACCAGTTACGCGTCATATATTCGGTCTGTGCATATAACTGATCTATACTCAGGTTATATTTTTCATAATCCACCCCGTAATGCCTTAAATGACGCAAATGATGGTTTTCTGAATCGGGGACATCTCGTTTGAGTAGTTGGGACCGGGCTATATCCTGCTAAAAAAAACGTACACTGAAGCCAAACGATGGATCATAGGAATAGGGATGCTATAAATAAAGCTACAGTCCTAACTGACTACACGCAAATGAGTCGGAAGAGGGCAGTGATAGTAGGAGGGCTCTCTCGCTCTCGCTCTCTTTCCTTTCTCACTCCAGCATTCATCCCTTTTCCACCAATAAACCCAATGAGCTGAGTGCGCACCGCCCACTGTTGGTGAGTGCGTATTTTTTTCGTCTCCTTTCCCTTCTTTTTTTAAAACCGGAGCTGGATGTGTAGATCGTCACATGTTGTTTCACCCTCTTCGGCCCGGACACCAGCAGACATGTGTTATTTATCGCTCGGCTGTGGGAGAAGACGAATTAACGTGAAACCGGCTCTGGAAGTAGAGGATTAAAAGAAAGCGAGTCGTTTCTTTTACAACTAAAGGGAACGGAAGCATTGTGTCTGATAAGAGGAGGACGCGAGAATGGCGAGTCCGCCGAACACCGGTGATCAGTCGTTATTGGCCAGTAACGCGAACAGCGGCATCAAGAAATGCGGATATCTGAAAAAGCAGAAACACGGACATAAGCGCTTTTTTGTTCTAAAGGAGCCGAGCGAAGGTTTCCCTGCCCGGTTGGAATACTACGAGAGCGAGAAGAAATGGAAAAACAAATCGGCCCCGAAGAGAGTCATCCCTCTGGACTGCTGTCTCAATATCAGCAAGAGAGCGGACGCAAAATACAAATATCTTATTGCTCTTTATACCAAGGATGAGTATTTTGCTTTGGCGACGGAAAACGAGCAGGAACAGGAGAGCTGGTACCGGGTGCTGACGGATTTAATGGCAGAGGGGAAAGTATATGACGGCTCGGCGTCTAACTCTGCGTCCTCGCTGGTTGGCTACGACGAGTCGAGCTACGGTGTAATAACGCCGGTGACCGCCGCCTACAAGGAGGTATGGCAAGTAAATCTAAAATCTAAAGGTCTCGGGCAGAGCCGAAATTTAACAGGGGTGTACAGGCTGTGTCTCTCCAGCCGGACTATCAGCTTCGTTAAGCTTAACTCTGATGTTGCCTCAGTCACCTTGCAGCTGATGAATATCCGGAGGTGCGGCCACTCTGACAGCTTTTTCTTCATAGAGGTTGGCCGATCTGCATCCACGGGTCCGGGGGAGCTGTGGATGCAGGCGGATGACTCTGTTGTGGCTCAAAACATTCACGAAACTATCTTGGAGGCCATGAAAGCCATGAAGGAGCTGTCGGAATTCCGCCCGCGCAGCAAAAGTCAGTCCTCTGGTACAAACCCCATCTCTGTACCCTCGCGGAGGCACCTGAATAATCTACCCCCGAGGCAGACCGGGCTTCCCCGGCGGTCGCGTACTGACAGCATGGCTGCGACCTCTCCTGTGAGCAAATGCTCCTCGTGTCGATTACGCACTGCGAGCGAGGGCGACGGCACCATGGCACGCACTATGTCAGTCACCGGGAGCCCCCTTAGTCCAGGGGTCCACAGGACCCTGCTGAGCAGATCTCATACCATTACTGCACGCCCTTCTCTGACGTTTGAATCTTCCACCCTCCAGCATAGTAAGTCCATGTCTATGCCTCTGTCTCCTTCTCCACCTGTGACCACTGCTTGTCCAGGCCATGCATCTTCCTGCCAAGACAGCGGTGCCCCTCGCCCCTCCAGCTGCAGTGCATCCTTCTCAGGCTCTCCCAGTGATGCTGGCTTTATATCATGTGAGGAATTTGGCTCTAGCCCTGCGGAGGCACGAGACCTCAGGTTACCGCTTACTCTCCGCAGCAACACTCCAGAGTCCCTCAAAGCAGACACCCCCCCATCCCGGGATGGCAGTGAGCTTGATGGCTACATGGTAATGGAGCGTCAGAATCAGAATGGTTACCGGTGGTTACCAGAATTTGACAAGGTGTATCGAAAGCGCACATACTCCCTCACCACCCCCCGTCAACCGAGGGGTCCCCCCCAAGTATCTTCAGCCTCCCTGGATGAGTATACGCTTATGAGGGCAACATACACCAGTGGAAGTCAGTCTTCTCGCAGGTGTCACACCGCGTCTCCTAAAGGGATAAGTCTGGAGGATTACAGAGATGTTCAGATTGCTTCAAATGGTCACCAAGGCGATAGTGGCTATATGCCCATGATGCCTGGTGTGGCTCCTCTCACACCCGGGTCTAAGGATGACCCCTACATGCCCATGAGCCCTATGTGTGTATCTGCTCCAAAGCAAATCATCAACCCTTATACAAAACCCTCCTCAATGGGGCTGGCCCCGCGCATACACTCCCCTGGGGGTGTTTCTCTGGAAGACAGTGGGTACATGCCCATGTGGTGTGCAACCAAGATGTCAGTGGACAGCAACGATGGGAAGCTCGCCAATGGAGAATACCTGAATATGTCTCCTGTTGACACACAGGTGTCTTTTACACCCCCAGATTATATTCTCAGTCCTACAGGAGATCCCAGCCTCCCGCCAAGCCACAGGCAGCCTTATTCTTGCAGTTCTCTACCAAGATCACTTAAAGGACATTTGCAGCGCAGTGGGTCCACTGACACAGATCAGTATGTGGTGATGAGTTTACAGAGACAACGGATAGAAGAGGAATCCAACTACTGTCCTATCTCTTCAGGAAACTCTGCAACCAATGGCACTGTGGCAAGACCAGCCACTCCATCTTCTACTCCATCTCCTCTCAGAGTGGCTTGGATAGATGGAGGTCTGGTACACCGGAGTAGAGTCTGTCGGCCTACTCGTTTGGCTTTGGAATCCCTCAGAACACTACCATGCATGAGTGAACACCCTCTTCCTTCAGAGCCACGCAGCCCCGGAGAATACATTAACATAGACTTTAGCAGTGTTAACCACAACACAACCACAGAGTCAAAGAGCCCTGAGTCCTCTGTAACTGCAGAGACGGGATCCCGGTTGCTCTCAGGCTATGCTAATATTGATGTCAGCTCCACAGTTCAGCAGGGATCACACCAAACTAACTGTACAGACACAGCTGAACTGTTGACATGCCATAGTGTAGTTACCACTCAGCAGGAAACACGGGGAGTTGAGGAGGACGAGGTGGAGGAAGATAAAAGCACAGAGGGACAGGAAAAGGAGAGGGGTGTTCCACAGCAAGGAAGCCTTAAGTGTCAGCCTGGTCCAGTCAGTGACGACTACACTGAGATGACCTTTAGTCCTTCTGACCCTTTACCTGCTCTGTGCACAACTCCCCGCCCGACCAGCCCTACTGCTTGTGTCCAGAGACTCAGCCTTGAGAGCAGCATAGTAGATGTGGTGCCCCCTGTGCCTGTGGACTCTTTTCTCAAGGGAGGTCCTTCATTATCTGTTACAGTTGTAGATCCACACAGGGGGGCCAAAGTTATCCGGGCCGACCCTCACGGACGTCGTCGTCACAGTTCTGAGACCTTCTCTTCCACAACCACTGTCACACCCGTGTGCCCATCCTTTGCCAACGACACTAAACGGCACAGCTCTGCCTCTGTGGAGAACGTATCTCGCACAGTTCGTAGCTCTGAAGGACTCGGTGAGGAGTACAGCAGTCCCATGTGCAGGGAAACGTCAGCCGGCTATCAAAATGGACTTAACTACATTGCCTTAAACTTGATGGAGGGAAACCTTGGGGGATGCCGGTTAGGGGGCTGTGATGAACTCCTGAGGTTCAAGACAGCTTGTGGCTGCAAGGGGGGGCTGAATGGTTTCAACTCTAGCCCCTATGCCAGCCTGGGATTTAAGGAGACTACTGCTGCTGCTGTGAAAGGTGAGCATTGTCACACATGTCCCACACACTCATTCATTCAGTGCATTTTCATTCATGAAGGGAGTGGCGTCAGGGTTGGAGTAGGATAGAGATCCGCCTCAGGGCAACTGTGTACTCTGCAGAGATAGGCCACACGTAATGTTGTTTGCAACACTTCTGGGCTCGTTTTCAGTCCCAAAGTTGATGATAATTACCTCTAGAGAACAAAAACAGCCTCAGTGGTTTGTCTGCAGGAGCGTCTGTGTGTCTGTCCCTTGCTGTCAGTTTGTCCTTTCCACTGCGAGTTAAAAAGCTGACACTGTTTATTTTTCTTGAAAGCTCTTTTGTGGCCATATATATCACTGCAATATCCGAGATAACAGCCTGCAGATTTATGTAATCCGGTGTAGTAAACTACAGTAGCTTAGAGAAACAAACTAGTTGTCAAGATTGGTATTGGGTGTAGGCTGTAATGTTTAGACAGGATTAGTCACCTACTTGTCACACCCAGGACACGCTGACAAATCTCGAGGCTGTGATGTTGATCCTGTTTTTAAAACTGCTTTTATTTTCTCTCAAATAAAAGCCCTGAATTAGACGGTTGAATGAAAGCGGTGGGGCATGCTGAATAACAAATACATTCTGTGGAACATGTTGCCTCCTTGTCTTCCTCCCCTCCACACATCCCAGAGGACGCAAACTCCCCTTTATTAAAATGTAATCTTTCTGAATCATCGCATTTTTTTTGAAACGCTTTTATTTTAAAAACTTATGGTTATCTGCCTTCACGTTTGCTGTTCCGTTTATGTGAATGGTCTGTCCTGGTTTCCTCTCAGTGACGCAGTTTTGCACCGCGTCAGTGTTTCAAAAAAACATCTGATCTGATTCAGTGACGCATGCAGCGCTACACATGATGCCTCTATGGAAGCTGCTCGAAGGCGGCAAAGAGCACTCGCTATTGGTAAATCTGAAACGGTGTGTTACACAGACCTCAGAGAACAAAATGAATAAGCAGCAAAATCCCTGAGACTCGAAGGGGAAGAGTTGTTATCAAAATATTACCTTTCGCCTCATTTTCTTTCCTCTTTCCGCTGCATCAGGGGCTTTTCATCCATCTGTAAATGCCAGGGATTATTTACACGGATGGATGACATGGCAGGGACATGTCAGAAGTTGCTGTTGTTTCTAAAGAAAATACAAAGTGTTGAGATCATAGTGACTTAGGAGTCAGTGTTCCTGATGGTGAAATACAAGAGTTTAATTGCTGTTTGCAGTTTCACAACTAAGTTGTCTCTTTGTCTCAGCTGGCTCCCCTGCTGTGAGAGCGCAGCCAGTGTGGAGCTCGGTGCAAGTCATCGGGTTCCCCAGAAAAACAAGTGAGTCAGTTGTTTATCAATTGTCAGGTACTGGGTTTCAGGACTGGAATGTGGGCAGTGTGCAAAGGTTGCTGGGAGAGGTGAACGCTCACTTGTTTTTCTAACCTGCTGGGATGAAATCGGGAGGGGAGGGGTTCTTTTTTTCACTATGAGCAACTTCACAAATCGTCAAATGAGCTGGTGGGTTTTTTTGTTTGTTTCTTTTTCTTTCTTTTTTACACAGGAGACTTGTCTGAACACATGTGACTCGTGTGCACCTGAGGCACGCACAGGTATCTGTGAGAATTCGCTGTGATCTGGTACGTTTATGTTCCGGGAATTTTTTTATTTTTTTTTTTAACCCGTGGTGCAAGGCTAGAAGAGCAGGGGTGGAGGAAGGAGGGAGGTGAAAGAACAATGGTGATGGATGGTTGACTTGTTTTGTTTTTCATGTATAACAAAATGGACTATTGAGCTACTGGCAGAAGGCAGAGAGTGGGTGAGAAGGAAGAATGGAAGAAAAATGCTGAATGACAGAAAGATCAGTGCCTTCCCAACAAGCAGCCGCTGGCCTTTGCTTTGGTAACTTTAGTACATGTGGCTACAACAGCGAGGAAAGTTGTTGATATTCGCATCCAAATACAAAGCATTCTGATACTAGAGGAAATATAGGGCCTGTCTGTTTACTACAAGATGGCAGGCTATACCACATTCTCACCTTATCACTGAGTGAACCATAGTTTGCATTCCTGGTTGTATATCACGCTGTCACAGGTAGATTACGAAATCACCTGTCCTCATTTGGCACTGTGGTGTGAAGGGGAAGCTGAGCGGAGGGAGGGCTTTATAAAAATGCTTGACTTTCTGTATGAAAATCCTAAAGTATGGCTCAGTTGAGTTTGTGTATTTTAAGCGTTAGAGAGGGAGCGAGAGAGAGAGAATGGGGTGGTAGTGGCGCAGTGTGGTGCGTGGCTTTCAGTGCAAGCTTTGGACTAGTGTCAGCTTCTTGAACTTTGGGCTAGTTTTTGTGAGTGGGGGATGTTACCACTGGAGCATTACCACTAATCTAAAGAAAAAGAGAGGACGTGCACTCCTTTTACAGCTTTTTTTTAATTTTTGGCTCGTCCTCATATCTACTTTTAGAGTATCTACACTGCCACTTATCATATCACTATAAAAGCCTCTTTATTATCCGCCTGCCGTCTTCTTTTCCCTACCCTGTCCTCATTTATCAAGTGCTCGTCTCTCTGACTGTAAGCAGTCTTGCATGAATGCAGACAGCAGAGAAAGATTCACGCTTTCCATTTGTGGGCCCAGACCCCCCTGCAACCCCCCGAAATACAGACACACGCATTTTGACTTTGTGTGCCTCTCCCATGTGCGTACACACACACAGGCGTCAGCAGATGGTGGAGGGGTTGGGTGTGGGTGTGGGGTCAGGGGGTTTGCACCTGCCTCAACAAGCAGTGCTCACTGGTTATCTGGCCCTTCAGAGGAGAGTGACAATACGCTAATGACTGGCCGCCATCTGCTACGACAGCTACGGGAGAAGGTTGTGGGCGTGGCCAAGCACTCTCAAGGAGCTACCAACCCCCCCCCCACCACCTCATCCAATGCATCCCTCCCCCAACCCAAATCCCTTCTTCCTCTCTTCAAGCATTGTTTTTCTTTTCAGTAATCATGTGACACCCCACGCCACACACCTTCTCCATATTGGGGCGTTCACAGGCCTTTTGTTTTTCCTGTTGTTTTGCGACCTCAGTGGGCCGTGTCTGATTGCTGAAGGCCATAAAGGATTACCTAACAATGCACTAAAAAAATTAGCTAATCATGTCTGAGTAGAGCAGCTGACAAGACACTTTACTTCTCTCGGGAGAAATCCATTACATAAATACTGCAGTTTTTTACGACTTTTATGGCTTTTTTTGTTAATTCCAGTGCATTTAAAAGATGTCACGTGTGGCTCTGGGAAACAGTGGTGACTGTTTTCACTATGAGAAAGAAGAGTTAGTCATAAAAATAATAAACAGTTATAGCCTTACGACTATGTTATGTTGATGAGCTGGTGGAAAAGTATGACATCTTCATGTCTGACATTTTTTTTGTTGTTGATAAAATTAATTGTGAATCATCATATACATAAAGAATTTCCTGTAGAAAGTGCACAGAGAATACCTTTACTCGGGTTTTTGGCTCTACGCAGCATTTTGAGGAACCCACAATCTCTGTCCTCACCTGTCCTGTACACCCCTCCCATCTCCTCCCCACGCACATACGCACACAGACACACATGCACAGTGCTCCAGGCTGTCTGATACATAACTCTTTGAGCAAACTAGGGCGGGATGTTCTAGCGCTAGATGAAAACAAAGTTAACCTCCCGTATCCTCAGTTTAGCTTGGAGGTAAGAAGGATTACATTCACGTCAGGATTAGGCATTGTTTAGTAGCTTGTTTTTTTTTTTTAGCTTTTTGTTTTTAAATGCAGAGGAAGAGACAGATCCTCTGTGACTGTGAGTGGACATTGTTTTTGGTAATTATACCCACAAAGCACATTAAGTGAGTTTAGTCTTGGCTGCTAGCTAATTATACCTTTTTTTTTTTTCCCGTCATAAGCAGACCGGCTCCTCATGAACTCTTTCCCAACTTTCTGACCTCCCCCCTTGCTTTATTAATGCTCCTCTGTAGAGCTGATAGTCATACCGTTAGTTTTGTTATATTCAGTGGCTTAATTATATAAGCTTTATTTTCTGGTGCTTTTATAATGGAGTAGTTGAAATAATTCACAAACACGCAGTTTCATATTCTCACAATTCTCATCATCATTATTATTATTATTATTATTATTATTATTATTATTTTATTCAAGCTAACCGTAAACTGAATGGTTTTGCATTTTTGACATACTAAGCAAAACATCCAAATGTGTCAGCGGAGCTTAGGGAAACTGATTTGCTTTGGTGGTTTTTTTCCCCTCCACCTTTTTTTTTGTAGACCAAATGATTTACTGAGGAACTAATTGCCGGATTAATCAATAATCCACGTGAACTGCTGTAAGTGGATAATGTGACACGATGAGGAATGCCAAAGCTCTGTATGCAATAGTGAGTCAGCTGGATTGCAGAGTTGTAGAGCATTGTTTTTCTTTTTTTTGTTGTTGTTTAGCTGGTCAGACAAAGGTGTGGGAGGTCAGAGGTGAAGTCAGTCAGTCAGTGTTTGTTCGCTGAAGATTAGAGAGGAGGTAGCGGGACAGGAATGTAAACAGAGCAGATCTGAGCCTGCTGATCTCTCCTTGTTTGTCTGTAGGTTCGTTTCCAGTCTACCCCACAATAAAAGCAAAAACAACAGTTTGCAGTCCGCTTCCTTTCTCTTGAATGTTGCTCAGAGTTGCAGTTTGGAGTAGTTCCCTTTAAAGCCTGTTCATTTATCTCATTGACAACATCAAGTTTACTCAAGTTTGTGGTGGTTACAGACAGAGTAACTTGTTTACTCTGACTCTGAAGCTCTAGAGAGGAGGCTGCTAATACATGCCTGTGTGTATGTGTGTGTGTCTTATCCCTGAATGGAGCATAGCTAAATTTAGCCTGTGAGAACTAAATAAATAATGAACAGAGCCCAAGACTATGTGTGTGTGTGTGTGTGTGTGTGTGTGTGTGCGTGCGTGTGTGCATGTGCTTGTGTGTGTGTGTGTGTGTGTGTGTGTGGGTTGGGACAGGGGGCACAGACAAGAGTTGTTGGGAGGGGCGGAGGAGGAATGTGTGTCTGTGCTCCAAAAAGAGGAGGGGTAGAAGCCATTGGGTTCATTCCCCCATTAGACCTCTGTCCTCTTCTCTCAATAACATCCCCCTCCCCAAATCTTCCTGCCCACCCACGCTTTCTTCACTCAGATTCTATTTAAATCGCATGTTTCGAACAGAAAATGTGTGTATGCGCAGTCCCTATATGCACTTGCAAGATTGTCCACAAACAAGGAAGTGTGTTTATGTTCATGGCTACACCTGGTTGCTAATCTGAGCTGTTAGTGATTCAACACTCCTTCCCGGCAGATCTCAGTCATTCTCACCTATGTGCCTGCCTATACAGGCCGTCGACTGGCCCAGCCCCTCCAGAAACAGACACACACACACACACACTTGACTGTTATGGTCCATCGGTCCCATGACCTCACTGCATTCCCGTTCCTCTCTGTCAGGTTGATTCTGTTACTGTGTTTTTTCCACCCCGTCCCAACACGGCCTTTCCGCTGTATTCTGCCTCTGACACCCGTGGTGATAAAGACACAGAGCTCGCTCAGCACCAGGTAGCCTCAAGAGTGAAATCATCTCCTCTGTTATTCAAATGAACTCAGTGGTTCCACGGTTTTGCATCACAGACGTCCCCGAGCAGCAGTAAAGGTGCCCTGGCATTTCCAGTTTAGTTTTTTTTTTTTTTTTAAAGCTTTTGATTGGACATCAGGATCAGCATCAATTTACATTTATAGCCAGTATGTATAGGGAAAAAAGCCCAGAACAGACGTGTGCCTGTTTGCGGTGAGAATAGCTGAGGAGGGGGGCTGCAAGGGCTGAATGAAAGGTTTGTTTTAGAGAATGACGATCACATCCAGCTTTGTGAAAACAGCTCTTGTTCACGACTGGGGAAGAGGGAGAGGAGACAGCAAATGAGGGAAGAAATGCAGCCACAGACCGTGTGTGTGTGTGTGTGTGTGTGTGTCTCTGCGTGTGTGTGCGGGTCACCCAGCCAAGACTTCCGCTCCCATTTGATAGCTCTGCATGCAAATGAAACCTCACAAACATGTACACAGGGGCAAGGGTCAGTGCAGCTTTCCACTGGGAGGAAAGCAACACTCTCAAAGACTCTGGGTTCATGGTATTTGAAAGTACATAGCTGCGGTATGTGTGGGAGCAATTAAGAATACCTGTTTGTTAGTGTGTGGGAGTATTGTTGGCGTGACGTTTGCCATCACTGGCCTGTTTCAGCTACACAGTGCTAAATGCCACTCTGTTTTTTTTCCCCTGCTGTAAAAGCACCTGCCACTTGAGTGTCTACCAGCTGAGGAATACACACACAGACACACATACTCATACACGAAAGCAGGCCTCTTGAAGAGCACTCATTCCTTACTTGGTAGCAGAGTGACCTTCCCCTCCCCTCGATTGTTCTGTCCTACATAATAAATGATGCAAACTGTATGTACACGCTTAGATTAAGTTTCTGGGGGGAATATTGACTTGGAAATCTTATTTACTTATAGTTCATTTCATTTCTATAAATTACATAATAAGAAACTAACTCTTTTCTTCTTCTTCTTTCAGAATGAAGGCTGATGGGTCCTCCCAACTTGCCTCCCCCCCCCACCCCTTCCTCCTCTTCTTCTTCCTGTGAATGTAGGATTTCACTTCAGCCAGATGCCGAGGTCGCCAGAGCGACAGCTGGACCTTGCGCTGTAGCCCATGTCCTTTGACCCTTCTGCCGCCTCTGGGGGTTACGGGGACAGCCATCGCCATGGAAACACGGACATTTGACCCTCCCTCCTTTTTTGTGGCACCTAAACATTCTGGTGCCATTGCTGCTGTAGTGCTAGATTTAAACAAACAAACAGAAAACTAAAAAACGACTTTTAATTCTAAGCATAGTTAGGTAACTATGTGTCTAGGTACGTCAGCCTGCAGTATATTATGTTCATCGCTGGTATTGTTATTATCAATTATACAATTTCAACTGGCTTTCTAATGGCTTCAACCAGTAGTTGCCAGACATTCACACCTGAAAACCTGTGAACCAAACTTGGAGAGCATGCGTGCGCAAACATGCACGCAAAACCCTTCATGCATACAGATGACATGTATTTATTTATTTATCGTGTATGTGTGTATGCATTCATTGAAATGTGTGAGAATTTGTAAACAGATTGTACTGCAAAAAGAGACGGCATTTATGAACATATTTAAAATCAAAGGTAACATTTGCTAAAAAAAAAAAACCCTACCTCAGCACCAAGTTACACAGTAGAATTCTATATATATATAAAATATTTATTTTCAAAGGTGAATGTTTTTTAAAAAGTCACCGATCCAAAGCCTTACTCCAGCCATCAGCCCCCACCTGATGGATTTTCTTTTCTTTCTTTTTTTTAGGTTGGACCTCTAAACACGCAGTATATCAAAGATTTAACTGATCATCACAGAGACTGAATGTTCATTAGAGCCGAATGAGAGCCGACCTCTCTGAGATTAAGTTCCCTCTCTCCCCACATTTATGACTAGATTATGTATTAGAAATCCAGAGTAATATATTTATTATTGTACCTTTAAATGGAGGTATTCATACACACTAAAATAATACTTGGAGGATGTTGGAGAAATAGGTGACGTTGCATTGCAAATGCATGCAGCTGTGACAAATGTAACTGCAGCATGAGCCAGGTCCACCTGGACCTGATCATGTGATCTGTGGCCTGTCTGAGTAAGAGTCTCAGCACCTTTTAAACACTACACCAACTCACCCGCCGTTCACCTAAAATATCCTGCACACCTGTCAGGACAACGGACTGAAACGTGAATGTTTGAAGTTATTTATACAGAGCAACTGGACAGCCCAGTGTCTCACATTTTCTCACCTGATGCCTCATTGTGGAGCTCTGTCACACCACGCCAGGCATCACTGAGCAATGTGGTACATGCAGGACTGCAGGACTGAGTCTAACTGGCTGTTCAAAAAGCCACTCGATAGCTTGAATCCATGGCCTCCACTGCATGGTCTTGCATTTACAAACTTGTTTAGATTGTAACACAGGACACACTGAATGTAGTACATGCTGTGTTCCGAGACTGGGAGCGCGCAACCCGACAAACACAACAACAGCAACAGTGAAACATGCAGAGGTACCGAATGGGAACTACAACACAGACACAAGCCGAATAAACGAAAGAAACCAGGGGAAGTATCTTATTATTTATCTGAACTCACAGGTACTTAACCTTTGCCTATATACTGTAAATAGCGCAGCGTTACATCGAAAACGTGTAAGCAAATGCTGAGAAACTTCGAGTGTTAAGTTAAATAACTTATGTTATTTTTAATGTACATAGTTAAATATTTGAGTGAACTTTCTGATAAAACAGAAGCACTAATTAAGTTATAATGCTAACCAGTATGGTTTGGTTTTGATTTTTTTTTTTTTAAAAACTGATTTGGGATGGTCTTGTAAAGTGGATGCCACTATGACGACATTTTCTAATGCTGTAATTCTAAAAAACAAAAACAAGAAAAAAAAGATTTTAAAGAAATCAATAATACTTGACATAATTAATTCTTGATACTTAGGTACACCACAAATGGCTTATATGCAATATTTACACTTTTAAAAAGAAATTAGTTTACAAGGACGAACCAAATGTATAAATACTGTTAATAATGTTTGTTAAACCTTAATTCAAATTTTTGCTGTTTGTACATTTTTTTTCCTTCGATTTTGAAACGGAAACTTTTTCCCGCTTGTTTTTGCTAATCGAGCCTGTTGGTGTTTTGAGCAGTGTTTTTTGCATTTGGATAATGTTTCCAGTTTTTAATTCAGCATCAAGGTTGCGATATGGGCAATGGCTTACCCTGCTGTGGCTTTTCATTGTAAATATTTCATATCATGCACATTGTGATACTACTAAATGATAATTTAAACTTAGTTCATTGCTTTAGACTGTGTTGATTCTTTATAGACACATGCAATAAATAATATTTAAGAAAGCTATTTCTCTCTGTTGCTGTTCTCTTTCACACCCTGCACGAATAAGCGCTTGTCGGCGCAGATGTCTCCTGCCAGTTTAGCAGGAAAAGCTCATTATAAATGAGAAAAGTGAAGAGTGGATACTGTATATCTCACTTGTCTTTCACTTCTCTCCTTGTGTTCTCTGAGTGTGTGTAAATCCTTGCTTCTTATTGAGAAAGACTGCGTCAGAAACTGGGTGTAGGCCTAATCTGGTGTTGCCTCCAGCATTAGCATTGTTATTGTTTTTCTATGCTTGCCTCCTAGTCCCCACCCCCAGCTATGGTAATTAGACCAGCATGTTGAAACAGCCCCCCTGTAACTGGGAGGGGATAAACGACACAGTAGTAAAAGAAAGATTTCTCACCCTCAGCCATATGCTATCGGATTATACATTCTCAAAGATTTGCTAATTAAATGGGTAATTAATGCTGAGAAATAGGTCTGATTGTCTACTGTGACGAGTCGTGTGTCTGGAAGGGAAGGGGTAGTTGTTTGTGCAGTTGTAGGGATATGACATGTTTGCAGAGCAAGTCATAAAGCTCAAAAGAAGGGGCGGGTTGCAGAGAAATGCACAGGTAGGCCGAGAGAGGCAGAAACAGAATGATAGCCTGAAGGTAGATCGCTCGTCCCAACAGCATAAGCAGAGGCTACAAGGCTAATGAGAGCAAAATTGTAGAGACCAAAGTGTGACATACACTATTCCCTGTAAACCAAATCTCATCCATCACCGAAGTGCTCATTGCTCCTGTTCTCCCTCTTGCTTGACTTTCTCCTAACGTTTAATTAAAGACTGTACTTTATCTCATTAAATAGTGAAGAAGGGATAAAGCGTAAAGCTGCAGTCCCTCCCTTTCTCCTCTGTTCTTTGCTGTCACAAGAGTCATGTTGTCACTTGAGAGAAGGAGAGGGGAAATAAAAACAGTCCGGCTTTTATTACTGTGTGCTGAAAACGCTGTACACGGAAGAAAGCCTCTCAGCAATGCGGGAAACTGGCACGTGCATCCAAGATAAAGATGCAAATCACAGTTACAGTAAGATAATGCAAAGTCAATGAACTTGTTTGTGAATATCATCTGCATACTTGCCCTGTGGGTGCATGTGAATATGCATTCGTATCAGCTGGGGTTGAGGCAGCATGTTTGTTCAACAATCAATAGGTCCATATGAGTAACATAAAATATCCAGTTACCCCCAGGGAGTCATCAGGCTTATGGGCAGGGACCTGCAGCCGCTCCACAGGAAATGGCTCGCTTCCGGAAAGCTGTCCGGGACACCACCGCTGCATTAGTGGTCGTGTGTGGGTGATTTTAAAAGCTTGCACAGTTTGTGGCCATTTGTGGATGTGTCCCCCACAACGGTCAGACTTTAATTGGTTCATGTGACCATCTTTGGCCAACATGCAACATATTTTCATGTCAACATAGACAAACATAGACAAAAAAGAACAAAAATACAGTCACAATGTTACCTAACTAGAAGTGAGATCTATGCAAAACAGAAGCATGTCACATTGCAGATGCTGCAATAAATTCAGTGTCTCTAGCATGGCACATGTATTCACACGTGACACGTGTTGACTGCGTGTCATATTAGTGATTCGTGTTTAATAACATGTGTAGTGATCTGTTACAGACCGTATCAAGGTATGTCAGACGAAAACAAGGAATATCTAGTGCTATAATGCAAACCTGTTCACTCATTTACTAAGGTTGGATTAGCCAGTGTACGCTGCATCATTAATGATAAACATGCAGATGACTAACTGGTTTGTAGGCACAGAACATTACGACAGTCACATTTATGCAATTTCATCTAAATAAATGTTTTGACATTGTTTTTTGTACCTTTCTCTGTTTTTTAAAGCTCCAAATCAGCTGTTTGTTGTTGTTACCATGTTTTAAACTGACCTTTCCAAAGGGAACGCTGGTGTGCACTGTTAGATATTTACGATTTGTAATATTTTCTTAACCCAAACTTTTAAATACGAATCTCTCTTCTGTAATTATCACTGAACTATTTGGATTTAATCAGTCTTTGTCAAGGCTCCCTGTAGATGCAGTCAGGTCCTGCATGGATTCATCCATATTCAACATCCTGGATGATTCCCACAGATATAATAAGAAGGAATATGCACGTCTGCATTCAGCAATATTTTTTTACCATATTTGTATATTGTGTGGAAGATAATAGATGACAGGCTCACGAGAGAGACAGAGTTCATACTTCGAGCTACGGCGCTCCCGTTTTACACTTGTGAGTGTTTAACTGTACGCTTGGAGCCCTGGAACACATTAACACAGTCGAGTCATCCTCTCTGTGTTTTCTGCCAGCAAACCTGCAGTAAACAAGGGATTACTTCCTCTTTCGAGTGTAATGTGAGAATGCAGAAGCGGTTTCTTCCCATCCACTTTATTTACCGTCACACAAACAGCTAGAATTGCCATCCTTTGGTTTTTCTTGCCAACTAGTCAAACTGCAGTTTGCATCAGTGACATAAATAAGACATTTTTGAGAAGTTTGGAATTCTTCAGTTATATTCACAAAGATGTTTTCAGTTGAGTTGAATCAGTTCATCTTAACAGTTGATGCCAAATTTGAAGAAACGATATCAGCTTCTTTAGAATAAAGAGGACCATTAAACAACCTGAAAAACAAAAAGTAGCTCCAGCCATCACTTTGAGCATAAAAACAAATGTATACTGTAGAGAACTTGTGTCAGACTTCATATAAACATATAATCAGTATTTGAGACTTTGCAAAACCAGCAAAGTCTCCATTAAGACAGTCCAAGTGTAGAAGGAGAGGGTATAGTGCTGCTAGAAAGTGGGAGTTATTTGTGAATTAGTTAACCCATAATGTTGTTTGGTTCATTCAGAATAATTTCTTTCTCAAAATTACAGGAATTAAATGAAGTTCTGTGCCTGATAACTTAAAGAGAACTTTCCAAGAGGTTCCCAGACTGTGATACAAATAATAAATGAGTCAGTACGGAAGCACCAGTTGAGTTTGACCCAGCATGTTTTGTATAGGACTGTGTGTGTGTGTGACAGAAGGGGGTTTGCCTGTTGCTTACTGGTCATCTATTACTGTGTGTCTGTGTTTGTAACTATATGCATGTGTGCTTGGTCAGCTTGTTCAGTAGAAATTCCCAGCTGTTTTCCAGGTAATGTTCTCACGCTTCTTTTGCATCTCCTGTTTCTCACACTGGCTGCTTTGACTATAATCCCTTCCTACAAGCACACATGCACGCATGCACGCACATCCGCATGCATGCACACACACATGGCCCTGCCTTTTTAACTGGCCACCAGGTGAACAACAACAACCCACCTCACACACTCAAACAAACTCACACCCCTTCCTGCCTCTGATGATAGAGAAGAAGCCACAACCAAAATGGGATGGGAGCGGGGGAATGAGCACACAAACAAACACACGCACGCAAACACACACACATACACACACAATGGGGGGAGCAAAATGTGAAGCGGGTGAAAAAAGGAAGAGGCAGATGGGAAAGGTGGAAAGACAAAGACTGGGACAGAGGAGAACGTGCGGGAACCAACAGGATGAGCTCATGCCCTCTCCTGGCACTGCACACTTGGTGTGACTCATACCAAGCAGGTGTGTCTGCATGTGTGTTTACATCTGCCGATCAGCTCAGGGTGTGTCCTCACATTATCGTGCCGGTGAACATGTTTTTTCAAGCACAGGTAGAGCTATTCATTACATGAGTGTTTCAGCGGGTTGACTTGTTTATCGTCACTCCGCCTGCATAATCAAAGTGACAATGAGGATAAAGAATGGCTTTTAAAATAGTTTGTCTTTTTCCCCAGAACACAAATTTAGAAAAACAGCAGTCCAACAGAGGGTATGATGTAAGGATTACCAGTTTAGAAACCCCTGACTACTATGTACTCCCTTGAAAGTAACCGCATCCTCCCCGAGAGCAGCAGTATGAGAGAGGTTTTTTTTTGGAGTGGGCCCCTGCTAAAAGTCTCCTGTTCCCCTCCCTGCTTTTGCCTCAAAGTGATGGATGTGGTTGGTGGAGACAGCACACAACCTGCAGACAGCCACCAGCTCCTTAGAAGGAAACTCCATCTGCGTCCGTGGTCGCTGAGTGTCAGCGAGCAGCACGTATACAAATGCGTTGAGAGAAAGTTTGATAACGGCACAAGAATCCAAAGTCTGCTGTTCATGAAGTGAGTAAATTTGCTGCTCTGATTCATCCCATGGGAAAACGAAAAAGTAATTGTACGACTCTTCGCGGATCACCAGCACCGATGTGTTGAAACCCCAAGTCACGTATACGGTGAAAAACAGTGTACACAGTCACGGACTTCAGCGCATCTCTCAGCGCAAGATCAACCATGATGAAATTCCTGTTGGCTAACACTGTGATAATTCCATGTTTTACACACCTCGATAGCACTCATTTATTTAACATCAATATGAAAAATGCATGTTTTCTATTGTATTATAATGGTACAACAGAAAAAGAAGCAAACGAAAGGGTGCACACACCACTGCTAAACCTTCTCGTGTGCAAAATGGGATGTTTCTCTTTGATGTTCAAAACACTGAAAAAGGTGTACATGCTAAAGTAAAAGCAACAAACCTTCTGTATAAATTCTTGTAAAAAGCTACTTCAGGAATGACAGGATGACCGGAAATAGAGATTAACTAACGTTTCCTGTAGATAATCTGGACCATTGTTCTCGCTTTTTCGGCATAACCTGTAAATAAAATGACCACTAATGTTTCACGTCCTCTAATCTGCATGTCGCCTCCATCTACAGTTTTCTTTATCTCTGATGATATTCTGAATTCTCCGGGTTCGTGTCTTATCTCACCCGGTCTCGGCATGACGCACAGAGCTGAGCAAGGTCATACAATTTCTATGCCACGCTGAGATAATGTCCTTGAATAGGAAATCTCAGAATAACTTCATGCTCTTGCTGAATGTTTCTATATTTGAGAGCAATGAATGGACAGCAACAGAGATAGAACACGAGCGAGAACCGAAGGACATTAAATGCATTCATGCGTCAATTTATACGTTTTTGACTCCTCTGGTCAAAGAGATGTATTGAGCATGTGCTGGCCCTTATGCAAGGTCACTGGTGAGCATGTGACAAAATCTTCTACAAAAACATGAATATCGAACCAGCAGTAAACACAGTAGGTAAGTTGGTACAGAAAGCAGAGCTTGTGGCGTGTTAGAGGAGATGTGAGGGGGATGGGAATCTCATTTGGGAATTACCTCATTACTATATGAATGATGTAGGCTGGTAGTGGTGAGGGTAAGATAAATAATTAGCGAAACACACAAGTGAACACAAAAAAGGCTTCTTGTTTTTCGGATTGAAGTGAGAAAAGAGCAAAATCGTTTATAAACCAGAGGGAAGGATTCGTTTTGTCACTGACAAAGGCATTTTGTTATTTCACAGTAACGAAATGGCTCTAGATGCAAAAGCTGTTTCCTTGTCTGGCTTCTCCTGTGTCGGTGTAACGAAAGCTGCGTTCCATCAGTGAAATCGCACGACAGGTTTACAGAGTGCTCCACAGACACTGTCTGGAAGTGGGCCATCGGTTCCCTTCAATCACCCCAACGTGTAATGCCGCGAAGCTGACAGCCGTCTGTAGCAGAATGATACCCCCCCTCCTGAGCTCTAATAAACAAACACAGTGCCTCCCCGGACTCCCCCAGGTGGTCTCAGTCAACACTCTGAATGGAGCATCTCTCAGTGAAGGATCAAAAGAAAGACCATGTGCCCATCACTCATCTTATCCCCCCACTTCGTCCTCCCAGCTATCCTCTCATTCTTTTCAAGTCTCTCCCTTTCATTGATCCACCTTATTTTCGTTTAGCCTCTGTCTCATCCATCTTGGGTGTTCCTGCCTTTCTCTAAGTTCCAGACAGGCTGTGGGGCTGTAGCTGTCATCCCTCACCTGGCTTTCCCCGCTGGGACTCATGGCTCCCTGAGCATCCTGGTAAAAGACAAACCCATAACACATAGAAACATCTTTTTGTAACTTCTCCTTTGTCTTGAGCTCTCTAGCATGCACTTTTGTTTAGATAAACTAAACACCGATTCTACTTCAATTTATTGTGCTGATAGAAATTTAGGGTCCCAGATAAAGGATCCCCACATAGCAGTTACACCTGCTAAACATTTATCATCCCACCTCTACACTCAGGGTTAACATTATTTCAAATACAGCTATACTGGTGCTTTACTTCATAAAGAAAACCATAGTATGTAACACATGGATGAACTTCTGTGTAATCACACCAAAGCAGAGTCAAAACACAGTCTATCACAATCTCAGAAGAAACACGATGGTATTTTATTCCTGTAGACCAAGATAACACTGTCTGTCATCAATCGTTAGAGTGCTGAATCAAGGCCAACAAGCTCAACCACCAGAAAAAAAAGAAGCAAAAACAAAACACAGACCAAACAAGTGTGTTAAAAATACATTTGCTGCGTTAAATTAAATAAATGAGGTTAGGTCACTGGGTTGCCATGGTTACAAAAATAAAGTAAACCCAGCCAGACTGAAAGAGCATCTGATTGTTGCTACCTGATTGAACAATGTAAACAAACATTTGTCCGTCATGAAAAATTCCTTCTCAGTCCATCCGTTCTGATCTCTTCCTTTAGCATGAGCTGGGACACCAGTTCAAGAATTTAGCCTCTAAAAACACCAAAATCATACCTGATTTAAATTTGATCAAGGTCACGTTCATCTCCGCAGGCCATCTTTTTCCCTTTCACCTACAATGCACTCTGGATTTCCTCCAGTGTATCAAAAATGGTAATCCTTCAACTTCAGCTGATAAAGTTGCAGGAAAGCAAGTGAGCGGGGACTGTGTTGGTGCTGGCAAAACAAAAAACAAAAAAAGTTTAAATCCGCAGTACTCGGTTGTCTCCGGTTACTCCAGTTTTCTCCCATAGTCCAAAGGGATGCTGTTCATGGGGATAGATTGATAGGTGATTATATTCATGGAATATATTACAGAAGGATTTGCAGGTCTCTCTCTATTGATTTCACTTGCAGAGTTTACAAGACAATAAGGAATGCAATAAATTACGTGAAATCACCACTGGCAACTTGTTTTTAATATGCCTGTGTAAACATTAGACAATTTTAGCTATATTATTGTTTCTGTGTTATTGTTTCTGTTTTATTATGCTTGCCTCTCTCACTTTCAATGGGATTACCTGTATCGATAAAGGTTAAATTACATTTTAAAATGTCCATATGTGTAATCCTCTCGCCCTGTGTCAGCTGGGATAGGCTCCACTCTCCCCGTGACCTTGAATTAGATAAGTGGAAGAGAATCGAATGATGGATGGATGGAGAGGAAATGGGTATCAAAGATGATTGTGTTTAAAGAGGTCTAATGACATCCATCTGAATAGAGAGTCAACTAGAACCACCAGGGCTGGACAAACTAGGAGCATATCAGGGTAATTACGCTTCAGCCAACGTATTTCACTTTACAAGTTTACACCTTCAGACTTAATGCAGCTGCATTTCACAGTTTTTTGTAACATTGCCAAACAGCCCAACACTCCAAAGCCTTGTGGTGTCTGGTGAGCAGTAAGAAGCTGAGAACATGAGCACTGTTTAAGCGGCTCTCAGCAAGCGTTATTTTTCGTTCTTCATGCAGATATTTTGAGTGCAACATCGTGAATGCTTTCAAGGAAAGCCTGTGTTGACAGCTGGATGTAGGCCTCACATTGCTCATGCTCATCAGCTCATGCTGCTGCTCGGGCTGATTTCCACTCAGTACTTTGAAAGTGCATTATATATAACTGTACATTAAGGTAGAGAAAATCTAATAGGACCAAAGTTTAGACTAGCAGCCCAATAACAGGCAGGCAGTTATGCAAGTGCTGGCATGGCTGAAGCACAAAGCATCACAACAGCTGTAATGAAAACCAGAAACAGACAGAGAGAGAGAGTGAGGGAGTCAGCCAGTAAAAAGAAGCAAACCTTCCATCACTACTCCAACCACAGGGAAGAGATTTCACTATCCCCTGGTTTACTCTTAACAGTAATGGGCTGTTTGTCTCCAAGTAGTTTTTCCCCCCACTTCTGCATTTCTTTAAGTCTCTATTTCAATCTGTTTCTCCCTGCATGTCTCTCTTGTCTCCCCCTTCTTCCTTGAGCATGATAGGTTGATAGGTTTTTCTCCCTTTGAGCGCTTGCAGAGCAACAACACATTCCTGTCCACATTCCAGCCTCAGGAAAAACAGTGTCCGGAACATAATAAAAGACCAAGCACGTCATTTGTTTTCAAACCCACTTGCACTCATTGGAACAAAACTGTGCTTAGGGCAGGATTGGGCAAATGTGTTTGTGCAAAACAGGCAGTGAAAGGGATGTGTTTGCGATTACAAGAAGCTGTCTGCGTGCACGTTGTCTGTTTTCCTCTGTGGTAATGAGAATACGATGAGCTTATCCCTCCACTGACAATATATCACACAGATTCCAACAAGTCAAAAGAGTACAAATGAAGTACCAATGTTTAGATGAAAAAAAATCGTGGCAGGTTTAAAGTCAATTTGCACTTTATTGGTTTTTGACTTCCATCATCCAACTTTAATTTCGTAATGCACCTTGAGTCACGTGTAAACCCCCAGGTACACTATGACCTTGTATGGTCTACCTGTACTTTCAGTTATTAGCTGTACAAGCATGCGCACTGGACACCACACAAAGACGAACAGACACACACACACACTCAGATATTTGGCTTTACACACAGTAATTACCATTGGGAAGCTGATAACAGGAATACTGGACATTTCGGCGCTGTGTGCACTTTTTGTGTTTGTTGCAGAGATGACCTTTCATATGTGCATGGGCATACACACTAAAACCTTGATAATTATCCATGCAAATAACAGTCTCTGACAGTGGTGGCAGGTTCAAGGTCAGGGCAGTTTTAATGTTTTGGCATACTGGCTGTAGTGTGTCCTTGATCAAAGAGCCTCTTGACCTAAAACAATATTGTGTTCACTTCCTCCAGTCTACTTCATTTTCCACAACCCTCTCAAAACTCTCCATTTCTGGCCAATCCATATCACCGCTGACCTTAACCTGCCTTCTATGTGTGCTGCCCCACCACTGCCAGTCCTATCAGCTCTCCAGGAAGCTAATAATCTCCCTCCTGTATCTTACACGTAATGTGGTGGCCAGCAGCAGTGCACACGTGTGAATAGTGCATGTGTCAATGCACATGTGTGTGCGTGACTGTGCGTGTGTGTGCAAGCCCAGTGCACACAATGATTATTCAGCCATAACGGAAGTCATAAAGACTTCCGCTGATTGCTGTCAGGGCAGACAGAGGGAGTGGAGAGATCATACAGCCACAGGGTATATACGCAAAACTAGACCAGTGCTGCACAGACACCGAAACAAAGCAGAAGTCTGAGAGGTTAGGAGACTCCACGTGCCATTCATATTATTTGTAAATGTCCCAAGATGACAGTTATAAAATGCTAATAAAAAAACATGGTGTGATAGCTAGGTGGCTACATAATGGTATCATTAGTACACTGGCTTTAAGGTTTTTGTTGTTGTTAAAATACAACAGGTTAGTTGTATTTCCAGTTTGCACAAGCTTACATGACAAAGTGGCTAAATTGACATTGACATTTTTGTTTGGTTGAGTATTTCTTTGTTGTAACAATGCCAATAAATCTTTATACTGATGAAAAGTCTTTTTATTTATACTTAAATGGGGCCACATTTGTAAGGAAAATGCATTTGTGGGTTCAGTAGCAGAGTTGAACATGAGCTGCGCCCATGAAAACCTGCCAAATCTTCTCTGCCAATGCCAAACATTAACCCTGCTACAGCAGTCAGTTGGTGTTCGCTCCAAAACAACGTTTGGCTGATCTGGATACGGGCTGTGTCATCAGGCAACTTGATGCTGGTGCTCAGCAAAACCACGTTGCACCTTGTTTAGTGTGAGCTCTACTACCATCTCCAAACACAAGGCCTAGTTCCATATAACGGGAGAATTTAGAGACAGGCTTTGAAGTGGGCATCCCAAGAAGACGACACCACAAGAAGACCGTTTCCTCACTCTGTCAGCACTTCGAAACTTCTACGGATTTGCAGTCTAGCTTTTCTGGATGACCTGGCTGATGGCTCTCTACCCACAAAATCCAGAGCAGACTGCACACAGCCAATCTCCGGTCTCACATTACTGCCAGGAGGCCTGCCATGAGTGTCCTTCACTGTTAGGCCCGTCTGCGCTGGTGTCTCCAACATGTGTAATGGAACCTGAACATGTGGATGAACGTTATGTTCAGCGATAAGTTCAGATTGTGCTTATGTCACTTGAATAGTAGGGTCAAAGTGTGGAGAAGATCCAGAGAAGTGAGAATTCTCCAGAATTTGGGAGCGGAGAGGATGGAATTGCAGTCCTGACCTCAACCCCATTCAACACTTGTGAGATCAGTTTGGCTACACTGTAAAAAAAAATTGTAATATAAAAGTATTGTACTGTGTATTTTACAGTTTTGTACTGTTCTTCTAGAATATCATTAAATATATGTCCGTTATTTGAAAGATTTAACTGTTAAATTCAAATGTAATACTATGGGAAAATATATAAAATGATTCTTATAAACTTTTTTTACATCAAATAATTATTATTATTATTGTTGCTTAGGGCGATCGTGGCTCAAGAGTTGGCAGTTCGCCTTGTAATCAGAAGGTTGCCGGTTCGAACCCCAGCTCGGACACTCTCGTTCGTTGTGTCCTTGGGTAAGACGCTTCACCTACTGGTGATGGCCAGAGGGGAATTATATTGTAAATTGTAAAGCGCGTTGAGGGTCTCAAAAACCGCTGTATGAATGCAATCCATTATTATTTAGGTTAACTGTATATTTCTGTACATTTAAGTATTATTATTTATATTGCCGCATTCATTGACCTTGTTTATAGGTAATTTCATTGTTTAATCACATTAAAATGTTCCTAATTTAATGTTTAAAAGCACTTGAAAAAGGCAAAATCCCATGTAAAATTAGGGCAACAAACTGTATTGTCATTACTGAAAATAACCGTATTTTCATGAGAAAGTTATTTTCTGTTATTTTATGGTATTATTTTGGCGCCCCAGCTGCCAGAATATTAAGTTTTGTTAGGATTTTTTTTTTATGGTGTATGTTGTTTGTGCCAGAGTGACCAAAACAACCTCAATGGATGACTTGCGACAAGTGCTGGTTGAAGAATGCGATGCCATCCCACAGCAGTGTTTGACCAAACTGGTGACTGGCATGAGGAGGAGGTGCCAAGTTGTTTCTTCAGACTTCAATCATCCGATCCATTAAACGAGAAATCAGAGATCAGAGCAAGAATGAAGTATGGGCAAATTAAATTTGCTTATGATTACTTTAAGTCTGTAGCACACAGGAAAGAAAAGGCAGCTCTTTAATGCTTGGTATCAAGAAACAGAATTACTAATGCTTTGAGTTTTACCTCAATCTCATGGCTCTCAGGTAATATTGAGAGTTAGTACAAAATTTGAAGATTCAAAAAATTTTCATGCTCTAAATTAGCTGCCAATTAATGAGTCCTAATGAGTCAATAAAGGCCCAACAAGATTTTTCACAAAACATTTTACTTTAATTTACTTAATTTTATGCTCAGCTGCATAACCTGCAGGTTTTTAACCTTCTTAAAATCATGAAGATTTCAAAGCACGCTTAGCGGTCTTGTCCATTCGCGAATGATCTCAGAGAGATGTCGCACATAAGAAACATCAAAAGGCCAGAGTTTAACAACCCACTAATAAACCAGCAGTTCTTACAACCTGCTTTTATATGACCGCCATATTACACTACCGTGCTATTAGGACTTAAGGGACCAATAACTTGTCATTAATGTCCACAGCTTATCCTGTCTATTGACCTGGACCTCTATCATAAAAAAGGGGGAAGAGAAATCAGCCCCACCCATTTTCTCCACCTTTCAAAGCCAACTCGACTACCAAAACATAACCACGATGTTTCCTGAGGTGTCTCACAGACTCACAAAGAGACCACATCCGATTAGAGGACATCAGAAAGCTAATTGTTGCTAGGCAGCATCACTTCTTTATTGTTATCGATAACGCCTCTTCCTTGGTTGCAAAAACTATCACTTATATGACTTAATAGTGAACAAGAATAAAAAGATGAAAGGAAAGAAATTAGTATTTGTGCTTTTTTGTTTCATTCTGAGTCTGTTTCCTTCAATCATTGACCTTCTGTTTTTCTTGTAATGGTCTCGATGTTGCAATCCACACCTGGACAGGCGCCAGGCCTGTCTGCAGACACCTGTGTCAGAGCTAGTGGGAAAAACAAGAGTGAAAAGAAGATCACACCCCTACCCCACCCCCACTTACTCATGCTCACTCTTTCTCCCTCTCTGTTTATCAGGGTTTCTACCTCAACTTGAATGGGTCATGTGACTTCCTTCCTGTTGTTTTGACCCTGAGGTCATTCTCCCTAAGGGTCTGTGCCTCCCCCCGACTCCCCACCTCTTACAAACAGATGCCCCACCCCCAACCAGCACCACTCCTCTTGTGTATTAAACACAACCTGAAAATCCCAGCCTCTCTCTCCCTCTCTCTCCAGGACACACACACAAAACACAGGTACGAAATGGGGTAGACTGAGGTAAGAGGCGGGCCCCTGCTGAATCTGATTGAACTTTAGTAGAACTTGATGACCGCGCTCTCCTCAAGCTGATCTTTCTGCCTGTGGATCGCAGCAGACTGTGGGGTGCTGGTCGTCTTGTTATTGTCACAGTCTGGCTGGGGCAGACTGTATGTGTTTGCAAAAGAGGACTCAAACGCAGACCAAAAACTGAACGTGGCGTGGATTTAACAAAAAACAAGCCGTTTATTGAGGCTAGCAAAGAGGGTACAAACAAAAGGGCATTGGTGAAACTAAACAATAACCTAAACTGGGTGAACTAAAACTAAACATGAAAAAACCTTAAACATGGTGAACCGACATAGATACCTGAAGTTGTGACATGGATGAGCAGACGACCTGACAAAGAATGACTGAGAGCACACGGACTAAATACACACAGGAGGATAATGAGGGAAGTGGGAACACATGGAGAAACAGCTGACACATGAACATAACGACGTCACAGTGGAAGAGTAAAACTAAACACGATGAACACAGGAACACCAGACCTGTTCAAAATAAAACAGGAAACATAATGAGACGCAGACATGACAACCAGAACTTGACAACGTAAGACACAGACATGAAACACATGAAGAGCAGGGGAGCCTTAACATGGGTTGGAAACACAAGGGGGAACTAATAAGCAAATGAACATAGGAGACCTAATGAGCTTAAACATTCTATAAACATCAAAATGAACTAAAACTCAAAACACTGGGTCATAAGACCCAGGATCGTGACAGTTATGGCTAACTCCAAAAAAAGAGGACAGGTCCAGACACTGACTGAGCAATAGAGACTTCTATGAACATCAGTCACTCTCTTCCTTTGCACGAACCGAAGTTTATCATCAATTATCTGCCACTAAATGCAGGTCTTTGATGTCAGCATCAGTTGTCCAGTCCACCCATTATTTTTAGATGGTTTAGAAGTCACCAGAATGTAAAGTGCCCCCCAAATCCCTCTGGATGTTTAGTATGTAATCTCCTGAGTTATCAAAGGTCCTGCTATCTCATAGTATTCCCACAGCAGCAGCAGGCTTCTGTTCCTGTCTAAACACCATTCACAACACTTTGCAGATTCAGAGCAAGCGTCAGAGGGGCCACGGTGGATCAAGTATGCTGTCACAGTTGCAGATAAGACTGTGTGTTATCAAAAAAAATTCTACACAGGAGAGCATCCACTCATGGAATTTCCTATTGCATCTGGTGCCCTGTGGAGCTGTAACCTAACTTTTTTTTTCAGGTAAACTTTATTATTATTATTATTTTTAATAGAAGGGGTAGAGGCAATAGATATTGTTAATTTTTTTACACATTACACTTTAAATATGCAGCAGGAGAGAAATTCACATCTGACAGCAGTCACTACTGACCACTTAAACCAGCACAGAGATGTTGTAATCATCTTTGGATCAACGCACCACAGTGGGGAATGATTCCTGTTGGAAAGTTTCAGCTCACCAATCAGCATCCTTTGGAAAAAAGCTAGAAATGTACAGCCAAAATCAAGTTCCCTGTAAGAAAAACAAAAAGTTTGCCAAAGAGTGTAGTAATGCAGAGAAGACAGAAATGCAGGGCACCAAGGCAGAGACAAGGTAAAACAAAAATAGCAAGCCATTAACTGACTGATTTAAAAAGCCTCAAAAAAAAATAAGCAAATGCCACATAAATGGTAATGAAATATACCAACAGGAGATGATCTGACAAGGACAAAGTGGGATACTATTTATACACTGAGACAGGACTATTAATACACTGGGAAATTAAAGGACACAGGTGTTAACAATCAGGGAATCAGAGGAAGTAAAACAAACATAGGATATCAAAGAAAATTACGTTTAAAGTAAAACAAAAAGTTATCAACAAACCAACACTAGACACACAGGCAGGACTCACACTCAAACGAGGGAACAGGCACTAACAGAAAGATGAGGCGGAGGCAGGAGCAGACAGTAAAACACAGAGAGAACTACCGCCAATCAAAATTAAGACAAGCCACATACATTATGTAGCGATAAAACCATCACTAGAATGAGAATTATTATATGTGATACTATATGGCCTATTTGTGGAAAGTGAAGTAGGTGTAATGATAATTTTAGATGTTTGTATCCATTTGCTTTATTCTTTTAGGTCTTTTTCACAAGTGAGGATAATTGAGGAACAATGGGGACACAGCTATGTTCAGCACATGACTATAACTGTAAAATGGTTTATATGTGTAACTGCCATCATATATAAACTTCTGTGTGCACGTCATTAGTGTCAGAGGCTGCAAGAACAGATCTCTCTGCACAATAAAAGCATGCTTAGCAAAGTTTATTCTTATTCCCTGATTTGTCTCTTGCTCCTGTTCACCTACGTGAACATTAATCTCTCGATGAAAAGCATATCTTCACTTATCAAAAATGGTCCTGTCAAGAGCGGAGCAGTATTTCCCCTGACAGGGGAAAACTCTGTCTTGTTCTGTGTCTGCATGTGTTAAGGGCGAATGCTTCTATCTATGTAGTTCAGCCGACTGAGAGAAAGGCATCCTCTCTGTGCAGCTTTGACAGCTCTGGAGAGCACGGGGTGTTAAGCAGTCCAAATTAAACCCGTCTTCAGCTGCATAACGTTCTGTTCCCAGCCTGGGTACGATGAGCCCCAGGCACAGTGTCAGACGTAAGTTTGAGTTCTTCTCAACACCTCATCTGACCAGAGCAAGGTGACCTACTACTGTCATGTCAGCCAGTTGTGGAACAAGGAGAGATGGGAAAACTTTCTCTCTGTGAATGCAAAGGGTGTGTGTCTTATCACTTTTGATAGCAAAGCAGAGGGAGAGAACGAGTAATGTCAGAGACAGATGAGCTCTTTTATAAATGTGTTAAACTGTACAGTTCAGACCATAAGTATTTGGACAGACACACAGCTTATTCTAGTTTGTTCTTTTAGCTCATTCATTAAAACCCCAATATCTCATTTTTAATACATTAACATTAATAGAACATATGTCACATACTTAAAATGATGCTATGCTGAGCCTAAAAAGCAAAAATTAGGTAATTTTTTTATATGCAGCCCTTTGGACTATATCTATAAAAGCAGTTACTTTCAGGTTATGAACTATGTTATGCAATCCTGGAATAGTTTTATGCAACAAGACTGGATTTAGAAGGTCAGCTAAGAAATGCAACTTCCAGATTTGCCAGGGACCTTAGATAAGGAGGCACTTAAAGCGTGTCCTGCTTGTGACACTTCATCTTGTGTCAAAGTTGCTAAATATTTCAATAACCTTTTTTTATTGGATTTGACTAGAAAGCCCATTAATGTCCGTTTCAGTCACAAACACATCAAAGTTATGGCTCTTTTTCCATTTCCTTCACGTGGCTTTAAAATAAGTTCCCAGATGTGATCCTACATGGCTAACAGTTTCTTTAAGGAAACACAGGGGATTCTTTCATTTCAGTTGCTCTATACATGTAAAAAAAAACCCCAATAACAACAAAAAACAGAGATGCGTGTCTGTATTAGAAAAACTGTAACAAAAATGCATCTCCAACTCGTCCAACAAAACCTGAACAAATACATAAAACATATGCGCACTGCATGTCACTACAGCCAATAAAGTAGAAAGGAAAGACTCCTGTCTTCATTAAGGTTTCTCGATGGTGTGCAGATTCGGTGAACTCAAAAGTGCTGCTGAAAACACTGAAACAGTAGCTAAGATGATGGAAAACCCAGCAACCCAGAGAGTGCGGTGATTATTATGCAGGCAGAACTCAATACACAATATACAAAGCAAGATAACACTTTCGAAAGACAGACTCACACTTAGAGAACACCATGTGTACAAACATTTCTTCATTTGGGTACACAAACGGGTGTGTGTTTCTTTAATTAACCTCGCTGTTAGTGAGGTATGCTCCTTGTTAAACCCGTCTGTGTTATCAGCCAAATGTCTGGCACTGTCTAGAAAAGAAAAAAAAGACATAGTAATGCTAATTTCCTTGCAAGTGAGCATGCACTACCAACTGTGGTGTCTAACAGTTATTTTACTGTGCGTGTTTGAAAGTTTCACACATTATTTAAGCCGTCATCAGTGCAAATATTTCGGGAACTAAACCTCTTAAAGTAATGGAACTTAGTAATGGAACAGTAAGTATTAACTATTTGTGTGTGTGTGAACACATACACATGCATCTAATATAAAACAGCAAAACACAGCAAATCCCACATAAGTATTTAATCCCAATGCCTTTTTTCCCCACCAATACCCTAGAGAGCAGGCATCACAATGTGACACAAATCAGATGACAGAGGATTTTGTCCAGCTTGTGTGTATGTGAGTGTCTCTGTGTGGTGTCCCCCACCTGCTTCTCACAGAGAACTCTTGTGCCATGCCTTCTGTATACTAATACACAGATCTAACAGAGAAACAGAGTGTTCTCATTAGAATATTTGGATCGGATGGGGAGGGGGTGAGACCTATCAAAGGGGAGGACTCGAACTGGGATGGTGCCAGAGATCACATCTGAGATGCAGAGTGAATGGATGGACGACTGAATGGTTAAAAAGAAAAATAAGCCTTATTTAGTTGCAGTTTAGTTTGCTTGCTGTAATGTATGCAAACATGTCTTGTGTGTGTTTAAATCTGGATGATTGCATTTGCAGATGTGTACTCAAGGTTGTTATCTACTAAATAGATTTGGCTGTTTTAAATTAACACTGTTATGTCTTTTTTCATTCTTGTATTATTTAACAAAAGCATAAATCTTCAAGTATAATGAACAGTAGTGTGCAAAAGCCTCAAGTCACCCCTCATTTCTCTGTATTTTTCCCCCAGGCGCCAGACTTTGGTGAGCTTTTTTTTTAAAGTGGTCTTGAGCAACAGTTTTACTTTGTACACTGGCTAATTTTTCATTAATTTTTTGGTCCAGTGTTTGCACTTGACCATTTTTAGAGGAATGTTTTCTGTTTGTTTGTTCACTTAATGCTGAACTATGAATCACATCTTTATATAACTTTGGTATAAACAGGTTATCGCAATTTTTAAAAAATTTGTTCCCATTTTGTTAGTTGAAGCTATGAAAAATATTACAAATAATACAGTTTAACATGCATACAATTATGTTTTTGCACCTACAAGGTGATTGTCTGAAAACTTAGCATGTCTCAGCGTGGTGTGGAGGGTGGCCTCAGAGAATTTAACTTGTCAAGTGAACGACAAAAGAAGTGGAAGGCCTACAAAACTATCTACAGCAGATAAGCAGAAATGAAATTAATGTCCTTAAAAAAGAGGATAAAAAATCCAACAAAGACCCGAGACATGACCCGAGAGCTGCATCTGGCCCTGCATCTTCTCCAACAGGGACAAAAGGCTGATATATGCCAAATTACACAAGAGCTGGACTGAAACTCAGTGCCAACAGGTCATATGGAGTAAATTCAAGCATCTGATTATTTTTCAACGATGACCCCAAACATGCAGTCAATGCGGTAAAATTGTATCTAGACAAAACAGCAAACAGTGGAACGCTGTCAGTCATGCATTGGCCTCCCCACAGTCTGGACCTCATCATTACTGAAGCTGTGTGGGATCATTTTGACAGAGAACAGAACCAAAAGACAGTCAACACCAAAGAAGAGCTTTCAGTGTCTTTCGAGAAGCCTGGAGAGCTATTCCTGAAAACTACTTAAAGAAAGCTTGCGTAAGAGAGTTCAGAGTCTGTTGAAGAACAAAGATGGACACTTTTGATCTTATTCTTGTATTGTATAAACCTTTTTTTGCCTTATATACTATATTTCTCTCTAAAGTAGCCATCTTACACCTACTGCCCCTACTCCCGCCCAGCTTTCCACTTAAATGTCATCACGTCAGATAAAATGTTTCATATTCATGAAGCTTGTTTGGAGCTCTGGGATTAAGTATGGGGCGGGCGGTGTCATTATTCAATCTCTACTGAATAATGACACCGCCTCAATACAGAAATACGCTTTAACCGAAGCTATTTTAATATTTAATATTTAAATATTTTTATTTATTTATTCATCATCCAAAAAAAATAAAACAGTTCCACACAGTGAGGCCAGTCACAACCTTTTTCTGCTATGGGAGAGGTTAGACATAAGATATGCTGTAGTCTGTATACATTTTTACATGTCAGGACTATACCTACCAGGCTGTACCAATGGGGACTTTGGTCCACACCAATTAATAAAGTCACAAAATGAAAATATGATGCTGGCCCACAAAGAATATCTACACCTATACATATTATTTCACTAGCTGGGCCCACGTCCTCATTTTTAGGTTTTAGTAGGTAAAAGTGAATGCTTTGACATGAATTGAGCTGCGGTTTGGGGAAGGCCTCAGAGGGGACTGGCGATGGCTCCAGGGCCTGGCAGATGCCCACGCACTAACTAGAAATGAAGAAGTTAAAGAACTGAGAACAAGGAGGGAGGGAGGGTGGGGCACGTAAATGCGAATGAACAGCTTGCAGAACTGGGGGAACCTATATAGATGACAACCGGAAGGAGCATGTTTGGAGGCGTGGATTTGCTCCTGATACATAATCTCCAACATATAAAAAATACTAGCGCAGCATACATATGAATAACCATGTGTGGAGAGGGCACACATGCAATACCTCCATGTACTGATGTGCACACATTCATGTAATGTTTGCTTCTGTGCTTGTCATCTCCTTGTCTTCAGTTTTCTTGACAGATAATAAATGCAGATGACCCACAGGTGACTCAAAAGCAAATTAGGATGGACCGAGCTGCCCGTCATTGCACCACTCTGCATTTCTCCTTTCACCCTTAAAGACAAGCCAGCCATGCTAATTAAATCACTTTTACCTATTAAGTAGGGCAATTACGAGATTTAATTAGTTGGCAAATGGTTGATTAGATAGTTAACTAATAGTTGATTAAAAAGCGCTACAGCACTGTGTGGTTCTGATTGTCATTTGCATTTCGGGGGTGGTTAGTTGAGAGAGGCTGTAACTCAAGATCTTTTTAGGTAAATATGATCAAAAAGAAAATTGCAGGGTATTTCCTACCCACATTTGTCATTGTGTCTCCCTCAGATGTTAAATATAAATGATGTGGGTTTTTCTCTTATCTGTCATTTTGCTGGTGACAGCAGAGACAAATGAAGGATGAAAGCTTGGCCACCACACAAAGGCGAGGTCCACGGAACAAATCGGAGAAGATGGTTTCTCTCTCGTTGGCTTAGCCTATTACATGTACCTAAGATTAATATCTCTTCTGAATTCAACAATGCATGTTTAGTCTTACTTCTATGTGTATGTATCCACTGATTAAATAGGCAGTTTCACAAAACCCCTTTTGGGTACACATGTGAGCTGGAGTTACAAGTGCATTTCCTTTGTTTCCACTCCACATAGTCATATAGACTATCTCATCAAGTGGTATGTGTTTACTTGTGGAAGTGGGTTTTTAATGTAAATTTAACATATAACAAACAGAGGCAAAGAAAGGTCCTTAGAGAAGTGACCTGAGGGAGAAAAGCACCATTGCAGCACAGTGGTTACACTGCACTGACAGGGCCTTTAGTTGCTATGGAAACAATACAAAGGTTATTGACATAAATTCAGAGAGTTTCCAGGAATGCTATCTTCAAATTATTTTGCAAGCTGCCTTGATACTAATATAGGGGAGGTGCTCTAGAAGCGCCTGCTACTACCTTTACACAGTTTTAACATATATAAAACATTTGAGCAACTGTGAAGTATCAGACTGGGAGCAGAAATCAGTTAATTGCGTTTAAGTTTATCCTTTATTTAATTCACACTACAGTCAGAATGTTTGCAGCCACATTATATAGACTTTACCACAACCCCAACTGGTCAGATGGCTCTGACAGATGTTTCATCCTGTTAAAAGGGAGTTTTCTCTTCCCACTGTTGCCAAGGGCTTGCTCAGAGCAGGTCATACGATTGTTGAAGTTTTCTCTGATTTAATTTAGGGTCTTTACCTTGTTTATATAAGCAAATATGTGTGTCTGACATTGTCAGGAGTATGGAACTCTGTTAACTGCTTTGTTAATCAAAGACAGTCTTAATCTCTGCTGACTAAAAAGAACATAAAAGGAAGATGATTCACTTACTGCCATCTGGATTCTGGGAGGGCGGGGCAGATAGTATTCATCAAGTATTACTGATTTAATGTCAGTGATTTATCTCTTTGTTTTGCTTTTCTGAAGCTTGAGCGCATGGGACCATTGTGTTTTTACATTAGAGAGTTAAGTGTATGTTGATCAAGTTTAGATGGGGGAAAGATTTGGAGCTGTTGGCACAATGCATATCTCATCACATGGGCTGATGGAAACCGTGCTTGTGCTATGGTGACATTTCACACTAGCTGTGTGGGTGCTTCAGTGTTTCATTTGGTCAGTGTGTTCCCACAACACCCAAACAGGATTTGGACTTCCCTGGGCTCCCCACTGTAGGGGGACAATCTAAGACAATCTTCCGACTACTTGTCTAAATACTGCTAACAGTCTGGAGCTCTGATTTAGCAATGAAAAAAGCAAACAAGGAAACAAACGGAAAAAAAAACCCTAGTGATGACTCTTGTCGAAAATCCCCTTCATCCTTGTGAAATCGCCTACTTTACCACCACCTCAAAACCACTGCTTTTCTCATTATTTTTAAAATGACCCCCACACACCTCAAACTAATTTTTTCTTTTTAGTGGGCAATGTCACATGCACCTTTTTCTGACCAGCATCCTGGAGCTGCCTGTTCTCATTTGAGAACATGCGATGTATGTTTCTCAGTCTTGATACTTTGATGTGCCTCTCCTATTGCGCAGTTGTCCACTGGGTTCCCTTTTCTCTCTCCGTTCTGGTTAGAAAATACAGTGTTATAAGAGCAGAGTTGTGGTTCATCAAACTAAAGCAACAAAATGAATGTATGCCACTAAAACACTGTATTATTGTCAGGTTGTTCACTACAGGGAACCCTTTTAACATTACATGGACTGTTGCTCTACTGCATGCATAAAGTATTCATAAGTTTACCTTTAAGAAACTTGTCTTAAATATTTTTTTTCTGCAGGTTGCATCGTGCAAATTGGGAGCCACTTCATGTGTGTTTGTGTCTAATCTCATGTTTCAAAGGTTGATGTGATGGATGTGTCTGGAGAGACAGACCTCTGAGTTGTTAATTGAAAATTGAGGCAGTGTTGAGATGATGGTATTGATTTTCACGCTCTCAGCCAGCAGTGCATTTAAGGCTATGCCAATGCGTGCGTTGGGTGAAGAGGTGAAGAGGCAACAAGAGTTGGGTCAAAGCAGGATGGTCAAAATGGGATGATGGGAAGAAGAGGAGGTGAAAAATGGGGCTGGCAGCAAAGTGAAGTTGCAAATGAACACTGAAGTGCTTGTCCGTCCTTTTTTTATTATAACCCTATAACTAAACCAGGCAAAGAGTCCATTCTGAGTGAAAAACTCACACCGGTGCCTTTTCTTTGTGGCATCGATCAGACTGGAGCAAACCAGTCCCCAGGTTGTTTATGAGTCAACATAAACCTAAAAGCCCCCCAACCAGTGCTCAAATAATCAATAGAGGTGGGAATTGTGTTTACTTCTGTGTTTCATGGCCTTTGAAATGTTGCAGATGGAAGAAATGCCTTCACCTGCTTCCTCTCCACAGATTTTCCCCCCTTTTTTTTTAAATTAAATTATATTTACAGAGCACCAATTTACAATAACAGTCATCTCATGAAGATCCCCCCTCCTGTTTTTTGTTTTTTTTTTGCCTCAAGAGAAAACACAAGCACAAACAGACCGTGGACAAGAAATATGACAAAATACTAACTGATACTAACACTTTATTAATGATGTCCGACAGTAAAATATAAATGCCTAGAGTAAAAAATGAGGGGATTTCCCAATTTTAACGATACTGCAAACGAACAAAGGCGGCACTGGTTTAAGATTTGTGAGTTAAAAGGCATATCCTGGTAAAAAATGACTCCAGGGTTCCTTACAGCAGTACAGGGCACCAACTGGAACCAAATAAACCCACAGACAAATAGTCTATGTGTCCGTGGTTGTGGTTTCTAGACTGAAACAAGCATGGATATTCAATCTCTCCTTCCCTTTGTGCATGCTACATACGGTAGTCCCCTATTTCCCACCACTCCCACACACCCTGTTGAGCAACCACTCAGTGCTTCCTGGGAACAATAACAATCTGGCATGAGATGATGCAAACATTTTATGCAAATACTGATTGCAAGCATCATTTATTTGTGTTGACTAATGGACAGGGTCCAGAATACTGCGAATGGGAACTTTGTTTTTGAGTTCAGCCAAGCACATACAAAACACAACTGTTGATATGCTCAAAAACAAACACAGCAAAAATCTAAAGTTTATTTATTCAGTCTTAGCATTGCTCGGCTGTGCTTTTTTGTGGACATTTCCAGGACCTGCAAGTGAACAACAAGATGGAGTCACAGATAAGTTCCAAAAAGTTATCCGTTCGTTGCGTTTTGCTTTACATTCTGTCATGTGTTAGGATGTAAACGCTGTTTCTGGTGTTTAGTTGTTAAACTTGTGTCTCTGACGGAGAGGCAGTCAGCATCCTCATCGCATGATTGATATGTAACATGGACGAGACATGGAACCAGATCAGATTACTTGTATTGGCCTTTAACACATTTTTTGCATATGAACATATGAAAAAGTGGTACGATCCAGTACATCCTGGCAGTGTGACAGTGAACCAGGATGTATTAGGACCAGGAACCTGTAACTAAAGTTGATTTTATCCATTATTATCTATTTATAGAGGACACTCTTTTGTATGAGCAGCTGTTTCACAAGCTCAAGTAACTCGGTGCAAAATCTAATACAGCATTTGCCTCATAAGATTTTCACTTGCTTTGCCGAACTTCGGTATTTCGTCAGGCAGACATTTTCCACTTTTGTCCGCATTTAACTGTATTTCTCTCACATACAGCTTGCATACAAACTAGCCAGTTTGGATATTGTACTTTTATCAAATTTTCCTAGATCCAAAGCTTGTTCTTTGATTCCTGTTGAGCAGTGGGATTTAGTAGAGGGTCAGTTGTCAAAATTAAATGTATTTTCTGTCGCTACTATACTTGAAAGTGTCAGATGGTTACCCTGGCCTCACCTCAGTCAGGTTCTTCGCTTGCTGTTGTTTTTAACAAGCCACAAAACTCAGACAAATACTACTATTGGGCATAGATGGGTACAAATTGATCTTCAGGATATCCTTTGGGGAATAATGAAGAGCAAAGTGAATAAGACAAAACAAAGGATAAATAAAAGCAAACTTGACCACATAAGGACCTAAATGGGAAACAAAGAAAAGGAGGCTTCTTTGATTCTGTGCTAGCTGGTGTACTGTCGAAGGGCTGTTCAGTCTAAATTGCCTCTGGGTCATTTATCCCCTCCTCCCATGTGATGGTGGATCTTTTCAACCCTGAAAAAATGACGGAATGGCCCTCGTGCCACTTATGGTGGAAGAGATAAATTAGAGAGGAAACCTCAGATGCTGGGGAGTAAGATTTAGATTGATGGTCAAACAGTGGATGAGAATACCTCCATTGCCCCTGTGTTAACACTTAAAGTGGATTTTTTTATGAAAAGAAAGGAAGACAAAAAAAGTTGTTTTGCACATTATTGCTGAAATAGTCACAGAACATTAAAAGCTGAGGTTTCATGCATTCTTATTTTGTTATATTACCGAGCGTGTGAAATGAATAATAATGATTTTATTTGTTAAAGGATAATTAAAGAAAATGTTACTCATCATTTTAAGCTTCTTTAGCAATACTAGCATCATAGAACTGTCTTGTTTTTTCTTTCAAAAGCAGTAGTTGGAGTGGTAATTACTATGTTACTAAATTATCAGCTAAGGGTACCTAGCTTGGTTAGCAAGCTGCACTAAAATACTGTATGGGGACCAGAGATGGGCAGTAACGCGTCACTTGTAACGCGTTACTGTAATCTGATTACTTTTTTCAAGTAACGAGTAAAGTAAGGGATTACTATTGCAAAAACGGTAATTAGATTACCGTTACTTTCCCGTAGGAACGCTGCGTTACTGCGTTACTAAAACCGTGATTTTTTTGCAAGAATGTCTCATGACAATGACGTAAGCGAGTGCGACGTTGGTGACAACAGCTGTGCGCAGATCAACAATGGATAATATATCAAGTGCGGGAGAGAGTATGAGCGTCCAGCGTTTAAAGCGTGGAAGTACTGACCTTACTTTGAGTTTGATTCCATAAAAAGTGACAAAAACATTAGCGTCCGTTGTGCGTGGGAAGAAAACTTCTTTTTACAGCGGAAAAAAAAACCCTAAACAAGCACCGAGTGCGCAACGATGTAATGGGAAATTCATAGAGAAACTCGCGGATTCTTCCACTGACCGCTGTGGCACACCTGCACCAGAGCACGCCTCCGCCTACCCCACTCCTGCTTTACAGGTGAAAATAGAGCAACAGGACCGCTAGTCTTTGATTTTATTTATTTTCTGCTGTGTTTTACTTGCATCTATTTGAAAGACTGAGTGTAAACACAAAAAATATTTTATTTTATGTGCTGGAATGTGCAGAAAATAGGTTTAAATGTTAAACTAATTTCTTCAAGTCAGAGAATGTTGCATATAATTAAATTTTTGCTTGATGCATAAAGTTAAAAGATTAAAACTGATAAAAACAAGTTTAAAAAAAGAGACTTTTCCATTTGATTACATTTTGTATGATGGATTATGCAGAAAAAGTAGAATTGGGCTGAAAGATCTATCGCTTTATCACCTCTTCAGGTTGTAAATCGTGTTTTTAAAAAGTAACTAAGTAACTAAGTAATTAATTACTTTTGAAAATAAGTCATCAGTAAAGTAACTGGATTACTTTTTTGGGGAAGTAATCAGTAATTAGTTTTTTCAAGTAACTTGACCAACACTGATGGGGACAATACATACATACTTTCTAATTATTACTAAGTAACAGACTAATAAAAAACTGGAACACAACTTATCCAAAGTGAGGCACAAACTTCTTGGATGGCTTTACAACACAGCAAGATACAAAAAAATCAGTCAGATAATCTATTAAAATGTTCCAAAAGACACCAACAGCACATACACAGTTCAGAACTTGAGTTTCAGGCATTTTTGCATCGGCCTTGGAAGGTACTCAAGGAAGAAAAACAAATGCATTAGGCAGAAACAGACTCACTGGAACTTGTCATCAAATGCTACTTGACCTCACATGTACAACGAGTCACTTCTAAGTGACTTATTTGTGATTCACTTGTTATTAGAAATGCCTTTTCACTCTTCACCGCGTTTTGTACATGTATAATCAGTTAAAATGGTTCAGCCTGAATCATCCAAACACGAACTGTTTCCCAAACCTTCCAAATCTGATTGTAATTCAAAGTTGATATTTTATCCCCCACAAAGTGGCAACTACAAAAATTTTCAGGTTTTTCTACAGGATCAGTGTGCAAGCAAATGTTTGTTGAACTGATAATATTTTTGGAGGAATATTCTAGCACACATACAGTATGCAACTTTTATCAGGATAAATATTTACAGTTACCATTATCCTTGCGTGCATTAGAAGCAACTAAATGAGCAAATACAAATGAATGTGTGTTTTTCTAAGAGGTTAGGACTGTTCAGTATTCTGCTATTCTGATAAAGAAACACTTGATAAGATCTTATGCATGACTAAAGAGCTTTGTGAGATTTGTAGGGCTACCATGTAAATATAATGTTAAAAGAACAACCTCAAACCAATATCTAAAATTGTTTGTATTTGCGTTTGTATGTTTATACGATTGCTACAGAATGAACGAAAACCCCAATGCAGTTCTATTAACAACCAATAATCCAACTATAATAATCCAAAGTTATGCCAGTTTGTTTAACTGGGCAATATAAATTTAATGTGACTTGATGATGACGTTTCTAACTCCAGAGTACACAGTTGACACACCTGGCAGTGCGTGTGTTAGTGCCCTTTGATAGAAGCCTTCTACAGTGATACACACTAAGGCATCAACTTCAAACGCTGGCTCCCACACTCTGAGGTGAAGCTTTCCAGTGACGCTTGAGGCAAACGCTTTTTTTTTGGTAGATTGGAAAACAAACAGACAACTGAATCCTGCTTGTCTTGACCTGATTACTAACTGAAAAACCACAGGTTAGTAAATAGCTAGAAGCACACCCTCTCATCCTGGGAAATGTCACTTCAACCAAGCATTATGCTCAACACTGCATGTATTGCGCTCCTCTTGTCATAATGTGTGCTTCATGGAAATATTAAGACACGCACACACGCGCACACATAAAAAAAGCTCCACCAAAGTACATCACTGGAAACACTGGACAAATATTGGACTTTAATTACTAATCACTGTATTACGTTGTACTTATACTTCTTTACGGATTCATTGCTTTTATTTGCTTACTTAAGCAGCTACATTGCAGCATTGTGGTCATACATAAAAATGTTTAACTCACTAGAAAGTTTATAAAGTATCAGAACCATCTCAACTATGTTTCTGGTGCCTTTTGGAGCATTTTTACTGTCATCATTTGACAAATAATATGGCTTGCTATGGAATCTAAAAAGTCAAAGTAATTTTATTGGTGTGGTACTTGTCACCAGCTAGTGTCTGTGACACCCAGGATAGGAATTGACAGGGGAGTGCGAGGGGATGGGAGGTTTCCAGCACAAAAAAACAATAAAATGAGAAATGACTATCACTTTTAATATCTCGTGATCAGAGATGGGCAGTAACGAGTAACGCGTTACTGTAATCTGATTACTTTTTTCAAGTAACGAGTAAAGTAAGGGATTACTATTGCAAAAACGGTAATTAGATTACCGTTACTTTCCCGTAGGAATGCTGCGTTACCGCGTTACTAAAACCGTGATTTTTTTTGCAAGAATGTCTCATGACAGTGACGTAAGCGAGTGCGACGTTCGTGACAACAGCTGTGTGCAGATCAACAACGGATCATATATCGAGTGCGGGAGAGAGTATGAGTGTGCAGCGTTTAAAGCGTGGAAGTACTGACCTTACTTTGAGTTTGATTCCATAAAAAGTGACAAAAACATTAGTGTCCGTTGTGCGTGGGAAGAAAACTTATTTTTACACTGAAAAAAACCCTAAACAAGCTCCAAGTGCGCAATGACATAATGGGAAATTCACAGAGAAACTCTCGGATTCTTCAACTGACCGCCAGTGTTGCCAACTCTTCAGTAAGGAAAATCGCTATTGGTTGTCCTAAAAGTCGCTAGAAGTCGCTAAATGACGTCATCGCCTAATTTGCATAATTGGTCATGCTAATATAATTGTAACCTATGTTGTTGGAGAGAGAAATAACATCGTGGAAGAGACATGAAGTGAGTAAAAACGTCCTAAATGCATTTAGAGTTTATTTAGAACTACAAATTAAATTTATTTTAGCAATTATTGTTTTTTTTTAATGTCACAATTCCAACCCTGCTCCTTTATCCGGGCTTGGACCGGCAAAAGTGACCCGAAATAGGCAGTCTGGTGGAGTTACTGTGTGTGTATAAGTAGTTTTAAACCTCGTGATCCACAAAACAGCATAACAGTAAAAGAAGAACTGATTGCGTTACAGTCAGTGCGGGAGCAGCGGCTTCGCTCATGCGCGATTCATTTGCAGTTTGGACGCATAGGTGTGAACGTCTTCTGCCCTGATAGCAGCTGGGGAAGGACTATCCTCCGCCTGTGAGCGCTTTGGAACGGGCGTGGTACCCACGGCAGCACCCGCTGCTTGTTGAGAGTAAAAGCGATACCCGCTTTGATGTCAAAAAGTCATCATAAATAAGTCTCCAATAACACCAGAAAAAGTCGCCAGATTTGTCGCTAGTCGCTTTTTGGAAAAAAAGTCGCTATGGGGGTCTGAAAACTCACTAAATATAGCGACAAAGTCGCTAAGTTGGCAACACTGCTGACCGCTGCAGCACACCTGCACCAGGGTAAACCTCCGCCTACCCCACTCCTGCTTTACAGGTGAAAATAGAGCAACAGGACCGCTAGTCTTTGATTTTATTTATTTTCTGCTGTGTTTTACTTGCATCTATTTGAAAGACTGAGTGTAAACACAAAAAATATTTTATTTTATGTCCTGGAATGTGCAGAAAATAGGTTTAAATGTTAAACTAATTTCTTCAAGTCAGAGAATGTTGCATATAATTAAATTTTTGCTTGATGATAAAGTTAAAAGATTAAAACTGATAAAACAAGTTTAAAAAAAGAGACTTTTCCATTTGATTACATTTTGTATGATGGATTATGCAGAAAAAGTAGAATTGGGCTGAAAGATCTATCGCTTTATCACCTCTTCAGGTTGTAAATCGTGTTTTTAAAAAGTAACTAAGTAATTAATTACTTTTGAAAATAAGTAATCAGTAAAGTAACGGGATTACTTTTTTGGGGAAGTAATCAGTAATTAGTTACTGATTACTTTTTTCAAGTAACTTGACCAACACTGCTGGTGATCCCTTGAGAGCAGAGAGGACATGTCAGGGGTCTGGGATGATCTGTATCCCATTCTGTTCACATTTTTCATTATGTCACCATTCCACTACTACTTTTTGAACTTGAAAACCACCCCTATTTAAATAAAAGAGAAATCAACAGGAATCATAGTCAAACGTGACTAAATTCCATACAAAGATGAATGCTGTAGCTTTTTATTTGAAATTGCAGTTATGCAGAGCATCTTGCACAGCTTGTTGATTTCGCAAGTGATGGAGTAATGGGCTGACAAGAGAGGAACTGTCTGGAGGCTTGCAGATGTGGGTTAAAAAAAAGGTTACACTTTGTAGCAAGCGGAAAAATCTTTTGTCAAAACAGACTTTTTATTCTTAGAAATATGCTTTATCTGAACTTTTATTTATACTTTCCTGAAACTGATTTTGTGCTGATGCTCAAGTGACACGGCCGGCCAAATAATGCAAGTAGAAGGGGGATTTAAATCTGGCATCTTAAAACAGTTGTATTGCTGCATTTGATTGTGAGTGTCTGAAAAAAGGTCAATGCTAAAACTGAGGGTTCACAATTAGGTTTTACAAACAATGGGTAATGTCACAGTGGCTACTTAAATATAAACACACACACAGAGAGAGAGAGAGAGAGACTCGCATTGACACAATTGTGCTTTATTGCTGTACAAGTACAGTACTTAAAAAATTGGGAACATAATAATTCTGAAATATCACAATCATTTTTTTCTTTCCACAAACACATATGTGTGCAGATTAAAATATACTGTATGTCATGTACAAAAGAAAGATTACAATAAAAAAAAAACAACAACAATATGAAAGGCAGTGCTGAAATATCATGTCTCTCTGGACAACTATAAGTGGACTGGAGACAATAGATGGCCATTCTACACTGGCAGTAGCACCAGAGAGGTGATCTCAGAGCAGAGGATTTATAGATTCCTGGCTAACGAATATGACTGGCAGTATTTTGGCTGCCGGAGCTTACTTCAGAGTGAGCTAATTCATCAAGATTTGTATGTGATGAAGTGGACATATTAGCAGATGGGTTTATGTGGATATGGATGGATGATGTGTTTAGCCGAGACATTGGGGGACAGTGGAGTGATTCACAGTGCAGAGGGAAGCAGTTCTTCACATTAGACAGCCTTTATCTTTTCTGCACGAGCATGTTATACGGGGAGGACACCCAACATGTGGTCATGCAAGGTAAAAACCACTGATATGCTTTAAAATACAATTTAAAAATGTCCTCATTTCATGACTTCCATAAACATAAGTATACACAAAACTGCACACGACCAACCATAACTCTGATTATACTGAAGGATAAATACCAAAGCTAGAAATTCTTTCAATGGCATTAGCAAGGTTGACGAGCTTAGTCTTGGTTCCTGTCTTTTGTTTGATCGCAGATGAAACACACAACTACTTGTGTGAAAATGTTTGATATATTTCTCCATTGCAGTGCTCATGCAGCCCCAAATCACAGTGCACAAGGTGTGATATATGGGGCAAATCAATACCTTATACTTGCTTGAAAAAAAATGAACTGCATACACAACTTCTGAAGACAATAATCACATTAAGCAGTTAGGTACACTCTTTTGATTCCAGTAATAAGATACAAAGAGATTCAAAGATGTGCACAGGATGGTGGAATAAAAATTTTGCATTTGTACATTCAGCCAGTCAGTCCAAAACACAACTGGGCAAGTTCGCCTTCAACGGCCTCTTGAATATTTGTGCACCTTCGCACGCCGGCAACAATAGAGATCGATCCTGCGATGGCGCTGCTGATTTGCAAATCTGAACCAATTTAAATGCCTTGTGGGTGATCAGTGGGAATGAGAAATCTATTAGAGCTATTGATACTTGGAGGCTCTAACAATTCAGACTGGATCTTTAAAGATCGAACACCTTGTCTAGACACACCCAGCCCATTACAGAGGTCAACACAACACCACATAAACATTGTGCAATAAAACATCCATATACATTTAGAACATCTGCATTGCATCAGGGGAGCAGAACAATGGGGTCGAAGGGGAATAAACAAATCATTAAATAGAGTATAAACGAATTTTCATAACCGTAGACAGTCGTTCTAAAAAAAAAGAAAAAAAGATATTCACATCTTAAAATAGACCTCTTTCTTTCAGCATTGCATCTAACCCGAGACATTCTTCAATCTCAGTTTCACCATACACAGTATTATATACTCATCCTTGTCCTTCATCTTCAAGGTCAACCGCCGTGCTTTTCTTCTATAGTAAAAGCTAAAACATATGACACCATTCACTATTTACACTGTGGCTACCATGGAAACACCCGTAAAGCCGGTTTGATCCACTGGAGGAGGTGGGGTGGGTCAAGTAGGGGAAAGGGGAAGGGGGTCTGTTTGTTTTGGGTCAAGTACGGGAAAGGAAAAGAAGATGAGGACAGGACACAGAAGGTAAAAAATAGGCGGCTGCGAGGACACACCAACGAAGTAGGGATCTGTACAATAATCAGGTTCATCTGTGCGTGAGGTCTCCTGAAAAACGCATTAACCTGTTCAGATGCTGATGAGACACGTTAAGAGTGTGAACAGTTTTATACCCATTTTAAACACTTTTTAATGTTTTTAGTCCACACAGGATCACCAGTGAACTGCAACAACAGCTATGATTTGGTCATTTGTCAGTCTGTACATACAGTATACAAGCATAAGGAGACTACCGTACGCATCAGTTTTAATACTTGTTAGTTTAGATATAGCTTTCACACATTGTATCACTTTGGCACAGAGTTTCATGTTCAGAACATGAACTAAATACCTATCGGCTAAAGCTTTTTTTTTTCTTTTCTTTTTTTAAAATCTCAGCTTTACCTTTATACATAAAGCCAAAGTATGCTCATTAGTTGGATCCCCGTCTCCTAGTAAAGGTAAGTGCAGTAGTTTAGGATTTGGCCAGAGGGCTTTCTCAAAGGCTGGTGGTAACAAGGGGGAAGAGAAGTGCACCTTGGGATAATACTGAGGTTACCCTGACCCCTGGCCGCTTGCTGCCAGGGCTGCAGTAGCACTTAGAGCCTACACATGAGACGCTAAGTGAGAGCTGTGTACCTGAAAAAGGTCCCATGTCTAAGCCAGTAAAGTGTTGTTCAAAACTGGAGGTCTCCAGAGACGTTGGTTGACTTGTAAACTTTCTGAGACTCAGGTGTGCACATATGAGAACGCATCACACGGGAACATCACAGCACGTCAAGTATAATCAGCACCGGGTTTTAGAGTGGAGCTCATTTTAATGCAGCAGCTCATCTTATGAGGCCATACGATCCAAATCAGATGGCCATTCGGCATCTAAACCCCAGGTCAACTACTTTGCTTGTAAATTAAGCCTCCTCTTGATCAGCGTCAGTCATTTCATCTTAGAAGAGCTGAAAATAAATAGACATGTCAGTGTTTTTCTCTTTTTGATCATATATGTCATCACAGACTATCCCGCATCTATTCTTTTTCTGCTTTGCAGTCATTTTTCATGGATATCAGTTAGTATCAGTTAGCTGTCACATGGTGCTGAGTTTCTATCACATAAGTAAGGGAATCCCCCACAGTTGAGTGCAAAGGGAAAAAGCAGGACCTTCACCCCATGGACTAGGCTCATTCTTGGAGCTTAAGCTTAGTCCATGGGGACAGAGGTTAACGGATCAAAAACAAACAAAAAAACAAGGAAAAGAATAAAATTGAAAAGCTCGTGCAAGTGTGGCTGAAGAAAGAGGGAAGAACTTCATAGCCAACGTATGTGACTTTATCAGAAAACCTCCATCATGGAGGGGCCTTCCTGTTGGTCCAGAGCAGTGTGGGGGGCAGGGGTGGGGACTTAGGTGGGCGGCGCTTCCAGTCACTCCGCCCCTCACACTGCAATCGCCGCCATCGCAGAAGCTCTCCAAGGGCGGCGCTCTCATCCCCGTTGGACAGACGTAGCCGCTGGAACACCTGGGGCAGAGAAGGAAGAATACAAGGTTAGGAAAGGAGGTTAGGGTTTGCTGAGGAGATGCAGCACACTGAAAAATCAAAAAGATTAACGACAGGAAGTCCACATGACAAGCCATGATCGGAGCGGAGGGGTGGGATGATAAACAGTGACTGCACAAGCATCGTAAAAATAATAACATTAACAGGGCAAAAACAACAACAACAACAACAAAAACAGGCACAACTTTGCCTGATTTTACATCTTAAAAAAAAGGAGAAGAAGTCCATCTTCTACAACTGGGTCACTTTTTCTTATGAATGATTCTAAAAACACAGAACTGAATGTGGGTCTGGCACTGAGCCACCTTATGGGAGTAGATGCAGCAGGAATCAGGATCCCAAACTGACATTTTAACAGAAACAAATTTCCATATTGTGTCACTTGAGTCCAACTACATCACCTACAAGAATATATTATGAGTTAAATGTTAAAGTAGTTCCTCTAGTGTCTTACAGGCACTCACAAAAATGTACATTCACATCTGCAACAGTCTGTATAGAGCCTCATCAGTCATCCGCGAGTCAATATGCCTGTAAATCAATCAGAAAGGAATTCCAAACTCCCTCAGTGAGTAACACCAGCAACAGGAAGGACGCCTGGCCATCCAAATCTGATTAGAAACTGGGAGGTGGGGTGGTATGATGGCAGCTGGTGGCCTAAGAAAAAAGACCTCAAAGGTGAACGCTTTTAAGACAAAGCTCCAAATATCCCACTGTTGTTTTGTTCATTTTAATAAATACTATGAAAACACTCTCTCTCTCTGTGATTTCAGCTTTCCTTACCCCCACTGCTGCACCCTAAACCTACTGCTTGCTACTGACAATGTAAAGCTTCAAAAACACCTTTAAGTGCTCCCACGGGCCCTATGAAACAACTATTAACAAAGTTGTTTCTCTTCACACCTATCAGTTTTTCCACTCTGCTGAAGTAGGAGCAGTGAGCTAAATCAGCTCAGTAGTACCTATAATGTAACATTTTCCAAGTCAACTGCCAAACATGTCATGTGTTTAGTGAGGAAGTCATAGGCTATGCCACACACACACACACACACACACACACACACACACACACACAGACCGGGAAAAAAACATTGCACCTATTGGATACTCTGACAAACATACCTGCACATACCTACTATACATGCACACCCAAACGCACAAACATACATCGAGATAGATTGCCTGCACTAGCACAATACTCAACAAGCTAATCCATAATTTACACCTCCCTGCCAGGCTATTCTTTGCACTGGCGCCAGCGAGGAACACCGGCTACTGGAACAGAAAATAAGTAGGAACACTGTGTCCCTCTGCAATGCATGACTGTACTGTTCATGGACACACACATACACAGAGACACGCACACAGAGACATTCAGTGAACATCAGATACAGTTTTTTTCAAATTAATAACTGTGAAACATTTATGGTTTCTGGCCTTGATGTCTGAAATGTAAAACAGTTTAATGCTTGTCTGCAAAATGTCATCATGACATCGAGGCGAGATGACAAAGTTAAGTTTAGAAAATAAAATCGCTTTTTGACAATTCAAAGCTGTCTGATGGCGACTTTACTCCAGATAACAGCACTCTGAAATCTAAACCACACCCTTCTGTGTTGGGGGAAGTGGTGGGGGGATGGGTTTAGATCCATACCAACATGTGAATGGATTGTTATGGTAATAGCATGGTAATGTGGGATAGTAGTCATTCCAAACTGTCACTCACAGGAAGGATATCCTGAGGCCACAAAATATTCCAATAAGCTCCGAGCTTTTCCACATAAAACGCACACATTCCCGGGTGTAAACAGCTACTACATGCACGCTACTGTGTATACACCCTCAGATACAGAAAACTAAAACACCGCGTTCTCTGATTGTTTGTACTCAAAGCACTAGATATGACTTAGAAAGGATTTCACAGAATATAAATTGCATTTTTTATTATCTGACAAACAGTAACACGTGAACTTCCAAAAGAGTTTCTTTTATGTGTTAGTCAAAGCAGATAGAAAAAAAGAGAAAGGTCACTAAACAGCTAATATTTCTATAACTGGGTGGCCAAGGACAGGTCGATCATAGAGAATAAAACAAGTAGAATAAAAGAAACTACAGACAGGATGATATGTTGCTATCTCGGGATGACTTATGTGTGATGTTTTCCTTTGATATTCCCCTGAATAGTTTCTGTGGAGTCATGTAAGGATCTCTGTCTAGTCCGATACATTTTAAGAATAGGTGTCACATGTCACATGTTCCCGAGTAGCACATGTGACCACTCCTTCTATTTCAAATGCCCTGCCAAGTCATTGTCTGAAGGGATAAACAAAAATATAAATCTTTGTACCATTCAATCATTTAGCAGTCTGTCAAGTCTTTATATAATTAGTCTAGACTGCTGCGCGCTATTCACGGCAAAGACCCAAACAAACCAGTCCATTCATTCTTAAATGAGCTGCCCATTCATCTTCCTTCATCCTTTCCTTTTTATTTATCCCATTAGTTCTGAGAAACCTACATAAAAACGGTCTACAGTGCAGCTAATTGAAAGACATTGTGTGTCACAGAGTTATTCCCACCTCACGATCGTGTATAAACTCAAAGTGATGAAGGTGATCAAGAAAGCGAAACACCGGTGAACAGCGATGATGCAGTGATGCCAGAGAGAGTCTGAGGAAGGGTTAAAAGGGAATCGAGTGATGGATTCAGCAACGTAAAAGTCCCAGCAGATGAAGAGCAATAAAAACTGCAGCTCGAGTTTGAGACTCTCAGGAAAAACACTGTATAGTGACTTTTTGTGCTGAGGAGGACAGCAACAAAAAAGGAACAACTGCAATTGCCAAAGGATTTCTCCACATGTGTGGGTATTCAGATCTATTTAACCTGTGAGCTGCAGTTTCCTTCCAGAAATGAGGGATTAAAAAAAAGAAGAGCGTAAATGTCATCGACTCAGGATTCCTCTGACTCCTGAGAGCCGAGATGATGTCCTGCAACAGCAGTGGTTTTCAAAAATGCTTCTCCAGTGACCCATATTTTCAGAAGATTTGATTTTTTATGACAACTGCCAGAAATTCTGATTAGAATTTTTACATCTTATTTTCAGCCATGAGTTCAGACTTCAAATCCTGTGTAATATTAAACTAGAATTAATTTCAGGTAACCGCAGCCACCGATTTCCATAAAAGCTAAAACAACAAATTCCCTTCTTACTCCATAAACACATTTTTGCCATTTTAATTTTGACTCAGACAAACCTTCTGGAAGTTTTATGAATCATTACTGATTTGACTGCACACTGGATTAATGAAAAACACTGCGATTAAGGGCAGAGAGGGGCGCGGCATGACGTACACTCACCACATCCCTACATGTGCACGAGGGCTCACAGCGAGCCCACCCCCTGTGCCCCCCTCGCTGTTTTAGAGGGCAGCCCCCGCACCGAATGGAGAAAAGTTGAGATGACCCCTCTGGAAAATATAGGAGGGAGTGAGAGTAACAGCCAAGCTCATTAGATTCATAGAAAGAGAAAGAAAACAGGCATTTATGTACAAGACAACAGCCTAGTCGAAAGTAGATGGTTACATGTGCTTCAGACTTTTTAAAATGCTGTAAGAAAGGAGCACTAAGCAGAGCTTGCTGGCACGTCTTTATTTTATTCCACAGTCACAAACAGGCTTCAGATACTCAATGCACAAGGTGAACTCGTCCAATTCTGAATGGAGCAATAAAATATTTCATCAACCTGAGGATTGTCAAGTGGGTACACAGCATGCCTTTACATCTCTAGTGAAGTTTACCTACGAATAGCGTGCGCTGAACTCTTCTGAGAGTGGAACAGAACGTCCTTTGCTTCTTTTTGCATTAAACACAGAACAACTCAAAAGAAAGAAGCCAAAAAGAAGCCAGTGTTAAGTTTTTGTGTGATATTGGATTTAAACCCTACTCTCTCAAGTGCAAAGTTTCTTTCTTCTTCTTCCTGTGCGGCTCTTCCTGCTACTCACCCAGTCTGGTCTGAAAAGACCAAGACCTATACGGTATGTTCAAGGCCTGATAAGAGAGCCCAGACAATGATTATAGGAGCTTCCTCGTTCTCCTTTTTTTGTTCTCAAATGCATAAAATGTTCTTTGTACGTAACTAAAAGTTGTCTAAGGCGCTTGGAAAGAAAAGCATCTGGAATTCTTTAAGTTCTTGAAGACATTTCACCTCTCATCCAAGAAGCTTCTTCAGTTCTAAGAGAAATAAACGCAACATAGAAGAGCCACCTTGACAGTACAAGACTCAGCTGTACACCTGCATCTAAAGGATAAAGGTCACTCTTTCAAGGATGCCAGTGTTCACATTTTGGACAAAGACAGATGGTTTGAAAGAGGAATGAAAGAAGCCATCTATGTCCACTGTGAATGACCATATTTGAACAGAGGCGGTGGCTTACGACACCAACTGTCTGCCATCTATAATCCAGTTTTGAGATCCCATCCCAGGAGCCTTAACGCCCACTCACACCTTGGGTCAGTTGATCACAATAAGTCACATAATGTTCTGAGGCCATGTCCACACTAATACGTTTTCATTTGAAAACGCATCTTTTTCTCTCTGTTTTGGCTTTCCGTCCACACTGAAACGGCGTTTTTGGTCAAGGAAAATGAAGCTTTTTGAAAACGCTCTCCAAAGCGGATACATTTGAAAACTGCGTTTTTGCGGCGCAGTGGAGACTGCATAAACAGAGACTTTTTAAAACGATGACGCATTTTAGTCATATGATGCAGTCATGTGACCAGTTAAACTAAGATTGTGCATTGTGCAGCAGTTTAGTTTGCTCTCAATTTTGACAGCCCTATTAAAGATCAATATCAGTCTGTACATGCTCCAGATAGCTTTTCTTCAAATTCTTTAATTCTCACTCGCTTTTGCAACTTTGTACTTTTGTGTTACTCGCAGCAACAACTCCACCTCATTGTTAGTCCATTTAAAAAACTCGGTGCTTTTCCTCAACATTTTGCTGCAACGTTTCAAAGAGCCGGAAAGTAAATAAACGGCAGACAGAAATGAGGCAGGTCAAATCGTTTTAAGTTTCACACGTGCGCGATACAGGAACGTACCATTTTCAGTCATTCCAGTGTGGATGAATAACTGTTCAGAAACGACTGAAAACGATAGTGTGGATATGGAGCGTTTTTAGACGAAAACGCAGTTTTCAAATTTAGCAGGATTAGTATAAACTTAGCCTCATAATGGGTTCACCCAAAACCTTGGCTGATTGTGACGCACACCCGTTTTCACATCTTGGCTGGTGTGATTAGTGACCCTTGTAGGGACACTCCCTATAGGGCTTAAATCTGGGACTCTGGGACCCACCAATTGCTCTTAGAACTAAAGAAGCTACTCGGATGGCACTTTTCTTTCCAAGCTTCTTAAGCTACGTTCACAAATCGGATTTTTTTTTTGTCTGCTTGTTCAAACTACAAATAAAATGTGACAGCAAACGTGCTCTAGTGTGAACCCTCAAAGCGGCCCGCATGCGCAAAAGAAGACGTCACACACAACGCGCTGTGTTTAGACCCAGACCAAACAGTATTGTTTGACTGATGGCCCTTAATATAAAGACTTGTTTCGGACTTTACGTTTCCCAATTTTGCTTTAAGTTATTTTGTTATTTACATAATAATGTAAATAACCTAATAATTATCCTTATTGCGGTTTTAGAGAGGAGCGGTGCTTCAAAGGATAGTTGCAGATTTCTGTCAGAATCTGCAGATTATACAGTACAAATAAAATATTCATGTTTCTCCAGCGTTGTCTTCCCAACAGTTTCACTGGATGGCCAGGAAATGTTCACAATGTCTTCTCGGGCGCTTCTCTGGCGCTGATAATTGGTGTCTGTCTTGTGTCAGTGACGTAAAAGACGGATTTAATGCGACATGACCATTCAAACAGCAGTCGCTTTCTAAAACATCGGATATGTATCGGATTCAGTACCACATACGAAAGTGACCCAGGTCGGATTTGAAAATATCGGATTTGTGCCGTTCACACTGTCACACCATGATCGGATATGGGTCGCATAGGGTCAAAAAAGTCGGATTTGATGCGCTTTCGCCTGCAGTGTGAACGTAGCTTTAGACTACGATGACCTGGATGACTGAGAACCTTCACAGACATAACGAAAACTTGATTCTTGAGATAGGTGTTGCTTGTTTTGGACTGATTTGATTTGTTCCCCTTTTTTTCTCTCATCTGCTATGTCACTTTTTTTCTGGTAGTTTAAATTGGTTTTATTTGTTATTTTGATAAGTTGCTTTATTTATTCAGTTGAGTTCTTTCCTGCTAACTTTGGTACAGGCCCCAAACTATGATGTGGGTTTTTTTTTTTTAAACATGTAAATTAAAACCAATTTTTCATCTGTGCTCCACCTATGTGCATCATCTTAAAAGTTAAAATTAGACTTTCTATGACACACATTCATCAGTCAGTGGTAAGGCTCAGTTTTCAAAAGGCTCGTCTACAACCATACGGTAGTTAATGAGCTCAACATAATGAGATTCAGAGTATGTGTATTCATGTAAGCATGTGGGTAAGCTTGGGTGCAAAAAACTAAACAAAAAAAAACCAAAAATATTTTATCCTGTAATCATACACCTGTCCTTGGAAGCACAAAAAGCTCACATCACAAGTGATGCATGCCACTGAAAGAGGCCACTTCCCTGTCCACTCAAAATGTCAACAAACCCAAACAGAAACCTTATATAGTCGTGCTGTAACTGTGTGTGTGTTTAACTGTATACATATATGCATCCCATGACAAGTTTTAAACACACCAAGGTCAGATGCACTTCCGTGTGTTACGTAAAGTGTTGGGGAGTAAGGTTGCAAAGAAAAAACTGCACCTGTTGCCATCTGTACATAGCTTCTGATGAAGGCACCAAAAGTGTGTCTGTGTGTTTAAGTGCCTGTCTTTGTGGTTACCTGAGTATGATGACTATCCATGTGTCTGTGCAAAGAGGGGGTGCTGGAGGAGTTTGACTTGCTGTGACTCTCATCCTCCAGCGACCCTGAACACAGAAAAAGAAGCGTTTCACAAACCACGGATATCTGTCTTCTCAAGTCTTTCCACACACAGGCAGGTATAATCTGAAGGACACACCGTTTTTCAAACACAAGCAATCTGAGAGAGGGCTAAGAAACTGTTTACATGCAAAGAAAAATGTTAAGGCAAGAGTATGGTTTGGTTGCAAAACTCTCTGGGTATTTAAGAATAAAGTAACCACTCTCTGGTTCCAGTAAATCCTTCTCAGTTTCTCAGGTCACCTGATTATACCATTTAATTTCCCTCTCGTTATTTGTAACTCTAACTCCACTTACCAATCTTCCCAGCCTGCAACTACTTTTATTTCAGTCCACTCCACGATGAATTGAAGTGATTGTGCGGATCTGGCATTACAATGGCTAAAAGGAGAGTTTGCAGCTAAGACTGGCCTGGTGTATGACTTTGTCACTCCACAGGTAGAGCCAGTGGAACTGTATTTCTTATTTACAACCACATGGCATTTTAACTACTTTTTACTAACTGTAAACTATAAGTAGACTGACACCCATTAATCTCTAGATGCATAGCTACGTACCAACATGACAGTGGTGAAGCTGGCAGGGTCTTAATATATGATAACAGAGGTTGTAAAAACAAAACAAAAAAAACTCAGTGTGTCTTTGCTTATCACCTGAAATGTCATGAAGCTGCCATGTCAGTTTTCCTTAATGTCATACTTGAAATTTGTCAAAAACACATTGTAACCTTGACATTCATAAAATATGGAGAACTTATTTGATTCAATCCAGGCTCGGTATGTGTACAGCTTTGGATTTCTATTTTTGCCGTGCTTAAAAACCACTAGCAAGTCCGCGCCAAGCTTTACCAAAGTAACCTTGAATAATATAGCGGGTCATTGCTATTTAAAAATATGTTCCTAAGATTGTGAGTGTGAATGTGCAACATTGGGCTGTTACCGTTTGAGATCTGATTCCCGTTCTCTACAGGGGCAGGGCTTTGTGAGTGGGGAGAGTGGTTGTTGGCGTTCTTGTCTTGTAGCTGGAGAGATGGTGAGGTGGGGGCAGAGCCACAGTCTTCCCTCCCTGGCAGATTGATATTAGAATTGAATCCTGGTGGGAATATAACAAGAGGAAATGCAACTGCATATCGGTGCATGTTACAAACTGTAATATCCATCATGCATAATATCATCAGAATACCCTCTCTTTATATATTTCATAATATCTGTCTGCCTTTCTCCCTTCTGCTGCTCATTGGGGCTCAAATGCTACGCACTGCATGAGTAAGTAACTGTGGGTGCATATGTGTGTGGCAGTGTGAATGAGAATTCATCAGCTGCTGTCCCACACAGAGAATGTTTGCCTCCCGGTCCATCCATGGTCACAAGATGCCTAAATATAAAGTTACCAAACTGTACTATCCCATGGGATAGGTGAGTTTTTACAAGGGACACAAGGCCATGCAGTGAGACAGAGCCCATGCGCGTGTTCATGCTTATGAAAGATGAGTCATTCAGGCACAAAGACCATGCTAAATGAAATTGGAAATTTTGGATGGTGCTGCAGAGGTATGATGTGTCTCATGACTCTGATTTCCTAAAGCCTGCCAAGACCCCCTGCCCTCTTTCCCTTGCATTCCTGTGGTTTTCTCATTCCCTGAAGATGAGGAAAGGCGGGTGGAGAAAAGAGCGTCAGCTGCTCTTCACTTCATGTCCGGGATAGCAACTGCAACCCCTGGGCAGTCCCACAGCGTCAGGTATCACATTCAGTTATTTAACAGCCGATAGGGAACGGAAGTAGGGCGTTCTGTTAAGCCCACTGGCATCTCTCTACGCATGGATCTAAGAGGGCCGCCTTGCTTTGCCCACTCAAAATACACCAGTGCTCGGTTCCCCTGTCACACACACCGTTTCCATGACGCCAGCACTTTTCCCGTACAGTTGCAGGTGCTGACGAGGGGTCAGACGCAAGATGTCATGTGATGCAAATGCGTAAGCATGTTCACTTGCCCTCATACCGTCTCTTATAAGGAGTTTAACTTTTTGCCCACTGAACTTATTATATTTATAGAACTATGAGACAACAGCTTTGATCACAGCTCAGCTAGCTTCACAATCAGCTTCTAGCATGATGTCTAGCTGATGCTTTCACCTGAATTCTCCAATATGCAAATAATAGTCCAGGACGTGCTGTTCAATGCTGCGAGGCAGTCTTGCTCCCTTCAGTAGAACCTGAGTGAGCTGTTAAATATTTCATAGCTATCCTCTTGGTTCTCCTGCTCATGTATTATTAACCCAGCCACAACTAATACACTTTGAGGAAACAGAGCCTCAGACAGTAGGGTGCGACAGTTTCTCAAGGTGGAATATCAGTGATAAGTTTACTTTTCACACTCTCCCTGTCTGGGTTTGAAACCTTTGACCTAAGGGACCAGAGCTCATTTCATTCACTACGTGCGACAAATACTGTTTGTTCTTCTTTTGTAAAGGTCAGCTTTTTCATCACTACACACAGTTTCTATGTACTTTACATACGTGCAGAGCTATAGCACACAATAACAAAGCTAAAACATAATTACAGTGCAGTGTGATGCTAAGTGATTTACACAAGCTGGCTCATTACCTAACATATTAGAAGGCAGCTGCAGCAGCCAAAGGGCACTACACAGGAGGCTGTAACAAATGGGTTGCCTCAAGTAGGCCAAAGGGGGTTGCTGGTTACAACATCTGATCTAATGTAAGGGGTTTCCAAATGTAGGTCTGGATAACAGTGCATCTTACCTCTCTACTACTCGAACACAAAACAAAATCTGTGACAGATTTATTGCTTAGATTACCTATCTAAGCACGTAAAACTACTCCTGCTGTACAGAAGGTAATCAGATGGCATGCAATAAATCATCTGACCTAGGTCAGGATGGGATTTTGATCATAAGCTCACAACTGTGGGCGGACAACAGCAAGAAACACACGTGCATTCAGCTGAATGGGAAACTCTTTACAAAATGCAAAAAGGTTCATATATTGGTGGTTTGGGAAGCAAATTAATACATATGCAATAATTAAAGGAAAAAGGAAAAAGGGGGAAGTGCATGTACTTCATAATGTGTATGTACACGAGGAGTGTGTGTCTACTGACAGACCTCCATCTCTCATCTTGCGACCAGACTTCCTCAGTAGGCTACGTCCAGAGCTGAACAGGGTGCTGAGTTCATCCAGGGGGCTGGTCAGGGGCCTGCCGTTGGCTGGGTTGAATAGCAGTGGAGACGAGGAGCACGAGTGAGCTCTTCGAGGCTCAGGACGAGACACCTTCACAGGGGAATAGGGAGGAGGCTTCCCCAGCGGCTCCCCGCCTGTTCTTTGTGAGGACGTTTTGGAGGAATCTGAGCTCCCGGTGACAGATGCTGCTCGTGTCAGAGCCAGGAAGTTGGCCTCAGGTGGGAAGGGGAAGTGTGAAGGAGGTCTATAGGGTGGAGGTGGGGCACTAGGAGGAGGAGGTGGAGGAGTAAGTGGAGGTGTGGACTTCTTCTCTGGCATTAGAACAGTGAGGCTTGGGGAGGAATCAGCCCTCTGGCGGGCGTACTGTGGGGACAGAGGGCTGTCTGGCCCAGTGGCATAGTTGAGGTTTGTCTCAAACACCGGCAGCTTTTTTACTTCCAGGGGGGTTAGGGGTGACTCATCAGAAGCAGGAGAACAGGTGACAGGGGAGGGCGGAAATACAAGGAGTGGAGGGCGGTGGGGAAGCAAGTTGGGAAAAGGTGCAGGAATGTCACAGCTGCCATCTTTTCCATGCTGGCTTTTGGGAGCTCCACTGTTTGATGTGCTATGTGAGTGAGCGATGTCCAAAGCAGCAGTCACCCCCAATGCCAGTCGTTTAGTCTCTGCACTCTGAGGAGGGGATGTCCCCAATCCTAATAAGTTGAGTCCTAGAGCCTCCAATTTGGCTGGTTTGGTGACAGAGGCAGCAGCTCCACCATCTTCAGAAGGGTAATACTTCATCTCCTCGTAGACAGCTTCCGAGTCGGCTTGCTCTGGGCTATCAGGCGGCTCCTGGAGGCTTCGTGCCCGCTGCTGGGATCCCAACATCTCTATGTAAATGTCTTCTTCATCTTGGCCCTTGAACAGACTTAGTGCAACCCCTTGTGGAGCATCTATAGAGGCTGCTCTCTGCATCAAGCCTCCAAATCCCCCGCCACGTGAAAGCAGGGCCAACTTTACATCAGCTGGGCGCAGCTGATGGAGCTGGGGTGCTACAGCATTAATCTCCTCATATGAGCCAGTCAGCTTAGTGTTGGGGCTGCGCTTGGGTTTCGGGGGTGGTACCTTTCTCATAGTTGTGTAGTCATCACTATGGGGACGGGGTTTGGACAAGGCTAAGGAAGAAACAAAACAAAGAAAGCTAAATCAATATGTAACAGCAATGAGGCACCGCCATCTGTTATATCTTTGACAGTCCAGTAGAAATGATTTACCTGCTGGGTCTGTGGGGGATAGCTGGGATTTAGGAGGGCTTCCAGCTGGTGAAGCATAGCCCTCTGGAGTGGAGCACTCTTTGGCGGCCATCGTCAGGCCTGCACTAACTGCTTCATAAGATGCACTCAGACGAGTATTGGGGTCCCTCTTTGGTTTAGGAGGAGGTTGCTTACGAGGAGAGGAAAGACCTCCCCCGCCTGCTCCGTCCTCATTGATATGGACAACTTGCTGCAAGGCTGGTTTGATGGGTGGATTGGCAGACGAATGGACCATGTTCTCAATGGCGAGCGGGGTGGGTACCGAGCTGGAGCGAAAGTGGCGAATGACTCGACTTCCGCCGTTGGCAGGGCCTTCGTGCACTTTCGTGCTTTTCTCTGCCACTCTACAGATGAAAATAAGGAACAATGAATTTATGTTTAAAAGGCGACGAGTGAGTTAACTTTATAATTAATCAAACTCAATATACGCTTGCCTCAAATGTCACTTCAGAGGTTTAAGATAAATTGGGCAAAAGGAGGAAACAACCAAAGAGATTAAACCTAATCTCCTTGCTGTAATTTGATATCATCCAGTTTGATATTTCCTTGGCTAATCTGGGTGAGCCATCTGTTAGTTTCCTGATTGCAGGCAGGCATGCGGTCGGGGGTGAGAGGTGGGGGATGAGCATTTGTGGAGGTACTCAGGAGAGGCGTTTTGAAAATCTGCAGTGAGATTACAGTAGAGGAATCTGGGGGAATGTGTAGATGTAAGTACATTTTTATCTCCTCTACAGGACAAAGGTGAAACCTGTTATCAGCTGTTACATGCTCAAGGACGCAGAGTTTATAGAAAACATGTGTCTTATATTATTTGTGATCTCTGGTCTCCTTTCACGTTTAAAAAGCACATTTAAATGTGCTTTTTTTAGGCATGTGTGACAACAACTCAAACCTAAATAAATGTAGAACAATTTGCTATTTTGTCAAAATGTTTTGTCCTGTCAGGATTTTAGCCACCAGTATTTATCAAACTGAAATAAAAGTATTTTTCCTCCAACAACAGCAGTAATCAATAGAAATGATATAGCACTGCTTTCTCTGCAGGCAAAAAACAACGTATAGAAATAATGCACATATTTATGAAGCATACTGCAGAAAGCATAAGAATATAGTACCTGTACGTACTTACGACTTTAATAGTGCTGAAATACCAATCACATTTGAGGTATTATGAAGGCCCTTCATTTAGCGCCACCTCTAAAAAGCTTTTTATTGCTTTTTTACACTTTTTCCAAGTCAGGCTTGAGAGTTATTTAATTTCCTCCAAGTGTAATATACTGGTATATTAGAATGAGGTGAGGTGGAGATAAGGATTGTATTCCATAGGAGCAACACAATACGAAAACAATCTGATAGCGCGAGTCATTATCTGACTATCCATCATGAACCTCACAATTAAAAGTCTGCAGCACACAGGTATACAGTGACATCATTAATCAGAAAGCACATGCTGTGCTGGCATGGCCACACACAAGCACGCAGATGAATAAACACACACAATTATGAAGGCAAATGATTCCTTCACACAGTCATAAATCCTGTAAATGACTACAATTGTTTTTCTCCGGGCTAAATGACGCTACAGTTACTATGAGGTCAGGGCCTCATAATATGAATCACATTATAGTGAGTAATGAAAGCTCTGTCTTAGTGAGAATATGGTCTTGATTGATCGCAGTGACTATAAAATGTCAGAAAATGGCTAAAGGTTACGAAGATGTGCACTGAAGAAATATCCATATTTTTAAATTAGTTCTAACCAGGAGAATAGCGGAAATCTATCCTTGATCAAGCAAAATATTTGCTTTCTGATCTAAATAAAAGGGCGTACGCTGTATTAGTGTCTGCTCATTTACCTCCTGATTGGCTGATCTTCCTCCTTCCCCACCGGCTCTGGTCTTTCGCCAAGGGGTGGGCTACTGCCAAGGGTGTTGAGCAGGCTATTGCCATGGCAGCGCAGGCGGTCGTTTTCTCTTGCAATGTCGGAGGCATTTTGGATAACCAGCTGGTCGTAGGTTCGCAGTCCCATGTCTTCTGCCCCCTGCAGGAAGTGCTGCACACCGCACTCCTCTTTGTGCTGTAACGATAACCTGCGATTGACCCGCTGCCTGGCTAGCCAGCCGCGAACAACTGAGACATTGGGTGGAGATGAAGACACAGTCATCAGAGGTGTCGTGGCTCGAAAAGAAGATGGTGGTAGATGATATTGTTGTATTGAGTATTACCTTTCTGACAGGTGATGATCTTTTTATGTAGCTGGTAGCAGCGGTCATTGAGCTGGTCTGCCTGCCAGTATCTCAGAAACACTTTACTGCTGCCCATCTACACAGACAACAAAACAAGCCATCTAAAAAAACATACACATATATATCTATTTTTTTTTCATCAGCTAAAAGGAGCACTTAGAGGACCCTGTGAAGCTGTTTTCTTTTGGAAATCTCAGAAGAGTGTGACCTGCTAGTTGAGCGATGGGAGACCGGTGATGTAGCAGTAATTTATGATAATCAGTGGGTGTGGAGTGTGGATAGGGTGTGGGTTTGCATGCTGATAATGCATTCACTTCCTGGACATAGAGAGCTTTTGAGAGGTGACAGAGGTCACGCTATACCAGGTGCAAGGAATTGTGAGGGTGACATACTTGCACAGATAGCCCCTATTCATTCCAGCACAAGCTACTTGTAGGAGTAATGTGTGTGTGTGTATGTGCATGTGTGTGTTTGTGTGTGAGTGACTGAGTGAGTGAGTAAGGCAGGGTTTTATCAAAAGTGTCTGCGGGCTATTGTGGAGGAGTGTGTATGCATGTGTGACCTGTGGGGGTCAAACGCTCAGACACAACAGCAGTCTAGCAGACAGGAGAGAGGGGGGTTGGAGGGGTCCGTGCTGCTGTGTGCATGCGTGTGTGTGTGTGTGTGAGTCGAATTCTGATGAGGTGGGACAGCTGGAACAAGTTGTCAGGATTCCATGGGATCTTTGAAACAGAGGGTCAGGGATTAAGTCATTTGGCAAATTTTTCATTATTGATGGAGACAGAAAAGGACACTGGACACAAACACACCTGCCATCCCTGGAGTTTTGATTGTTGCAGAACTGAGCGACATTTTTCCTCCGGAGACAGTTTCTTCTTGTCTCCCAGTGTTGGGACAACAAGGTCTTTATATCTGTAACACGACAAAGAAAAACACAAAACATCAGAGCTCCAGGGATAAACACGCTGAACCTAAAAACCCAGACAAGACATGGAGGCAGCCTATTTTGGAAACAATGGGTTCAAGGGTCATTAGGGTCATTCAGAAGACAAGCCAAACAGCATCTGTTCCTATTGGCAGTGTCCAGGGCAACCGTTGTTATGAATGGTCAGCTGGATGGAGTCAGTGGTTTGTTTATGCACTGGGTGGTGTGGAGAGAAGCAGAAAGTAAGAAAAGTGAATATAGCTGTTAATGTGTAATAAGAGTAGATGTTTTATATATATTCTGAATTCTGAATACACACAGAAGAAAGAATGATTATGAATTATGAAGGAAATAAACTGACCACATAGAAAAATGTGACTGAACTGAAAACACAACATCCCTAAAGACTAAGCGGCAACCGTATGCTTTGTTGGTGTGAATATAAGTGTACAACAAATGTACTCAATAAGGTATGAAGATTTCTCTTGCTGTGATTGGTTCAGCTTAAACCTATAGTAAAGCCTTCAGCTTAATGGGAATTCAGTTTGACTTTTCCTTATTCCCTGCAGAGAAACTTAGGCTTGCAGTCTGCACTCTCATTGAGGAAAGACTGTTTTGTACAATAGGAAGTGCTTCTAGCTCTTTAACTGAAAAAAATTAAAGAAGCAAATTTTCCTGTGAATTAAGTAATTATCTATATATACACAGCTGATTGTTAGACACTGGGGGACCGCACCGGTCCACACCCGATGCCATACCAATGTGGATGAGCTGTAAATATTCTAACTGCGCTGTTTATCTTCGACAGCCTACAGCATTACCATCTGTGACGGACAACTGGTTCACAAAGCTCATCCCAATATTTATAAAACTACGGGACAAGGTGCACGTGTCATTAACAGAATATATAACTGAAAGTATGTCATGTCATGAAGTGCATACAGTAAATACAATAGGCTTATTCTGTGCAGAAATTCTGACTTGACTAACATTACTGTGCAAAAGTCTTGAGTCATTTCTTTCCAAGGAGTCAGACTTTCCTCAAATTTTTTAACTGTTCTTGAGCAAGTACTCAAGGTTGTTATCTACGTAACAGATTTTGCTCAAATACAGTATATTTAATTCAGGTGTTTTTTAAACTTTCTTACAAATTAACACCATTATATCATTTTTCATTGTTGTATTGTTCAACAAAAACACAGTTTTTTCACGAGTATAAAATACAGTATAAAATACTTCCTATGTTTTAAAGTTCTTTAGATCTCCAGGCTTTTTAGGGGTCTTTCAAAGTTTTCCTTTGACATTGACTGATTTTTACCAGATTTTTAGTCTAGCAGTTGACCATTTTCAAAGGAATATTTTGTTTGTTTGTTTTTTAAGCCCATTAACACTGGCCTATGAATCATCCAAACATAAAAAGGAATCTAACTCGAGGGGTTAACCAATTTTGTGTCAACATATAAAAGACAGCTATCTTCAGGCACTTTGTTACTACAACCTGTTGTAAAAGCACATATTTGTTCCCATTTCTTTAGTTCAATCTATGAAAAATGCCCCCAAAAAAACATACTTTGACAAACATGAAATAGTATTTTGGCACAAACAAGGTGATTCCAGAAGAGCTATTAGCCAGTATTGAGGAAATTGAACAAGTGGAGGAAAAAAATCCTAAAAAAAAAACTATCCGCAGCAGATGAACAGTATCGGAAAATCATGAAGAAATAGGATAAAATAAATCCAGCAAAGGCCCGATACAGGACCAGACAGCTGCACGTGAGCCTTCAGTTTATCCATCTACTGTTCACTGAAGCCTCATCAGAAATGGTCTCAGTGGAAGGGTCGCTGTTAAAAAGCCAGTTCTAAGGAAGGAAAGCAGGGAGAAAAGGCTAAGGTTTGCCAAATTACACAAGAACTGGACTCGAAATCAGTGGAAACAGATCCTATGGAGTTATGGGTTCAAGTCATTATCAATATGTATGGAGGAGGTCAGGACAGAGGTACAATAGTGACTGTATCAACACTGCTTAAAGACATGGCTATAGGCTTCTGCACAGCACCCAAGCAGCAATAACACAGTCACTTATACAATATAAAGTATATATTATAATATACCTTATAATATATATTTTAATATATTATATTAATATAATAATATATAACAGTGAGTCAGTAATCTAATAGTGTATGAAGTAAGGCATGACAGTCACAGAAACACAGTATAAGAGTGCTAAAAAATCAATATTTGGCAGGAAAAAAGTGTCCATGTACACTACAATTATCATTACATCTTATAATTAAACTTTATATTTTACATAATACGTCTAATAAATATTCCAATGTACATTTTGGAATCATGTTTTATGCAAAATACTTTACATTTTTAGGGGCCAAAGAGCTAAAGATTAATATGCTGAATTTGTCACTGGTTTCTATCTTTATTTTTTCTATAAATGCTGTAAGTAAAGCTTCCTTTACACACTATTTCAGACACTGGTTTTTGAACATTTGTTTTTATTAAAAATCAGTTATCAGTACACTAGTCTGTCTTTTCAGTTCTCAATGGGAAGCATTACTAGCTGATGTTGCCACTCTGCTGACGAGACATATATAACAAGCAGATGGCTGGAAACATAAACCACTTGTGCTGTCAATAGCGAGTATGCGAGTGTACATGGATGTGGGATGTGTTTGATTTACAGAAGAGGGCTGTGTCTGAACTCTCCCTAACCCTCTCTCTGTATGGTAATACCAGTTCTGCAGACAGCACACGCTGTCCCTGTGGGCCCATAAAATACAAAGGAACTCTGTAAATCCATGACCTCTCCAACGAGGATATGAAAACCATCGATGGTCCCTGCTTTAACAAGACCTAAGGGGGCTTCATGTGGAGTCGAAGAAGTGAAATAACCCTTTTAAAAAAGCTTAAATGGAGGGTTACACTGTGCTAACGTGGTTCACTGTGACCAGAGGGCTGTCACTTACCTCGTTGACTGAGCATCACAAAGGTGGTAATGACAGTGCATTTGTAATTTAAACTCTTACTTCCTTTCTGAAGCTGCTCCTTAGACATATTGCATGGTGGCAACATTTAGTCAATAATATCTGCCGACATTACTTTCTATGTACTACCAAGAAATTTGTATTTTTATCTGTCAGTGGAAGGTAATGAAGATGTACTTGGAAAAAAATCATATTTAAAAATGACTTTTATTCTTGTGGACTGCATTTGTACCTCGCTCTGTAAATACTTATAAATCTTTCACATCCAATTTTGGATAAATGATAAGAACAACACACATCGAGGGCTGGGGTTGGAAGAAACAAGGTTCAAATGGTCCTATTTGACCTCACACATTTGCAGAAAATAAACCTGGCCACAAAACACATATGGTATCATAAAAGACAAATAAAAGCAACAGTAAAACAGATTTCATCGTAAATCACCCTGGTTACCAGGACACTAATGTAATTCGCTTCAGGCTGCCGCTTTGACTTAGTCGAGTGGCCTGCGAGGCTTCAGTGTGTAAGTGTGTATTTCTGTGTAGGCATGGCTCTGTTTGTATTCATGAGACTACAGCAAAGTCAAGGATAATGAGTAATTGAATGGGCTGCCATTCTGATTAGTCTAGAGCCTGGGATTATTTCTGAAGGAGAGACACATTGCAGGGAAAAGATGGAATAAAAACAAAAAAAAATGGTACGAAACTGGAATGACTGTGTGGACATGACAAAAATAGGTAGTGATGATGAGGGAAAAATACAAACAGTGGTTCAGAAGAGAGAGTAAGTGAGGAAAGAATGAGACATCAAGTGAGAAAGAGCTCTGGAAAACAGCAGTGCAATCCACCCCCAAATCAGCAGTCCAAGCAGTGATCATAGGTTGGCACTGTGTGCGCTGGACCCAGTGGAGCTGAGAGAGATGAATGGCAAATGGCCTGGATTGACTGGTGTTTTGTGAGTGGCAACCACTTAAATCAGGTATTGCTTTGATTTACAAAAACACACACACATCAGAACACACACCATTTACTGTATGAACAACAACAACAAAAAAAGTGCCACACAGGCATTCAACAGTTTTTGTCTTTTGCTTTTAATGCCAGAAACGACTCACAAAAGCTGGAATCGTAACTCTGAAAACACAAAGAGGTCTACAGTAAACTATCTTAAAGCTTAAATAAATCTAAGGACAATTTAAATCCATCCCTCCTTCACATCAGTGCTAAGCCAACTGCAACTTATATTCTTAATATTCTTTGGCAAAGTTCCCAAAATCTGGAAGGGTGCACCGGTGCGCCCACTGCATAGAGGTGGTGACCCAAGTGACTCAAGTAATTGACGCCCTGTCTTAAAATGGTCTAATTCTGAGTTCCTAATGGAAAGTGTATCTGGAAAAAACAAAACATTTTATAGTCAGAAAAGTCATGTTTTAGATACAAAGCACAAGAACAGCTCCAGTATGTGTACTACAATGTTATTGTAGCATGTAGTAATGCTATTGAAGCCCTTGATAATCATTAGTAATGCATTTTTCATATCTACCAAAAGCATTTAATTCAGTAGATCACATCATTTTATTAGAAAAACAATTCTCAGTCAGTTTCGATGAACAGTCCCTTAAATGCTTTCATTGTTGTCTTTCTGACAGATCTTAGGAGACTCCAGTGGTTTTCAGGTCAAGTCCACTTGCCATCTGGACAGGTGTCCCACAAAGATCTATTCTTAAACCCCTTTAATTTACCCTCTGCCACCCAAAACTGTAATGTACATTTTTATGCAGATGATACTATTTTATATGCTGCTTGGCATTCCATTCATTGCCATTACAAATCTACATTTTGCTTTTTTTTTTATAATTTCAGAAATGTCCTATCATACATGAACTTGATTTAAATTCTGATAAAACTAGGAACTCTGTGGAACACCTATCAAAAAATTAAGGATAAATATTTTATTTACACACAACAAGATCGACAGAACCCTAAGAGCCTTCATCTGAAAGTTAATGGGGATGTGGTGAACAACACTAGAGGCCAACTTTAAGCCAAATGAACAACCATCAAGTGCAGGATTTACCAAGGAGATGCTCTGTCCCCACTGCTGTTCCGCTACAAGACTGGCTATGGATACTGACTACAGAATTGAGGAATCATTTGGCGCCTCTCTACATGGAGTAGAGTAAACGAAACACTGATTCACTGATCCAAACCACTAGAATCTACAGTAATGACGTTGCAATGTCATTTGAACTGGAGAAGTGTAGTCAGATGGTGAAAAAAAAGGGAAGGTAGTCAGAACCGAGGGAACTGCAATAGCAGAAGGCAAAATTGCAGACAGTGAGGACAGTTACAAGTATCTGGGAATCCCACAGGCAAATGGGAATCATGAAGATGTTGTTAGGAAAGCTGCAAATACCAAATAACTGCAGAAATTAAGCTGAATGGGAAGAACAAGATCTGGAGAATCAACACCTATGTACTGCCAGTTGTCAGATACCCTGTTGAGATCAGGTGGCCAAGGGAGGAGATAGAAGCCACTAACATCAAGACAAGGAAGCCTTACCGTGCGTGGAGGGTTTCATCCCAAGGCCAGCACCCTGAGACTGTCCACTAAGCGTGGTAGAGGACTAGTGAGTGTCAAAACCACTATCCAGAAAAAAACAGCAAAGATCCATGAGTACATCAGGAAGATGGCCACAAAAGATAGTGTGCTTAGTGAATACCTCAGGTAGCAGAAACCCGACAAAGAAGAGGAGCAAGAAGAGTTACCATAATGGAAGGACAGGGCCCTGCACAGCATGAACCACTTGCTGATAGAAATGGCTGATATCAAGAAATCTCGCCAATGGCTGGACAAAACTGGACTGAAAGATAGCAGAGAGGCACTAATCATGGCAGCAGAGGAGCAAGCTCCAAGCCCAAGATCCATAGAGGCTGGGGTCTACCATACCAGGCAAGACCCCACCCAGGTGCAGGCTGTTATATGCTGGGCTGTGCCTGAGACAATCCAGAGAGAGATAACGAAACAGGAAACAATAAAACCAGTGTTGTTTGAAATTCCCAAGGTCAAAATACAAGATCATTGTAAAATTCTGAAGCCTCATGTTTCTGTGTATCATACAAAAACAACAAACCTATTTCCCGATTTCATTAAAACACTTTGAGGGGATATATTTATCTAAGTGTTCCTATCACTATTTGAAAACTGTGTGATGGATTCATGTGTACAGTAAAATCTACAAACGTCAATCATGTGGACATGTCTGACTCACTGCTTTCATTTTTCTTCTTTCAAAATCCATTTAATGGTTAAGTGTTTTTTCTAGTCCACTAGAAAATCACTAAACCCACCAACCAAACTGAGCTGAATGTAGTGAAAGTGCAAAAGTGCATGTTTGTTTTTTCTTTCTAACTGCTCAGTGTGTGGTGTGCAGATAATTGAAGAACTTGCAACACGTGTAACAAAAAACTGGCATAGCTGAATTTGTTAATTAATGTGTTAAGATTACAGCATTACAGAAAAACTGAATGTGATTACAGTAGTGAGTTACTTTGAATAGTGTTAAACCAAACATTAAGAGGCACAGCCATTCCTTTTCTTTAACTTCTCATAATTATGTTTTGACAACTTCAAGAATGTTGCTTCAAACTCATTAGCGGTGAAAATACTGAACAGGTTTTTGATTCATCCACTCTTTCAATTGAGGTTAAGGAAGTGAGGAGCTGGTTTGCACAAGTTTGTATGTATGAATATGCGTAGATGTGTGTGTGTAGGTGGTGGGTAGGAGGATTGTGTGTGTGTCCAGGGGGGGTGATGTTTACAGCAAAGTAGTGGAAACTTTTGAGGGGGTCATGTGACCAGCTTTGTCGTCTCTCATTATCTGCCAAGAATGTTCATGTTAATCCCTTTATCCTCAAAAAGAGAGAGAGAAGCTAAGAGAACAGAGGATGAGAGAGAGAGAGAGAGAAAGGGAAAGGGGGTGGGGAGGTGGTTGGACTTAGAGGTAAATCCTCTCAGTATTTTACTGGTTCTCAGAATCAGAAGACAGGAAAAACTGAGACAATTAACTGAAGCCGAGGAAGTGAGACATAGAAATGGAGGAGAAACGGAATGTCAAAATCAGATTGTTCTCTCTGTTTCTCAAAAAAAGAACAATGAGTAACACATGAAGGCAAAGCGTTTTTTTTTTAAAAAGGGGTAGTAGCAGATAGTAAGGGAAGTCAGGTGATGTGGAGTAACTGTCAAAAATAACCGTCAAGTGCAGGACAAAATGACCTTACGTACAATTGGTTAATGCCTGTGTGTCACGCTGACATGGGAAATGTCTGTGGTACTCATTAGCAGCAATGGTCTCCCATTATACCTAAAAAAAGACATTCTGGGTCATGCTGCACTCGTAACAATAAGAGTCGCAATGACTTTTCAATTCAAATATGTCAGTCTGCCTGTGAACTCGCAGTACTGTAGAGTATATGCATTCATTGGCAGAGTCATTTGCTCTGAATCTTTAAGTCTACTTTCACCTGCTGGATGTGTAACAGATAAAGGGAAGTTTCGCAGTGACCTGCTGGGAATGGTTCGGTATAACTGAGATGAGTCAGAGAGACAAAGAAGCAGTGCAATATGTCAAATTTAAGACCTTTCCCTAAAAGTAGCATCTGAGAGCTACGAAAGATGTGGTCATAAAGTGGATCAGCATACGGAGACAAAACAGTAAATTAAGAGGAGAAGTTTCGATAGTTGCAGCACTCTTATCCGCTGCTATAACACTGACCTGCTGAGGAAGCCTGGAAAGGACAGGCGCACGGGGTAACCATAACGGATCATGCGCACCATCTCAAGCACCCCGATGTACTGCAGCTGGGTAGACACATGGAAGCTGTCAAAATTGTCTGGCTGACAACTGGAGTTGGGTCGCACACACTCCACGAAGTGGGGAGTGCAGCCCTGCAGTTTGCTAACCAACTCTGACAGTGTGTTCTGGAAGAGAAAGAAAACACAGAGGAGATGCATTCAATTGCACATTTTTAGCGAGTCGATCACAATAGCCTCGTGGCTGTTTTTACATGTTAAGTAATTTAGAGAGGAAGGAAGGATTGTCTGACTTCATTTGATGTTTGACGTGTGTGCTGCACAAACTGGAGCAAAATTACAATGTGTTTGTGACAAAGTGGTGTGATTTTGGGGTGTGTTTTTGCCTCTGGAGAAAACAAAAGCACAAAGAGCTCTTTGCTCTGTCTACGGGTGTGTGAGGGAGAACGCGAGAAAGAGCTTTTCTTCAGTCTCTGAATTCAAAGATGCTCCATTCAAGGTCACATAGACGCATAAACACTTACATCTGTGTTTTTGCCATTCGTCAAACTGACGTCAGTCTATGCACTGCATACCCTTAGGTTTCAGTGCTCAATACCTCACCCCTCATCTTTGGATGCCACTAGCAGCATTCACATAACTGTCTTCCCTCCAAACATGCGTATGCACACACTCAAATACGTGCCCACAGAACACAGTGGTTTTTGTTCATTGTTCATTCATTCATGTGGAGGGCTTCATGTTTGGCTTGGTACAGCATCATTCTTCAGCCCACTCTCTCCTTCCCTGCCATTCCCAGAGGGACTCGTTGACCACAAGTCCACAAGTCTGATTGTGCAATACACTGGTTTCATTCAAACCAAAGGTACTGCTTCTCTCAACCACATTTTAGGCTTCTTGCGTCACCACCAAGAAGCCGCGCTCCCCTGCTCTCTCCTCTAACTGAAAATTTGTGCTTCTTTATATAGTTGTGAAATCACAGCACCCAATTCTAAACTTAGTTTTGCATTGTTGCAAATGCACAGTAATTCACAAGACTGACATAAATTCCTTTGCTTTATTCCTGTAAAATTTCATTCGCTTGCAACTGGAAGAATTATGTAACGGGACGAGATCATACCCTTAGCTGGACTGCGACTGTGGTGGGTCCACAACGCTCTAGTCGCTGGAGGAAGGAGCTGGAGCCCTTTTTCTTCAAGATCTGGAAGCAGGAAGCGATAATACAGGAACTTGTTAGACAGATGAACGTCTTGAAGGGGCCATTGATGAATATGGAACATTATCATCGCATATCATCAAATTTGTGCAGCCTTAATAAAACCATGTTGATATCTTTGATAATTGGTGTGGTTCTTGCAATCAGATTAAATATGTAGCATATATAGAATTCAGACACAGTTATGATTCGTCATATGTAAGAAGAGGTTCAGTGCTTTACTGTTATATTTACAGGCTTATACACCGAGCAGCAAAACAATATTGCCTAGTGTTACCGTATAAGGCTGCTGGGACAGATCAGTGAGGTTAAAGGGGCCTTATATAAGCCTTTGCTCTAGATGGCTAATGAGCCACAGAAACAGCAGACAGGGCCTCCTGAAGGTTATACAACCAGCAATCACATATGTGCACCACTACACTGTACTTTCAAAACATTGAAACAGATAAAATAAAGAGGGAAAAACAGCTGAACGAAGAGACTTGGGACACAGGTGTGCTTTTCAGGTGTGCTTTTTTGTGTTTTGAGAAAAGTGTATAAGCACACTAATGCCCCAGTTCATGTGCACGTGTATACATTCTTGCGGAGCTTTTATCTCTTGCAGGGCTGCACAAACAAACCTAATTCCCAGATGTTTATATATAGCAATGTGGTGGGAAGAAGCCTAAATTAGACTTTTTTGTTCCTGAAAAATACCACCCCAGTTTTTCCATCGATTGATTTTAGTGGTCACTTTACAGCAGAGCTTTCTGGGTAAACATGTCACCAAGTCCTATTTTCTAATATGCAGTTGAAATGGGAGTGGCCATGTAATATTTTAGTTTACTTAAATCTAGTGGTCACGCACTAAAAATACTATAAAGGTGAATTGATGTCAGTGTATTGGCTCAAGTGTAGGGTGTAGCCACAGTAGTGGACTCATCCCACTGTGTGCAAGGTACCGTACCTTGGTAAGATCATGGTACCTCCGGGGCTGTTGGGGGATTGAGCTGGCACTGACAAGGGAGACTGATGGTATCCTGTGGAGCAACAAGGCAGCTTTAGGCCCCCTCAGCCCTATGCAGCTCCGGGCTGCTGGCACCAAGGAACCAGTCTGAGTCAGCTTGGACTGGAAGAGCTGCTGCAGCAACACACTCTCACTGGCTGCCGGGCACAAAGCACATACATGCAGAGAGGGAGGAAAACATAAGGGTAAGAGAAGCAATAGCATTGGTTGAAAAAGTGGGTGGAAGAGAATATGGAGAGGTGAGAAAGAAAGAAAGAAAGAAAGAAAGAAAGACAGAAAAATGAACAACGACAGAGAGAAAAATCAGTGGAGGAGTGTAAGCAGGGAGGACGCATAAAATTAATCTGCATGTAAACAACAATCAGTTAGGCAACAAGAGGGGGTGGACCATGTCACTCTATAACACGTGGAGCGGTCCGCAACAACAATGAGCTCATTCAGAAAGCCAAACAACATGTGTGTGAACGTGGGTGTGTGGCTCTAATCTGAAAGGCTGAGAAAGACACAGAAAAAAAGGAAAGAGAGAGCGAAGGAGAGGTGGTAAAGGATGGTGGCAGTTAAGCAAATAAAAAACAAGACTTATTTCAGGACTTAAATACTAAAAGCTCCAAGCTAATTGCCTTTTTATTCATGGCAATCACTTCGATCATCTGAATAATCCATGTAGCTTTGTCTCGATCAATAATCTATTTTGAAAGAAAAATCTGGAAACAGTTTTTTGTTCTTAACTAAAAGGTTTTTTCACTCATTTTAAAGAAAAATATAAATCAGAGCAGTTGGTGACACAAAACAGACACCAGGATTGTTTTTTTTTGTTTCATTTTTGGTGTAAAATGAAAGACAATGACACAATTACTAACCAATGACGATGATTATATTCAAATGAATCATTTTTTATAAACAGCTCACACGCTATATTAAAAAAATATGCAGGAGTGTTTAGTTTTATCACATTTATGGACACATCATCAAGGGTTGGGTAGATTAACAGGAGCTGTCTAGGTAGACTTCATTCACTTGGCAGTTTGCACTTACATCTCTACTCTTGTTTTTTATTGGCTCTCTTGTTTGAATTTACACTGCCTCTTGTCTGCCAAACAAATCAGTGCTCTTTGCTCTAAGTGACCTGAGTCTGCCATGACTGACTGATGATCATGTTGTAGCACAAGAACACCGGCAGTGCATAAAATTCATTCTTTTCTTTCTGAAAGTAAACCATAACTCTATTGCTGCTGTAAAGTATAAAGATTGTTAACCACTTTGACTTTTATACTTTGAAAAACTAATTAAAATAACTTTTTTAAATGTTAACAGCGTAACTAGCAATTTATAGCCTATTACATTTCATGAGTAACCTTTTTCAACACTGCTGTGCTCCTGTTTTCCAAACCGTGGTATAGTGCATGTAAAATTACAAGAACAAGAGCTGTTGCCCCCACTAAGAGGGGCTAAACCCTTAAGTGAGTGCTTCTGTGAAGAGCAAACAAAGGTTAAGTGAATAGCTAGCCAGAAACATGAAACAGTATACTGCAAAATGTCTGAGCATCCTGCAGAATTATAAACAAGGGAAGATAATAATAAAGAGTCTTTGTGTGCAAACACTCGCATGGACACAGATCCTAAATTAGCTTAATCAGCCTACCATCTTTGTAATGAAATCTCATAAGACATATCTGCGAAATGGAATGGTTCAAACATTAAACATGTATCCAAATTATGTAACTTTTTTTAAAATACCCAATTCAATTTTAAGAACACAATTATATGTAAAAAGTCATAATTTCCACCTTTAAAATGCTGTTACAAACATTCACTTATTCTTTCAGTTGGTGTTTTGTTTCAAAAATGGAATTAAGCTACATGGATTCAGAATACTGAACTACACTACGAACATTTTGGGCACACTGTTTTGGTTTTGAGTCAAAGAGCAATAAGAACAACAAACATAAAGAGCTCTCTACAGCAACAGTGAGAAAAACAAGGAATAAATCTTGCATTTTTTTCAGGTAAACTGATTATAAAAACATTCAGGGCATTATTTTTAGATCATCTTCACCCTATATCCACAGCCTACAATTTCATGTAATAATGCACATAGCAGACACTTTGGTCCTTTTAACTTCAAGCCCTAAACAAGAAGTGACGAGAGGATGCCACCTAAAAGAAAAAACCACATTGTTTATGTCTTGGTGTGGATGAAAGGCAGCGATGCATCGACCTGTCAGACGGAGGGATAACAGCCAAGTCTGAGAGACGAGCTAGCCTTTAGAAGATTAGCCTCATCATGGAAATTATAGCAATTAGGCTTCTGGACACAAGGCTAGCCTGGCAGTCACACAGCGAGTCCCTGTGTCCTGCTAACCACAACACCTCACATCTGGCACTTTCTATAGACAATATACACACAGACGGTGCTGTCTGCTGCACAGGGGATGAAACACACATATAAAAACACAACCACATTTGGACAACGAGTGGTTTTGTGTGCTGTTTGTTTACACAAGAGTGCGTCTTTGTAATGAAGCGCGTGCTGACACCACAATGTGCACGCATGTCTGTTATTCATTGGGTACTTACACTTAATCGTAAACAGGAGATTCTGAGGAAGAGAGTCCTTGTTTTTTGTGAGCGATCCCGTGAGGTTGTATGAAATCTGGCAGAAAAAAAACAAATAAATACAAATCAAGAAATATATACTTACCTAGTATAAAAAAAATATTCCATTATATTTATTCTATCAGTTCATATCTCGCAAATGTGCTATGAACCACAGATACAGATGCAATACAAACAGGCCCAGTAACTGGCTGGTCCTTTAGTGGTCGCCATAGTGGATCATCTGCCTCAATATCGCCCTTTCTCTAGCATTCTCCTTCTGTCGGGCCAATCCTCCTTCATTGCATCCATGAACCTTCTGTGTGGTCCATTATAACCACCATCCCTCCTCTGCACATGTCCAAACCATCTCAGCCTTGCCTCAATAAGTTCTATCGATGTACTCATTTCTAAGATTTACCGTTTCCAGCTTGGCCTCCTGTCTTTTTTTCAGTGCCACCATCTCCATGATGAGAGCTGAGCTGGTCTTGCTACCAACCTAACCTTTTACTCTTGTTGCCATCTTTATGTCACAAATCTGACACTCATCTCAATCAACTCCATCCTACCTGCGCTATCTTCATTAGCTCTCTTGTGCACTGGCTGTTGCTTTGGATGGTTGACCCCAGGTATTTAAACTCCTCACTACCTCTCTCCTTGCTTGCTCACTGTTACACCTACTTCCATCTCATTAACACATGTGTTCTGCTTTGCTTCTATTGACTTCCATTCCTCTTCTCTCCAGAGCATACTTTCACCTTTAGTCTCTCTTCCATCTGCTCCCAACTCTCATCACAGATCACAATGTTGTCTGCAAACATCGCAGTCCACACTCCCGCGCGACCTCATCTGTCAGCCTGTCCATCACCATCACAAACAACAAGGGGCTCAGTGCCGACCCCTGGTGTAATCCCACCCCCATCTTAAACCCATCTGTCACTACTACTGCACACCATACCACTTTATGGCTGTCCTCATACATGTCCTGCACCTCCCTCACATACTTCTTGTGCCACTCCAGACTTTCTCATGCGGTACTATAGTTTCTCATTTGGCACTCTTTCACATGCTTTCTCTAGATTCACAAATCCATTCTGCATACGTCTCCATCAACACTCTCAATGCAAACATCACATCTATAGTTCTCTTTCTTGGCATGAAGCCATACTGCTGCTCACTGATCATCATCTCTCGTCTTCACCTAGCTTCAGCAACTCTTTCCTATGTCTTGGTATGAGTCATCACCTCTTTCCCTCTGTAAATTCTCCACATCACCCTTATGCTTGAAAACTGACACCAGTACATTTCTCTTCTCACACACATCTTCCTCAGGCATCCTCTCACTCTCAATCTCCTCTCACTGTATAAAACAATGTGCTCAAAAAGACATCCTAGACATCGCCACACCTCCACAAGTATGTCATCTGGACTAACTGCGTTTCTAACATTCATGCTCTTTATAGCTGCCCTCACTTCATCCTCATTAATCCTTTGCAAAATCTACTGAAATAAAATCGCCATACACACACAGACCTGTCCTGCATAGTGGCTGACAATAAAGGCTGGGCCTTGGTCTTTCGGTGGGGGGTTCCCATTGCCATCCTTGGTAGTGAGAGACAGCCCATGAATTTGGTTGGAGTCCAACTGGGCAGAGAGCCTCTTGTACAAGGTCTGCTCTAATGGCCGCAGGCTCTGGCTCTCCTCATCTAACACGCACAACAGCCCCTGGGGCTTCTGGAGGAGGAACAAACAGATGTTCACATTATCATTTATTTAGGAGATATTTACAAGCACTAAGCAATAACAGTAATCCATATTTTGTGACACTTCCAGAGAGCCACATAGGATATTTTTTTCGCGTGACATGAAGGAGATTCAGTATTATTTGATTTAGAGATTTCTCGCACCAATTAGAACAGAGGCAGACAGTTGGCTTAGAGGGGCATTAGCAGTTATGTTTATATAGACTTTTTGAACATGTTATGTTTTTGCCTTTTGTCTCAATTAAAACGTCAAGATTTTAACTGTGTATATTAGAAAACTGAATAATTGTGATTCCAAAAGTTAGGTTGGGAAAGTGTGGTTGGGATTGTTGCATTACATAATGTCAGATCAAACTGGACTGGACTGGTCCAAACTAGAAGAATACAGTACCTGAAAAAAGAAGTCCAGAATGGCTGGGTGGTTTCTGGGAGAGCGTGCGTTCTCCATGGCGATGCCCTCCTGCAGACACTCAGCCTGCTCCTGCTGGAATAGCACCTCAGAGACGTACTGCCTCAGCCGCTCATTGGTCATGTTCACACACAGCTGGAATGCACAGAGCACACACACACCAGTATGTAAACACTCTTCAGCACGCATGGCTGAGATTCATCAGAGAGATGCTGCTGAATGCTTATGTTTAAAGACCAAAAATGTTCACAATGCTGGACACAATCGGCTGTCAGGGGCATAAATGAGCTGACTTCTCATGTAACAGCTGACCAGTAAACTATTACAAATGTCTGACACCTTGGTGTGGACTAGAGTTTAATGCCAGAAAATGGGATTCCTGGGAAATCCTAGCAAGATTATTTCCCCAGTTCCCAGGAAATGTAAAGACAGAGAAAAAATTAACTTGGGTGCTGTTTATTAAAAAATGTAGCCTGTTAATGAATACAAAGCATTTGGGGTCAATAGCACATGTTCCAACTTCTGAGTTGACACTGTGGGATTGCATTTCCACGGTAACACATTTTGTATGGTGTGGCCTTGTTTATGCACACATCCAGAAGAAGAAAAAAAGTGAGTGCAAAATGAACAAATGTGACTAAAAGAAATGATGCCTGTTGTTGCAAGTTCATTTTTGCTTTAATCAGGGAAACTCAGAATCTATTTTAATTATGATTGGTCCATCTGATTTATATATTATAGTTATATTTTGGTAACACCACTATACATTTTTACATGCTCAAAAATTCACTACGTTATAAACCAAAAAGAAATAGATTAGTCTGTCCTGTCCTAATATTATCTCTGCTAACTTCAAGTGAGTGTTCATTGATTTTACTAGGCTACGATTTATTGCTTTGTTGTTATAGCAGGTAGTCTACTTTGCACCTGTAGTGTTGCCATATTACTTAGTTCATGCAGCATGCTGGATGCGAATGTAGTTTGCATTTATATTAATGTTGGCTAACATTAATTGTCTATTTTGCCTTAATAATAAGCAGAAAAATACGTAGAAAATGTCATTGTGAACACATGCATGCCCGATTCTCCGTGGTGTATTAGAGCTGCTTTAAATGCCCAGAGTTTAGCTGAAGTTATTAAAAAGAAACATGTTTAATTCCCAGGATTCCTGGGAAAACTGAAGATGAATTTTCCCAGGAATTCCAGAAAATAAAAACACTTTGCAGTTTATTGTAAACACATGACAAAAAAGATTGAAAGAGATCGTGAAACATCTATAAACATCTATAAAACATGTGTAACACTAATTATATGCAGGTCTTGGTTGAGCTTACTGAGCACGATTATGATGCGACTGTATTCCTGAACAATGCAACTGTCATATCTAACAGAAGCACTGCAGATGCAAATCATCTGTGCCCTATTGATGGCTACTGTTAATAGGAGCACTAGAGTAACCAGAGACATATCCATAGCATCGTAAATTCAATAACAAATGCAGTTAAAGTCCGAGCAGCACTCACTGCCACAGCCGCAATTTCAATAAGTACAGACCACTCAAAGGCACTCAGGGCCAGCGACATACTGTCATAGCTTGCCCTTTTAATAGGAGTAATGAGAAGCAGGATAGAGTGGTCAACCTGCAGTGCAAAGTGTCACATCAACTCTCCTTTCTATAGTTTCTCTGGGTTGGCAGTGTACTATAACTGGACTAGTCCAAGGCAGAAACTGCTCCAATACAGCAGAAGTAAAATATCACAATAATTATAGGATATTAGGATAAAATCTGATTTGCTGAATGCATTGTAATGCATGTAATCATTAACTAACAGGTGTAATATATTTTTCATGGTGCAGGCGGTCCCATCTTCAGTCTATTCTTTTACTCCAAGCTAGTTTAGTCCATTAACAGCTTAGCCCCAGCAGGTGGTTGATTGAGTTAGCTCATTAGCAAAGTGTTGAGCAGGTACAACACATCCCTGGCAAACACAGTTCTAATTAACAAGTTCTAATGACCCCGATCCTTGTGCGCATGTGGAGCGTGCTCGGGTACGTTGTTGTATATGCGTGCACATGTGTGTACAAACATGTCATAGCTTGTTTGTCACTGAAGTGCCACGTCTACTGTACGAGGTCATTGTGTTTATCTGGAACTTGCCCCTCCTCTTCCCTCTTCTGTGGGTTTAGTGTCTGATGAAAGAAAGCATGCAGTGCCAGACACACAGTAGTTTTTCCTCTCGCTTTTTTTTTTATTTTTTTTTAGATTTTCTCATCCTGTTACTTTCTTTTCTCTTCTGGCACTTTCCATGACTTAAATAGAAAAGGTGAAATAATCCCTCACCTCCATTTGGACTGGAAAAAAATCCAGATGGGCTAGGCCACTGTTATCTTAGTGACAGACACACACACTCATACAAAGCAAATACAAACAGACACTCTCTTAATAAAAGCTGTGAAAAACTAGTAGCTCCACAGGGAGGAAGTGTGAGCTTTCAGTAGCAGGAATAAGCACTTAGCCTCTTGAGCACTATGAATTACACTCTGAGGCTCCGGATACACACACACACACACACACACACACACACACACACACACACACACACACACACACACACACACACACACACACACACACCTGTCTTGTCTGTCTGATCCCTGCTGATCTTACAACTGAGTAGTCTATTAACAGTGCATGCCTGATGAGAACATGGCAGATTTACAGCCTATAGCAGGTGAGCTGTATACAGCGGCACATGTTGCACTTCGCAGACTTCACAATCTATAGAACCAAAGATGGCAGACATGCTGAGCAGCCTGTGCATGCAAATGTATGTATATATACAAACATGTATTCCAAAGCTTCCTTGCCACAGCAGGTAGCTCCACGTGTTTCATTTGGCTGAATTTTAAACCAGATATGTTTCCTGACACAGTCTCAAAGGGCATTTCTGAAGCAACCTTATGTTAACTACTATACTATAGGAACCACAATACATCAGATACATAGAAACATTAAAAATAAATAATATAGTGATGTCTCAAACATGAGATGCAGGACTTTAAAAACCCTGTTTTTAAAAAAGGAGTAGTTTATGTGCCAGTTTCAGGTACACCACTGTTACACACTAAGCAAATCTGCTTGTCTTCATAGATAGACTTCTTAATATTAAATATAAACTTTACTCATGAACCAAAACTAAAAGTCATGCACTTATTATTTACTTATGTTTCTGGTAGTGAGCAATAATTACACTGCCTGTTACTAATGTAGCCATATCTGAGTGCAAAAATAAAAAATAAATGGGATCAACTATTCTGGACTAAGATTAACTTGATTCAATAGCCTGTACTGGCAAGTAATGTAATGCCAAATATATAAAGTTGTATTTTATTAAAAACAGGTTTTGTATTCCTCACACACACACACACACCCACCCACATGGTGGTTTGAGGCTGCCTATTACACTAACATGTTGCACAGAGACAGACACTGTGTCAGCCGTTGGTTCATTGGAGGACAGATGAAAATCACGCCACAGTCAGCCACAGACCTCACCACATTCATTACAATTACAGACAAAAATGTCCGGACTAAAACAGATAAGAACTCCAAATATTTTAAAAATTTGATTAGGATCACATACAGTACCATTCAGAGATATTTCAATAGCAGAGAACGGCCATAGGGGATGCATTTGGCTCAATTTGGCGGAATAATCACACAGCGTAAAGGGACGAGGAACATAATAGCAATGTTTTGGTTTTTTGGCTGAATTTTAAAACAGAAAGCACTGTCCCACCTGCTCAAATCCATTCTTCTGAAATTCTTCAAACCCAAATATGTCCAAGATCCCAATCTCCCAAGCAGGATCACTGGAACAAAGAAATGAATGTTACTTATTAAATAGCCACTTTTATTTTTCCCCGAGTCAACATGAGAAAAGTGTTGCTTATGTCACTAACGAGACATTTCATTCTATTGTGTGTGCGCGCGTGCGTGTGTGCGCATGTGTGTGCAATGAAATCTGAAAGGGGTGTGCCACGAGTGTGTGGTTGACAAATTTATTACATTCTGTGGCTGGTGTGTAAACAAGGCAGCTCACAAACACATTCCAGAAGATCTAGTGCAGGTTATCAGAGTGTGATAAGGCTTCACAACATCAACAACACCAAGGATCCTATGTCCTTCACCTGGGTGTGTGTGAACATAAGTTGTTTTTTGTGTGTATTTGAGGCCTCCATTAAAAAAAAGCCTTGGATGTGTCCTCCATCTCTAACCTGTTGTTCAATACACAGATTTTAGTCTACAAGTTTATTTAAATGTTTATCTCTGCTCTAAACTAAGGATTACTTTACAGTATTAGTGTTAGTCACTCCAGTTTACACAGATGAGTGATTGCTTTTGGAAATCTGTCATTTCAAAGGTTTTTATTGTGGTGTGTCGCGGAAACACATCTAGACACAGACACCACACACCACTCTATACCTGATGGTGTCATCTTGTCCCTGAAGGTAGTCGTTGATATTGTTGACCAGATAACTGAAGAGGCGCCCGTAGATGGCTTTGGCAAGCTGGTCCCTGTACTGCTCTGACATCTCTACTGTGTGGCGCCGAGTGATCACATCACCTGCACAAAGGCACAAAATACAGTTTCTGGTATTCGACAGATGGGGTTTTTACACTTTTCTTTCTTTAAAAGGTTAAATCTCCTTAGGGCCATGAATACTACTAGTGGTGCAACGGATTTGTAATCCGAACCGATCCCACTCCACGGTTCGGCACGCACATGATCCGAAGATTCGAAAAAGAAGGAAAAAAAGTATGCGTATGGTGGCGTGGTGGGTCTGTCAAGCGATAGTTATGGCCAGTGCTAGCGGTCCAAGTGGAGGAGCAGAGGAGTTTGCGGTATTTAAGCAGCCCTTTGCTGCCCAAGCCGACCGGGCTAAAGCTATTACAAAAGCTGTTGGGGTGTTTAGCTGCAGACGGGAGGCCGTATTCCATTGTGCAAAACAAGGGGTTTAAACTGTGATGCTTGAGCCACGCTATGATATCCCGTTGCGCGTCCGCTTTAGTGGCAAGATCGTTCCAAGCATGTATGAGCAGGAAAAGATTTAAGTTATGGCTGAACTGTCCCAGGCATCTTCTGTTGCCCTAACTACTACAAATGGGTGGAGCTCCAGGGCAACGGAAAGCTATGTGACCGTGACAGCTCATTATATCACAGCAGAGTGCGATATAATGAGTGGTGTATTATTGTAGGGTCTACCTTACAATATAAAGCGCCTTGAGGCGACTGTTGTTGTGATTTGGCGCTTTACAAATAAAATTGAATTGAATTGAATTGAGTGGTAGATACAAAGCCCTGTACTGCCCTATATTGTACCATAATTTTTTAATATTATTTATTAATAATTGCGTGGAATGAGTCTTGAGTTGAATGTTTTTAACAGGCAAAAAATACTTCAATAAGTAAATGTTAAAATTTTGTCTTTTTTCTTTTTTTGCTGATCCGAAAATTGATCCGATCCGTGACTTAAAACCGTGATCCGATCTGAACCGTGAGATTTTTGATCCGTTGCACCACTAAATACTACTTATCTCTCTATGCCCTCTCTCTTGAGGGCTCCAAAGACAGTCCCAGGATAGAAGAGATATACAGATTTTTGACATATTAACAGAAAACCCTTCAAATTTGACGCCTACATCAGGGATATTCTGTAAGGGGTATTTCCCAAGCATGGTCTGGGTCCATTTATCCCTTTGGGGGAAGGACCATTGTAAAGCCATAGTAAAGTTATTCTGGGTGATTATTTGATTGTGCGCTGAAGCATTTCCATCCTGATGAATATGGTCTCTTCAAGGATGACAATGCCCCTTATCCATATGGTACCACGGCTCACTGAAAGGTTGGATGAAAATAATGCGAATCATGAACACGAAAAGGCTGATAAAGCAATACCTTTGAAATACTGAACATCAGAGGTGAGGGCGGTGCTTAAGTCACTGGAGGATACCTGCAATAATCCAGCAACTGTTGCAAGGAAAAAAAAGAGAGAGGGAGCAAGGAAGAGGCAGAGTAAATGACAGTGACACAGTGACAGGTTAAAAAAGCATCAAAATAACGCCATTAAATGTTAACCGAGCATCAGAAAGATAGGGATGATAACATCCCAGAGCCCACTGCTCTGATGATGATATCACGCTGACAGCATAACAGCCTGAACTCGGCTAAAGCTCATTCCCGTTTAACTGATCGATGAAGCTGGCAGCAATTAGTCATCATTGGATTTCTGAGCAGAACCCATCAACAAGCAGCAAAAACAGGAGACAGCAACCCTTCGCTGACATCACTAGTCGTAACAATACATCTCCAAGGTAACAATGTCTCCTTCCCGATCAGGTGCTGATGTGATTTGTTTACATCAAACATGTGCTAGCTGCATAATGAGCGAATTAGACTGAGAGACAGGAAAATGAGGCTGTCCCTGATGACGGAGAAATCTGTACATGTACATTTTGTTTTCAGTGTGGATACCAAACAGGTAACTGCCTGGCCTTCAGCTATTGCTGGCAAGCTGCCAAGAAGACTACTCTAAGGGAGGATGAGGGAGGCGCTCTGACAGCAAGGTAAATAGAATGAGTTAGTGAGATCCACCCCTCCTCCATTGCCTAGTTCCACCTCCTCTAAGGGTGGAAATGTGGCCCTGGTGGTGGCATAAGCACTGACCTCTCTCCAGCAGCTGCAGGTCAGAAGGGAAGGCTGTGTCAGCATCTGTCAGTGCTGTGAAACGCAGGTCCCCGATATGGAGCACAGCAGAGAGCAGCGTAAATACTGAGTCAACCTCCTAGCAGCGAAAGAGAGAGAGAGAGAGAGACAGGAGAAAGTTGAGAGAATATGATATTAACTATAATCTTTAACTACTAATTAAAAATGGAACTATATGAAACGGTTATCAAATCCAACCTTTTTCAGAGGGACGTGAGTCTTTATTCGATGTCAACTTCATGATCCTAGTGATCCTTCTAACAAGCCCATGGAGCCAAAGCCTTATTAAGTTCAGTCCTCTTTGCCCCAGACCTCCAATTAATCTCACTTCTATAATTCAGTGGCCAGGTTCGCTCATTACCTTGATCCCTGGCGGTGAAGATAGTGTGGAATAAACGTGCTAGTTTTTTTATTTTAATGTATGCATAAATCAACAGCTTAAAAACGCTGCCCTTAAATTAAGCGCACATCCTGTTATGTCTGTGCTGTGTATCCTCTAGCTTCAGCCCCACTTCAAACAGTTTCATGCTGCACACCACACTCATTTTAAAACACAAACAATCTCTTTTCAGATCAGCATATCATCACCAGTTAAAAAGTAATCTCTATCCTTAACGAAGCGCCTGAAAATGTGTATCACATGACCATTTATACATGTAGGCAGTTGGCGTATGATCAAATATGGAATTTGACTGGATAGCGATCTGGCAGCATAGAAAAAAAGGTTAGCAATGTCTGTCATTTTCTCCCAAATGAGCGAACAACACAAACTGTCAATGCACGATTGTTTCCAAAAGTTTTAGCGTCTACCTGTCCAGCCTGAGGGCAATACCAACGTATTTTAGATTTAAAGCATCCATCTCTTGCTACTGTTATGAGTCACTCTCTGAATCACTCTCTGACTTTGAAAAATGCTGCTGATTGTCTGGACTGACTGGAGCAGCATGGAGATTTTGGAAATGATGCAGACACCTACATTCACTTCCAGTGTTCAGTCATTTCAGCATGCAAATCAAAGAAGAATACATTGCGTTAATTCACATGCACATTGTACAATAATTCCACCATGAGCTGTCAGTTCAGCATAGAGATGATAAACGGTAAGTAAAAGATGTTTATTTTACTGATGTATGCTTATGGTTAGGGTTAAAGTTACTGCTGGTCTCACAGCATATGGTTGTCTAACAAATATCGCTCACTTTGTGCTACACGTATGCCGATCTGACAATGTATGTTGATGTGACAGAACACCGTATTGAATCACGTCACAAAACTTAAGCCAAGAAGCACTTTAATTCTGTCTGTCTCACGTGAGCGCGCCTATACCACTGCTCAGCTGCTACTCGTGTGTTCACACGATCGTCCTCCAAGCAAAGAAATATCTGGTTTTACTTTCTGTTCTTCTTCTTTAGAGTCTTATATAAGCAAGCAACGTGTGACTCCTGTATATGCCAACAGATACTGAGTGTGCATGTATAGTCATGTATAGATATGTGTTTACAGGCATGTTAGTACACAGTGAGGTTGTTCCTGAAGCACTTGCCTTAATGGAAACCACTTTCATTTTAAAATGTTTTTATTTTAATTTAATTTAAACATACTAGAACATGTGTGGTTGTGGTTTGGAATGGAATCCTGGAGTTTTGAAATAATTTTGCTTTTTTTAATGTTTATTTTCTTTTAGCAGCAATGATAGAGCTGAGAGTATGGGTAATATTTGGGAGATATAAAAAAGACTGGCCTATACGCTGTTTTCATTATCTTTGTCTCTTTTTTGCTAACAAGCAAAATGCAAAATGCAAATAAACAGCACGAATATCAGGAAATTCAACAGTTATGATTCACAGGTCCTCCTAACTCGATTCACCCGCTTCTCTTCTCACCCTCTCTTCCTCTGTGCCCTTGAGTAGAGGACGCTTAATGGAATACCCCATTAAACAATGCACTGAATCTCTGAGAGGGGGATGTCTGAGTTTGAGGATGTGTGCTTGTGTACATGCGAATATGTCTGCGAGTGTACTCTTTCCAGGCAGGATATTGGAGCTGATATCTCTGAGATAAACAAGCATTAGTCTCTGTCTGACACTCTATACATGGAGAGACCCTTCCGCTTAGGGAGCAGAAGAAAGAGAGCAGGGGAGAGAAAAGGCGCTGCGGGGAGCGTTAATGACAGTTGACCTTTGGTTCTGGACTAGGAGCCATCCCCTGATGAGAGCTTAGACAGAGACCAATGGGGGGTCTATCACTTCCCCCCTACTACCCCACCCCTTCTTCTGTCCCTTGGTCCTTCGCTTATCCAGAGGACAGTAATGCCCTCTGATAATACCACTATCTATTGCTCTATCCCTCTGTCCCTTATGCCTTGTCTGTGACTGCTACTGAATTAAAAGGTGAGATGATGGTCACTCAGTGCTGATAGATGCTGACTGGAATCTAAGTATAGAACCTGATAATGAGCTGGGAGCACAGCTGGTGGTGGACAGGACGGACTGTACCAGTGACCACTGCACGCACTCTGTAAGCATAAATCAATGTCTCCTCGACTATTCAATTCTATTCAATCCAGGTTTATTTATATAGCGCCAAAACACAACAACAGTCATCTCAAGGTGCTTGATACTGTGAGGCAGAGACCCCACAATAGAAAACCCCAATGACCCTCTATTAACAAGCAGTTTGCAAAGGTGGAGAGGAAAAACTTGATTTTTATAAGAAGAAACCTCCGTCAGATACAGGCTCAGGGAGGGGCAGCCATCTGCTATGACAGAATGGGGTATGTTTGGTCACATACATTTCATGCTTTCTGTAGACAGATGCTTCATGAAATTTTTCAAGGAATTTAACTGCGAATACACAAATTCTTGGTGCTTGGCGGCCCTCTTTATCCCTCAATTCATTATTTCATGCAATCAAGAGAAGCTACCTGTATCTTTGTCATTATTTAACAGCAATAACAGGATATCTGTTTGAAATATTTCACCTTACAGATGAACCAAAGCCAGACGGTTAATTCTACTCGCAAAGTATGATAAACCGGAAGGTTCAGCCTACAGTTTTAGGAGTTCCATCGCCTGGTTTCAGGCAGCTGCAATCTCAGAAAAGAAAATCTGATGTAATATCTCATCAGTGACCTGTGTGGCTTGTGAATTCAAGGCCTGTGACACGACAACGTTTATTTCTCCCTGCTGTCAGTAACCTTTGGCTCAACACCGTGCTGTGCAGCTGTGCGAATCAATACCTGCTTGTTGAAGCTGAGGGCTCGCAGGGCTTGTTTGACTGCCGCAAGATGTTCTCTACTCTGGGTAGAGGCTGTAGCTACTGGAGGGTTCTCCCCTGGAAGTCTTCCGCTAATATACCTGCAGTACGGACGGAAAAACACAACCTATAGTGAAGGATACTCATAAAATAAAGCTATTTTTAATAAGTGACACATATTATCTTTATGGACAGGACACCATATATGCGTGTATTATATCAAGGCTTGTGTGAACTGTAGCTTGTGAGATCTAAATTTTTAGCAGCAACATAACCGACAGTCATTTTTACAACGTATTAAATCATTTAGTAATATTGAACATATAAGGCCCGTGACAGCCGCATACCTATGAGCCAAGACGTTGTTGAGGTAAAGTGCACTCTTCTCCTCAGCTGAAAGGCCCTCAGCCATCAAATAGAAGATTTTGAAGCTGTGTTGTTGAGCAGGCAGGTGGACTAGACGGGACTTCTCCAGCATATAGGTGTATACATGGGCTTAAACATTAAAATGTGATCATAATTCAGTAACAGGGGAGCCTAAATCACGTTTTAACAATGGCAGTTGTGAAAAATGTAAATCTGTGACCACTACTGAAAGACCAGTCGACAGGTATCAAATAAACTGGAGTAAAAGAAAAAAAGGTGATTCACATAAAAAAAAACAGACATATGGGATTTTGCTGCCCTCTGCTGGTGTGCAACTGATCTTGAAGAAAGTGGATTTAATAGTAGAGTATCTTAATCACAAATACAGTGGCTGAGAATGTGAAAACAATGGAAATTTACTCTGTTATTCTGACAATAATTTTAATATTCAAGAATAAATGTGTGGAACAAAAATGGTAAATCTTTTATTTTGTGTGAATCGAATCAGAACAGAGACATTCTGATTGAAGTTTTTTGTTTTGATACGTGCAACAGAGTCACGTCCAGCGCTATGGTTGCGTGAAATGCAGGTTACCTCTGAGTGGTGTCCTCCTCTTATCACAGTATTGGATCGTCAGCAGCTTGATAAAGCGGCTTGAGTTGCTGTTCCTCTGGGTCTTAGCGTGGCCAAAGGCTTCCAGTACACAGTTGACCTGCATTTCCCATCAATCATATGACATTATGGTCTCTTAGAATTCCTTTATTATCTATACATTTCTATTACTTACTTAAAGCCCTGCTTCCACTTTCTACCACTAGATGTCAGTGTACATCCATTATTTGAGCACTCAAAACAGCATGCTACCAGAATTATAAGAGCAAGCTGACCCAGATATTAACTGCATAACGATGACTTCATCCAAACCCAGGCTACATGCTGTTTTGTTACACATAGTTACATGACTGACAAACTAACTGGAAGACGGAGTGAGTGCAGCGCAGGTGCCTCACGTTTTAAACGCTTTCAACAAATCTGAACCACAGCAACTGGAAACACAACAAGAATCTGAATCCTTCACGAGGTGAAGGCTTTCGCCTTTCAGGACACTTAATTCCTGAACTTGCTTAGAAGCTTTTATGTTTCAGTAAAAAAAAAAAAAAACTTCAGTCCATATATGTTTTATGTCTATCTGTCTTATCTCTTCTTTGGCATTCTTAGCTGTAGCCTCTCCAGATTCACAAGAACATATCCTATTAAGGGCATGTGATCATTAGTGCTCTACAGTCATTTTTTTTTAACAATCCCTCTTCAGGCTGTAAGTGTTTATGATGCCATCAAACAGTTTATTAATGCGCAAATGGTTTATCTGACAAATGAAGAGCTAACAAGCAGAGAAGAAAAGACTACAGTACTGTGGTATGCTAATCCATACATTTATTATTTCCCCTGCCACAGCGACAGAGGAACAGTAGGATATATTCACACAGTTATGAGCACTGCTTCGCTGTGTGCTATGTTATTTTGGAGGAGTTTTTTTAATCACAGGGACTGCAGGAAAAAGAAGTAATAAGCACAGTGAGACATAAGCATCAGGAAAACGCACAAACATTAAGTTTGTCAGTGGATTAGTATTGCAGCATTTTGCCGTTGCGAATAACAAATGATACATGACTGCTTAGTCACACATGCAGCACATGGTCCTTAGTTATGACAGGCTGCAGGGCACCCAACCTGCTGACTGACTGAAGTGTAAAATAAAAGAAAAGCTTGTAGACAGATAAGTCCTAACTTACATGTTTCATTCTGGGCTCCAGCATAAAGCCTTTGGTGCTGGAGCGGGCTGTCAGGTGTCTCACTATGTGCTTGCATGCCTCTGTTTTTCCAGAGCCACTCTCGCCACTATGGAAACAAAGGGAGAGACAAAAGATGCAGATTTAAAGTAATTTATATCTCTGGTGGTACTTAAATTGTTTCACATGCCTTTGCCCTTACTGTTTCAAGTTCTAATGCTGCAGCATTTTATACTGCTTCAGCCTCAACTCTTCAATCTTCAGTACAATGAACATGCATTGCTGTGCTTACAAATCTATCTATCCATCAGTCTACAGAGCCGTGAAAAAGAATTTTCCCCCTTCCTGATTTCTTTGTACATTTGTTGCACTTAAATAATAATCTGAGTAAATGCAGGTTTTAAATTTTGATTTCATTTATTAAGGGGAAAACAAGTTATCCAATTATCCCCTACACATAGTTACTGGTTTTACCACCCTTGGCAGAAAAAATTGCAATCAAGCATCTGTAATAACTATCAGTGAGTCTTTGACATCCTTGTGGATTAATATTATTACTGTTTTTCAGGGCACAAGCTGATGGCTGGACGTACTCCTTCAGGGCTTTCTAGCAGAGAGCAGACTTTGTGGTTCCATCAATTACAGCAGGTCATCCAGTTCATGAAGCAGCAAAGCATCCCCAGATCATCACACTACCACCACCATGTTTGGATGATGTTCTTTTTATTAAATGCTGTTTGTTTTTTACTACTTTCATGTCTTCCATCCACAGAATATTTTCCAAAAATGTGAAAATATGTGAGACGAGCCTCCCATGAACTCTCCCATGGATGCCATTTTTGCCCAGTCTCTTTCTTATTGTTCATTTATGAAATCTTGACTGAGACAAGTGAGGCCTGCAGTTCTTTAGATGTTGTTCTTGTTCTTTTGTGACCTCCTGGATGAGTCGTTGATGCACTCTTAGAATAATTTTGTTAGGCTGTCTACTCCTGGGAAGGTTCGCTGCTGTTCCAGCTTCTCTCCATTTGTAAATAATGGCTCTCACCGTGTTTCACTGGAGTCCCAAAGCCTTAGAAATACCTTTGCAACTCTTTCCAGACTGATAGATGTCAATGACTGTTTCTCATCTGTCCTTGCGTTTCTTCAGATTGTGTCATTATGTGTTATTTTGAAATACATAATGAAAACAGAAAGAGTAATGGGAGCAACTTAAACTTTGTGATACACTGCTGTGTATGTGCCTTGGAAGACTACGTGTGACTTATTAGTCATCAAATTTCTACCTATTGACATCATCCCTTTAGGGATTCCCTCCCATTAAATTCATAATCTGTTCTTTCAGTAACGTTGCTCCACTGAGTGCCCCTTTTCGCACCACTAAGGCTACAACTTATCTGGCAGTGAGGTCCTGTTTTTAATTTTCTGTTGAGTGGATATTAAGTCTGACATAAGGTACCTCTACAGTACATGCACTGACACTCTCCGACATACAGAGAGTTGCGACCCACATATTAACACCAAGCAGATGGCTCGAGAAGGTCAGAAGCTTGTACTAATGACCGCAGTGTGCTGTATTACAGTTTGTCTATGTGTACGTGTGTCGCTTTATTTCCTACTAACAACCCTGCTGAGTGTTAAGTCCAACGCTCTTTTCGCTTGTCTTTTCATTTACCAGTTTTTATTAGATTTCAAGGGCATTTTGTTAGAACACTTGCCTCGGGGGATCTTGGAGACTGATTGCCAATAAATGTGTATAAGTGTGTCTGTGCTTCGGAGCGCGCCTGTGTGTACTTCAAGAAACGAGAAGAACCACAGTGAAACAGAAAGCTTGAACAAAAGCAAAACAAGGAGAAATGATAAAGGAAAGGACTGAGGGGACAAAGGATGCGTGTACATGTGAACAGTGCTAAGTTACCACGGATCCGTGTGTGGGGGGGGTGTGCATGTGAGTGAGATGGATAGCCTATGGCGAGGGTGCATTAAGTCTCTGCCAGATTGGTTACAACTCAGCGGGAGTGTCACTGGAGAGTCGGAACAGGATTTAATTGCAATCAGGGAGCTGCCTGAGTCCAGTCGAGGACAAAGAACAAGACGCCGCATTGCTCCCAGTAAACATACATCGTAGTGTGAACACTGAACAAGCCTACAGCTCAGCTCAGGCTGAGAGCTATTAACCTCTCAGGGAGTGCTAAACAGGTGCGTGGCAGAGGGGTGCATACAACAAGGTGGCCGCCTTAACTTTCACTCACTATTATTCCCGCAGTCATTCAACTTTAGGGACTTTTTATGTTACATTATCCTGAAGCAGACCATTCAGTGACTGTACAAATGAATGAGCAGCAGGTGTACCTCAAGATGAAACACTGCGGGCGTTTCTCCTGCTGCATCATGTGATAAGCTCTCTCTGCTGAGGAGAAGATGTGAGGCGGCAGAGAAGAGCAAAGGCGACCCGTGGAGCTCAGGTACAACTGACTGACCTGAGGAAGAGAAGATGTTACGTAAAACGGACACAAACATGGCCTAGCTAAGAGATAAGGATTCAGTTTCACCAAAAGAGAGAAACCATACTGGGTATCACCTTCTGTGTGTGACTGTAATTGTGTATCAACTTCACAAAGAAGCGGTCTTTTACCATCCTGTTTAAGTCATTAGAATCTGTAGTTTTACACTACAATAATATTTATCAAAACCAAAATGAAAAATTGAAAAAAAATCCAAGAGGGATAAATAAGAAAACTTGTCTCTGAGAATATCTGTCCTATTAAACTGCGAGCCGACTGTAATGTCACAATGTGTGCCCTGTGCCAATGTTAGTGGCTGTGGCAAAGGGGGATGGTTTTTGGACCACCAGACCAGAGGAGGTGACAGACGGCCAGCAGATCACACATGTTGTGACATATGTCCTTCTTACACTAGCTCCTCCCTGCCCCCTCACATCCTCTCAGCTGGGTATAGATGCCTGGAGTGAATCCAGACAGAGGCAGGAACGGGACAGCCAGAGAGGGGCTTGGCTTCATTCTGTCAGGGTAGCAGAAGATCCATGAAACCCCTCCTGGGATCCTCATGGGCAAGCCTCTACCTGCCAAAAAGTGAGCTATTTCAAAATGAGCTAAGTGCTATTTAAAATAAACCAAAACCCTCTTTATTATGATTGGGCTCACATGTTAATAAAGAACTAAAGACCCGTTACTGACAGGCTTCTCTACTGGTTTATCGTAAATATGCTTTTTTTAACGTGAGAGGTATGTGTGTGCCTGAGTGCTTCTCTCTTCCGTGGCTGATGCAGAGTCAGCCTTACGCAGGGTAACTGACAGGAAGACTGCATTATTTATCAACTACAAGGTCCATTTCATCTGCTTATTCCCTGCTTATTGTACCGCATACATGCCCTGTTTATCATAAACTTCCATAAGCATAGTATGTAGTTTGTCAAATATAAAGCCATGAATTTCAAGCGTGAGGCCAAATATGTGCACATACCTGTAAGGTCAGTCAAATGCATTCTTACCAAAGTGGAATAGATGGGCAGCTCCTTGTTTGGATTGACCAGCAGAAGGATGTGGCCAATGTAAGTCTAGAAAAGAGCAGAAAATACACCTAAGTCATCTGCACTAAAGCAACAAGTTCATTCAGTGTTATAAAATATATCTTTGATGGACCATTTTGACACAAATAGGCTGACACCGCTTAAAATTACTCTCAACTAGAGATGGCACGATACCACTTTTTTATGTCCGATACCGATACCGATATCATAAATTTGGATATCTGCCGATACCGATATGAATCAGATATAGTGTATTTTTTAATCAATAAAACGTTTTTTTAATATCTTGCTGCATTTTGTATAAGTTTACACTCAAGTTTAAATAAATAACAACACTAAAGCTATTCTGTTATACCTGTATGTAAAAAATACACTGCGCCCAAAATATTTCATAGTTCAGCAAAACCAATCAATCTAATAAACTTAAACCTACTCCATCCTCCCTATTCTGGTATTTTAAAGAGTACTTAGCAGAAATATTAAGCAACCTAACTAATAGGGTTGCAAACTCCCAGCAAAAAAAAATTGGGAACCACCCTCCACCTCATGATGCTTAATCGATGTAATCAAATTTAATTTGATGCAGGGGGAAAAATGCACAGAAATAAATTATTTTTCAAGAATAATTAAATAGATTCAACATCTTTCTTCAACAGAATTGCAGACTGCACAGATGGTATCTTCCCAAAGGAAAAAGTAGTATAGCTTACTAGGGTATATTAGACTTAACAGTTACTATATACAGTAATGGACAACTATATATTTTACATCAGATTAAAACTTTGGGTGTAAGATTCAGATAATTATTTATTAAAAGCTAGACATTTTAAATGAGAATAAGAAAGACAAGTATGTCTTTGTGCCCCCTTTTCCCTGTTCATGCCCTATCGGCCCCCCTGGCTAAACTTTGCTAGATCCGCCCCTGCACAGTTACCAGCTACGTAGAAAAAGATCCTGGTGTAGAAAGTAATATTAAATAAATTCTAACAACAGCTTATCAAGCTTAATAGTGCTGCTGTTGTTCAACCGCTGGTTTCCTCTTTCTGGTGCAAAGTGGGCCAAAAACTAAGAAGAGAGACGGACTCGCGACAGAAAAGCCGATCAGCTGATCATTAAGCAGTTTCACGATTGAAGTAGCAGCAGGAGAGAGAGAGAGAGAGAGAGAGAGGGGCAGTCGCTCCATATATCGGTTGTTAAGCTTAACACTGAAATGCTTTACAAACATTCAGAGATGAACTTACATACTTGCTTTACTTCTCTCTGGGATAACTTCCTCGGAGATGAAATGCTGGTTTGGTAGCGAAGCTACAAATACACACAGCCGCTCTATCACGTGATGCATACTGCTGCTACGTGCTAGGTTATGAGCCGAGTTACGCCGTGTAGCAAGTTTTGTGAGGTGCTTTTTTGATATTTAATGGCTCGGATTACATTTTTTATTTCTCGCCGATATCCGATCCAGTAATTTGGGTCAGTATCGGACCGATACGTAATATCGGATCGGTCCATCTCTACTCTCAACCTGCCTAAAGCCAACACTGACCTAGAAATAAAAGTGCTGTCCCACTCTGTCCTTACCAGCTACATTAACTGTGTGGGCATTTTCCATTGCTATAAGGTAATGTTAATGTCGTGGAAGAGAAAGGTCAAGCAGGGACCTCCAGCAATAACCCCCGTAATGACCTTTTTCTAATAAAGACAACAAATCTGTCCTCTCACAGGCAAACCCTGAAGCTATCTAGATAAAAAAAACACCAGCTCCAAATTTCTGACCCCTTCCACTAAACTGCTAACCCTCTGTTCCAGACAAAGAGTCCTGGAGGCTGTTTGAAAGCTTAGACTCTGTTGTTCCCTAATAGAGTACGGGCTAACATTGTGTAACATGCTGCTCTGACCTAAGAACATGGCTTCAGTTTAATGACTTGAACACATTCCCAATTCTTGAAGACACAGAGCAAAATTTACAATATGTTCTTCATGTGTTTTTTCATTAAGTGTTTAAAACTTTCTATAGTTTTTTTTTTTTTTTACCAGCTAACTCTGTTGTTTAATCTCATGACTTGCTTGTCAATAATCAGAGTCTTCTGTTCTGTATTTCTTCAGTTCCTTGCCACTCTCATCGGGGGTTTAGCGGTGGAATGGCAGAAGGCAGTGACAGCTCATCAAAGCCCCATCTCTGACCACCCTGCTAGGCACATATGGAGCCCTCGGTGCCTTTGTTCTTGCCTTCATCGTATCTCGGCTGGTTTCACCTTCTTTCTAAAAACTCAAACTACTTCGCACATAATATCAAGTGCATACGGACGAAATATAATAAACGGGAATAAAACGTCTCTTATTTTTCTCATCGACGTCTTGTTGCAAACTTTATGTTCAAAGCCAGTCAAGCTAGCGTTTCCTTTTTTGAGGGGTTTAAGAATATCTTAGTTGCATATAAAAAGAAACACAATGAATGACTGTTTCTTGTGCAACTCTACAATATTAACATAGGTATGCTCCCATATTATTGTGATAGTTGCACATTTCAGTGTCTTCATTTACATCTAGGGCACCTCCTGTACCCAGCTTTCAATATTCTGAATTCCAATCGTTTCTCTTTTCTTCATCCACCGCTTGCACTGCTTTTCACTGTCATCTCCTCATCCTCGTCTCCCGCTGTGACTAACCCTAATGTCTGTGGCCCATCTGGGTTTTGATAATAACAGACTATCACTGCCTCTTCACAGAGAAGAGAGCGCACTGATAGCTCCACATTGATCTGGTTCCAGTCTTTATAGAGCTCCATCCCTGTGGAGCTGGAGTGGAGTTTTAAAGGAAAGGGCTATAAAACAGACATACAAAATGGACCAATTGTTGGAGATGAAGGCATTTTACTTCTAATTTTTTTTCTCCCAATCGACCTAAATGGTATCGATTTCGCAGTTGTCATGTGTCTCAGTATGTGTGTTGGAATAGGATACGACACTTACACCCACAAAGAGCCGGAACAGATAAGGGAAATGATTTAGCTTAAAAATTAAAGTCTCATGTATAGATTACTGAAACACCTGATTGTGTCGAATGTTATTGTGTAGTACTGTGCAAAAGTCTTAAGCAACTCCTCATTTCTTTATATTTTGCTTCGAAGGAGCCAGATATTCTTGTAATGTCTTCAAGTGATCTGGAACAATAGTTCTCTGAAGGTTTTTCAGAGTTTTTCTTTTGACATTAGCCAGCTTTTTCCACTTGTTTTCATTCCATTTTCAGATTAATATCTATATTACGAAGTGTCAGTCCTAAAAAAACAATCTACAACCGATGCAAAGTGTCTGAAAGTCTGAACCTATTTCCCATTTTCAATGCAAAATATAAGGAAATGAGAGGTGGCTCAAGAACTGTGTTTATTATTTAAAGATAAAATTTTAGATCATTTAAACTCTACTGATCATTCCCCACTTTTAAGCATTTAAAACAGAAGTAAAAGTGCATTTGTAGGTCCAAATTTATAAACTGTGAATTCAAATGAATTTACCAGTCCTGTATACTGGTGTCACAGCATTAAGATGGTATAGTTGGTTGTCCTTTGTTTTATGCAGTCAGCACAGTAAATCAAAACCGTTCACTTCAACGTTTTAGCAGTTTTTGACTGTTAGACATTGACTGTAGAAAACGGAGGTCTACAGAAAATATTGTCATGCTTTGACTATACAGCAATATTTGTTGGTTTTGTTCTTCTCTGAATTTGTAAAAATGAATACAGAATATAAAAAACATAATCTACATTATAGTGTTCAGAATCTGTGATGCACTGTGCGTGGTGTTTATATGTGTTACTGTACAGGGAAGGTGACTGTAGAGCCCATGGGTATAAAGAATGAGTGATGTGATCCAAACACCTAGAAAATTACCAGGTATAAAACACACTCCATAACAAATAAACAACTAGATGTCATTGTTATGCCCATGAGAGCATGTGTTTGTCAGTGCTCTCTGTGTGCTCTGGGCTCTAATGAATGTTTAATGTTGAATGGAATTCATTCTTAAGTAGCACAAGGCCAGCCGAGTCTTACGTAGATTTGGTCGTTGCCAAAACGTTTCTGCATCTCGTAGAGGAGGCTGCTGTCAGTCAGCTCACTGAGGGACGCCAGATCGTCATTGGGTGCCGGAGGCATCAGTTTCACCTGAAGAAAATACACTTAGTTTAATGCAAACTCTCACAGTGGTCTCAGAAAGGATGAAAGGGCTGAAAAGATAACTTGAGGATTTACAATGGCCTTGGGTCTCAAATGCTTAATTTTGAAGCTATCTATTCTTAAAATGGTGTGAATAGACAACAGAGAGGATGGATAATGTTTGAAATGTATTTATTTGTGACTGTTTTATTTGAAATTTGAAAAGAAAAGCATAATTTGACACATGCAACGTAATGATGTCAAATTTCAGAGTTTTGTAAACAACATGCAAGTAAACCCTGTGTTTAATATAACCATGCACAAGTCTGTATGCTTTATTTGTTTATATTTTTCTTCTCCTTCAGGACAAATAAACTGTCTTTATGGAACTTTCTTTCTTCTGTCTTGCGTAAACCCCTCTGGACTTTTTGGGATTTTCTGTGTACTTTCTGTATTACTCTGATTTTTGCAGCATGTAAGATTACAAGGTACCTGCTCCAGTTTGCTGGCTCCAGAGCCAAAGGGGCTATCTAGGCCATTATCCTGAGAGGGTTGTCGCCTCAGTGCTCCAGCTGCCTCTCTGAACATGGCACATTTCTCCAGCAGACTGTCCCGCTTAGCGATTGGGATACCCAGGGGGTTCCTGTATAGGGTGGCATAGAAGATGGTTAGGCAATAAGGTGAACTAGAGCAAAAGAGAAAAAAAAGGTTTATAATATGTGACAATTTTTGTGATTTTGAAAAATGTGAACCCACAAGTTCTTGACAGGGGTGTTGAGGTCATGTGAACCACTATCATAGCGCTGGTCAGTGGAGGGCAGAGGAGCAGAGGGGTCCTTCAGCCTCTGCTGCCAGCTCTCTTCTGCATTCAGCAGCATATCTGCTATGGGCTCTGACACTGCAATATCTAATGACATGAAATAAAATATGAGATAAATTATTAGGAATCTGAAATTCACAGAGGCATGTTTAATTCGATAGAGATACAAATTTTAAAATGTCAGATTTGTACGCTCTAGTTCTATCATCTAAAGACACTGAGAGTGTAATGATGTTGTTCAAAAGACTGTAAGGGTCACACCACTCCACAGGTACACCTTTTTGTTCTCTTCCCAAGCTTAAACCTCCTTTAAAATTTGTGCGAATGAGTGTTCACTGGTGGAGAATACACTCTGTGGATCAATGCAACCGTGCTTCAGATGAAGGAGTTAAGATCGTTTTTTGTAATGAGGTCTAAGAGGGCACGAGGGATTGGAATGGCTTGAAGCTGTCTTTTTATTTCTGTGTAGGCACTCATCTCTTGTTCTGACTTTCTTTCGTCATTTGGAGGGGTGTGGGGCTCTGGACTCTGAGTCTCATTCTCTAAGGGCTTGTCTCACTTCTTTTCTAAGACTGCATGCTAGAAGGGGTATCGACTAAGACCCAAGTGAGGCAGTCAGAGTAGTGATTACACCATGGGAGTAAGTGGTAAGAGGCAGAAATGACATTTTATCCCACAATTTAGCGGTTAGGAGGTAAATCCAAAGTCCCCATACAAAAAACATATCATCACTGCGACACAACGAACTATTAAGATTTCTAAACACGCTCACAGGATAGTATCCCAGTGGTTCTTTGCTCTTCAACAGCATTAGTAACATTGATCTGGATCATTAGCCAGTAATGGCTTCAACTCTAAAATTACAGGTTTTTTAATGTAAGGCCTCAATCTCACAGGCCCAAAGGCCGGTTAGCGATCTCCTGACAAAAATTCTTATTCCCCAACCAGTTGGCAAGTGGTTGCTAGTAGTGGCTGACTCTCACTGGGTGAAATCGGAAATATGGGTCCTGCATCCAACACCTCATTGTGATTGCTTGGTAACATGCTTGCATATGGAAACATTCACTATTTACTCTTTGAAATAGTGGGAGGGAAACCAGAAATGGAGAAAATCCATCTTCAAAATAAAAGTTGAACCTCACAGCCATAACCAACACATTTAGAAAAGTACAACTTTTACTTTGAAGGTGAATGTTGTCCGTTTCCAGTTTGCACCCCACTTTTCACACAGAAAGCCAACATCTTCCATGCGCACTACTGGCGACTGAGTCAAACCACTGTTCGATGGTTGCCAACAGGCCTGTTTGACTGAGGCCTAAGCGCTGACAGCGAGCTGTTCATTCAACAGGGTGAGATTTGGATTCCAGGACACAACTTCAAGAGCAAACGTCAAAACATTCCTTCATAGGAAAGAACAGATGTAACATGACAACAAAATTCATCAGATTTTGGTGAGCTAGACGACCATAGCAAATGAGTCGCAGCGTTTTCAAGCTCGTCATTAAACCACTGCGTGACGCCTCTTCCCCTGTGGATGGAGAACTGTCACCCAGGAAATGTTCACTTCTATAGTAGTGAACCAAATGTGCTCAACGGTTAATTGTCTCTGTTGATTCTATTATTACTGCAGCATGCTAACACCCAATTATTCTTTTAGTGCTGAAAAGACAAAAATGTGTTTGTGTTTAGCACAGGGTGTTATTGTTTTCTTTTTGTGCATGCCTCTTTGTTTTATATCATCACAGTGACTGTTAATGCTTTTGAATGGGCTGAGTTGAATAAGACAAAATTTATACCCCTACTTCTTTTCGCATCATTACCTCCCACTCTCTCAAATGTGTTTGCCCATTCCCGCTGCCATGTCTGTGTGTGTTTCTAGGCACACATGTATATTTGTGTGAAATACATTACCGTAGGGCTTGTCTTGGTTGCAGTTCAGCAGAGTCGGGTTCGCGCCATGCCTTAGGAGCTGGCTAACAATGCTTATCTGTAAGAGATGGGACAAACAACCATTTTCCATTAAAACCTAGAAAAACATGTCATTGCAGATCTGTACATCCTCCTGTACAAGGTCGCGGGAGATGAGGCGGTTATACCTACATTTATATTTACCGTGAAGAGAAGAGTGGGTATGCAAATGTAGTACGGTTTACCGAAACACAGACTTAGAATTTCAAGCAACTCGCAGATGTTACACACGGCATATGTCACACATCACAAGTCTATACAAGTGTTGCCTCTGACCGAAGAGCTCCTTTAATAATGAGCCCATCTCCCATTACATGTCACAGTGAAAGAACCCCATAGCTGTCTACTATCATTTCTGCACAGAGCGACTGTCTCTTTCACCACCCTTTGCTCACAAAGTGTGATGCACAGCTTGATATGGATAAAGTATTTTGGATTAGTATACAGCAGGTATTTTTAGTGGGATTCAAATTACACAAAATATTTAAATGTTCCAATTCCAAAAAAACTTGGGATGCTGTGTAAAATACAAATAAAAACAGAATGATTTATAAGACTCATAAACCCACAGATAGATAATAGAGGCTTAGAATAATATCAAATGTGAGAAAATGTAAAGCCTTTAAATGAGCTTTGGCCCAGAGAAGACATCAGTGTTTCTGAATCACGCTCACATTTGGTTTCTTCTTCGCAATGATAGGGCTTTAACCTGCATTTGTGGATAGCACTTTGAACAGTGTTCACAGACTGTTCCTGAAGCCCTGAGATTTCCATTACAGAATCGTGCCTGTTTTTAATGCTGTGCAGTCTGAGGGGCTGAAGATCACGGGCATCCAATACTGATTTACAGCCTTGTTCCTTGCACCCAGAGCTTTCTCCAAATCCTCTAAATCCTCTGATGATATTATGTACTGTAGATTATGAGATATTCATGAGACAATTATGAGTCTCTACAATTTTACATTGAGGAACATTACTCTGAAATTGTTCCACAATTTGAAGACACATTTTTTATTGATCTGTGAATGTCTTCCCATTTTGCTCTTCTGTACATTTTGCACAGTGTTGAAACTTTTAGACCTCTACTTTGTAAAGAAAAGAAAAGAAATCAATAACAAGGCCCTCCATAGATTTTACACATCAAGGTTAGTTTTGTAAGCTTATAAATGCAGTTGTGTTTTGTTTCCTGCAAGGCCAGAGGAGGTTTCCAAGTCTGGGGATTGTCCTGGGAACAACAATGTGGAAAGAGTCTGACAAATGACACAATCAAATTGCGATGTACCAAAGGTCAGGATATCTTGGTCTCTGGAGTGCTGATGTTTGTCATTTTATTCAATACTACTGCCCAACTTCATGCATCTCCAATACCAAATGTACCGACATACTTTTCTGTAAGTCACAGTTCACATTTCAGATTCTTTGAAGTACTGCATAGCAACAAGGCATCATCAAAGTACATGGGGGAGTGACTCAGCACATTCTGTAGACTTGCTCTGACCCATGTCAACAGCTGTTCAGCAATCAGTTTACAGCGTCTCTACTGTACACAAATGCCGTCAGCGACACTCACACTCTATAAATACTGACAGCTCGTCAGCAGCACCACGAGATCTGAACTCCTGAGTGGGTCAAAGATTAAAGGAGCACTACGAAATGGCTATCAGTACACGGCGGTTCAGCAGGGACAAGGCAAACTCAGTGGTGATGTAGATTCCCACAGACAGAGTAGTTTTGGGGAAAAGCCCAAATGTCCCTTTAATATTTGTCACACATTGCAAAACCTGACATTAACATTAAAGTCCTTCAGAAAAATGAACCTGTAATATAAAATCATGCTGCTGCTATATTTCCACAGCCTTCACGTGTAACTTCATTATAAAACTGAATAAATTAATCCAAATCCCTGCAGCGCCGCATTTTAATACCCTGTCACTTAGTTGCAAAACCCAACACAAAAGTATTTAAAAATTTCTCCCTCGAGAGAACACAAGTTGAAAAGCCCTGAGTCAAATCAGGGAAACCAAGAGCCAGGGTCTAACTTATCACAAGACCGAGAGAGGTAAGCTTAATTAGCTACAGTAATAAGGTCATACATCTTCTTAAAGGGTCAGTCTAGTGTGAATACCACACTCCACATGGGGTTTTTAGGTCTAATGCACCGGTCGGTGTTACAGTTTCCATCGAGTTTTTACAAAGAAATCGTCTGCTTTGGTCTCGTGTCAGAAGAACTTCTTACTAGTAGAACTAACGATTTACTTAGCTGGATACTTGCACACATTTGCAGCCATAAAGTCTCGTCCCAGCCACACTAACCAGTATAAGAAGAAGACAACAGAAGGTAAATGTTAAGCAGGCTCTGGGAGTAGTTTGTATGCAGGAAAGAAAGCACTGGCACCAGTAAAGAGCTGATGGCTAAGGATATTACGCACTGCGAGGGAAACCTAATCGATTTTCCAATCCTCCACACTGCCACTCTTAAGTCAAATATACTTACATATTACATAGAACACTCACAAACACACACAGCATGGCTTTTGTAAAAACAAAGACATGGAAGAAGGTTAAAATTCAATTTAAAAAAAGAATTATGTGGAGTTATACATTTAAGCTTACTGAATAGCTATAATCTGATCATGAAGCAACTACAGAGAGGGATTCAGTAAGAGGGGAGAGAGAAAACTAAATCAGAAGATCCTTGTGAATGAAACTGGGAAAGGCTAAAAGGCACAGCGATAAAGAAAATGTTTTTTAAAACACACAGGAAAAAAACATAGCGTGAGAACAGATAAACCAAAGACAGAACGACTCAACACACCAAATGAATAAATTCTCTTTGTCAGCAGCCAAGCACACAGCCCAGAATGTAATTAAATAACTAGTTGGGTCAGCAAGATCTGAATGTGATCAGTCTCCTCTCTTCAAAGCTGGAACCCTCCCAAACCAGCAGATCCTATTCCCTTCCTGTTCCACCATCTCATCTGGAAATCAATCTCCTCTCTTCTGAGAGAAGCCATTAAACTGCTAATCTAGAGTGCTGTATGCATTTGTTGTAACAAATTCATACACAGAGTCCTCCTGTGTGCCTGTTTCTGATCGACTGAACGAAGAAGAACAGCTTATCAGAGTGTGTAAAAGGTAACGGGAGGCGCGCTTCTCTCTGGAATAATCTATCACAAATTTTTCTCATCTTTTCATTACTGAGTTTAACTTAGGGGACTATTTAATCAACGTCCATAACATGCTGGCTTTCTGTGCAGCTGTGGGTTACCTGTCCATATTTAGCAGCCAGGTGGAGAGGGGTCCAAAAGTTGTTGTCAGCAGGATGAGGATCTGCTCCGCTCTGCAGTAGCACAGACACCACTTCTCTGTAACCACTCGCACATGCAATGTGGAGCTTCAGAGAGAGAGAGAGCAGCAAAGAGAAATTGTAAGTCGAAGTGCAACAGAAAGCTTTTACATCCTAACACATATGTGCTTTTACATACCAGAGTAATTCCTTCTTCATTGGGCTGATTGAGGCTTCCCCCTGAGGCTACAAGCTGTCTAACATCAGAGAGCATGGTGCTGGGTCTCTGAATCTTCATGGCATGCATGGATGACACATCCACACCTAAAAAACACACCACCATAACTGAGAAACTTGTGTTACAGTAAGTCTTTTGTTGGCATGCTTAAAGGAATAGTTCCAAATAATCTGACTCATTATCTTGCAAAGAATTGAACGGGAATGTTGATAAAACTCATATTTCAGTGGATAACGCTGGAACCAGGAAATGGTTAACTCAGCATTGCATGAAGGTTGAAGCAGCTAACGCAACAAAGGGGAAAAGCCTACATCTCACTGACAAATGCACTGTAAGCTAGTTTCCCAGACATGCCTTGCCCTAGACTAAGAGAAATATTCAGTAAAGCTCTTGGCTGACAAAAGGTTTGAGTCTACAGCTAAGCTTGTCTGGAAAGAGCCATTACTTGTTTTACTTATTCTGTGCAAAAATGTTAACATAAAAGAAACATTTTTGATGTAGTTTGATCCCAGACAATTTTTGACCTTTTAACTGCAGCAATAAATCAAAGCCAGATACATATTCTTTTAAACTTACTAGACTAAACTTCTTAAAACAAAGTGGTTTACTGACTTTTGCAGTCTAAAGGAATGAGCTACAACCAAGTGCCCACTCCTGCAGAGCTAAACTGTTTACGGGACTAAATCTGAGATTCACGCGTTGTTTTATATTAGCAGTTGTGAACGACATCATATAAGGAGAGAGCTGGCCGTGCGCTCAACAATGAAAATTAAAATACCGACACTTGCTCCACCCTGTGACCTCTGTAACCAGGCCATCAAAGACAAACAGAGGTTTACAAGAGCATCTATCCCAAACAATGAAGATCTATGTATCTTTTCATAATTACATACACACTGCACACCTTACTTTGGTTGCTGTAATAATGTAGATTGATTGTCAGTCAATCTATATTTCAGTGCGATAAGCTTGAGGGCACTAACTAATAGGACTTTTCCAAACAGCCGTGATTAAATCAGGTAATCAATAGGACTGTGTTTGCAAACAAATTAGAGCCTCTGGGTGTGGAGGCCTTTAAGACATACTGATAATAAAAAAAATCCACAGCTTGCCAGAAACTGTGGGAATCCAGTGGTGGATTAAACCGTCAGTGACTTAACGAGAACAGTGAGAATGAGCTAGACGATTTTTAAAGAAACCGATGGCATGGCGGAGTACAAAAAATATCCTCATGCAGACACACACGGAAAGTCTGTCGTTCTCCTATAACCACGCAAACTTGATAGGGTGAGAGCGCATGCAGCCAGGTTGCTATAGCAACAGAGGCTGAGCGAGGCTGTGTGAGAAAAAGTATGTTTTATGGTGGCAAAACCAAATGCGATTGGGCGGTGTGGTGTGGTGGATGGGTGGTAGTGGGTTGGGTTGACGGGGGAGGGTCAGAGGTGCTGCAGGTTGGCGCGGGGGGCGGGGGGAGATCACCACAGGGGCTGACAGACAGAAGCAGACTCAAAAGACTCAGAGGCTGGATGTGCGCCCATGTGCAGGGTGGTCTGAGCTCGATGAGTTCGCCGTCTCCACTCACAAGCTTGCATTTGTCATGTTATTCAGCGCAGGCTCATGTGTGGCAGATGGGTGAGGGAAAACCCTCAATCATTGTCATCATCTGTTTCTATCCAGCTTTGTCAGCATGATTCCTGTTCTTCGTTCTCTGCATGTCTCTCGATATTTTTTTCTATATATTTTCTTCTCCTTCTGCCCTCATGCGTCTCTGCCTATACCGCTTTCCTCTCCCTGCGCCTCTATCTCTTTCATTTCCTACTTTGCTGTTAACCTTCACCTTTTTTAAGAGACTAGTGTCCCATTCACGATATACCACAATTATGCCTGTGGGTGTGCCTCACCTTCATGCACAAGTACACACATAGAGCAACTCATGTTTAGCTGCAGGTATGACATAACATCCAAATACGTCCAAAGCAAGACAAATGTAGTCATTAGGATTTCTTTTTCTCTTTGAAAAAAGGGTGTGACATAACGGGAGTGAGCCACTGGATTTGTTTGGGAAGAGTTAACACACATTAAATACCAACTTTACCGTTTTCCTCCAAGTGTTTTCGGAGGATGTAGCTGGTCTCCGTCCCCTCAATGGCGTAGTCCAGAGGAATGTTTCCATTGATGTCCTGAAGCAAAACGTTCACTCCAGCCTTCCAAACGCAGGACAGAAAAAAGACAAGAAAAAGAATTTACAAACTCTGTTTAAGCATGTACCCTGAGCCATTCATCAGACTTGAAGAGATGATAAATTGGGAGTAATTATCTTGGCTTCCCAGAGGGATATACCTGAGCAGCGCCATGGAGATGCTAACAGACAATACACTGAATTAAAGGCATTATTAAATCACTGCCTGGGGGAGCAGTAAAAAGTGGGTGCATTGGTTAACACTGCCTGGGATCACACAGGTCAGTGTGTGTGTGTGTGACAAGATTAATATGTGTTCATTCAACAGGGATGCTGCCAGAGCATACGATAACACAAGATGCCTCCCTCTGGAACCTTTAATGATTGCCTGATGACAGTCGTCAACAATCAGTGTTCACTCTATGGTTTATTGTTTCTCTTGAAAGGAAATTCCCCACCAAAAATGCACCTCTTAACCTGTAAACCACAAAGGTGTGCAAGCTGAGCAATATGTACTCTAGTTACAGTGACGCTGACAGGGCCTTCCCGCTGTCTTCTTTTCTTTTTTTTTTAGTAATTGCCAGTTGTCAGCATCCAACCATAAAATGCTTCCTGCTGTTTGACTAAAACATAAAAAAGCAAGTCAATGTAGCTCTCATAGAAGGACGAGGTTTGACAATAGGGATGAGAGACTCTAACTGACGGTCCTTGTTTAATATTTATAGTTAATAGATTTCTAACGACCTGTTTGGAGTGTGGCAAAGAGATTTATGGCCTAGTCCTCAGGCAGGCAGCGATGGAGGGGCTGGGGAAAGAAAAGAAAACTGAAAATGCAAAGAGGGAGCAAGCTGACTGAACTGCACGAAGGCTGTTAACCTTAGTGCTCTGAAAACCAATCAGCAAAATCATGAGAAAAAACAAACTTCGAAATAAACTTTATCTGTCCAGTTGTCTTACAAATAACAGACGTATTTTATTAAAAGAAATAAATAAAATGAAAAGGGAACATTTCTGATTCAGGGACACTGAATTCAGTTTTGACTGATCTGAAAATGTGTTCCAGTGAGATCCACAGCTTCATTGTGCATCCATCTGTGCTATCCAGTGGGAGCTCTTTTTGCTCACTTATGAGGGTGAGCTGGGGGTTAACAAAGAGAATTAATTAACATTAACTATCAGCTGGTGCTTCATGACTATTCATGAAAAAAAAAGCCTTATCACAATGTGAAACACAGCTTGAGAAGAGCAAGATATGAGATGATGACGAGTAAGTCAGAGTGGGAGTGCGCATTAAGGGGGCACAATTATCCCCCCTCTGCCAAACCCACACCGCAACTACACAAACACACACTCCACCCTCACTCCCTCAAACACTTATGGTGCTTTGCACCCAGTGGTAATCTGCAAAACGTCCTAATAAACCTGAAAGGAGTTCTCATGGTGCCTCTCTTAGCATGCATGTGAGTATTACACAGTGGGAAGAGAAGAAGTGTGCTAATCCACACGTTTACCATCAAGATTCAGTAACGGTAAATAGATGTGCGGCAGAATGAAGTTATTACCTGACAGACAGATACATTATGTCCTCTCTAAACATCCACACCTATACACCTCTACAAAAAGCATCCGGAAAAAACATTCAAACATATAGAATATGAGAATAGAATAGAATAGCCCTTTACTGTCACTGTACATGTACAACAAAATTGTGGAAATATGTTGCTGCCCATTCTGAGAAGGTTAAAACTGCACAAGCAGGACATAATCCTGCACCTGATACTGTTATAAGACAGGGCTTTTCATCCGAGAGTGAAACAATCACAAGAAGGAAATCAGCAGAGAAACTCATTGTATGAATGTAAAAATGCTGGTTTAGCTGTACAAGTTCTAACAATAACAACCAACTGTCATTTAGGAACAAAAAAAGGTATTATGGCACACAGACCTCAGCCAACAGACACAGATTATGAAGCAGGAGCACCACCAATCCAGTGACATAAATCACACATGATAATTGCTGACAGATATAAATGGGTTTGTGTTGTCTGGCAGTCAAGCGTAGTGCAAAGGGGTTATAAAGTTGAGTTGTGAGCCCCACACAAGCCAGCACAATTATGATGGATCCACCAAAGACATCCCAGAGATGGAAATCTGTTAATGCCAAACTCCCTGTGGTTCATAATGGCAGTTCTTAAACACAGTGACTGCTAAAAATCAATAACAACTAGTAAATGTGTGTTGAAAGCTGTCCCTGGGGTAGTTACTGCTGAGCTGGACACCTTCGGTGTGAAAAGCTAACCAGCACTGACAGCTCGCATACAATGAGGCATCAGTCCAACGTATGTCTGACAGACCAGTAAGCTTCTGTCTTAATCAATACAGCTGTCTACAGCTGTTCTTCTGACAATTTATGTAGCCTAGACAAAAAAAATGCTACTTTTACTGAAATCGATTGTAGTCGGATCATAGCCATAGCCCTAACCAGAGCTCAGAACAGCAGTGCAATCTGCTCTGTACACATAGAACCATTTAGACCTTCAACCTACTCTTCTGTTCCCATGTTTTACTTTTGTGACAATTTTGCTTGCTTTTACAAAAAGAGCAGATGTTGCAGGAAAATAAGGAGTCATGATTTCATAAAGATTTTAAGTAATGTGCAGCACAGAAAATCTTTTCATTCTACTGAAAAACAAAAATGAATATATAAAAAAAATAAATTTGTCAAAAGTATAGGTTGAATGAAAAAGCGAGGGGGATGAAAATCTACCCGATGAATGCAAATATGAATGTCCCAAAATAAAGAGTACGTAATACATTTCCTGCTAATATTACGAGCAGTTTTCTGGGACCTAGCTTATAATGCACTAAACGACTAAGCAACAGTTGCCTGATGAACCACTGTGATGTTTGGGGGTTGCACTGCATTATTAGCAGAGAGGCAGAGAGAGGGATTTTAACTGATGTCAAGTGAAGTTCAGTGCAGCCAGAGGCTTGCTGTTAAACGTCTGACTTCAAAGGACTCGGAGTTCACAAGTTCTAAATGCATTATTTACAAGCATGGAAAGTGGGTTAATTCAACAACTGTACCCGTGCTGGATTTGGAGCAGTAAGACAGGAAATTACATTTTGCAAGAGAACCTGCTTCCAGTCGATCACATGATTCCATTCCTCTCCTAGCACAAGACTGAGAGCTAGCATTTCACAGAAAATGAGAAAATAAAAGAAAAAAAAAAACAGAAGTGGTTTTGTTTCAAAAGGTAGAAACTTTGACAGGAACCAAAACAGAGCCTCCAGACTAAAGACAAGAGGAACAATCTGACTTTCACAGAAATTCCAACATTTCCAGTGACACTGAGGGTGTGTTAGTGTATGTTGCATGTCTGTGAAGGCACCAATCGTGCTTTCACAGATGCTGCCATCTCGATGACACCTGTGTCAGGACAGGCCTGTCTAAATGTACACCAGTCACATGGCTTCATAGTTAAAGAGCTTGGGTTCTAAAATGACCTGCCTGCAGTCAACTCCTGTTACTTGCTGAAAACATTTGGTTGGGATGGAACAAAAAGTGCAAAAAAGAAGCCTCTAAACTGCTGAGCAGCTGAAATATGAATTTTAGCCTCTGTCCTATTTACAATTAAACAAAGGGTTTTAAAGATCTGCAAATATTTGAATCTTTATTCCCATTTTATAAATTTTGGGAAATATAGCTGTAGCATTTTCCACTCTGAACTGCGAGTTAATCCTACTAGGGTGTCAATAACAAACATTTACCAGAACTGGAGTGTCAATGGTTTCTGGAAGGGGTTTGGAAATGGGCTGGGAATGACAGAGCTTAGAAATGGCTCGCTCTCCTGCTGTTTGGAGGGAGGAGATAAGAGAATTAACATTACTGCCAACCCGGATGCAGAAAAGGAATTCACTCATATTTCTAATCATTCCCCCCATCCCTCTACTTTTCCACATGACAAGCTTGGTAACATCTCTGTCAGCAAAAAAAAGCACTCTGTTGCTCTGAGAAGGAACTGGAAATCAAGGACAGGGAAACAGAGGACAAAAGGAGGGAAATAGCAAAAGAGATGATGGAGTGGAGACAATAGATTAGTATATACTAGCAACATTATTCCTTCTTGTGCCAATCAAAGATAAGGGTGCCAGTCAAGCTCCTCGAGTGAGGCCATTGTTAAATAAAGCCGTTACATTCACAGGGAAGAGCTTGCAATTAGAGCTCTGACGAGGGAACAGCCTGACAACAGAGCAGAAAGACTGGAAATTGGCAAGAGTCTGCGGTGAAGGAGTTGGGTGTCAAAATGAATAAACAGAAGAAAAGGGATATTGGATCTCTATCGGAAATACTGTTGGACTGAAGCTATTTTTGCCATGGTAGACTGAAAGAGCTTGGGTTCTCCTTTCAGAAATTATACTCCCTTGCTGTTCATAGCAGAAAAAAGAAACTCGAGCGTTTGTCTTACTATGAAGTGAAAAATTCACCCCAAGGAAATTTGCACCATTTTGAAAACTCAAATGTTTGAAAGTGTTTTCTTCCTTTCACCCAAATGTTGTCACGAGCATGCGCAGGGACACGCTCACAGAAAGCACAAGCAGAGCCAAATACAGTACTGTGCAAAAGTCTTGAGCTAGCCCTCATTTCTTTTTTGGGTTCCAAAAGAGTAAAGTGGTCCTGAGCATTTCTCCAGGTTTTCTGAAGGTCTTTCAAGGTTTTTCTTTGGACATTGGCTGCTTTTTCACTCAATTTCAGTCCAATCCTTGTACCGTTTTCAGAGGAATGTTTTTTTCTGACTTATTACACTACTAAGCATAAAAAGCAACCTAACTCATGTGTCTACACATAACAGACAGCTTACCAAAGAACTCATTTTAAATATTATTATTATATACTTTATTACTAGAAACCTATTGCAAAAACAACATCGTTTATTCCTGTTTCTTTAACTGAATCTACAAAAAATTTCAAATATAACAAAATTTGAAGAGCATAAAATAGTATTTTTTAACCCGTGATAAATTAAAAAATCAGAGGACAAGTTGAGGACAAAATAGGTTGCAGGTCTAAAAACCAGTCTGCAGCAGATGAACAGTGTCTGAATGCACTTAAGAATTCCAGAAAAGATCTGACAAAGAAATTTACAAGAACAAAATACACATAACACCAAATAATAATGTTCAAGCTAAAATCACACAAAGTCAATGTTTGTTTAATTTACTGTGATCCCTTGTGTCTTAATATTTCAATAAATTTCTGCACCCATTTTCCTAGCAAAATATAAAGAAATGAGGGACGGCTCAAGTCTTTACTGTACTTTGTGTTGGTAAACTGTAAAAATGTCTGAACTTCTCATAGTTTTTAATTTCTAACAAATGTTCTTCCTTTTTCTTCCCTCTTCCCCTGTTCTCTTCCAACAGAGCAGAGTTATGCGTCAATATGGCCCAGTTTATGAGGAACTAGTTCTTTCCTGATAGCGAACGGGAAAAGTACAGAATCAATCTCTGTCTCTCTCTCTTTCTCTCCCATGGCATTGCCCATCATGAAAGCCCCTGAAAACACAAGTCACTGCATTAAAGTGCATTTGAGATACATACAGGACACCCTCCCTAAACAAACTAGGCACCCCACATGCTTGTAGGGATATTAAATGCACGCAAATACACAAACACTATTAATTATCTGTATTCTTTTTTCCTGGGAAATACTTCAAACGTACACATTCCTCCCAGGAAAATCTCTTCCCTTTCCCACAGACAGGAAACACCAATCACCCAATCAGCAGAACCAGAATCCACTGGATTCTACACAGTTCTACACCACATGCAACCCTCTCTGCGTCTAATCAACACCAGCGCAGCAAACTCAGCCCACTCAGTGACTGGGCTTCATGTGCATGCCCTCCCTTACAGCTGGCACTGCTCTCATTATGGACCTAATCAGTACAACCAGGGCTCTTGTCAAGACATTCTCCACAGAATAGTCTCTCTTTGATATGATGCAAATGCCGAATTCCACATATCCTAATTTTCGGAGATTCAACTGGATTTGTGAAAGAATAAAAAGCTCTGTTTCAGATCCTCAGCCACACAAAACCCCTCATCAATGGAAGATGCTCCACTTGGACAGAAAATTCTTGATGACTAATGTGAGCCAGTAGTTCAAAGCTACTTCTAAATGAAGCGTGAGTACCAACCAGGTCCAACACACTAATCTAATTTGTAGCTGACACACTTGGAATTGCAAAGATCAACCAGAAAATTACAACTACAGCCAAAACGTGTGTCCTTGAATGTCTCTGTATGTTTTCTTTTTTCCTTCCAATATACTGCATGGTCATGTTTGAATGTGTGTTTCTCACCACCAGCAGCAGCAGCACCATATCAGCATGGTCACACACACAGGCTACATGTAGGGCTGTCCACAGGTCTTCGTCCTGCAGGTTGACGCTCAAGCCTCGTTCAATCAGAAGTTCTGCTGCAAAGACATTGTCATGGCGGGCACACTGCAGAATGCAAAAATAAGGAAATTACAGTATTGTTAGATTTATTGCAACCACAGGAGTGGTTCAGTGCACATTCACTAATAAGTTGTAAATATGGAAAAATGTCCAGCAGTAGTAAATAAAATTTTGCCACTGTCACGGAGGAATGTAATACATTTTTGCAAAAATAAAGGCATGGAGAACGGTTATAATTATAAACATGTTACATTTATAGGAGTGACAATATCATTCTATGAGGACACATAACAATGTCCTGATTTTTTAAATCTGTGCATTAGAAACGCAGGAATTCCAAGGAAGATGAATGTGAGTGTAAAAAATGCCACTTCCTGTTAGGGACATATCTTACCAAGTGCAGCAAGGATCCCCCAGAGGAAATGGGAGTGTTGGGGTCAACACCTTCTTTCAGGAGGCGCAACACTGCAACACACCAAACATCCATATGTTAGCACCTGCTGTTTGCGAGGACAGGCAGCGTGCTTAAGGCAAGCACAGTAGACACATACACAGGCATCACTATCAAAACCGATGTGTGTCGAGTGAGTGTCCTCTGACTGTCCTTGTTACGTCAGTGCGGATCAGTGTTAAGTTGTGCGTGCATGTTTGGTAACCCCTGTTTTCTGACCTGCTGCTGGGGCAACAGCGAGCCACGCAACCCAATAACACACTGACACAGATCTACTAAAGGAAACATAAACCATTACAAACAAGCTGACACAGTCAGACATAAACAGATAAGCAGACATGGTTAACACAGATAAGCAGGGTCCCAAGATTTTGCTACAAATTTGATGGGTTTTTAAAGAAATAAATGTGAACGTAGCAGCACACAGTGACAGAGCGAGAGCGACAGGACACTGGGGTGTGCGACAGATGAATAGAGACTGATAGTCAAACAAGAAAGGCAGGTGGAGCGCTGTAGTTTGGACACATGTGAATTCAGTGACACTGACAGCACTAGACGGCTGCTGACTGAACCGAGGAAGACCTTATACCAACACTGTCACACAATCCCACCACATATGCCACATACACAAATGCATACAGTCTGTTACATTAGCACATACATGAACATCCACACAGAGCCATGGCAAAATATTACACTTTAAAGTTTTTGCTAAAATCTAAAGGAAAGGATCTGTTAAACATTACTGTCTTAAAATTTACTAGCATTGCAAATGGATTCACCTGCGATAAATATGTGTATTTTATAAACACAGATAACTGTTTGAAGTGTGCATCGTGCATTTACACACCATCCAGAACAACAATATATGTTAACGAACTAAAACACCAAATCAGAAATCAGGGAACAATTAACAATGAGCTGGTTGGCAATAAAAATTCAGAATTATCTTCAGATATTAAGCAAAGTAAAAAAAAATCGTAATAATTTATACATTTATCAATCTAACGTAATATGATGTATGGTTTGGACATGGCAGACCTGAAGACAAGATTAGAAATGAGTATATGAGAGTGACAACTTAGGTTGAGCAGTCTGAAGACAAAGTTAAAGGCTGACACATACAGAGCAGGGATAGTGGATATATTGAGAAAAGCATGTTGTCCATGGAGTCATCGGAAAGGAGGAAAAGACGACTGCAGGAAAGGTTGATGGATGTAACGCAGGAGGACATGCAGGGGGTTGGTGTGCAGAGGCTTCATGTGTTGGTATAAGAAAGGGGAAAGGGTGAGATGGAAGAAGAGGATAGTCACTAATCACTTGGTTGGCCTATCATTGTAGAGGCACATGCACGCATATCAAGCAAGCCAGACATTATACAAAGAATGTTTTTCCATTCTTCTCATGGCTGCAGTGCTTAATAGCATTTAAGTGGTTGATGAGTAATAAACAGACCAGTGCTGGATCCAATCAGCATAATTATCTCCTCACGTCTCCATATGCTGTGGAGACGCAAGACTGTAAAACATCAATTAAAGTACATCTAAAGCTGAATTAGTTAAGGGGGAATTGATAATGTTCCTGCTTTCTTGTCTATTAAACAATATATCACAACTCATCAGTGAACTCAGAAGGGCAGTTTTTAAGAATGTAAAGCATCTTGTGATTCACAAATGGTAAAAGTTGGTATATTGAAGGTTGGTATTTTTCCTGGTTAGGATAGACTCGGGTTTTAAAATGACCCAACTGATGGAGTTAGTTAGTAAGGAGCTTTCATTCAACCTGCCTGGATTTTATGGCCCACAGCTGCAAACAGGTCAAGGGTCAAGTGGTTCATAATGTCATCAAATAGCAAATGGGGAAAAAATGTTTGTCCGACAATATGGCCATCGGGAATCAATAGTACTGTTGCACGCGTGTCCATCTGTTGTGTGCATTAGTAGTAAAGCTGCTAAATATCACTAATATTGAAGGCCTTCATTTAAAAATGCTTTGTGTGTCTTATGATCCCAAACATATTTTGTATTATACCTTTATGTAGCTTAGATTAATATAACAGTTATTATTTATTATTGTAATTTGCACTGCTTTCTTACAATGTCAGTCTTACTTTCGCTGTTTTTTTTAACTAACTTCATTTGTACTTTTTTTCGCTTTTGATCATTGCTGTATATATCTCCATAGCATAAGGCTCTTACCAGGTGCCTTTGGCACTTTAACTTAACTGATGTTTATTGCAGACTGTACAATTTTTATACTTTATAATGCTGCTGTAACACAACAATTTCCCTTGTGGGATCAATAAAGTATCTATCTATCTATCTATCTATCTACACTGAAACAAGTTTTGCTTCCTGTAGGCAATATTCCTGTCAAGTCAAACTAGGGGCATCCAATTATCCCTGTCTAACGTACGTCAAATAATGGAAGACAATAGCAAAAAAAATCCCAAGACTTTGTTCTCAGCATAAACATGGTATAATCCAAAGTTCAGATAAAGTTTATACAGAACTTCAGAAGCCTGATTTAGACAGCTCAGGTAGGTGTCACCCAAAGTTTGAGTCTTTTTAGTGCAACATTCCCTCTTTGTGTCACTAAGTCTTTACAATAACTAAGTGCAGAAATAGTAGGCAGGGGAAAGTCAAATTTAATACCATGAGCTTCCAACAAAACCTGAATGTATTGGATTTTATCCTCCATTTGTTCCTATGGAATCATCTTTGCAAAGGATCTGTCAAAGTCCTGCATTCACAGAAGTAACGATTAACACAAGCAAAGTTTATTGAAGAAAGATGAAACAGTGTGAATCCATAGTTTAAATCATGGCTTAACAGACTAAATTAGTTCTCGATAACTCTATAGTCCCAATAATCAGCTTAGGTAATGGGATTTTAACTACAAAAGGAGAAAGCCATTTGTCAAGTCAATAGCAAAAGGGATACATTACACTGTTTGTCTTAAAGCTACTAACGACAAGCTGTTTTACATTATGAGGTGATGCCACATTATCACGTAACTAAAATGCAAAAGGAACCCTGGAGTTGTGGCAGCTATATATTTATCTCACAGCACAGAACCAACATTAACTGTCTTTATATATTTATTAATTTTTATATGTGAGTCGGTATATGTAAGTGTGCCACCCTTCAATCAGGCAGTGAAATGAAGAGTGCGCAAAAACTAAAGTCAACTATCATTTCTGGACAACCACAAAACAGCTGTTCAAGACGTATGTGCAGTTTCCATGGCAACCACATAGGACCTGATAGAAAAAGAGTAAGCACGACGGAGAGAGAGAGAAAGATGAGAGAGAAATCTAAATTAGCTACAGATTGACAGGTGGACATGAATAGAGGATTATGACCTTGATAACTACTCAGATTCTTAAAAGCCAAACCTGTGACATCTTATTGGCCTTCTTCTTCTTCCATGGAAAAAATACTTCACAGCTACATCCCTACAGTAAGATATTATTAATACAGCTACATCCAATACATAAAACTGTACACGAAGTTAATCAGTAACTCTCTTGAAAATCCATGCTTTCATTTAGATATTAACTCATGCTTGTGTTCAGCACCTGAATAGAGCCCTCCAGGACCTTTTGCCTACACAGTAAATTGCAAAGTATGTGCAATTCACTGTTAAAAAAGCAGTTCTCCACTCAGGAAAATTAGATTTACATATTGTTGAACTGGAACTGCTTGAAATAGATACAATGCCTCACGCTGACTGTTGTGCAGATTCAGTTCAAGGTTGGATGTACTTTTCTCATGGCTCTCTTTTCCATTCTGTGGCTCTTCTTTCTCTTGCTGCACCGTGACATTCTATGAATCTGATCAAATCTCTGTAATGTGTGCTCCATAATGTGCCACTTACATCAGCATTGCCAATTTTCTTCGTATGGCAACCAGACACATTCTTCTCATGTAAACTATCATTCCTTGGCAGCCCTATATGAGATTACGTTCAAATCCCTTACTCTTATAAATGCGTCTGTCTCTTGGGTCCTTATCACAGAGTCATGATCACAAACGGGGGGCCGTCTCACCTCACTGCCCCATGTTTTTGAAATGAGTTTTTCATTCCTCCTTTGTTTCATTCATGATGGAAAAACACAAGTGTAGAGTTTTCAAATAGATAATGAGTCTTGTAAGATGGAACAGGGTACCACTGCCTACTTATCCCGAGAAAAGGCCATGTAATGGAATTCAGCTTCTGTAACCATGTAATAAATGCCACCGAAGGGGGGCAATGCACGCTCACAGTATTTGAAGTATTTAATAGACAAAACCCCTCCATAAATGTTGACTTGCAACTTTGTTTAAGTTGTGTCCTCCAGTGAAAGAAACAGATTACTCTAAAAGACAACTCTCAGACAAATGGTGCTGGTGCATATTTTATTTCGCTTTCTTTTTTCTACAATAAAGCACTGGAATTCTCCTCGTAAAATCATGCCTGCAAAAAGAAAAAAAAAGAAAAATTGAAATTGCTTATTTGTGACAGTAAAGGGAAAGTGGGACCGCAAATTGAATGTGAATGCATTTTAATCCGTTTTTACAGCCGGCCATTTTAGGGGAAACTGTCATTATGTGTACTTCTCTTCCTTTGTGTAATTTTAATTAAAATACTCAAACGTAGAAAAAAAACATCTAAATTAAATTCCATCTTCAAACCGAGCACAACCGTAAGAAATGACTTCATAACATTCACATCCTTTGCTCATTTTACCTGTCTGGATGAGCCTCTGTAGGGACACTCATGACTCATCAAATGAAGTAAACATTTAATATTAGAAGGTCAGAGAAGTATGAATTCCAGTGTAAAGTTTCATTGCAATATGACAAAAGTTGTCATTAAAGCACATTTATGAAGGATGGCAAAAAAGGGCTTCTTTTCCTATCAGCTCTGTGGGCCTAGGCCCTGTTCTGTCAAAAACATGACAGATGTCTGACACCCTTTTAATCCCAGTGGGGTGCACTGAGGGAGATATCAAGTGATGTTCCCTAACATCCCTAACATATTTACTTATTTTTCTTCCGCTCTGGTTTAAGTTTCACCACCTAGGGGAGATTATATATAGATGGAAGGCTAACAGAACACAGCTAAGTGTCTGAAACTTCCCATAAGACTACACTACACATCACAGTGACTTCAACTGTGGTCCAGCACATCCGGCACACAGTATCTAATGATAACAGATGGATATAGTTATGATTATGGATATAACAGAGAATTCCTTTGAGTTAAAATGTATTTCGCGGGCAGTGTCAAGTGGATTCCTTAAACTTTGTATTGAAGCTTTTGCTTCACTGATATAAACACATGGTGTTTAGTACTTTAGGTGTGATATGTTTCTAAGGAGTGCTCCGAAACACTCCACATGACTGGAAGCTTTTATTACCTCCACTTTCCCGACTTCCTCACTGTGGAGAAGTGATTGCACTATGAGTCCCTGTGCTGTGCCTGCAGGATGGATCTATACACATTGATCAATAATGAAAGATGGCCATTCAGACACACTTCACACAGTAATTATACTTCCACATAGTGCACACTGAACAGACACACAGCACAGGCACAGGGGAAACACGCTCACCCACTGGTGCAGAGACCGATCCAAATAACAATATTTCTGAGTTGAGTTGGAGTCCCCACTGAGGGGACTGTGAATGCATACGGTTGCATAATACAGGTAATCTTTACTGCCAGCAGGAGAAAAGTAGGTTTGACCCGAGGTCTGCGGCAGCTAAAAAGGCCAGGATACAAGAGACACCAAAGGATCATGAGGCTATGAATGTCTTAAATGACAAGCCATTAAACAGTACTGGTCTAAAGAATTGATGTTCTAAAGCAGAGCTGCAGGCTTCACACATACACATGCATGCAAAACAACAATAATCATTAGAAAACAGCAAATTGTTCTAACACAACAAAGTACTGGTGATTTTCTGTGTAAGATCTGATATATGAATGGGGTGCACAGTGCAAAACTGGAGCTCATGAGATTTCGGTTTTTAAAGAAAGTGCTTCAAAGAAAGATGCAGATACAGTCCACAGGTGTCTTAAGATGAGTTTTGGAATGGTACCAATCAAAAAGAGGTACCAAAAACCTCTCAAGATTTGATAACCAAAGTTGGAGAAACCAGCACAAAATGTCATTAAATAGCATTTTTGGAAAGTTAAGACATGGTAAATATTAGTAGTAGGTTCCATGGTTACGAGAGCAACAGCTTCACATTCTGATGATTGCTTTAAAAAAAAAGAAGCAGTTTCACCAAATGTCAAAACACAAGCGAGCCAGATGTTTGCATATGACAGATAAACCCGTGAACGAAGATGACGTGCAGTATTCTCAGATCTACAGCTAGAGCTGTGTGTCCGTGGTATATCTAACCTTAACCCTGCGATATCCTTCGTAATCCAAAAGCATCTTTGCTGCTGTTATTTAGCTTCATCCATTTTCCAATGTTCCCTTTTCTCAGTGTGTTTGCCCTTCCCTCTTCTCTCTCCCTCATCTTACTTCCTGTACAAGACGAATGATAAGAAAAACAAAATCCTTTTGTGACTGCGTGTGTGTAGAGTGTGTGTGCATCTCTTATTATCTGGCTGTCGTGTCAGCAGACAAAGTTTCAGCACCTCGTGCCTTGATTTTTTAAATTTAATTTTTTAGTTAAGGCTGAGTCTTATTTGCTAATCTCTCTTTTTGTGCTTTTTCAGTCACAGCTTCTTAAAGAGCTATGAGTCACCTAAACATCTTTAATTATTTTTCAATAATCATCACCGTCTGGAGCAGACGGCGCTGACAAATTAAGTTGAGATATTTAAATGTATTCAAGATAACAGACATTTTAAAGATACAAGTGTACCTTTAACAAGTATATCACTTGAGCTTACTCTAGAAGGGATCCATGAAATGATAGCTTAATCGTAATGCTGAAAGCATAAAATAATTAAAATATTGGCTTTTTTTGGCAGTCATACAGTATATGATCTACTGCTTAAATGGTGACTGTGTTTAAACCCCAACAACAGCTTTTTGGAAATCAGCCAGGCATGATACACATAGCTATAGTTCCAGTATAGAGCATGAAACTGATGTGCGGCACACAGAGTTCATAGCTATTGCTAATTTCTAACCCTAAGTTTAAGTTTGCCAGTGCCAAATATGTTCCCACATTACTCTGGGGACAGTCCTGGCCTGAAGCAAATCCTATCACTCTTTATAAAAAAGGCTAACACGAGCAGAGATAGGGAGAAAAACGTATCACTTCGAGCACCAGCACCACTGAAGAATACTAAAGAAGAGGCATTGTCAGGATATACAGTACTGAGTGCTGATGGATCCAACTTCCAAGTGTTAACTCTAAGTGGTTTGGACAGATCCTTACGCAGAGGCACTGACCCAAAAGAACCAGACAGGCTAGCATAAAAAGAACAGCTGATGAATCTTTAAGGCAGTATTTTTCTTCAAAGATAAAGATATGAAGTGTTCCCTTATCTACAGACGCCTCTGCATGAATCTACTATTTTGTTTCATTTGGAGCCAGTTCTTGTTTTGAGCACCAAATGGTCACAAAGCCCTCACATAGCAAGACAAACGGCGGCCTGGTACCACTTGAGCACCATGGTGGGGCTTAGGTGATTAGGCAGAGGAGTATGCGATCCATGCCAAGCCAATGAACCCTGTTTTCAGGTTGGCTTTAGCAGTGGCACACCAGCTGCTCCCACAGACCCCAGCTGAATCTTACTGGCAGCCAGGGAGCAGAGATTAACACAGTGACCTGCAAAGTCTGCCGGAAGGACTGACGGAGATATGCTCAGACAGATGTGTCGGTAACTGGCAAGTGACTGTCATAAACAAAAAGTAAAATGGTAAGGTTGGACAAAAAGATGTGCCTTTTGGAGTAAAATGTGAATACCCTTTAAATTTCAAGAGGCTTGTTTTGTGACAGAATGATGTCAGCATCAGAAGTGTGTTTTTATTGTCTGAGGAAAGCTTGCAGACTCCTTTTTCTCTGTCTGGTAACAGATAAATAAACACACACACAGACAGGAACAAAGAAACATTCTCAGACACAGAAACCGACACAGGAGGGCAGACAACGGCGCTTTTCGCAGACATCAGTAAAATCACAGTCATTCTGAAGCCACAAGAAAGGTTTTTAACCATTTTTAAATGCTTTGATGGACTATTAACTATCAGCCAATCAAACAGCCGTATCACATGTTCTTTCTTTATCTGTTGAAGAACATTCTTATGTCATCTAGCTCTCTGAATCAGGTATTGCCATCTCTGCTACCCTCTTGTCACCCTCGTGTTAACCAGAAGCAGACACGCCCACTCGCAGAAAAATCCAAACACACACCTTCTTTGTCATTATGATGAACGATGGCATCCTGTATAATATCGGCGGGCCTGAAGCGGACGTGGTGCTTCTTGCGGTGCGTGGGCAGGGCTCGAACCTTGACTCCACCTTGCTGGCGCTGAAGGCTCTTTTCTCTCTCATAGTACGCCCTTATTTGTTCACAGCGCATCCTCCTGACCAGCCTCTGGCGCTGGCCAATGGGAAGAGACTCCAGCAGACACTGGTCTATCTCCATGTTCTGGCGAAAGACGTTACATAGCTGGAAGCAACCTAGAGACAAAGAGAGAAAGCCAGAAACAGCAAAATAACATTAGTAATGTTTTAGCTCAAAAAAATTATGTTGCGTCATTTGTCTTTTTTTTTACATAAGATTTGTTTTTATTCAAGTTCTGAATGCAAGCTGTCCATGCTTCAGTGAGGAGGACAATCTGGTGAGTGAGTGAAAACACTATCCTGCTAAACATGTCCTATTGGTGCCGGTGTGGGCCCACTGTGGAGGGCCCCAGACACCCCACACAAAAGAGCAAAATTGCTACAGTGCCCACATGGGCCCCACATGGGTAAGTCTGCCATGATAGTTTACACAGTAAATGAGAGAATGCTCTCTGATTAAAAACAGAAACAAATTTACCTAAAGATGCAGCTGTGCATGTCATTTATTTTAAGTCTTGTTCCTGACAAGCAGAGATTTGCGTGGATACTCTGAATCCTCCAGATTTATTATTAGGGCCGTGGTCTCAGGCTCGACTTGTTGATTTTTTTGGATGATATGCAAACGAGCCTTGGTCAGAAAATAGCCGGTGTTACTCAGATAAGGAGACAACACTTCATCAAAAGCAGTCGAGGATTTATCACCCACACGGCTTCACAGCTTTGTACTTGGCCAGCTCGATAGAGACTGCTAGGTCAAACGTATGCAATGTTTACATTTGTTCAGCTTTAGCAGAGAGTGTACGCTGACTCAATCATATCATGTCAAAGAAGCACTCTGTGTGGGTACGTTTTCGGCCAAAATGTCAAGTATAAACCTTTTCACAGTTCATCGCTGAAAAGTATGAACATATCATCAGTGTGCAGCAGAACTGTCATTTTTCAACTGTCATATTTTCACCTTGATTTGTTCTAGTAATCTTTTTTTTTCCCTTTTTTTTGACACGTTCATCCGGCCACAGCTGTACAAACTCCAGCGTCTATCAGTAGCAGCTGCTACACAGACCAAGCTGTCTCCCTCATTGGAAGGGAAAGTGATATCACAGGGGGAATAGCAGAATTTGTTATTGCTTTATTGCTTGTTTCCTCAGCAGCTCTTATGCTGAATCACCAGCTGATGTAGTTCTATTTTTGGATAACAAATGAATATGGGCAGGTGCTCAGTGATCGGATCTGGCCTGTGATCTTGTTTTCAGTCTAGCATAATGAGGTTAAAGAGATGTATTGGGTCATAGTGGAGGATATCTTTATGTAATAACTGTAAATACTCACAGCAACAAAACAGTGTCAGCTGAGTTCTTCAGCTTTCTTCACCAAGATACTGAACCAAAAAAAATTGTGCCCTAAATTAAATATGTGTATTTTGGTCTTAGCTTACTTTGCTACTCAATCATTTGGAAGAAATCATCAACACCCCAGCGAGAGGAAAGTTAAACCACAAACACACCCTTTAAAAAGTAATGACGATGAATGGAGATTCAAAACATTTCACTTCCAAACATCACAGATGTTCTCTTATGAATTTTACTTGTTCAGAATAAATTAGAAGAAAGTTATTATCCAGAATGCCTTACATTTAAAAAAAAGTAGTTAGCACACTGAGATCTTATTTATTTATTCATTTATTAAACATGTCTCAGATAATAAGAAGCATCCATGTCCTCAAGTGTGTTGAAGCGGTAATGTGTGCTCTAAATATCAGATTTTTATATCAATTTTATTTATAAAGCACATTTTATTATGTAAACTTAATGTGCTTAACAAAGAAGAGAAAAACATTAAAAAAAAATCTGTGTAGCTTTGCCTTAAGGCACAAAAGCAAAAATAAAATATAAGAAACAAATCAAGAGCTGCTTTTTATGCTTATTTATAATTCACTGAGGACAATAATTCTAGAAAATATGCTGCACTCCATACGCCAAACAATTAGTGCAGAGTAAGTGTGATTATTTTGTTTAGTACAGCTATTAACTTTGCACATAAAAGAATAAATTCTTTGCTGATTTTAAATTTTAAAAAGTATTCTGAAATTGCTGAACAATTTTCCCACTCGCTCTTTCACAAAGTGGTAAAAGCCTCCCATCGTTACTTCTGAAACTATCAGCCTCTCTGGGATGCTCTTTCTTTTTATAGCCAATCATTTTACTAATTAGTCTAATTTTTTTTATTTGTTTTCATTACACGACCTTTCCAATCTTCCTGCCCTGACCTTTGCGGGCATTTAATGACTACATGATTTTCTCAGGTAATTTTCAGTTAGTTAACAGTTTTAATAATTTGCGAATGATGGCATCCTGATTTACGCTGTTAAAAACATTTTTTTAAACCAAGCTGCATCCTTTTTTGTTTGTGTCAGCATTTTGCCCAGTTGTGTGCAGGCAGTCGTTTAGCATCCTGGCTGTGAAGGATATTTGCTCATTGTTTAGCCCTGGGGTGGGTTGTGCGAGATACCACAATATTTTATGTGCTGTTTTTTTCTGTCCTAACAGAGTGTATCAATTCTTCTGACTGTGCATAATCTATCTGCCTCTCAGTGGAACGTAGCCAAACAGATCACATCACAAGGCAGCTGCTAAACTTATTCTGGTCTGCTTGGGTGATGTAAAGTAGTGGGACTCTACAGCAGGAGGGCCAAGCCTCGGAAGACCAAAAGAGCTCATGTAGAAATATAAAAAATCAAAAGATGCTAACACTTTTAGGAATAATAATTTGTTACAAAGTAAGTTAAAGTGCAAACAGAAGACGAACTGTCATGACAGCACTGATAATATGACAAATTCAGGTCATAGTCAGCCCAGAGGACAAGCAAAACATGAAGACAAGATAGTCTTTGCACAGACAATGACTCACTAACTTATGTCTCTTTGGGCATGTTATATCCCACTCCTTACATTTCTCAAACTGCTCTTCTTTTATTGTGCTTGTCTTTTTTTCTTCTTTGCCCACTTTTGATTTAGTTCTCTCTTACTTTGAGTATTTTTGTCTGTTCACTGATGTAGCGCTCTTTTTCTCCATCATCTGTCTGCTTCTCTTTTAGGGTGACTGAGCACACATCAGTGTTTTCAGCAGGTGAAAAATACTGTTAGCAGGGCACTTTTAAAGCACTGCATGCTTTCCAACACCTTCTGTTTCTTTGTCACAACTTTATTAGGTCTTAAATATCTTATTTTTCCAGAGCTCCAGACTGTGACCGGTCACACTTTACCGTCAGAGGATATAACAGTATCAGACACACATTATTATTTTATTTCTGTCTGTTTCTTACTTTGTATCTGTGATGTTAGTTTTCCATTGTTTTTACACATTAGAGAGTGTTGCAAGTTATCTCATATAAGTGTAATATGCATAAGAGCTATGCACATTTGTTCCCCAGTCCAGCACTTGCACTACCACCTGAGAATCTTGGCACTAGAGCCAACTTTCTGAGACTGTAAACTGGGGCTTTTCTTTCAACAGTGAAAAGCAACCTAACAATTAAAGAAGTCCTTAACTGTCGAGGCGTAAGTACATTGCTGTTACTTTTTACAGTATACCAGAAGCTGTCATTCGAAGGGGCCGAGGTGTGTTCGGATTTTTATCAGGCAGAAACAAAGACGTCCTAGCAGACAAAAAGATGCTTCTGTGTGCTTTTTTTGTTTGTTTTTGTTTGATATACATCTACACATTCATTTAAACACCTGCCCCCCCCCCCCCCCCCCCCCCCCCCCCCCCACACACACACACACACTTCCTTCACAATACATCAGTGCCATCTGCTCTGGACAGACATGTAAAAAAAGCGTTCTTTTGTATTCAAGTTCCAGACGGGAGTGGTGGGTGGGGGTCATTATTATACTGCTCATGCCAGGTGCTTCAACTGTATTTTATTTTGGGAACGGCTAACGGTTGAAACACAGAAACACACTCAACCTACTGCTTTTTCTAATAATATACGACAATGTGTCTCCACAGTCTTGCATTCTCAGTCCCACAGTTGTTGCCTTATTTTTCTCCTGTTCTTATATGCACACGTGACAAATTAAAGGAAAAAACCATCATAAATTGTTTTAATAAGGTGTTGGGTCACCACATGCCTACAGAGGAGCTTAATTGCAACATGACATTAATTCAGTGAGTCTCTATATCTCTTCTGTGGGGAATTAAACATCACTCTGCCAAAGGATATCCCCTCACATGATGGTCGTTCATCTAAAGTCTCACATAGATCTTCAATTTGGCTGAGAGGTATTGGCTGTGAAGACAGTATGTGATTCATATTAACTTTATACTTATTAAACCAATCAGCGATCCTTCATGATCTACGGAAGGGGGAGCATTATAATTTTGAGAGAGACCACTACCATCAGGAAAGGAATGCTTCATGATAGGTTAAAAGGGATCAATTTGAGCAATCTTGCATTAATTTATATGCATTATAATTTAAGATACACGTGAATCTTAACAGTGTCATCAAAATACCTCCTACGACATATCAGAGGATGACCTTGCTGTAGGCGTTCAAGGATTAAGGGTTTTTTCCTTTAATTTGACACTGGTGTGTATTGTTTCATCGTATCTATTTCATTCACTGCAGAGTTGAAGATCAAAAAGAAGAAGAAAAAGATGAAATAGACCATCAAGACCCGACACGTGTAGTGCATCACACCTGCACATACACATGCGCACACCTCAGAATACTTTTCAGTCCAAACCCAGGAGAAGAAGTGGCATGTTATTTCCTTGATTACAACAATTAATCATTTTTACGTAAAATAAAAACAAATGCAGCAACAGTCACATCTAGATCACACTGAGATTTTGTTCAATAACTTGAACTTTTTAATACCCCCCCAATAATATTGATTATCGTTTTCTGATCAGCTGACTGTTTCTTGCCTCAGTCTCTGTCCTCACTGTTCCTACTGCTTGTTCCTTGGTTGTATCCTCTTTGTCCACACTCTTTGTCACCCCAATACATCATCTATTAAGCATACATTCAAGGTTACAGTCACACAAATCCATAAACTCCCAGTCCATGACAGACAACAAATAAGATGACATATTAGGGCAGACAGCCCACACATGAACTGTAGGTGTACAAAGCATGTAAGATAGATGGGTATAAAAATAGGCTAAAAACGAGGAGAGTATATCACTAGAAACTGAACATTTTTGTTCAGCTTCTAGTAAGGTGCACTTCACTTTCCACATAAAATTTCGTGCACATCACATCACCTTTTAATAACCTCCAATTTATTGTCAAATATTAGGACATAACGTCTGCACTAAGTGGTCAAAATAACAAGATACACTGACTCTTGCTACTATGTGATGAATGGTTGTGGACAAATACATCAGACCAGGAAAGGACTAATCGGAAATGGGTCTGAATGAATCTGGGATATGGATTAAGTGGATATACAGAGAGAGAGAGAGAGAGACGGGGAAAGAAAGCGCGAGCTTTCTTCTTCTGCCATCCCATCTCCAAGCTATCAGTTATTGATTAAATGTAGAGCATCCCATGCAGGCTCCAGCAGGCTTTGGCTAATAACACAAACACCATTGCAGGAGGTTGTAAATTGCAAAATACCACACATACACATACACAGTTACACATTTAACTGTTACACAGTTACACAGTTACACATTTATGGTGTCTGCAAGCTGCAGACACCATAAATATGCAGGATATGTAGGAGAGGGGATGTGGATGATTAAGAGGTAAGGTGGGTTCTTAGAGTGAAGGAGAGACTTTGACAGTCTGCATCATCTCTATCATAGCACTCAATTATCTTTCCTCCTATGTTCTCCCTTTTTCCGGTCTTCATTGCTGTTGCCTCTCAAATATTTGCATCTATCACTCAAAATTTGGCCACATTCCTTATGTCACTCTTTCCATCCCTTTCCCAATAATGCCATCCCCTCCCTCTCTCCCGTGCTCCTCTAAACCACCATCAGTTTTCTCTCCATCTGTCTTTCTCTCCTTGAAACCACTTTCTCTCTGTGAATCTGTTAGTGTGATGTGAATATGCCAGACACTCGTGGGAGCTGCATCTTTGTGGCTTTACTTCATCTTCCTTTCCTTCGTTTTGCTGCTACCTGCCGCATTCACCGGTCAACTTCACTCATCTGCAGCAGCTCTCTGCAGCAAGCTCACACACCCACTTACTGCACGAACACACACACACACACACACACACACACACACACACACACACGGGGGGGGGGCACAAATACCCATTTGAAGTTTAGACCACACCGCTGCTGCGTCTGCAGCAAATGACCAGAATTCTTAAGCATGTGAACTCATACAGTATGGCAGCTTGAACATACAGTAAGTGCTAATGCAACAGACACACACCCATGGCTGACAAGTCTACTTGCATGCATAAATATAGAACTGCTGAATGGCTACTTACAACATTTGATGAAATGGTAGTGAGACATTTTCTGAGCAAGTCAGACAGTCCAACAGTCAGGTAGGAAGGCAGGCAGGCAGAAAGGTATGCGGGGGAGTCAGTGAGTGAGGAAAGCAGGCAGATAGTAGGCAGCTACAGGTTCCAGAAAAACTAACTAAAGCAGAGCTCATAACCGGCACGATACATTATTAATCTGGCTCACTGCATGCTATCCAAACTCTGTTCCCCTGTCTGCATTATTCACCACCACCAGTAGCAGCTCCGGTTGCAGCTCATGCAGCATCTACATGCATACGGTTCATCTCTCGCTTTCTCACACACACTCTCACACACACACACACACACACAGACATGCACTCTCTCGGTCACCCCTTCGGCAACACGGAGCTGCGGCTGTTTCTAGCTCTTCTCGCCTACAGCCGGATAACCGCTGCACAACGTCTTCCCAGCCATAGCCAACACACGTGCTCCACTGGCGTCACTGACTGGCAGCCGGCTCAGCCCACCTCCTGTTCAACACACCCCCAATGACGCAATGCTCTTCGCCTCCTTACACACCCCCCTCCTGGTTTTCTTCACACACACACACATATGCAGTGACTCATACAGATGCACGCTTCTTTGGACTATCCTCTACCTTCTCAGCCCAAAAAAAAAAAAAGGCGGCAAGAAAGGATCCATTGAGCTATATTATAGATATAACGCAGAGAGAGCGAGACAGACAGATTGTGAGGAGGGCTGTTTGATTAAACTGAAGAATTGCAGACACAGCAGGGGGAGCAAGAGAAAGAAAAATAAGCAAGAGGCAAAAAGAGAGGGGAGTGTTAAATTTGATAGGACAGCTAAAGACATAGAGAGAAAGAGAGGCGAAGCTGCTGCAGTGCGGCTTTTGGTGTGGTGACAGGTTAAGTGTTCATCAGCGGTCTTAAACTAGCCTCAAATTTACTACCGATAAAGATAGTTTATAGAACGTTGGAGCTTGAGCGCAGTACGTTTAGACGCCACTATAATGCACTTATCATGCAGCAACACACCACAGGGCATGGTGCAATATGACTATGTGTGTCTGTAGGGCGATCTCTATGATTCTGTCCTTTAAGGCTGATTTGCATTTACTAAGCTTTGTGTTAAAAAGGGATTTGTGCAGGATGGGAATGTGAGAAAGAAGGAGGAAGAAGAGACACAGCGAGAACAAGAACAGAGAGAAGCTGAAACACACTTAAAAAAAAATGGATGATAGTAGTAGAGGTTAACAGGGTGTGCAGTGTGTGAATCAATCTGGATTGCGACGCACGTTTTAAAAATCTGTGGCGTGGCGCTTACACATCTAAAGCCTGAATAACATGCTGATTTTCCCGTGTGAGATTTTGAGGCACATTCGCTGTCAGATATGAGCGAGCAGAGATGGGATTAAAGCACGTGAGAAGCAGGTGAGGTTCACTCCGCGTTGGTGGCGAACAGTGAGGAGTAACAGAGCAAACTTGAAAGAGACTGGGGGAAAAGAAAAGACACACTGGGAGTTCGATTTGTGTGTATGTGTGTCAGACTGGATACTCGAGTAATTCCTGTCATAGGAAATCAGGTCAAAGCAACTGCTCGCTGCATCGTATGCAAAGTACAGCTTGAGCAACTACTACAACAACTACCGGAGTAAAATCAGGTGCCTGTGTTCGAGTGTGTGCAAAGACTGCACTATGCAGAGTAATTCAATCGTACTGCTACATGTGTTTGCACACAAACACAGAGACAACAGACAAATTCACATCTTTACTGCACTTGCAAGCCAAGTAGTAAAGTGTTTTTGGGATAACACAATGACTATCCCATTATCACTTTTGAAATGGAGATCGCACAGCAGTACATTCTGACAGGGGAATGTCATGCGTTCCCATCTAAATGTCTTTAAGCATTAATGGCGCATGTTATCTGCGCCTGCAGTAATAGAGACTTAAGATGCCGTATCAGAAAGCGGTGGCTTGCTGGAAAACTGGAACATGAGGTACTGTAAAACAGAGTTTCAAAGTGAGACATCACCCTAGAAGGGAAGTCTGTGGCAACAGAGACGGGACAATAAATTGGTGACACGTAATGATCATTTCTATCTCTCTGCAGCCACAAGTAAGCAGCGAGTGAAGAAAAGAGATAAAAACAACAGATGTAAGGACTCCATTGTATATAACAGCCATCTAAATCTCTGTCAAAGGAAAGCACGGCTGCAGTCACTTGTGTAACTATCCACAATCTGTTTTCTTGGCATTATCTATCTATGTCTTTATTGTTTCAAAGTCACTCACACTGTAGCACATGCTGTTTCTGGTAGAGACTGAGGCTCTCTTCTTCTTCTGTGCAGCACTGACAGGTTTTCACTAAGGCAGCGTTTGATGCACAGATCATAAATTTCATTCACTTTGACACAGCGGTCACTCTGCCATCATCACCCTCAGGTGTCAATCAATGCTGCAACTGTGTTACCACCATGAATTTTGTGCTTGACACCCTAGAGAGTGAGTACATTTGTTCTTACGTGTGATCTCTTCAACTGAGTTCAGTGGTGAAGGATCCAAGGTGCAGGAAAGGTTCCTAATTAAGGCAAAGCCAAAGGCACTTAGCACCGTGAAGTGTGAGGTATTATATATTAAAGGAGACTGTGAATTCAGTATTTCTCATTTCCATGTGATAGATTTATTTGTGTAAATCCGTTCCAGCTACTTACAATCCCATATATTGTATCATGCTATTGACACAAGGTGCTCAAGTAAATGTACACCAAACATAATTTGCTATTTCGTGTATTTTTTAAAATTATCTGTTTAACAGCTGCAATCATATTTTTTTGTTCTGTTTTGTTGATATTTTTCACTGCACAAAGTGTTATTATCATTTTGCTAATCTGTCCTGTTTTTCTTACATTGGTATCATTTTTAATTTATGGTAATTGTGCTACTGACAGTACTTTCTTCATTTGGGATTCAATTTAAAATCCTCTATATTAGGTTTGGTCATAATTGTTCATGACAATTGGTCGAGCCCATTGCCGACTTGTGCTGTGAGGGCATGAAAAATAATTAACTTGTAGAGCACAATTGATGAATACTGGAGCAAGATTCTTCCTTTAGGTTGTGGAGAACGACAGTGGAGACACTGATTGAGACTATTATGGATTGAGCTCAATCCATAATAGACAAGCTAGCTGCTAACTTGGTGCGCATCACCATTAACTTAATGATATTTGTTAACCCCATCTGTTTGTTCATTCAGAAGCTTCAAGGTGTTCTTCATCTAGTTCCTAGAGACTGGTTGGTGACCTCCTGGCAACCACTGGTCCCTGGGGAAAAACAATTATTCCCCACTAGTTGTGAGTGGTTGCTATACTCCCCACTGCTTTGCTTGCTAACAGACTGCTGTAGTCACCCATAGTTTTAACGGAAGATCTGTCTACAACCACTTAAGAAATAACCACAGAGAGGTAGCGAAACCTGAGAAAGTGTGTCACAAACTGGAATCTGAGAATTTCTACCTTCAAATTTAGAGCTGCTTACTGCTAAAGCCAGCATGTTTCAATAGGTGCAACTTTTCCTTTGAAAGTGAAAAGGCTCTTTTTCCGGTAACCGTTTTTTTCAATTTTCACTTCTACTCAGTTAGAAAGTGTTTGTGGACAAGTTGGCCTCTTCCCAGCAAACTACAGGTGACTCGAGCATTCTGCTAGTGGCCAAAGCAATCACAAAGAAGTTTTTGGTGCAGGACCCTCTCTGTGACTGATTTACTCAGCATCAACCGGCAACTTCCAGTAACTTCTGGCCAGCCAATCTGGAAGTACACATTTTTCACACTTTTCTCTTCAGTGACCAAATGTTGCCAGGGTTTACCATCTGGTGCCTCAGTCTATCACGTTTGTGTGGTCTAATACAAAAATAATCCCAAGTATGTGAGTTTATTTATTTATTTTTTTGCGGCAAGCTCATTCATGCATGTGCATGCATGGGGGAGTGGGTGGCACTGCACATGTATCAAAAAACTGCAACTGTCTGTTGTTGATGGTGGCCAGTAGACAATTTCTAACATACTGCCCAAGCTTTCTATATTTTTCTCTCTGTATTCTGTGTGTACTCTTACAATCTGCTACAATCTGAGTTATTTTCATCATATTTTTTATGCACATTTTTTTCTGCAGGTTTTATGGTAAGATTAGTATTAGTATCAATATTGGTGTTGACAGAGTACATACCAAGTTACACTCAAATGTAATCAAAAAGGTCAACGTATATTCATTGGCAATGCAAACAGCTACATCATTTAGAAGGTGAAACGCCTGTCCTATCTACCTTCTCAAGAGTATTTCATCGAATGTCTACACGGTTCAGACAAACTGATCTCCTGCATGGCGCAGTACTCATGCTGGTTTTCTTGAACTGCTACTAAAGCAATGAGAGACATATGGGTATAGATCTATGTCTACTGTTGTCAAACATGAAATACTTTAGCCCATGTTTCGCTTTTAAAATAATATTTTAAAATAACAAGAAGATTAAACAGCACTGAGAAATTTGCTAAATTTCCTCAAACAATATTTTTGTTACTTTTTGACAAGATTACAGACAGCTACACTAATACAACTGACAAATTACTGAACTAATAACTACACTAACATTTCCTAAGCCACACACATTATGTGTTAAATCTTTTTGAATCACCTTCTAAACCGAATAATTGTGCAATCTGATCATTACACAGTAGCAGCTCAAGCCAGGTTTAAATTAAATGGCAGACTATCTAATATTCTTAATACCAGTTAATAACATAGCATCAATGTTAGTTAATTCTAAGGTGGATTGCTGCCTGCAGGGGGAAGATTTAAGCATTTCTCTGCACAATGCTGCAGATCACAGAGAAACTACCTATAAATGCAGAAAAGAGGTCAAACAGCATTATCCTCTCTCATTTATCCTGTTACTGGTCTTACTAAAGCACCACTTTGTTTCATTTGATAGTTTGTTACTATGCATCAGTGACATAAAAGGTTGCCTCAATTATTTCAAGGACATTGCGGCCTGTCACAGTGCATTAGTGGAAAACAAATTGAATATACAATGATGAACAGAGGTCGAACAGATGAAGGCAAAATGGTATCAGTCCCAGTACCAGTCAGCTATGCCAGGGTGACTCAATAACAGACAGGTGTTAACAAGCTATGCTGAGCCTGTGAGCTTCAGCAGCTCCCAGGCACTGACCTAACAGTCACAACTGCAGAATTGTTCTTATAAATCAGATTTATGGGCTTCAGACATGGCAGGCAATTTCATCTTTGACCCATTCATTTTTAAACTAACAAGCACAAACAAAATAATGCCTGTTGTGTTCAGTTGCTGGCTCACACTATGCTGAATCTTGTTTTCTGAATTTTTTTTGCTGGAGTATTTTATGAACACACAGGTATACGATGCAAAATAACAAACCTTTTGATTTTCACCTGGTAGTGACTAATCAGCTGGTTTTGTATAGAAGAGCAACTTATTTTTTGCCAGAAAGAAAAAAAATCATAGATGAAACAGTTTTGAAAATGGAAACATTTTTTTGTGAAAAAAAAACAAACAAAAAAACCCCAATTTTTTTCTTCAAAGGAAGGCACATAAAAATCCTTTGCTTTGCTGTCAACACCAAAATTCAGGCATTTTCTGAGTGATTATATGAATCAAAGCATTACAGCCATTAAATAAAATGTTTATAGTAATGTTCAAACCCATATGACGACTTGTTTGTTTCAAAGATCTGAAACAGTCACCCACCAGTGTGACAAGACCTGCAATCTGCTTTGGAGCTCCCTGCCAATCACGTGTGTCATCCCCATTAATTTATTATTCAGCTACAGTTGTATCGTGAATGTAGGCAGTTATAAAGACAAACACGATCTGTTTGGGAGTTCAGTCAGCTCGATACGCCCTCAAATATGGTAAAAAGCTCCCCACTCTGAAAGTCTAATTCTCTCGCCTTAGACGAAGTCCAAAGAAACTGACAATCAAGACAAAAGAAAATTCTGATTAAGTGGTTGATCAAGATTCATGCAGCTATTTTTTATTCTGACGTTGAGGCATAGGTTGGCTGGACTAAAGTGGCAGCCATGTAAACAGGATTGTTTGTAATTTCACAGTTTAAGAGTCAACAAATGACAAAAGACTGCAGTAATCACTTCAGCATCATCTAGTCCGTTGATTGCTGAAAGACTGATACAGTTCATTATCACTGCTGGCCAGAAGAAGAAAGAAGGAACGAGAGAAACATGAGAAAGGCGAGGGAAAAAACTGTCAGAGTGAGGAGGACTTGAAAGACAAATTACATAAATTAGTACATGACAAAGGCAGAGACAGATGAGAGCTATAACAATTAATAACTTATGAGTTAGATTCTCTCCTCTCGTGCAGGCTTCGTTTTCTGCCTGTAATTATGAGTCTCTCTCTAAATCCCTCCCTTTCCCTCCTCTCCCCCACTACACAATCCCTAAAACTGGAAGGGAGTCCAGTTCTCGCTCTGACTTTGTTTATCCTCCCAGCGCCAAGCAGCTGGCACAACAAACAAACGCGGGTACACAAAGCTTCGGCGAGAGACAATCAATAACCAGACAAATAAAAGAAAAGTACAAGCAAACATGTGAACAGCTCCAAGTCAAGCAGCACTTAGTGAAGAAACAGCATCCTACTCTCACCTGCTCTCAATCTGCCCCAGCTGAATGAGTGACTAGTGTCTTACACACAACACTGTGTGAGTGACTCACAGTGACTCACGCGCAGTTGGCTTCATCTACTAATCTACATCACAGTTCAGCTTCATGTTATCACAACAACGCTCGACCAGCTGTTTTTTGGCAATGATACAGAGCGGGTAGGGCTACACACACAAACCTCCAGGATATATATTAACGCACTGGCCGACGCTACATCACATGCATCATGTGACTACTTTAAGTAAACAAACACATTTTACAAAACAGACTTTTACTGAAAAAGTGACAGGCTGTCACTTTGAGATGCAATCAGATTGAAGGAAAGGAGTCCATTTCTAAAAAGAGCGCACCTTTTGTTCACTCCAGTTGAAGTCTTTTATAATTGTATCATTATTTCATGTTACGTAACTGACTTTAAACTGACAGCAGGAGTGTAGAGGTGAAAAAAGGAGATGGAAAAAGACAGCTGTGATTCCAATGAAATACAGGGAATAATAACGTGGATACTATTGTGTTGCAGGCACAATAGGAAAATAGATTGTAAATAGGACAGCAACCTTCTTGTATATAAGGAAAATCAATGGTTGCCTGATTGCATCAAACGTTTTTGGTATTGGTGACCGATTACAGGTAGTTGCGTTGACCAGCTGGTCACCCAGTGGCTGAACATGTGACATACACAAACTCTGAGCGATCACACAGATTAGCTGGTGGAAGGCGACCTGTGTTGCCTGTATTGCATACAGATTGCATGTAACTCATCTCTAACTGATAGCACAATGATACCATAGCTTGTTGTCGTTTTATTGCAGCTGACTGTGAGCGTCCACAGAGCTTCGAAGCAACCATTTCAGAGGCAGCAAGTTCACGGCTCACAGCTTCAATAAGTTGGGTCTTACTGCATTCTCCAACCACTGTTTCCCCTAGTGTGATTGCACTATTAACAACCACAGCATAATTATAGTCTGGAAGCTTCACCAGTTTAATGCAAATCTAATCAAGTTGCTTCTTGAACCATTTCCATGTTTGTTAACAAATTTTGCATTTCACTCTACTCTTGCAAAACAGCTTAAATGGAAGCTGTAAGTCTACCATAAAAGTAATGAGAAGAAACCTGTGCAGCTATATTTGTGTGTTGTGCTTCTAATACACCCATTCACACACAAGTTAGAGTAGCCAACTGAGATGGATTAAATACAGTAGTATTCAAATCCTTGTAAATCTTGAGAAGAACACAAAAGGCCTGTTCACTGCAGGAGCTTCTGTAAAAGCTCCTGCAGTGAACAGGCCTTTTGTGTGGAACATACAAATGTGTGGAACAGAGATTATATGACAAAGAGAGAGACAGAGTGAGACAGTTTATAAGAGAACTGTCCAAGTCACTATGTAAATATGTCAGTATGATCACATAAACATGCTGCAGCAATCATGATGCTCCACAAAAACTCGTTATTTGTCTCTGTTAACCGATCAGCCGACACAACACAATAGCGTTACATACTGTAATTCTGTCAGTAAAGACGATAAAGAAAAAATACTGGTTGATTCACTTTTTGTCATTAAGGATAAACAAAAAAGACACACACACAAAAAATTACATTTTGATCAAGAAATTGTCTGTTTTCATTGCACAAACAGCTCCGCTGCACTACACAGAATCCTGTGAAAGAACCAAATCCCACCAACTTTGCTGCTTTTGCCGCTATCCAAGTAAAATGAATGCAAGAAGAAGCATCATATATCTAATGAATCAATGTTTTAAATGATGACACTGGTTCTTGTACAAAAATAACTTATTATTGTTACTAATATTATTATGGAGACATGCCACCACCATGCTGATAAGCTAATGCTGCATTACCAAGTTTGTAGGTGTAATTTTATTTTAAGCTCACTGTGTAGGTTCCAGGATTACTGTCAGCAGTCAGTCATCTGCAGCTTCCCACAACATAAACGAACAATATGTCAGAGTTATCCAGTAATCTGATTTCTCTCCAAAGCTAAACCCAACGAGGAACTGTAGACTGCAGGCTACACAATAAATATGCTTATATCACCCAGGTACAGTATAGGCACAACTCTTCATGTTGCTAAGCAACCACCATACTCTTACTTCTTTGTAGTAGTCATAAACAGAGAAGAAGAGACCCAAAGTTAAGAGCAAGGTATTGAAAAAAAAACCCTAAAGACACTGTGTAAGTGACACAAGAAAACATGCAGTAACAGAGTGGGATGGCCTAGATCTGACTTCAGATTATCTGCTCACAACACTGAAACAAAAGCACTATCTTAGGTACTGTTTTGCTACAGGGCAGTTTTGTGTTCAGAGCGAGTGATTGGACATCCTTCATGGGCAAGCATTCTGTCTCAGGTGATGCTTTCCAGAATGCCGGCAGCCTCACACTCACTCAGGTGAACTTTTAAAATGACCTAAAAGAGACTGACAGTACAACTGTATACTGTCTGCAGTGGAGCACCTTAACATCCATACTAGCTACTCCCATCCGGTGAGCCTATAGACTGTATATAAATGAGGTCCATCTAGTCACCATGATGTCACCCATTCATTTGAGCCCAACATTTTAGATCCTCACAATCTTGATTGATTCTGTCTTCTTTTTCCAGTTAGCAGAGATGCCACCTGCTGGCCTTTAGAAAGTATGAAGGTTTAAGCTGTATCCTCAGTACCTTGACTTTTTAGATGCACAAGCTACATCCATCATTTACCTACAGTGTGTGTCTTAACAACTCTTTATGTAAAAGCATAGATGGTGTTAATGCACATGCTAAAGAAAAGAAAAAATAAATGGAAAACAATAAAGGTTCATATTCTATAAGAGTCTAAAAAACGCTGTCTCTCTGTGTTTGTAAAAACATCAAAGGAATTTGGCATGAAGGCAAAGGCAGACTGCAACACTGTAAAAGCCGATGTGGCTTTCACACATGCGATTTTCTTTTTTCTCTGTATGAAAACATGTTTTTGAAGCGTATGAATTTCCATGTTTTGATTTAGAGAAGTGTTTGTTTTGTTTGCTTTGCTCTTTTGTTCTGTGGTTGCTCAGTTGTTTCTTTTGTTAAAAATAGATTTAGAATAAATGGGCTGAAGGGTCCATCTCGCACTTTCAGATGTCATACAGAATGACACAAAATACACAAAATAAACTGCACAGACCTGAACCGAGGAAACTTTTTTGTTTCATAAAAAACATTAAACTTATCCGACACATTCAAACCACACCGTGACTGTGTTAATAACCACGATCCTTTTGGCCACTATAACTGTGATTTGAAATTTTTATACCATTTCATCTTTAACACATAGAAACACAGTGTGACCCACATCTACGGTATAGTTGTCTGCATATCCCAGTGACAGTTTTATCAGTTTCACATTAAACTGTCTGAAAGAGCCTCATGTATATTCATCCTCTCTTTATTCATAATTGATGCCTTGAGCTTACCAACAGTGCTGATGCCGGACAGGCATATTGTCTGGGGAATTCAGCCTTTCCTGCTGTTTTTATAACTAAGTACAGTATTCTTCCTTTTGCTTCTAAACTATTACATTCAGTGGCTGAATTATACAATACTATCTGTTAAGGATCATTGCTAATGCACTGTACCTCTTTGCATATTCTCTCCAGACAAGAATAGACAGCACACACGCAACAGCTGAAAAGATGTGAAACAAACCATCTGGACTAGGCATATTACAACAAAAATGTGGACCGGTGTGCGTGGATAATGGATTATGCTTTCAAAATCACTTAATGTTGATCCTTTGATCACTAATGTAATCTGTTATCTGTCACCATTCTGGATGCTGACCAACAGGAAGAAAAACTGAGCAAGGACTTTGATTGACTTTACTGTGACCTCCAACCCCTGCCCTTCAACTCTGTCTGTTTGTCTCTCAGGGGTCAATACAGGTCAACTTCCTCATTAATCACAAAGCCAGCTTTGCCAACGAACTCGCAGCACATTGGTGCACTGCTAAGAAAGACCACCCGTAAATTAAGAGTCAAGTTCACTCTCCATTGGTGGAAAAGCTCCACAGCTCCGCGGCTGAGGTGCTTTCTGAACAGAAACCAGGTTTGGCTTCTGAACGTCTCTTTCACACTGCTAAAAACAGAGGCAACAAAGATGTGACCTCAAGGAACTAAATGAAAATGACATAACAGCTGAAAGCATCAGCAACAAGATGACAACAGATGCAATCTCAACAGCTTTAAAGTGTGAAAATCTGTAATCAAATAGATCTCATGACAGCACGGAAATCTTACGCTACACTGAAATCTTTCTTGCACGATCAGCTGTTCATTCCCAGCCATAATAACACACTAAACTAAGTGTCTCGTGGTATATTTAGACCCACGACAACTGCATGGCACACCATATGCATTTCCTTTCATTCCCAAAGACACACATGACACCCATGCTCCTTAACGCATGCATGCGTGTTCTCATTCTGTGCTGTAGTACCTGAAGACTGATATCAAAACAAAAATCACACTCACCATCAGGCTCATGAACAAGAAGTGTTAGAAGGAGAGAAAAAGCAGAGTCTCACCAGTGAGAGCTCGTCCACAGGAGACACCACGGCACGCAGGCGAGAGAAATGTGTCCGCCTGACGAAAACCCTACGAGAGCAGCCTGCCCGTGCTCCAAATCAATTTCACACTCTCTCACCTCCCCGCCACTGTGATGTCATTCATTCATCCTCTTCCCCTTCCCCGTAGCCATGGTAACTATGCCGCTTGGAGCTGATCATTCTTTTACATCTGTCTTTCTATCTCCCTCTGTGTCCCTCCCCCTCTCCAGACCTCGCTGAGCCCAGCCCACTCACTCCATCTGAGGGGTGTAGTTACACCCCTAGCCTCACAATCATCCACCCCTTCTTTCTATTCCCCACTATGCTGCTCTGACAAATGAGGAGGAGGGACAAGGAGAGGGGAGGCGCCTGGATTTGCTTCATGTAGTGTGCCCTGATGAGTTTGTGGCCAAACAGGGATAGTTTGCCAAGGAGACCCATAAAGACAGAAACCGGCTACAAAGCCAACTGCCAGACAAAGGAGACAAAACAGAGCGACATGAGCTGTGTTTTTGGAGCCAGACACACCGAAAAAATATAATGGAGGTTAAATGCTCACACACAGGTGTGTCTGAAACCCCTTAATGTGCTCACACACATAAACCCAAACACTTAGTCCTGTAATGTGGTGGTGATGAATAGTTAAGGGCTATCACCATCATTACTACAGAGCTCCACTGGCAATAATCCCCACAGTGACCTTGGAATTTCCCCTTGTTAACATTTGTTTTTCTCTCAAAGCATCTTTTCACAATTTCCACATGTCCATTACAGCCTTATTTTAGCCATTTCACTGTTAGGTTCTACTCACCTACCCACCATGCTGCTGATTTAATATTCTAAATCTATCTTCCTTCATCTCCAAGCACACATGCTTTAATTCTCACCTGCAGAACTGGGAGAGCCACTAAAGGTATGTAACAACAACACATATAAGAAGGAATAAAGTTAAAAATCAGAGACAGTAATGGTTAAAAAAAAATCATACATCTACAGTCACTGAAAAGACTGTAATCATGAGAAAGACAAAGCAGACAGCAACATGGGGGAAAGTAATTATAATACCAAGAAAAATAGAAATGCTTAAAGTAGATACAGAGAGAGGAGGGTACCTCTGAAAGGGGAGATCTCCTCTTTGTTGCATATCAGCTGTTTTTAATTAGCTTCCTGTGCTTTCCTCCTGGATAATCTCTCCATCTGTCTGCATCAGTCCTAGTCTGTCACTCTTAATCTCTGAGTTGCTGCTCATATAATTAATGGGGGGTCTTACCCAAACACCAATACAGTACCTACTGTTTGAGCTTATTAAAGTAATTATTGTCATAATTAACCTAAATTACAAATTGACTGATCCATTACCCTGAGAGGTTGCGCAATAAGAATTTGTATTTTACACATACATATGCAGAAAGCATACTATAAGCCTACATTAAGTGAGGGGAAGACACTAAAATGAAGGTTTACATATTGCACAACAACTCATTGCTGTTAATCCCATTTAATATTTCCTCAAACTGGCTAAGTAAGGCTAGAAAGCTAGCTGTTATTTTAGAGCAATATTGTCATCCCAAGACTTTGTTAATAACAGTACAGTAGTTTTAGCACAAAGACAAAAAAAACCTGCTGTCTCACTTCATTATCACCCAGTTACATCCCATCACTCCTAATTTAATGGTAAATAATGAATTTAGCTATGTTGACAAAGTTAGCACCTAGCTACAAGTGATGCCATGGCATTATAAATGTTCCAGTTGCCTTACCTTAACAAAAATTTAAAAATTGTAGTCATGACCACACCTGTTTTCACTTATAAATGTAATTGTTCTGAGGTTGTGATGCTGAAAGCCCAAGGAGCTGCAAATTAAGTATTTTGGGTAAACAACATCTCAGGAAGTTTTAGAAAAATAGCAAACCTCCAGTGTTGTGGGTAGTTCATGCAATTAGCTAGTTAGCACTATTTCCAATGAACATTTGAAAAATCTTGAATCTAAAGTCTAAAGTAAGCAACCAATGACTAAAGCAATATAAAGATTTTTTTTTTATGCTAATGGCATAAAAAGGCATAGCAATTTTTCTCCATCGTAGTAGTTTTAACAATGGTGTTATTATTAGCTTATGCTACATATGTCTGTAATGTAATGTAGCTTGTTAGTCTTAAATGCTGATTTGAAATTAGACCGTATGTCTTATCTGAAGAAAGATTTAAACAAATCCTATTTTTAATTATCCCTAATTTTAGTAATACATAAAGCGTGACTACATGATTTTAGTTTGTTTTCCAATTACTATAAAGGTCAACACCTTTGAATGCAAGTGCTGTGTGACAGATAGACTTTTCTTGCAGGGATTTGAATCCATTTATTTTTTCATAATGAACTGCTTAGACAGGGACAAGAAAAATGAGCTGATTTAATTCATTTACCTAATTAATAGTTATCATGTGTTTCATGTGACAAGATTAGACACCCTCACAAAGCCGCAAAATGTTCCTCTAATCAGTCTCTCTGAAATGTTTACCTTTAAATATTCCACTGTCTCAGTGATCCCTAATAATGTCAACACTTCCCTATACCAGCCTGTGCTGTTCAGGCTACATAGGCAATGATATGAACTTCTAACACTTAGCTTGTACTTAAAATCCTTTATTGCACTACCTATTATCACCTCCTGCCACAGATCGTGTGCGACTATGGCTTTAATTAAATTACACACTCTGTAGTCTGGTGTAAGGTCAACTGGAAAATGTAAGAGAGAGTAAGGGAGTTATAACATGGAGACAAAGTAAAAACAAAGAAGGCAGGTGGGAACGATTTAGAGGTTATTACATTTTGGATTGGTGGTTTTTCAAAGGGATGCAATTACAAGATCAATAAAATAAAAAATAAAAAAACACACTTTTAAAACACACACGTACTAACACAAACACTCTGGGAGTATGTGCATGTGTGATCCCGAAGCAATTTCTTCCACATTATGGTATGAGACATTGCTTTACAGAGACATTTTCCTTCATTTCAGAACTCTTATCTGTACCTGCAGAAATGAACAGATATTATGATAACACTAACTGGGATCTTTTATCACCCTTTCCTCCACACTTTCTCTTTACCAAACACATTATCCTTCACCTCAAATCCTCTCTCCTTCATTTCACTCCAGCTTTGCTGTAAGTGATTCTTTTTCTCAAGAATTTAGGTCACACACTCTGCTTTTTGCCTCACTTCTTTTGCCTCACTTCTGTCGATAATCCTCGATCTTTCATTCTGTGGACAGCAGTCTAACGAGGATCTTCAGGAGATCAGCGTGATGGAAGTAGGAGTGTATTGTAGCATTGTCAAATGGGGCATCATGCCTCATTAGCCAATGCCTTAATTTGATTAAGGTTAAATGTGAGTGATGACATGTTTGAAATCAGACACACAAACATCACAGCTAGATATTATCTTTCATCTCAGCAAAAACTCCCCCCATGGCTCCTTGAATAGATCAAAGCGGCATTTTTAAAGGGAATACTTAACCAATCCTGTTCAAATCATTAGCATGGCTCTGCTGATGCACTCACACTCAGCGCTCTAATATCAGCCACTGTAGCTACAGGCAAAAGAACCTGGTAGGTGGACAATTATTTATGTGCAACGGCGGAGGGTCCACTTGTCCATACGATGGCAGAAATGGAGTAGCCACATTTTACGCACCTGCCTTCAAACAATTTTCAGACAGGCGAGCGAAACAGCTGCTTCATGAGCTGTTCTCGCAGCCTCTCTTTCCATCCTACTTGTTTTTTCCTGCTGAGAAATGCATTCATCATCCTCCCTCTGCACCATCCAAGCCATGTTACACAATCGAGCGATCTCAGCTCCCATTCCTAAATTACCTTCATAACATTAAAGTATCTGCAGGCTACTTATGTGTTGTTCTTTTCTCTCTGTGGGGGGAAAAATCCAGCAGTGTTAACTGTGGTTTTCACATAAGATAAAGCTATCCTACCCTCATCACTCGATCAGCTGATGAAAGGTAATTCATAAATACATGCAGCAAAAGCAAGTCCTGGCAAGCCCAGACATCGACCCTGACACTGATGTCCCTTTATGACACAGTGTCCAATTATAGGAAGTGAAACAAAGTCTGCAAGGCCACCAGTCACATACCAGCAGCGTCACGCCTGTATTACTGTGAGGAAGTCTTCTATATAAAGTGAGATCACATAGAGGACAGCCTCCATCTCCTTAGGGCTTAGTCAACCTTTGTGTCAGCTGCTGCACCTGTTTAGCATTGAACCCATGCAGACTGCTTTGATGATATTGTTTCATCAGATGGGGGGAAATCTCAGACAAAAGGTTTGGATCCAATCCAAAGCTTGCTGCAGGAGTTCCACTCCTAAAAACACGCTTTTGCTGCTGCTGATGCCACGAGTGCTTTTCACCACCTGTCATTAACTTTAGCTGCTGTTTGAAGCAGCTGTCCAATCCTACGGGTTTTACTCATAAGAATAACAGTTTTCAGACGGTTTCATCCCATTCTCAAGCTTATTTTCCAATTCAGGCTTATGATCTATAAGATGAAGAATAAAGCACTTTTCCCCAAAAATTTTGCTTCCAATTTTTTAGGAAATTTGTACCGAGTACCAGAAATATGAAAAATGTGATTTCTGATTGGATTTATTAGCTGCTATTATTATAGCACATCCAAATACAACCAAGGTTTCATAGCTGGAGTAAAGCTTTGGCAAGGGAGAGGGCAATAACTCTATTTCTTTTTTTTTTAACTGTCATTAATCTGAAAATACAGTGGGAATTTGGTGGATTTACTGTTGTTCAAACAAAAGAAACAAACAAATAATGAAATAATTATCATAGATCAGGAATCTTTTCAATCCTGATCATGTTAGTAAACAGTCCTTTTCTTTACAACATACTCCTAATATTGCACAATTCCATCTCAAGTCGTAATTCAAATAAATAGCACAGTTGCTCTGGATTACAGCTGGCAGCAGTCCAATTTAATCCATGGCATTCCCAGATGAACCCCCTCTACCCCCTCTTTTGTTTGCCCAGCCAGCTGTCTGTCCTCTGACCTCAGGCGCATGAAATTCATCTATCTACTCAATGTCTGTGAAGATATGATTTTTTTTGTTTGTTTGTTTTTCAAAAGGAGGCTTGGAGGCTTTCTGTCAGAGTAACGCCAAGGAATTTCAGTGAGCGTGATAACCGTGCAGTTCCTATGAAGATATCAGCTGGTGGACAGGCACAAAAAATATAGACAAAGATGTTTAATCATCCCATCTCCCAGTTGGAGGTGTTGAAAGACAGAGTTTCACTCATCCATCCATCCATCCATCCCTTCTCACTTATCCAGTTCAAGGGTCAAATTTGTGCTGGAGCCTACGCCAGCTGTTACAGGACAAGAGGCCAAGCAGACCATAAACAGATCACCAGTCTGTTGCAGGGCTAACATGGAAAGACAAACAACCATTCAAGCTCCCATTCAGGCTTTGGTCAACCTAACCCCATGCATGTCTTTGGACTGTGGGAGGAAGTCGGGGTACATGGAGAGAATCCGTGCAGACTCAGAGGGAACAGTTGTTGTCAGTTCCACACAAAAAGGCCCCGCCTCCTTGGTGGAGTCAAACCCAGGGCCTTCGTGCTGTGAGGAAATAGTGAGACTCTCTAGTTCTGAATTCATTTATTAGATGGAGGGAAAAGATATCTAAGTGGTGGCATCATCTTCTACCTTTACCTTTCTCCATTTTATATAACGTTGACTTTCAGAACCAGACACTCTCTCCTAGAGCTCTCTTGAAAGGCGGTTCGCCCCTTAATCATACAAAAAAGGTGTCATTTAAATCTTGTCAAAGCCATGGGGCTTCAGCATTGCAACACAGCCGGTGGGCTACTTTACATGAGTGAAACAGTTGGTGGTTTGTATATTCTTTGAGCACCACTGGAGTTCTGATAGCAGCAAATCCATCAAAAACCTCGCTTGCAGCAAAAGGTCTTTGCTCAGCCACCACCCTCTCCTGCTCTTCATCATCATCCTCCTCGAGCTCATAAATCAACCTATAATTATCAGGGAGGGTGGTGACTAAGTCTTGAGACCATGTGGCTCAACAGCTGACCACAGGACAGGCAACTGGGCGCCCTTGTGCGGATTACACAGCATTTAGTAATGCTCCACAGAGAAAAGAAAAGAAGCAGCAAAAAAAAAAAAAAGAGTCTGGAATATAACTGCTGGAAAAATGGTACTGTTAAAGTAACGTGGTGGAGACAGTCTTTTGAGTTTAAAGAGAATGATACCTCTGATACTGCCAGACAGAGAGGCCCACAGTCTGGCTGAGCAACAGGACAGATGGGAATAGCACACAGACACAGATACAGCTTGTTGAAAGGGACGCTGTGACTAAAACAAGTGGTCCTCCTTGTACATCACGAGTGATTTTTTTTACACTGTGTTTATCAGTAACAGCTCTGAATCATATCATCCCAAGGGTTTAACACCAACAAGTTTAACCCGCATGCACTCAGTCTTCTCTCTCTCTCTCTCTCTCTCTCTCTCTCTCTCACACACACACACACACACACACACACACACTGGGGTGTGTAGACTCTCAGTCTGAATGAGACCATCTGTGAGCTCCAGAGAAACAAAAGCAGTTTTTTTATTCTACACAGCCAGAGTCATCATCTTGTCGGATACTGAGCTATCTTATGTCACACCAAGAAAAGGCTTTACACTCCATAAAATCCATTCACCACCCATTGTCACCCCTATTTTTCCTGGCTCTCCAGTCCTCTATAGTATACTTCTTTTTTCTTTCCTGATTTTTTCCCTCACATTCTGTAAATATTTACACATAGGCTCTGATTGTACACATCACACAACCACATAGAGCTTAGGTGAAAGTCGCCCAAGGTCATCTGAAACTGGGGCAATTCCCAGTTGACATTCGGTACCCTAAAGGTTTTTTGGAGGGCTGCGTGTTTGTGTTTGCAGCTGACAAGCCAACAAACCTGTTTCCCTTTTTCTGCTCTGCCAGTTAGCACACATGGAACATCTCCAGGCAAACAACAGCATACAAGAGGGACAAAAAAAATGAATAGAAACAAAGGCCGATCTACAGACAGCAAACAAAGGCAATACCTACAAGCAAAAAGAAACTCAAAATATGTATAAACATCTAAGTCAAATCAAACTATAGCAGGCATTTTACCCTCTGTAGATTACTTGTACTCTTAGGAAATTCCATTCATGCAAAGGGCAAATTATTCACAATCATAGTTTTGATTCATCCAAATATTTGCTGGTGACCCAACAGTATGCCATCGGGCCTTATGTGACCGACCGAGACAGAGGAGCTCTGAAGTCACTAAACAACACAACACATGAAAAGCATTAGACATTTAACGCTGTACCTCAGTGTAGCTTCTCCCTGTGGTTCTGTGCAGATAGCAAATAAAATCCAGAGACAATTTGGTCTCAGCTGCAGAGATCTGAAACACTCAGAGAGAGAAAGCCAGAGAGAACTCAACTCCCATCTCTCTCTAGATCTACACCAATAGGCTAAAATCCTCCACTCACATCCCATCTGAGAGAGAGGGGGGGAGAGAGAGTTAAAAGGAGAGCGGGTGGGGTGGGGGGGGAGTGCTTGCTTGGGTGAATATAGGGGAAAAACTGAAAGGGAGAGTGAGCATAAGTCAGGGAGAGAGAGTGAAAGGGAGAGATTTATGAGTTTGGTTTTGTGTAAGAGAGGGAAAACAGAAAGAGAGGAAGACAGGAGTTTAAATCTCTAATTACAACTGCTTATCACAAGCCCATGAGCAGATGGTAGGAATGGGTGACAGTGGACTTTGTACACACTACTCCGTTACGCCCGTCTTTTGCTTGTGCATGTGTATGTATGTGTGTGTGTTTGCATGCCAAAAAGGAACGTAAGCACATATGCCGAACAATGAGGACAGCTCGTAAATAGTATGTGCCTTCTCACCTAACGTCGCCTTTTTCTCACAGGGTATCAGTGCCTGTTGCTCTTCCTCATCAGCATGAGAATGAGTACTAGAATGAATCTCCACATGCATCGGATGGATTTCATGAAATACATACTTGTGTTCTATTTTTCTATCATCAGGTCAAAATTTCAGTATTTCTCCAGGACTTTGGTTAATAAACAAGAACAAACAAAAGTGAGCGGTCTGCGGTGCAAATTAGAAAATGTTCTCACGCTGAATCACTAACCAAGATGGTGAAAATATTTAATATTGTGCCTGCTACTGAAAATCAATCACAACAAAATAAAAGTACTTGCAACTGGCAGACTCAAAAACATGTAAACAGTATAATACCAAGAATTGGTGAAATAAAGCCAAGCCCCCAGAAGCCACGAGAAAGTGAGGGAACCAAAAAAGTGTAAAAATAAATAAATAAATAACTAATTGTAAAGTCAGTTATTCTCTTATATCAACTGTTGAACTGATGGCACATTCAGGTAAAATTAGCAAATATTTTTTATTTACAGTATATACAAATTATTCCTTTTTGTCCAACAGCTTCTAAGTGTGTGTGTGTGTGTGTGTGTGTGTGTGTGTGTGTGTGTGTGTGTGTGTGTGTGTGTGTGTGTGTGTGTGTGTATAAACAAATGTTGCGGGCTGTGTGTCATCCAAAGCCCCAGCTTGGAGTGGTGAAGAAGATGGAGAAAGAAGGAAAGAGAGAGGGGGAAGCAGCAGAGTTGTGGCAAGCCATAATCTTTCTCCCCCTTTCTCATCATCCATCTGATGTGCTTTGCTCTCTTCTGCAATAAGCTCATGTCCCTGAGAAAAATGCCTGGAAAAATAAAAGATTCAATAGGAAGAGCTTGAACGGAGACAACTTTCAAATCTGCTCAAACTTGTCTTGTACCCATGCAGATTGAACGCCTGCTGTTTTGTGATGGTTTGATTTTTCGGCAGGAATATATGAATTATAGATCAGCTTATATTTGCAGATCTCATGTGGACAGGGGAGAGAGGGAAAGCATTTTTAAACCCAATCACATGTTTGCAATGTTAAAAACAGATAAACCTCTTATTCGGCTTGGTCAGTCACGTTTTTCAAATCAGAAACAATTGACATCTAGCTGAATCCAAAAAAACCCCAAACTATATTGCATGGCGAGCACAGAACACGGTGTTTAGGATGTAGAGTAACGGATGGTGCAATCCTGTTTGTTGATAAACCAAATCCTCACTTAGAAGAGAAATCCATGCACTGCCTCTGCCAGTTCAGCTGGAGGGCTCTGGATCAGTCTGATTACTCTGGGCTGACAGCAGCAGATCGAAGTAATCTCCAAATTCTACATAAGTATGTACACGAAACAAACATATAGCACATTTAGCTGCAGTGAGCTAATATGAGCAGTGCACATTTCATTAGTATTTGTGGGAGGGTAACAAATCTACATATGTACACAGTGAGAGTCAATGCTCTGCAAAAGTGAATGGCTGTCTGCAAACTCTGATGCCTGTGCAAGCATTTTAGTGAAACGGGGCATGCTCGGTTTTATAATCAGGATTCAGGGATCACCTTTACTCCCTGTCATCTGTCTCACCTGTCCCAAAGGTACCAAACAGGGAGAGAGAGAGAAGGGAAGCAAGGGAAGTACAGATGGGAACAAAGAGATAGTGAAACCCACAAGGGATAGAGTTGGAGAAATGAGAAAATAAATGAATTGAAACTGAAGATTTCTTGGAATTTACCCACTGTTAGTATAACAGCACTCCTTTAAGTAAACTTACTTCTCTGTCAGAGTAGATAATGTGCCTTGTGTAGCTGTTGAATAAAACAGAACAGGTAAAAAGGTCATTTGTAGAGCTGTTTTTCATCTTTATTTCTTTAAGACGCTCTTTAAAATATGATTTTACAGACGTTTCGGAATATCTGCTTTGTGCGTCTTTGATATTTTAAACACTGTATACACGCACTGTGAGTGCACGGGTGTGTGAACTACACACAGTGCCAGCATGAGCGCACAGCAGGTATCATTTCCTCATTCTCCGGTCAGACACTGGTTTCTCTTTTGAGAGCGGAGCCCAAAATGACATCAGTTTCCGCCAAGGCACAATTCGTCACCATGGCACCGCACGAAGACATTTTTGACCCAGAGGAGGAGGAGCATCATGCTTGACACATTTATAGCAGAGGTCTTTGCTCCACTCTTCCCTCTTCTCTACCCCCCCCCCCCCCCCCTTTTTTTTTTTTTTTTTCTCAATTGATGTTTGCCCAGCCGCCCGCTCTGTTTACCACATCATCAAAGAGCTTCTCTGACTTCAATGGCTCCGGTTCTCTGACCTGACCCACTCTCCTTGTGCATTTCAACTTCAGGGTCTCTCTTCCATGTACTCTTGCACTGATACATATTTGGGATCTTTGAGTCAATTTAACATCTAGCTTCTCAAGACTTCTATTTTAGACTTCTTCCCTCCCCCACTTTTGATTTCAGTGCTTGTCAAACGGACTCCGAGGGCAGAATGGCTGTTGAAGAAGTGACCACCCACTGGGCTTTGTCTTACTCTTTGCCACGACAGACAGACGGCCAGTTTACATAGAAAGAATATCTCAGATAAAGAGAAATCCAAAATACTAAAAAAAATCAACCTCTACAGTTTGAAGATTCATATTTCATTTTAACTGCCATTATGTCAGGAGGTTTTAAAACATGGTAGAAGATGCAGGCCCTTTATTTGAGGCAGCTCTGGCTGAGGAGGTAGAGGAGGTAGGTCGGGTCGATTGTTCAGTCCCTGGCTACTCTAGTCTGCATGTCAACACATTAGCATTCACACAATCACATTCAAATGCATCTGTGTGAGTATGTGTGTAATGCTGGACAGGGTGCTTAAGTATTTACGACTGAATGAGGCTTGTTGTAAAAAGCACTATATGAATACCATTTATGGTATTAGCAAAACACATAAAATAAACATTTATGAATAATAATTTAGTCATTAAAAATATTAACTGTATTTAATAAATAGCAAAGTATTAAAGAGAAGTATTAAGATGAGAAAATAAAATGTCCTGCAGTGGATACATCTACGGTGCTTCCCAGGTGGCAGCAGGTGAAAAAGCTGTAGTTGGGTTCAGTATGGTCTGGTATTGCTGATGCTCTGCAGACTGGTGCAAATGATGTCCTTGGCAGTTTTAATCACCCTCTGACCACACTTCCAGACTCAGGCCTTTCACCTCCCTTAGTAAATTTATTATCACCAAAATTATAACGTTCCAAGTTAGCTGGTTACATTAATCTGAGTCATTTCTCAGATTTATTCACCACAGGGAGAGGTGTATGGTTCCCAGGGAACCCTGGGAACCATACATCCTGAAACCCAGGAAGCTGAATTGTTTGCCTGCTCCGCTCAGCAACCGATGTAAACAGTGGTGTGTGTCTTGTCTAAAATCAACAGTTTAAGTAGTTTACTTAAACTGGGCTTACCATTGAATAGTTGTGGAACAAAAACATTTGTTTTTGACTGTCACTGTTTTCATATGGGTTTCCTGGCAGCCAGATAGAAGCCAGATTCTCCTGTTAATGAATTGTGTTTTGAATACAAGGAAATTGTGTGAAATACTTGAGCTATGTGTTATAATTTTATATCATATCATGTCATGGCAAAGTCATGTTAAGTTGTGTAGCATTTTGCTTAACATTTTCCTTTCCCATGTACAAATCTGTGTTTTCCTGAGATGTTGTATCGCACGAAAAACTCATGTAAGAGAAAACCTTTTTTGTGACTAATTGTTTATTTTTTACCTGTGATATGACAATTATAATACAAAACCACTGACAGTCAGTAAAGATTAAAACTAAACAATCCCTCTGATCCTATACAGTATGTAAAGTACTGATAATACTGCATGATTTATGGCATAAAAAAAATCACATAATGTACTGTAATTAAAACCGTTTGCTGCGAATGTATTAATATTGTCCAGAATATATAAGAACACACTCTCGGGTATAACGTTCACTCCATCTCTAGCAAAATCTAGACTGAAAAATACACTGAAAAAGTGTCACTATTTTCTCCTGGGCTTTCATGCATTCGTGCATGGCAAATTCATTGATCAGTTCCTTTGAAAATGAAGACATCATCTGCCTAGAGTTTTGCCTCAGGCTAAAAATAGGGTATTGCTGCTCCTGATCAACCTTATTTCTTTCTTTGCTTTTGTTCTGACACACACACACACACACACACACACACACACACACACACACACACACACACACACACCTCTTTCCTTCTTGTGGTTATTGATGGAACATCAGCCTCCACTCAGAATGTCTTGTGCAAGAATTGTCACGTTATTGCATCTGAATATTCATATCAAGTGAGTCATGCTGGCTTATGTCTTTATATCTGGACTAATAAAGCATATAAGAAGAACCATCTGAGTTATGCAGTAATGTGGCTGCTGCTGAATGAAAGATTATGTGATTAATATTTGGTCCTTGCCACGTGTGCGACTATTTGAAGAAAGCTTACTTGATTCTAACAGTTTCTTACAATGTATATATGTATGGCACAAATGAATATAATGCATGAACATAATAAAAAGGACAGACCTTAACCTTTAACCCTCTGTCTCTCTTGTGTTTGCTCAGGCTTAACAAGCTAGAAGTTGCACAGTACATCATTCAGCCAGTGGTGAAATGGCTGCTTCCTGTGTTTTTGTCACAACACCAAGTCAGTCAAGGTCACCAAGAAATGTAGTATGTTGCTGCCATTCCCCCATCTCTGGCACTTCATGGCTTTAACGTCTCCCCTTGGGTCCGATGTGAGGTGGCACAGTTTAAGCCAGTTTGAGAGCACCCAGAAAGGTGGAATCTCCACTCAGGGACACGTCTGCTGTGGCCCGGGGGATCAGAAGCTCCAAGTAGTCCCCAGCCTCCAGCTTCACAATACCTGAGGGATGTAAATGTCTGCATCAGACCTTGAATTGGTATTTTCCCTTACCACGCACTCCTTAAACTGAAGCACCAACACGCATACAAAAACACACAAACAAATGCTTGACAGCTTGACAAAAGAGGAAGTGGGTTGATTAACCTCCACAAGAACTGTTGTTTAAAGGAAGAACATATCTGGGCAAATACAATAACACAGATTCACCTCCTGTGTAGCAGGTGTTGAACGATTGGACAGGGTTCATGTTTTGGATGCAGCGGAACAGGGACACATACTGAGGCTCGTTTCCAACAACGTTTGTCTTCCACCGGAACACCACGTGACCCATTGCAAAGGTGTTGTCCCTGTAGAAGACCTGTGCACATCAGAACCACCAGGTTAAAACCACGGGGTGTGGTGGGGGCATTGGTGCTACAGCATTTGGTACCTAATTTATTATGCACGCATAATTTATATATTCTCTTCTTTATCTGACCTTTGTTCAAGGTCTCTCAACCAGCTGCATGTTTAGATTCTGCACACCCTTTTTTCTGCACCGTTTGTAAGGGGGGAAATAATATCTGATGATTTGGAAACGGACTGGCAGCACCCCCCTGTGGCAAAATCATGGAATGACAATTTCAAAAAAGGACATACCTGACTGTACACATAATAGAAGCCCTCCTCTCGCACTAAAATGCGGTCACCTTCGGCCTCCAGGGCAGTGCCTCTCTTTAACCCAGGCTGCCAAGGGATGCCTGTGTACGTATCTCTTAAAATTTCTAAACCAAAACATAACATCATTATGGAAAATGCCCCACAGCACATAAAGATACATCTTTTGTAACAGTCACCATATTTGTGAGTCTAAATTCTGACTTTGTAACAATGGCTCTGATTAGTTTGCAAAGACCAAAAGATCTCAATATGAAACAAGAGGTAAATACAAACCAGAGGTAAGTTAAACAAACAGACAAATCAAAACAAAATGTCACAGTTATGGTCTAACATCTTGTACCTTTCACGTAGTTTTTTCTGCTGTCGTTTGCCAGCATCTGCAGGAAAGACTGAGAAACTGCGAGCAAACACAAGAGGAAACTATTTTTAAAAGTTGTTTCTTTTCTGTCTCAACAAAGCTTGTTCCTTAACCGTTACTCTTGTTCGTTCTTATCCATCATTTTTTTTTTCTCCCATTTTTGGGCAAAAGTGCATCATTGGTGCCCAGCAGCTCAATAAATTTGGCCTTATGCTTTGCACATTAATCAACTAACAGCAATATCTGACCACATGAGATTTTTTGGGATTGTTAAGAAAATGTGGTCATTGGTATGTTAAAGTAAACAGTGTGTCTGGGGAACTTAGTGTGGCGGGATTTAACACCCTCCATCCCCCCTGACCAAAAAAAAAAAGAAAAAAAGAAACCTCTATGCACAATTAAACACGGGTTAACAATGGTACAGAAAATTCTACACTACGCATAGTACCAGTAATAAAAGTGTGTGTTATTTTTCTTTTTTCTAATCAGGCAACAGAGTTGAAAAAACAAAACGTACATTTTTGCAAATATCTCATGCGTGAACAATAACTGTAAGTCTCAAGTGCACCCTCTATGTCTTACTTAACACTTCTGCTCCAGACACCGTTCTCCTTCGTCGTGTTTGGATGAAGGCAGGTGGAGACTCGGGCTGGCGAGCAACATCTTTGATGTTGTTTGGAATCTCCACCTGCACAGACATGATATAGCTCTTAGAAAAACAGTAACTGCAATTAAAATACAATATTTTGCACATCTTCGTAACCTTGTGCAGGTGGGGTGCTTGCTGTCGTTCCCATGTGGGGGGTGGACTAGTGTTCTCTCACCTGCAATCTGTCTGCGCTGGGTTGTCCCTCTTCTCTCCCACAAGAGACATCTGATTGAAGTTGCTCTATTTCAGCTCTGAGAGCTACCAGCTGGTACAGAGACAAAGCTGAAAGAAAAGATGAGCTGAGAGCGGCCAGCATCAACAGGAAAACTGGCCAGGACAGCATTCTTTCACTATCCCCTTGTCCAGAGCCAGGCTTAAGACCTGCCAAAACTGCCATTGCAGGACCCATACAATCTCCAGAGCGAGCTCACACTTGCCACATGACCAGTTTCACGCCTGAACTATCCTCTCCCTCTCTTCTTACTGTATTTGGAATGGCGGATGTTTGCTTTTGTTATCAAATGTTCTCTAGAATCTCCAGTAGTACCGTAACTCCCGTCTGCAAGCAAGATTGATTTCCTTAACTCTCACTTTTGTCCTTAAGAAGCCAGATCCAGTGCAGTCTGAGGGACTACGCAGGATAAATACTTTACAAAAAAAAATGGTAAAGAGCTTCCCCTCTATTGTTCCGCTAAGCTAACCACACTCAGCTTCCTGCCTGACCAGAAGCCTTGACAAATCTCTCTCTCACTCCTCGGTTTTCACATCACAAAACACACGTCTTCTTCCACACATTCTAATAAAAATTGACACGCGAGTGGGCACAAGAGGGGAACCTGGCAGCAAAATGGAAAACAGCCAAGGTGCGAAACAGGTAAAGTGATTTAAGACTGAGAAGTGAAAATAATACCGTATAATGCCGCCGTTATTTCAGAATTAGATGCACACTAAAATAAGGAAGTGAATAAATTCATCTGTGAACAGCAACACAAGATGGCAAAACATACAAAACTGTTATTCTCAGAAGTGTGAAGTTACTTGTTTTAGCACCCTGAATAACAAAGCACACACACACAGACACACACAAACTCCAACTCAAACCACAAAAAAGATTTTAATGTATCAATTTATTGCATGTTACAGTACAGAAAATAGAAAGTGAAAATGTGTGCTTACAAAAGAAGTTGTCGACATTGTTTAAAAATCGTAAAGAAACAACCAGAAAATGGAAAAAATTGCTCAAACTGACCGCGCTGTACTCAGAAGTCAAAAGATAACTCATTCAGATGTTTGTCTGTAGTAATAAATCATCAGTTTTTCTTCAGAGTATACAGAAGCGGAGCGGTTGTGGCAGATATACACAAAGTATGTCAAGACTGTGCATGTTCATTTCCATACAAATTTGCCAAGACTCGATGTTATTACATGCCAGCTTTAAAATGCAACGTACCAATTCTGAGTTATGGCAACATTTTCGCCAGCATTTGTTCCGAATAGATTCATATAAAGAAAAAAAAAAGTCCCACAGTGCACTGTCGCATCCGATCGGCCAATGATTTTCTATAAAAACTTAAAAGACATTCAATTTTATTTGTTTTCATCCACAGGGTGTTGGACTGTAAAAGCACATTTGGCTAGGATGAAGACTCAATATCCCATTTATTATTAAATTTGCTTCCTACCAGGCTACAAAATGGTAAATCAAGTGAATGACAACAAGTTCCGCAATCTTCTCTCGAATGATGGGATGGTGCAATTCTAAGTCACAGCAGAAGTGTAAAACAAAGCTAGTGGAGCCAAAAGAGTGTATATTCACATGGTTGTATGCACAATGTGCATTAACTCAGCATATGGATTTGATATAATACAAAAATGTCCCAAAATGTTCAGTGCCGCCAGTAAAATAAGTCAAAGAAAAGACCAGCAATATACGATTTCTATAAAGCATGTTCACTTAAGACCACCATTTACATTCATAGTAGGATTTCGATCATTTGTCAAGTTACAGTGATGCACAAATTTGGTCTTCTGGCATTGTCAGATTTTGTTTAGCATAATTCTCAAACAGTATTAAATATGGCTAAGGAGATCTGTTGAGTTTGTTCAAATGGCTTTGATACCACTGCACTGCCGCGTGCTGCATTTAGAAAGCAAGAGCTGATAATAGCGTTTTAATTGTCGAGCTCCGCTCCATCCCATGGAAGACATGCAGGAAAGGTTAATTAGCTCATTAAAAGCCCTCCAAGTGAGTAAAGCCGTTTTGCAAATAAGCATGGGGTGACAGAATCCTCCAATTAACAATTACAATGCTGATGATAAAAGCTAAGAAAAAAAGCTTACACCTCATTCCTAAATACACCTCTTCTTAAAAAAACAGTTTCAGGGTTTTGGTTTTTTTTTGCTCCCTAAAATGATTTCAATTCAGTATTCAAATGGCCATATGCTGTACAGTAAATTTTTAAGAACTATCTTTCTTGGTAATCATTCGTCATGTCTGTAATGCCTCCCAGAAATCTCACATGGTGTGACTAAAGGGTGAGAGGTATAGGGCAAGTTCACATTCCTCAGTCTTTGTTAAAAAATAATTCTTAGAATTTCATTAATCTTCAAAAGTTAATTTCCGCCCTCAAAATCCCCCTATTAGAATTTGCTGGACTGCAGTTTCTTGTTGATTTGCAGTATTAACTTTGGGAAATTACCCACTAAATTTCTCTTGCTTAGACTTCTGAGGACTCATTATAATATTTGTAAATCTTCTGAATACTTTTTTGCACAAAATGAGAACTATGTAATTTTTCCCTATTGTGTTCCAGCGGTCAGCAGGGGCAAGACCATTACACCAACCGATGACTCCTTCGGTGCACAGATATATATCACACTAATGTAACTTGCTGTAAAAGGTTCTTACCATAAACTATAGAAGCCAATGTTGCATAATAACCCCTAAAGCCCAATTAAAAAACAAAGACCTTTTCTTGTGTGCGCATTGCATTTTAACCAGGGAGAACAGCTTGTAGATTATCTTAATCACAATGAAACAGAAACAGCTAGACAGGAAATAAGAGGTCCATAAGTTATTTTTGATAGGCAGAAGTATCAAACATGTCATTTCATCTTCCTGACCGCTTCATCTCAGCAAACACTTGTGGCTGAATATAATTATTCAACAGGAAGCTTTCTGCTACTTTTAAAAGTAAAGTTCAAAGGGTGTATGTGTATAGACAGTAATCACAACAATATCCTTCTATGCCAATCTGTTGCACATACATCAGATTAACGCTTAAAGAGGGAGAGGGAAAAAAGTACACTGATCAAAGTATTGCTCAGAAGATGTTAGCTCATATAATTAAACACTTGGGTAAGTTTAAAAAGAAAAGTGCAATTTAGAAAATTAAATATATTTACACTGAAGGCCTAGACTGCATTATCAGGCCTAGCTCAGTTTATCAGATGAACTGAAATTTTAACTGCAGTAACAATCAGTTTTCACTGAAACACCATAGGCCCCTATATGGACGCAGTAACAAGAGAAACTGTTTCACTGACTTTAATTCATTCGAGCAGACTTACTAGAGCAAAGTCTTCTGTGTAGTGACATGTATGATCTGGCTTCATTCGTTAAAAAACGTCAAAAATACATGCATACATATCTGCAAACAAACTCAGGAGGACATTCTTACCCTCTCTTAGAACCTTGAAACAGTGAAAATATTTTGACATGTTAAATTTACAGAAAGGTAAAAAGAGTGAAATAAAATAAAACCCCACACAAAAGGATTAAAAAAAAATGTACATTCTTCCCAAGAATCAGTGAAGCTTTTCCAATCAGTCCACTCAAGCCCATGAACAGTCAGTCCCTGACTTTTTTTTTTTCTTTTTTAGATAATGGTGACACTAGCTGAAGGCTGAGCGCTCTCCTCGTGGGCATGGCTCTTCAGCAGGTCTTTAATGAACTGCTCCAAAGCAGCAAAATAGCCCTGACACTGCCACGTGTCGTTGTGCGTGCCCTCTGGAAAGATAGCCAGGCGCTTAGTCCGTGCAGGAGACAGCTCGTACAGTTGTTTCATCATAACTGGTGGGATGAGCTGATCAGACAGACCAGACACAAACAGCGAAGGCATGCGGCACAGCGCCACCTGTCTATAGGACAGGAACTTATTCCTATAGCACCACAAGGGGAGCAGGCGCATGGGCAAGAAGGAGAAGAGCGTTGCTGCCATATGGGGGATGCTGAGGAAGGTGTTTTCAACAATAATGGCTGCTACTCTATGAGGGTTGACTGATGCCAATCGAACAGCCACGGCACCTCCTAGTGAGCGACCAAAGAGTACCACCTTTGTTTTGTCTAGATCAGGGCGGGTCATGACATAGTCCAACGTGGCCTCGGCATCAAGGTAGAGCCCATCCTCGCTGGGCTCACCCTCACTTTTTCCATAACCACGGTAGTCCACCAGCACCACGTTAGCTTTTAGATTGACCAACATTAACAGGGCGTTTGGCACCCTGTGACCAATATTACCTGCATTACCATGGAAATAAAGGATCGTAGGGGGAGCAGAAGAAGTGGGGCAGCTTTGATTTCCAGCAGTGACTCCAGGAGATGTGTCCCCTCCTGTGTAACGAAGCAGGATGAGGTTGAGCTTGACACCGTCCTTAGTACGAATATACACATTTTCATGTGGGATTCCTGTTGGCATGGGAACATAAAGGCGAGAGGAGGAAGGCTGGTCAGGAAAATAGAGGAGAACATCCTGAAATTTGTAGAGGATGCCTGCCACAGATGCTAAGATGAGAGCGAGGAGAAAAAATCCTCCATATAGATGGAAGGTGAGGATAAGGGCCAAAAGGGACACACGACAGGCACCCCAGGACCAGGACACCAGAGTGAGGGTGCAACGCTCCATTGCCCCCCACAACCTCCACGGCTTCTCCATGGCTACACAAGAGCTGAATCACAGGCCACACACTCTGCAGCAAACCAATAAAAACCAAACAAAAACATTAATGACACAATCAAAAAACACAGGGAACCAAAGATGATTTGGCAGGTAATTGCATCAAATACAGAAGTTCTTGCATCAAATACAGAAGTTCTTGCATCAAATACAGAAGTTCTTGTATCAGTATATAATCATGCACAATATCCATAACAGTTATCAGCCTACTTCATAAAAAAAATACTGATGCAAAACTGAACATACTGCTCATGTACCAATACTGGGAAGTAATGAAGACTATGTTATCACACCTAATAAAAGAATTAAACACCAGTTAGTGTTGATTAAATTATTGTAGGCATTCATGAAGCTTTGTTCAAAAACCTATTCTGTACAAAACAATTTTTTGAAATCAGACATTCAATTAAATTAAGCATTAAAAGAAGGGTTACAAATAAAAAAGGACACGTGTCCCTACAACAGCAACCATATATTCCGATATTCTAATCAACATTGTGCGTCTCATGCACAAGGCTAAAATATGTATGAACTACAGTCTTTAGCTTTAGAAATAATGAAGCACAAAACATGATGAAAATATATTTTATCACAATTTTATTTCACTATCATAAGTCAAAGCTCGTGGCATTTGGTTAGTTGACATGGAAGGACCCCTATGTATTCTGTCTAAAAACATTCATATACTTAAACCAGGACTGTATCATTTTTATAATAACAGTAATAGTAAAACATCACTGAATAATGTGTTTGACTGCAGTGGGTCTGTTTTCCGCCTCCTGCTATATCAGCAACCTATAGGAGGAATCAGGTGTGCTCAGCCAACCGAAAGGTGATGGGAACCAAACCCTGGTGAATATACTGGCTTATCAGGTGGCGGTAAGATGTGTGCACTGCTGAGTTTAGTACGGGAAATTAAGGTAATGTATGCTGAAAAGATGAAGATGGAAATCTTACGAAGGGAAAAAAATGTCTCGACCCCACCCACAAGGAAAAGCGTTGACAGCTGCTGTCAGCCTGGTGAAAAGCTCATACGACTGGTGTTAGCAGAGCTTTGGCAGTTGGTATCTAATTTAACTGATCGTCGATCGTTAAGAGCAGCCAGTCATCACTCAGTATTTTTTTGGCCTGTCAAAAGAAGCTGTCAAATCAGTCACGACTGACACACCATGCTTTGAATTTGCTGGCTATACAAACGAGTTTAACCCCATTAAATGACCACTCGCTGCAGCCGAGTTAGCTGAGTAACTGAAATGCTAACTACTAAGCTGTCCTTACCTTGCTAGTGCTGTTAGCAGTCTTATATGTAGCTTTTTAAGTTAGCCACCTAGCTAACTCGTCAATGTTAGCTACGGAGCCATCTACTTACCCTTCTCTCATTTTCAGCGTCTCAGCTCCACGAAATTTTAGTAAAACACTAACGCACAGGCAACACAGCCACTGTCATTCAACTCTGTATCTACTAACAAGATTATAGTTACAGCAGCAAGGTAAGTGACAGGCTGTCAGCGACAACACCGGTGACACTAGCTGCACAGCTGGTTAGCATTACTGGTGTAACCTTTTTCAGTTCCGTGTAGAGCTTAGAATAAGAAAATGGGTTCCTGTAAAGCTGCAGTCCTTGCACATCAATATAAACTGCGTTTCAGCGTGACAAAGCACTAAAGTATTTCAAGTGCTAATTTAGGTATCGATCAGGGGATACTTAAAGCGTGTAATGTATAGCACGCCGCCGTAGTAAGGACGTGCAGAATATTAAATACGATGTATTGGCCGAGCTCACGCCTCTGCGTGTGCTATTTAATTTTCACCCACCAGGTGTTGCTATTAGATAGAATATACAGCATTCCAGGGCCTAAAAGCAAACTGATTAACAAACAAGGATGCTTTACGAGCACATTCAATAACCGATGCAGCGTTGTTTCCTGTTTACTTTATTTCCATTTTTGTTTTTATTATTATTATTATTATGATCACTACTACTGCTAATAATAATAATAACGGTTCTGTATAAGGAAATCAGAAGTGACAGAGAATAAAGTCATGTATGAGAATAGTGAAATAGTTGTAAGGTATGTGGTAGGAGTTAGAGTTGAGTTCAGGGTGGGGGGTGGGACATCAGAGCCTGTTCTTGTTTGCCATGGTATTTACAGGTTGACAGATGAGGACAGGCAGGAGTCTCTGTGGACTATGATGTTTGCTGATGACACTGTGATCAGTAATGAGAGTAGGAAACGTCTGGAAGATTACTTGGAGAAGTGGAGGTATCCTTTGAAGAAAAGATTAATGAAAGTAAGTAGAATCAAGTCAGAATACTTGTGTGTGAATAAGAGGAGATCGCGTAATAGTGATGTTGCAGGGACTAGTGAAGGTGAACAAGTTCAGATGCCTGGGTTCAACCATCCAAAGCAACATACAGTGCACAAGAGCAGTGAAGAAGAGAATCTAGGCAGGGTAGAGCTGACCGAGACCATTACTTGGGGTGATTTGTGTCAGAAGAATAACAGCAAGAATCAGAGGGAAGGTTTACAAGATGGTAGTGAGGCCTGCTATGATATATAATTTGAAGATAGGAGACAGAGATGGACAGTGTTGGTCAAGTTACTTGAAAAAAGTAATCAGTAACTAATTACCGATTACTTCCCCAAAAGTAATCCCGTTACTTTACTGATTACTTATTTTCAAAAGTAATTAATTACTTAGTTACTTAGTTACTTTTAAAAACACGATTTACAACCTGAATAGGTGATAAAGCAATAGATCTTTCAGCCCAATTCTACTTTTCCTGCATAATCCATCATACAAAATGTAATCAAATGGAAAAGTCTCTTTTTTTTTAACTTGTTTTATCAGTTTTAATTTTTTAACTTTATGCATCAAGCAAAAATTAAATTATATGCACCATTCTCTGACTTGAAGAAATTAGTTTAACATTTAAACCTATTTTCTGTACATTCCAGCACATAAAATATTTTTTTTGTGTTTACACTCAGTCTTTCAAATAGATGCAAGAAAAACACAGCAGAAAATAAATAAAATCAAAGACTCAGCGGTCCTGTTGCTCTATTTTCACCTGTAAAGCAGGAGTGGGGTAGACGGAGGTGTGCTCTGGTGCAGGTGTGCCGCAGCGGTCAGTGGAAGGATACGGCAGCTTCTCTGTGAATTTCCCATTACGTCGTTGCGCACTCGGTGCTTGTTTAGGGACTTTTTTTCGCTGTAAAAAGAAGTTTTCTTCCCACGCACAACGGATGTTAATGTTTTTGTCACTTTTTATGGAATCAAACTCAAAATAGGTCAGTACTTCCACGCTTTAAACGCTGCACGCACACACTCTCTCCCGCACTCGATATATGATCCATTGTTGATCTGCACACAGCTGTTGTCACGAACGTCGCACTCGCTTACGTCACTGTCATGAGACATTCTCGCAAAAAAAATCACGGTTTTAGTAACGCAGTAACGCAGCGTTCCTACAGGAAAGTAACGGTAATCTAATTACCGTTTTTGCAATAGTAATCCCTTACTTTACTGGTTACTTGAAAAAAGTAATCAGATTACAGTAACGCGTTACTGCCCATCTCTGGAGATGGAGATGCTAAGATTTTCATTGTTAGCAGTTAGGGATAGATGAGATGGAGGCAGATGATCCACTGTGATGACCACTAAAGGGAGCAGACAAAGAAAAGAAGAAGAAAGAAAAACGATTACTATTGACTGACTTGTTAGATTGAAATAAAATAACCTCATATGCACAAAATGGCAGAGTATTGTGACTTGCTTTTCATTAATGACACAAAACTATTGCAGGAAATTATAATTTCTATGCATATTTTAGACAGTGATATAGGCTATCCACTAACAAGTTACATTCTTTGAAAACATGATCTCAAAGTTACAGATGGTTTTAATCTATTCAGTTCCCAAGAATGAGTCTCTTATAACTTGAAAATGTATGAGAGCCTACTGCTGTGATCTCAACAGCAGACTATAAAGAACAGTTTTTTGTGTGTTGGTGGAGTCAAAACTGACACATCTCAAAGCTTCGAAAAATGGGTCACTTGTAGGTGTGAGAAATATAACACTACTGTGGCTGCTGAAGGGACTGTCCTTGAAAAAAAAATCCCTCAAAGAAAGAACAGCTCAACCTTGCTGCCTTAAGTTGCTTTTTTTTAGTTAAAGCCAACAAAACAACAAAAGTTAAAATAACTGAGAATTTGACTTGGACCTGGATGATGTTGCATGTCGTACGTGCTTGTGACTTTCAAATTTCATGGTGATCTATAAAACTAATTAGAAAATACAAACACAGTGGAAGGGGTTTCTAATTTTAATAGTATATGTTAATATTTCCATTCTGAGTTGCCCATTGGTATTGATTCGTTGGTGATACTCAGTGTGACCTTGGAGGAGACAGATTATGTGCAGACCAGCACAGCTGTTCACCTCTCTCCTTGGGGTTCGCTGATTTGATTCCGTGTTGTTCAAGTCAGCAGCGGCTTCATAAGCTATGCAAATCTTCTCATAAAAGAATACACCAAAAATACAGCCAGCACATGAAAGCTCATTGTCGATTACAGTGTATTAATTATTGCTGGAGTAAGAGGTGCTGACACAAGTTTTTGCTGAAACTTTAAAGCCGCACTGTGGAGGCTGTTGAGGAGAAAATGGTTGTGAAGTAGTGTCCACATGCTGTGTAACTGCCCATGACCTGTTCTGCAAGTCAGCAGTTTCTTTGAATTTATGGATTGATTAGTTGGTTTGTTGCTGTAGTGTTATTTATGTCATAACAATAAGCAACATAAAAATTAAAAACATTTGTGTTTAGTATTTATTTTTATTTCATTTTTTCCTTAGTAAAATGCTGTGCTCATTTTTAAATAAGGATTTACAAAGGAAAGTGCTCTTTGAACTGAATCATCCAGACTTACAAATGAGAAACTGTTTTTTTTTTCCAGCTTGAACAGATTGACTTTAAGATTATGACCATGTTCAAACTCCATTCATTATTCAGACTGAATAATAAAAAGGGAAATCTACTACACCAGAATCTAACTAGTGTAGTAGCCATGTCATTGGCATTGACCCTACCTGCTAGAGGTGCTTATTGTATCTATGCAGCAGAATGCATAGTGGATGAGTGCACACACACACACACACACACGCACGTACACACCTACACCTTGTCTCTTTAGGTGATGGTGAGTGCTGCATTCAGCCTGTAAGAGACTGACAGCTGGCAGCTTCACTCCCTCTTACCTATGACTCAATTACCTTTGACATGTCAGTCAAAACATCTACTACACACACACTCGCTCACTCTGTCTTACTCTGCAGCTCTCGTATCCCACGACTCAATTACTTGAAATATAGCACTCTAAACAGCTGGAGGGCTCAAGCTCAATAACTCGCAGTCAGAGCTGTAAGAAGGACGAAGCAAAACTGTGGCGACCCAGCTGGGAATATCATATCATCAAGCCAAGGGGACATGCTTATCATTCACCTCACACCATGCACCATGTGGCCTTCGCATGAGCCAGAACCATAGAATACATTTCTACAAGGGACCCGTGGTTCCCATTGATAAAATAAAAAACAATAACACAACTTCCACAGCAGATGTCAAGCCATTTAAGCGCAGGGATATTTAGTCAGTCAGCAACTTTTTTTTCACCGGACACTAGGTTTTTAACTTTTTTTGTATAAGAGTTGCCATCATTGTCTTTGTGCCATGCTGCGTTTGGACATAGTTTGGCTTGTTCCATACTAACATGCAACACCTCTTTGATTTGTTGATTTCTCAGCATGCCATGCATAGAATGATAGATGGTTGTGTCCATGACTACAATGTAAAAGTGTCACCTTGGAGACAGAGTATTCCTTTGAGTCAGAGAGGACAGCTACATAATACCAAGTCTTTATTTTACACACACACACACACACACACACACACACACACACACACACACACACACACACACACACACACACACACACACACACACACACACACACACTTGTGCGCCCAATTCTTGTTTTCTTTTGAAGTCATTAAGTCATTCCACCCTGGAAAAACAATAGTTCAAAGAAATCATTAATTAAAAGCCCAAAATTACTGTGACACATGAGTGTATGCAAACTTCTGTTCACATCTGTATATAATTAAGAACACACGAGGTACTGTAGTGCTTATTGTTTTACTGTCAGGCACTAAACAAGATTCAATGAGACTACATTATACAGTTTTATGCTACAGTGACATGAAATAGAGCAGGCTGCTTGGCATTGTGGGCATGCAGCAAAGAGTGCCCTATACACTATGCCTGCCAAAAGTAAATTGGTTGGAAATTGCAGTATGTCTCAGGCAGCAATTAGGAGGTCTCCTGTGGCAAGGATGTAGACTTTTAATAAAGGCTACATTTCCCTCATTTCCCATGCAAATAAACCTTCTGTCATACCTATGATGATATCAATCATTCTAATTAACCTGCTGATATAAGTTTGTGTGTGCATTGTTTATGTGTGTGTGTGCTTAAGTACAGGCAGTGGTGATGAGCTGAGTTTAAAACAGCAGCATGTAGTGAAGTAATAAAGGAGTAACCACAATATTGTGGGTAATTACATGGTAATGGGGAATGATTTACTAATTAGTGTGGCTTTAAGTGTGATCGGTGGGGTTTTGTGCAATGAATTTCACACTTTTTATTCCTCACTCTCTGACTATGACAAGTGAGGCATGAAGTGGTCACCATTTTTACAAAAAAAGGGAAAGTAGTCACAATTTTCCCTAAAAAAGCCCCCTATCAAGATCTTTAGAGTGAGAATGATGTTATCTAAGCCATCATCCCTCTTCTGGTCTTTGCCTAACCTCCTCTGGTGGTAGAAAAAGATAATTAGCACATTTGGCCATTGTGCCAAAAATAAAAATGAAAAGATGACTTTGAGAGAACACGTTCTTCAGCTCTCAAGACACTTGAAAATCCTCTTCAGCCGTAACATTACTTGCCACAGTTTCTAAATCAAGCTGCCTTAAAAGTAATTCAACGCATACAAGTATATTTTTTCACATTTATTAGAGCGAAATGAAAACGGCACCTTTTGTAATTTACTGTGTTTTTTAAAAAAAATTGAACTTAAAGTTATTGCGGCATTAAATAATGCTTTACATTTTTTTGATCTGCTGTCTTGATGAGACCAAATGAGAAGATTGATGCCACTTTAATGGCTGTTTATTTAGCAGGAAACTGAAGTCAGGAGGCCTGGATGCAATTTAACTAATTTAGCAAAAGCAGGAAGGGGCAAAAGCTGGCTTGGCTGTATCCAAGTTCAAAAATATGTCTACTAGCACTATAACTAAGATCTTTGTGGCTTAGTGAGCTCTAAAGTACTAGTCTTTGAGCAAAATTATAGGGTTGAAGTTGCCCCTTGCTTCAAGTCTTTGTGCTAAGTTAATCACAAAAGTTGTGAGAATGCTCTTGACCTTCTTGGTTAAGTCTTAGTAAGAAAGCAATCTTAGTTCATTAAACTAAAAATAAATAAATAAACAATTCCTTTAAGGTAATAACTACACTCATTAAAAAGAGAGCATTTCAATCAGATGGAGGTCTGCACTTGGACTCGGGCACGAACTTGATTCTTTTCTTTTTCAGCCATTCTGTTGTTGAATCGCTGCTCTGCTTGGGATCTTTGTCTTGTTGGATGACCCAGATTTGGTCAGATGGCTTCACGTTTGACTCGAGAATACTTTGGTATACAGACGAGTTTGATTCATTGACTGCAAAGTGCCAATGTCCCGTGTAAAACAAGCACAAATCATCACTCTTCCACCACCATGCTGAGAGTTGGTATGGGGTGTTTGTCCTGATATGCTGTCTAAGGAGCTTGGAAAGAAAAGGGTCTGGACTTCTTTAGGTTGCTTGAAGACATTTCACCTCTCATCCGAGAAGCTTCTTCAGTTCTAGGGTCAAATGGTGGAGAGTCGGCGTGGGAGTATCCCCCCAAAGATGGACAAAAGGACCCCCTGATGATCCTCTACCTAATCACATGAGCCAAGGTGTGAAAACGGGTGTGGGTCACAATCAGCCAGGGTTTCGGGTGAGCTGTTTGCTTTTTGGCAAACATGCCATGTAGCTCCACTTTGGTCTCATCTGTCTAAGCACATTGTTTTCATTTGTTTAGATGCAGCCTTGCAAACATAAATCATGCTTTCATGTTTTTTTAAATTTAAAGAGAAGAGTTTTTTTTATTTTATTTATACTGGCAACCCTTCGAGACAAGCTGTATTTGTTCAGTCTTGAACTTTAACATTTAACGCGTTAAAGTACTAGCTGAGGCCTGTAGTGTCTGAGACATATAATTTTTTTCTGAGCATTGCAGATTCTGGCCTTAGGATGAATTAACTGAAAATGACAGTCCTGGGAAAATTGGCAACTCTCTAAATGTTTTCTACTTGTGAATAAACTCTCATAGATTAGACTTCATATTGTTTGGAAATGCAATTATAACCCTTGATGGGCAGCTTGATGGGCAGCAGCAATTGCTTTAAGATCATTGCAAATGACTTACCACCTTGGCATTGTCTTAACACACACCTGGTTGCTCCAAATGAGCAAACTGCAAAACTTCTACTTTCACAAAGGCACTTACACTTGCTGAGAATCAATTCATCAAGAAAATGTATTTCTTTTGGGATCAGTGAGGGTGTAATTTATTTTTCATGCACTGTTTTTGCATTCTAGCTCAATTTTGATAAAATAATGCCACAGTCTAATGTGCTATGTGTTGTTCATTTGGAGTTTTTACCTAATTTTCTGATCTGCAACAGACATTTAAAAAAGAATTATGTCCTTATATGAAAAACATTGCAATTTACCTTACAGCAGTAATGCTTGTAGTCATTACCGTTCATATTAATCCTAATTACAGTTACTTAAGAGATATCTTGAGCATAGAAACCATTACACTGGGAAAAACCAAAGCATGTTTCTCTGTGAAGGACATTCTCTCTGTGAAGGAAGTGCAACCATGAAATAATGTCAGCAGCAAGGCCATTTTAAAAAAAAGTGCAATATGAAGGGCATGCTGTAATTACAATGTGTTCGATTTAGCCTGTGGAGACTTCAGCCTCTGCTGAGAACCCACTGTCCTTGAAAATGCAGCTACATTGTCTGAGTGAAGTCAAGAGGTTTTTAAAGGTGAGGAAAACTGTAAAAATGTTAGTGTGCATGGGGCCTTGTTGGTAACCACTATCTACTTAAAGACTAAATTCACTTGATTTAGAGAAAGCTCAGTAACTTCAGGAAGAGCAGTCAGACCAGTAATAAGTGATTGGTTGAGTTGTTTTGGGAGAACATTCCCGACTAAGCTGATACCAGAGGACATGTAGAGTCTGGTCGCCAGTAGAAACAGACAGGGTTGTGGTCCAGATTAAAGGTTACTGTTTTATCCTGTGGGGATGGAAAGGCCATCTTTCATTTCTCATTTCTCATTTAATAAGTGTGTGCAGTAGCGGTTTTTGATACGGATGACACGGGCGGTTGCCTGGGGCGGCATCGTGGTCGGGGCGGCATCACGGGCATCGGCAAAAAAATTTTTTTTGCTCGTACTCATGCTGCCCCGACGTCAGCCAACGCATTTTGTGAATGGCATAGGCACCGATCGGCTTTCTATCGCACATTTGCTGGGAGTAAGGGCGCCCTCCGTTTGCGAAGTGCGCCTGCTAGTGATGGGATTTCCGGCTCTTTTTAGAGAATCGGCTCTTTCGGCTCGGCTTACTAAAAAGAGCCGGCTCTTTCGGCTCAGGTTGTTTTGTTGTTTTAATTAATTTATTATTAACAACAATATAAAATTATGCACAAAAGGAATAACTAAGGTTAAAAAAAAGTGGTCTTATTTATATATGTTTATATATAAATATATACGGTGGCCCCTAGAGACAAAGCACCTACAAACTCCAAAAAGCACATACAAACTCCAAAACACATTTCTAGCGTTAACTGAACTTCCAAAACAGAGCTACCTAGATCAGTTAAATTACACAATTGAAAGCATATGTGTATGGTTTGTGTATTTATACACAAACACTCATATATATTTAAATAATAAAAAAAAAGAAAGTTCATTTACCTGTTACTACCACACACCAAATCCGGTCGTTGATACTTCCTGGCTTGTGTAGCCACTAGGTAACAAAAGCTCAACACTGTGCCCTAGCATCCTGGAGCACTTCTGTTGTGTTTTGTACGTGTTTTGTAGTTTTTACATGCTTCTGAGTTTTTATGTGTTTTGGAGTTTGTACGTGCTTTGTCTCTAGGGGCCACCGTAAATATACTTTTATTTATTCACTCCATATAAAATGTAATAAAGAAATCATATAATACAAAAAACAACTATTTACATTTCAACTTTTAACAATTTAAATTTTCAGCTTTTTCCTTTTAAACAAATTTAAAGTGAAACAACACAAAACACTGCAAACCACAACACAATTAAATATAAATTAAAATATGCATATTCTCTGTCATATGGGCCTGCTCGCGGCCCATATGACGGCTCCTTATCGAGGAGCGATAAGGAGCCGGCTCGCATCGTTCACGTCAAAGACCCGGCTCTAAGAGCCATTTCGTTCGCGACCGACACATCACTACCAGACATTATGACACAGAGTTATAATTTGCACCGATGTTTTTTCGAAATTCTGTATGAGAAAAGTGAGCGCGAGAGCCCTCGGTGCGCCAGCTTGCTGCTGTGCTGAAGTCAAAGTAAACTTTATTGTCATCTCCGCTACATACAGTCCAGTATATAGAGAGACAAGACGACGAGGCTCCAGTTACAGCAGTGCAAGTAAACAAACAATAAATACAAGAAGAGTAAGAAAATAAATATACACTTTAGGACCAGGGGTAAAGGGATCAATAACAATTTAAAATTTATAATTTACAGTTTGATCATTTAAAGTCTCACACACAACCTGTCGAAAGGGGAGGGCTGCTTCCAAATAGAGCACATTTCATTCATAATGATGTAAATCCAAGCCCATTATGTATTCATGATTTGAATCCTGGGTTGTGCGAAATCCCAGAAATACACCCTAGACAAAGCGAATCTGTGAACTAAGGTGTAGAGAAAAAGAAGAGGAGGAGAAACGAGCCAAAGATACAGGTAAGCAGATGTGTCATTGGATAATGGCAGGTCATGCATCATGAAACAATCAGAATCATAATCACAATACTTTATTAATCCTTATGGAATTATGTGGGTTACAGATGCTCCAAGAAGAAATGGTAAAAATAGCAACAGTAACAGACTAAACTCCAAACAATCCATTATATTACAGATTTTACACAATTAAGAAATAGCACTAATATATGCAGATCACTCAATTATAAATATCAAGGATTAACAGAGGTGATTATAAATAAATATCAAGAAAATTGACAAGAATATTCCAGAGTAGAAAAGAAGGTGTGTAAAAAGGATGTAACTATTGCAGTGTTCACAGTGTGTTAGATGGAGGAGTTGTACAGGGAGATGGCCACAGGGAGGAATGATTTCCTGTGTCGGTCAGTGGTGCTTCATGGGTAATCTCAGTCTCTCACTGAACGTGCTTCTGTGACTAGTCGGTATGTCATGGAGTGGGTGGGAGGTGTTATCCAACATTGTCTTTATCTTGGACAACATCTGCCTCTCAGACACCACCCTAACGGAGTCCATCTCCATCCCCACAACAAACAGGCTAGGACCGCCACTGAGTGTGTGTGTATGTTTGTGCAAAATGAAACAAAGCAGATAATGATGCTCTCTTTTAAACATTCCCTTCGGTGTGTCGGTTTGGGGAACACTCTCTCACACTCTCTTTGTCCACAGAAGCCTCTATATTATTACTCCAGCCATCACTGGCTGCCAGCATGATGCCTGCTTCAAGGAGGGGCCACCTTCCTCCCTATAAAAGGGTGTGACGCAGCATCACCCATCATTCATATTCCTCTTCTTGCTTCTTAGAAACCTTGAGTCTTCTGACTGCTAATGTGAGTGCTAGCTTAAGCAGGTTGGAGACTGTGAGCTTCCACCACTCACCTAGCATAACAGCTAGCGGACCAAGCTAACTGTCTTAGTTGCACACAGTCACCAAGCCAAGTAGCACAAGCGCTAGCCACCATACTAGCCAGGTCATCCTAGCTCACCATAGCTATCAACTGCGAAGCTGTGATATCTGATTCACTCAAGGCTAATAAGGAGTTAGCAAATCCTCTGAAGGAGGTCGGAACATCTCGTTTTGGACGAGGATGAGGACATTTTCTTTTCCCCCCTCTGGTCAAAGATACCTTTCTCCTTTATTTCAAATGTAATGTTTCCTTGACCCAACATTTATTGTTATGTAGAACTTTTCTACTCTACTTGAACGCTCAAAGAACTATACACAACATGCCTCATTCACACAAGAACTTTATTATATGCTTAAGTGCTTTCTATTTAACATTTGTACTCTAATGAACACATCAGAGTGCCTTGCCCAAGGATAATCCGGTATGCACAACGGAGTCTGGAGGAGCCAGTAATTGAACCACCAACCTGCTCTACGTCTTGAGCTATAGCCACCCCAGCTACACCACCATTATTGCATAAACTACACCAACTAGAGACCAAAACCAATCCCAAAATACTTGCAACACGCAGTGTTGTAACTTGCAGTGTTCACGTTATTCTTACATGGTGATGGTGGTGAGAAGAAAGTTGGATAATGGCTTTGCCAGAGGCACAACTTTTACCCCAATTTTTTATCTGAATAGATTCCACTGACTCGAAAAATGTGTATGGGAAACACAAGAAGTCATTTCTATCACTTACAGACTCCAGGTGGAAGCTCCGCCAGTGCTGAAGCCTAATTGTGTAGCTTAATGCAGTGATATAAATCCAGTTTTTCTTTCTCACTTTAAACTCTCTGTGTGGCTTTCTTGTCTGTAAACAGAGCCAAGGTTCAATTGTTATCTGTTCTGCTATGCAAAGCACAAACCCTTGGCCTGTGCATCACTGTATTGTACTCAGCCTGGGCCCAAACTCTGCGTCATTTATCTCATCACACAGACTGACCGACCTCAGATGACTTTGCAGACATACTCTGCAGTCTACCAGTCACGTGCGATTCCCTCCCTCTCCCCCTGTGGTGGCTTGCTCTACTTCTGATCACTGCACACATCTGTGCTTCTCCTGGCAATCTAAAATCTAAGCCTAAGTGAAACAATCAGGAAAGAATACCACCATTAGTGGCAGTTCACGTCTTTTTTTTTTAACATGCATCACTGTAAACTCATTTAGCCCGGGGTGACGGTAAACACAATGATTATGTCACTGTAAATTATGTTAGTGGCCCATTTGCAGCTCTGCAAACTGCTCCTTAAAAGCGCATTTGTTGTGGAAGAAGCTAGCCATCTCAACAAGAGCAAAATTTCGTACAAAAAAATTATTTTCTCTCTACAACACTTATTCCTCTCCCTCCAGTCATGCTTCTCTCCGTGACACTCTGTAAATATCTGCCACAGACAGAGTAAAGATCAAGAAAAGGTCAAAAATGATAAATTCTGCACTGGTTTGGTCCACCCTGTTTCAATATAAAACCAGAGTTAAGAATGTGGCTACTTTTCTAGCACTACCGCTAAGGTTGTAAGAGAGCGGCAACATGATCTGCCTACATTTTTCTACACCTTTCTGTCAAGCGTTTGAACCATTACAGAAACCATTAAACAGAGTCTCTCAGTGGTGACGTATGAAAGAACATCAATCATCTTCATCTGGTCCTCTAGGCTCACTGGAACGGTGATGGATTGCACCACCGAGATGTTCGATTTGAAGGAAAAGAGCAGGGTAGCATACCTGATATACTGAAATTATATCTGTAGTCAAATCAATCAGCTCAAGTAGATCGGTATCATCTGAGTTTCCTTCATACAGTGGGGCTAATTTATTGGGTCACAGGGGGGTCATGACTGGAGCTGCAGTCATACACTGTAATCAAGCCAGAGTCCACTGAGCTGAGAGCTGGGGACCATAAATCAGCTGGATGAACTGCAGCTATACACTGCTTGTTGGTGAACTAGCACAGTATATATACATAAAAAAGAGCAGTGACTCATTTGACCAAGTATTACATGCTGCCATCGGGATGCACATCTTCACATACAGATACAGAACAGTCTGCTCTCTATTAATTCCTCCCATTAACAGTGACATTCAAAGCTAGTTTTAAGACAGACAGTTGTGAAAATAAAAGGGCAAAGTGAGAAGGGAAGGCAATGTGATATTATTTAGATTCACAGCTTTAAACTCTTATCATTGTATCACAAGGTTGCCCAAACTAAAGATATTGGATATGCTTACTATATAGATCTTCATATAACTGAAAAAAGGAGAGATACAGGATGCTTGGCTCATATGGTACTATCTTTACAAGGGCATGATTGTGGCTTCCCACTTTCAGTCATCCTTGCTTACTTTTGCCCTTCCTCACTCAACCTTCTTGCAACCTTTTCAACATCAAAGATTGACTGTGTATAATTAAATATTTCACCTTCTGAAAATCACATTGTCTACTTAAGTTACTCCCAGATCATTTACTTTTCATCAAAGCCAGTCAGACTGTCCAGTGAATTGGCTGCAAGGTTTTAAGTGGATGCCTTATTGTTAAGCCTGTAGTGACTAAAAAGGAATGTTTGGTGTTAGTAGACTTATTTGCCCCCAAATGGGCTATTAGTCTTTATTTGCAACACAGTGCAGCGGGATTCATTTAGAGCATGACCTGCTCTACCACACACTGATGAATAAGTACCTTCCTACTCCCCTTGCATCAAATAAAACGTTACTTTGAAGGCAATGCCGTACTTTAGTAAATTATAGTGTGAACACAGTTTACAAGAGCCTTCATTGTGCTGCAGTCCATATGCATGTACCAGTTCAAAGCTCTTATATATATGCTGATTTCAGCATTTTTCACTGCAGATCATCTTGGAAATTACAGTGGTGGCTTTAGTGGGACCAGTGAGACCACAGTGGCAGTGGCTGCTTGGTGATGTTCTGAGGCTCAGCACAGTAAATACTCCAAAACAGAAGAGAGTGGAGGAAAGGGAAAGAGAGATGAAGCTGGGGGATTGCAGTAGAGCGAAAACTGGCCTTCCTCCAGATCCATCCAAAGCGCAATCTGGGTATCTGTATGCTTATTCTGTGAACATACAACTCCTACAGGATGAGAGGTGACTGGATCTTGCCACTGGATGCTACTCATCATCCATGTTAGCCAGGATTTGACTTCACTCCCAGTTCTTCAAAGGCTGAAATATGCATTTCCCCCCTACTTTCCTGTTGGATCTAGGGGCAGACATATTCCTTTCATCAGAAGGTGCTTTTCTCTGACAGCCCAGATTAGTGAGAGGCAAAAGCATTTTAAAATGTAAGGCTCATTTCATTGCTCACACACTGAGTCTTTATAACGCTTTGCATTAATAAATGGTTCATCCAAGGTCTTCTAGCACACAGAAATTCAGCATATAAAAAAATGTATGTAAGCTCACGTCACACAAGGTATACTGAATTCAAATGATGCCAGCAGCACTGTGCAGGTGCAGAAAGACAGCCACTTCACATTTGTTTGATCTCTATTAAGAAAGTTTAAATTAAAGTGAAGGGAGAAGACTAGCAAGCAAGGACTGATGGGAGGCATTGAGATGAAATTAGTTACTTTACTTCATGCTCAGGTTGCTTATGACATTAGGGGTACTTGGTGACATAAACACTCTGGGCTTGGCCTCAACTTTCTCAGCTGGAGTGTGGAGCCTCACCGTGGGATTTGGAGTTCCTGTAAACCCTGCCTTCTGTTGTTTACACTTAGGCTAAAGCTGATGTTTCAGGGAGCCATTCTCCCCACCTGGAGATCTCCTCAGCAATCTGTAGGCTGTGTATCTGTACATTATTGAAACACAGCAAACATACTTGTTTAGCTTAATCATTATTTTCTTTGAGTCAAATTTCAAACAAATTTTAAAATGTGACAAAGGTGAGCCCCTGTCAAATAGCCACCATATCTATATCCACAGTAGGAACACTGTAATGCTCTTCTTTGAACTCATATCAGTAGGCTGACCTGCTCACAACAACAATACATGACATTAAGCAAATACAGTATATTTATGACATATTCATGCTCTTATTTAAGCATGGTAAGCACAGACTGTATATAAAAGATGTACAATTTTACATATAGCAAAGCCAACACAGAGGCCACCAGGAGATAATAGGTATGATTATGGAAAGCCTTCCAGTCCTATGGATGTCTATGGGAAAATGGGACCTCTGTAAGCTCACGTCACACAAGATAAACACTGAGTTAACAGGCTTAGTCACTCATTTCAGGTCAAACTAAATAACATGTAAAGTCAATGTTGCTAATTTTAGTCATTCTACGTGCCACTAAACAGGACTATCCAGGACATTTTCACTGGCTAACAATTTCTTACTGATAAATTATTAGCAAGTGATTCGTCACCACACTCAGATTTAAAACATCAAGCTGATGAGGACCTCTGAGCCTTCACTGATGTGACACTGCTATGAGATTTAGCAGCAGTCCAGCATGCTACCTTCCACAGGCAACTGTGGGTACAAGATTCACTATTTCCAGGATGGATGTAAACAGACAGTAAGAGATCTTTTACAAAACAGAGCACATACAGAGAGAGCTCACATTGACTTTTCTAAATAATAAACTGATGCATTGCTTGCCCCGCTTCTCTTCACTGCATGCCCATGGTTTATAGTTTGTGCACTGGCTTCTTGAAGCATTTCAAGCCTTCAACTATTATGACTGCTGACATCACCTAAGTGCCTATGTTTGTACAAAAGGAAGACTGCTAAGTTATTGCGCAAAGTATTCAATCCTGTTTGGAAAGACTTTCATAGACTTTAAGCGTAGATCACACAGACAGCTGCTAATTAGTGTTAATAACAATGCAATAAAATATAAGGATTTTTCTTTTTCTTTGGTGGCAGGCTGTAAACACGTTTCTCTTCTGCTCTGAAGTTAGGCATTTCAAAATTGGAGCATATGGTTGCTGACTCACTTTTGGATTAAGCTGTAAGTGGCTATTCAAGAAACAGCACTGCACTTCTGGAGGGCCTTATTTTTCAGTCCAGTAGATTGTGGCAATGTTAGCATAGCAACATTTGGCAAAAAGAAATATCAGCAAAGTAAATCTGAGGCTGATGTAAATGTTATTACTTTTACTAGAATTGCATCATAAAACCAAAGTAATGGGCAAATTTGAGTTTATGATTAGATTAATAGATTAGATTACTATAAAAAGAGTAGTCTGATGATAACCATAGTTAGACTTAATTATCTGGGAATCATAATCCATCCAGTTTTTATTGACTTACTGCAGTATTTGTCTTGATGGCAAAGTTACTCTGGCAGACTGACTTCATGCTTTTCTTGCAGAAAAGAGGCTAGAATGACCTGAATTAAAACATCTATGTATCAAAATCAAACCTGAATGATAATAAAATGATATTATTCTCCGATGAGTTCTAACCATCATAAACTTAAAGGAATTCTCTGTGTAATTTTATGCAATTAAAAGGTTATTTCACATTATAATATGTACACATCTTACTTGCTCTTTCTCATGGTAGTCTTAGAACTAAAGAAGTGCTGTGGTACCGTACTGTGATCATCCCTGCTACCTTCTTGTCTTTTCCCAGCAAGTGAAATCATTCCCCCTACGAAGGTTTCTGTCAAGACTCTGAGAGCCCCAGGATACAGTTTCAGGCCATCAATGATGCAACATCTGTGTAAGACAGGATGAAGACAAACACACTGTCATACATACAGAAAGGCGTTTAATCTTATAACACACAGTGAATGCACCAAACAATGACTGTATGCATATCACTACTGTACACTGCACAATGCTTAAAATAAGATGTGAAGCATAAAAGGTATTAATGGGGTGTAAATAATCTCTGTGTATTCTTTGTCACAGAATATTGATAATGCACATAAAAATGCAAGATCCAATAAAAACAATCCTTTTGTACTACATATTAGTATTCTGTATGTTTCTTTGTCAGGGTAAAAGCTATCTTCCCTGACAGAAACATTTCCTTTGAAGCTAGAGGCTTCCAGATCCCGATTGCATACTGGGAATATAGACCAGGAATCCAGGAACATGAATATGGGAATGGGCAGTGTCCGTGGGAAAGTGAGCTGTGTTGATAAGCCGCTTAGGGATTCTTGGAATGGAAATGTGGTGAACCAATCGATCACAGGAGTAAAACCCTGAGGCTGAGGAGAGGTGGTGGTGGGTGGGGTGGGAGCTTGTACGGCATGATTGCATCTCCATCAATGCTCTAATCTCCCTCAAGTCCAATGAGGACTTGAGCACTGTAGAGAATGTACATTTGTTTTACCAAAATACCTTTTTTCCCCCACAAAATAGAAGGTGCAAGTTAAACTAAGCATCCCCAAAAGCCCTTATGGTGAACCAGCATACACAGAATTAGGACCTTTCTGGAGTGGAATGGGGCCATAATTATTACAGCTATGCTTTTCATAATAGGATAAGTCAAAATGTAGTAAAACAGACCCATCATCCCCAAACCACAAGGATTATACCATTAAGCCATTTTATAGTCTTAACGACACAAACACTTTGCGTCTTTGTGGGCTATTATGTAAATACTGATGTACTATTTCAGTGTTTTAAATTGATTTTTTCTCACCTTCTAGGCAGATATTGGTTTCCATCCACCTCTGTATGGTTGAAAATCAATCGGTTGACTCTTGAGAATTTCTTTGTACAATCCATCACAGTGTACTGTTATACCACGTATGCATTTTTCCCTTAAAGTCATAGTACTGAAGAACTGCAGATTACTTGAAAAGCATCAGAAGCAGTGATGGAAAATACTAAAAAAAATATAATACTTTAAGTTTTCAGTGTTGTAATTCAAAGGTATAGTGGCTTAATCAAATCTTGAGAATACCTTAATTGATTTTCACTCTTTCTAAATATATGGAGCCTACTGGCTATCAGGAAAATAATAATAATAAATAAAATTCTAGAAAACTGTCAGTATGGCTACATTTTGTCACTCTTATTTGCATTCATGAGGGCATAGAATACTTGAAGCACTCAGTATAATACAGTCAAGTAAAACACCATCACTGACTAAATCATGGTTGCTACACTGGGATGATTTCAGCTTTATGTGTCTAAGTAATAAAATAGCCACTGCATGTATCAGTGCATGTAAGTGTAGCTATAACGTAAATGTGCAAAAACACTGGATTTGTAAGATACTGGAGGCACTCTTTTGCTATACATATCGTGGTCTATAACTTCCCCGGTTTAAACATTTGATATTTTTTTCTGTGATCTATTGTGACAAAAATACAGCTTTAGAGTTGCAAGTCATTGCATTCTCCAATTATTTAAATTTTGCACCGTTGCAAGTTTTTTTTTCCTTTGGAATTGGGGTTGAGCACATATATATGTACTTATATAAAAACACATGAATATGTACATTCTATTGTAGAGGTTAAGGGGGCAGGGATGTAATTCTGGTGATTGTGGAATGTATTTAAGTTCTCAGCATTTCAGTAGCCTCATGGTTTGCAGGTAGAATCTGTCTCTTAAGCTGCTGTTGCAGGTCTGCATCCATCCAGTACCACGTGTCTAACAGCAGGAGTGGGAAGAGTCTAGGATGGCTGGGGTCAGAGAGGATCTGTCTTCCTCCTACAGCACTGTCTCTAATAAAGATTTAAAGGTATTTATGACTAACTATATATTTTTTCTATTCAAATGATAGTTCTTCCATGAAATAAAAAATACAGTTTAAGCATGAACATTATATCATATTTGTAACATCCATTCAGGATGTGAGCCTGGGCTGAGGGCGTTGTCGTCTCTGGCCAATCACAGATGCTGAGCCTGTCTCTTTTTCCTGTCTGACGTCAGGCAGATAAAAGGCAGGAAAGATGGAGAGAGAGGAAAAGAGGAAGAGAGGCTGGTGGTAACTGAGGAATAACAAGGGTGCACATGAGAATAACCCTACGGGGTTTACTAAGTAAAAGAAGGGAGAGAAGGAAGAAGGCAGATGATGGTAGTAGAAAAGAGGATTGAAATGCTGACAGATCACTGAGATCAGGGGGAAAAAAAGAAAGGAAAAGGGACATGCATCTAAAAGCCCACAATAAACAGCAGACAAAGAATACGAAGAGATACAATGAGTGTAGGTTAAGATGTTCATTTCAGTGCTGATATAGTTCACAGAATGTCTGAATGCTCCAAATATGACAACATTTGGCAAACGGCCACATGTACAGTTATCTGATGTAAGCAGCAGTGAACTTCAGGGCGCACACAAAAAAAGGCAATTACTAGACAGACTTCTCGTTAAACGCAGGTTTTTAAAGAACCATCATTCTCAGCATCAGTTATAAAAAGCATCAGATTAATCTCCTTGTATGACTCATGAATACAATATAGGATGTGATTACTTTTTTTGTAGTCGAAATCAAAATAGCTGAAAAAGAATCAAAGACGCCAGTGAAAAGCACTGAACGCTCCGCTTGGGTGGTTTCGATTTGTTTATTAAACAGTTTTAAATAGACATTTATAAATAGATTTTGTTCAGCTTTGTCTGCACGATGCCTTTGACAAACCAGACAAGACAGTAATGTACAAATAGATATAAAAATACTTTTTGATATTGAATGACTTATTGCTTATTGACTACTTTTGATGCCCTAGAAACTTTAATGTAAAAATGGGTAAGGCCCTAAGCTGTGTAAATTACCTTTGATGTAACAAGAGCAGCATCATTATAAGGTGACAGTGCAGTCAATTTTACACATGTATATAGAATACAGTTGTTTCTCAGAAAACATACACACACACTAACACACACATCCCCCAGCATGAATAGTGGATGAGTCATGTCTGCCAGCCCTTACTGTTACTGTGATGGCTCCAGATTTAAGGGCCAGCAATCTGCATTCATTTCACAGACTCTCTCCTTTTCTCTCTCTCTTTCCCCTCTGTCTCTGTTTGTATACTCTGTCTCGCTCTTGCCCTGGCACTATTTCTGTCTCCTTCACACACACACATAAACACACAGGTAGAAAAACACTGGGAGTGGGAAGTAGCTGTCACCTCTCTGCTGTGCCAAACACACACGCCCCATATGTTGTTGATCAGTCTTGTCTTAGGACCTGACATATTCATGGAAATGCTATATACAGTTTATATACTTAGTACTGTGCAAATCTCATCTCTTTATTTTTCCCCTCCAAGGAGCCAGACTTTGTTGTTATTTAAAAACAAAAGGTGTCATAAGCAGTAGTTCTCCAGGCATCTTTCCCACTCATTTTCACTCCTTGTACCCTATTTTCAAATGATTTTTTTTTCTTTCGTTAAGCCTCTTAACACTGACCTATGAATCACTCCAGCATAAAAAGGCACCTAACCAGTGTTGTGTCTGAACATAACAGGCAACTTAGCAAAGAAACAAATTTAAATGCTATCTTTAGCCACTTTTTTGCTTGTAGGCTATTGCAAAAACACAACAGTTGCTCCCATTTCCTTCACTGAATCTACAATCTGCAAAGATAACATGGTGTGACAGGCATGAAATACTATTTTTGCATCAACAAGGTGATTCCCAAAGAGCTACTAGAAAAAACTTGGCATATCTCAGCACGCTCTGCAGTGTGTTATTAAAGAATATGAGGACACTGGACAAGTGGAGGACAGTCAGTCCTTAAATGTCCTTAAGAAACAGGGAAAAAGATGCGACACAGGACCTGAGAGAAGCATCTGACCCTTCAGTTGATCCATCTACAGTTCACTGAAGCCTCATCAGAAATGGTTGCAATGAAAGGGTGGCTGTCAAAAAACAACTTTCAAGAATATACATAGGTGGTCAAAAGAAAGTTACAGTGAGTGTCTACAGTAAAATATGGTGATAGCTCTGCCATGTTTGGCATTGTATTTTAATCACTGGTGTTGAAGATCTTGTCATAAATTACGTTGTTATGAATGCAGAAAAGTACAATCACAATTTGATCCATCTGGAAAGCATCTGATTGGCAACAGCTCCCCCACCCCCGGAGCCTGGACATTAACATTATTTAGGCAGTGTGGGATAATCTTGACAGAGAACTAAACAAAAGGCAGCCAACATCCAAAGTAGAGCTTTGAATGTCCTTCAAGACGCCTGGAGAACTATTCCTGATGACTACTTAAAGAGATTTCAAGAAAGCTTGTCTAACAGAGCTCAGGCTGTGTTGAAGGTGGTCATCAAAAATGGTGACTGTCAAGCTCATTGGAATTGTGCAAACTCTTTTTTTTTTTTGGCTTATATACTGAATTTCCATGTATGTTTGCACATTTCAGTAAATCACTACTCTTGTTTCCCATGTTCATTACAAAATACAGGGTGGGCCATTTATATGGATACACCGTAATAACATGGGAATGGTTGGTGATATTAAAGTCCTGTTTGTGGCACATTAGTATATGTGAGGGGGCAAACTCCTCAAGATGGGTGGTGACCATGGTGGCCATTTAGAAGTCGGCCATCTTGGATACAACTTTTGTTTTTTCAAAAGGAAGAGGGTCATGTGACACATCAAACTTATTGGTAATGTCACAAGAAAAACAATGGTGTGCTTGGTTTCAACGTAACTTTATTCTTTCATGAGTTATTTACAAGTTTCTCTTTGTTCACAGCCATTGACATGTCGAAGAGGTTAACACATGAGGAGCGGATCGAATTTGTGTTGATATCTGGTGAACGCAGTAACCGGGTCATTGCAGCAGATTTCAATGCAAGACACCCTACGAGACCACCCATCTCCCATGCTACAGTTAGCAAACTGCTTGCTAAGTTTCATGAAACTGGTTCAGTGTTGGATTTGCCAAAATGTGGACGCAAGAAAACTGTCACTAATGAAGAAACATCAGTGGCTGTCCTAGCTTCATTCAGCAAGAGCCCACAGCGTAGCACTCGCCGCATGTCACTGGAGAGTGGCATTAGTCGAACATCCCTTCGGCGGATATTAGCTACTCACAAATGGCACCCTTACAAACTCCAGCTACTGCAGCATCTCAACGAGGATGACCCAGATCGGCGCATAGAATTTGCAGAATGGGCAAAACAAAATTGGAACTGGACCCTCAGGTCACGCAGAAGATTTTGTTCAGTGATGAGGCAAACTTTTATGTGAATGGGGAAGTTAACAAACAAAACCACCGCTATTGGTCTGACACTAACCCACATTGGATGGATCCCTCCAAGACTGTTGGACCAACAAAAGTGATGGTTTGGTGTGGTATATGGGGTACAACGATAGTGGGTCCATTATTCATCAATGGAAACCTCAAGGCCACTGGTGTCAGGTTAGGGCTGTGTGCAGGCAGGAGTGGAAGTAGAAGGACCCAATGTGTAGACACTCGGAGGCGGAAAGTAACTCAAAACTCAGCTTTTATTGCTGGATGGCAAAACGTGGCAAAACGTAACAAAAATCCAAATAAACTTACATGAACAGGCAGACGGCGCACACACAGCATAAATGAGAGTAGATCACGACACAGACACAAAGAAACACAGGGCTTAAATACACAGAGGGAGCAATCAGGGAATGGGTAACAGGAGGGAAACACAGCTGGGGCAAATCAGGCCGAACGAGACAAGGGGAAGCAAAACCAGACACATTAACATCAGACATGGACTTTCAAAGTAAAACAGGAAACATAACACAGACTCACAGGCAGGCACTATAACAAAGGGAACAGAGACATGGGACCAGGGCAGACACAGACACTGACTGGACGTGGGGATACAGCAGACAGGGGAGACAGCAACTATGGAACACAGACAGAAAACCAGAACACTAAAACTCTAACCAAACCCCACCCAGAGAACCTAAACTAAGAATAATCCTAAAACCCATAAAGCAAAGCTAGAATATAATGAAATAACAAAATCAAAGAACCAAAAACACAAAACACTGGGTCGACGACCCAGGGACCCTAACAACTGGATATTTGAAATTGCTACATGATGATGTGTTTCCCTCTTTATGCACTGAAGCTGGCACGTTTCCTGAGTTTCTCCAGCAAGATGGTGCATCACCGCATTATGGGTGCCAGGTCCGAGCATTCCTAGATGAACAGTTTCCTGGAAAGTGGATTGGTCGTCGTGGGCCAGTTGAATGGCCCCCAAGGTCTCCCGATCTGACCCCCTTAGACTTTTATCTTTGGGGTCATCTGAAGGCAATTGTCTATGGTGTGAAGATACGAGATGTGCAGCACCTGAAACTACGGATACTGGATGCCTGTGCTGGCATTTCTCCTGCGGTGTTGCTATCAGTGTGTGAAGAGTGGGAGAAGAGGGTTGCATTGACAATCCAACACAATGGGCAGCACATTGAACACATTTTATCAGTGGTCAGAAACTTGTAAATAACTCATGAAAGAATAAAGTTACGTTGAAACCAAGCACACCATTGTTTTTCTTGTGACATTACCAATAAGTTTGATGTGTCACATGGTCCTCTTCCTATTGAAAAAACAAAAGTTGTATCCAAGATGGCCGACTTCTAAATGGCCACCATGGTCAGCACCCATCTTGAGGAGTTTGCCCCCTCACATATACTAATGTGCCACAAACAGGACTTTAATATCACCAACCATTCCCATTTTATTACGGTGTATCCATATAAATGGCCCACCCTGTAGAAAAAAACAAGGGGCCACTCAAGACTTTGCACAGTACTATGGTACTATACACTGTACACAGAGAGACACAGTACACAGTTAGGGTCAAAGACAGAGCATAAAATTATGCAAGGGTAGAGACAATCCCAGCCAAATTAGGACATCTATCCCCCACAATGAACATCACAGGCCCATATGTGAGTGCAGTGAGTGACGAACGGGCATTCAATTAGCTATGATACAACAGATGTTTGGCAAATCACTATGTGTGGTTTAAATTTCTAGCTAATGAGTCAACCAAACTCTGGGCCCAGAAAATTGAACTTTAGCTGGCATTACATCTTAATGTGACTCACACAAACAGGGGTTCAGAAACATAAAGCAAATTGAAACTCAGTGTGTGACATTTTGGTAATAAATCAAATAACTGTGTTACTGACAACATGACAGAAGCAGCTTTTACTACTGCCTTGATCCTCGTGGGGTTGTTGAACAAAAACACCTTGTCAGATACAGTTTTATTATGTGATAAGTTCAGGTGATTTTTTTATAAGCTTAAACCACCACACACACACATACGCACATACACACACAGAGGAATAATCACATCTTGTCATTGTGTTGGTAGCAGTTTTAATGAGCCTATTTAATGGTTCCTATAGAGAAGACAGTGGTGGAGTGGTGAGCTGTCTGTGAGGCTGAATTAAGGTTACTGGAAGTTTTCCAACAATAAGGAAAATTGTGATTTAATTCCCAGAATTATTTCACATTTTCACTTTTTTTTTTTCATATTTTCTGGCAAAGGGAGGCTCGCTGCACTAAAACTAATTGGACTAAAACTAAAACTAATTCCCCTTCAACAACAAATTGTACAATAAGCTGCCTCCCGCCTGGCCTCCGAGCACAAATTAATCAGGTAATCATATCTTGTCTTCTCCACTATATGCAGCCCATTAACATTTAGCAACACTCTCTGTCTCTTTGGTAGCACTCCAAGCCATACACGCTGACAATGATTAGTAGCTTTAAGGATGAGGATAAATACTGTAATTTACTTTCCGCGCCCTAAAGAGCAACTACCATCTATTTCTACATCCCTCTCGCTTTTCCTGTCTGTCACACACGCAGGGCCATTGCATGTAAAGCTGCACTGCAAGCCATGTGCTTGTTGGAAACCCACCGGTCAAACACAACGCAGGACGGGACCCGATAGAAGGGAACAAACAGTATTGTAAATCCTGCAAGCACAGACCTGCTGCTTGTTCAGCTGCTTTCTACCTCAGCGAGTCAAGCATGACTAATTTTCTGAAATCTGCTCAAAGCTTTTCTTTACTTTGACCCTTTTTATTTTCAACTTGTGGTTCGGCTTACAGCACAACTTACCTGGCCTGTGAAACGGACGGGATAAATGAATCTTAATGATTATATGCAAACAGTGAACGCGACCGCTTAAATGCATGCTTCTCAATGTGAAAGAAACGCGTCTATCCTGCACCAAAAGAAAGATGTCGCCACGACTCTTTGTTTTTGCTCCCCGCCGGGACAATATTTGGCGACTGTTACTCACGAAGACCTGAACAGATAGCCAAAACAACACCAACTACCCTTCTGTGCCTGTGGTCTCTCCCTCACCCTCCGCGCGCTTGGGTGTGTGCGTGTGAGCGCGCGAGCTAGCGTATGTGGTGTGCATATAGGTAATAAGCTGCTCCGCCACTGCGCAACGATGGAGCTATCGCAACGATGGAGATGACGCAAACAGACCCAGCTCTCCGAAAAAGTGTTTCAAGACGAACATGGCGGCAACTTAACCGCGGTCCAAGATGACAATGGCCAACAGGAGAAAGGATTCTAGGTTTTTCGCCCAGGTACGGGACAGAGAAACTAGCCTGCCTGCATCAAACGGGCTCGTTGCTCTCCTTTAAGTGAATCTGCAAAGCGAACGGCGGCAGACGCGCAGCATCAGCACCGAGAGGCTCGCAACAGCTGGTCTCCCTGCACCCCCGCCGAAAGAACAAACCCGGGGAGAGACGGTAGGGAGAGGGGGGCATGCGGTCAAAGAGGACGCCGTTTCCCCCCGGAGAGCCATGGAGAACCGGGATGCGGCAGCGCGAGGCTTAATCTGTGCGGGCTCGCTAATTGGATTGGAATAGCTCCGAGTGCTGCGGGCGCGATAGTGGAGCGCCCTGGACCGGCGGAGGCACGGCACCCCACCGATATACAGAGGAGAACCAACCGGAGTCCATCCCCCAACAAGTCAATGAGTATTGTGGCAGAGCAGCCCCCGCGGTGGAGTCGGCCAGGGCAGCACTTTCCTAAAATATGACCAGGGGTGCTTGGATGCGTCGGCAGCATGACGAAGGCTTAAAATACTGGTTTGCACCCCGAGAGAACGAGAAGCCATTTACCGAGTCGGAGAGGGCCCAGAGATGGCGACTGTCGCTGGCCTCTCTGCTCTTCATCACCGTCCTCCTCTCTGATCACTTGTGGTTCTGTGCCGAGGCAAAACTGACGCGAACCCGAGACAAGCGGTCGGGCGAGGGGCTTGCAATTACAGACATGGGCGAGTACCCAAACTACCGACACCACATCCAAACATCACCTGACCCCCAGCGTCTCGCCAGAGAGCAAGATGTTATTTTTCTAGGGAATTCTACCAAACCTCTGTGGCGAATGGACACCTGTCACCCCGACAGCCTGTCCAAAGACTGCTTTACTTTCACGGACGCGGAGACCGTGTGCCGGGGCCTCTCTGGTAGAGGGGAAAACGGGACACAGTTGGCGTACGTGAATCTGAGCGATTTGTACCTTTCTTTTTGTAATTCCTACTCACTTTTGGATTTGTTTTACGGGTTTACGAGTCTGGACGATATGAACTGCACCCTGGATATGGCCACTGGGGTGGATGTGCTGGGATGCCGTGAGTGTGTCCAGGCTTATCAGCGTCTTGACCAGGAGGCGGAGGACAGATACCACGAGTTTGAACTGCTGGTTCAGAAATACGAGACAGATGCATACTCGGTTAGGACGTGCATGGAGGAGTGCAAGGTAGGACTGATGAGGCCCGGCTATCTCTCTCACACACACACACACACACACACACACACACACACACACACACACACAGTGAATTTAAGGGGGTGGGTTCACAGTAGTCATGGCAACCGTTGAGCATATCTGTCAGTATATTGGTATTTATTTTTCAGAGGTCATATTACCGTTAGGTTACCAGTGTCTCCACAGCATCTCTTGGCCTGTCAGCTGTTCATCATGAAACAGCATGGGGGGGAGGGGGGGGGGGGGGGGGACTAGAGCACAGCTCCACAGACACTGCTGCAGTCAATCATTCTCCATCAATCCTCCTAGTTTCTCCTTCTCTACCACTCCTGCCCTGTTAAAGGCTTCCTAAGGCTGGGGCAGTGACGATTTGACATTTGGACAAAGGTTCACACTTGTAACACAGCTCTGTGAATAGAAGGGAGGGCCTCTGAGTGGTGCTCGTTTCAATATTGTTAATAGCACTCCAGTGATTTCTGTACCTAATCCAGGCTTTGCATTGTCCCCAGTTTACTTGTTGTCCCAATAGCACAGCAGCCCCAGAGCACGTATCTCAGGCGTTTGACTTGCATCCGGGTTGTGCAAGTAAACAGCAGAGTATATTGAGGTCTGTATAATCGTCTGCACACACAGACACTTTGCCTTGTGTTAGCTTTGGTATCCAAGGCAGCCGTGTTGAACAATGAAAAACGAGCTGAGGACACATCGGTTAAATTACACTTCAACCTGTTTCATTTGTTGTGCACTGGACTGTTGCAGAGGATTGTCTCTGCATCAGCTGTGCATGAGGCTGTGTTCACTGTCCATGGTGCTGAAACAAAGCAAAGGCCTTTCACAGGATGTATCCATTTTCTTCAGCGATTGTATTTATTTTGACTATGTAGTTAACTGTAATGTCACATAGACCATTGCCAACCTAATTTCTTGGACTCTTGGGATAGGATATATCCAGTCTCTGTCAAGTCAATCCAAAACTGAACACCTTCATGTTCGGCTAACACCCCTGAGAAATATGAATTATTTACTGTTGGGTCTTCCATGAGCTGGATTGAGAACCAGCAGTGTTGAAAGTATAGAATATGGTAAATGACACTGAAGATGTGAGAGGAAGGCTTGACAAGGACAGAAGGGATTTATGATGTTAGCCTTGCTTGTACTGTATCTGGTAGAGGGTACAGTGCATGCACCATTAGCCTACAGGCACTGTATTTGTAGCTTGTTTCTGTGTGTATTTCTGTGTGTGTTTCATGCAGCACAGTCTGAGCAATTTTCTCATACTGAAAACTGAAGTTTTGAAAAATTGTAACAGCAGTCATCGTCAAATGTGTCTAATGCCAGGCAGGCTGCACAATCACTACAACAGAACTATAACAAAGGTGGGGAAACTAACCTTGAAAAGCAGGAAATCTTGCATTCAAACTGCTGTCACAATTCTTCTGCAACCCAAGCTCATTTGTGCAAGATGGATGTTGTACAAGGGCAGATGGCCAGAATGCTGGCTTTGCTTATAATCCATGCGTGTAAACAGGAATAGTTAGTGAAACTATACCAGTGATGAACCACCACAATAAAATCGTACTCTGTAGTATGTAAATAGCATATTGTGAGTAATGTTTGTCAAAGAGTGTGTGGATGCATGGGTACAGTATGTACAGTAAGTGCATGATACTATGTACTTGCTCTGATATCTTCAAGCTTCTTCCTTATTATGTCATCTAATCAGGAGTGTGCCTTTGCACTTCTACTCTTTGCTAATGTAATAAGACTCAGGCAGGGCTACAGCAGCCTTTTAGCCCCTTTATCCCAATTTGAATTGCTAATCTGCTTCAGTGACCTTTGTGAAAGCACAGTACCCCAGGCCTGCATCACAAGCTACAGTTCCTTGAAGAATCACTCTGCTGGACAATAAAAAGACTTTAGGCAGCTTGAAACAATAATTATTACTATTCATACTTATCTGTCTTATTTCTGTCTACCCGGGTCTCCCAATCCTGCAAAGACGTAACACTTAGTGAATTGACATTTTAACACATAGTGTTTGTAAGTGCTTGATGTGTGCGTTGTCAGTGCTGTGCAAGTTAAGTAGATGAAAGAATGGCGATATCATAGAATCAGTGATGTAAGGTTGAAAGGTAAATTTGCAGGAGGTAACAGAAAGATAACTGGCTTGAAGATGGAGAAATATCATAACTGGAACAATATCAATACACATATACGTTCATAACTAGCCGGCTAATCACGAGGAAACTTAACAGTGGCCTGTCATCAATTTAGTTGCAGTATGTACATGTGTAGCAACAGAAAAAAACGTATTATATTTCACAAGGTTAACATTAGAGTATAACTCAACTTTACATGGTGAAGCTAAGAGAGATATTTGCAAAAGAATTTAGAGGTATTTGTGTTAGTTTAGTATCTGTGAGTCAGAACAGACTGGTGCAGGGTCAGTCCTCCAGTGTCAGTGCTAAAAATAAAAAAGAATACAGAGGCAAAAAGTATTTTTCATATGCTGACATTTAGAAATGCCCCTCTTATTGATCCAAGTTATAAATATCTTCTATTAAAAAGACAAGGCTGGTAATACTTTGTCTGGTAAATCTTATAAATACTCCTTAGTGCAACAATTGTGTATGTACCAATTAAAGAGCCAATATTTATTAACATTTGTTTTAAAAATTAAAACCTTCTTTATGTAACATCTTGTTTAAAAAAATACCTTTTTAAAAGGAAAAATGGCCCTGTAGATATTAATAGATAACAGATTGGCATTACAATGTCAGTATGAGATGTTGTCTTTGACTAAGGTAACACTCAGAGTCTGCGTCGTGAACGTCTCTATAAAACCCAACTAATTTGCTAAATTAGCAGCCCCAGGTGAAAGTCATCATTATCCTGCTTTAATGTTATTTAAACCTGAGCGACGTCTGAGGCTGCTTTTTTTCTCCCAAATCTGATGACATGTGACTGTAGCACAGATATAAACAATAAAATCGATGATGGCTGAATCCTCATCAGCAGCTATGGTGGATATATTATGTTCCAACTTTGACAAGTAATTTCTGAGGATTATATGTCAGTCTTAGAAAGTGCTAACGTATTCTTTTCTTTTCTTTTCTTTTCAAATACTCAAACTGAAGTGAAAGACTGTCAGCATGAAATGAAACGTATCAAAGCAGAAAAATTATAGTTAGCTCCATTATTGTTTGGACAAAGACATCATGTTTTTGTAGTTTACTTGTAGTTTTGTACACCACCACATTTGATTTGAAATAAAACAGTCAATATGTGATTGAATGCAGACTTTCAGCTTTAATTCAAGGGGCTTTCGCTGTAAATGGTTTAAAAATTAAAGACATTTGTATAACTAGTTCCCCAATTTTGTGTGCTCAAAAGTAATTGGATAATTAACTGATAAGCAGTTTCACAGTGATTTGAGGCAACCTGTTCCCTTGCTATTTTATGACTGAAGTCGTTTTTGTATTTTAAATCTTTTCACTATAATTTTAAATATGAGACCCAAAGAGGTGTCAGTGGAACTGAAGAGGGCCATCATTAGGAATGGCCAGATTGATTAAAGTGCATGATGACAGAATTTTTTCAATGGTTCAAAAAACAGAAAAAAACAAGCTTCACATCTATTCAAGTGAAGAAGATTCTCAAGGGGGAAGGCATATCATCAAGAGACAATCAATCAAAGGATGTCTTCATGAATGGAGAGTCTACAACAAAATGCAAACCACTGGTTACACTTTACACTTTTTTTTATGTTTTGTTTTTGCCTGTCCTGTTTGGTTCTTTTGCCATCAGAATTGTTGTCTAAAGGCAAAGAAAGATGCCCAACGGATTTACTTTACCAAATGGACCATCCCAGCCTTGCCGTATTGGTCTATTTGATTCACCTTTGCTTTTATTGTTTATTTTATTTTCATTTGCTGAACACGGGACAGACTTGACTGGGGAAAAGAAAAGGGAGAAAGAAAGAGGGAAAGTAAAAGAGCGGGGAAGAGGGACGGTGATAAAGGGCAAAAACCAAAAACCAACAAAACAAACAGACAAAAAATACATATATCAATCACCTGGATCACCTGTTGAGAAAGAAAAAAGAGAAAACAAGCAAAGAAAAAGAGAGCAATACAATAAACAACATCATAGCGATGATCTATGTGAATATAACAGTAAATACTAAATATTAAATATTATTGTGCAGCACGTAAGATCGACAGCGCACAGTGTGCGCTTTGTGTGTAGTTTGTGTGTGTGAGCACCCGTGTGTACACCTGTGAGCGTGAGCGCGCTTGTATTTAAAAGGTTCCTTCATGTAATGATCTGCTAGAGGGTGTGGGGAGCCATAGCCCTGTCCTCCAGGCCATGAAGCAGGTATGGAGAAGATCAAGGCTCCAGACATCCAGAGGCCCCAAGAGCAAAGGAGACCAAGGAAGACCAACAGAGGGGCAACCGTGCCACTATCCCAGAAAGAGCTGAGGAGAGCCCCAGATGAGGGGTCGCTCAGCAGCCGCGGAGCAGAAGCCAGGGGGGGTTGCAGTGACGTGCCCGTGAGCTCCGCCGGCAGCCAGCTGTGCCAGAGTGACCGAGCCCCAGGCCGAGAGGCCGAGGGCACCCCCCCGAAGGAGCCTGAGTGAGCCCCAGGCTCCAGGCCCCAACAAGCAGCCACCAGGAGTTAGCCGGTGGGTACCTGGACGCCAATGCACCGATGTCTGAGGGCGTCTGCCACTGGCAGAGGGAGTGGTGGGGGGAGATAGGCCTCCATACCATGGAGGGCCTGAGATGTCCCTAGAGAGGTGGCGTCTGATACCCAACCTGACATATAGACACAAACAAACAGGCACACACAGATACAAACATCCATTCCCACCCTCATGCTCTCATATGCGATTACTCAGCACTCCCCCAACGTGGAGACAGACATAACTAGACACTGTACACACAATCACACTCCCCAAGCGTACTCTATACCCCAGGTCTAGGTACCCTTGCCCCTGGAGGGGGAAACTGCACCCAGACCCAGGTTGTGTTACCCTTTTCCCTGCGGTGGGGAGAAGCAGACCGCCCGACTCCGCAGCAGCAGGGAGGCCCCACATTCCACTGGTTACACTTGAGAGCAGGAGTGGCAAATTAGATTTTCACAGAAAACAAAAAAGTGGCTGCAAAGGTCTGAAGCAAATTCTTCGGATAGATGAAACCGAGGCGAACTTGCACCAGAAGGATGGGAAAATAAGAGTATGGAGAAGGCGAGAAATGAGCCGAATCATTCCACATCATCTGTCAAACATGGTGGAGGCAATGTTATGGCATGGACATTTACAGTATGGCTAGGGCACTAGAGTTTATTGATGAGAGAAGTAGCAGGATGAATTCATGAAGTGTACAGGGCTATCCTCTCTGCTCAGGTTCAGCAAAAAGCTTCTTTCAGCTTCTTCAGAAAGTTGAACTTCCATATGAATATGCACGAAAAAAAAAACAAACCCAATGACACCACAACACAAGAAAGCAGTTTAAGGCACTTACAATGGAAAAAATCAAGCACTGCAATAAATTCACTCAAAAACTCAATACTTGTGTGTGGGCTGTCTATGTATGATCTTCATCTGAGCATGTAGCATGAAATTATTATTATTTTTTGCTACAGTATCTGTCTGCACAGACAAAAATGAGCATAACCTGCATTTAAAGTGACGAATCGGGATTTCATGTATGACATACAACATAATTGAGGAGGCAGCACAGCTATTTCACTGTGTACATAAATGTTTAATGTATATTTGTGTATGTGTTGTGTGTGTGTCCTTTGCCCACCCGCTGCCTATTCTTGTGTTGCTTTTATTCCTTAACCCATTTATGTTTTTCAAACCTTTTGATGTTGAATGTATCTGGTTACTTAACAATCGTACATGTGCACATGCGCACATGCGCACGTACATAAGCTTTAATCAGGTTGTGTCACTGAGACGCTGAGAATAAGACTTGTTTTTCTAGAGAGACAAAAGAACATGAAACATTCATACACAGCCAAACTCTATTTGTTTACATAAACATGCGCACACACACACACACACACACACACACACACACACACACACACACACACACACACACACACACACACACACACACACAGAAAGAGCCCCATGAGCAGTGTTTCCTGCAGGTCCAGACCTGACTGTCCCTTCCGGTGTAATTTAATTTGCACTCCCATAATTCTCTGCTTCTCTGGTGGCTGTGTCTCCAGGGCTCTGTCTCAACATGTTGATCTCCTTTCTCCCTATATCTGTCACTGTCTCTGTCTTACTTTCACATCCTCTCTCTCTTTGTCTTCCTCCCATCTGTGTCAGAGCTCTGAGGAACCAACATCACACATACATGTCCAGCATCTGTCTCTACGTTAGCTCCACCCCTCTCTCTCTCAACCTCGTAGACTTTTGTCGTCCATCTGGGGGCCTTGTTCTCGCTTTCCCTCTGCCTTTCTGGAAACGTGGGTGTTGAGCTGCTCGAGTGGTAGATACTCATCTAGGCTAAGGTCCTTTCCTCCCTTCAATTACAGGCCTGTCCACATAGATCACTGTGTATGCTCCTCCTCCATGCCTGTCTGGTCCTTTGCTTACTCAATCACCTTTTCTAATCTATTGCTTTCTGTTTCAACAAGACTCTTCAGCTGAGCCCTCATTTCATTTAGTTGTTTAGGTTTATGTGCTTCCACAGAGGCACTAAACACACAAAACAGCCACGGCTTGTGGAAACCGGTGTTGTTAGTTTATCAAGCATGTGGTCATAATGTCTTAGGTAAACTGAAGTAATGAGACAATAAAACTGTATCTGCGAAGTCAGAGAATCACCATCAGCACGAATACAGTTTTTTTTCTGAAGGAAGCATTAATGTTTTTACCAGTTTTCTTGTTAAGACATCCAATATTTGAGTTTTAAAGTTTATTTCTCTCCTTAGGGAGGCAATAACACAACAAATTCCATTAAAAACTGGAATTTCTGCATAGTTTGAGCTTACTTATGGGTGGGAATTGCCCATTTGTGATAGAACTGTGGATATGGGATATTTTTCAGAGAACATCAGACTTTCCCATATTTTGGTTAGTAGTGTCATCTAAACAAAAGCTGCAATAACAGGTATTAATAATGGTTTGAGATTTTATTTGGTATATCCAATAGAGATGGACCGATCCGATATTAGGTATCGGATTGGTCCGACACTGACCTAAATTACTGGATCGGATATCGGAGAGAAATAAAAAATGAAATAGATCCATTAAATATCACGAAAGCGCCTCACAAAACTTGCGACATGGCATAACTCAGCTGATAACCTTAGCATGTCGGAGCAGTGTGCTCACGTGATAGAGCAGCTGTGGTGTGCGAGACCTGTTGGCGGTCTGGTTGAACATTTGGAGCCTTGCTACGTGCTGCCAAATCGGCATTTCATCTCCGACAAAGTTATCCCAGAGAGAAGTAAAGCAAGTGTGTAAGTTCATCTCTGAATGTTTGTAAAGCATTCCCGCGTTAAGCTTAACAGCCGATATATGTTGCGACTGCCTCTTCTCTCTCCCTCCTTCTCCTGTTGCTACTTCAGTCATGAAACTGATCAATGATTGGCTGATCGGCTTTTCTGTCGCGAGTCCGTCTCTCTTGTTTGTTTTTGGCCCACTTTGCACCAGAATGAGGAAACCAGCAGCTGAACAATAGCAGCACGTTTATGCTTGATAAGCTGTTGTTAGAATTTATTTAATATTACTTTCTACACCAGGATCTTTTTCTACGCAGTTGATGGCTGGTAACTGTGCAGGGGCGGATCTAGCAAAGTTTAGCCAGGGGGGCCGATAGGGCATTAACAGGGAAAAGGGGCACAAAGACATATTTTTCTTTCTTATTCTCATTTAAAATGTTTAGCTTTTAATAAATAATTATCTGAATCTTACACCCAAAGTTTTAATCTGATGTAAAATGTATAGAAGTCCATTACTGTATATAGTAACTATTAAGTTGAACATACTCTGGTAAGCTATACTACTTTTTCCTTTGGGAAGGTACCATCTGTGCAGTCTGCAATTCTGTTGAAGAAAGATGTTGAATCTATTTAATTATTGTGGAAAAATAATGGATTTCTGTGCTTTTTTTTTTTTTAACACGTGCATTAAATTAAAGTTGTTTACGTCGATTAAGCATCACGAGACGGAGGGTGGGGGGTAGTTTTGCTGGGAGTTGGCAACCCTATTAGTTAGGTTGCTTAATATTTCCGCTATGTACTCTTTAAAATACGAGAATGGGGAGGATGGTGTAGGTTTAAGTTTATTAGACTGGTCAGTATTGCTGAACTATGAAATATTTTTGTGGACAGTGTATTTTTTGCATACAGGTATAACAGAATAGCTTTAGTGGTTTTTTTTTTAAACTTGAGTATGAATTTATACAAAATGCAGCAAGATAAAAAAAAACAGTTTTATTGATTAAAAAACACACTATATTGGATTCATATCGGTATCGGTAGATATCCAAATTTATGATATCGGTATCGGACATAAAAAAGTGGAATCGTGCCATCTCTAATATCCAAGAACTGGAACTGATCCTACTGAGAACCAAGTAATCAGCATGGGTCATTAGACAACATTTTTGTAACATTTTACAGTAGTCTGTGTAATGATAATCATACCCAACCAAAATGCACCCCACTATTTTGAAAAAATCAAAACAAACTTGGAATTTAAAGAAGGTGATCCAGAGCCACACAAAAATTTAATAGGTCCTTTCTTTTCACGTGCTCCACCTCTCTGCCAAGTTTCATGTAAAGCAGCCGGGCAGTGTTTGCCTAATCCTGCTTTCACACAGACAAACAAACCAACAAATGGCAATGAAAACATTACCTCTGCCAAAGAAAGCTTCAGCCGAACTATATGGAGTCTATTACAAGAGATCTCTGTGTGCATGCAATATACCTTTTGTCCTGATATTTCTCCTCAGCGTGACAGAGCGGATACATATATTTATATATAAAAACTTTAAAGGTGAATATTGTTTGATTTTAGCGGTATGCATAGTGGAACTCTGTAAATAATCACCTTTCAGTTCTTTTTCCTTTGTTGATCCAGAGATAAAGAGTAGTAGAAATCCCCATCAAAGACTGCTGAATAAAGCACCAGCATGTGCTGTATCACAGAGCACATGCTAAGCTAACCTGCATGTTTCTAGTCTTTTACTCTCACCATCACACATCAGAGGTTTTGTACTGTGATCATTTCCGACCATATTTTATGCCCAAGTGTTTGTTCATTTAAAAACTGCAAGTTGTCCTTGATTTGATTATTTCATCTATGTTCCACAGCCCTGATTTAAAGCAAAATGAGTGCAGTCTGCCATTAGGGTGATAGGTTTCAAACGTTTACCATGTTGCCGATCCCATTCATACACTGAGTCTGGGATCTCTGGGCGGTCACTGGTATTGGAGCTTTAAAAAGGCAAACCGATTTAGCATGTGCTTCTGTTAACAGCTTTTATTTTAATAGAGATGTATGCTATGAGATAAGCTGTTGTTTGATGAAATTAACAGCTTTTTATATAAATTAAATGAACGAAGGCTTTGTCAAGGCACATAACGTACAGATGGTTCTGCTATCAACACAGACAGCATGGGCCTAGTGGATGTCCTCCACTTTTGTCTCTCAAATTTAATCAGGGCTCTGTTGCTTTTCTGCACAGCTCAAACAGATGCAGGGAAACTCCCCTTCATATGAGCTGCCAGTGTTTGTTTCTCCCCAGGCAGGAGATAAGGGAATGTGTCTGTTCAAGAAGAACACATCAGCACTCCCATGGAAACGCCTCCTCATCATCCTCAATTCCCTGTCTACACAACACAATGAGACCATACAGTTCCCTCCTTCACTGCCTGGACCCTCAGCTCCAATCAACACATCCACAACTTTTTTTTTTTTCATATATTTTCTTTATTTCCTTCCCTGGACCACTGCTCTGGCAGAGATTTTCTAATTATTCATCCCCTGTTTCAAAAAGTCAAGTGTAGGGCTGTATGCATGCATGTGCAGATGTGTCTCATGGTCTTTTGTGCCTGTTGTGTGCAAACTGTTGTGCGCAAACCACACGTGTTCAGCCAACTGCTTTAGGCGATAGCCTAACTTGACAAATAATGAGATAACAGTTGCAAATTCATTCTTTTACTGTCCTCAATTCAGTGATATGCATGTCATAAACTAATCAGGACTTTTACAAATGCACACTTGGCTATCTGTCTCTCCTCTCCGCTCGTTCACTGGTATGCTTGGTTGAATGAGTTGGCGAGTGGGTGATGTGTTATGTTTGATTTTCTGTGACAAAGTGAAAAGAGAAAAAGGACAAGAGAGAGTGGAAATAAATTGATAACTGCATGAAATGCATTAAACATTGGAGATATAAAGTCTGCAAACATCAAGAACTTATTTGTTCATGATAACAATACTTTTGAGGTGTCTAACATCCCATATCTATCCAAATCATCAGTATAACAGAAAAGATCTGTATGTTTATGGGAAGACTTTGTACTTGTGTCCAGGATTTGTCTGTGTACGTTTTATGAAGGAAGATGACAAATGGATGAACTAAAATCAATGTTACAAGCTTGATTTTAAAACACAAACCCTCTGAGACAGAAACATACTCGGCAGTTTGCCAAACTGTCACTGAATTCGTTCTATTGATTTCTGTTAAAAATGTGTGCAACACAGTCTGATTGCAATTTGTGAAATAGCTTTTGTAGTATTTCCAGATTCAATGAACAGCAGTGGTGTTAGTTGTGTTAGTCACGGGACTTTCACTTAAGAGACTAAAATCTGGTATCATAGACCAAAGTTTCTGTCACACCAAAGGAAGAGATCTTGGTTTTTGGGTTGAAATGTTGCAGTCCCATCAGATAGTCTTAAAAAAATATACCACATGGACAACATTGTAGACAGGGAAGGGATCTCACTATGCTCAAGTGCTACTGTGACCAGTCAGTGACGTTCTTCTTTGTCCTGGGATGTACAGTACATGTGAACTCAGCCCCTGTGCGTAAGCTTGACAATGGTTTATAAACCCAGATTTGTTTGTGTGATAGAAAGTGAAACAGGCTTATCTAACTGAAAAAAATAGAATATATTCAATAATAACTGTATTAATGTTGCTCTGTTGCAGTTAATTGTAAAGCAGGGAGTGGTAGTCTGTTCTACTCTGACATGATTTTAGAGTTATATCAATAAGCTGCAGTGGTGTAATACATAATAGAACAGGACATAAATTATTCTTTACATACAAAAACACATGAATTATGAATAGAATTAAGGTAGAAAGGTGGACTAAATAATTTAGTGGAGGACCGTGGAAGGCTAAAAATGATATACACATAATTATCACAATGCTGCTTTATTTAGGATCGAGGAAAAATCACATTTTTGGTGTCAGCTGAATATGGATAAAATAGACAGATAAATATTGTTTTATTCAGTCTGATACATGTGTATGTGATTCCCTACAGCTGGACAGTATTCAAGCTGACTGCAGCTTTTTGTCACCTCCCCCAGGCTGCAGTCACAGGCTCATTCTCTCTCCAGACAAGAATTCATCTTTAATGATCCAACTTTCTGTCCATGCATGGATAGCATGCTAGTTTACCCTTATTTTTTGAGGTAGCACATAACCTATGAGGAAAAAAACCCAACTTCAACCACCTATCTTTATCCTATCTTTAGCTTCCTTTAGGTTATACCCAAAAGATAAAACCAAACATAACAATTTGAAGGTTGGTAGATATACATGTATGGGCGTTTTTTCAAACTACTGACATGTATCAGATTATCTACATATAACTGGAAGAGGTGATCACGAAATCATTCTAACAAGATGCCAGAAAAAGTGTTAATGGGGTTGTCTTTCCAAAACACTCGAAAGCGTTTGTCCTCCCAAAGTGCATCAGTAAGCGGAACATGGAAGTAGCTAAGGTCTATTCCCTCAGCTGAAATGACACTGAAATTGACCGTTATGGTTACTGTCACAGTGAAAGCAACAAATAGAAAGCAGGATAGTGATTTTCACATATAAGCTCACACAGGAAGCGTAATCCCTAATCCTATACAGGATGCCTTATAAGTGCAGCCACTCAACGATCTGTATTTGGTCTGCATACGTTTAGCCATATTTTTAAAGTCCTGCATTCAAATAGCTTACATTCTCCTTAGACTATCAGCCATTTACATGTAAGGATTGGACCTAAATTACTGTTACGATCTTATTTTAATTATTGACAGATAAGTAGTATTGCTGTAAACTGACTGGTACTCAAATAAGGCTTTTCTACTTATTCATACACACATTCTTAAAAGTGCTTTTTCCCTATACTTACGTCTAACATTTATATACACATGGATGCATTAGGGGCAACGTAAGGTTCAAGGACCAAGGATACTTCAGCATGTGGATTGGAATAGCTGGGGTTTGAACCTGCTGAACTCATGCAAGTTTAGCTTATTGATGGTGACTGACTGACACATTTTCTTACTATACAGCAGCCAAAGGAGCGTAATGAAATAAGAGCATGGAGTGTATTATATGCAACAGGGTACCCGCAATGAGGAGCAAAACTTTTTTCTTGCAAGTTCTTGAATGTGGGTCATCAGTGTGTTTGCACTACTTTAAGCAAAGTCCTTTCTCACCTTTCTAAACTGCTAAAGTTTTAAGCATTCTCAAGTACATAGCTTAGTATTGTTGTGGTGTTCACCTTTAGGTACATTGTATCAGCCTATAGACGTAAGCAGGACTTACTTTAAATTGCATGTAGCTTGGAAAGACTTGGGGCTGGTGTTACCTCTCTATATTGGAAGTAAGCCTGCAGAAATAAAAGGTGGGTAAGTGATAGGAAGGTGTAGCTGTAGGAAGGAGTTAGGATTGAGGATTATGTCCTCCTGATGTTTTAAGCACGTAATACCTGACACACAAAAAGCAATACAAAGAAATTGAGAATTTGTCCATAATTGCTAATGTTGAGTTCAACATGCAAATTAGAGCAGGTTATGTGCTTGTGTGTGTAACGTTTCCACAAGCAGTGGGACTGTGTGTGCACAAGCGAAGGGGTCTGTCTGCTTCATTGCATCATTGAGATTCTTGAAAATGAAAAGTAGGCAGTTTAAGCAGACGTAAGAGCTGCCTATTTAATCAGAGGTTAGAAATGGGACTGACATTTTTTGTTCTATTTGTACATCGTTATGTTCTTATATTGTCAAATGACTGAATTTTGACTGAATGCTTCAGCCAGCCTAGCGGTTAATGGTTAATGGTGGGTTTACAGCTACAGACGCCAGAAGTGGAAAACAGACAGTTCTCCTTCCGAAGCACTCTACTCTCTGTTCCTATCCGCTCTCATTGGAGGAGCAAATACTTCCTCCTAGCTAAACAAACGGTTGAGGCTCTTCATATTATTTACCTGATCTGACCTGAGACAATAGGCCAGAGCCTCAAAACAGAACCCAGAGCAGGTAGAGATTCCAGTTTCCCCTCAGATTACTTGAATTGAGATACATTAAAAGGGTGTTATGGACTTCTTCATTTGTTGCCTATCTGAACTGCCTGAAGTGCAATGAAACTACATCTGTATTGGACAAGTGGGGTCCAAGATAAGAGAGGAGAGGAAGAAAAAATAAACTCATGGCAGCAATAGTAAAGTGAGCTGAGAAATCTACAGTCTGAGCAGAGAGACAGAAAGCAGTCACAGTTCCCAGACTCTGGTGACATTCTCACATTACTGACTCATCACCATCATCAGTAGCTCACAGCATGTCCTGATTCAGAGACAGCATAGCAGAAACAGTGAAGGAGGATAGATACATGTACACGCAGTCTAATGTGTATAAAATTGCACTGTAGTGTGCGCACACAGTACGAGCACGCATATAATGTAGCACAGCGGTCCCCAACCTTTTTTGCGCCACAGACCGGTTTATGCCCGACAATATTTTCACGGACCGGCATTTAAGGTGTCGCGGATAAATACAACAAAATAAAACTAGTACCGGTACCGCAAAAAAGACGATTTATTCATAACACACATGAAAAGACCCAGGAAAACCGAGTTAACGATAAAAACGATAACAAAATAACGCTGAAAACCGATAAAAACCCTGAAAACCATACATTTCACACCTGAGCCTCAACTCTCGCGGCCCGGTACCAAACAACTCACGGACCGGTACCGGTCCGAGGCCCGGGGGTTGGGGACCGCTGATGTAGCACAACCGACAAAACATGCATGGGAGAGAGGCTCACAGCCAGCAGGTGACAGAAGCAAATGTAAGAGGGTTGGACATGGAGACATAATGACAAATGAACGGTTAGATTAAAGGAAACACCAATGATGTATGCAGCTTGATGGGATTGTGTCAGACATCCCTGACATACTGTATTTTCCCTGGGTTTTTGTACAAACAATTGATTTGAGCACCTATTCCCCCATAATCCTTTCCATTTTAATCAGACCAGCATTTCTCTCACTGAATGAGTGTGTTTGGAATTGTGGAGTGTGTTTGCATTAGGGCGTAGTGGCACAGTGGGATGCTGTGCAGTAATTGCTTTCAGAGTCACTGAATGAAAATAGCTTTAGAGGTGAAATTTGAAATGAACTTTCCTTACTTTGAAGAGTTCGGCTGAAGATCGATACTGACCTCAGGACTGTCTGATGAGTAGGAAGCTGCAGCTTGATGATCATTTGCTTATTTTAGTAGTCACATGCGGAAGCAGCGTGTGGGAACCAGCTGTGTTGTGTTATGGGATTACTCCACACTAGAAAATAAAAAGTTGGGAAAACTCAAACTATCAAATCAGCAGGAAATTGTCATCATTTATGACTTGATTGTTGACTTTACAGGAATTCTGGCAACTTGAATTTTCTTGTCCATCTGTTTGCATTATTGTTTTGACAGTAACAATAACATTTTTGGTTTGGCACAGAGTTTTAAACTAGACTACATTCCTAAAGCAACCCTCCCATTCATCTTGGACCAGCAGTGAGAGTACACGAGCTTGTGACCAGTGTTGGGGTCGTTACTCCAACACTTTTTGTGAGAACAAGCAAAGCAAATATAGCTAAAAATAGACATAAATTAAAATGGGCCAAAGTTGAAGCAATCACTCTCCTTTCCTATCAAACAGCATTGTTAAAAAGCTCCTGGCCTGTTTGCATCCAGCCATTTGCATTACTGCCATCTGGTGGCCATTTTGCAGTTGGCTATTGTTGCTAAAAGCTCTGCTTTTTGTAGTCATAGGAAACTGTAGTTGTTTCTATTTCATGGGCTTGTTTGTGTCCTGCAAACAATTACTTAAGCTGGGTAAGATGAGAGTCCAGCAGTGTTTTCCTAGTGGTTTTTATTGTGGATAAACATCTGGTCATTCAGGTTAAGCTGATGGGAGACCAGGTTGTTTCAGGCTCCGTGGAAACTAGCTAGCAAGTAAAGCAGCTTCTGTGATTCATCAATGTAACAGATGAGTTTCTGCTTGCTAACCAACTTGGCCAATATGTGTGATGTAGAGACGATGGAATGTAAAAAATTGTTTTAATAACTCCTTTAGTACATTAGTGAGGAAAGCTCTGATGATGGAGCTCTTACTGTGCGATCTAATAAAACTGAAAAGTTGACCAGGTGCAAGCTCAGCCAGCACTTTCAGATTAGCATCTATGAGAAATGACTTGGTTGAATGAATGTAATAAGTTTAACCAGCTATTCTGCCAACACTCCACCTTCATTTCTCATTAATAGTTTTAATTATTAATAATTATTTTAATATAAATTAAAAGAAATTGAGATACAGGTGTTTCTGAACCCATGAAGAATTCTTTTTATTGGATATGTGGTCCTCACAGGACAGCCATTATGCACATATGGCTTATAGAATATGATACTGGACATTAAACAGAATATAACGTATTTAAAATGAGCTTAAATTTGAATATATACAGCAGTAATATTAATCAATTTAATGTTGATGGAGAACATTTTTCTGCAGAATAAATATTTTTACTTTTGATCTAGTAATACAGTTTTGTTTGTAGGGAGGTTTTTCATAGTGTTTTATTGCTTCTTTTCCCAAGGGAATGGTTTGAAAATCCCTCCACCACTTGTCATTGTCAAGTAATAGTGAGCAATTCTTAGTAAAATGCTACATGTTTATTTAAATGTGGAAGTAAAATTGTCGTAGGCATTTCAGGAAAGAGTGCAGAAAGGTGAAGATGTCTATGTAGAGTGCAGACATGCAGCACAAATGAGATGTTTTAAATTGGGGTGTAATTGTCTCTACCTGCCTTTTTATACAAGTTACCAAGCACCACTCTATTACACGTTACTCATTACATTTCTTAAAAGTAATGCAGCACCGCAGAAGAAAGTAATGCATAATAAAGTAATATATTAAACACATTCTTACTTTCACACAACACCATGATATGATGTCAACGTGATCGCCATACTATTTCTGCTGTTGAAACTTGTACAGGTAGCTTTCTCTTAGCACTTTGTCTGTTTAAATGCTTGCAAAGAGCCAATGTGTTGTGATGGCAGTATAATGCAGTTATTTCTTTTGTGAATGCAAGTTGCGCTTTGTCATTGCCCTTTTGTGCAATGAAAAGAAACCTAATGTCCATATCGCCACGCCTCAAAAGTTATAGACTGCTTCACCACTGTCCTCCTCCCTGCACAGAAACATGAACTGATTGTAGCACAAGTGTCTGCCTGTCGTGCAAACAGAAGAACCTTTGTAACATAAATGACAACATACTTACATACATACAACATAGAGTAACAGGCAATTACTCTAGAGCACGTTTTACCCAACACTGCTTGTGACCCACACCCATGAGGTTGTGGTTGTGTTTCTTCATAGGTATTAACTGTGGATCTTTATTTCATGTGTTAGGGAAACGTGCTAACGCCTACAGTATGGAAATATGTTAACCTTTCAAGGATGTTTATGTAGCTGTATATAGATATAAGGAATGCTGAATAAAAAATGAAGAGGACACAGCTGTAAGTTAGCTGAAACAAAATGTATTTCTATAGCGCAGTGGTTAACACGTTTGCCTAAGAAGTGAAATATCACTGATTTGCAACTGGGAGGAAACACAAAGCCAGTTTTGCAGGTTAGTGTTCAACTTTACTCAGTAGGATTTTTTTAAAGCTAGTAATACATGCCATTACAGCTAGAATTTTATTGTTAAACTCAGAAATATTGTAATTAGCTAAAGTTTTGAGTTTTCTCATCTTAATTATTCATATTTCCTCAAATCTAGATTATTTTTGTTGTTTTTAACTTTGCAACTTTGCTTTAACATATTTTTTGATGGAAAACTTGAAAAGCGAAACACTTTAATTTTCCTAGTTTGCAACTTATTCCTATTCTTTATCATATCCTGTCAGCTGATTGTTTCGCCATTTTACTTGTTTGAAATATCTACACAGCTGGTTTTATTCTTCAAATTCCAAAAAAGAAACAAAAAATATCCAAAATGTCACAGCTTAAATATAGGATTTTTTCCCCTTGAATAAAAAAAAATCTAGTATCTAAAGAGTAGCCAATGATCAAATAACTTGTAGTCAAAGTAAAACGTTTCTAGACATTAACAACAGGTAGGGGGGTCACTGATGCAGCTGTTATTGCTTGTGGAATAAAGAAAAGGACGTTTTGATCTAAATGTTTTCCAGGTGGGTTTGAAAAGCCTCCAAAACAGCATTTAGACCATATTACACTAAACGCCTCCATTAAAACTGATGCAAATGAGTTTGTGTTGTCCTCTGAACAGCCCTCATTGTGAAGCCTAAGAGGCTGATTATTCACATCATTACTCCAGTGGCACCTAGCAACCACCTCGCCACCGAGGAGCCTTTTATGTTGCGTGACAAAAGCTTGAACGCAAGTATGTCAGACCTAAGTTTGGTGGTCCGATTGAGGATTCAGTAAGTGGGCTGAAACTGATCTCCTCCTCCCCACACTTCCTCTGGGTTGACAGAGTGGTTTTGGATGGAGCATGGAAGTGCAGGGAGAGGAGTTATTGATGGTTACAGGCAGAACATGGAAAAGGAACAAAGCAAGACAGAAGAGGGATGGAGTGGAGCTTGACCTGATGATGAGGGGTCGTATCAGCACATCTTCGAAATGCTTTTTTCACCTGCTGTATGTGTATGTGGATGAAGCAGATGGTGGAGCAGTTATGGGGGTGGGGGTCGGGGGGTGAACACCGACTGAAGTTCCCCGTCTTTACCTAACATCTGTTTGTGCATTTGTCCCCAACCCACACCCGCCATTTCTTGACTGCAACCGCGTCACCCCCTCTTCACCTTTTTACTCTACTGTCGCTGTTATGCTTTATTTTTCTTCAGCTTCTCTTTTTTCCTACTTTGGCTGCATGTTTTAGACCATGATGTCTTTTTTGTTGTATTGTATTTTTTACAGTGGCACTGACAGCTCTTCAGTGACTCTGTAAATTATTTATTCATCACTGACTTTTCAAAGGCTTGTAGGAGGAAGTTCAACACTTCTGTACCTCACTTTTCGTATTTGTGTTGCAGACCAAGGTTATACGTGCAGGCAGCTGACTGGCTAAACATTTCCCATGTAAAGCATGCTAGTGCATCCAAACTAAAACACACAAAGTTAGGAAGAAGCATATTTTCAGGTATTCCTTTGGCTCTTTAAGTAGGTGAAACCATTCCAGGAATTCAGAAATCACTTGAAGACAAGGATGGCGTTGTGGTTTGTGGTTAGTGGGTAAATTGACTGTAGGTGTGAATGGTCGGCCATTGATTCATTCATTATGTGTCCTGCATGTAGACTTCTTCTTCTTCTTGCCCTATGACAGGTGAAATAAACTCCATTCACAATTACAAATCAGGACTACTGAAGTGGAAAAAAGAAGTTTGATTTTCAAGACAAACATTGATTATAAGAAACAAAAGAGGTTTTGTTTTTTCTTTCCTGTCCTTCAAAAGCAGTAACTCTTAGAAAATGTCAGGTTTATTCTTACTACTGATTTTTTTCCTCTGACTGCTATGCAGAATCTTGGTTTATGTGATATCAATAATGAGCTTTGAACTAGAATTTAAACGTTATCGATGTTCAAATGACAGTTGTGATGCTCAGAGAAGTGCAGAAATACAAGGCTAAATTTAGAGAAACCTAAGCTCTTTCACTGTGCTTAGATGCTAAAGCAGAGTAAAAAAATCACTGGGGAGATCTCTGCTTTGGAAACAGGCATCATTATCTTTAATCTTCCTTTATACCGCAGAGCGTTTTCTTTTCAGCAACAAAAATCACAGACAATGCAATAAAAGAATTAAACATTACATATCGAACATAGTTGATGCTTTTTTTTCTTTGACTATTCATGTCTGGTCTTAAGCTATTAAGGAAATTGAAGCATACATATGAAGACATATCAGAAATGCACATTTTTGGTGAGCTTGATGAGTCGAAATTCATGTTCCATAAACCAAAGTCTCGTCTTTTTTGCACATAGCCTCATGTCCTGAATCTGACAGAGCACAGCTGAGACTACAGTTGAGGATTTAGCTGGTAGGGATGAGGTTTCCTTAAAATTAAGCTATTTATAGTGACCTGACTGGCACTTTTTGTGTGTGTTAGCTTTATTCTAACCTGGAGGGCATGCATGTGTTTTGGTGAAGATATCGAAGTTCCACTGTAATCTTATACAGTCTGACCTCTACACTGACATTTTGTTCTCCACACTGTCAACCCCCCTCCCCCCACTACATTTCCTTTATACATTTATTCCATTCCTCTTTCCATTTTTATCAAGGTTGCTACCCGTCACACAAATGCTCACATTTTTCACCCCCCCACCCCTCTTCTCTCCGTATCTTGCTCCATGTAGCCCTAATCCTCCTATGCAGGCTCTTAGCTGGATAAAGCTGTCTTCCATCCTTTCTCTTTATGGCAGGATTTACAGCAGTACCCCCTTCACATCCCCCTTTTTAGCGCTCTTATGGTAGCTTCCACTGTTGCCAGGTCATGCTCTTCGGAGAGCATAAAATCCAGTTGCATAGCAGAAAGAAATCCCGCTATATTTCATATAACTACTATATGAAAAGGTTAATTATAATTCTAGTTGGTTAAAAAGACAACAAAATAAATGTTGGGTGTTTGAAAGATGGGAATGGAAAGATTTTGTGGCACACTGGTGTCTCTGTGACTTGGACCAGACATATAGTATACTCTACAATACAGCAGATTCAACCACATTATCGTCTTTCAAGTTTTTTTTTGATATGGACAAAAAAACATATAAAAACATAAAACATTTTTTTTTTTAGATTTTCTGAATTTCTTTATTTCAGGCTTTAATGACTTGTTTATTTTTGAGCTTTTTGGGGTTCAGTTTGTAAGACAAATATTATGAGACTACATGTGTATGTGTCTGTGACTGTGAGTGAGCGAAAAAGTGTCAGTGAGAATGAGGGCGACTTTCATAAACTGACTTATTGATTTTCAATTTTAAGGTAGGGGTATGGTTCGGGGTGGGATAGATTGGGAGGTGGAGTCATTGGAAAAAAAAAAAAAAGAAGAGATGAGGTGGAAAGTAAATAAGAGGTGGGTGGTGGGTAAATTCTAAAGCTTGCATCTGCATGTCGCAGCAGAGATGAATGAATGAGTCTCATCAAACCATCTCAAACCAACAATTTTGGTGAGCCCATGTGAACTGTAGCCTCAGTTCCTCTGCTGATGTATCCCATGTGCTTCAAGGATTGATGTCTTGTGCATTCAGAGATCTTCTTTTGTATTCCACTGTAACAAGTTACTGTTGCTTTTTTATCAGCTCAAAGCAGTCTGGGAATTCTCCTCTGGCATCTGGCATCCACGAGGCATTTTTACCCAGAGAACTGCCGCTCACTGGATATTTTCTCTTTTTTGGACCATTCTCTGTAAACCCTAGAGATGCTTGTGCGGGAAAACCCCAGCACTTTCTGAAATACTCAGATGAGCCTGTCTGGTACCAACAACTATGCCACATTTAAATTCAATTAAATCACCTTTCTTCTCTTTTGTGATGCTCAGTTTGAACTTCAGCAGGTTCTCTTGAGCCTGTCTATGTGCCTAAATGCATTAAGTCCCTGTGATTGGCTGATTAGATAACTGTAAAAAAGGAGTTGAACAGTTATTGCTAATAAAGTGTTTGGTGCGTGTATATTTATATGTATTTTTATGATTGTTACAGCCCACCTTGACAATGGCACACTCCAAAGGCTGAAGAAGCTTCCTCTTGCAACATGCTTTTTCGTTGGTGGACCTACCCTATATTAGACAGGTGGTGTTTATGTGTTGGTGTATGCTTCAGAAACACTGGCTGTTTCAGACAGGACGGGATAAACATCTGATATGATTGTTAATTTGGTGGAATGCTTCAATATTATGTACAAGAAACAGAGTCAAACTAGTGGAGAGCTGGTAGACAAAAGGGTAACGGCCTTGACTTAGCACCCTCCCCTCATCATCTCTGAGTGTGATGCTTTCAGTCAAACGTGCAGATATTAGCAGCACAACTCTAAATGATGGTGACTGATCAGGAAGGGATGATGAGCTTCAAACGATTCACACAGGACGGCAGAACTATTTGGAATAATCTTTCTTTCTTTCTTTGTCTTCACCAGGCCAATCTTCACCTCTTCTAGCTCACCATACCATCATCTCTCTGTCCCCGCATGCTGTATCAACTCAGCCACTTCTGTATTTTTCTTTTAGGAATCCAGTGATCTATACTTTCCAACCAAAAACAAAGATCAAACGCTATTAATAATAGTCTTCATATTCCTTTTGTTTAAAAAAAGGCTGTAAAATAGTGCTATTTAGTGTGTCAACCTTGTGACAAAAGAAACATCATTTTCTTTTCCGACACACAAAGATAGTGCTGTATAGAAGTAGTTGTTGTGACAGACCTGACAAACAGCACTGAGCTGCTGTTTTTCAGCAGTGGGGATTCCCTCCACCATAATTACACGCTTCTATATCTCTTTATGAAACCTCTTCACCTGTGCAGTGCTCTGTCCCCCCCCCCCCGCACGGATTAAAACTGGCATGTTAAGCAGCAAAGCTTCGAAGTAATGTTTCAAACAACAGTTGCTGAATCTGAATATGTACTGACTGCATATCTAAGATTGATGTAGCCCCTGTGACTTCCACTCCCCCATCTTTCTGGGATTAGCATTTTGGCCATCGCCGTTTTGATTTTTTTAAAAGGTGACGTGACCATATTTGGATTTGGAAAGCTATCAGCGAATGCTAGCGCTAGCTGCTTGAGCCACATGTTTTCAATCGTGCATTGAAATCTGAACCTCTGTTTCTACGCATGCTACTTTTGCACTTGACCCCGCAACAGAAGCATCAATAGAAAGAAGAAAATCGCAGGTGGAGAGGCTAGATGAGGCTTGTACTCGTGAAACTTAAACCCCATTTATGTTTGTTTGTTGACATGTGACTGTGGCACGTGCGTTGTGTGCCGTGTGCATGTCTCTATGTGTGTTGTGTTTCTGTGTGTTCTGGGAGCTCGGTAAAAATCACGGCTCTAATCTGTCTGCTAGGATTCTGTGTGTGGGTGACATTAAAGTTCTCATTAGCACTGTAACTCAGCACCAGTGTCACTGTGAAGACACCAACGACACATCCACGGTGTGTGTGTGTGTATGTGTGTGTGTGAGAGAGAGGGAGAGAGAGTGTAAAAGCTTAACAGTTTGAATGATTTCTCGCACCCATTCTCTCATTTTCTTTTCTTAGTCATTGTCAATGTGCTGTTGATCTCATCACGGAGGCAAAATTAGATAAAACAGAGCACGAGTACTTTGTTAAACAGAACGGACTATTAAAAACTTTCACCAAGTGAGAGGAAGCACATCTTGCTGCACCGAATTCTCAATAAATCAACTAAGTTCTCTTTATAGCCATATATAATGTGGCTCATGCTGAAGTAAGGCTGGATGGATGATAACAAGGAGGTGGAAAGAAGGAATAGTACGGGAGAAGGAAGAGAGGTTGCTATGGTAACAGGAAATGGGTTGGAAAAGACTATGAGATGTTTAGATAATTTTACTGAGTGGACATCACATTAAAGTGGCCAGAGGACACAGCAAGTTGTGGGGCTGCTGTTGTAATCACACACGGTTTGAAGTGCTGCGTAAATTTCTTCTCATCACCCGGATATTAGCATTGCTATTTCTATACTCATCCCTTAACCCTCCTCTGCATGCTGTTTAAATAAGCACTCTGCGCTAAGTTTGTGTTATTTGTCGCAGCAAGCACATTAAGCCACATAACCAGAGCGAGTGAAAGAAGTGGGTCAGGGGGGGATATGGGTGTCTGCACTCAGGCCGGTTCTGTCTGATTTCACACATCCCAGCTAATCATCCCCTAACACTTAGCATCCTCACTTCATCTAGCATACTGACAGAAGCGATCTACACTACAAGTTGTTCTGTAGGAGAGGATAATGCCAGAGAAGAAAGAAGAGTGCTCACACTCTCTGAATGTCTGATTTCATATGGAGTGCTCACAAGACAGTCCAGAATGAATGTGGCCCTACAGAGCTGTGACCCAAAAATGTAACGTCCATTTGTTTCGGATAGAAGAGCAAAGGAGCAGCTGCAGGAAATTTCTAGCAGCATCCACCCGTTAGCAGCCACAGTCACAGATGCTCATTTTACTCACATGTAAGTTTACTTTTTGTTTCACTCCTAACATCTGTCAAAGTTATCTTTGGCCAGCCAGTCAGCATGCATCAGCAGTATGCAGCATTTTGTGAGCAACGTTATTATTGTAAGTAATTCATACATTAGATGCAGTGATGTAAATTTCAGCTTTTCTGTTTATAAGCAGATGTAAATAATTACACTGCCTTCCAGCATCCCAAATTAACAGTCCAATATGGCAGCAGCGCACATAAAACGCAGTAAAAGTATAGAACTTTTAATCCAAATGGCTATTGTATATTTGTGACTCACTAAATAGGCCGCACACAGATAACTGACCAGGATCTATCCATGAATGTGCTGCAGTAAATATTTTTAGGTGCAAAAAAATAGGTGTGCTGTATTTCAATAGCAGCCAAACAAATCCTGTTTTTCTTGCTTTTCTTCTAATACTGGGACACTGTCAGCTCCAGAGTGGCATCCAGCTAAGAGCTCGGACTTACAAAGTAGTTGGACACAGCATTAGCAATGTTACTAACACACAGACTTAATTTGTGTGTGCCACTCAGGTAATGTATATTGTGCAACTTTTTGGGGGCTTTTTAATTTCTTTTTATTTATTCAAAAGAATAGCAGCATCTATCGAGTTAATAGTGAAGCTCTTAACAATTCAGTCGCTGACACCCAGCTACTATCAGCTGATCAAACTCATTCTTTCTCAACATCAGTCAGCTCTCTTCCAAAAAAAGAGTTGAACATGTAAAAATGACAAAAAATAATGAAATATAATAACCATAATAATATTTGAATTTCTTAGAGGAACATTGATTCTTTTAATCATTTAACTTGATTGATTTCTATTAATTCAAAGCAAAGCTTCGAAACTGGCTGAATCATAGGCAGTTTCAGTACTTTAATTTAAAGCAAGCAAAAGGGTTTTTTAAATATAGAAATAATTTCTGTGTGCAGAAATGAAATCCTATGGAGCATATTGTGCTCTTCAAATCACCCTTTATGCTACTGTACTAGTAACCAACATTACCATGCAAATCAGGTATTGCCATTTTGCCATTAACAACTGTATTAATAACTAACTTAAAGCACATCTTGTGGTTGAGGACAGTTTTCTCTGCTTTTTTTCTTGAAAAGGGCAGGTTTGGTGAAAAAAGGCAGAAAACCTGAACGCTTGGAAAGGAGTGGAGAGAGTGATAACAGATCCATCAGACGTGTCTCTTGTGTCCTTGGTGACGCAGGTCTGCAGTTTTTCTGCAGCAGGAACAACAGCGAGTGAGCGACAGAAACAGATAGAGAGAATACATTTCGAGGGTCAGGGGCTGAGACAAACACTGTGGCTCAGGGAGCGAACGTTCGGCACCTGCAGTGGGACTTAGCTGCTGAAGTAGTTTTTCTTTTCTGGAGGAAATGGGGTCTCTCATTTATATTATGCAGCATGCTAGCTGCAGTGGTAGCACTGCTGCTGCAAAGTGCAAAGTTAAAAACTCGCAGCTTCACATTTGTTTCATTATAAAACGAGCTTGACTTGGTATAAGTTTTAAGTTTAAGTTTTAGAGTTTCAGAGAGTTTTAGCTGAGATCAAAGGATGATATTGAAACCAGTCAGTAATTATGGGAAAGGAGTGAAGACTTTATGGCTACACAAAAGACACGTTGGCCATTCTGTGAAACAGACAGATCTTGTCGACTAGCAGGTAGTTATAAAAAGCTTAATGATATGAAATAATGTTCTCCTGTTGTAGTCGTAAATGAGGGAGCTGACAGGTTTACTCAGTCATGCAGAGCTAATATGACGGCAGCCGCAGTGTTTATATTACTGTTCCCGCTTGCTGAGCGGTGCTCTCGTCACAGCAGTGTATTACACTTAAGCTTTACCATTTAAGTTAAGCGTGCACACACTCACATTTACTGACAACATCATTTCCTGTACCTTACAATAAAATTTAACGAAACTTGGTAAATTTGCCTCGGCACATTTACTGCACAACTGAGCTTAAATGACCTTATTTATAAAAACAGAAACTTTGGGATTTCTACAATAACATATTTAATGAAGGCGTACTTAATGTGTTCCTCAAAGACAATGTTTTATACAAGAAGCGTGTCGTGATATTACCATACAAAGAAAAATGCTTTCGATAAAATACATAGAGTTCATTAAATCCCTGCTTTTTCTATGGCTTTTTGAATTTTTAACCAGCAATTTTTAAGCGAATCCAGTCACAGTGGGTCTATAAATGGACCCCCGAAAAACGTTTGCTTAATTAATAAACGTTAATGCAGTCAAGACGGGAACACTTAATCCCACAATACAAGAGCATTTGGTTGAACGTTCACTATGGCTGGTATCAGCTTCATCAATATTTCATGCAGAAAATGTAGTAAAATTGTAAATGGTCTTTCTGTGCTTTAGCAAATCTGATCTTTGAAGAAGTAAAACATTTTATTCTTATTCCCCCACCACTTTATTATTACAAGCAGACACGCAGAGAGAGAACTAGCTTCTAAATTTCCTGTCGTTGATGGATAAATCCAGTGGGTAAAGTGGGAAATGGACATGATCTAAGTCACTAGTAACAAGCATTATTTCTCCTGTTGTGTCAGATTAACATCCTAAGAAAATATTTGATCAAGTAAGATCAGTGTAAGTTCGGGAAGAAAATAACCATCCTAATTTCCAGCTTACACCAGGTCTGAGTTTTTCATTATCTGCCCAACAGAGGCACCTGGAATAAACCAGTGATCATCCTAGCTGAAGGGTATTGAAACTACATGACTGGTAATGCCTTTTTGCTGTAACTGCAGTGAATGTGGCTTTCCTTTCCATCTGATTCCAGTGTCGAAACTCCATCCATTCTCCCCCAGTGGATTTCTGAAAAGGCTGTGGGCCATGTCAGGAGTGGTAAAATTGATTTCATTGACAAGACACCCCATGATTTTCCAGTCGAAGTGGAACCTTATTTGAAATATATAAAAGTCAAGCTTTGCTGAAAATTTAGAATGAACGTATGCTTTGTGTTTGTGTAGAATTGTACAAAATATCATCCCATATACAGTATGTTGTGCAGCCAGTGTAATATTTTTCAGGGTAGATTGTGAGTCTGCAAAGCACTCTTACATTTCAGACCAAGGTGTGCAGGCAGGCTCCCAACTATGGTTAGGTTTAGGTTAGCAATCAAAACTATTTGACTAAGATTAAAAAAAGACAATGGTTAGATATAAATAAATGTATTGTTTATAAGACCTAACACAGTGCTGCATTTTCCTTAAGACTTCTATAAATGTTTAGATCCGTTCACCTGTACAGCATCAGCGAAATATCCGACGTTGGTCGACAACAATTTGTGTTCTACATTGTTTTCTGTAATATCCACAGAGAGAGGGGACGTGAGTGTGAATCTATTACTGCAGATACAGGAATTAGATAAACACTCAACAACAACTTTCTGAGCTTTTCAAGCAAAATCAATTTAAGGAAACTTTATTTCCCAGATGTCCCGGATGATTGTTAAACAGTACCATCTGTTAAGTCATTCTCGGAAACGGTTTGCAAGCGGGCAGGTACATTCACAAAATACTTCGCAGGCCATTAGATAAACCATCTATTGTAAAATACACCAATAGTTGCAGTCTAACTGCTATTCGATCCAAAATGAAAGGGTTGGGCTACTGGCACATACCTTAAAGCCTGACAAGCTGGAATCTCTAGTTTAGGGATGGGAATTGATAAGACTTTAGCGATACCGATTCCATTATCAATATCACGTATTGATTCAGTTCCTTATCGATTCTCTAATCTATTCTCATTGAGTTAGGGAATTAAATATACAAATGTATGATGTATATCATTAGGCGGGAACTGAACAACTGGGAACTGGTTCTTGATTCCCATTCCTACTCTTCTTATTGTGATCTTGCAAATGTTGTTATTATTTAGCTGCTTCCCTTTATAATCTTGAACGATGTTTTTCCTTTACAAATTGCATAAGGCAACAAGACAACACTTTTGTTCTCTAGTTTTTTAAACTCGTTTTTTAAACTCAGAAATTGCTATATGACTTCATCGTGGACACAGTTTAATACATACAGTATGCCTTTTATCCTGATTATGTTATATAGTGTTGACTTAGGGTTAATTATAGTGCACTGTTTACAGGGAGTATAACTAACCTAGTTATGTATCTGTGATACAAATTAACCACTGGGGTTGCAACAATTGCAGACAGGAGCTGACAGTGAGTCAACCTCCAACAATTTGTCTGCAGTGTGAACAGTTCTCTATTGTTACCTTTAAAATGTATTACCTGTGACAAAATTTGTTATTTGTGGAAAGATCATTTCTGTGAGACAGAGCTGCAATGATGATCCACGCAGTAATCTGCTGCTTGACACTATCAGCAGACTTTGACTAATGCACACTGTGCATTATTCAGTGTGCGATGTGCTGTTGAAGTCAAAGTGGGTGAACCTGTTGCTGTGAATTTCGTTGCTATAACTAAAAACTCAGTCCGTCTGGATGAATCTAAAGCTAGGATTCCCAAGGATTCATCCGAAGCTCATTTCATACTGTTTGCAAAGCACCACAGAATCAAACTGAAGGAGGCACGAAGCAACTAAAACATCACTAACTGGAAAAGAAACTGTATAAACTAGTGAAAAGATTACCATCATAAAACAACATTGTGAACACCAAAAGGGCATTTTCTTGTGGTTTTCTAAATTGACACTCAGCCAGTAAAACCTTAAGAACCAGTGACCCAAAAATAAGACAGGCACAGCTTTCATTAACACATAATGTGCCCTTTGTGAGTGTGCAAATAGCATAAATAGTCTTTTAACAGGTTTGCGTAACTCACTTCTACCTTCTGCATAGAAGGTAGAATGTTGTAAAGACTAAGTAAATCACATATCAGACTAATTCTATATATTTAATGTTCTGTGTAGTGTATTTGGATTTAAACTTTAAAGGACCCTAAAAATGTGTTACTTAACTAAACCTCTGCAGCTATTCTCTTTAAAGTCTGCAGACAGCAGGAATCTGGAATAATTTCCGTGGACGAATAAGCTAAAAGGCTGGAGGACAACTGTTTGACTGTGGTACATGAAGAATACTGAGGAGCCTTAGCAGTGAGCACACCTGGCAAGTCTGTACAGTAAGTCCAAAAGGGAACCATCCAAAACTCTCAGTTTAAAAACCTTTTATATGCCTTTGGTTCAACGTCTCTATTGTTTTTTCTAAATTGGAAATATTATATTTGGTCTATTTTACTCAAAAGTTAAGCTACAATAATAACTGTAGCTTCCACCTGCTGCTACCAGGCAGTCTCATTCCCAGCACGTGACATACTGCACATAGTCAGAATCCCATGGCATCACAATTTAACACACTGGGTATCCCTTTAGTGTCAGTTTTCAATTTGCAAGTAATTCCATTAGAATTCCTGAATGTTTAAAATAGGCCACATGAGTTGGTAACCATATGTTTTCTGCTGTTGTGGTTGCAATAGTGATTTGGTAATGAAGAGGAAGAAGCTTTGTGTAGATGGGTGCATTTTAGCTTCTGCTGATCTTCAGTCCAAACGATGAGCTTGTTAATCCCAGCCAAGCAGTTAGTTTGCACCTAACCAACAGCTACTGAAAACGAAATTGCAGAAACAGTTGCTCTATTTGGGACCTAAACGCCTGTCTTTGTAAATCCTTTGATAAAATCTTACTCTAACATGACATAACTGCCTTTTGTCTAGGTTATGCAGGAACACTTCAGTTTGTGATATGTGTGCAAGGTTTTGTTGAACTTTGCAGCTGCCATATGTTATTCATTACGTTGGCTTTGTGTGTCCACACAACACTGAGTCCACCAAATCATACAAGTTAAGGCCTTAAGGCCGAGTTCAAGTGTAAATCTAAGAGCACTGTTATAGTTGAGATTTCTATGAGTATGAAGTTGAATTTCTAAAGTCAACTAAATGACTTTAACTCAACTCAGTTTTGCATATAGCATGAATAATTTTCAGTGTGAAACATTGTCAGGTTTTTGAATGTGTCTTTAATTTAGTTTACATTATGACCCCATACTTACCTTAGAGTGTACATACTACTGTTCCACAGGATTATGACAGCTGTGCATATCACACCTGCTGCTCCCTGTCCGAGGTTTGCCCCTGTAGGTGCCCGTGTGTGGGTTTTGTGCATTGTGTTCTTGTGTTTGTTGCTTTGCAAGTTTCCAAGGCAGACAGAGAGGGAACCTGTGTCAGCTGTGCACCTGTATATGTTTTGTCCCGTGTCAGTGTGGCCTCTGTGAAGCCTGATGTTATCAACCTCTTGTGATGAAAGGTAGATTTTGTACTTTCCAGGTGTGTGCATGGTAGAGCTAGATAGAGAGAGAGAGAGAAAGGGTGTGAGAGAGAGAGTAAAAGGTTTGACTATTTCTCCACGGACCTTGCTGAACATTGGTGACTGGCCTGTTAAAAAGCTATTTCATGCAAATTTGACTTGGAGTGTAGGCATGTATTTGAATCAAATTTGAAATCCCTCTAGATTTATTACCAGGCTTTTGTATAATCTCTCACAGGACTAAGTGCCTTCAATGGCCACCATGATAATGAGGCACCTTGTGGCTAAAGATTGACTAATGTAATCTTAATTAGCCTAATTTTTTGGTTACTGATTAATTATAGCTCATATGAGAGAATATAAACTCACACATATGCATTTAAACATAATTATACTGCTCGTTGTTGAGGTTTAGGTACAAAACAGCCTGATGTGGTTTTGTGAAGGATCTGGTTTTGGGATAAAATTAGTACCTTGTTTCAGAGGACCTTTGTAGCTATGGTTACAATGATAAAAACATGGTAGGGGTTATGGAAGTCGCGGTCAAAGAGAGTATGCTGATTGTCTGAAAGTGGAAGCAGCACCCGTATCCCAAGTGCAATGATTCACTTTGTCATCACCTTACTTTCCTCTTTGCTTGTGTCATAATTGCTATGGCCGCTGGAGAGCTTTCGCACGTGAATGTAAACATATTTGTTCTGGGACATTTACTGAACTTAATAAAACACAACTTATTACACTTGTACATATATGGATTGCTTAAACTACTGGTTGTTGTTTTTTAATGGGAAAATTGCCTCCTTTTGATTTTAAATTACTAAGTGCTAGATGTTATAAGATGCCCTCTGCGACACCCTAACAGTAGAAAATTTCCCGTTAAAGTGAAAACAGCTGTATACTTTTTTTTTCTATTTAAGACTTGGTTAATATTGAAATAAAAGGGTAAACGGCGCTATAACCAGTATATCTACATGAAAATTACCAGTTATGTTTGTTCACAAACAGTATGTTCCAGCACTACAGTGGCATATGGTCCTTTTCTTCCTTACAGCTTTCTCATTTCAAGTATAATCCCTCACAGTGGCATGGGAGTATCACTGAATATTCAGCAGGGGGGGTTTCACCTAATATAAACCCGGTGTCCTGAGAGGTGGCAGAGAGCCTTTGTATTGTGCTGCTCACCGGCCTGCCCAGTTGTTTATAGCATCACCCAGTGACGGTGTGTAAAAAAAAAAAAAAAATGCACGGTTTTCTGAGGATAAAGAGCGAAATTATAATGAGGAGGATGAATCATTTGAGGATAAGTAGAGGAAACACTACATGTTGGTGCTTTCACTCTTTCACTGTTTGAAGTGATTGATTCAGTAAGAACCATGACCACTGCTAATTAATTTTACCTTGAAGACACCAGATGTTTGGGTGTGCAATTAAGTGCCTGTTTTCCTGAGTATTTACAGACATCTTTTATATAGAATTATAGTAAATTGCATGCATGTACTGTGTGAGTTAATGTACTTATTAGCACTTAAAAATTGAACAAAACCAATTCTGCAGCTCCCAAAGGGAATTATAGACACGGGACACATTTTGTGTTTAAGGCAAATCACAATAATGGTTAAATTCTGCTTTTAAACAAACATTAACTGAGGGATTTTTATTTATTTATTTATTTATTTTTTGGTTTTTCCTTAATACTAAATTAGTGAGAACATTTAGAGTCTGCTTTATGGTTCACAAGTACAACGGGTAAATCTGGGATTGTTATTGCCTTTCCAGTTTTTGTTCCACAAAGATAGCTATCAGTAAATGTCATGTTGTTTGACAATATGGTAATGTCAATATTTGTATTTTTATTTAATCAAACTGTTTCTCATTCATAAACCAAATCCAACTAAGATATAGTGCTCTCAGTATTTAATGAAAAGCAAGCACAAGCTTTGCTACCTGATATGAAGTGGTTGTCCTACATATAACAGGAATTGCATTGCGTTGGCCTTTCTGGAAGTACAGAGCCGTATCCTGTGGAAGCACAAAAACCCCCGCTGTGAAAACACCTCATTACTGTACATGTATTACCAAAAAATGGAATAAAATATCAAAAGTGAAAATAATTACTCTCCCATCACCGTTGAACAAATTAATACTAGTGCTGCATATGTTTAAGATTGAGCTCATTTTAAATACTTTATTTTATAAATAAAGTATTTAAAATGAGCTATTTAAATACTTTAATATGATATTCTTTTTCATGTCTAGCAACATATTCTGTAAATTATAGTGAGTGTCCTTTGAGGACCACATATCTCTGAATAAAATAACTGTTAATGCTGTTAATGTGTTCAGAAATACAGGTCTATATTTGGATTTTTTAAAAGTAAATTACAATAACCAAAACATCAGTTGAATTAAAAGGCTTGAACAGTATGCGTCACGGTTAACTGTCAGTATCTACAGGGGGTATTAAAAATATTATTGAAAAATGTAGTTGCAGTGTCGTCAAATTGGCTGGTTGAATTTATTACATTGAGGCTCAGCCAGCGTTTTCAGTCACGAACGTGCTGGCTGAGCCTGCACCTGGTCAACTTGCCTGTTTCATTAGACCGGACACAGTAAGAATTGTGTCCCCCCTCATCTATCATCATCCTTTATCATCAGACCTTTCCTTCTAATGTATTAAATGAGTTAAAAACTTTTTCACTCTCCATCTTCTCTATGTCACGCATTAGCCACGGTGGTTAGTATGGTGGTTATGATGATAAATCACTGAAGCTAATGTACTTGCCAATGCTAGCTGTGTTTCCACCCAAAGTGCAGATGTGTGATATCAGACTCTGAAGGCATCGGCAAGCACTGCTTGCCTTGCTTGTCCTGAAGGAATGCCACTAGTATACAGTCATGTGATTAGGAGCATGCATGATAAGGACAAATATAAAGAAAAGATAAAGGAAAGCAGAATATTAGGAAATAGAATATATAACATACATATGACCTCGAGCTCCTCTGATGCTGCTTGTTTACCAGCAGGAATTAGTCTGCATTTAATCAAATCCTGATGATGTTAAAAGTGAAAAGTCCCTGGACAGTACTCTGCAGCTGATAGTGATTTTTCCAGAAAAAGGTGCAATGGGCAGAGAGAGGGAGACCTTTAAATGCAAGGTGATACAGGATAATAAAGGTTAAAATAGCATTACATAACCTCCTAAGACCCGAACTCTTCCACGACATGCATTTTTAATTTTTCTTTGATATTTGGGCTGATTGGGACCCGATGAATGTAAAAACAAAGAATTACCAGATTTTTTTTTTACCTTATTTTTGTTTTTAAGAAAAATAAGAGCCGCATATGAGGATATTTGTTTAAAATTTTGATAGAACAGTAGCAGTATAATGTCCTCATAAGTGGATATCAGGCGTTTGTAGAGCAAAATTGAGTATTTTGGTCTAAATAACCCAAAATGTGATGTCCACATATGTGGACGCCAGGTCCTAGGAGGTTAAATATAGCCATGAGCACATCTCAAGAAAAAAACATGGGTACATGGGTAAGAACTCAAAATAACAAATAATTCAATAATGGTGGATGGCAACATCAAGGATATATTGGATGGCAAGTAAACAGTCTTGTTGTAAGCATGTTAGACGTGGGAGAAATGGGCAGGTGTAAAGAACTAAGTGAATCTGATGAGGTCCAAATTTTTATGACCAGATGGGTCAGAGCATCTTTCTGAAATGGAACAGTGGCAAGTACACTGAAATAGACAATCAAAGAACTGGTGACAGGGTGTTAGGAGGCTATGATGTGCTTGAACAAGTTTGATCTCCACCTTGCCACTTACACAACTCAAAGGATCTGCATGCTTGCCAAACCACTGTCACAAGAAGTGACATTTTCAGACTGTATCTGTTAACCCACTTGCTCTTTTGTGTCTGTGTGGCTAATAAGTGCTTTCCTTTGAGAGAGTCATGGCAGGAGGTAGCCAACTACTGTTCAGGCTGCCTTATCTCCACTCGCTGTGCACCCCCTGCTGGCTTAGCTGGTCTGGAAACCCACCTTAATATAGATCGGGCACCTGGGAGACCAGCATGGGATCTTGGCCCTCTGGCCTGTTCCGGAGCTTTATTGATAGGCACCGAGCCGAGTTGCCAATATCACAGCAGCACACAGACCTAGAAGCTGTCGTGTAGTGTGTGTTGTGTATGTGTGGGATTCTTAGTGCACTGGGAAAAGTCTCTGTATTGTGGCACCTTTACGTTTTTCTTGGTGTGTATTTGTTTTCCATCTTTGTTAAAAAGTGCCTCATGGGGTTTAACTGTGAGAAATACATACAGACACTCCATGTTTGGATCACATCCACGAGCCTAACATGGGATAGTCAGATAGTATTGTCAATGAACAACAGTCTATGTCAATTCGTTTTTCATTTTCCATCTGTTTTCTTCTTGCTTCTGCCTCGCATTTGTAAATGTCATGATTTATTCCTTCTAAATAATGACATTGAGATGTTAAGTCAATATCATGGAAAATGAGAGCAGGGAATACACCATTATCTTTGATCTTTTCCTCGTTTTGCAGTGGTATGACTTCATCTATACGGCATGAACGGACATGAGACAGTTATGAAAAATGGGGGTAAAGAGGATGGGTAATAAGAAACACAGAGAAATGTGTGGAAGGAGGCAGACAGAATAGAAGGAAAATGAAGAGGTGGTTAATATTTCATTAGTTAATTAGAGACTGTGCTATGTTCTGAGCGTGTGCTGTAGCTCTAGGCTTCTGGGTGTCATTGTGGCTGGCATAGTCATCACTTACTGTACCAGCCTATTTCCGATAGCCTCTGCTTCACAACAAATACAGTACTGAGACTAGAGCAAAACTTTTGCAGTCAGACAAACAAAATGAGGGCAAAAGCCTAAAGTATTGCTTGTAATTCATGGTGCGCTATTAGTATCTTTGTTCTACAAATGGCTTAAGTTGGAAAGCGTGTGAAATGTGGTGCATGTATTTTTATGGACTGTCAGAAAGCATGCAAAAAGCCATGCTGTCATTTCAGGTCTTTTAGAAGAAGTGTTGTCCCAATCCTAATCAACACAAATTTCCATTTAAGAAAATTGGGAATTTGCTGTGTAGGAGATTCAAAACCACAGTAAATGTACAGCACCAATATTAACTGCATCTTAAGGAGGAGATTATGTCACTTTTTAATTAGAGATGCACTGATTTCACACTGGCGACTCACATTACCGCTGTCTGCTTAACACCAAAATTATGCTACTTTCTGTGTTATTGCCAAATGCCCTGTACTAGTAGAATCAGAATATTTATTGGAATTATACCAGAATTTGCAGAGTTTGCATGCATACAATGAGGTATGCTATCTATCTATCCATCTATCCATCTTCTTAACTGATTATCCAGCTTAGGGTTTTGTAAGTGCTAGACAGCAGCCCAGTTGACACTGGGCAAAAGATAAGGCCACCTGGCATCCCTGTTTGAGAATAATTGATGGTTATCTAGACCTCTGTATAGGCCTGTCATAGACTGGTTACCTGTCAAGTTCTGAATAAGCAGTTTAGGAAATGGATGGATTTGTTGAGGATGTATGATTTATTTATTTATTTTTAATTCTTGACCTTGCCAGAGCACCCTGAGTGAAAGAGTCACTCAGGAACACTGGACAGTAGCTTACAGCAATACATTACCCATTAAAACCTGAATATATTTGCATAAAATTCAATTTTAACTTAGGATATAACTATAGAAAAAAGCACTTCCTTCAAATTGTAGTAACTTCAGGATACTGTTTTATAGTATTATGTAGTTTGTCACAGACAAGGTCCTATTGAAACCTCTGGTGATACTCCAAGTCACATGAGAGAATGATTACCTGTTTTGAGAATGTGGTTGAAGCACAATTGTACATTATGCTAGAAGTGCAGTGTGCCACTGGAAGTGATCCATTCCTTGCTACAAAGCATCTGAAATGAAGAAAAAAAGAAAAGAAATACATTGCCTGGTAAAGCAAACACGCAGCCTAGAGATCCAAGCAGGGAGAAAGTGAGGACATGTGGTACGGGTAATCAAGGACAGAAGGGCAGCACAGAGGAAAGCAGTGGGAGGCGTTGGCTTCCTCTGAGAGAAACCATTGAAATACCACAAGTTACCTCAGGCCTCTGGGGAAGAGCACTGAAAGAGAGAAGACAGTGAAATTGTGTGAGACAGACAGACGGGCAGAGAGAAACATGTGGAGGAGACGTAGATGCTAAAAAAGACAATAAAAAAAAGCTTTTTTTAAATGTTTAACATTTACTTGTTCTTAATTAAGTCTCATTGCTATTTCAGGAATAGATCTTAAACAGAGGTGAGAATTTGTCTTTCTAACAGGTGTTTTATGATGTGAGAATGTCACTCTGCATCCAAAAAAAGATACAGAGATCTCAATCTCTCAATGACTCATAGATATCACAACAGAGGGTACATGTGCAGTTTCAAAATACTTTGCTTTAAATAGGAAGTCCTGGCTGTGTGGACACTGTACACACAAATCTTCGTCTTCACTTGCAAGTCCACTCTGTAAAAACATCTTGAAAGTTATTGACTAAAGTTTTCCATGTTCCATGTTAGCGGATGTGAGAGAGACTGATGAGCTTTTAGAATTTATTGAGCCTGTCAACCTAGATGGGAAACTGGAAACTGAATCTCATACTCTTCTCTTCTCAGTGCAAGAATAGAGGGCAGCATCAGGGATCTTACAATACAAAGATTTAATAGAATTACACTGTTATATAAAAACATGTATACGTACTTAAACATAAAGTTCTTTTTAAAAAAATGTTTCAAAACATAATTTCTGTAAATAAAAGCAACAACAGTGCAAACAGAAACTGTTAACCTCATTTTACTGATAGGCCACGTTTGGTTGTCTACCAATGTTTATGCGAGTAATAGTGTTAGTTACATTACAATAGCTTAAGCATTTAACATTAGCTAAGTTCTAACATTGCAGTCTATGGAATTACAGAAGGATGAATGTTGGTAATATAAATTGAAACTTATTTAACTTGCATTTTTTTAATAGACGTGTATGCTGGTCTTTTAGGTGCTTTGCTAAATTGCTAAAATTGGCTAATTTTGCTAAAATGTCCTAATGAAGTCTGAAGACTGAAAAGCACAATAGTACATTGTCTTTTACAAACTGTGTAATAAGTAGTTAGAAAGTAAGTAAAGTGTATTTATAAAGTGGTTTTAACAGACATTGTTACAAAGAGTGGTACAATAAAAACCATGATTAATCATCATCATAATAAAGATATATTAGAAAGAAGAGGTAAACGAGGCAATGCAAAACCACATTAGAAAACAAATTTTAAAAAGCGCCCTGCGACAGACTGGCGACCTGTCCAGGGTGTACCCCGCCTCTCGCCCTTTGACAGCTGGGATAGGCTCCAGCGCCCCCCACGACCCTGGAAAGGATAAGCGGAAGCGAATGGATGGATGGATTTTAAAATGCAATAAAAAATAACCATTTAAAAAATTAAAGACTCTGTTATCGTCAAGTTAGTGCCAAATTATTGTAGCAGTTGCACAGGTTGCCATCTTCCATTTAAAGTTTTTTTTTTTTTTGATCTTTTTGTGGATGTCTTTATCTTCTTCACCATGTAAGTCTAGACTGGGCAACCCATGTTTTAGGCAAAACATGCAAAACCTGAAATGGACTCGTATGTAGAAGTTGCAGCAAACTGCAGTACCAGCAGAGTGAGATATTTCATTTCAAGCCAACATAATCACGGGAAAGCGTTTAAACAGACATTACTACCAAATGTACATGTAAATCCTGCAGAAGAGGATTAGGGCCACTGGGGGAAAAAAAGTGGGCATGTCTTTTTTTTTCTTCTTTTCCAGAATTCTGAGATTAAATTCAGAATTCTGGGATTAAACTTGACAGACAGCTAACGGCTTCAATGAACATTGGAGGCGGAAGTAAGTTTAAGTCTTTTTACTTTGTCAATAGTTCAATGATTGACATCCTTTTCTTCCCGTAAAAAAGCAATAACTCTCCAAGGCAGAAATGTTTTAAAGAGCATCTAAGGCGACAAACAGCATATTCTGCAGGCTAACAAGCGACCAGCTTCCTGTTTCCTCTACCCACAGGAACACAAACCCCCCCACCAAAATATAAGCTTGTGAGTATTCTCACTATGACCAGCAGACGGTGCTGAAGAGAAAGAACCTATGCATGTCATAACAGTCAGAATTCTGACTTTAATCTCAGAAGACTTCTGATGAAAAAGTCAGAATTCTGAGAAAAAAGTCGGAATTCTGAGAAAAGTCATTTTTCTCAGAATTCTGGAAAAGAAGAAGAAAAAAAAGACCTGCCCACTTTTCTTTTTTTTTTCAGTGGCCCTAATCCTCTTCCGTAAAATCCATATTAGCAGCATAGCTTTAATGTTTCTGGTGACTAAGGACCCTGGACTGAGTTTATGGTACTCCAGCTTCTTCCTACACATATGGGCATTAAAGAAAACAGAAAGGAAAAAAAAGGCAATGAGAACAACAAACACTGATGCACTTTTGCTTAAACACACTTTGTGTGCATATAGGTAGTTAGCCCCAGAATAAACCAACTTGAGGTTAAAAGCTGAAGGTTGTCAGCACTTCAAGACATGGGCTTAGGTGGGCTAAAATATAGTTATAGTACTAAAGAATAAACCCTGCTTGTTTGATACTTATCTGACTTCTGTTTTGTTCAGGAAATAAGTGTCTGTTTTTCTTATAGTGATGTTTAACTTCTCTTTCGTGATTGAACACTATTAGCAGTTTTTCATTCCCGTTTTTCATCTGCATGAAATAGTATCATTACAAAGCTGTGTTTCCCCACTTAGCCAATGTGCAAGTCAATTTTTAAATCATCGCTGTTAAAAAAATAAATCAGATTTTAATATTTCATTGTTTAACTAAATCCAGCGATGACTTTAAAACATTTGGTGTGGCTGGGTGGCAGACTGAGTTATTCTCTAAGCTTCTGTGTTGTTCTGATGTGAGCCTCAAGTGCATACAGTGGCTGCGCTCAAAGAAAATTCATTGCATGGTTTCTGTGAGACGTTTTAGTGCATTATGCAACCCAGTCACCATACTGTTACAGTATCCCAGGCAACACTTTCATATGCATCATACTTTCAGCGTTTTAAATGGCTGCAACTGCATAAACTTTAGCCCGGTTTACACTTGAAATACATTTCCACCCAGATCTAGGCAGGCAAGTTCTCGTTTTCTACCTGCAGTGTTTCGCTGAGCACAATGTGTTTCACATAAAAAAAAATAAATTAACATTCTACAGTAGCTTTCACTCTCACAGCAGGGTGTTGTTGCTACTGTTTTTAGCAGCTTTCACTCCTACACTCCTGGTTCTAGCCAGCGATGACTCAGGACTTCTAATTGTCTTCATGGCATAAAGGGACCCTCAAGGGTATCAGAAAATAACCTTAAGTGGAAGATCACGTTTATACTTTATTTATAGATCATACCTTGCTGCTCTCAGGTGTATCATGTGATCCACAGTATGCGATTAAAATCTAGGAGTCTGTGAATACACATTTCTCTAGAAAGCATAGAGTGATGAGCTGAAGAATGACATTATGTCCTCTTGGTCTTAAAGTCACAAGACATTGCATCTGACTTGAAAGAACTTTGGCCTGCACTGCTGCAACAGAATATAATCAATATGTGATACTTACATATATATATTTAAATGTAAACGTGCCCCAGTATATGGCTAACATAAGATATTTGCATAACACAATCTTACCGTGTATGCGTGTGCGTTCATACTTGTGTGCACTGGTGTAAATGGGATGATTTCTGCTGTTGGACTACACAGTGATGACCTGGCAGTAGGATTATTTGGCTGAGAAAAGGCTGTGGCCCTCTCAAACTCTCCACTCTAGTGATTATTGACTCCTGGCAGACGCAAGGCAGCTATAGGCCGATGCAGCACCACCCCATAATCACTATTGATTACTGATAATTTAGTTAGGAGAAGGAAAACTGACCTTGTTTTTGCAACAAATTGGACAAGCTGATTTCTTTCAGTACTGCTGATACAGGAAGCAAAGAAAGCATATTACATCTTAAAGCTAAGCTAAGTAATGTGTGACAAACTGGCTTGTAAAAACATGAGAAAAGAGGAGGACACAACATTATTCAAAAGTTCTAAAGATAATAAAATAAAATGGTAACTCATATAAGAAAACACCCAAAATAATGTGTGTGTGAGAATAAAGATGTATCTGTTAGGTCAGAAAAACAACATGAAGCTATTAAAGAGAAACTAAAACCTCACTGCAGGTTAGCTATTTGCAGTTCAGTAGCCTATAGAATATATGATTCATCAGCAGATTAATCAAAGCATTTAAGCATTTAATCAAATTTGAGTGTTGTTTAAGACGGTCAAAAATAAATTAAAAGCAAGGGGAGAGGAGGATGAGAGAGGATGGCTAAGTTAATCTGCAGTGTGGGAGCTAAGGAGAAATAGAGAGAAGCTCTATACTGTAGGTGTATGAGGCGAAACTAAGAAAGGCATGAATGCACAGATGTTTTGCTTTGTATTGTTCTGAAAGTTACCAACTGTAAAAAAAAAAAAAGACCAAAAAGCTAAACGAGACTGAACAAGGTTGCATCCAAAAAAAAGCAATATTATCAGACAAAAATAGTAAATGCATATTAAAAATCTTATATCGGTGGCTTTCCAATAATTTCATTTTGCAGATAAATATAGATAAATCTGTTTGTTACTGTTATCTCCGTTTGTGTTTTAAATCACAAATTAAAACGATAATATGTAAAGGAAATACATTTTGCTGCACACAGAATTCTTTGAGATTCATTCCCAATAATGGTTAAATGTGAGAAATCAGGCATCTACTGCGCTGTTTGGCATAATCCTGGCCATCAACTCCTACGCTCTCTGCATCTCCACAGCATGGAGCATCCACTGTCTGTCAACACTAATGGGCGGCAAACTAAACATCACAGAGGGAATGGGACGAGAATATACACAAGCAAGAGATAAATGCATATTGGGCCATTTTGGGGCATACGGGGGTAATGTGAGTTGCGCTCAAATAAATCCAGTTTTACATGATCTGCGCTAGACAGCTAGAATGGACTTCTCCTTTTTGACACATTTCAGCATTGTTGCTTTAGTGTAGAGAGGCTGTGCCGGCTGTAATGCGATTATGAACACTAAAGCTTGATCTCCGGGGGAGGGCAGGACTCAGAGTGTCATTACAGCAGAAATGGTTAAACGCAATTAAACAAAATAAAGAAGAAAGTGATTTGTCAGGAGGATAAGTTGATAAAAAATCCTGTGCCAACATTTTGAGAGAAATACTGGGCATAGTCATGTTTTTTCCTTCCTTTTTTTTTGTTTTACCCTTGTCACAGCATAGTAGATTTGATAGTGCTTGCATAAAACTGAAGGGTGATTAAGGGAGTGAACACAAGATAATTGTATTTACTGCAATGCACACATGGGGTCAATAATGAGAATGAATTATGCCGCTGCATAGTACCGTTTGTGGTATACAGGGCTGCAGGGCCAGATCATGTCCTTCCTCTTCTCTCGATATGAGCTCCCATTGGAGTCCGAAGGCAGAGATGGCAGCTAAGTGGGCTCTGGATTGATGTTCTCCCACAGCAAACCACTGCAGAGGCCCGACTTTTGCTCCTCTCGCACACACCTCCCCCCCCACCCCCACACTACCTCCCGTTAAACCACGTCTACACTCACCTGCATTGCACCAGTTATTTCTCACCTCCAACTTAACATCTCCTCCTGTCCTATAGATTCGCTACTCTAGAGTCCTCCCACCTCCCTCCCTCTGTCCCTCAATCTCTCTCCCTCTCTGTAAACACTGCAGGGTTGATTCACGTGTGCTCAAGTGTGGGCTTACAGATGAAGGATGATGGTCCTCCCGTTAGCAACAATTCTAAAACATACTGCTCCACTGGAAAAGGGGAAAGGGAGGTTTAATAGGACAGTCTGAAACAGGGCAGCTCAACAAGTTCATGTTGTTAAAAAAAGTAGTCAAGTATAGATGGAGGAGTGTGACCTGTTGCTTATTCCAATATTTAAAAGTGAGGCGCTGTTAAAATACATGTACTTGACAGCTGCTTTGCTTTGTAAATAGATTTTAATGAACGATCACAGATAACACCAATCTCAGTGACAAATAAGCCATTTTCAAATATTCGCTGCACAGTTGTAAGCAATGTAAGAACACAATTGTCACGTTGAATAGTCTTTAACCTTCCCAGTTCCATATTAGGCAGATCATGTAATGCCCCTTTTAACGCAGTTGTAAATAGATTTGGTGAATTCAGAGCAAGCAAATTGATGTCCTCTGTACTGCTGCATGCTCTAACCAGGCAGCACTTGTATTTCAAGCAGTTAGAGTGATCTGAAACAGATCTCATGTTGTTTGCTGCCTTTGAGACAGCACAACTGTCCACATTCTTCTGACATAGTCCAAAGCAAAAATGGATATAGACTGCATTTTCTATGATCCATGTATCTCTATTGACAGCATACCATATTAGATACATTAGTTTTTGAGACCTCTACATCATCAGTGTTATTGTCTTTCCCTGGAAAACCTGATGTACAGTACAGTCAGACACACGCAGCGCTACTGTGAGTAATAAATTGCACAAAAATGCTGAATGTAGCAATGTAGCTTAAAAAATGTGACATTTCTAGCAATTCTTTCATGGTTTCGGCTTTAAAAGCTTAATGTGAACTGGCTACAGTGATATACTAAAGCTGGCATCAGTTTGATAGACCTGCAGATAACGCTTCGTTGTTCAAGTTCCTGAAGTTTCACTGTGGTAAGGGCATAAAGCATAAGGGATGGCCATTCCAGAAAAAACATGCTGTTGGTAACTAAAACAAAACAAAGAGATAATAACAGTAAAATGATTTGTGGTACTGTTTTTTGGTCACTTTGAGATGCCTTTTAACATCAGCAAATTAATCTGTTATGCTGCTTACAGTAGTGGAAAAAGAAATGTTGCATAACCTCAGAGAAAACACTACTAAGAATTTAATTATAGAACAACCCCAATGCTAAGCACACAGTCTTGATGGAAGCAAGACATCTAAAATTGGAATATGACCTGTATATTGACACAGACCTCCATGCAGGGCTTCTTTTATTCAATCTTAAGAAACCCGAGTAGATTATAATAGATTTTTTGTAATATGCATTGAGTAATATAAGCTGTTTTCTGGATCATTAAGACGATCAAAAGATCAAACTGGTGGACCTTCTTCTTTAAACTGCTGAAATTACTGACATGTCCTAGCCCCTCTTAGCACCAGTGATACCATGAAATATACAATGTTGTTCAGCCTGCTCTGTAACAGAAGGTCTTGGCCTGCTTATGGAAGTAAGTAGACATCACTCCCCTCAGCTGCTGAAGCGTGACAGGGTACTGACTGCTGCTCAAGAGCTTTGAACAGAACAGAACCCAGCTTCACCGTCAACCCCAGGGTTTAAATGGCCAAGTGGAGAAAGAGCAAAAAGACCCAGATGTGTATCTGTGTGTCATGATTGGTCATGATTTGTTTATAGCATTTAGCGGGACCTCGATAAATCAGACCCCGTCTCTATGGCAATGACTTCCTGATCCACTCTAGGCTGATTTAATAGTCCTGGGGGACCGCTAAACACACGCCATGGATGCTCTCTCAGCTCCGCTCACCAGGCTTAGGCTGCTGTAAATTCAATCATTTACCGGTTAGAGCACCTGTGTGCACTTGGGTGAATTTGTGTTTGTCCGTGTGTAGTTTATCCGCATGTGTTTTTTTTTCTTCTCTTTTTTCTATTCAACAAATTGAATTTCTAAAGCAAATGAACGAGGCAGTTAGGGTGAAAACAAAATCTGCTTTTGGTTGGAGATGATGAGCTTTCATTGGGCGTCAGTGCGACTTTTCTTGTTTTTAATTGCTCACTTCCAACAGACACGTGGAATTATTCCATCCCTCTAATTGAAATGCTACATTTTCTTTTGATTTAATTTAAAGTTCGATTCAGCCCTTGTTTTACATAAACACTGCAGGAAATAGCTCGCCTTAATTTGACAGTCCTGCTCGTACTCTCGCCGAGCCTTTTCCTCCCTCGGTCTGCAACTGTGTGCGGCTTTTAGCAGTGGAGGAAGTAAATGACTGACAAAACAGGCAAAAACCTGGGGAGCAAAAGACTCGCAGAAACGGCAACAGGTGAAAGCTTCCCAGCAGAACTCACCGCAGACCTGTGTGTGTCAGAGAGGACGAGGAGATGAGGATGGTGATAAAGGCTTAACGACTTTAGGTACGGTCAGGTCCATAGGTATTTAGATAATCAAACAACTTCCGGAACTTTTGCCTGAGTACAGATCTTTTATCTGTTTACTTTCTAATGGAATAACAAGGGAACAGGCCTCACCTGGACATGATGCTATTTTCAGAGACTCATCTGGTTTTGAGCCTCTGGAAATCAGGATCTTTATGTGCAAAAATGGCTTTAAGTCTTAAACAGTAACACAATCATTTTTCTTATCTCCTAAATTAAAGCTATAAGTCTGCTCTAGAATCCCATCTAGCATATTTAAAATCAACTCTGGTTGAAATGACAGAAACTGCATCACCAAACACTTATGTACCTGACCGTATATGCAATTAGCACAGCAATGACATAGCTGTTTCTGGTTTTTGCTAACTCTTAATTAACACTAGGTACAGTAACATGCTGCTTCATGTTTGCCATGCAGTCGTTGACTCTGCTGTTTGGTTACTGTAGCTGAGAGGAGAGAGCAGAGAGAGTAAAACCAAAACGCCACGAGGCTCCAGCTGAGGGGTTCATTCACTACAAATGATCCCTTTTCTAATTGCAGTGTTAATAAGTATTTTCAGAGCACTTCTGAGGAGTTGTGTCCTCAAGTATAAGATGAAACGTTAAATACTGTAACCACAGGCTTGTCAGTGTTTTAGAAAAGCTTTTCACATAACATGCAAAAATGTTTCTGTGGTGAAATCGCTGAATTTCTAGGTGCTCAGTTTAAGTTTGATTCCAGTAACTTTTTTCTTTTATTTGTTTTTCCTTATTTTCCACTACCATGTGTCCTCTCTCAGTATTAGTCATCGGTCATGCTACATGTAAAAGTAAGCTTGTCCCTAACAAACAAATCCCCATTACTTTTCATTAGTGTGGCAGGATGCTAACATGGCGACCGTGGCTCAGGGGGTTGGGAAGCCGATGGCGTGATATGGCAGCCTCGCTTCTGTCAGTCTGCCCCAGGGCAGCTGTGGCTACAACTGTAGCTTGCCTCCACCAGTGTGTGAATGCGAGAGTGAATGAATAGTGGCATTGTAAAGCGCTTTGGGTGCCTTGAAAAGTGCTATATAAATCCAATCCATTATTATTATTAACATTATTGGCATTATCTTTTTAATTCTGACGTGCAAGGGAATCAGGCTCATTAACAGACATGCACATAACTGTATAAATGTTGCTAAGTTTGCTATAGAAAGCCTTAAGTAGCAATAAAATGTATAACATTTCATCAAATGAATAAAAGATAAAGTTTTATCATGCACAGACCTCCACCCAATGTAAGCTGCTCTAAATTAACAGCATTGATAATTACCAAAATATTTTTTTTATGTTTCTGTAATGGTTATTCTACCAGAATGTATACGCAATTTAATCAAAATAACATTTTTCAATGCCAAATTCTAAGTACTGTTTCAAATGTACTATTTCACAAAATAATAATAATAATAATAATAAAACACATTATTATTTTTTCATTAAAATGCCAAATTTATTATTTACTTCCATTCCTAAACACAACAAATACTGGTCTAATGTTATCCTTGATTAATTTGGGACTTCTCAGAGAAGCCCAGTGTGTCAGCCCAAGTTGGGGTATAAAAACGGGAATTTAGTTTAGTTCAGTTAACCTATGAGGACAAAAATGCATTTTGCTCTCTCACAACAGAAATACACACTGAGCCTTCATCAGACCCACTTTAGACTATTTGAGCTGTACAAGTTCAGTTGTACAGCAGGGTGTGCTTGTGTGTTTGTATGCGTTTACCTCTCCGTGTATTCTTGTGTTTCAAAATAACAATAGTGTCTGATAAACTGATTGCTCACATCATCCTAGATTTCCCTTTGCTCCAATCCCTGTGGAGATTTGTGTCATGTGCTCATGGAAAACATTCCTTATCTCTAGTGAGGTGAACAGATCCGCCACTGCCCTTTTAAATTTGTCCGTCAACATCTGCAAGAGCATGGGACTCAGCTTCCACTGAGTTGGACCCCCGTGAGACATCAATTCCGCTGCAAGGTTCTGTGCTCCTGGGATGTACCCCCGCTCTGATGGAGAGGCTGTGTTTGTGAGACCACAGCAGGAGGCTCCTGGCTATTACCATTGTATTGACCATACAATGTACTACCTCCTTCATAATGTTTAATATAGTCAGATTTTACTATGTCTGTGAAAACCAGAGCAAAGTGTTTAAAAACCATCAAAATCATGGACGACTACAGTTTGTGTAGATTTCTTTTTTTTTTAAACCTCCCTCCAACAACTTTGGATTGGCACATTCCTTCACAGCTGGAGAGAGATGTGTCTATGCGCACAGTGAAATGTGCGATGTAGCTCTCCCAAGGGGGACCTCTGATAACAGAACATGCCGTATGCACAAGGGGATAAACCCAACAGCTACAGCTCTTAGAGGATGTAGCCTGAACAAAATAGAAATTTCACGTTTATCCAGGCAAGTGGTCTTCTTCTCTAATTCTGTTTTTGTACCCTCCTTGAAGCCTAACAGTCATTTGATCAGTAGAATAGTGTAAAAAGGGACATTAGATAGCACACTCCTCATACTATAATAACAAAAGAAAACGAGAGAAGCAATCTTGATGAAAGCTTGTATTAACATTGCCTATAGCACTGTGACTGCCAACATCTATATGTTATATACAAATAGTTCATACAAATCACACAATCATATATATATATATGTTTACATTTCAGAGTTCAGTTGAGCGCTGAATGCAAAGTATTGAATGGGATGTCATATGAAAGTAGTGCATCGTAATATAATGTGTCATACAATAGCAACATAGCAATATAGTATAATGTATGTTCCCCATATTCTGCATGTAGTGGAGGGGTTTGGTAGTAAGAATAATGGTCAGGGTTTGATTACCCAATACTCTGGTTATTTGAGTCCAGCCAGCAGCTGATATTTGCACCTATACACCCTTTCCTTGGAGATATTTCAAGTTTGTCTTCTTATCTATCTATCTATCTATCTATCTATCTATCTATCTATCTATCTATCTATCTATCTATCTATCTATCTATCTATCTATCTATCTATCTATCTATCTATGTAGATAGATGTATCTATCTATGTAGATAGATACATCTATCTACATCTACATATATCTACATATATATTGCAATGGCAGTGAGCAGTGCTTACCCAGTAATCACCAGTAATCACCTGACAACGTCTCCCCATTTCAGTAAAGAAAGCTTTCAGACCGTGGCACATGGTTGACTGCACAAAGAAAGAATACATTCTGTGAATCTGTTAGAAAATCTGTCATAATATAGTTGTTTGTTTTTAGAACTGAGCCAAGCGAAACATCTCTTTCAGTGATCTTTTCCAAACTTTATTCAGATTGCAGGAAGCTCCGGTTGTATGACTGCCACAGAGTATTTGCGCACATATTCACTTTTTGGTGATTGAAATGGTTTGTATTTTTCTTGGCAGATGAAATCACTGCATTCTGTGCTCACAATGTGTGGGAAGTTGGTATAAGTCGGTATCCCAAGTATGAAAGAAAAAATAATAAAGCGGTGTGCCATACACAGAGCAAATGCTGAGTTTGCGCAGTGCAAGAAAACAACTGGGAGGGAGTTTTTATAGCTCTACACTTCTAAAAGTCTTAAAAGATATATAATGTATTCTACATATTTGATTTCTTTCGTCTCACACTGTTCTGAGCAACGTGCTGCCTTTTCGTTATTGTTAATTTTGAATTTGTTTCTCACTGCAAGAGAAAATAGATGTGCTGTGTGAAAGCGTGTGAAAAGTGTCAATCGTGTGAAAGCTGGAAGTCTTGAGCTCAATGGATGAAAGTTCACAGAGCATCATAATGAAACCAAAAATATCTCTTTTGCTATATCCACATCTATATTTAGAAATTTAGCACGTAACCATGGAGAATGTGGTTACACTCAGACTTAACAAGCACTGTTGGTGGAAATGGGTCTGCGGTTGCCATAGGAACCACTCTATTCATGCCGGGTGATGTATGACTGCTTCCTGTTTGCTCTCCCCTCGGACATTTCAGCTCAATCGACTGGAAATGGGCCAAATATGAAATATGAGACTAAATCGACAGTGAATTTTAAACACACACGAATTTGGATGAGCTCTAGCTGCATGGCTCTGACTCTGTTGGTTATTGTAGAAGCTTTTTCTCCTGTCTCGAGCTGGCTCGCTTTCTTTAATAGAGGTAGACATGATGTCTGTCTTCAGTGCTCACAGTATCTGACCAGCAGCTGTCAGCTCTTAGTTCTGAAGGTGAAGATCTGTCTGTCTAAGCTCTAAGCTATACCCTCAGGGCTTTCGCTTTGAGCTTTACAAAGTGGTTAGAAAGGCCTTTCAGGCTGCCTTCAGCCTCTCCATGGCCAACATGTCAGTGTGATTCCATTGGCTAAAACATGAGAATATAAATGGTTTGAAATGGATGCCTCAATTTTACGATTGTAACGCTGGCAACAACAACAAAAAAAAGCCACTGAATGATGTTGTTTGCTGGATTCTCTTTCATAACAGGCAGAAGTGCAGAGTGATAACATAACACTTTGAGGAAACTGTTCTACAGCACAGTACAGTGTGCTGTGGCATGAAAGACAATAGGAAAATGATATGAAAAGACACTGGAAGACAACATTACAGCACAAAAAAGACAGAAACTTCACATTTGTAGCTGATTTTATTGTTTTCAAAGAAATGCTGCAGTTAATCATAAGAGCAGCTTAAAGATGTTACATTTCCAAAGAAGACTGACATCAGAGAAATAATGCTAATACGCTGTCTTTAATTTAGACGTTATTTAATGTTTTTAGGCAGCATGATAACCCACTTGTTTGTAGGTAATATGTTACAATCTGTTTTCCTGGTTTAATTAGGTAACAGAGTATTGAGATGTTCTTTTCCAGGTTTAATAATTGGAAACAGTTTAAGAATAAAAGTCAGAAGTTTGTCACTGTTGCTGTTTTTCTTTGTTTTGCACGATTGATTTCAGTCACAAAATCCAAATTGGAGTTTTTTTAAAGCAGCAAAATAGTTCCAGTCTAATCGCTCCCCAAATATGTTACATATAAAAATTGATGCGTGACACTGAGGTGGTGTAGGAGTTAAAACATAAAGCAGAAATGCAGGGCAGCGGAAGCACTGACAAGGAGTAATGGGAGATTCTGCAGCATAATTAGACTGCCAAATTGGAAGGGTGTGTTTGGTATATGACATAAGGAGAGAGAGGCATGTGCCCAGCTCACGTCTGCCTGAAACCAGCTTGCAGACTTCGCTGCATGTCTTTAACTGTCAATGTGACAGGAAGTGCAGAACGAAATATACCCAGCAGTTCATTTTGCAGTGGTAAACATCATTATCTGGTGACCAACATTAAAATATTGTTACGATTTCAGTTCACAAGTAGATCCAAATTAAGGCAAGCTTTATTACAAAAGCAACAACATAACAATAATCCACAACTGCCAAAACTAACAAAAGATGGGAACCAGGGATGCGAGGGAAACCAGAGGCAGAAGAGCAGACAGTCTGACAAAGTCACAAAGGGAGGCAGGACTATAAATATACTGAGAACTTATTGGGGAAGATAAACAGATGAGGAACAAGATGCAGGTGAAAGCAATTTACAGGTGAAAAAAAATCAGGGAATCAAGGGAGAACAGACAGGAAGCCAAACTGACACAGGAGACAGCAGAAAATTAACCTTCAAAGTAAAATGGGAAAAACCAGCAAGAAGTCAGGGACAGGGGAACACAGACAGGAACAGTGGGGAAAGTAATAATAATATGGATGAAAAAAACAAACAAAAAGGTCATTGCTAAAATACAGAAAACATAGGAAACAAAGACTTTGGTAATAATGCAAAGGATCAAACTCAAAACAGATAACTAAGACTTCAAGAACTCAACAGGGACAAATTCATCATGAATAAGGACGTGATCCTGAGCTATCCTTTGACAGCTTTGTTGAAGGGCATCTTAAAATGATTTACCCATGACCCATGACCTTTGCTTTTCTGGACAAATATTCTAATTAAGATCTAAGGCTTATCCTATTTATGTATGTATTTATGAAAAGAATACAATTGCTAAGTAGTTATAAATGTCTGATTTCTTAACAAAAAGTGTATCTAAAGCAGATCAAATTCACAGTTAAACACATCAAGTGCAGCAATCTTTCTTTAGAAGTTAATGAAAATCATTCTTAGAAATGCCGACAGTAAAAATACAGCAGATTATTAAGTCTGAAACATCATCTGGACCCCAGAGAACACAGGAAGCTGATGCTATTTGTAATCTTCTTCTGTGACGTATTGCTTCTGGTCACCCTCTTTAGCTCTGACATCTGACCTTTCCCCATGAGGCTGCACTCCAATCACAGAAAAACAGGAAGAACATTGCCTCTGACAGCAGGCGTTACGAGTGGCCTCATGGGAAATGTAGTGCTGGCAATCTAAAGTGGGGTATGAGTCACCATCTGTCTCCCTCACTCAGTTATTACACAAGCGCTGCACATGCGTGTTTCGATTTGAGTGTGTGTGTGTGTGTGTGTTTATCAGCATAAACTCTTTTTGTTCAGCACTTCTTTAATACAGTTTGTCCTGCAGTTTGAATCTGTTACAACTTGGTGACGACAAAATTGATAGTTGACCTTGCGAGCTTCTCTGAGAGTCCTGGATGTTCCTCCATCTTTGTGCACGTACAGGTGACTTCTGAGAGTCCAGGAATTGCTTCTAGTAGCTCTTGACATATACAGAGAGAAAACACACTACTGCAACACACCCTCCAACACAAACACACTACTGCAACACACCCTCCAACACAAACACACTACTGCAACACACCCTCCAACACAAACACACTACCTCAAGGCAGAGACTGTCCTACTGTGTCTCTACAGTGGCAGCACGTTTAGGTATTCCAGGCAGTGCTTACAGGGTATATTGACATTCCTGTCTCATTGCTTGCTCCATTGTGCATTCTGTGAGAGCTAACCCTCAATCCCTCTCTCTCTTCCTCTCTCTCAGCCTCTGTATGTCTCTCTGTCTCTCTCTCACTCTTCAGAGCATCAGACTTATTATCCCCACTCATACTCCGCTTTGGTACACAGCAAGGCAATGCATAAAACAAGCCCAAGCACACAGGGAAGCACACAAAGTGATTACTGAGCAGAGACAATATTTGAAAGATTCATTGTTTCAATACCCTTATTTTTGTGAATATTATTATAACTGATTTGTCAGTATGTCAGCTAATCATGATGCCAATCTCTCTTTCGACAACAGTAGTGCCAATGTTTGGTATCACTTTTTAAACTAAGTATACAGCAGGGATGTGAAACTCATTTTACACTTTGGGCCACATATAGCTCGCTGTGATCTTAAGGGGTCGGACCAGTGAAGAGCCTTTTTTTTTGGTGGTGTAAAGAAGTTCAACTATACATGTACTACCTGAGATATTTAGTATAAGGAAAATACATGCAATTTCAACGATGCATCTTAGTTTTTCTATATGATAAAGAAATGCTCCTTTGGTTTTTTTTTATTTTTACTATTTTTCCATTATAGGTAATTTAATTGCTTATTTATTTTTTAATTACTTTGGTCAGTATGAATGGCCATGGAGGAAATCTTTAACATTAGGAAAAGGAATTGTGAAAATACAGTTAAAAGTCTAAAATTTGTGTCCTCCACAGACTTATCAAAACTGTCTAATAAGCCTTGGACCCCAATTTTTGACACCCCTGGTTTACATCCTTATTACCTCCCCAGCTGGGTTCTGTGTCCATCATGCTAATTTGCCCATGACGCAGTACTTTTAAGCTGGTTAAGAGCAGGTATATTAATTTACAAGTGTCACTGTCTTAGCATGTGGCAGGGTAATAACTAGTCGTTAACCCCAAAATTGTTGCAAATGTCATGTGTAGTCATGTGAAAAAAGAAAGTTTGACAAGACAAGAAATATGTGTGAAAAACTGAGTGCACCCTTACTGTTTCCATAGGAATTGAGAGGACAAGAAGCATTCAGGTGCAACAATTCACCCCAAGGTCAAACTGTGCAATGCTCAAAAAAATAAAAAACCTCAAGGCATAGCATGTTAGAAAGATAAATGTTAAAAGTTCATGACAGTAAAATTAGAAAAATACTGAAAAAGTATGGCTTGTTTGTTAGGGGTGCAAGGAGAAAGCCTTTTATTCTCCAAAAAATATGGCAGGATGGATTAGGTTTGGAAAGCTTCATCAGAGCAAACCACAAGACGTCTGGAACGACATCCTTAGGACAGATGAGACGAAAGTGGAAATATTTGACCATAATACACAGTGCCATGTGTGGAGAAAACCAAACACAGCATATCAGCACACACACCTCATACCAGCTGTCAGGCACAGTAGTGGAAGGGTGATGATTTGGGCTTGTTTTATAGCCACAGGACCTCGTTTGTATACCAAAGTATTCTCGCGTCAGTGCGAGGCCATCTGTCTGACAGCTAAAGTTTTGCCAAAATTGGGCCATGTAACAGGGTAATGATCCCAAGCACAGCAGCAAATATACAATGGAGAGGAAAATAATCAAGGTGTTGCAAAGATTCAGTCAAAGTCCAAAAACTCAACCAAAAATGGCATGCTTAACAGAGCTGTGCATGAATGAATGCCTGCAAAACTCAAAGTTGTGAAGAAGAGTGGGCCAGAATTCCTCCAACAATGTTATATAGAAAATTATCACTCAAGTTAGTGCCACTAAAGTTGGTTCTACCAGATATTCAATTATGGGTTGTACCTAGTTTTTCACATGACCAAACAGTCTTGTGAAAACTTTCTTTTTTCAAATGATTATATGCATTAGAACTGGAACTTTGATCTGATGATTGTGCTATTGCAAGGACAACTTTTAAGTTTTAAGTGACTTTTATGGAAACGTGTCAAATTAGATATTTTAGTCACCATTCCTAGAGCCACATTGTTAGCTTGGGTAAACCTGCCAAATACCAAATGTTTCTCTTTTTCTTGCATATCAATTTTTAGGATAGCTAAGCAAAATGTGGCTTAGACAAAACCTGCCGTAGTGTGGCTGTCATAAACGCTGTTCTGTGTAAGTAATTTTGTTAAGCAGGAAAAAACAAACAAACACCTTTTTGTGTCTTCACGGTTGTCAGTAATGTTCTGGAAAAGAGGAAAAACCTCTTACTCTTGAGATACATGTCTACAAAAACAATCTGTCCCGGGATTTTGTTTCTTTATTTATTCACCTTATGAAAATGCCATAAAACAACAAACATCTTACAGTCATGAAGAATCTTTTTATTTAGAAGAATCTGATGCTTTACATGACCAACATACACAGAATTACTGTGCTACAAAGTGTGGCAATGCGGTCTTCCATTAAGCACAAATGAAGGGAAACACCTTTTTGTATTATTTTGAGAAGAAGAAGCGGGTATTTGAAGAAACTTTACCAGGTTCAAGCTAAATTTGACCTTTTATTTGAGATATTTTGGATTCTGGACATCAGCTGAGGAGCTGCTGTGGTAAGCAAATGTTTTACCAACCAAGGTAAACCCAAAGTGAGACTGTAGTGTAGTCATAGTAGCTTTGACCAACAATGACACGAGAGAACTGGGACACAGAAAGTCACAAAATAACGGAAAAAACACACTTGTACAAATATTGTTCCAGGAACCATGATCTGTATTTGTTTGCTTGTTTTCATCTCAGCTCCGAGACAAACAGGCAGCAGATGAGCAACTGCTGCCTGTTTTTCCTTTTTCTTTCTTTTTTTTCAGGGCTATAAATGCTGTTTGAAAATTCACACAAGTAAACATAAAAAATTAATTTTCTTTCATAACACAGTGATAATTTCAAACTGTTTTTTAACTATTTTTTTCCTAGAAGTGAACTCGTAAATATATAAAATAAATATCACAATAAATTGGCGAAGAATTTTATAAGATGGATCAAGAAACTGGGATTCAAAGCATCCAAACAGACCTAGTTTGCTAATACACAAACACACATTTGCACACCTTCAGGAGCTGGAAGCAATGTAGCTTACTCGTATCATGCTGGCCTGTGATGTTGGTTTGTTTATTTGTGCCAAGGGAGCGATAACCTGCTGGCAACATTTCTAAAACAGCTCCAGCTGCAGCTTACACTGAGAAAATGACTGGTCAAATTTCACCTGAGGTGGGTTTTTTTTGGCGAAAAGACGTCTTCGCAGCAGCTGGTCTCTTTGTCAGCTAAACACACCTGTGGGTTTATTTACCTCCACCGTGCTGGTTCTTTAGTCTCTTCTCATCCACATCACACCGCTGTCTACTTCTCAAAAGTTGTTATCTTTAGTGTAGTAGTGGTTAAGAGACATATAGCCTTTTCTTTTGAATAGGTGTAACTTAACACGCCTTAAAAATTCTTTTTTTTTTTTTGTTTTTGCTAAATTAAAAATCTGGAAGTATAAAAAATCAGCTTCAGTTAACATCCTTTATGAAAACATTGTTGCCTTGTTGTTTATGATCACGATTTTCCTTCCCAGCGTGAATAAAGCGAAACAAGCCAAAAATAACAGCCATGAGTTAAAAAAACAGAACCTTGGGATGTTTGTTAGAAGAAATTGGAAAATAAATGATAAAGCACTTTATTAAGAAACACAAAGGAGTAGACTGCTCCAAAGCAAACTGTGTAATCTGTTTTACAAAGAGGTTAACAAAATCCGATCCATGTATAAAAAAAATTCTAAAACACACAATACACATATTTTTACTGAGAAGAAAGAATAAAAACAACTTTATTGTTTACAGTGTATTTGTGGAAGCACAACCAGTATTTATGCGCCATAATAACTAGGGATGGGTATTGAAAACAGGTTCTTGTTGAGAACCGGTTCCCACTGTTTCAATTCCTTGGAATTGTTTGCCATTTTTGCAAACGATTCCCTTATCGATTCCAGTCGCCCCGAATGACGTCACCGCGTTGCGGAGCGTCATTTACCTGGCAGGAAACATGGCGGCTCAAACGCTCAAAAGTTTGGTTATACTTTACGAGAACGGATGACAACAGGGCAACTTGCAATACTTGAAAAGTAGATATTTCATTTAAGGGAGGAAACACTACGAATATGCAAAAGCATTTGCTCACAAAACACGCGATGACCTTAAATGAATGTCGTGTTTTTAATTCCGCTCCGGACTCGTGAATCTCAACCCAGCAGCAGCGGTAACGTTTGCACGTCCTCTCCCGTTAATGCGGCAGGTAAATAATCAACTAACAGTGCATATTATGTTAGCGCGATCTGCCTTATTACAAAACCTGCCATTACTGTGCGTTTTATTTAGGTGACCATGATGAGAGAGACAGAGTCTGGCTGGCTCAGATGCTGGCAGTTGTCACTGCAGTCTACCGGTAGCGTCTCCTTTCAGGCCAGGATAGACGAATGTCACCGAGCAGTGACTAAGTTTATGGTAAAAGGCTTGCACCCATTTGCCACAGCAGATGCCCCGATTTTCAGGGCAGGGACATTACTGGATATTCTTGTGTAATTGCTACAGAATAATTTATGTTATACTTTGTTATTGCTACAGAAGAATATTTATTTTATTTTGTTATTTTACATTTACAATTTTTTTTCCTGGGGACCCTGTGACACCCCATTGAAGAGCCATAGGCTGGATCTCTTAAGATCTCACTGCTGGGTTTGTAAGGCCATGCTACTCCTAAATTTCTATCTTGTTCAAAGAGAAGATATAAAACAAAGTTCTAAGCTAATCGACCTTAGTGTTCTCCTTTTTAAAAAAGAATCGATAAGAGAATCGATAAAGAATCGAATCGTTAAACAGAATCGAAAATGGAATCGGAATCGTGAAAATCTTATCAATACCCATCCCTAATAATAACTGACAGTACCAAAGAGAAAGTTAGGACATGCTATCAGTGATGTGATGGGGTTAAGGAAATAACAGACTTCCTATAACAACCCTCATTATTGCAATGCTTTAAACAAGATTTAAGTGTGGAGATTAAACCCAAAATAACCTTTTTGGTAGCAAATTAATGCAGCTTGACTGACACAGGATACCGACATTCTGTGATTTTAATTGTGCCTCCAAAGGTGTAGTAGTTAACTTGGCAAATGACTGCTGTGGCAGTGAGGAAGCAGCCAAAAATAGCTTCAACCACATTTGCTGATTTAGATTAGATATCCCTTTATGTACATTTATGGTGTTGTACATACATGAGTTTTGTCAACAGGGAATTTGCAAAGTGCCCTTTGGTGTACACACTCTACAAAATCAATACAAAATCAATGCTCATAACAGGGCTGAAGGTTGTCTCATCTTTACTTTCTAAATGTTCACTGGTACTGATGAATCAGTATCGGCCCTGTATGTGTGTGTCTGCGTGCGCATACATATAGACAGTGGTTTAAGTGGGCTCTAACAATCACGAACAGAGTTCCAGCACCTTTAATAAATGAGTAATTAAATCTGACAGAGAGATTAGAGTGTTGAGTGAAATATTTTTTCATGTACGCAGCCTGGTATTACTTCCAGCATATATGCACGCTTTACAGCATAGGTATAGTTGGTCCGTAATGAGAAAATGACATCCCACGGTCTTGCTTACACCTTCAGCGTGCATCATTTCTTTGATGCATTTCTCCCCCTTTGAATCCATATTGCAAAACAAAGTCAGGTATAATAATTTTGTTCTTTTTAAATGTGGCATGAAAATACTGTACTAGACAGTTCAGTGCACGGTAAACTTGTTAGTTTGCAGTACTGTGGTGAAGTTACACTATGGCATTGTATTAGACTGGTCATTGTTTGTATCAGACATCAACTTATATCTTTCTATTTCTGTAATATATTTATATTTTATATATATTTATATTTGAACCAGTAAGCATAAACATACAGCCCACAGATATTCATATACAGACATGAACAACCACAGGCTAAGGACATGAACAACCACAGGCATACTAAAGCACATTAAGCGATTCAGCATTGACCAATACCTCAGAGAGTTGACCTCTTAGCTGCTTTATTAATAAGTGATACAGGCTGGGGCGCTCATCTTTACTAAGAATATTAAGGCTGGAAACCTTTTCCTTCAAAGTTTAGAGGCAGAAGCCACTTATGGGCGGTTTGCGGTTAGTTGCAATCGCATGGTGATGACATTTAGCTGAGGAGGGAGTCAGGGGACCTTATTTAGATGATGGAGACATTAGGACATGTTTGTAAGCTGGCAGAAAAAAAATGTCATAATATCCACCTGACTAATGTAGTGAAGTAGAGGGGATCCTCAAGAGACATGTTTGTTTTCTCTATTATTATACAGTCAGCACTGGGTGCTGTAAAAAAAGAAGCTCAATTATGGATAAAAAAATAATTCAGTGTTGTTGTTTTTTTGTTTTGTTTTAAGTTACTGTCGGCTTTCGCATCCTACTTAAATCATATACATCTGTTCAGTATGTGTTTTGTCAGACTGGTGGAAATACATTGAGTCTGAAGGGATCTCAGATATCTCAGGCATCTCTCGCACATATGCTGTATAATATGATGGTAAGTCAGAGGATAAGATGCAGCGTGGTTGTGCCATTAAACAATAGGGGAGCACAGCCTGTTGGTGTTTATTCTCCAGTATGCTGATCAGTAGGCCTGCAGGTCGGACAGTGATAGTGAATCACATACAGATGACACAACCTGCCATACCACTAAGCTAGCACTGGTAAAGACCAGCAGGCATGGAGTGGGTTTATTTATATGTTAAGTAACTCCCTGTAAACTGTGGAAGATTTAAGGCCATGCGACACCTGAGGCAGCCAATATGCATGCTTTCAAACATGTTCTTCAAATTTTTGGTGTCCCAGTGAGCATTAAAAGAATCATGTCACAAGCCCACTCCACTCAAAACTGACCCTTCAGTCACAGATCCATATAATAATGTGTGTTTTATCCATGTGACAGCTTCGAGCTCAGCATTCAGTACAAATCCATGAAACTTGATGGTGAACTTTGGATGGGAGTACAACACTCTGCAGCTTCATATTAGACTATCAACCAAGCAAAGCTCAGACAGTTCAGGTTGGCAGTCACACCTCCTCCTCTCCACTGCTCCTGTGTGCTAATCCCCCCCGTTACACGTGGTACACCCATGATTCTGTTCCCAGACATGGTTAGACCTCTGTTGTGAACTTTGTGACTACATCACCATTATCTGCAGGATTACAAATAATGGTGAGTGTTAATGTCAGGAGGAAATCACCGGTGTGGTGCTCAGGGAACGGCCCAGCATAAACAAATGAGGAGCTGATTTTAGAGTTTAGAAGGTAAACAAGATTAGGGTGTCTGGAATAAATATCACAGAAAACATTTGTGGCAAGCGCACATTTCAACTTAGCTCAAGGCAACTCAGAAATTATTGTACTTTTTAAGGAAACTCAAAATTATTTTATAGAATCTGAATACTTTATCATTACCAGAGGAAATTATGGTGGTAACAGTTGCTCCAAGACACTAAGAACAAAAAGGACTAAAGAAAACATCCTGGGTATCGTATGTGCCTCATATAAACTGAAAAGCTATGCAGTTGGTGACTGAAATTGACGTCAACATCACCACCACCCATTTATACCCAGCATCAGGGATATTGGTCTTTCCAAAGGATACTAAAGAAAAATACTCCACCACAGCCACAGCATGTTCACCCTGCTGCCATCTGGCATGTGATACAGAAGTATCTGCTGCTGCACCACCAGACTTCAGAGCAGTTTATTTCCTCAGGCTGTGAGACTGCTGAACTCATCCTTCACACTTCACCACAAATAATAGCTTTACTTCTCTTTAATGACTAAGTTATTTGTCCATTCATTTGTATTTTCTCCTTCTCCTTTCCTTAAAGTGACTACATGTGAAATATATCGTTACGAGTTTAAATTGCATGAAGATTGATTGAAACTCAGGTGACAGGTGACGACCTATCTAAAGTGCACCATATTTAATGCCTGACTCAAAAGGCACATTGCTTTGAGTGGTCCTATGTATCAGTTTACCAGGTAACATATCAAAAACATTTAATATCTCAGTTAATGATGCTTTCACATAATTTCCCTGGCTGATGAAATTCAGGGACAAAGGTAGTGCTCAGACCCTCTGCCCACATAACAATGCCATGACCAGGAAAGAAAAGACCATACAGTACTCCAGGAGTCCTTGCGTTCCCCCTAAGAACAGCACAGATCCTCCCCTGACATGGCTTTGCTTTTGTGAACCAGTGTGTCCAGTCTGTTTGTGTTCTTGCATGTGCACACGTATGTGCACCCTTTTGTGAATTGCATGTGGGGGAGGAAGAGGAGGTGTCAAGCGAACAGTGGTATTCAGGAAAAGATTGTTCTGTTCTTGTAGATGTGTGTGTGGGAGGACACTGTGGAGTGGGCGGGTCGCTGGGACTGTGATTACTCAGGGAAATAAGGAATTACTTAGTCTGTTTTCAATTTAAATGCAAATTTTGTAAACGCGAGCATCTAAACATGTGCAGAGATACTAAGAACAGAGGGAAGTGGATTGTGCGCATAGCAACATTAAGAGCCCCAGTGTATTACCTATTATTGGCTATCGCTAGTAATATCTTAAGGGCAAGATGTGGTGGGATCATTACATCTGCAAGAGAATGACCTCAATAAGGTCAGCATTGTTTTAGTGGTAATAGCAATATGTGCGGCATTTTTAAACACTGCTGGCTATTGTTCATTCATAATGTCATGGCAACTCTATCATTGCGTACAGCTTCTAAACCCAGTGTGGGTTACAGAATAGGTGTATGTATGGTATTTATAAACATATCTCACTCTTTCATAAACTCCCAGTGGTAACTCTCACAGACTCATTTACATGATGAAATAAAATAGCACTGGGGATTGTGACAATGAAGAACCTTCCCCCATATTTTGAGTTTCATAAAACACGTTGTGACTAAGCACGCCATATCTCTATACTCAAATGCTCCTCAGCCCCACAGAATTTGTCATACTTATGCCTACTTTTATTTGTAGAACTGAATGAAGTTGCAGCTTATGGGAGTGAGCGAGAAAAGGAAACACAGGGAAACAAGAAGGAGATGATACACGGTCAGAGTAACAAACCCAGAAAAGTCATCAGTACACACACACTCAGACATCTAATTGCAATTTGCTGAATGTACATTACAGCGTATTTGGCTTGCTTCTGCGCCATTCGGCCCAGCATTGTGCGTTTGTGAGGTTTTCCTGATTTCTTTGAAAAATGTCATTTAGTTTAGTCCTTGGTTTTCATGTTCAGTTAATATTACTCTTAGCCTTTGTTTACTTATCTCTGTGTCATTTTCTGAGTCTGTCTTCCGTGTTCATGCATGCTCTCTCATGTCTGCCTTTCCTCCTGTGTCAAGTTCATGTACCAGTCCACGTCTCACAGTGTTTTTATTTTGATAGTCTCGTGTCCATGTTCTGTGCGTTAAGTTTTGCTTCCCCTGTGCCGTTGCGTTCATTTCCTCCCCGGGTGTTGCCACTCCCCTCGTCTCCTCTCTGTGTATTTAGTGTGTGAGTTTTCTATCATTCGTTGTCGAGTCGTCTGTTGTATTCATGTCAAGTTCCCTAGCTTCCATGTTTCCTGGTCTCAGCGTTCTGGAAATCTTTCGATGTTCTATGTTCCTTGAGTTCAGCATTTAGTTTTTCCCAGTGTATCTCTAGTTATGTTTTGCCTTGGCGTTTTCCTACTTGTCTTAGTTATTTTCTCCAGCCTAATAAACGGCTCGCCTTTTGTTTAAACCCTGTCCCTGACTTGCGTGTCTGCATTTGGGTCTGTTAAAAAAATATAAGGTCTGCCGCCACAGCACGTTTGACAGTATCAGGCCCAGATGGCTAATTTTTAACCGATTGTCTGGAGTCAGAACATTAGCCTTACAGGTAGCATAGCATCGTGCCTACCACAGTTCCTACAAGGATTATTAAAGGTCTTAATAACTAATCAAACCCTTACAGTCTAAGTAACTGATCAGATTTTGTGTAATTCTTAAAGGCAGCAACTGTGGCAGAGGATGTTAACTTGTTTGCCTCAAACCCACAACTCAAAATTGTGACAAACTATAAGCTATTTACTATCTATTAACACATTCTCACTTCCAGAATGACTTTTTAGATTTTTGTCATTACCACAAAATATAGCAGTTTTTTAAAGCTTCTCTGTGCAGTGTGTTGCACGAATATGGGTATGCATTATTTTTCACCTCTTCATGTGCAGGGTCAGTGTTGTGAACCAAAGCTCAGTATTTACCTAAACTCTGCCTGGCACTACCAGAGATGGGCAGTAACGCGTTACAAGTAACGCGTTACTGTAATCAGATTACTTTTTTCAAGTAACAAGTAAAGTAAGGGATTACTATTGCAAAAACGGTAAAAAAAAAAACCCTAAACTTCCAAGCAAGCACCGAGTGCGCTATGACGTAATGGGAAATTCACAGAGAAACTCACGGATTCTTCCACTGACCGCTGCGGCACACCTGCACCAGGGTAAACCTCCGCCTACCCTACTCCTGCTTTACACGTGAAAATAGAGCAAAAGGACCACTAGTCTTTGACTTTATTTATTTTCTGCTGTGTTTTACTTGCATCTATTTGAAAGACTGAGTGTAAACACACAAAAAAAATACATTTTATGTCCTGGAATGTGCAGAAAATAGGTTTAAATATTAAACAAATTTCTTCCAGTCAGAGAATGTTGCATATAATTAAATTTTTGCTTGATGCATAAAGTTAAAAGATTAAAACTAATAAAACAAGTTTTAAAAAGAGACTTTTCCATTTGATTACATTTTGTATGATGGATTATGTAGAAAAAGTAGAATTGGGCTGAAAGATCTATCACTTTATCACCTATTCAGGTTGTAAATCGTGTTTTTAAAAAGTAACTAAGTAACTAAGTAATTAATTACTTTTGAAAATAAGTAATCAGTAAAGTAACGGGATTACTTTTTTGGGGAAGTAATCAGTAATTAGTTACTGATTACTTTTTTCAAGTAACTTGACCAACACTGGGCACTACTAAATGTAACCAGTGAGTTCAAGCCAAAAGTAAAAACGCAGTAAATGAAAACAAAGTGCTAAATACAAAGTTGCCCATTGAGACAGTCGCTATAGTGACAAACTCAGTCCGAACTAACAATGTGGACTTTTAGCCACATTTAGAGACTCATTAATTCCGGGTGGCCAATATTTCTGTGGCCATCGCTTCCTGTCGCAGACGCCATGTGACACCTTGTGCATAATTTTGAGCAGTGGTATTTGTCAGAAACACAGTTTTTGACACCCTGTGATGAAAATTGGTTACATTGTCCTTTCATACTGCTCCCAGATATCATTTTGCCTGAGGAGGAGAAGAAAAATGGTGTTAGGAGACAGGTGGGATGGCAGACATTCACTTTTACTTTACTTTTTGACATTTTCTTTTTTTGAGGTACTCCTATGACTCTATTGGATTACCCTACTTAAAAATGAAACAAAAAAGGAGTATCCCTTTAATTACCATGTTCCTCCTGTTTTACAACTTGGGAGTGAGGACACCGGTGGTCATCTCCAGGAGAGATAAATGCCACAGAAAAGTAAGGAAAGATTTTGGTCTTTTCACCATATTTCAGGAACAATAATAGAATATCACAAGACTCATCCTCCAAGGCAAAGTGAAGTCTGAACTGAGTTTGGTCAAATGACTGGAACTATAATCCTACTACAGCCTGGCACTAACCCATTTTCGTAGAAGATTTATGTGAGAGGGCCCTGAGCGCTGAGTGGGCCCTGAACTGCAATGAGATATAGTCTATCAATTATTGAAGTGTGATATGGGTTATCTATTATTGCTGTGTTGTACTTTCGTCATAACAGACAGTTGGTGAAAATGTTCTTCATTAAGCAGGACCACTATGAGTGGGTGACAGTGATTAGCACTGAAGAGAGGACACATATACTTGATGAGGCTGAAGTGTAGTATTAGCATTTGTTAGATGGATAATATGTTTGGGAGTGGAGCCGAGTTCACGAGAAGTTCCTGTGTTCACTCTTTCTCACAATGGACTCAACGGAGAGGAAAATCTCTGGATTACAAAGAGCCTGTGCACATAAGCATACAGCACTACAAACATGCTCCACCCAACCTATTGATGGACAATCTGTTATTCTTATGCACCTGCGTTGCACACTCTAGGTAGTGTTCGTGGGTATTGCAGGTACTGCAGTGTTGCCATAATAGGAAACTGCTGCTGCGCCTGAGGTGCTCTCCTCCCTTCTGCTCTCCTCTCATCCTCTCATATATCAACTTTCGTAAGCAGTGGTGAACTTGGCCCCGAGGCGAGCTCTCGTCTAGCCAATGAAGCTATTAGATGGTCCATTTTGTCATCACAGCCCAATGGAATTTGAACCATGTCAAATTCAGACAAATATTGGTTGTGAATAAGGATGGCTTGAAAAGAAAACAGCTTAGTATGTCTTCTTCTGCCACTCGATTGTCTCTGTTTTGCTCCCGTAAGCACCAAATGTAAGTGTGAGATACATGTTTGGTTTAGTAGATGCAATACCAAAGAAGAGGCCGCTATAAGATGACTGGCAAGATATTTGAGTGGGCCCTTGAGTTGTAATAAGCCAGAAGAGAACGGGACCCGACTATGTTCACAGACAGCCTGTTGTTATGGGATATATAGTATAGATTAATGGACCTGTCACTGAGCATATGTTCCACATTTACAACTGCCTTGAGCCACCAGAACATATTCAGTGTGCTTTGGCAGTGATCCTACAAGTCTGGTAGCTCTGCTGGAGGATTCAAACTCCATTGTTTGAAAGATGTTCTCTCATTTGGGTTTTTAACCCTTTAAAGCCGGTCGGAGCGGGCACGCTCCCTTTTGCGTAACTATTTTTAAATCCCTGTAGAACCGGAACCGCGTAAGTTAGCGCAATCATTTTTTTTGCATATGAAACCGGAGGAGTTGTACTTACATCTTATGCCATCAGCTTGTCCTAGATCATGGTTTCCTTCCACATATAGCTTTGCAAATTGCATAAAAAGCGCTTGCAGGAACAAAAACATAATATTCCAGAAACATGCTTTGCCGATCCGATCAGCTGTTCATAACACTTCCCACATTGAAAAAGACGTCAGCGCGAACGATCGCATGTCCGCCATTTCCTGCCCGAAACCGGAAGTGGCGTCATTTTCGCGGAAAACATAGTTTTTTACTTGTAGGCCTTAAAAGCCTATACTGGTGTTTTTATAAGTCATGTTTGACTCTATACTTTTCTGAATAGTTGCTGGGTTGCTTAGAACTCAAATTGCACTGCTTAAAATAGTTTATTTTGATGCACATGCTGTTTTCTTTGCAAATTTGCATCATAGGATTGTTTTTCGTTTTTCCTGCAGTATATAAAAATTGCTGTATCTCAAAAATAAAACTATGAAGACACTCAAAATAAATTTCCTGTTGTTGTAAACTATTTTTTGCAACTTTTTTGTATTTAAAGTTTTGAGGGATAAGCCTCTTAAATTTCTCCAAGTAGAAATATATGTAAAAAAAACAAAAATGATTTTCAATTTTTTTGTAGTTTATTGCACTTTTTTGCAATTAATGTAGTTACTATGGACTTAATGCATACATATTATTAAAATATGGGCTATAACAGTTGTATTGATGTATAGCAACTTGAAATGCTCCCAAAAATGGCACTACAACATGTAAAAAAATAATATAAGCTCTGGCAGACTTGGTTCTATGGTAGGTCTTAAAGGGTTAATGCAGTAGTGAGCATCTGTATCAAATCAGGATAAAAACAGCATAAAACCGATCTTTAAAAAATGGAAAAGTTATACTGATGAAAAAAAAATCCACACTCACCTCTCTGACATAGTTGGAGCTCAAAAAAGCTGCTAAACAGTTTATGAAGATTAAACTACAACTGGACAATCAACATTCGTGGGTTTAAGCAAAAATATATGTTTAATTTTTTGTAATTTTGTGTCAAACCTGGAATAAATAAAGTGTGTTTTATCTTATTTCAGCTGTTCACACAAATACGCATTTGGGCGCTTCCAGGACCTTGAATGCTTAACTCTTTCATGATGATATTCTCTAAGCTATCATTAGAATTCAGTGTAAACTCAGTGCTTTCCCCTGCAGTAGACCTAAAAGCAATGTGGGGGCTGCTCTGTTCTGCTCTCCTCTGCTTTGCACAAACTCTCATTCTCTCCTTGATACAGGGCTGGAGCTCATTCTGGCAGCAGCAATCAGATTAATAAGTAAACAAGCTAGTAATTGGCCTCAATGAAATATTCAAATGATACGGCTGTTTGCTAAAAGGATACTCATTTTGGAATTTCAAGCATTAACCACCCTTGATGATATGACATGTCATTACAAGAATACAGTCTCTGTCTGTTTTTAATTCATGCCCTGAATCCCTGCTACACACACGGTGTAACACCCCTCTACATTCCCTCAGTTATGCTACAGTTTAGAATCATCTTGGGAGATTTTAACTGATGCATCGCTTAAAATTTATCATGATAATGTATGCTGAGGTGTTCTGAGGTATGCACCGTCATCGCCGCTCTTTCACCGAAACATACATGTGCACATTTGCCAATGCATGCATTAAATTTCAGCGTTAATCCTATCATCTGGCGTGTGTGTGTGCATGAGTACCCATGTATGCTTGTGTGCCTCTGTGATCCTGCTTTCTGTCTAAGCACAGCATTGCAGAGCACAAGCTGCATACTAACCCAATCATTAAGACATAAATGAGAACATCAGAATCTATCTGCAGTCTCGCACACAGTAGTCCTGAGAGAGAGGCAGAGAGAAGGAGGGAGGTGGGGGGAGGGCTGACCAATTTATCTTCACTCTCTCCTTCCTCCTCTTCTAATGTTTGCATCTCCCCATTTCTCTCTTGCTCTCCCACTTCCTTTCTTTCGCTGACAGATAGAAGCACAGGGGTGGAATGTGGCCTGGTTGAATATATCAGACTGACTTTCTCCCCGTACTTTTTAGTCTAATTGGGAGAAGCAAAGCAGCTATGTCTAAGGCTTGGCCCAGACGATGCGACCCCATCTGATTCTGCCTTTCCTTTTCTAATTTTGGCCCGCTTTTCAAATGCTGTCCAAATCCTGGCCCAATTTCTTGTCCATATGTGTGATAAAACAATGCCATCTGAAAGAACATAAAACGATGGAGAGCAGTGATGGAGAGGAAGATGGGTACGAATGTTATAGACAGAGAGCTGCCTACTGTATGTGCGAGCCAATACATGTGTGGAGGCTGCGGATGAGGATAATGTGTGAAAGAGAAAAAAAAGTCAGTGATGTTTTAGCAGATGGCACACTACAGATGAGAATGGTTTGCAAAGGGAATAAGGGTGTTGCAGATCAAGTTCATGAATAACTAAAGTACAAACAGCCACTGTTGAACCTTTGCTCTGTTAAGACCCTCCACCACTAGACGCAAATCCCCAGACGGCAAGAAAAGGTGCAAAAATCTGCTCCACACATGTATGCTTGTGTAACTGTGTGTTCATTCATAAACCTGCACAAATGCAGTAGGGTTTGTTAACAGGGGATTAGTTGTGCACATGTATGTTACTCTGAAACTACAAGCCTACAGAGTCGGGTATGCACTGTATTAAAAACACAAGTACACACAGTGACCCAATTTCCCTGCCTCCACTTTGTTTAGGTTTCATTTTATAAATTACAGTTGGCTGTTTCAATACTGTGTTCATGCATGTAACTATCAATGAATGTGGATACACAAGTAATTAACCTTGTTAGTGTCCAGAGGTTGAGTGTCAGGGTTTTGCCTAGATTTTGAAATGACAGTATAAAAAAACAAACAAACAAAGGCCTCTTGTTACAAGGACATGGGCTTTATATGCTAATTACCATATGCAGTTAGATCCATAACTATTTGGAGAGTGACAAATCCATGTATTGATATGTCACTGCTAATTCATCGTGGTTTGCAAGAGCATGCTGTTTTGCACTGAGAATAAAATATCCAGTTGAATGACGATTGACACTGAAAGGCGTTTTGGTGTTGCTGAGTTGGCCAGGGCATTCCAGACTGTTGATTTGGTCAACCCTAAAGTTTTTGATATCTCTTCGGTAGGTTTGTTTGAGTTGCCTCTTGGATCTTTCATTTGCATCAACATCTCTGCAACTCATATTGAGAGTGGGGAAAAAAAACTAAATGACAAGCAAACTCATGGAATCAACTCCAGATTTTATATCTGTTTGATTTTTCATGAAATAATGACACAACAGGTCTCACTTCACCTGCGATCTCACCAAGGAACTACTTGTCAGCCAATTGTCCAATTACTTTCGTCCCACTGAAAATGGGGTGCTATGTATAAATGGCTGTAACTTCTTAAAGGTTGATGCAATAATTTTTGTTAAATCTCTTGAATTAAAGATGGAAGTAAGTCTACACCCCAACCACATCTGGCGTGTTTAATAAAAATGGGTCAATTTCCTGTAATGAATGTTTTGCCTACATTTACATTTGCCATAACTCAACCACCCACTTGTCCTTTTTATATGAAGCAGATGCAGATGCATAGTTACAATCAGGCCACATGTATCTGAGCTATAAGAGCTCAACGTAGCCAAGGTTTGGTCCGAATGTGTTTGTACTATCAAGTATATAATCAGATATTTGGATCAGTATCAGATGTTATGATTAAATTAATCCTGCGAGGCTAGTGAAAGTCACCAGCACTTACATCATATTTCACTTTAGCTTTGAGCCCTGCTAAAAGCACAAACGTTTAAAGAATTAGTCCGCCTCACTGGTTTGTCCATACGGTTTGTCATGCTGCTAAAGATGCTAGTTTTCCCTGGACTTTCCATCACTGCCATATTTTAGATGTGAACCTGTGTGTGCATGATAACACTTCCATCACATTTTCCATTGCCTGATTTTCTTCTCACTGCATGTGAACAGTGAAAAGCGGTAAGATGCCCACAGAACTGAGCTGATATTTAAATAAGATGTATAAAATGAAATGCAGCAGTGAGTTTTAAAAATCAGTAAAATTTCACTAAATCAACTTTTTTTTTTGTCTTTTTAGACTTTTTGTAAATAAATAAATGTCAGGCTTATCAAATCTAATCATGCAATGATTTGCTAATGAGTTCATTTTAACACTGTGAAATTACATAATTTGGATAAGTGGTTCTATCACATCAGTATTTAGTTTAATTGCATTTTAATTTCATTCAGCGTTCAATATGATAGCATTTTATTTAATTCACCCTTTAGTTTGCTGGCTTTTTTAATAAAAACCTTGTTTAATCTATCATTCTTTTCACCTCTGAGTGTAAAAAGATGTACCTGAATTTGTAAATGTTTACTTCCTCTACTCTGTGTTTGCATGTAAATATTTAAGTACATCTTAAAATTATGTAACAAATCAACAAGAAACATATATATATATCGTTTTTATCTTATAGTGGGGGTTTAAGATTGTTTTTTTGTTTTTTTTTTTGCTTGATTAAAGCTTGATCATATCTAATGCCAAAAGTGGCATTTGCAGACTGAGGTCCTATACAAAGCTGCAACCTCTACTGACTTACCTCAGTGACATTATCAAAAACACTCTAAGCTTTATACTAAAAGAACTGAAAATATGCTAAAAGGGTTGGATTTTATCCTGGACAATTACCTAAACTCTTTGTTTTGTGTCAGCCGCCTTGAATTTGTGTTGTCCTCGGGTCAAAAATGACCCCTAGGTGTATGGCAAACAAGTGTATGGGAATCCCGAGGACAACACAAAGGTTAGCAAACTTAAGGGGCAAACCTGCTGTCAGTGTGGCTGGCCTCAGCACATGGTGTGTTTGTGTCTGTGTGATGTACTTTAACAGCAAGTCTTGGTTTCACAGCAGGTTATGACTAGAGATGGACCGATCCGATATTACGTATCGGTATCGGTCCGATACTGACCCAAATTACTGGATCGGATATCGGCGAGAAATAAAAAATGTAATCCGATCCATTAAATATCAAAAAAGCACCTCACAAAACTTGCTACACGGCGTAACTCGGCTCATAACCTAGCACGTCGCAGCAGTATGCATCACGTCATAGAGCGGCTGTGTGTATTTGTAGCTTCCCTACCAAACCAGCATTTCATCTCCGAGGAAGTTATCCCAGAGAGAAGTAAAGCAAGTGTGTAAGTTCATCTCTGAATGTTTGTAAAGCATTTCAGCGTTAAGCTTAACAACCGATATATGGAGCAACTGCTTCTCTCTCTCTCTCTCTCTCTCTCTCTCTCTCCTGCTGCTACTTCAATCGTGAAACTGCTTAATGATCAGCTGATCGGCTTTTCTGTCGCGAGTCCGTCTCTCTTCTTAGTTTTTGGCCCACTTCTCACCAGAAAGAGGAAACCAGCGGTTGAACAACAGCAGCACTATTAAGTTTGATAAGCTGTTGTTAGAATTTATTTAATATTACTTTCTACACCAGGATCTTTTTCTACGTAGCTGGTAACTGTCCAGGGGCGGATCTAGCAAAGTTTAGCCAGGGGGGCCGATAGGGCATGAACAGGGAAAAGGGGGCACAAAGACATAGTTGTCTTTCTTATTCTCATTTAAAATGTCTAGCTTTTAATAAATAATTATCTGAATCTTACACCCAAAGTTTTAATCTGATGTAAAATATATAGTAGTCCATTACTGTATATAGTAACTGTTAAGTCTAATATACCCTAGTAAGCTATACTACTTTTTCCTTTGGGAAGATACCATCTGTGCAGTCTGCAATTCTGTTGAAGAAAGATGTTGAATCTATTTAATTATTCTTGAAAAATAATTTATTTCTGTGCATTTTCCCCCCTGTATCAAATTAAATTTGATTACATCGATTAAGCATCATGAGGTGGAGGGTGGTTCCCAATTTTTTTTTGCTGGGAGTTTGCAACCCTATTAGTTAGGTTGCTTAATATTTCTGCTAAGTACTCTTTAAAATACCAGAATAGGGAGGATGGAGTAGGTTTAAGTTTATTAGATTGATTGGTTTTGCTGAACTATGAAATATTTTGGGCGCAGTGTATTTTTTACATACAGGTATAACAGAATAGCTTTAGTGTTGTTATTTATTTAAACTTGAGTGTAAACTTATACAAAATGCAGCAAGATATTAAAAAAACGTTTTATTGATTAAAAAATACACTATATCGGATTCATATCGGTATCGGCAGATATCCAAATTTATGATATCGGTATCGGTATCGGACATAAAAAAGTGGTATCGTGCCATCTCTAGTTATGACTGGACCAGCCCAGACAAGACGTCCAATAATAACAGCTTCTCGACTGTGTTAGCTGGTCAGCTGCTAATTAAACAGTGAATGGTTCTGATTATCTGCTGTGTACCAAGAGACGCTGTACATGTGTGTGCTTGTGTATGTGTCTGTGTATGCATATAAGCCCTTCACTTCAAAATTGTCTTCATCAATCTAATCATTCTGACTAATTAAAGATGTTTGCACTATGAACTGCTTTCACCTACTCATGTATATTTATACTTAAGCATCTTATCTGCCTTAATTCCAGAACTATTGCCAATTCAGGGTAAACCAGTTAACATAGCATGGATGTCTCTGGACAGAACCCGGACGACCCACAGAAAACCCACAGTGGCACATGGAGAACCTGCAAACCCCATATAAAAAGGTTGCAGCTAACCTGGAGATCCAAGCTGAGGTCCCAGTGCTAACTACTCCCTATCTGTGCCACTTTTCACTTAGTACCTCCTTATGAGAATGTGAACAAACTACATTACACAAGTGTTTTGCTGTGCAAATAACTATAAAATGTCATTGCTGATTATTGAGTTTGCAAAGTAAAAAGCAAACCTGTCAAGCCTTTATCTGTATAACTTCGTTTTTTATGTTGCTTTACACATCTCAAGCTTGTGCAGAGGACAAAAGTCAACTTCTTTTTCAAACTGACTGTGATAAGAGTTGGGTCTGCCTCTATGACTGAGCAGATCTCAGCTGTTTTCAGTTAAAGACACCACAGTTTCTATGCCTGAAGGCGGCATTCTTAACTTCCATCGAGTTGTGCACCATGAATACTGCTCTACAGTAACATCCTGAGGTAAGGGAGAAAATTCTGTGGAAAATATGTGAACTGTGGTGGGTGCCACTATGCCTTTTTATGCTGGCTCAGAATGCATTACAAGTGCAGGATTTTTGTATTTTTTTATTTTTTGGTCACACAAATGTAATCGCGTCCCATGTGGACCACTCAACAGATTTGGTTCCCTTTAATTTGAAAGTGAAAATGAAAATCAAGTGGAAGGAATGTCATGTTGACACACAGGAGCTGATTCAATCAAGGACGCGCCAGAGAAAGAGGGCATAATGGGACTGCGACTGGAAAATCTAAATAAAAATGCAGTCCAACCCAAAATGGTCCAGAGGTGCACGGGATAGTGATGGACTCTTAATGGACAGATGTAAAATATTATTACTACAGTATACTTAATCACCACATCATTACCTGTGCAGTCAAAACAAAAACAGCAGCACCGTGAAGCAGTACTCCAACGTAATTACTGTAAAATGTTATTTTTTACTGTGTATCCATTGTCTATGCTATAAGTTATCTAGCAATGAGGTGAAAAGCATCTCTTAACTGCTGCTGTGCTCTTCATAATGTCCTCTCTGAAATCATCATCACTAAAGATTTAAAACAAATTCAGTTCCTTTAACTTCAGTCATTATGCAGTAAGGTGACAAGGGAAGAACTTGATTGGTCCTTGTGTGAATTAGGGCTGGGCCATATCATACCGTTCATGGTAATACCGGTATAATGTTGGGCAACGATAAGAAAATGGAATATCGCAATAGAATATGGGTAAAACGCACATGCGCAGTGCCTTTGTTTTCATATGCGCATGACGGCGACTGAGAATGAGAAGGGCAAAAGTGGATCGTTGAATGAAACGGATGAACCAGAACTGGTTTGTAAAAATGCTGCAACTTCAGTGGTGTGGAACTGGTTTAGCTTTTGTCCGTCAGATACACAACAAAGCACTATTTTTGGTAGAGCATGCTAGCGGGCCGTCGTTATTACCGTGTTCTTTGGTAAATACGGCACACTTAAATTCAATCCTTTGATTTTTCTGAAAATCGACAGTGCCCCTTATAATCCCGTGTGCCTTATGTATGAATTCTGGTTGTGTTTACTGACCTCGAAATGATTTTATGTGGTACACGGTGCTCGAAAATCTGTCAAATGTTTTAGTACTACTTTGCTAAGCTATGAACCCGCACCATTGATGGATTGTCGGAGCATTACGGCTATCGTAGGCAGGAGCCTCGCGGAGTGATATGTACTGTGCTTCAACATAATATTACCGTGTTGTGTGTGTATAACCTCTTTTTAAGTTTTGTGGATATTATACATGGTTATGCTGAGGATATGTCGGCCAATTTCCACTGGAAATGCCTTTTGGTTAAACTGCCAGCTAGGAATTTACATTTGCACTGTTAAATTTTTATAACTTTAACGCACATAAAAAACAGCTGCTTGTTTAAGCGAAAATATGGTTTGGGGTTTTTTTTGCACTAATAAAGTTGTGGAGTTGTAAAGTGTTTTGTCTAGTGTCAATTATATCGTCAGTTATATCGTTATCACAAATTTTCACATTTTTGGTCTAGTGTGAATGATGTGCCGCAGGTGGATCTTTCCTCTTCAGGCTTCAGGACCATTATTACACCTTGGTCTAAAAAGCGTGCAACCATAATGCGAGCGGCTAATTTGTGATTTAAAAAAGTGAGATAAAACATATAATTTGGTCATTTCCAAAACTGGGTTTGAACCACTAAGAGTTGTTTTTACTGGCTCTCAGTGGCTCAGTAGCACTAGAAATGGGCACAAGCTTTTTTTCTGCATTCACAGATGTGCTGAGCAGGCGACGTCTTTCTTTCTCTAAATCTCTGTAGGTCTGATGGGAACTGCCTGCTATAACAGAAGGAGCAGGATATCTTAATTTTTAGATATGGTGGGGGTTTTATCCCCTCCAACTCTCTGCTTAGAGTTGTTGTGTCATGTGGCCTCTTCATTTACATTTCTGCAGAGTAATAGCCAGCGTTTCTGATAACTTGTGCGGATGTCTCAACATTTTCCTTTACCTTATTCTTCTTCAGTCAACCCCTACCTTTATAGTTGCATTTAATTAAAAGCTGTATTTTTTTCTCCTTGGTTGCTTTGAAGAAAGCCTTGATTCCCCCTCCCCCAACCAAATGCACAGATAAGATTCAGTACCACTTCTGAAGATTACTCTCTCCTATCTTTATGACTTTATCTCTTAAGTCTGTGACAGATGAACATGGATGAAATAGATTCGTTTTTATGCAAATGCGACTTGCAATACCTCTCATTTAGTTGCTAAAGCTGTGGCTTTGTGTTCAGGTATGCACAGGAAAACACGGAAAACACAAGTGTGCTTTTATATGTGTCAAGTAGGATACTTGCATATACACTGTGTGTGTCTGTCTGATTTCTGTTCATTTAAATCAACAGAGCTTTAGCTGTAAGAGTAGAAGCTTAACCTTGGCTTCATTTTTAGCCAACCCTCTCCAAAAGCCTGACATGGTCTGGTAGGGTCAGTAGCACCTGTAGGTGGGCAGCGCTCTCATAGCAAGCTGCTGACAACTGTAGTTTATTATTTGACACCGCCATTTCTCAATGTCGTTCTCTAAAACTGTTCTCTCATTCATACTTTTTCAACCCTTCTACCTGACTGTGTGTGTCTGATAAGAGCAAGGCAGAGAAATAGCACGGCAAAGCTGGTTATACAGCGTGTGTCTGAAGGTGAGTGTGCATATATCGGCTATGTCTCTGTTGGCAGCCTCGCACCAGCCACCCCTTCCAGGCCATTTTTCATCTGGCTGCTGCAGTACACACTGCAGAGGGAAGCAAGAGGGGTAGAGTTGAATAGGATATGGTAAGAGGTTGCATGGATATCAGCAGGAGAGACTGCGGTGTTGCAACAGGAAAAAAAGTTTTTGCTGTGACACCTTGCTGTTCTGATATTGTTTACTGGGATTATTTAAGAACTCTGCATGGGTGCTGATACAGTAATGGGACACCACAGAGACAGAGAGACTTCATAATTGAGTTACAGGTACATACACAAGCATGTAAGCATGGTCTGCTAGAGCCAACAGCAGGCTGCATAACTGCAGTGGGTGTTGATTCATCACTTTCACTCGCAGTAGGCCCATCTTGTTGATAATTATCTTTGTCAAGTTAATTATCAGTGTAAGTGTCAGCATGACAGTGCCGATGAATTACATCCAGATAACCTTGATTAATCAACAAAATGAGTTTTTGGGCAAATGCTTTTTGCATATGGATGTCCTCCCTGTGGAAAATGTCTGCTCAAATTTCCATCCATCTTTATCTCGTCGCATCCACAATTTCTCATAGCCTACTCCCCTCCACCACTGTCTCAACTTATTTTATTTTCATAGATTTTTGCTCTTACCATCTTTCTAAGACCGCTGCTGTCTGCTCATAGTAGGTACAATTTATGAAAGCTTTTGTCCTGACTGAAATACTTGAGCAGTTACTAGATGAATTCCAGTGAAACTGTGTACAGTACACAGGAACACCGCCTATATATGTCTCACGAGTGGTGATCACTGACATTCCTTCTTTTGTCCAATAGGTGTTTTCACTGTGCCTGATTCAGTTCTCTAAGGGTGCTCTGGTTTCTTCTCACAGTCCAAAGACATACATGTTACATTAATTTGTTAACTGATGATTTTAAAATGGCACAGGTAAACTTGAGTCTTTGTGTTAGCTCTGTGACTGACAGGTGATTTCTGATGGGTGAACTGCCTTCCATCTATTGATGACTGGGTTGAATGAGTACCCTGCTAGCACACTACCACCATCCATCCATTTATTCACCTTTTTCCAGTGCAGGGTGCTTTAAATCCAAACTACTAATCTTGACTTCTAAGTCAAAGCAACTTTGTGCTCAGGCAGACATTAGCAAAATTGTCATTTTCTTTCTGGTGTCGTGAGAAAATCTCTAGAAATATCTACTTATTTGGTCCAAATGATCATTTGAACTCAGTGACAAACTGATTTGGTTCAATAGTCAAAGGCATCTCAAGAACTCAAGAATTCATTTAATTGCTATCGACAATTTTCATACTTTCAACTTTAATAGGGTAAAAAGATGAATTGGTGACATTTTATATTAAAAAGGAAAGCCCAACCTCAATCTGCAATCATAACACTCTGTGAAAGCACTTTCCTGGTAGTCCTTGCATGCCACAACTAATGTCTTTTATATCTTTTTACATCAACTTTGCTCACCCAATTAAATTCCTTCAAAATCTTCACTACTTACATTATACTGCATTCACTGCTGTCCTTTCTTTGCAACCCAATAGAGTTGGCAGCATAAACAGAGAAAGCGGCAATTCTGGTTCTGTTTTAGGTACCTGTATGTAATGAATTAAATCTATGTAAGTGTTTTGTTTGTTGTGTTGATTGTAGGTGGGTCAGAGATCAAGATCAGCATTTGGTAAATAAAAGCAAAGGAATAGTACAAAATGTAGCACACAAAGAAAATAATAGAGAAAGAGTAGCAATAAATTCAGTCTTAATGACGTTTGGATGCAGAGTAGTCAGAAATGTGTACGTGCAAACAATGCAAAAAAAACTAAAACGTTAACTCAAACCTGTGAGCGGAAAGGTTCCAGATGAAAAGAAGAAAGAAAAAATAGCTTGATAGTGAACCTAGTTAAATAGGCTGAGACATAAATTACTCTGATTGCTTTTCTTTCCACTTCCCATTGGGTCACAGCAAGCACAGCTACAGCAGACAGAGAGGGAGACTAGCAAACCTAATGCAGTTATCACCTTAACACACTTACAACGAAAGACTCTTTGCTCAAAAAATTATCACAATTTCTAGCACTGTTCTTATTTACGATGTGTGTGCTGGAAGCTTGGTGATAAATTTATCAAGTTGTCCAGACGCGGCGACACCCTGATAAACTACCTGAACGGGATCAACTGGGACGCTCGGAAGGTGCAGAGCAGCACCTGACACACTCTTGAAGTCAGTGACACCTCCTGCATGGAATAAATTCTGTCATTATTAATTCAGACACTGCCATGACCGTACCTTTCATTCATTCATTTTTCATACAACCCTGTAGTGCTGCTGTTTTATGATTCAGCGCTCATAATGTGTGTTGTAGTTTTCCCTTTTCACTGAGCATTACGCTTGCATTGAAAAATGGCTTATCAAATTTCCTTAGCATAACAGCCTGGTGAACTTTGTACCGTCTGTAGTTTCCTTTTCCTTTTTATTTTTTTTTTTTTACCTCAGCTGCCCTCTCTTTCTCTTTGTTTGAGTGTCTTTATTCTTCCTTTTAAAAACCAAACCTCCCTTAATGTAATACTGTACACCCTTGCTGTGTGGTAATTACGCTAGCACTGCAGTCTTCTAAACGAGCAGCCCATATTTAAAAGATATGAGGTGGTGAATTTTGTGTGTGGATGTGAAAATGTGCTTGTACCATAGTGGGCCCGCCGAAAACAACAAGCAGGTCGTTAAGAAACCAGCCCTTAAGTGTCCGCACAGCCATTCAAATGTAGCATGAACGTAATTGAATAGGCTACTCTCTTTGAGTTGTGTGAGTGCTTTCTACTTGGTTTTAATCAACTGATTGTGATGGGGCTAACGCCTCTAACGCCTTTGCTAACCGTGTCTGTTTATTTAATGTCTTGTCGTTCAGATCATTAGTTACGTTATATTTTCTCTACATAGCTGCAACTGACATAGTTTCTATGCTTGCCAGGTAGAGACGCCGCAGTATGCATGCATGAATTAAATCAGTGCAGATACAAGGAAACGCACATACTGTAGCATAATAGGAATGCAGTCATATTAGACTGATCATAGATGCGCTTTCTTTCTTTGCAGAGACCATTGGTTTGCTTTACACTGTGTTACATGTTGTTTAACAGATTATATTTGGCATAACCTTTGCTGTTTTACCCTTCAGCTCCATGTCATCATGGAAGTCCCATGAGGCATTGCTGCTGCTTCTGCTGCTGCTGCAGGAACTAAGCGAATAGCTTACACGCTAGCTCCTACTAAAGAATATCCTCTATTTGACCCTTTATGGCTCTGACTGCCTCAGTGTCACTTCTTGAATGGACTGCTCATTTCATACAACAATGTGGAAAGCATACTAAAGTAGAAAATGTGCTTGAATTTACAAGATATGGGATTTTTTTGTGTGGTCTGTATGCGGTATATCGTTTTATTCCATTTAAACTTGAGCTCTAGTTTTTCTAACATATCCAAAGGGAATATGGTGCATTTGTGTTTTCTTTCTGCACTCTTTGTACCAAAAACTGGAGACAAAATCTGGATGACAATCAATTAAAGCCAGTGCAAAAGAAAGAGAAAAAGATTGTTTCTATAACAATGAGCCTTCACTTGATCTTCATCATGGCTTTGTGCTATTTACTGTACTCCCGTGCTCCCAGTTTGATCGAACATGAAAATAATCCAATTATAAGCTATTATACTGTCCCCAACTGTTCTATTATTGAAGATGAGGATCATTTAAAGTAAATGAAGCAGAAGAGAGGATAAAATGAGAGAGCCTAAATGGAATGAACCAGTGAAAAGCTGGTAGTTGAGTGACAAAGCTGCTCATGAGACCCCAAATATGTTTGTGTGCGTATCTGCTGCATTGCACTGCTGCTTAAAGAGGAATGTGTTGCAGCAATTTGGTTTGTTGCTACAAGCTCCCTGAGTCTCCCTGTCAGCAGTTCAGCTGCAACCACAAGTCCAGATAAAACATTAAAGACAAGGCACTGACAAGGCAGGGCCATCCGGGGCCACTTAAAACCAATACCACGGGGCAGGCTATAAGGCCTTCCATCAATTACAACCTTATTAGACTAATCGTAATGAAATAATTCAATTCAGGAGACAGCTGAGTCTCAACTCTGCAGATCACCAACAGGCAAGTGAAACAGTGGAGGGGAGGGATCGGCATGGTTCTTTCTCTTTAAAAATAGTTGAGTCGTATTTGCAGAGATGAAGGGCAAAATCACTGAATCTACTATAGTTTCTTTTTCAAATTCTGGAAGCCAATCTTCAGCCTGCTTTGACTAGAAGCAGAATTCACCAAGCGTCGGATTGTTCACCCACTAATAGGGAACATGAGCTGGGTTTAGTGAGACAGGTTAGTTTTACCCTGCTGATGATGTGTTGTTGCAATAGTAAGGAAAGAAACACAGCTAACTTTTGCTGTGACGCCTCAGTTCTCATACTATCGTTTGTAACTCCAGTCCCTTTAATGTTTATTTTTTTAATTACAAAGAAATATTTAGAGTCATATTTTGTCTTATTTTGTTTCATTTTATGATACTTTCTGCCTCTAGGAGGTGGAGTGCTGTTGCCATTAGGCCAGCAGCATTATAATTCATTAGCTGGATTTAGTTTGTTTTGAAAAAGTAGAGCGTGATTACTTACCATTGTTATTAAAAATTGTGGACACTGAGTGTATTTCTTTTCCCTTGCTTCTTCTATTTCTTCATCTACTTGATTTCGACTTTATTCGTTTAAAATATCCTTGGAACCACAAGTAAGCCTGCAGTCTCAGAGCGAAGTGCTGTATTGGGGTGATACGGTGCTATGAGGTCTTTAAGATCAGATTATCTTGATTATTCGAGCCCTTGTATGCGAGGAGAAGAACTTTAAATTTGATTTTAGATTTAACAGGAAACCAATAAGGATAAGTTCATATGGGAAATATGTCCTCTCATTTTAGTCCCTGTCAGTCCTCTTTCTGCAGCATTGAGGATCAACTGAAGGCTTTTCAGAGAACCTTTAGAGCAACCTGATATTCATGAATTGCAATAGTCCAGCTATGTTTTTTGTAAACGTATACCATGACGTGTGTGTTGTGAAACTGTATGTGACACTTGCTCAAAGGGAGATGACGCAGTGAAAACCATTAAAACTTCTTGAATAAGAGATGTAAACCATGTGCAAAGTGATGGAAAAAAAATTTGAGAGCCAGCTGGCTGACCTCTAACTAACAGCCTGTGATTGAAGAGAAGGCTGTATTTTATTCGCTCCCCAAGGGGACTGAGAGAACACAGAAGTTATATAAAGGACAGAAAGAGTCCATCCTACCACCGTCTGTATTAAGACACTGCTCTCCTTATCGCTTTCACTTGCTATGTCTTCCTTCCACTCTGCGATTTGACATGATAAATTACCAGTCACAGCTCCACTGCAGACTCATAGTTGAGGGAGTAGAGCTCTCACATGCAGCAACAGCAGTAGGCTGCTCTAACTGGGACTGAGTGCAAACGGACATAACTGTGTGGCAAAGGGCCAAAGCCTGCTGTAGTCCTTACACCACATTTGTCACATCTCCTGCGTTTCTGGCAGCTGTTCTGCTGACTGATGTGTTTAGAGGTCTCCATGTATGTGTTGGTATCACCTAGATCTAACCTATACTGCTGTCCTTTGTCTTACAAATAAGCTATACTATACTTTATACTATACTTACTATACTTTTCTTCTGAAGGCACTTCAGATGGTGTCGCTCCTTCACTGGTGCTATCCATTCTTTAGTTTTTGATTTCGCTTCATGTTTGGGATGCAGTGCAAATGACCAGACAGACCTTGACTTTAACATTGTTTTTTCAGATTCTACTGAGTAGGGAAAATGTATCATGAATACCAAAAGAGACACTGCTTATCATTCATTGCCTCTTACATTGTTAATGTAATGTGATACATCGCTGAATGAGAGGCAACCTGGCATCCAGTTTATGTTTATCTCTCCACACTGGCAGCTACAGGATGAACAACTAAAGGTTCTTCTAAGGTTGTTCTTTCAATTTAGGCTGTCTCAACTGTTTGTGTCTTCTAATGCCATCCACGACTGGCCTGATGATGTTGACATCAGGTCTCTCCGGGGGCTGTACCATCTGTCACTGGACTCTTTGGTCTTCTTTTCTCTGAAGATAGACCTTCATGACTTTAGTGTGTAAGCAAATCTAAACTGTACAAAAGAATATGCACATTCATTTAAATGCACATAAATTTGCATAAAATGTGTTATTATATTAGAAATATTAGCTTAATGTGTGCAAGATAGGACTCAAGGTCACGTGCCCATATTTTTGCTGCCCTACCAGGTGACAGAGAAGGACAGTGTGTGTGTGTGTGTGTGTGTGTGTGTGTTTAATAGTGTGTGTGGTATCAATGAAAAGCCTCGTGCTGTAAATATAAGTATTAGTGCAGAGAAGTTTACTGCATAGTGTCTATGAATGTGAACATATTCACCAACACTTACATCTCAGTCTGAAATATGCATTGCAAATGGTGGAACCATCCGGGCTTTTTTAATCATGTTATTTATGATTCAACATCATTATATTGCAGATTGTATGTTTTAACTTAAAAGAATATTTGAGCAGCAAACAAAATAATCTCTTCTCACAACAAATGCGACATTCAGACTGACGCTAATCCCCCCACCCCAAGTATGAAATATTTGCTAGCTTTATTTAAACAAGGGCAATGTTGGCGCATGTTTTTCCTTTTGTTGTTTTTTATTTATTTATCTTGAATTGATATTAATATTCACACCAAATTTGTAAAATATTATTCAGGTTTAGCAGTTACCTCAGGCAGCCCCTTAATTGAAGCCAACAGCATGGCCTGTCAGGGCACGAACACTGGACACTCTGAGGATGTCCTTTGCTGTCTGGACACAGGATGTTAGCAGCAGATCCTTTTGGTCCTGTGCACATCAGGCTCTGGGTCTTTGTGAATCTTTCTTCAAATCATTCTGAGTGTGTCATGGTGCACTGTCCTGCTGAGGGAGGATGCTGCTGTCAGGGAGTGCCATTCCCACTGGGGCTGGGCATGCTTGATCTACAATACTGTTATTCAGCTGGGAAACCAGGTCTTTCTGTAAAAACATACAATGTAGTGGAACAAAACGGCAAATGTTTTTCAGCCAGCAGTATTGTTCCTGATTGGACTGAAAAGGACATTTTAATTGACTAGTGTTCATCTGTATATCTAATTAACAGTATATTAGCTAATATCACTTTTTTAAAGCAGATATTAGTCATATTAGGTATATTTTCTTGTTATTCACAACACACTCTTTACTGTTAATCTGGATATATCACAAGCACACATGTATACCTACACCTATACATACAGGCACACACACACACATACATACTGGCAACATGTAAATATTCTGTCTGCATGGACAAGTGATATGATCTGTGCTTTGGTGCACTGCTTTTAGGTGTGATGATTAGTGCACAGCAGGTGCTAGCTTGCCTCATAGTCCCTGGAGTGGTGCTGCAGGAAATACCATCTAATTGCTGCAGGTGATAATACCACACAATGAGGCGACCGACTTATCACATGAAAAAAAAGATAAAATAATGTGCTAGGTAAATCATTTTTCCCCACTTGTGCACTTGTTGAGCAGAGAAAATGGCCGAGAACATTTTTACCAATGCCAATGCAAAAGTATTATGTAATATAAGGCTTTGACCAGATTCCATGTATTTGAGCTAACCCGAGAAGATGACTACTTTACACTGTGGCTCGAAAACAGGAGTGTTTGCGAACTGAATTCTATCGACCGTGTTTACAAATAATACCAGTTTTTAGCTGCAGAACGACTGATCAGAGTCAGTTAAATCAAGCCTGATTCTACTCTCTCTGGGTTAAGTGCGTGCATGGCAAATGAAAAACGCTATTATCAAAGGAGCTCCATCATTACAGTTCGCCATAGCAACAGGTAAATGCAAAGCAGACCCACCATTTTCATCCAGCGTTAGGTGTAACAAAGCAAATTTATCTTTAAAATTTTTTTATATTATTACATTCTTTTTCTGTGCGGTTCACATTTAGCACACTTGAATTTCTTGAACTGTAAAAAAAGGCTTTTATATAGTCAGTGCTATAAACAGACACATGGTGTTTCCAATCCAAATATTGTACAGGTAGTGATAATAGCCATGCTATTTTGTGTTAAAGTTTGCTGTTGATGGTCCTACAGTAATTTGTTGGCACAATATTTGAATTTAAGCATGCATGTTATCTTTTTTGTTTTTAATGGAGCTCAAATATTTTAAAAGGTATTCATTTGTCTGCTGTCCTGTGTTGCTCTACTTAAAGACCGCTCGCATAAGAGCAGTTAAAGGTGCAGTTTCAGTGCAGAGCAATACTCAATTTCAACATAACTGGACAAATCTCAGTATTGACTGACAAAGTGATGACTGCCCAGCAACAACTAAATTCAGCACAAACAGTGGATATCAGGATCGCCAGGATATCTGCTCATTCCCGTGTGGATCAGTAGATGTGGAGGTCATGATGATTCACATCAATGCAAGCGTGTGAGTGTGTGTGTGTGTGTGTGTGTGTGTGTGTGTGTGTGTGTGTGTGTGTGTGTGTGTGTGTGTGTGTGTGTGTGTGATCCAGCAAAAGCCTTACTAACCCATCAATATCCTCTCACCTCTCTGTCTTCCACCTAGATGGTTTATAAGCCTTGGCTGTGTTCTCAGTACTTCCAGACCACCCAGATGCACTGCAGCAATCGAATCCCCTGTGGTCAGTACTGCCTGGAGGTGCAACAGCGGTGCCCCTTTGTCCTGCCCGACAATGATGATCTCATTCATGGAGGCAGCCCCAGTTTTATATGCACAGGTACAAAATAATCATTGTGCATTTGATATATTGTCATGTTTGTAATTTTATCCTGTGTGCTTAAGCTTTAAGGTGCTCAGTGAAAGTTCAGGCTAAGGTATTGCTATTCTGGGATTCAAAGCCACACATCAATTTCCTTTAACCTCCCACCTACTTCATTTACCACAGGCCACGCTCTCAGCTTGATTACAATGAGTAAGCACATGTGCTTAGCGTTTCACTCAGTAATCCTTCAGGCACACAACAGGCAGAAAACACGTATGAATTTACACTTACAGGATGTTCTGACTAATCATCAGACTGACAGGGAGATACACCATAACAACAAATTGCTGCCAATTACTCATAGCTCCACGAGGCAGCTGCACGTTACAGCACTGAGACAATAGGTCCATATGCTCCGTCTGTCCTGCACAATACAAGGCACTTTAAATGCTTCTCAGTGAAAGTTTAAGGTGCTTTCATTTGTGAGACGTGAATGTACCGGAGCCATCCGAAGGGATAAAAGTGATTTGCATTTCCATGTCTTTGGGATTTTAAAGCAAAGCACGCTGCTGTATATCAAAAGTCTGATGTTTCAAAATGTCGTCCACTGGAAAAAATGCCAGATTCTGTTTACTGGTCCTGATCGGTGTTTGCAGCAGCAGGGTTTAAAAAAACAGCAGATGAATGAGAGTGCTTAGTTGACCAATCACCAACAGTCTCTCATCCTTCAGAAACTGCTACCTCCTGAGTAGGCACAGGAACTGTCTCACCAGAAACTGAGAGCCTGTTTATTCTGTTAGAAAGACGGAGTTCCTGAGAAGATTCTAGTGGGGGGAAAAACACATTTATCACTAGTGTGTGTCAATACCGAATGCACTTTTTATTAATGCACTGCTCTAAGTCATAATATAATAGCTAACCATGTCAAAATAGCACTTTCCCCCCACATACTGCTGTTCAACAAAAGTGCATTTTGTAAGAATTTTAAATCGGAACTTTTTATTTCACTAACTTGTGTATATCATGTTAATGCAAATACAAACTGAAGATCTACATGGATATTTAAGGTCAAGCTATCTAAGAGCTAACAGGGATCTTGCAGCCTTGACACACCAATATTGGTTTACATAAAACTAATGACTGAAACGTAACCAGAAGCCCTCGAGTTGCTTCAGTTTAACTAGAAAACCCAATCAAAATTAACCAAGCACAACCTAATTTTTAGTCAAATCACCTCTGGTTCCCATGACAGCAGCATAATGTTGAGGTATTGACAGGAACAAATACTGAAGATAATCAACCAGTAGTCTCTGATTCTTCTCTGTGACGAGTGACAGATGCCCCAAGATGCCAAAAGTTCAGAGGATTAAAGCATGATGCACATGAACACAACTCTATGTGGGTTGAGTCCCCACTGGCATCATATGTTGATGCTGCCCTCTGGTGGTCATGTTGAGCATGAGGTTACTTTACAACAGAGACAAATAAGCTGTGATGAATCAGTTGCCAGTTTGTGCCAGTTTTTACTGAGACATATATGATTATAAAGAACAATCAATATGGCCGTTTTTTTCCACAGTAAATTCAAACCAGTATTTGTTTCTTTTCATTGTCAGTGTGTCTTATAAAAAGCCCAACATAAGTAACATGTAAAGTTTTCTCTCGCTCCATTTTTTCTCGTCTCCTTCTAAAACAATTTATTTGGAGACATTTTTATAAATATACTTTACATATCTGTTAAAAAGAAAATAGTATGCTCCTCAAACAGCTGGGAACTGTATTTATTTATTTATTCATCTATTTATTTTTGCTGTGGCTTAATAAATTAGAAGTTAATAATACACATTCAGTAAATATTTTTGGATACTGGTTAATAACTACATTTTTTGCAATAATGAGTATTTATGGACTTTTTTTCTTACCAGAGGCAGCAAATTAAATATGTGCTCTGCAGGAGTGACTGATTATAGGAGAGGGTTATAGCTTCTGGAGCTCTTTCAGTTTTATCTGCTCTGTCTTTGCATTGTATATGCATATGTGTGTCAACTGTAATCCAAAAATGGGGGCTTTGTCAGAGACAGGCAGTAACTACATTGTTCCTCTTCTTGCAGGTAGGTTGCAGACAGGAAGCAGCAAACATTTTTTTCTTTCTTTTGCTTTAAAAAAAAAAACAAAAAACAAAAACAAGTATGAATTTATTAAAAATGCTACACAGAAAAGTGCATTTCTCACTCTTTTTTTTCTTTACACCCCTCCCACCCCAAAAACAACCTCCAGGGCTGCTGGAAGACTATCCATCAGGTGTGGACCCAGATGCAGAGTGCTGTGACGTACGGTGGTACTTGAAAGCAGACAACCGTTCCCGGGGGACCCTGAAAAGAACTCACCCACCATGCCAGCACCGTACCTCCCTCAGCTCCTCAGCAGCCTGCAGACTGTGTAACAGCCGGCTCAAACTCTGCCTGCTGGTCCTTGTCCTCCTACACACTGTTGCCAGCCTCACAGCATCCCACAATGCAACAGGACTGGGCCTTCCCACCATCACGCCTCTGGAGGAGAGCCCTGCCAACGAGGAGTGATAGAGCTGCCAGGAGAAGGTGAGGTTGTTGGGGTGGGGGATTCCCTCACCATGGCAACCGATGTGGAAAAATACAGCCACAGCTGTGCGAGCGGCTGGAGCTGTACGCCTGTGGACATCCTGCAACGCTTTCTGGCAAATGGAAAATGTGGGACGCTTTGATATTAAAAGACACAGGAATCAATCAAGACAAATGAATAACTAAACAAACAGACATACCGCGGGGTTCAAACAGTCCCTTCTGTAGGGAAAGGGGACAATGCCACAGCCTTTGTTGAGAGGGAAGGTCAGCTTCCTCGTGGCTGAGTTTCTCTCACTACGCTTTTTTACACTGTGTTCCAATTATTGGTTTCTGTTGCACTGGCTAACTATGGAATAACACAATCATATTCACTTTTTAATGTTCATCCTTTGTCTTTGTTTCTGAGTCTCTCATAGAGGAAGGAAATGTTTCTGCCTTGAAATAAGACAGACAACGTGTAAAGAAAAAGAGGAATATCTTGCAAGTTTGTCTGTGTGTGCGTTTTCTAGATTTACTTGTGTGCGTGTGAGCATGTGTGTGTAAGAGAAGGAGTGTGTGTTGCGGACACAAAAGTCTACCTAACAGGCTGGTACAGCAGATGATTTTTATGGAGGCCCCCTCAGATGTCACTTAGCTCTGCCATGGTGTTTTGATGGCCACAATCTCATTAAACACCACTGACTTTTTTGAATGTGGTTCTGATGTCCATAATAAATACAGTGTTTAACGCAGGTTTACAGTTTCCCCTTAATTTGTTTTGTGAGATAACATTGACCCATTAATGTTGCTTTTAAATCCAAAATAGCAAAACCTGGCATTAGAAACCAGGACAGCCCGTTCTGTTTTTCCAATGCTTTAAATCTCAGAGCTCTTTTTAATACAACGTGGGTCTTTTTACTAGCTTTGACCATAATTCCTTATTTTTGACTATTTAGTCTAATAGGTTTGATCAAATATAAAATGTAAAATTTAGGCCATATGCATATGCACGGTTCTTTGCATTTAGGTAACTGTCATGAAGACTTCAGGTGCCAAAGAAATGGATTAGAAAATGTACTTATCTGCTCTCCATTGTCTTTGTTACCTCAACGAATTTTGTAGCATCATTACTACTAAGTGTCATCTTGACGAATAGAACCGACTGTCAAAACTACAAAAATGAAATCCAATTTGTGGTGAGCCAGATGAAAGCTTTAGGTTCCTATTGTGACAGGGCTGAGCCATGTGGACAAAATTTACAAATGATTAGAATTTTAAAAGGTTAAAAGTTTTTTAGGGGTTACTTCCAGGATTTTGGATCACTGGATTTAAAATCATCATGTTTTTAATGCAGGGAAAATATTAAGTAAACATGAGCTGTTTTCACACTTTCACTGCAGCGATGAACTTCTCTGGACATCCAGTTACGGGGCTGCATGCAGAATGCAGATGATCTAATTAAATAGTTTTTAACCTGCCGTAACACTGTCTGGAGTTAATGTGTGAAAATGACAACAGTGATTTAAGTAAAGCAGGGTGGCGAGTGAAAAGTTCATTTTTGTTAGCTTTTTATAGTGGATGTAAACCTGATGAATTATTATACCTGGAAAAATGATCACCTTTGTTAGTGTACACAAAAGTGTAAGATTCAGAGATCGGGCAATTTTATCTCACCAAATGAAATTAAGCCTATACTTGTCTTAATCAAGGATATTATTTCTTATTCTAAACATACTCCTCTTGTCAGCAACATGGCTGAGCAAAGCTGACTGATGCTGGGATAAAAAAACATTAGATCAGTATATTTAGCACTGTTACCCAAGACATAAAAAGATTTGCTCTTTTTTAAGGTACCATCCAGTCAAATAGTGTCTGCAGCATACAAACAGCATTTATTCTGAAGGCCGCTCCTTTCCCCTTAAGCCTTGGATCGGCTTCTTCACCTTGACGTGGGTTCATAATAAAAATGTAACAGAAATATGACTAATAAATCACTCTATGCTATGAATACTACTTGAAAACAAAAACTCAATTTGCTGTTTGCCCCTGAACCAAAACCTAACCTCAGGCTTTTTATTCAAAGGAAACACAGTGACTGGATGTTACCTTTAATGACCTTTCGTAATTTGTAAACTATAATTCCCATGCAATTATAAAAAGGATAAAATGTCAACATCTCATTAGGCATGGTAGCTCACTACCTGCAGCTACTCCGGTTTCTTACACTGTATTCCTGCTCCCCGGCCCCTTGTGCTGAGCTGGTCCCATACGACACACAGACTGACATTCCCCATCTGATAACCACAGCGCAGTTCTGACGTTTCTGTTGAATCCAAATGTGTATTACATGAACTGCATGTGGAGGCGCTGCAAGGTTATGAAAGCCTCTTTTGTTGATTGTCTTCAGCCCCACTCCCTGAATGCACCACATCTTATCCCAAATCGGCTCCTGTAGCATGCCCACTGTCTTGTACTTTTTCTCCTGACACGTCAAACTCCTGTCTCATTAAGTAAAGGGCTTATTAAGATATACAGATCAAACGCCATCAAAACAGACATCAAGCACATTCAAAAAGGTTGCATCCAAATTGTTAGTAGACAAAAGGTAAAAACCTGGCTCATTTATTATTACTGTTATTGTTATTATTTTGAACTCATGGTATTCCGCCGGCTGATACTGGAAAGCAGAAACAGAAACAAACACAGAGAGAGGAGCATGCCATTGTTTGTGTTTGCACCAATCACATTATCTGTGATCATCTAGGTCCGCTGACACTTTGATTTATAAATGTTGACCTGTGTGTGAAAAGAGAGGAATGGTTTGACCTTAAGGGCTGACTTCTTCTTTTGTTTCTGGTTTTATGTTTTGCCTCTTTGATGAACAAGGCTGTGAGATCAGGTACCTGGTAAAGATGAGCAGATAAGCAGCTTTTGCTGGATGAATTTTTTCCCCCCACTCTCGAATATGTTTATTACTTATATGAGATGTCCAGTCTGATATCTGATGTCAACACTTTTATTATTAACCTTATATGAGGATTTAAAATTCATCATTATTCACACAATTTCTATATAATAAGTATATTGGCTTATTTTGGCACTTACTGTTTAGACCCTGCCCCAGTCTCATTACCATTGCTGCTTGCATGAAATGCATACATAACTGTTTCATGGTCATGTGGCACGGCACACCCATGCCCATCATAAATGACTGCTTCCGGTTTCAGAACAATGCTGCTATACCATTGGTCACCACTAGATGGCAATAGATTTATTCGTTTCCACTGACACTTCTGCTAAAGACCTACCACAAAAGGTCTGACAGATACACGGAAACCAGGAAGGCAGAGCTCCATGTGTGCTGCTGCTGTGTGCTCTTCTTTTGTTCTTATACATAGATGTAGGTTAATGTTTCTGAGTCTCTTTGGAGAGCTCATTAGTGTTTAAATGACCTTGTGGCAGTGGGACAGATGTGGCAGACCACAGCTGTCTTTCACCACACAGGGTCTTGCAACATTACCTATCTGATATTAGCTGCAGTCCTGAAGCATGCATTTTAGTGTGAAATCAGTACAGTGATTGCACAGTAGAGTGTGTAATAACTGTGTCATTGCCCCAAAACAGACTCTGTTTTATTTGCATTTTTTCTTTCTCGTCTTAAGGAAATATTTCCCCCAAATTTCCATAACATGAAATGCAGTACAGGATGTGCAGACAAGACCAGACAGCGGTTAATGGTGCCCAAGCATAAATAAATAAAATTTAAAATACAGCATGACATAGTGCTTTTCATAATGACACATAATGGACATAAGAAGGAATACAGGGTCTGCAAGAAATGCTAGCAATACATAGATTGCCCCGCAAGTGTCATGCAAGCCTTGTCACAAGCACACGTAAGAGATGAGTCCACCTTGAAGTGTAATATGTTCAGCAGATTGTGATTTCATCCTGCCGTTAATGGCCGGCGGTCATGCTGCGATCTAGCAGCCACCAAAAGCCAACCGGCGGACACGCCTATTCGATAAACCTGCTTTCAGAAGTCACGCAGAGAACATGTTTGCTTTACACGCAGCAGAGCATCCTGACTGTGGTTGCATGGGTGCGAATGCTGTGCATATGTGTTATCCATCGCACGCCTTCACACATGTTTGCACCAGGTATGGACATTTCTGTGTGCAAGATTACTTCCAAAAACAAACAAAAAAAGAATTAGATTTGACTGATGTAAATCTCTGATTTGACTTTGGTTGGTAATGCAGGCTTGCACGCAACAGTTACTCTGTGATAATTTAATTTTTTTGTATGTATTGGTTCGTCAAATTTTTTACTGCATTATAATGAGAAGAAATTGTGTAGGGTCTTATAGATTCAGACTAGATCCCAGACAATGGTCTGTAGCGATCATAGGTTACGGTCTGTCATGTTCCATTACACACTGACGTACAAAATCGAATTTTGTGTTTTACCCCTGCACATATAGAGTATTTATGCCTCTTGCCCTTACCACCCTGTGCACCCACCACTAAATAATATGTACACAAATATTGCCCTCTTTCACTCTTTCTCAGCCTCTCTCTGTTTTCACAATAGTTCTGTTCTCTATCCTGTGGATCTATGCAGAAGCCCATTCCTTTTTTTAGTTGTAAATATGTTCCCTAGTATGCTGAACAATGTATGTCTCTCCTTGTGTACTTTGAGTTGATGTCATGCTGTTACTTTCTTCTTCTTCTTCTCCTTCTTCTACTTCTGATCCTTTTTTTATTTAAGCGTCTCAGATCATTGATGTTAAAAGAGAGTGTGGTGAGGTTTAACCAATAGACTTGTCCTCAGCTTTGCAACCTTATTGTGAAAGGTTGTGGCTTTGTGTGTGCATAAGTGAATGATTTATGATTATAGAGATGAAAAAGGTTCAAAGGCATATAGAAATATCATTGCGATTATGATTATTATTATTACTATTATACTACCAGTATATTGTAATATTATAGATGCTTTAGTTCAAGTAACTTCTTTAATTTTTCTACAAACAACTTTGATGAAATGATTTATAAAACAGTCTCACAAGTCATGATCTTTTCAAAAAGTATGAAAACTACTGCTACAATGATTAAAATTGTGTTCTGATGAAAATAAATACAGACATATAATCTGTTCCTCTGTGGTGCTTTTGCATGATGTGACTTGCTTCCAATCAATGTACAAAGGTAGTGGTGAACACGACGCACTAACCATACAAAACTGATATTCAGGGTTTTAATAAAGACATAAAGACATGTTTGAAAAAGCAAGGACAGTAGGAGAAGCAAAAAACACGAGTTAACATCTAAAATTATTTCTGAACAGGCAGTTTCTACAACCTTTAAGCTGACAACACTGGCTGCAATAACAGAACTTCACTGGAAAGTAACAGTGCTGACAGCAGCTACCTTGGCAGCACTCAGCTGATGTGTGCAGCAAAGGATATGTACACTGCTTAACAGATTAATTAGACCACCCATTGTAAGTTAATGCTACAGCTGCCCTCAGTGAATAGCATCAGTAATTTTCAAAATTGCTTTTATGTTTCTGTAATGGTTAATCCACCAAAATGCATAAGATCTTTCATTAAAGTTATATTTTAAAGGCTAAAACATAACTATTTTTGTTACCCATGAATTTTCACATTTACAGTTTCACATAAAAGCAGAAAATTACAAAAATATAGCAAAACATATATTGGGACATAAAGTGTGACTATAGTGTGTTATTTTACTAATAAACAACAATCAAATGTTTTGTTTTAAAGAACTTTTTGACAGATTTGTAAAATATTTCTGTTTTCATTTTATCACAAGTGATCTAAGAAATGTATTAAGCTTTTTGTTTTGAGTCTCATAAAAGAAAAAACACAATTATATCATAAATGAAATAAAATCAAATCCAGTATTGTACGAAAACAGAAAAAAAATCATTAGAAAAAAATTGATTATGCCAGGAAAATGTTATGATTCTCTACCATAATTGTTTAGCACATAAGGCCAAAGTAAAACTCATATAAAATCTAAAATAATGAAAATAAGTTAAGTTTTTTGCACAATTTTGTTTTATTAGTCATAATTTTTTATAACCATAATTTTTGGTTATTTTTAGCAGTAGCTGCACATTCCTGTGCCACAGTATTGCTTAAACATGCAGTTCCATTTACAACCTTGAGATGGCAGTGAAAGTACATTAAATGTAGCTTATGCTGTCATATATTAAACCCAAGAACAGAAAAATAGAAAAAAAAATAGAAGGATAACCACAGGGATCATGAATGAATGCTTTATGGAGATTTACTTAGTCATATCAGAGATGAACTGTACATATTATCACTCAGCAGAGAGGTGGGTTTGTGTATTTATCTGATTAGAAATACAGCACATCATTTAAATTCTGTGCATCGAAGGTGAGAGTTATGGCAGAGGAGTGGCTCCATTTTCCTATTACACATTATGAAACTGCTGACCAAGAACCAGTGAGGCCAGTAAGATCAGCTGCATACACACTCACCATTAATAATTAATGTCGCAGCACATGCATTTATTCGGCTGCTTACTGAGCATCAGATACTACAGCTCCCCTGAATTTGAATGATAATGTGCTATACTCTGTAAGGGAACTCAAAGGTGTTTGGATTAATATTTCTTGTGGTCCATGAACTATGTCACATTATGTGAACTGAATTATTGAGGGTCACTGAGAGCCATTGAGATATATTGCCTACAGACAGTCTCAGAACTCGGTGCTATTGTAATGGAGGATTATAAAGCTAAAGAACAATAACAAATGGCATATTCTTGTTTACCTTCCGCTCTGTGCCACAGGCCCTTCCATTTTGGATTAAAGCCCTCATTTCTATTTCAGCTTGTTGGGGGGGATGAAGTGCTCAGCGGACTAATCCTCAACTAACCCGCCAGTAGTCTGCATCCAATATTCCACCTGTCATTCAAACCACAGCCTCTGTGTGTCTGTGTGGTATTAAGAGGCCATGTGGTTTTAAAATAGAGGTTGGTTGCTGGATTTAGTGATAAATGTAAAGTTTAATGGATATCTGATTTTTAAATCCTCAGAAAACATTTCTAGTTTTAGTGTGTGAGACCTGAAAGAATTGTGATACCTGTGTGTTGTGATATATTCACCAACAGAGGTCAGCACAATGCTGCTGTTAGAGGAAATGTAAAGTTCTCCAAAAACGTATAACCAATCAGAATGGCTCATCCAGTCTATCGACCCTCTGAAAACTCCACATGGCCTTGTTTCAGGAATTAGCACTCCAAAGAAGTAGGAGCAAATATTTTTCACCTCTAATTAGTGATTAGTAAGATTTCACGTCCTCTATTCCTGCCAAAGGTACCATAGCCACAAGAGGGCACTGTCACGAAACATAACTACGTACAGTATGGGTCATAATCACTTTTGTGCACAAATGAGAATTAACCAGAGCCGACCAGCTCTAGTTTTGATTTAACATCACTGTATGTATCCTTTATGTAGGTGTGAGAGCCCTCTGTTAAATGCAGACCTTGCATGTGCGTGTTTCACAATATTAAAGCTTATAAAGCGCTTATGTAATTGTCGCTCGTAACAGTTTTAAGCCAAGTCTTGGCGCATCCTGCTGTGTTTTTTTTTTTTTTTAACTTATTTTTAGAACACAGTTTGTGTACTGTCTGAATTCAGGTATTAAAAAGAGGGGATGGGAAGGGAAGCAACATTAGGAATACGAGGATTTAAGAGAGATGATCTGCCTGACAGGAAATTGTAGCAGCTCATTCATATCCGTGCTGACATATGGAAAAGTGAAGCTCTTTATGTTGCTCCACTGATCTGCAATAATTCACTGTTTTGAGGGTTGAGTAAATAGTTTAACTATTAAGTGAACCCTAATTAATTAGCAAAGCAGACCAGCCCTGTGTTATAAATACTGCTTATCTGTGAGTAACATTTTGTTAAGTGTCAGTCACAGTATAAAAAAAAATCTCCTCTGTTTCTCTTGAGGTGCTTCCAACCTCAAGGCCTGTTTGGCTTTTAGTTCCCCTGGTCAGGGACCCCTGGACAACAACTGGTCACCAGTGAAAATGTGTATTCTGTGACCAGTTGGGGAATGGCTGCAAGTTCCATGCATGACATTGGTTGCAACAACCTATAGCGTGTTGCAGTGAAACACCTCCTTGCAATTGCTATGGTCACAACTTGATTGCCACAGTCACCAGTAGTTAGCATGTAATACACTGACATGTCTGCAAATATCTGCTAAAACTAGCACAGTGGTAGTTACACTGTGAAAAGTAGCCTGCAACCGCTTGCTAACTGTGCATGCAGGGTGTATATTTTTTTTCCCCAGGCCTGTGTGACTGAGGCATTACTCAGGAAGTCTTGATGCGTGCTCAATCATCCAGGTAAGGAAATCCCAAAAAGTTGATTCTGTTCACCACAAAACTAACAGCTAAGAGTATTAGCATTATAGAGTTAGTCTAATGGATTGCCAGCATCTTTTCTGCTGTTAAAACAGGCCACATGAGCACAGACAGGAGAGCACGGGAAAGACATTCAGCAAATAGCCTGGGGTGGAACCCAGCCCTGCATTAGCCTTATGGTATAGAGGTTATCTATTCAACCCAGTGAGCTGCTGGCACCCTGACTTATTGCAAACCAGTCCACTGATTCTCACAGGGCTCCACAATAATGTGAAAGGACAGTTACAGTATGGCCATTTTGAAGCATAGCCATCATGGACTCTATTTTATAGTTTTCTATGGCCCCTGACTTTCAAGAGGTAATATACTGAAGAAGATATAGACATGTCTGTGTGAAGCCACAGCAACATCCCACAGTATTATGCAATCTTAACCCAACATCTTTAATCCCCAGTGGAACAGCTGTGCAGAAATTACAAGCAGCGATTTGGGGTAGTCTCAGGACAAATAAGAAGAGGGGGGGAAACATATTTATACAATTGGAATTAAAGTCAAATGCACAGTCCAGAGCTTTCAAAATCAGTGGACTTTTTTTTGCTCTGATTTCATTGAAACATTTTTTTTTAAAAAGACAGATTTTCCAGTTTTTATATAACTGAGCAGTGACATATGTTAAAACTCAATCTTTTCAGTTTTTCTTGTCTGGACTGTGGACATGTTTATTTCTGATATAAGGGTAAGGCAGTTTAAGGGAATTAACCTATTTCAGAGCCTGTCTAAAATTTGAAGAACTGCGTGTTTGTGTTCATTTTTCAGCCTGGTTGGCTTCTGGCAAAATAAGATGTAAATTGAATAAAACACAGTTATGTCATCACATAGTTTTGTATTTTTGGCAAAGCCACACAAAATAAAGCAGGCAAGAAAGGAAGCAGCTTTGCAAGACTCAACACAGCTGTATGAAGTCAAATGAAGAGGCTAAAACTACCATTAAGTAAAACTGTATGAAAAATATAGACATAGTCCATATGTCACCTTCTTAGAGGTTTGAAACAGACTGTGAGCATGTTTATATGGTAGCCCCACCTAAACGTTAACCCTGCTACTGTAATGGGATCATAATTTACAAAATAAAAACAACTTGCATTCAGTGATGTGTGAAACTAACAATTACGACCATAAACTCACCCAAAAAGTCTTTAGTGAAGCCAAAGATCAAGTGGGCAGAAGGGTCAGATTGTACAGACTTGGATAAAATTAAATGTCTTTTTGTAACCACAGTAGTTGTCCCCTGGTGACTGTTTAATAACAGTGTGGGTTTAAGGTATCTGAACATGTCATACACACCTGCACTCACACACACACACACACACACACACACACACACACACACACACACACACACACACACACACACACACACACACACACACACACACAGAGAGAGAGAGAGCACAGTCTGGAAACCATTTCTCATCCCCATCATCATCACCATGGTAGCACTTCAAAGAGCTTGTCTAAAGCTCTAATGTGCAATAAGAGGTTCTTAGAGATGCACCTTGAAGATGGGTCAAACAAACACTTCCTTTCCATTTATGATTCTTTCTCATTTTTGCCACTTCTTGTTCATCAAAATCGGATAAGAGGCTGTGGACCATACCAACGTCATACTGAAAGGATATCTTTATATGTCAAAGCTACTGTGATATGAAGGAGATGCAAAAGAAAGGAGCCAACAAACAAAGTGCAACACTGGACTAGTAATACTGTATGCATTTCAGCTAAACACAGATACATCTGGAAGTTGAGACCTTCAGTGCATCACACAATTACCACTGTGAATCCTTTCTGCTTTACTCAGTGATGTTGATGTCCTTACAAAAGTTTGTTTGAAAGTCCTCAAATTCTTCTCCCCCAATAAGACTGTGCCTCTGTTGAGAGCTAAAAGTCTTCAAAGCCTGGATACAAAAGCTCTATCCAGAGATGACGCACGCTATGAGACACAGTTCCCAATTCAGACTCTAAGAGTGGACACTGGGGTTATGTGGAACAAGCTGTACCCATCTGGCCACCAAGGTGCTTTAGTGAATGAGATACTTTGACAGTGAAGTCTAGCTGCAGTTAATTTTGTGATTAGTGCCACGGCTAAGCAGCAAGATGAGTGACTGGGCACACTACATCCCACTCACTTAAAAGGTCACAGGCCACACAGATGGGATGGACAGAAGATTTACAAGTTAATGGGTAATGGGGTAAAAAGTATTTTCATCTGTTTAGCTATCGGCTTTGGGATGGCTACTTTTAGAACCGGCTAATCCTCAAAACAACACACACACACACATATACACACACAAATATGTATATGCAATGCACATGACTCACATTGCCAGTGTAGTTCTTAGTTGTCTTAATAGAAAACTATCATGCGCTGTCTCACTCACGCACGTGTGTGTGGATACAATTACACATGTACACAAGTACACAGGCCACATAGAGCATCAGTGATTAGACCCAAATGGAGCTGAACCCTGACTGATAGCATCTGCTTCTAAAGCCATCTGTGCAGACATCAGCCACTGAGTGATGATGGACGTATAGTGTCTAAACTAAAAAGAGAGCGCGCTCAGATTCAGATTTCCGTCTCATTATTTCTGCAGTGCAGAATAAAATAAATGCATGTTTGCTTTGCTTTTCTTTAGATGAAGAATAAATTTGATTTATAAATCATGTAAGACACCAAGATATAAGATGGCAAAATAGAAGTATATCATATATACAGTGTTGGGACTAACGCGTTATTAAGTAACGCGTTACAGTAACTACGTTATTATTGTGGTAACGAGCACGGTAACTAGTTAATATGCCAAAATCAGGAACGCGTTAGTCGTTACTGGGATTTAGATAGGGTCGTTACTCGTTACTTCGTGTGGTGGCTATCGCGGAGCTTCCACATATTCAGTAACATTAGCAAGTGGTGGAGGCCAGCAGGTGGATGAGGGAAAGGGGACGCAGAAGGAAAAGAGACCCGAGGCGGCCGCCGGTCCAAGTGTGAACTAAACTTCAGGTAAGAAGTTATGACCTGCAGTCTATCTGGGTCAGATATTACGGAGCCCCGCAGGGGACATGGGAGAAAAAAAAAATTAAGACGGACTTTTGCGAGATCTCGCAAAACTAACTCGGGATCTCGCAAAAGTTTTGCGAGATCTCGCAAAACAAACTCGGGATCTCGCAAAACTTTTGTGAGCTCTCGCAAAACAAACTCGGGATCTCGCAAAACTTTTGCGAGATCTTGCAAAACAAACTCGGGATCTCGCAAAACTTTTGCGAGATCTCGCAAAAGTTTTAGCAGCATTCTTCGGACGCCGGCTCGAAGCCGACCGGGAGGTCGAGGCACGATGTGCCGGGAAAGCGGTGTTCCTCCCGGCTGTAGTAGGTCTCGAATGCGGCTAAAACTTTTGCGAGATCTCGCAAAAGTTTTGCGAGATCCCGAGTTTGTTTTGCGAGAGCTCGCAAAAGTTTTGCGAGATCCCGAGTTTGTTTTGCAAGAGCTCGCAAAAGTTTTGCAAGATCCCGAGTTTGTTTTACGAGATCTCGCAAAACTTTTGCGAGATCCCGAGTTAGTTTTGCGAGATCTCGCAAAAGTCCGTCTTAATTTTTTTTTTCTCCCATGTCCCCTGCGGGGCTCCGTAAGATATAAACCAAGTTTAGGTGGAGTTTATTTTCGTTATTCTGACTTTTTCCATACTGCGTACTAGCTAGCATGACGGAGTTTCTATACAGCTGGGTGGGTGCTATGAAGTTAATGATGTTGAACTTAAATTTGTTCATAAGTTATTAGAGTTGCCAACCGTCCCGTCTGGTATTCAGAGAAAATATTACGCGTTTCTTATTTAGGTGAAAAGGAGCGCAGTTTGTCCCGTAATTCAGCTACAATGAAAAAGACACACAGCTGGAGTTATTCTGTGTCTTTGCTGCACAGCTGCCTCTTCTTCTTTCATTCTCCCCCCTCCCTCTCCCGTTTCTACTTCAATCATGAAAACTGATCAATGATCAGCTGATCGGCTCTCTTGTTTGTTTATTGCCCACTTTGCGCCGAAAGAGGAAACCAGTCGATGTCGCGTTAAACAACAGCAGCACGTTTGATCAGCTGTTGTTAGAATTTATTTAATATTAATTTCTACTATCAGCTGATGTTTGCTGGAGCCACAGCTGCAAAAAAGCTGCTGGTCATGATATCGGTTTGGTTATCTGGTGAGAGGGAAACATGAAGATGAAACCAGGAGACGTCCTTACTGAATCATCAGAGCTGAACAGGTGATGGAGAAACAGGTTTACCTTTTAGGTGACATGAATGAGTTGAAGGGAAGTTATGAACTGTTTCTGAGAGACAAATAACACCAGGATCCTTTTTTAGGTAGCTGACAGCTGGTAACTGTGCAGGTGCGGATCTAGCAAAGTTTTGCCAGGGGGCCAGGTAGGGCATTAACAGGGCGAGGTGGGCACAAAGAAATACTTTTCTTTCTTATTCTCATTTAAAATGTCTAGTTTTTAAAAAATAATTATCTGAGTCTTACAACAAACGATTGATAGATTGATGCATATATACCATCAAAACAGTGTACATCACTGTCACAACAGTGTTTATTTTCATTCAAAGGCTTTATGATTTTTCCTATAATGGTGGGTCGGTCTCTAGTCAAAATGCCCAGGCCAATTTTCTGTCCCAGTCCAGCCCTGTATGCAGCTCATCTGCAGTCTGGTGTTGCCTACATCTTCCTATTCAGAAGGCAGAATTTCAGAGTTCTGAGTACAATCAAAGCACCACGACTGCAGTTTTTGTGTTGGATGTAAAAGGCGCACATGACGCTGTGACGTAGGCTAGAATCATGGCAGCAGTCAACGACGGTCCAGGCGTGGGATTTCTCTCGTGGAAATATGCACATTATCTTTTCCTTTCTATTGGTAGGTGGCACAGTGCACTTGTGGCAAGTAAGCAAGCTAGAAGACTGGCACTCTTGCTGGGTATCCAGTTACGGAAGCAACACATTAACAAGAGAATTCTGAGTAAAACCAAAGTTACTTTCCGTAGTAACTAGTTACTTTGAAAGTAACGAGTAACTTGAAGTAACTGAGTTACTTTTGATAGAAGTAACTAGTAATGTAACTAAGTTACTATTTTAAAGTAACTTACCCAACACTGCATATATATCACTATAGTGAGAGCCTTGAATAAGATGTTGGATGTTTTTGCCTGGAAACTGTTGTATGAGTGAAGTTTGAAGTCAGGCATCTTACTGTATTACTGTTTGGGATCGATTCATTTAATAACAGAGAACATTTTTTTCACTGTTAATTAAACATCCAGAGAAAAGCTTTAAGAGCAGAAGCTAATAGTTTTCTTTGGTTTCTTTCTGTCTTTCTTTCTTTTAAAAAATTTAAAATTGTGAAAATGCTGAAGATCTACACATCTTGCACTGCATCTAATAAAGAAGCCTCTGCTCTGAGACACACAACAGCTGTTCTCAACTAGTTTCCTTCTACGATAGCAACATTGTGACTCACACCTTATTTAGAGCTTCTGTGACAAAATCTCTTGCGTAAAGCAACGTAGATAGTGACATGTTTTCCCTTCAGAGCCTCAAACTCAGATAATGACTGAAAAAAGGAATGAAAATATGATTTCGTAAAATGTGTTACGTGTGTTATTTCCTAACAGTGGAGAGCTTAATCACATGCCTGATTTTCATTATACAAGCCACAGCTTTCATACACCATAGACTACACTCTGTCTGCCCAGCAACACACCGGAGATATGGCTGCCTCCAAATTAATCTGCACCTGTGGCCTCAGAGGGACTGGTTTTAACAAGGAATCACATACTCTAAATAATACCACACCAAGACCTTCGTAATAGGAAATGAAATAGTCAGTCAAGGATCCTATGCTTCCTCATCCATGAACGTTTGTGATTATCTTTCATCTATCACAACCCTAACACTGACACATTTGTATTTTACAGACCTGTAGACCTTACACAGCTGCTAAACAGGGTGTTAATCAAATTGTAGTGGTGGCATGACTGATCTTGATTGACTCATTGGTAGGGTATGAACCTTCACCTTAACCTTAATCTTGAACAGTGTACAGAAAATAGACAGGAAGACGGGGAATATAGCACAATGTGGATGGCAAAATGTTCCCCGAAATGCACACTTAAATCTCCACATATTTCCAAAGAGCTGCACAACACTTAGAAAAGCTGTTATCCAATAACATATTACATGTTTAAGCAATATGGCAGGTCTACAGTCTGATGTCTTTTTTATTGTTTGTTACCATTGTTGGCTGTAATGCATTCCAAAATAAGTCATTACTGTTATCACATTAGGTTTTTCAGTAATGGAACACATTACTGTATTAAATTCAGTAATCACATTACAGCTGCAATTATGTTGTTACATTGTTACAAAGGTTCATCAGTTATTTGCATGCCAGACAGACAAAAAAAAAAAAAAAAATCAAATGTGTCTTTTACATTCTCTGCACTTGCACTACAATCATCTGGACTTTGCATTTATTTTTATATTTATATTCTTATTTGTTATTTTTTATCGTTAAAATATCTATTTTTCTAGAATAAGAAAATTATGAAAATGATGGTGAAGTGCAATTGTGCCAAGAGCAGGAACAACTGCATTAAAAATACCACCACAGTCTCTTTGTAAACATCTGCACAGACTGCATGCTCACATAAACCCAGCCAAGAGCCCAGAATGATTGCATGCCAACCCCCAACACAGCAGCCAGAGCCTGATCCTGATAACACGATATTGCCATGTGTCTCCAGCCTGCATTACTTCTATATGCTTCAGGTTAAAAAAAAGTAATAATAATAATTATTATTAGTTCTAAGGTTATAATGTTTATAATGTTAATAAGAATTTGAATTAATACAATTTTAATAATAATAATATTATCATCAATAACAATAATGAGGAGGGGGAGGAGAAGCAAACCATCAGTTGAGCATGTAATCAACCTATTAATTTAAAGAAACAGATAAACCACCCAAACATTCGTCATGAAGAATCCTGAAAAGAACATGAAAGAAATGTTGATTATTCTTGTAACTATATGGACAAGAGTTAGACTACATGGAATATGATGGATGCTAAATGACCAAAATGATTTGATCCCATAAGGAACCACAGCCTAGTGTGCTGACTGGAGATGGCTACCTGGATTTCCAGCCACATTAAATATTGTACTAGTTACACTCTAGCCGTTGCTGTCATAGCAATATATTTTAAAGAGCGAGCATGCTCATATTCAGACTTCGTGACAATATTTCTGCAGTGCTGAAAAAAATAAATGCATGTTTGCTTTGTTTTTCTTTAGATGATGATGATATAAATTTGGTATATAAATCATGTAAGACACCAAGTTATAAGATGCCAAAAAAGAAGTATATCATATACATCACTAAAGTGAGAGCCCTGAATAAAATGGTGGATGTTTTTGCCTGGAAACTGTTGTATGAGTGAAGTTTGAAGTCATGCATCTTACTGTGTTACTGTTTGGGCTTGATTTAAGCCCACTGTTCCACCTGCTTTTAGATATTAGTCCTGGATTAAGAAAGATGCTGAAGATGCCAGTCCATTGTTATAGCGCTATCATAGCGATACATATTTTTAATTGTGCTGCCATAGATAGCAGCTGATGATCTTAAAGTAGCGTTCATGTCCGCATCCAAATTTTAAATACAACCTGTATCTGAAACATTATAATAAAGGTATCCAAAAACAACATTGTTTCATCATTTTACTCATATTAAACTTCACAAAAGTCTGCTCAAGGTTAGGTTACCAAATGACTTGAATGAATGATCCTGAAATCTGCTTCCAACCATCTTTCATCCCTCCTATGACATAAACAAAGCACAATGTTTAGGAACAAATGGATGCGAGAGGATTTTTTTTTGTATGACAAATAAAGGTGACATTTATAGACTAAATGAAATATGCTGTCTCATTTTTTTCTTATCATAAATTTGAAAGGTTCAGGATCTAACAATGTAGGTTAAGTGCTATAAAGTCTGGGTGTGCAAACTGAGTTATATTGCTTGACTTGTGTCCTGAAAGTCAAGTGGAATGGTTTGAAACATTAGTGTTTTCTTAATGCAAACGAAATCTAATATGGAGAAAGCAAAAGATCTTTGAATTTTAGAGCACAAATAAAGTTTGGTTCAATCAGCTTGATTGTGTTTTTTGTTGCCCGTACATCACCTTGGCAGGCAGCGATGGCTGATATTTTTTCTGATCTGTTTTCATGTTATAGGAATCATCTAAGTGCCACCACATTGAAAATCACAGTAATATTATTTGATTTGACCACAAATGGTCTTATCGAGATTAGTTTACCAATATATTTGTTCTAATTTCCAAATTGTGTTCTATCAGTGTATCAGCGTTTGGTCCCGTCTTGGATGATTAGCCATGGCTCTAAAATATTCCCCACAGTGTGTCCATGTATAACTCAGGCAAACAAGGCAAGACTTGTTTTTTCTTTTTACTTTCTGTACAAGAAAGCAGCTCTGTCCACAGGTGTGGTATAAAATATTGTAAATGTTAAGTCCCAGTGGAGTCAGCAAGACAAGAATCCATGTGTATGAAGACAGATTCTTGAAATACAGTTCAAAGCACAGCACCGAAAGTTGCATCCTGTTTTCCCTGAACGAATTATCAGTTCTGTGGGGATTGGATAAACATCTCTGTGATCTTCTCATAGGAAAACTGAAATCTGATTTTATGAAATACTCATAGGATGTTTAGTAAATGAAAGTAGCAACTAGTATGTTTCCTTTGAGTCGTGCTGCTTCTCTTTTTGCTGTTCGCAGACAAACATTCCTTTGAACATAGCTTAATGTTCAGACCATTACTACAGCGCTACATTTATATTTACCAAATTATTCAAAAGTAGAAGAGTATAATTTGCTTTCTGGCTAAAGTGATGATGGTATTTATTTAAGGAACAGCCCAAAAATTCTGTGTTTCCTTAGTAACAATGTAATCCAAATAAAAGTGATCCCACTAGAGGTGTTCGGTGATAATTAATGGTCAGCAACAGGAACAGATCTTCAAGGGAGGAATAATGAGTGAGAAAGTCATTTATACAGGATGACATGTGTTTAAACTGTGCAACTAAGGCAGTATTTCATCTGATTTTGTATTAAATGTCTGTGCAAGGGAAAAGGCATGTTGTTTTAATAATGTATCCTAAAGTATGGCAGTATCTTGTGTTGGAGTCTTTCTGTAGCTCTTACACTGCGTTTAGCATCCTTATGGAGCAACACCATCACTTAAAATAGGAACCATTAGGTGAAGAGACCATCACGAGTCTACCATTGCTATAGTACGAGATTGCCCTCATCAGTCTCACCAGGCTCCTGATTGATGTCGTTGATAACTGCGGGGGGATTTGATGTGATGGTCCAATGTTGTGACATTCACTCGCAAATAGAAGGATCTGAAATTTTTACCTCCATACAGTAAAGACTGAGAGCAGAAATAGCATGCCTTTCAGACAATCAAAGAGGAGAAACTATGCAGGTTTCTTGCTCAAGGAATCTTTGTTACAGGCAGAGGAGTCTCAAAATAGGAGAAGAGATTTATTTATAAACCCTGGCACATAAAACCACAAATCAGCTAACGTTAGACAATTCTGAGAGCAATTTTTTGTAACTCTCAGACATACTTAAGATTGAATGACAAAAAAAAGGAACAATATGACTGATGCTTATGTTCAAACTGGGGACTGCATATCAATTCCTGTGAGGTTGTGACATAGGACATTATTAAAATTAATTGTAAAAAAAAAAAAGAAATAGCAAGTGCAGATGGCAATTTTGTCAGTGTAGCAGTGGAAAAAGACCTTTGCGAGCTACTTAATCTTTTGAAGCATAAATCGTCATCCACTCCACCCTAGATTTTGGAGACAAACAAAAAGTACTTTATTGGACAGAATCAACATAGATTTTAATGCCTGTCAGTTAGATTTTTTTTCCATGAATGCCAAGATTTGAGAAAATTTTTTTAAAGAACTAAAATAACAAATTAAGATAGCATAGAGTTCGGGTTATAGTTAGGGTCATAACTGATTATAGCTTAGACCTCAGAGGGGTAAAAGCGAGACTATGCTCACTTCATATTCAAAATCTCAAGTCTGTCTGTCCTTTCAAATATGAAAGGCAGAGAACAATAACAGGTTTTTTAAGTCAGATTATCGATCCACAATCAAGAAGTAATATAGGAGGGTAACAAGCATTCTGCTGACCTCAATGTGAGGAACCAGCAGTATCTGTCTCCACAGCAACCTTCTTAAACTATCTTTAGCTCCAATCCAGTAGCAAACATGATTTTCAGCATCACCTCCACGGACACGTGTCTAGTCTTGCTCAAGCAGTCCAAGATAGTAGAGCCATGATTAGGGATGGGTATCGAAACCCGGTTCTTGTTGAGAACCGGTTCCCACTGTTTCAATTCCTTGGAATTGTTTGCCATTTTTGCAAACGATTCCCTTATCGATTCCAGTCGCCCCGAATGACGTCACCACGTTGCGGAGCGTCATTTACCTGGCAGAAAACACGGCGCCTAAGCGGCTCAAACGCTCAAAAGTTTGGTTATACTTTACGAGAACGGATGACAACAGGGCAACTTGCAATACTTGCAAAGTAGATATTTCATTTAAGGGAGGAAACACTACGAATATGCAAAAGCATTTGCTCACAAAACACGTGATAACCTTAAATGAATGTCGTGTTTTTAATTCCGCTCCAGACTCATGAATCTCAACCCAGCAGCAGCGGTAACGTTTGCACGTCCTCTCCCGTTAATGCGGCAGGTAAATAATCAACTAACAGTGCATATTATGTTAGCGCGATCTGCCTTATTACAAAACCTGCCATTACTGTGCATTTAGGTGACCATGATGAGAGAGACAGACAGAGTCTGGCTGGCTCAGATGCTGGCAGTTCTCACTGCAGTCTACTGGTAGCGTCTCCTTTCAGGCCAGGATAGACGAATGTCACCGAGCAGTGACTAAGTTTGTGGTCAAAGGCTTGCACGCATTTGCCACAGCAGATGCCCCCGATTTTTGGTAAGTGAATGTGTTTAATTGTAGGCAGGGACATTACTCGATATTCTGTAATTGCTACAGAATAATTTATGTTATACTTTGTTATTGCTACAGAAGAATATTTATTTTATTATTTTACATTTACAATTTTTTTTCCTGGGGACCCCGTGACCCATTGAAGAGCCATAGGCTGTGGATCTCTTAAGATCTCACTGTTGGGTTTGTAAGGCCATGTTACTCCTAAATTTCTATCTTGTTCAAAGAGAAGATATAAAACAAAGTTCTGAGCTAATCGACCTTAGTGTTCTCCTTTTTAAAAATAAGAATCGATAAGAGAATCGATAAAGAATCGAATCGTTAAACAGAATCGAAAATGGAATCGGAATCGTGACAATCTTATCAATACCCATCCCTAGCCATGATCATGCCCAGAATATGTATGACATCTGTATTTCACTGTTACCCAGTCCTGTTCATTGAATAGAAGGGGGAAGCGCCTGCGTGAGGCAAAAACTAACATAAATAATGATATTCTGTCAATGGATGAATGCAGCTGTTGTCGCATTCATACAGCACAATACTGTTTTGATGTATTATCCATGTGTACAAAACTGTTTGCCTGCATGTTATCTGGTGAAACAGATGTGAAGCTCAGTACAGGACCCACAGCAGTTTCAGATGAAGGTCCACCTTTTTGGAGCTTGATGTGCCAAACCTCTGCAGTCCTATGGTAAAGTACCGTGAGAGCTTGCTTACGAATTGAAGCCTCACGACATCCCCTTCAGTGTTTTAACATAGGAAAGATCCATTTATGCATCGACTCGGGCAGACTCAGTTTTCTTAACTGCTAGAAGTATCAGTGAGAGCCAAAGTGGGATATGTGCTTATTGTTCGTGTTAATAGAACTACACTGCCATATATACTACATTTTGGTGAACCATCAATTTAAAGGGTATGCTATACAAATTTTTTCAATATTAATCGTATAAATGATGACACTGGACGCAGCGTGTTCGGGTGATGTTTTCCCACTTTACTCGTAACCCGGAAGCTCCCCCCCACACACAGCCTTATGGGAACAGTAGTCTACCGCTACACCTCCTCCTTTTAGCTAAAGACATACTTCATAACGTCTCAAACAGCTCACTAGAACAGAAATGGGGAACATCATGAAACGTGAAAATTATACACATCCCTCATTTGTTCACTTACATTTAAACAAAACACATTATTGTAAACATCTCTGACAGCTTAACCCAGCTTTGAATAGGGCATGAATGGATAACTTCAGAGAATTACACATCCAGTCTTTCAGGAGGTCTCACCACTCGACCAGATCTGGTAATAGTTCCTGTTTGTCTGAGGTGGCTCCTATTTCTCCTCAGAAAACCCCTGTCTGTTTCTACCACATAGGATCTGGGAGCACTGGCAGGTCCAACTACTGCTCCGGTAGTTCCTTCTGTGGTAATCCACACTTTCTGTCCTGACGATAGTTCCGGAAGCGGTCTGACTCTATGTCTGCGGTTGTAGTGTTTTGCCTGCTCACGCCTCCCCTCCTCATCTTTTTTGCGAAAAGCCTGTAGGTCAGGCCACTTTGGCACCAGCTTTGCCACAGCTTGTGGCAGCGTGGTCCGCAGGTGTCTCCCCATAAGCAACTGCGCCGGCGAGAGCCCATGTTCCAGTGGGGTGGCCCTGTACGCTAGCAGTGCTCTGGTGTAGTCACGGTCCTTTTTCCACAAGTCTTTAATGGTACGAACAGCACGTTCTGCCTCCCCGTTGGCTTGGGGGTACCTAGGGCTGCTCGTTTCATGTGTGAACTGGTACTCTTTGGCAAAGTGCTTGAACTGTTCTGATGAAAATTGCGGCCCGTTATCCGACACCACAGTCTCGGCAACACCCTGTCTTGCAAAGGCTTCTTTTACAGCATTAATAGTGACCTCTGCAGTTGTGTGTCTCAGTTCAGCTATCTCAATGTACCTTGAGAAAAAATCAATAATCAGCAGGAAGTGTTTCTTTGACCACTCGAACAGATCCATGCCGACTTTTTGCCATGGGCGGTCGGGAACAGGAGTTGCCAGCATTGGTTCACGGCACTGTAACCTATGTTTTTGACATGTTTCGCACCTGTCTACCATTTGACGTATTTGGGTTGAGATGCCCGGCCACCACACCGACTCTTTTGCTCTGGCCCTGCATTTTGAAACGCCTTGGTGGCCTTCATGCAAACGTGACAAAACCTCCGCTCTCATTTGAGGTGGTATCACAAGTCTCTCCCCTTTCATGAGAAGACCATGGACTAGATTGAAGTCCATTCTGTATTGCCAGTACCCCTTTAACTCTGGATCTAGTTTACCTTTTTCTGGCCAGCCTGTCCCACATTGATACACCACCTTTCTACACAGGTCATCCATTTCCTGCGCCAACTTAATCTCCTCCAGCCTTTTATCTGTTGCTGGGAGATGGGAAACTACACCGTCCACGAAAACCTCCACCTCTTTTTCCAGCTGAAGATCCCCAGCAGAAGGAGGCCCCGCCAGCGGTGCTCGAGAGAGCATCAGCAGTGACGAGGTTCTTCCCTGGAACATGGACAATGGTGAAAGTAAAGCGCAGCAGCCTGAGGCGGAATCTCAGGATGCGTGGAGGCAGGTCGTCCAGGCCTCTTGTGCTCAGAAGAGGGACCAGGGGTTTGTGATCTGTGATTAGAGTGAACTGTAGGCCCATGAGGTAAGATGACAGCCGTTCACACGCCCACGTTACAGCTAGCGCCTCCTTTTCTATCTGCGCGTAGCGTTTCTCTGTGTCTGTGAGACCTCTTGAGATATATGTGACCGGTCGCCAGGAGTTGTCAGACTGTTTCTGAGTGAGAACAGCCCCGATACCGTATCGCGATGCATGCGCAGCGACTCGTGTATCTGCTGAGTTGGAGTACTGAGCGAGCACTTCTGGAGTGCTTAATATCCCTTTTAGTCTCCTAAACGCTGTTTCCTGTGGCTCCGCCCATATCCACTCGTTTCTGTCTTTTAGCAGTTCCTTTAATGGTGTGGTGATTGTGGCTAGTTGTGGCATAAACTTGGCAAGATAGTTGGCCATGCCCATGAGACGGCGCACATCTTCCACACTCTGAGGCTGCGGCAGCTGCTGGATTGCTGTTATCTTGTTGGGATCAGCCTCAATGCCTTTTGCTGACACTTTGTGTCCCACAAAGATTATTTGACTTTTAGCAAACTCACACTTCTCATTCAGGGTGAGACCCTCCTTCTGAAACATTTGGAGCACACAGTGCAACCTCTGGTCGTGCTCCTGCCTGTCTCTGCCATATACAAGCACATCATCGGCGTGACAAATCACCCCTTCAAAATCTTCCAGCATCTGTGACATTCGCCTTTGGAAATGTTCCGGCGCCGATGCAATGCTAAAAGGAAGGCGGTTGAACTGAAACCTTCCAAAAGGCGTGATGAAGGTAGTGAGTGGCCTTGACTCTGGCGTGAGCGGAATTTGCCAGAATCCAGACCGGGCGTCGAGCTTTGTGAACACTTTAGCATCTTTCATCATCGCTAGTGTTTGATCTACTGCTAGGAGGATGTGTCTTTCTCTTTTGACTACTGTGTTCAGGGGTGTGAGGTCCACACATATTCTGGGGGGCTTTCCTGCTGGTCTGGGGCCACTACCATGCCAGAACACCACTCTGTAGGCTCAGTGACTTTGGAGATAACACCCATTTCTTCCATTCTGTGCAGCTCATTTCTCACTGCATCTCTGAGGGGAAGAGGAACACGTCTTGGGGCAGATAGGGCTATTGGTACAGCTCCTTGCTCTATCTCAATGTGATAAGGCTCCCTCAGCACGCCTAAACCTTTAAAAACGTCTGGGTATGCTGCCCTGAAATCTGTCACCGATTCCGTTACTGTGCTTACTCTGTACACAAGACCCAGAGCCTCACACGCTGGCCTGCTTAGCAGTGGCTGTACTAGACCTGACACAAGGTAGACGTCTTGAGAAACACTGCGCCCTTTCACTGCTAGCTGTGCCTCGAAGCAGCCTTTAACATTGAGTGGGTTACTGCCCGGCCCTAGTAACTTCTTTCTGGGTCTCTGCAGCTTACCAGCCCTGTCTGGACTGTACAAACCCTCTGGAATAGATGTAACATCCGCCCCTGTGTCAAGTTTAAAATATACATTTTCCCCATTTAACTTGACCTTTTGCACCCAGGGCTGTGACCTCCCAGTCTCTACTTCACCCAAGAACACACAATCCTCGCTGTCTGTATCTTTCGGATTTTCTGTCACTTCGCGTAGCGCTGTAGCTTCACTACTGCGACAGACTGCAGCAAAGTGCCCTTTTTTCTGACATTTTCGACACTGTACCTCTTTGGCTGGACATTCTTTCCATGAGTGTTTGTTCTTGCGACCACAGCGGCCACATTCCTTTCCGCTTTGCTTGATTGGCTTTTGTTCTTTCTTCTGCCACGTCTGCGTTTTCCCGCGTGTTGTATTTGTCCGTATTGTGTCCATGTTCAGTGTTTTCTCCACTGCCGCGCTGCTGTGAAGTATTGATTGTTGTTTCTTTACCGTTTCGCTCTGCCTAACTTTCTCAATGGCTTTAGCAAGAGTCAACTCTGAGTCCATTTGCAGCAGCTCGGACAGTCTTTTGTCTTTTATGCCAACTACAATTCTGTCCCTTATGAGTTCGTCTTTGAGTGCTCCAAATGCACAATTTTCTGCAAGTTTGTGCACAGCAGTGATGAACGACTCTGTACTTTCCCCTTCCTGTTGCCGTCTGGAGTTAAACTGTGCTCTTTCAAAAATGACATTGTGTTTTCCTACGTAATGTTTGTCAAATGCCTCTTTGACAGTTGCATATTTCTTTTTATCTGCATCGCACAGTGGTAAAACTGCCAAAACATCATCAGCAGCGTCTCCCATAGCGTACAGGAGTGCGTTAACTTGATACTCGTCTGATTTGTTATCAAGAGCAGTTGCAATGCGAAATCTTTCGAACCTTCTGATCCACTTTGGCCATTCGGCAGGATGAGAAAAGTCAAATGTTTCTGGGGGTGTTATTTGTACCGTGGTCGCCATCGTGACGTGTGGATCCCTGGCTTCCTCGCGTTCAGAATCCAAGCTTTCCGGTGCGCCGACCTCGTCTCCTCCTTCCGACATGTGAAGCTCGTGCTCGACCGCGCGCACGCGCCCTGTTGCTAGCGCCGGTCACAGCCTCGGCCGCGCTTCACCTGCATGCCGGTCTTGTTCGGGTTACCGATGCGAAAACTTCTCTCGCAGTTAACTGCACCGTACTGTACTCGAAAAAGAAGGAAAAAAAAAACCAGTGGAGACCGCCGTTCGCACTTCTGACACCACGTATAAATGATGACACTGGACGCAGCGTGTTCGGGTGATGTTTTCCCACTTTACTCGTAACCCGGAAGCTCCCCCCCACACACAGCCTTATGGGAACAGTAGTCTACCGCTACATTAATAACATGTTGTCTCTTTCTCTTTATCATTGTCTCCTTCTCTATTATTCCTTTTTTTGTAAAACCCCTGTTTCCGGTTTTTCTGTTTCAGACTGATTTTTCTTTTAGTTTGGTGAATTTCCACTTCAGTGTATGTGGGCGTTAGCACTCACACTTGTATATGCACTGTATGATGTGTGTGAGCATAATGTGGATGTCAGGCGTTGTGTGGAGGCGAGGAAGAAGGAACCCAAACGCAGAACTCGCAGGTAGGTGAAGACTGGTGAAGGTTTATTATAAGGAGTGAATGAACAGAGGGTGAACGGACACTGACTGGCTTGATCACTGAATGGCTGACTGAACTGAGGGAACACACGGGAAGGACAACATCACATCAACATCAACATCAACATCAATGACACGACAAAGAACTGGTGAAACCGAGGAACTTAAATACACAGGTTGAATGATGGCAATGATTGGAAACAGGTGAGTACAGGGCTGAACATAATCTGACTAATGACACAAGAGACAAGCTGACACAGGGAAAAAACAGGAAGTGAGAACATTGATGTGGCAACATAACCTAAATGTGACAAAACTGAAAACACTGGGTCACCGACCCAGGAACCCTGACAGTGGAGGGCATGGTGGGTAAAGCCTGCTGGACATGTTCCTGTTTTTTACTTGCTATATTGAGTCACCAGTTAAGCCTTGCCAGACCAGTGTGTCAACAGGGGATTCCAGACAGTTAAGCTGCTGTGGGTGGATGCCTACCTGCCTAGGCTGGGCTTTGTTGGTGACACGCACCTTTCCATCCAGAATTGAAAACTCAATCTCTTATCCCGTCCTTATCAAAGTCTGCAGTATTACAATCTGTATTTTTCCATCAAAAAGGCTGATGAGAGCCCCCAAGGCCAAGCTGTTGTTATGTGTTGGGAAGCAAACAGAAGGCATAGACCGTAATGTGCTAAATCTCCATGGCAGGTGTCTGGATTACCTGGGGTGGCACCAACATTTATGCACATTTATATTCTTCTCAAAGTCATACAAAGTAGATTTTGTGGATATTTTAGATTTAAAATTATTCAAAAGTTCTGCAAGTGCTTCAATTCATTAAAGCCTCGTTGGTTTTAATATCAATAGTTTCTAAAATAACTTACAAGCATTATTATTTCCTGACTTTTCTGGTTGCCTATCTCACCCCTAGGTATATATATGCCAGCACTCCTGTTTGTACCATATTTCAAGGTCATCTCCTGGCACCATATGTGTTATTTCTCCCACTAGAGCAGGTGATGAATAACCTGCTATGTGCATTAGCAATGTTTAGACAGACAAACTTTTACATTTGCAAACATTTTCATTACCGCACCATTGTCCAACTAGTGCAAGCATCTGTCTAACGATCACAGCAATAAATGGTGTGCCTACAAAAAACAAAACAAAACAAACAATAAACCTTGCGCATATTTATCAAAATAATGTGCTGAATTTCAAACCAGCATCAGACTGGGAACGAAAGGGCATGGTTGTTGATGACAGGCAGGCTGGTCCGAATGTTTCAGAAACCGCTGTTCTACCGGGAATTTCCCTCACAGCCATCTCTAGGGTTTACAGAGAATGGCACAAAAATGTAAAAAATATCCAGTGAATGAAAGTTCTCCCAGTGAAAATGCTTTGTGAACAATAGACAATAAGTTCAGTGCGCTCAAATAGCAGTCAACGGATTTCAATCTAACAGCTTTGGGATATGTTGGAACAGGAGATATGTTTCTGGAGCAACGGCGTGATGTCAATATAGACCAAAATCTCGGAGCAATGTTTCCAACACCAAGAATCCACACCAGTGTCTTTAGGTCTATGGAAGATCTCCACTGCCTTACAGTCCACACTATTCAATCTTGAGCAGCATGTAAGGATGCTCTTTGAAGATTTCAGTTTTGTTTTTAGTACCATCAACCCAGACAGACTGGACACCAAATATAGCGTCTTAGGACTTCACAACCTGTTTGTTACTGGACTTTGTGACTACCTGCGCCTTGATTGTTAGATTAGGCCTTTCTTTCACCCTCGCTGTGTACAAAGGCCTCTTTAATGTGCTCTCTACACCCACAACTCTGTCCCTTCCATACTACCAAGACTCTTGTTAAGTCATTAAGTACATGTACGATGGAACTGTGATTGGACTTGTTTCAGGAGAAGATGAGACAGCCTATAGGAGTTAAGTCCATGACTTACAGCATGGTACACTTGAAATCATTTTTCCCTGAACTCCACCAAAATAAACAAACAAAAACAAATGCATAATAGAGTTCCAAAAACACAAGAAACTCAATACACACCAATGGAAACTTCACGTTTCTGGGTGTACATGTTGCGGAAAATCTCTCCCTGTCTACAAACATTGCAGTGCCACAGCAGAGACTTCTCTTCGTGAGGGTTCTCCGAAAAAAATATAACATGCAGGAGAAGCTGCTGGTGTTATTTTTGTTTTTTGTTGTTACCCATGCTCTAGTGTCTAGTGCTGTCATACTACATCTCTACGTGGTATGCCAGCAGCTCAGCTGGCAGACAGGAAAGCCCCTCAGAGGATCATAAACTCTACACAGAGAATCATCGGCTGCACACTCTTTCTAGCTCTTGCTACCTCAGCAGAGCAGCCGACATCATGAAAGACCCCTCCCACCTTGGACATTACCTGTTTAATTTACTGCCATCTGGCAGATGATTCAAGTCCATCACAAAGAACCAGATTTAACAGCCTCTATCCCAGAAGCACACGAGAGCTGAACTCTGCCAAACACTTACCTCAAATGAGAAAGCACCACAACAATAGTCACCCTTGCATTACAAAGCACAGGCTCTAATGTCCAATATACCCAAGTGCAATAACTAAGCTGCTCTATTGAATTGTATTTATTGTATTATATTGTATTGTTGTAAATTAATTATGTCTATTATATATGAAGGCACCTCTGGGATTGCTACAAATTGTGTTGTACTCTGTGCAATGACAATAGAAAGGATTCTAATCTAATCTTTACATCCAACAACTATTTCCTCCACAGACAGACAAAATTCTTCTTCCATTTCAGTCTTTAAAAAAATCATTTTTAAGCAATCTTCTGATCAGTAGTAAAGCTTTACTGCCCACTTATTATTTCTTGAAGAGAGCCAGATATATCTACATCAGGCTTAAAATTGAATGTGAGATATTACAGACTTTTGAACTGTTTTATTTAAAATAGTTCAATAAGTTAGAGGGGTTTTTTTTGTTGTTGTTGTTTTACCTTTTCATTCGAGGGACTGTTTAAACAGCATGAAGTAAATTAAGAAAAACAAGTGGAAATCAAACAAAAGCCGGAAATGTGGTCAAACGGGTTAGAAATGGAAACCGATAAAACTGAATGGTACAAAGGAAAGCACAAAGATGACAAACCTCCTTTGATTCATGCTGACATCATCCTTGCTGCTTTTACTCAGCATTGATTCTACCCCTAATGAGAGACACTGAGAGGAAGCCAGGAATCAGTAGTGATATATTTGATTACCTGGGTTGTAAACCTGTAGTGTAACTGCAAAAACAGCCTCCAGTCACCCATACCTCTAAGCACAGGAGAAATAGGAACAGAAGAGATGAAGAAGTTAATTGAAGGTTGATGAGCTCTTTCATGCCTAATACAGAAAGGGCATTGGTGTTTAATAAAATAAGAAAATTGCCCGAGGAGTCTTTAAGCCTATAACTTTAGTGGCACGCATTTGCTTTACTAGTGACTGAATTTACTTATTAGTCTATGGCTAGTTCATGGGAAATAAAGGTGGTTTTGGACTGAGATACACTACTGGACTTGAAACTGCAAAAGGTTTTATGTTGAGACAGAGTTCGGATACAAGCAAGTCTAAATGTTTTATCAAATGTTCTCTGAGTGTGCCAGTTTGAAAAATAAACCTGAGGATGTTTTGCTCCATCCCAATGTTAACTATAATTTCCGTTTTGTAAAGAAGAAAAATATCACTCTTTGATTGGTGTCTTGGAATTCAGCTCTGTCAGTGCAATTTATTCTATGTTCCACAGGCAGACAGAGAAGATATCTGGCACAGCACTGGACTATTCTTTACCCTTTCTTTGCTTTTCTTCCTGCCTTTAAAACCACATTAGTGATTATTACTGGGGAATGAATCAAAACTGATATCAGTAATTACCCTTAACTGTTCTGATGAGTTTAATTCCATCCTTAAATGTATAATTTCACTGTGTAATTATTTTTGATATGTTGGCACGCGTGCATGTGTTTCTGGACAGTAATTAATTAAATGTCTCTTGAGCTGTCTGGTATTCCCTTCATATAATTTAATAATCTAGATGAAGAGTCCATTTTTCACTTGTCATTTTTCATTATTAAACTTTAGAGTTTTACTTCATGAGTGTCCAAGAAGCCTCCAATAGAGAATGGACTCAGCTATTCCAATTGAGATGAGACTGTGCAGAGGCAAGCCTCCTTATAAATAAAGGCATGAAATACCAGGTTACAACAGGCTTTGTTGCATCTGGATATATACTTATATGGAACAGCGTTCTGTGGAGAGATAAGACAAGGTATCACACCAAAATCTTATCCCAGCTATGAAGCATGGAGGAGGAAAGCTGTAGCAGATTGCCCACCATACAAGCCATGTATTTGCATATCAAGCATAAATGTACTCTTACTAAAAAAGGTCAGAAACAGAAAGCGTGTGGAAATGTTGCCAAAAAATATTTCTCGGTGTATATGCTACTATAAATAAATGATAATGACATTAAGAAATGGATTCAGCCTACACGCTGAGGCATAAAAACATGCAAAGTAAATTCTGAGAAGAACTTGCAACACTGAATATCCTGGTAACCTTGTGATGATGTTACATCCGGCATCCCCATCCATTGACTTATTGACATCGAAGTGACCTAAGATTATTGTCCCAATTATCACAACATCACGTCTGAAATAGTGGCAGCTGTGACTCTAAGGCACTTTACTCTTCATTCTCTGAAGATATCCTGTTAACACGATGAAACAACCTAAAGGTCACATGTCTGTCTTATTGGCATATTTGCTTAAAGCCTTGCTATTCCTGAACCTTCGTCCAACCAACCCCCTCTTTAATTAGACAACTGAAAGGCTAAAAATAGGCAATAATGACTCATGCAATATGTTTCACAGTGAGACTAACACTGTTTCATTTTCCATTTGACCAGAAAATATGGCATATAAATAATTCCCTAAATATGTGCTTTGATCTAGTTGTAAGCAACTGTAATAAGATCTACAATGTGGCCCCGAGTCACAGCAAGCAACCAATCTTCTGCTAGTGATTTGTATGTTCAGTACTATATGTTCCCAGCAGTGGCAATTTCTCTCCCGCATCAGTAAAAAATAGTACTTCTGTGTGGTGCTATTACCTTCTTAATAGCTCTGCTAGAATGAGTGTATTGAGAGACAAATTGTTGGAGTATCTGGCATTATATTCAGACTGAAGGCTTGCTACTGAAATTTGGAACACGTCTATGCCATTGCAGCAAATATATAACAATATTAAACTCAAAACCTACAAGTCCAGTGTGGCTGAGGTGTCAAATTCTATAATATGACAAGGGAGTTCAAGCAAATGAATGTGTCCAAACTTTCTAAGCCAGTTAATTGTTTTTTGTTTGTTTTTTGGTGTGTGGGTGTGTGAGAATTGTTTAACTATAGCACCACTAAACAACTTTCTTTTGCTAACATGGAGAAGTAAATACAGTTGAATTTAATTGTATTATCTAATCTCCCGGGTCTCCGTTTCATTCAGATCCAATAAGTTCTGGTAATCATCTTCTGGTAAGCTTTTTTTTTCCTTTTCTTCTTCTTCTTCTTTTTTGGGGGGTTTCCAAAAAAGTGATTTAGGAGATTGACAACAAAAAGCTTAATTTAAGGAAGTGAATAAGTCATTTTGTCACTGGTTTTGTACTATGCTGTTGAGTCACTTTGTATTTGTCCCAGCACTGTTCATTTTGGAAAAGAAGTTGTCAAATTCTTTCATTTCACAAATTAAAGTAGCTGGAAAACATCTATAGTCTAGATGCAACATGCAAAGGCTCCTTAATGGATTTTAAAGTAGAGGTTAGGAAAATAAGCCCCTTCTCTCCTGCGGCTCGCTTTTAGCTATGTGGTAATACTATCTGCACTGAGTTCCATCATGTCGATGGAATTGCTGTACTCTACATTAAACCTCACTCTTGTCTCTATCTCCGTGGCTCTCAGTGCTCTGTCAATTTTTCCATCCTCCCTTTAATGTTGCAGAGATGGGAGTCCCTAGCCAACAGCATGAATCTTTCTTCCTTCTAACAGGGGCTCTCTCTCTCTTAAATCCTGAAGATTCCAGAGACCGTGATGTAATTTACATGCAATTTTAAGATTGTACTATCCATTACATTATTTTACCCATTTTTTCCTTATTTTTTTAAGGGACAACTGAGTTTTCTTTAATTTACCAGCAGCATATCAAGTAAATCGGATGGAGATAATATGGAGAAACAAACCTGCTAGAACTAAGGCAATGAAGATTGTAGACAATTTTCAGTAAAACATCCACAGAAACACTGCACAACAGTCTTTCTGTTTATACTGTCTGTTCAGTAGGGTCATCTAATCTTAATGCACTCAAAGTGGTCAGATAAAAGTCTCAAAAACACTTTCTTTTGCCTAAAATTATGGATGCAATTTCCACATCCATAAGCACACTAGGGTCTAAGTAGAGGTCTGTTCAGACATCCATGTTTCTGTTGGCTTCATATGATGCTAGTCATCTCTCCAAAAAATAAACTGAAAAACATTTAAAGAGATCCTGTGTGAAGGAGTCCTTTTCTACCTGCATCTACCATTTGTCTTTCAATAAATATTAGGATCATTGCCTAGACTTTGGGAAAGCAAAACTTCTCTTTCTAGACACAATCTATTACAGCTGATCATCAAGTGGAATCCAAGTGTGCAAGAAGAGATAGAATCATGGTGTCATTGCTTGTCTGGGGAGGATAGCCAAAAATATAGAACAAAACAAACTAACTTCAAATTTTTTTATATTAATATAGATTATTTTATTGTTATTTTATCTATCTATCTATCTATCTATCTATCTATCTATCTATCTATCTATCTATCTATCTATCTATCTATCTATCTATCTATCTATCGTCTGTCTGTCTGTCTAAAGCACAGTGTGTGTGCAATTGTTGGTTAGGGTTATTCAGTAATTTGGAAAAAAAGTAATATTGTGCAGTGTACAATCCCTTTGATATGACTGGCAGACATAATACACATTCGCTATTATTTGTCCAAGCTGCCAAATCATTTTCCCACCACAGTGACATAAACAAAGGATGTCATTTCCACTTTTTATCACAGAGTTTGTTGCTATGTTACTGAAATAAACTAATGAAATGTTACATTGAAAGAAAGTCTACTGAAAGAAAGACTCCCGCAAATGCTATGTGTTTCTCTTTCTTTTATGTTTTTCTCTGGGGTGGGGTGTCAGGCTCTTGTTTGTTTTGTTTTTTTTTGGTGGGGGGGTTGTACATCTGTAAACTGCAGGCTGCACTGCAAGTGATGCAAGTCACATTTCTTTATATTTATTGCCTGCCTGTATCCATCAGTCTATGATTTTTAGATTTCTGTCAGTTTGTCAAACCTCATGGTAGTTTTTCTGTTTGTACCTCAAACAGTAACAATATATAAACTGCAGTGTATACACTAACCTTTTCAATTTGGATAGACAAAAACACATTCAATGGGGTCAGCATGAGCAGTGTGTGAGAAACATTACTTCATCTGCTCCTTCATAAGAAGCTTTTGTTGTATTTTTTCATAGATAAATAGATACAAATCTAGTTTTTGGGTGGTTAACAAACTGAGACATGCAAAATTTGTAGATAAAGTCTTATTTATTTTTTTATTTCTTCTTATTATTTGCAATATAAATTTGATGATTAACTGTTTGAAAGTAAGTCTGGTAGTAGACCATAAATAACTAATAAGTGGCCCGAGATGGATTTTTGTACTGTCAGCCAACAAAGCAAATACTCTGCCCAGAACAGTTAGTCCCAACAAGTGGTCACAACACTTTTCAAAGGATCCCAACTGATTTTTTCTGCTAAAATGTCACATCACAGCAAGATAAGCAAACCTGCCACATTTTCATCCTCTGCTTATAAATCTATTTCCTTTTTGAAATATCATGTTTTATAACTTTCTGAATTGGTTCAGCAGGCAGTTTTGTTCTGCACTTACATGACCGCTAACGAAAATGCCCAAATCATTAGGATTCATTGTAATTATAAAACACGAGCGTCTGTACACAGTTTAGTTGAAATTCATCAAGTATTTGAGCAGATGGGTAGGTGCAGTCGGTCAGTCTTCTTTTTGGTTCGTGAAGACATTCCACCTTTCATCCAAGAGGTTTCTTCAGTTTGATCTCTTCAAAGGGACAACCCCAATAGGAATCAAATACCTGGTTCTCTTCATCAGTCCTCTGTCTTTTTTCTTCATCCCCCCTCCCCCTCCCCAATTGCTCAAGACTAATATTTATACGTACTCAGAAGTGATAGACCCGAAGGTACAAGTGGGAATGACAGAAGCTCCACTCTGGTGTGGATGAATAAATAAATAAATAAAATTAAAAGCTTTTCCAGCTTGTTAGCCAGAACCATTACTATGCTACATGAGTGGTATTTAAATGAATGAGGAGGACTGTATTTTCTCGTCTGTCTGTCTATGATTATGTAATCATAAAGTCACCTAATGATGTCATTGGTGGTCAGTGGAGGTCTTTAACCACATTTTGGTGATTTTCTTTACATGGAGCTGTGCATGCTAGTGTTTTTGTTGAAACATTGCAAGGTTTTATCCACTGAAATCACTAATATTAAAAGAAAATATCATTTGTAGTACCTAATTCATATTTTGAGTCTTTACACTCTCACATCTTAAAATCTTTTTTTAAATATCATGTAATCTGGACTTAAATCAAACGAAGCAATGTTCTGTAGCAATACGAAACACTCTAAACATCATCCTGTAGCATTATGAGTCCTCTGGGAAGAGGGAGGGAGTTTCTATATAGTTGATTAGAATTTTTGATTTGAGCAAATAAGCACTAATGTATCATTATGACATTTGGACCAGTGTGGGGAGAACAAACAGGCAGTCCAGTTGTTTGCATGATTAGATTATTCTATGTCCAAAGCATTAAAATCCGTATCCATCTGATCATACCTTATTTGGTTGCACGTCTTTGAATTCAGTTCTCAACTACACAGAAAGCCGCTAAACACAGCGCCCACATTATGGATCTGTCCGTGTTTTATTTACAGTAGTAACAGACGGCACTACTGGGAGATCATTTATGCATGAAACACAAAGCTGTGTTATCGCTTTGTTTTGACGTCTTATTTTGGCACTGTGTTGTGTTACAACAGGTCAGACATAATTTATACAATATGTGATGCTGTGATGAAACAATTCAATACTGATAAATGTCCTCATTCTCAAGCAGTCTGCAGGTACAATGACCTTAGAGTGATATTTTTGATATGATTTTTTGGTAATATTGTGAGATATTGATGGGTAGAACTGAGCTAAACCAGTGTTATACAGATGTAGAAAAAAGGTTTTTCTTCAATATGTTGTTGTGTATGTGTGCACATATATGTTTGTATCTAAAAGCACCTGACTGTATATGTATACCATAGGCACATTATATCATAAGGGACAACAAAATAATCTAATATTGTAGAGGAATAAAAAAGTAAGAAAAAAAGTGAATAAAGACAAAACATCACCCAAATGTACAAATGTGCCAGAACACATGGGATTATGCCAGTCTAATGGCTCCAAGCACTCAAGACATATACAGGCCCAGTAGTCACACTACTTGTGGTTATTGTGGGAGGTGTTGTTTCAGCTTTAAAGCTGCCCTAAGGGATGAGGCTGACCTTTTAGAGTAAGCATCTGATGACTCCCTATGGACAAGCCCATACTCGTTTAGATGGAGTCTTTACATTTTCTTTAGTTAGTTATTCATGCAAGCCACCTTGGGGGAGTCAGGCAGTCTGTGACAAATGTGACCTTTTATACCTGAACTGCATTAAGGTGATGACTGGAGGAAGAAGAAGGCTGTCTGTTGTTGAAACCATGTCCCTGTAATGTAGTTGCTTAAAGCCACTAAATGAGCTTCCATCATTTTGAAAATAGGATTAGTTCATTATCCAAGGACGCATCATTATTTATGTATTTATTTGTCTTTTATATAAATAAGCCAACTGCTGCTCAGGAACCCTTAAATCCCAATTAAAAAAAGACGTGTCTTTCCGTTTTTGTGTCTTTTTCTTATCCCACTAGAATAATATTTGTACAAAAACTCTCACACAGTCTGCAGCACATGAGAAAAGACTGGATGGCTGAAATCTCTCCAAATGATTTGTGGCCTAAATGCTTATTCATTTCTAAATTAGCCAGAGGTGGTTAGTCTTGTCAGGGCACCAATATCCCTAACAAGCACTTGCTTAATAAATAGTCATCCAGGGCACTAAACTTTAGGATGACACTATTTTGGAGTGAGTACCTCTTCATGTACTCAGTTATTTAAAATGCTGTCAAGAGGCTGCAGATCATCACTGAGAGTGCTGTCTATTAAAGGTGCTAAATGAGGACGTCTCTGCTTGGCTTTCATGTACAGAGTCTATTTTTATACAGATGTGATAGAAGGTTTTTGTAACACCATTTTTTTTTTAATAGGAGTGGATTTCAACCATTCTGTACCCAAGGCACCTCCAAAAGTCATGCAACAATTTTAAGGCATACCTCCATGCCATCTGACACATCATCAGTTGTTCTTTTCAACCGTATATTGTCACAGAAAGGTAGCATCTGGATGAAGCACAGAAAACAACCTTTATTATCATTTTCTATTAATCAGATGAGTACGTTTAAATGTCATTCTTGAATGCAGTTGCAGGAATAATCTATGGTTGACATCAAATACCCAGCCACACCAGTGTGCCTCACCACACCATTTGGGAACCACTGTTTTTTAGTGCATGAAGATTTATTTATATCCCATGTGCTGGCTGTGTTGTGAGAGAGGCTATACAGGTAGGTAAAACAGCCACCATTGAACTTTCCATTAAGACCACTCTGATCAGAACTATCAAGGAGGCAAATAACTGAGGTGGGCAAATGCCTGTGCACTTTACCTTCTCAAATTTCAGTGCGACTTCAGACCTAAAAGTTAAAACCAACCAAACCTGCACAGTGAGGCCTAGAATGACTCAGATGAAGCCTTGCTCTTATGCTCCTTTAAAATGTCTGCTAATGTGTAGAAACTGTCACTTGCAATTGTCATATAACACCAAATTCATTCAAGAATGAACAAGACGATATTATTTGACATATAACCTTTATTTGGATTAGTAGACATTGCACATAAAAATCTAAAGCAATTTACAACCATTAACATGACCAAGTTGTACATGCACATTTAACACTGTGTGTACATTAGAAATAGAGACAAACCAGGAGAGACAAAACCCCTTTCAAACATGCACTCCTTTTTACCTGCCAGGATCTAAGTGTGAATGAGAATCCCAGCTACTTTTTCCATTAAGTTAGGGCAACAATATCAGAGCTAGGGACAGAGCAAAGTACAATACATTATGTTTGAATTGGAGGAATGATGGCATGCCCTCACCTTAGCAGATTAATGAAGGCAGTAATATTACATGTCTGAAAAGGGCTGTATTTTGGATCTGCCAGACATGAGGATCATGAGTTTACTGAGCCGCTGCAGCAGCCAGCCTGAAAACATATTCAACATATTTAAAATATACTAATGCCGATCGGATGATCCTCATGCCGAGAGAGCACATCTGTTGTGTCTGACAAGTCAAAAACAACGAACCGCAGCTGCAATGACAATCAGAGAATCTGCACTGTCATAAGGGAGGTACCGAGGGAACCTCCTCCATCTAGAGCAAAAACACGAGCATTAAAAAAAATTACACATTTGCAAACTGCAGTGTCACAGCAGCACATATTTGTTAAGACAGCATCACAAACAGTAGCCAAGAAACCCAAATTAAATATTCGTCACAACTGTTTCCACAAAGTTGTCACTGATGCAACAAAGAGTCACAAAAAGTTATCTTTCATCACCATTTACCACAAACAGAAGAGGATTTCTAGCCAACACCTACATTTCTCCATATAAACAACATTCACCATTATCCATATTATTTTCCAACACTGCCAAATGCTTTCATCTTCAGCTCTCATCTTGCCTCAAACAATAGTGACTCACATGTACACACAGCAAATGTATGAATTACTCATTCGCACACACACACATGCACGCACGCGCGCACACACACAGCTACTGTATTCTCCAAATGCTCTTAAGGCAATGGTGGCCTGGCAACTGTGACTATTCAAGTAAATCTAAATGCATCTTCGTATGCATCTCTAACCCTTCATCTCTGTTCACCCCATAGACGCCTACGGCCTGAACGAGTTGCTCAGAAGCATGGGACACGACTATTTATCACCAAGAGACACGGTCAGCAGTTTCCCTTACAAAAACATCACAAAACGAAGAACAGTTCATTGTTATATGTAAACACTTGACAACTGAGAATAGCGTACAAGCTAACTCTGCTAACTGCGCTTATATTTGCGTGACGCTAAAAGGTTTTTTTTTTATGCCTTCACATGTTGCCGCTGACATTCACGTCAAAATAGCTGCACTAATTCAAAATCTGCCCCCAAGACAGTAAACATCAACACTAATGAAACTATTCCCAGAATACTTAACTTTCAGACAGCACAACCTTTAATCATATTATACAGCTTGATTTCTGTGCTCCACATAAATCATACTGATAGCAAAAATCACTAATACATATTTAATACACTGTAACAGTGAAGACTATATTAAAACATAACTCATTTTGCAGCTTGCTGTGCACGTGCATGATGACTGTCTGTTCATGTTGATGTTTTCCACAACAAAGATGCTTGTGACAGCTTTAAAAAGGGCAGCAGTGTGTTTTTTCTGTTTTTTTTGTTTCAACTTTTTTCCTTTTTCCCTTTAATGATATTAAACTGTTTGTTATGTCATAAATGAGCTCCTTGCTTTATAAGATAATGCAATTAAAATGGCAAATCTGGTTTTGCAGTCTGGCAAAGATGATAATGTTTCCTGGTGGTCCAGACCTTCTGAGGCACCAAACGGCCCCAAATTTACAGTATAAATCCTGTAATTCAACTGATTATGATTTACAATCAAATATAACCAGTCAGGGAATGTCCTTCATGATTAGGGCGACAACATTAGTTTGCTGTTTTTATTTCTTATTTTTCTCGGGCAAAATTGTATGTATAAATAATCTTTACACACAAACACACAAATAAAGTAAATTTCAAACCCTCATCATAATTTGAAAGAAATCCTTTGAAGAATGATTTTCTCTGGCTTGTTGTTAAAACATTTATTTGAATGAATGATTAAAATCTCATTTAACACTTGTAGTTCAATTGTACCTCTATTTCCTCACAATGACTTTAACCTTGTTAAACTTTATAAAGACAATGCACAAGACACTTAGGAAAGGGTTAGAGGACAGATGCTTGTCTGGTTTCATGATGAAAATATAGTTCATTTATAGTTACTTCAGACAAAACATGCTTAGATACATGTATGCAAAATATCAGTATTTCGCTACCCTTAAATCTCACAGCTCTGCTGTCATTCTACACCTCATCCTGCCAAGATACAGTTTCTTGTCCAAGTCTCCACCTGCTTCATCTTTGCTACCACCACCAGCACCAAGACTGAAGGAGTCCTACCTCCTCCCATCATCCATCATCAGACGCAGCTTTGCTATGTAACTTCACCTGAGTCTAATTGCCAAATAATTTATAACTGAAACTTTGTATTTCAATAATTCCAATTTTCAATTCATCCAAATAGTCATTTATCACTGACTATGGCTGCTGCTGCTGGTCATTTATATGTATTGAGCTATTTAAAATAGAAACAAAAACTATGTTAAAATGCCTTATTGTGTCATTATTATTTTTTTTTTTTTTAAAGAATTAGTTATCTTAATGCTGAATGTGATATTAATCATAGCAAAGCCAAGATTTACATATCAGTTGGGAATCTGGACAGACGTTTATTTAACATTCAGATAACCGAGATTGAATTTTTACATTTATTTTCTTATCAGCATTTTACGGCTGGAGAGCAGATTTGCCACGAATGCCCCTGCCTCCGCTGCCCACTCAGGCAAATTTACTTCTCAGGCAGCTTTGCTTCCACTAAACAATTACAGCACTGTTCAAACTGTCAACCACGTGCACCAGAGAGTCCCTGTGCAACACCTGTGGACAGTATTCTTATCATTCTTCAGCAGCATTTCCCCTGAGCACAACTGCACCATGCGTCAGCTACACTAGTGTCAATATCCCAGCATTTATTGTAACAAATGGCTACACCTTTACATAAGGGAACCACTCTAAAATGCAAGCAGCAGCTAGAGTTCATTGGAGAATTACCCAATGTCATGTATCGCAGAGACATGTAGTGAGTAAGGCTGAAGAAAAAGCTATTGTCACGCATGGAGCAGGGTATGTGCCATCGTCATGCATGTTAATAAGAAGCTGAAGCAAGAGGAGGCGAGGATGGTAGAGAAGTCAATCAATGCAACCACTTACAGGTTTGTATAGCCTTTAAGGAGAAGAGGGGGATGTGTAGCTGGCATGATAATTAAAGAATGTGTCACATTATAAAGGCCAACCCATTGACTGAACATGATTGATTACTCAATCTAATACAAGTCTGTGGTAGTGCATGAAACAAGAACAATATTTCTACTGTATGAACAGTGTTGAGGCTGGATGAACAGGCCATAAAAAACACATTGTTCACACTTACTCTTCTTCACACTGACGTTTAGATTGTGTGTAAGTGAAATATACTAATGAGCGGTCCAAGCACAAACTATTCATTATCACAGTTATTTTTAGAATGAGATTCATTTTCATGGCCAGTTTTAATTGCTGTGAAGGGAGAAAGCAGTATTTATTGGCATCTGTCCGTAATTGGTTGCGAGCAAATTCATAATTGAGCCAGAGTGTGTGTTTGTAGCTGATGGATGAGATGCGGTGGGCTGGGGAGTGAGGCGTAACAACCTCTTTGACACTGCAGGGAAATAAGTCTGTTATAATTCTCCAGAACAAAAGTGCTCCTCTAATGTGGGAAACACCACCAGCAGATGCCTAAATATCTCCCGTCTGCTGCTCAGTGCAGCGGCAGATCTGTGTTCACAAGGGAGGAATGTCTGCTTTACAAAGATTTAACAATGAGTTTGTCAGATCAGACTGAAAAACATAATTCATTTTCCGTGACATCACTTTCGTGTGCATACTTTAGATCAGAGATATACATACAAAACTAAATGTCCCTGTGGAAATCAGTAGAGCTCAAACACTGTCAGAGGGGTAGATGAATGTCTGCCTCTTGAGCTTCAATGATGATGGGGCCTGAGCGTGCACAGTGACACATGAAGGATCTCTGTAATGTTCTGTTTGTCAATTTGTCCATGTGAGATCAGAGTTGTCTCAGTAAGATTTACTAGGCTAGTCTGGGTGTGTCAACAATATTGTCATTTGCTATATTTTCCATTATACATGCTGAGATTTCAGCTGACAAAATTATGTGCCCTAAAGTAGCTCTCCCACTGTACCCACTGTAGAACATACATAAAAGGAAGTGTGCTGTTGCTCTCTCTCTCACTCTCCCTGTATCTCTCTCTCTCTCTCTCTCTCTCTCGATAGATAGATAGATAGATAGATAGATAGATAGATAGATAGATAGATAGATAGATAGATAGATAGATAGATAGATAGATAGATAGATAGATAGATAGATAGATAGATAGATAGATAGATAGATAGATAGATAGATAGATAGATAGATAGATAATGAGGGTTCTGGGAAGTACCTGTACATTGCACTTAACAGACTGGTTTACAAATGCAGTTCAGCAATAGGAGCAATATCTGGTGCTATAGCTACTATGTCATTTTAAGCATTAGTTGCAATGATGTTGATAAACCATATTTACATCAAGCAGCAAACTCCAGGGCTAAAAAATTAAGCCATTGCAGAAGTTCCAAAAATTCCAGTCCCTACAATAGCCACTGACACCCTCTCTAAAAGTGAATCAGTCATTATGTTCTTTCGCTATTTTTTATTATATCTATGGTAATATTCAGTAATTTAAGATGAACACAGGAGGGTTAATAAAGTTTTTATAATATGATATGTGGAATTTATTACCTTAGAAAGATAAAATGCCTTTTAAAATGCTTTCCATAAAGAGCAGAATAGAGGCCCAAGCACATAAAAGAAACGTCTTTTTTGTGCTTGGGCTTACATAATTTTTTTTCGTTTGATTTTTTTTTTTTATGTCATGACATGAATATCACATAACAACCCACACGTTTATCATTTGCCATGTAGCAATTTATAACATCTGGTGAATATTTGCAGCTTAAGAGTGTTTCAGAACTTTTAAACTACACTTCTAACTCCAATAGTTAGAGGAAAAATAATATTTGGTAAATATAATATTTAGTTTTCAGTGGTGATAGTCTTTGTTGTCTTCATCCCACCTGATGCTAATGCCATCATTATCAAACAGCAGCGCATCCATTCAGTCACCCGCATGTGGGCGACTTTAACCACTGGTGTCTTAAAACAGTACTCCCCAACTTCTACCAGCATGTGACATTTGCAACATTTGCTGCTAGAAGTAGTCAAAGTCAGGAATGAAGACGATCACAGCCCGAAGAGGCTCAATCACAGCTACAGGACTGCTTTGATCACACAACCTGGGATTTATTCAACCAAGCTGGAGGAATGCACAGAAACTGTGCTTTTTTATATCACAAACTGTGGATGACAAGCAACGTCCAAACACTCTTCAAAAACCACAACACTTTCTTCAGAACAAGTGACAGAGCCTGTTACAGCAGAGAAAGAGCCAATCTAAAAGAGCGGAATAAAGATGATGAAAAGGGCCTTCAAGAGCAGGACTGAGGACCATCTGATACATAATGGCTCCTGGAGGGTTTGGCAAGGGTTACAGCATAAAATCACTATGAATGTGAATCATTGTGAATCACTGTGGAGGAGCTAAATGGTTTCTTCATCCAGTTTGAGGCCACAACAGACTCACTGCAGGAACAGGATGAGGGATATTTGCTAAGGTCAGACATGTGCTAAGGAGAGTACTCCAAGCATGTGCTAACCAGCTCACTGGGGTATTAGAAAAAGTCAAGTCAGGCACTATAATTCCTTTTCCCAAAAAGCCAGTCTCTGTGGACTTGAATGATTATAGGTCCATTGCACTTACTGTATGGCTGTGATTATGAAATGCTTCAAGAAGCTTGCCAAGCATCACATTAAAAGCCACCCCTCTCCCACACCTAATTCCACATGCTTACAAAGCTAAGAGATCCTCAGAAGAGGCAATTGCCATAGCAATCCACACAGCAATAAACCACCCAGAACACCAAAGGAGCTATGTAACTATAGCTCTGCATTTGATATCATAATTAGAGACATTCTAGTCAGCAAACTATAAAACTTAGCCCTCTCATCTGCACCTGGATCAAAGTCTTCCTCATTAACCGCTCACAGAGAATCCTAACAGGACACCACCGCTCTTCCTCCATCACTCTAAACACCAGTTTGTGTGCTGAGCCTGGCCCTCTGCGTCCTCTGCACTCATGACTGCATACCAGTTTGCTTGTCCAACACCTTGGCTGACAACACAACCGTCACTGGGTTTATCACATGAGAATCTATGAGAGCATACAGGAACAAGATAAAAAGACCGTCAGGGTGATTCTCAGTGAACAACCTGACACCGAACAGCACAAAGACAAAGGAATTCGGACTGTACTTCAGGAGGAAATTAGACACTGATCTGACCCCTCTCTTCATGTGGAAAGGGCACAAACATTCAAGTTTCTGAAGGTCTTCATATCTGAGGACCGTAAAAAGTAAGGACAGGAGATAAAACACAGACAGGATGCTGATGGTGGCCTTGTACTGGGCAACAAATGAGAGGCTGGTAACATACTGCATGTCCGCGTGGTATGCAGGCTGCAGATATGAAAGTACTCCAGAGAAAATCACTGGGTGCCCCCTCTCCCGTCTGGAGGACATTGCCCATTCATGCTACCTGAGCAGAGCTGCCAACATCATCAAGGACTTCACTCACGCAGGCTTTTAGCTCAGTTTCTTCTCTCATGCAATAAAAATCAAATGAGAAAAAACAATAAAAGTGTGTCACCCATCTGGCTTATTATTATTATTATTAATGTACATACAGATTTGTATATTTTATACAGGTTTTTAGATCTTTATTTATCCTAGATTTTATTGTTCGTCTTAGTTATAATCCTGTATTTTAGTGAGCGTCCGTTTTTTTTTTTTACGTTGCACCACAGAGTAACATCTCAGTTTCCTTGTATATATTTACAATGACAATAAAGGCCATTCAATTTAGAAGCAGGCACTTTGTCCACAAGGCAAATGTATTATCATCATTAACACAGACAACCAGCAACTGACTGCAAAACATCAAACACAGTTTTAAAGTTACATAGCAATTCATGGGTTTGTTGTTATAGCTACATAATTACTATTTAGTTAAAAAGACTGTCTCACAGATCATGTAGCCAACCACTACTAACATCCACACCGCAAATATCTAAGCAAACACTTTGCCTCTGTCTACAACAGATAACTGTATACTCTGGTGTTGTGCTTTTTCATAAAAGCCATGGAGGTATTTACACTTAAGACTGGGTTTCTTAAGATAATCGATATATAATTTTATTCACAGTCATAAATGAAGCTTCTATACTGCTACATCACATGGCATATTTTTTCACTTCACATGAATGTCCCTATGAGCACGTGTTAAAAACAAAAAGCTGGGGGGTTGTTGGGTCTCGTGTTGCCTCTGTAGCTGTCTTTTTTGAATTGTTGTGAATCCATTTCCCTCAACAGGTTCCCATAGTGCTGACAGTAGTGTAACTAAACTTGGACATGGACGCACCTGTTGCCATAGCGTCCTCCTCATTGTCCCGAAGCCCACGATGACGACGCCGATGGCAAGGCGCGATGCAACATGAGAACGTGGCGAGCAGAGCTTTGCGGAAGCGTGTGTTCATGAAGCAGTAAATAATCGGGTTGACGCAGGCGGAGGTGTAGCACAACAAATGGATAAAAGCGATGGGGGCCCCTGAGAGCGTCTGTGTGGCAGAGCTTTCATCAAAAGCCCGCCAGGTGTTGACACAGTACAGTGGCATCCAACAGACAAAGAACAGGACAACAATCACCACCAACATGCGAATGACTCGTTTTTTGGCCTCTAGCTTGGCTTCTGATGTGTTGCTGCGTGGCCTCTCTGCCTTGATCGCCCTGCCTGATGCAGCCATGGCAGACATCTCCATCGTGTGCGGCCGCTGGACTGCAGTCACATAGCAACCATCTCCATCATCACTGCCAGCAGACACAGTAGAGGTCAGGCCATTTACATCTGAAATGACAAACAGGGTGAAAGAGAGAATATTTTGGTGTTAATTAAATGCAATAAAAACAAATTCTCAGCCAAGTTCTTTAAAACCTCATCCTGTGTTTGAGCGGTGCTCCTGATTCGTGATACTTTATGCCTTTTCTGCCCTTTGGGGATGGGTCTGGATTATATCAGAGGCAAATTAAAATTCAAAACACAAAGACATAAAGGACAGACACTACTTGAAGGTTTAAGTGAACTGATGCCAAACCACTGGAACAAAACAAAAATACAGAACATAATTAAAACAATAAAAATACTGGATATAGGTATTATTCCAAATGATTGCACACTCAGTAGCAATGAAAATATAGACATAAAACTGTGTATTACTTTGAGAATCCATCCATCATGTCGGGGCCTTCTTCTGGCATGCTTTAAATCATTTAACGACACCTCTGCACCTTATAATGTTTTATCCTATGCAACTAAATTGCCACGTCGTTGGAAGGAAATTACATCAACATAATGAAAAAAGCAATAAAGTCACAAACATCCTATAATGGAGTGCTGTATCCACTTGTGATGCCTTCAGCATTATTAAACTTTCAGACATTTACAGCACTTGATTAATGTTAGGGAAAAATGTTGTCTCCGTTTAGAGAAGAACGAGTTTGTAAGTACCTGAAATAAAAAGTACTTGTTTACTTTTTTTTTTTAAATCATTTAATAACCTCAACCAAACAGTTTTTTTCTGAATACAAACCCATGGCTTTGTGTGTCCAAATGATTCCAATCACCAACTGCATTAAAACTAAAATTTTAAAATCAATTTAATTGTGAAGGAATACATTTTCTACAAGTCTGCGTTGTTAAACATAAATGGTCTTGATATCAGAGTGATTCTGCCATCGCATTAAGAATAGTTTCTTCTGGGAAATCATCTTTTATCCTGCAGCCAGCTGACTAACTCCCGTGTAAGGTTATTTTGGAGCAATTTAAAGAGCAACTTCTTGCCTTGATAGATGGAATATTAGCAAGTAATTCTTACTAGCCTATGGGGGTATTATAATTCAATAAAGCAATTTGAAAACCTTGCTTTCCCTCTATAAAGAAAGAATAAAAAAGGATTCAGAATTAAGAGCCTCGGGGTACCCCATACAAACAAGATCTGGTATTGTAAAGCACCTGCTGGATTATTAAACACATTTCATAGAGGCAGTTTTGCAGTCTGTGAGGTAAGATGCAATTTTTCAATCTCTTCTCCTTCCCTGTTTGTTTTTAATCCATATTGTTTTCCTCCAAAAACTCTTTTTATATTTGTACAATCTCTTTCTCTCTGAGAGCAAACAGATGGTAATGTCCATGCCTGCAGCTGCCAGCCAATCCATCCTCTAATGGAGCATCAGCAAGGACAGTCAGTGCTGCTATCACCCCAGACACGAGTTCGTATTCCAATAAAAGGTTATGTTTCACTTAGCCTGCGCACACTACAGCAATTGTAGCACTAATGAAATTGTTGTACTTAAAAAAATCCTCATAATTCACACAAACCCTGTAGAAAAAAAATGTAAGGTTAGAACTTGTTTGGTATGAGCTGGTAAGAGTTGTGGCATTCAACGAAATCAAAACAAGAGTAAGGTCAATTAGAGAGCACTGACTGATCTGACTCATGTATATCATATAAAAAACTCAATTGAATTACTCATAAAATGTCAATGTATTAAAAAAAAACATCTACTTTGTGTTTGTTTTTGGAGTCTATCGTCTATTCGACTATTTTGTGCTTTTAACTGTTTAGTGAAAATACTAAGTATACTCTCTGTATACTGGAGCTACACACACAGATGAACTGAAATACAAGACCAACAAAAGTTCTATATAAACATTTAATATGAAGACGTTTTTTACTTCCTTTAACAAATCATTTCGATTAATATTTTTGCGATTCAGTTTAAAAGTGTAAAAAGTATGAATACAAGTAAAATTATTGTTATGGCACATTGATTCACCTGTCCATGTATTGAATTACTGCTCTTTTTCTCCAAAACATAAGTGTTAATATGTGTGTCCTTTTTATATTTATGTATTTACATTTATATACATTTGCCTCATTTTATATGATAGCTATGCCGTGTGTCGTGTGCATGCTGTTATGACAACTGAGATTAATAAGCTTTCTCTGTTTCTGATTCCGATTTAAATGTTGCTGTAGTTTTCTCTGTGTTTTATTGTTGTTTTCTTGGAGACACATGGCTTTCTGGAACATTAATTCAAACTTACTATTTTCTTTATGTTTTCTTTTATGTTTTCTATAAGTACTGTAGTGTAAATGGCCTCACCTGAAGAATCTTTTTTATGGCCCATTTCAAACTGGATGCCTCGATAAAGTTCTCTCGAGATCAAACCGTAGGCCACGATCATCATCACGCCTGGAATGGCGAACAGTACAAGCAACAGCAGAATGTACCTAAAAGAGAGACGAGAAGTTTAAAAATCCAACCACAGTGGACAAAAAAAACAATAACACGTGAACTGAGTTGCAGTCTGTATATATCTTATGAGTAACGCATTCATCACGTGCTTTGCATGTTTGCCTGTTGGTTTGTTGGGTCACAGCAAAGCATTGCATTTGAACATTTTAACATCCAACAAGCTTGTTGCCTGGACCAGAAATAAAAACACAACTTGGATAAAAATGGAAACAAGTAAAGACAGTACTTCTGGAACAAAATTCATAGCAGTTGTACATATACAGCATTATTACATGAGCGGTGTCTGCTAATGGGTCGCGCCACACTCAGGTTGAAGGCGGCTCTCAATTACACACCTGCAAATGTTACAGTGAGTGAATTTAACAAAACAGGGATGTTTTCCTGTTGGCAAAATCTGAACACTGATGGAAAAAAAGTCCTTCTTTCCAAGGATTTTTTAAAGTGGTCTCTTGAGGATTAGTTCTCCAGGCTTTCTGAAGGTCTTTCAGAGTTTGTCTTTGGTACTTAATGAATCTCTTTTCTTTTCTTTCTTTCTTCTGTTCTTTCTTTTTGTTAAGCCAGCAAATACCTACCTATGAAAAGGAATGTAACTACACATAACAGACCATAAGCAAAAAGAAAAAAACATTTTAAATTATATCTTTAGGCCCTTTGTTACAAGCAGCCGTGTTGCAAAACCATATAATTTGTTCCCATTTATTTGGTTGATTGTATGAAAAATGCCAACGTTAGCACAGTTTGACAGGCATAAATTAGAAGTTTGGCACCAACAAGGTGATTCCCTAAGATATTAGTTGAAAACACAGTTTTGGTATGTCCTTCACAAAGCCTGGAGACTGAAGACTACTCATAGAAATGAAAAGAAAGCAAAATGTTTGTTTCTAAGCTCATTAGAATTGTGCAAACTCTGTTTTTTCCTTATGTGCTGTATTCCCATGTATGTTTGGTCATATTTCAATCAATCACTGCTTCTATTTCTCATTTCCCCAGCAAAATATAAAGAAATCAGGCTTGAGACACACAGTATTGTGTGTCTAAATAAAATAATAATAATAATAATAATAAAAGTCTTGCAGGGAGACTGATGAGATAATGTCTCAAGTGGAGATTAGACCAATGACCTTTCCATTTTTAACAATTCCCAAGGTACTCATCTAATCAGCCATTTCATGAAGAAACACATACCGCCGAGGGACGGCTGCACATTGATATTCCAGAGGTTTATACAAATACGTTCACCATTGTAGACACACACACAGTGAGACAGGATTATAGTTTTCATTGAGACACACAGAAAAGGCATAGATACGCTTTAAAATGTATAATCTTTTTATGTGGACTGGATGTTTTGAGGCCATTTGCTACATAAATTGAAAAACAAATGAAATGGGATCTAGGGCTCAGTGAAAGATTCACAAGGTGAAAACAATACCAGCTCTGCTGCTGGAGCTGCTTCGCTCTATGGGTCAAATGTTATGATAATACATCAGAGACAGTGGGAGCAGAATTTATACCCAGAAGAGAAAATCAAATACAAACATGACAAATCAGACACAAATACACAAAACAAAAATAATGAGCACACAAAGATAATCACATGGTCGCCTGAAATTACATCCAAAGCCTGTTTTATCATAATTCATAACAAAAACACACTGAAGCACGCTCTGTTGTCTTCACCTGTCCTAATGTTTCCACATAAACATTGAACAGACATAGTTAAAACAGGCTCCAGGTCCAAACATGGAAGTGAATGAGATATTTCAACACAGAGTGGCTTACTGAAAGGACACAGAGACACACACACCACTCATAAACAGACACAGTTCATCTAAAGTTTATTACAAAGAAAATCACTTTGTGATTGCAAGTGTTGTGAAAGTAAAGAAGGAAGGATGGCCCGACAGCGGGCTTGATGATGAAGTAAAAATATAGCAGGAAATGTGTGTTTATAATACGAGTAAAATGTTCTAACATATTTCCTATGAAGAAATAGGAACTTTTAATCTTCAGTCTTATAGTTGCCAAAAATATTGTTGCATGGAGTTAATTTAATGCCTGACTAAATGAAGGCTATGTAGCATGACTGAAATTTCATGGTATATTAGACCATCCTGACTTAAAACAACTTCCACTGTGTGACTGCGTACCATATCCACTCATGGTGTCTGTGTTCGTTAATCCAGGAGACATCCTTCTCTAAGTTTCAGAGCATTAATGACTTTTCAGATATGTTTTGTTGTTGTTTTTCTTATATTTTTTTATCAAATATGCATACAATAAATATATTACCTCACCACAATGTTAAAGAAATGAAAAAGTATAACAAATAAAATGGTCTACATAAGAGACACTGATTTTCCATCTATCTCTTTGTAGTCTCTTCTTATTTTTCTCCCACACTAGCTCATTAGGTAAGAATTAGAATTTGTAATGAAAACAACTTAAAACAAATGTCATAGTAGTAAAAGAAGACATCAACTTCCACAATTACCCTAGCCATAGCAAATAAATCAGTAAATCAGAATTTTTCAGAAAACACTGCAATGATGGGTCTTGGTGCTGCAGGTGTACTTGGTGTGGTATGTAATTCACTTATTACAAGGTGTTGCTTCACATAATTGATTTGGCAGAGTTTTATGTCAATCCTGTCACAATCCCAAAGGGGATTTGTATCTCCAGCTGGAATCAAACTTGGCAAGAGAATGTGTGGATACTATGGATACTTGATACATAGCTCATATACACACATATATACACATGGATACAAAGACTTTATTGTTATGAGGAAAAATAAATAAGTCGCCAGCAGAAAAAAAAAACGTTGCAAACTGACAAAACAGAACATTTGCCAGTTTGCTGTTGTGGAGCATTCAGACGTGTGCTAACACAATGCCACAATTGACTTCCCAGCAAACCACCACCCCTAAGGTTAGACTGTAGAACAGGGGCCCCAACTCCAGGCCTCGAGAGCCGGTGTCCTGCAGGTTTTGGATCTCACCCTGGGTCTATACACCTGAATCAAATGATTAATTCATTACCAGGCCTCTGGAGAACTGCAAGACATGTTGAGGAGGTAATTTAGCCATTTGAATCAGCTGTGTTGGATCAAAGACACATCTAAAACCTGCAGGGACACCGGCCCTCGAGGCCTGGAGTTGGGGACCCCTGCTGTAGAACAATCAAGAATATGGTGGCATGGACTTCTGGAGCAATGCCCTTTGGACAGACAAGACTAACGTGAAGATTTTTGCTACATTTGGCAAAAACCAAATGCAACATATCAGCACAAACATCTCAGTGTCGTGCTGCACAGCCACGGGAACTGGGTACCTTGCGGTCATTGAATTGACCATGAACTGCTCTGTATACTAAAGTATTCTAGAATCAAATGTGAGGCCATCTGTCTGACAGCTAAAGCTTGGTTGAAATTGGGTCATGCAACATGACCGTGATCCCAAGCTCACCGGCAAATCTATAACAGCCTGTCTGGGGGGGGGGAGAAGCTTTTTACGTCACGTTACAGAGTTATCCGAAAGTAATATAACAAAGTGCAGAAATCAAGTTTTTGATATTAAAACTCGTTTTTCAAGGTGTGTACTAAGTTTTTCATAGAACTGAAGATTTGTGTGAAAAACTTTCTTTACTGAGTTTACCCAGTTGATAAGGGTTGAGGGTAAGGGGTAAGCTGCATCCACAGTGGAAGCGATTCATTCGTCATGTTTCACTTTGAAGCTTAAAGGTGGTTGCTTGCAGACATTCCAGGTTCCTGTTGCCTAGGTAACCCCTCTAATGTATTTATGATCAGGTCATATCAGATCTCATTCACTTTGCACTGGCATTGCATGTTACAGATTACGGGCCATTAAAGTAAATTTCTGTCAATTTTTTTCTCATAATTTTAGAATAAGAAAAAACATTATTCCGAGAACGGTTTATTTTGTGTAATGTAATTATCTAATAATCTTTTTTTTAATTCATTGTAACTTCATTTAGTTTGAAAATGTTTAGTTGTAGCTTAGTTTTTAATAGTGCCAGTGCTAGTTTTAGTCTTTTTAATTATATTTTAGCTATTTTGTATTGCATAGTGTACATACCTCTGTGTTAAGATTTGCAAAAATTAGTACAGGTATTTCAATAAATACAGACTCACAGTGTTGTAACACATCAATCAATGCCTAACCAGGCAAGTTGCAATGCAAACTATAATAACCCTGGTCATCGGCGTAACTTTGTGCTGAACATTGGGGGGGGGGTCAAGCTCTCTGTCTAAATAAATAAATAAATCTGGGTAAATTCCCAGATGAGTAAACATGCAACTATTTTGCTGGTGATACCTGAAATGAGTGAAGAAAATCAACAGCCTATTTATGCAAGATAATTCATAATTTTATTGAGGGGGTTATATTGGTTGGGTCTGATTATTGGGGGGGGTCATAAGCCCCTAATGCCCCTGGAAATTACACCCTTGACCCTGGTGATGGGTGAAGAGTATTTTTTTTAACATAGCACTCATGATTTGTGTTACCAAAGTGAACCAAGACACGCACCAGGTCTGCTCCGCAGTTGCGACAGGCCACTTGTGGCGACACCGGTGTGCTGTAGTGTTGTCACGGCGCGGAAACGACTCCAGGTGACTGATGATCGGATAGGGGATCATAATGATCAAGGCCAGCGCCCACGTGGCAGCAATCACCCGATAGGCGTGCGAACGGGTCTGCCATACCCGTGACTTCAGGGGGTTACAGATGGCGCTATAGCGCTCAATTGCTATGGCAACCAGGCTAAAAGTGGAGATGCTCACGGATATGCCTGTTGGAAAACAAAACAAAAAAGTAAGCAGGTAAAATACTGTGTTCTTGCTATCTTGTATCTAATGACATCTTTTATTGTACTGTATAAACCTTTATTACTGCTCAGTGCCAAAAAAGAGTTTGGACCCATAATAAAAAAATAACACAAAGCAAGTAGGCTATTATCTGCAATCATAACAAAAAGCTGCAGTCGGTGGAGACGTGTTTGCAAATGAATATAGTGTGAGGTGGAGACAGTTATCTGAATCATGTGGTGGAGGAAATCATGCTGGCCTGAGCCACAGATTTGATCTGCCAACCCTGTAGTGACAGGGCAAGACGGGAAATTACTCTTCACCTCTCTTATCCAGGTCTTCAGCAAGAATACACAATACAGACTGTGTGTGTGTGTGTGTGTGTCAGAGAGAGGGAGCAAGAGACCCTTAGGTGCCCTATGGTTATATACGAAGGAAGCTTTAGAGCATCCCCAAGGAAGCAGGAGACAATCCACCAATAGTCTCCCCTTAGGGTCTCTGTCCTTTTCTTCAGTGCACCTTAATGATGGCTGCCTTCATTCATAAGCCCCGTGCTTTACATGAGCCTCCTTTTCTCTTCAGTTCTCAAATAATTCTGGGCACAAAAGCCCTCCTGTTCTTGTTTGTTTTATTTTTTTTGACATATTTTAATATCGATAATTGCATTGGAATTTCTTATGTTATTAACATAAAAATGTTATGTCCTCTCTTTTTCCAGGTATCTGCGTTACAGTACATTAATTAACTACTTAAATGAAATAAGCAACCATATTACACACTGAATTAAAGACTAAAGCTTACCTCCATCTCATTCCCCCTTCAAATTATTTTAAGAGGCCATTCTGTAGAAAATATATACTTAAACATTATGCTTAACTCTTTCCACTCCGTGGGCAAATATGTTTCTGCTATTTGTGCAAACGCAATTTTTCAATGGTTGCCAAGGATTCACTCATTAAATTGTGCTTCATTTACTCTATGCAGCAACCAATTTGGTGGAGACGCAGTTGAGAATTCAGGTTCAGTAGCCCCAGTCTAATGTTGATATTTCATCATCACATTTTATCTTTAAAGATGTAAAATTGCGCGTAAAAGGCTTCAGACTGAGCGGGTTAGGGGCACGTCATCCTTGTTACAAGCAAGTGAGAATATGTGCCACTTGTATAAGCTGAAGGTCAAAAGGTGAGAGATCCTAACCCTCTGTCTGCTATTGCTTCCCATTGTTTTCACAGATTTTATTAAGGTTAAGTGAAGTACAGGATTAGAAAGCAACAGGAACACTATAGTCAGTGCATCTGAATGGTGTCTTCATTTAGTATGAAACCACCAGCTGCCACTGATGATTGTTTCATTTTCTAATAATCCAAGTTAATTGTTTTGCAGGTAAAATTGACTTAGCTTTGCAGTCAAACTCGAAATGTAATTGCTTAGATTTAAAATAGCAGATGATGCCAAATCAGCTTGCATCAGACAAAAAGATTTTTGCTTTTGAAAAATGATACATAATCAATGATTACATGATACATGATTATAGATTTTCTTTTGTTTAAGCCATTATTTTGCCTTTGCGTTAAACTTTTTAAATGCAGTTAATTTGTTTGTTTTTGTTTTTTCTATTTCTGGTTGCAAAGTATTCCAAATCTTTGGGCCCTTAACTGTAAATGATGACTGACCAAATATCCTTTATAGATAACTCAATCACCATTAACAACTCCCCTCAGAGCCCAACTAATTTACCAAAAGCCAGAAAAGTAATTCCGTAGTGAACTGAAAAATGTATCTCTTTATAATCTGCAGACAAATGTCTGATGAGGAAAGAATTAAGAAAAGTGTCCAGGCAAGCATGAATGTTGCCTATAGTAAATGCCATAATTGGAGAAAATTATGTTCTTTTATTCATCCTCATCCTTTAGTCACCAGATAGCCGCCCCTCCCTGAGCCTGGTTCTGCTCCAGTATTCTTACTGTTAAAAGGGAGTTTTTCCTTCCCACTGTCGTCATTGTTGGGGTTTTCCTTTTCATTTTTCATTATCATAAGGTCTTTACCTTACATTATTAAATGCCTTGAGGTGACTGTATTGTGATTTGGTGCCATAGACATAGATTTGAATTGAACTAAAATGTAATATTTACACACTGCTTGCTAACAAATGACAGCATCAGCTTTTAGCTTTGTAATTATCTGTAACCTACTGTTGCTGATTTAGATTTCATACATTATTAATACATATATTGTGTATTCATTTATATAATTCATATATCATTAATACTGATTTTTAAATGTTATATGTTCTTGTAAATATGAGATGGAAAGTGACTCCCATTAGTCTGGAGTGACTCTAAATTTGCAGATATTTGCAGAAATTTGGAGCAAAGTTACTGAAAGTTGCTTCACATTCTTTAGTTTCATGGCATTAAAATGGCTTTTGATGATTTGCTATCCTCACCACAAACTTGAACTTTAACACTGTTCACAGAAAAGCCCATACAGGCTCCCTGAAGAAATTCCCATTGGTAGAGATACTTTTAACCTCCATCAGAAGGTGTCTGACCTCTCATCTTATGGCAAACCACCGATGTGCGACTGTGCTGCTTAAAATTCAACTGCATCAGATTTATACAGCATTTCATAGCAGTTCTTCTGTATCAGCTAAAAAGATTATCACCAACATTGTACCAAGGACATTTGCACATACATTATCGTTCTGTAAAACACAGCTATATTTACAGTGTATGTCTATATATGTCTTTACCATAGGGAAACCTAAAATTTATGGTACAGATAGATTAAAATGAAATAAATTGTATCTCTCCAATAAGCTTAGCTAAGAAAATTTAAGAAACTAAAAATGTTCCTAAAATGTAAAAAGGTAGCTTCCAAATATCTGAAATCTGAGGCTTACTCTGGATTTATTTCACATCTTTTACAGTATAGAAAAAACTGTGAAAAGAGAAGCAAATAAGTGTTTTGGGACCCCGTCCTTCACTACACCCCTTTTCTCTCACCCATGAGGTAGGTGACTATCTTGCACATGGCAGCTCCAAAGATAAAGTCCTTAAGGATGCTGGGGATGAGGTTGAAGGGCATGCAGAAGATGGCCATCATCAGGTCACTGACGGCAAGAGACAGCAAGAAGGTGTTGGTCACTGTGCGCATGCGCTTGTTGACCGTTAGAACAACAATGATCAGCAGGTTTCCGAATACACTCAGAAAGAAGATCAGCGAATAGAGCAGGATCCGAAGTGTGTGGTCTTCATCTGGTAACAAAAAGAAGAAGAACAGAGGGAATATTAGCGTGCTAAAGTGTTAGTCTGTTTTCATTCAGTGGTGTACTCTTCACTTTTTAGCTTCATAAAGCTGTCTAATTCTCGCTGTGTTTATTAAGTTGTAAAAGTCAATGAGTGAGCAGGGTCTTATCTGCTAGGATTTGTCTCTTAAAGGTGGAACGTCTGATTGTGCAGCCAACAGCAGTACAATTGGGAGTTGTTACTGTTAAAATATTATTATTTTATTGTAATACTTTGCACAGTTTTTATTACCTTTAAACTGCTCTGGTTTGTTTGTAAAATGTTAGACGCTATTAAGCGACAATATGCCATGGCCACAATGAAGGACATTACAGTGTCGGTGACTCTGTGTCCAAACTGTTATGGTGTGAAAAGTGTCCTGACAGTTCAATTTATCCCCAGCTGAAAATTTGCAGAGTGGCACTGCTCTGTTTCCTGTCTATAAACACTGTGTTGGCCAAAAATTGTTGTGGTCCAAGAGCATCAGCAACAACAGAGGGGACCTTGTTTTTACATCCAGTAGTGGTCTCTTAAAAATCATAAAATATTGATCATATCATTGATCACAAAATATAAGAGACACTATTCGTCAGCATCTCTTGTATTTTGTTTTGAGATTTACTTTGTGTCTGTTTATTGCCTTGGTTATGTTCTTCTGTTTTCTGTTCCCCTCTTGTTCACATTTTCCCAATTTGCCCTCAGCGTATAGTTCCTGTTCTACCTTTGTCAGTGTGCCTGATTGGCCTCATTTGTGTGCTTCCTGTTGTTCCTAGAGTTTGTGAATTTTGCTCATTTTGTTTTGTGGACTGTGGACTCTGACCTAATCAAAGGTTAGCTTTTGTTTAGCTTGTGTTCCCTGGTTTCTTTTGGCCCACTTTTGGCATAACCATAAAAATTATTGCAATGAAACAAAAAGTTACATGGATTTAAACTTAAGTTTTAATCAATAGAAGACAATTGTGTATCTACAGAGTGATGGTGATGATAATACAGAAGAGGATTAGGGCCACTGGAAAAAAAAAAAAAAAAAAAAGTGGGCACGTCTTTTTTTTTCTTCTTTTTCTGAATTCTGAGAAAAAGTCAGAATGGTGCAACTGCATAAAAATTATAGAAAGTTATGCTAGGAAAAAGGACTAGAGGTGGATGCACCTTCTTATTAGTTTAAATATTTCAACTTTGCTGTAAAAATTCACTTCATGCTGCCTCATGAAAAATCCTGTGAGCTGGATCCTCCCATAAGGTAGTAGACTCTCTCCTGATACCACTGGCAAGATTAATGACCCTTTTTAAGTCGAGAGGAGCTGACTGTGTTAAACTTGGCTTTTAGAGAGACAGAGAGAAAAAGGGAAGAGCTTAGAGAAGAGAAAGTGAAATCATAAGCTCTGAAGATGTTATTGTAATTTGATTACAGCTGCCGGTTGTCCTGACGGCTGTATGGGGCAAATATCTGTGGAGTCATAGGTGTAACACAACTTTTATATTGGAACCTCTTTTTTTTTAATCCACGATTTTGATGATGATATTTTGGCGGGGTGTGGTTAGCGGTGCCGCTGCAGAAGAGGAGTGGCGCAGTGGGTTCAGGGCGTGGTGGTAGGGGAGGCTGGCTTGGCACAGCCGGTGAACATCTTCTAATCACACCTTTGCTATTTCAGTTGCGGCTGAGGCCGGAGAGGAGAGCAGCTGCTTATGGAGTATCGGAGCCAAGGCAGCGGACACTGAAAAGTGCTATCAAAGTGTGTGTGTAAAAAGTAACAAAATAAAAGCTATACAATGAGCCACAGAGTCCTGTCGGGTCCTGTTTACAGATATCTTGATGGGACACTGAAATGCAAAATGCTTGTTGGGTAATCACTCCTCCCAAATCCTAACAAGGAACTTAAACCATGTTTTAAATCTCGATTGTATTTATTTGAATGGGACTTGATTTGTATTCCCAAAAGAGGGATTTAGATCCCACAAAATGACAGGTCCTTACAAAATAAATAATGCAAATACAAAAAACATACAAAGAGTCATAACAGATAACACACGCTAGGTTTTTCCAGGTCTCTCACCTACTATAGGTAGGTTTAAACATTCCCAAAGTGGATTTTTAAAATACGTTCACTGATTCATTACTTCCTGTAACAGCTGCATCCCAAATAGCCAACAAATCTCTTCCCCTCTTTATCTGGAGAACATCTGGATAGCACTAAAACCCATGTTATAAAACCCATGATACGAGGCAAGTTCATACACCTTAAAATGATGTCATCCTTTTAAATGATAAACCCTGACAGGCAGATAGTTACATTTTTTTTTTCAAGTTAGCAGGTAAAAGTCAGTATGAAATAATACTTACAGGATTACAACGACACTAAAACTATCGAGCGCATCCTTTCAAATGATTTTTGTAAATTGAATAGCAGTCTTCAGGCTGCAGGAGCTCAGCGACAACCTCTGAAAAATATTCAATTTATATGTGATACAGTTAATATCATTTGCTTTTCATTCCTTCAGTGCCATTTCAACCGAGTTCCTCTAACAAATTTAGAAGTTGTTTTTATTTTCCTATCCCAAAGTTACAGTCTCAAACTTGCATAAAAATACTGTTAAATGTAAAAGATTACCTAAAGCCTCTCTGTGCCCTCAGCCATTGGCAGCTTCACTCGATCATATCCTGTAAAGTCCATGTTAACGGCATTCTCGCTTATCTTCACCTCGCCTCCCTTCTTAGACACAACACTCTTTTAAACAGGTTAGCTACTGTGTCTGTATCCTGGGGATTGGAGGTACCCATGTGTGCTGAATCTTGAGGACACAAATCACATCGCACACATAAGCCCAGACTTCACTGACACAGTTGTGGAGGCATGTGCAGTCAAACACACTCAAGCCTTTAATCCCCTGAAAATATACCACCGCAGTTCCTCAAAGGCACCGGTAAATTAGATTAACTAAAGTCTGCAAATATATATCAACAGTGTCTGTGTCCTTGAAATCACCAAATTTATTGATATCCCTTTCTGTCTTCTTCTTCTTTTGTGTTTTAATTTTTTTTTTAAGTATTTAATTACTTTTTTTTTCACTCATTGCAGTGCCCTTTTTTAGTGAGGTGAGGTCATTGTGTTTTTGTCTTTAATTTAAATCTACTTGACTTTTAAATGTTTCAGTTTCAGAAGTCTTTTGCTGCTTTAATACTCCATTGATTCTTTTCCCCTCTGCTCTCAGTTAAAGTAGAAAGCTTTTACTGTTAAAAAATTTTTTAAAAAAAATTAAAAATCAGCATCCAGACACACGACAATGTGGCTCCCACCTAATTTGCCAAAGTGCATGGGAAAAAAAGGTAGCCTAGTGCTTGTGTTTTGAGCACTGAGTGTTTTATTTAAGAATCAGGAGATGATGCCAGCATTGATTAACATTTTCGTTGCTTTAAGGACATTCCTTAAGGATCACATCAGTGACTTCCAATATTAAAAGTAGGATTAACAACACAACATAAAAAAACCACCCAGAACCACATTTATTTGAAGTAATCCCAAACCTAACTCTTATTGACTTTTAGTAATCCACCTGGGATGTAAACATGTGTATTGTGCACAGCTGGCTGGGATAATCCGAGCTCCACTTATCTGCCTGCTTAACAGAAGGCGACGTAATGTTCAGGTTGAGCTCCAAAATCTGAACATGGATACACAAGAGCGGACATGAAGTTCAAGAGGTACATTATTGGAATTGCTTTGGTGCTCCTAATGCATATGAGCATATTTATAGTTCATGGATAAAAATAGAATCATGTCTTACCAAATTGATTTGGTGCTCTTGAAACCGCCCAATCACTCAAATGTTCTTGTATCACTTAGCTTGGTCAGCAAAAAGACAGTATGCCAGTGAGTCATATGGTCTCTCTCTCTCTGTCTCTCCCTTTCACAAACACACACACACACACACACACACACACACACACACACACACACACACACACACACACACACACACACACACATCTAATGACATGTGCCTCCAACATCTGTCTCACAAACTCCTATGCAAATAAAAAGCATTAAGCTCTAATATGGTTGGTGTGCTAATAACAGACATGCAAACTGCAGCCACTGAAATTGTTACATTTGCATTGAGGGCGCAAAAGCAGAATGGAAATACGGAGACACATGATTGGCAAGAAAGAGGAAGCAACACTCTTCTTCATTACTGTCTCTCTCTTTCACCCTCTCTTGCTTAATGAAATATGTTACACTGGCTTCTGCCTAATCAGAGCCAATTAGCTTTCCTGTGTGCTCGCTGATAACTCCCTGAGCACATTTACCAGTTCCTTCTGGAGAGTCTTTGCAATAGCTGCTACTTGGCTCATCAGTGTAGAATGGAGGCATTCTTAATATTTTACCTTTCTCTCACAAGGGCCAAAACATGTCTGCAAAGGGAGCACTCTAATACTGCAGTCTTCTGTTTCACAGCGTCGCTGGGCTGATTAGTGCCGCAAAATGAAAATGCGGTGCTCAATGAGTCTGTTTAAATGCTAAAATTAATATTATTGTTACTTGAACTTCTGATAATAACTTCTTTTTAAGGTTGTGAACATATTGCAAAACAGACTCATATATAGCCCAAAGGGTTGACTCTGTTCATCTGGACGTAGCGTTTTCAGTGGGAGAAACGTTTCATCACTCATCCAAGTGACTTCTTCAGTCTCAGCTGACTGCAGGTTTCCTCAATTTTATAAACAGTGCATTTGCACAACGACTGAAACTAGCACCACTGAAGGAACAATGGGCTGGGAGGTCAGTTCCTGATCTCACATCAACTGATGATGATGAATTCTGTGACCATCATCATTAATGAACAAGGAACTGACCTCCCAGCCCATTGTTTCATACAGTGCAATCTTCGTTTGTGAAAATGGGCCCACATCTTGATTTAACACATCTACTCTATATGGTTATTGATATTGGTAAAATATCTTAAATAAGGGTAAGAAACAAAATAGTAGTTGACAAGATAAAATGAAAGTGTTTTTGCACAGACTTTTGAAAAAAAAATTTTTAACCTACTGTATTGTAGTTGAGATGGTGCAGGGTAACCCCCAAAGCACATTTTATTCATTCTTTTCCTTCTGGTTACTTTTGCCTTCTTTCTCGTCGCTGTTTCTTCCAGAAAACAGATCCAAAATGAAACTAACATCTTAATGTAATTTTATACTAGAATTAGTAATTACTACTAATTAGTAACTTCTAAAGAATTGATGCTTAAGAAAGATTAAAGCACTAAAGCTATGTTGCAATTTATATCTACAGTTATGTGTCCACTGTCTTTTTGGATACACAGTGCTTCCTCATTCATTACTTTGTTGCACTTATCACTTATTTGTCAATCAAATTTTGACTTTAGACAAGAATTTAAAAGTGCATTGTTTAAATGATGATTTACCCAGAACTGTTTGGCCCTGTGTGAAAAAGTAATTGCCTTCTAAACTTGATAACTTGTGCCACTCTTGGGAGAAAGTGTGATAACTGGTACTGAGTCTTTCAAAACAATGTGGAGGAATTTTTGCGCTAACATAATATAGCCGAGTGGTAAATTAATAATAATATTTTCCATTTCAGTTAACCAAATATCCATTTAAGGTTCAAAAAGGGGTCTTAAAATGTTGTTTCTTTGTTTCCATGTATGGTAAGACAAGAATGTTATTGGGTAATTTAATGTTATTGCTTGTGCTATTTCTTTGGTTATCTGCATGTTGTGTGCACTTGAAGCTGTTAATTTTATAGGTTTGTGTAGTTGCATATTGTGGTCACTGGGGGGGGGGGGGGGCAGTGCTTAAGGGTTAACTGCAGTTTTCCAAAAAAACACTTAACAAGAAATGCATCTTGGGACTTCCTGTTTACTTTTCTTTTTGTTGTGGATGTGAAACGGGAATGTTGTGAAGGAGTTAAATTGTTGGTAAGGAATTGTTAAATATGCACATAACTCATTGAAACATATTGTTATAATTGTAGTGCAGTGGCAAAACGTCAGTATTTTAACAAGATGATGTATTTCTTAAATGTATGATGCAAAGGACCTGTATGTGCAGCGTGGAGCGGCCATTTTCTCCATGCAAGGGATAAGTTGCGAGATCGTCTGTGTGCTCCAGTATTGCAAGTGAGCTGAGATTTCTGTGGAATGTAAGTGTTTATAAAAATGTATGTAACACTTCCACATTTTTTTAAAGGAGCCTTGTGTGATTTAGTTCTTTGTATTTTGTTCTGCACAGACAGAGGCCACTGCCGTATTTTTGTGTTTTGTATTTCATTTCATTTCTTTTATTCCTCGTATTGTATTGGCGCATCTTTGTTTAATCGGTTATTCTGTTACTTTGCCACGTTACCTCTCGTGCTGTCGATGTTCAGTACAAGTCCATATGGCCGCTGTTTGACAAAAGTAAAGGTCAAAGGACTTTTTTTTTTGGTTTATTCAGTCGTCATTGACAATAAAACTGCACATTAAGAACCCCAGTAATTGTGTCCTGTGTGGCTAACCATTTCCCAGGCTACATAATTTTGGTACCAGGAGTGGGGTGTGCAGCAGAAGGAGAGTTTTAGTTCACTAACTTTTAACTGGCGGCACAGTGGCATGTTATTTCCTTTTTATTAAAAATACAAAAAATACGGCAGTGGTGAAGACTACAGGGACTAACCATCACTGCGGGAGGACGTGCGGAGGTGGTGATTCTGCAGAGTTGCTGGTGCGGCGCTTGGAACAGAACCCATCTGGACCTGGCAATCGGATAGCAGCGAACAAGATTAGTCTTGTTCCTTGAACTGGACTTTTCCCATAGTATCCTTATTATAGCTAATCTATACTTAAGCTTGGACTGTGGACTGAATTAGAAGCGCCATGTCAAGTGCTCCAGATGCTGGGGATAATGCCAGTGGTGGGGATTTATCCAGTCAGGGCCCATTAGAGCCGGCAGGACCAAGTAGGGCTCCAGATGATGAGATACAAAACCAGCTTCAGGAGCTGACGAGGTTGAGGGATGACCTTATCAGATTAACTGATGAAACAAGGGCTCAAAGGGACAGTGCTGGTCGTGCCCTTAACCGTTCATACATTTGTGTTCCACGTGAACGCCAGGTCCAAGTCTTTACAGGGGAATTGGGAAAGGACGGGAGGTCTGTTGAAGAATTTATTGAAGAGGTTGAAAGAGTGACAAGGTCCAGAGAACAGAGCACCGAGGAACAGTGTGATTTTATACTTTCATTGTTGCGTGGGCCAGCACTTGAGGAAGTGAGGTTATGTATGAGGGGTCAATCAGTTGGGCCAAGTGATTTATTCGCCTATCTAAGAAATGCGTTTGGTGAGAGGCGTAGTGTCACACAGCTCCTGCAGTCTTTTTACAACCGTAAGCAGGCAGATGGAGAAGATCTCCGTGATTATTCCCATGCACTTTCTCAGATACTGAGCTCTGTAGTAAAACAGTCCACAAATGCAATATCTGATGAGAACACTGTCCTAAGGGATCAGTTTATTGAAGGGTTAAAGAATGCCACTCTGAGGCGTGAACTAAGGAAAATGGTCAGGGAGAAACCACACTCTAGTTTGCTAGAGGTGAGGGATGAGGCTCTCCTTTGGGAAATGGAGGATTACCGATCTCATTCCACGAAAGGGTTGAGAAGCCACATGGTTCAATCAGAAGCCTTAGAGGCCCAATGCTCGGTAACTAAAACAGCTCCAAACAACGATCCCCCTTCAGTGTTAGAGGAAGTGCAACGGGCTGTTGCCCACCAGGGAGAGCAGTTAGCAGAATTAGGAAAAGCACTGACTGCACTATCAACTGCTGTAGCGGAACTGTGTAGACGTGCCCCACAGACTCCCCCAGACCCCAAGCCAAGAGTTAAACCACAGCCTGCATTTACACCTGATGGTCAGCCAATTTGTTTTAAGTGCAGAGGGGTTGGGCATATTGCCAGGATATGTCCACAAATCAAACTCGGGTCTAGTGATGCTGCTCCTGTGTCTCCAATAGGGCAGGAAAACTGGAGCCCTCGGTTGTCATGAGCCAAACAATTCGAGGGGAGGCAACTGGCTCACAAACTAAAACACTGAACAAAGATGTAGTTTTAGAGAGGGCCGTTGGGGAATTTAGGACTGTAGAAATCAAACTACAGGGAGTGGAGGTATCATGTCTCCTTGACACTGGCAGTCAAGTGAGTACCATCTCAGAGGGGTTTTTCAACGAACACTGGTCAGCAGAAGACACCAATATCCATTCTACCTTTGAATGGCTGAAGATCACGGCAGCTAATGGACTGGAGATACCTTATGTAGGCTATGTGGAGCTGGAAGTAGAGGCGATGGGGCTGACAATCCCAGAAAGGGGGTTTCTTATAGTCAGAGATTCAGCACAGTCTTGCTCTGTGCCTTGTCTCCTTGGAATGAATGTAATTAAAAAGTGCCAAGAACTAGTACATGGAGAGTTTGAAACCACAATGAAGGGTAACCTTGACAGTAACTGGAGGCAGGCTTTTCAGCGAGTACAAACGGTTAGTGTAGCAAACAGACTTTCATGTGCAAGGCTCGCTGGGAAAGATGCTGTCCATGTCCCAGCCTCATCTGCGGCTACGATCATGGCCCAAGGGCTCAAAACTGTCAGTGAAAAAGGTCCTTTAATGCTTCTTGAACCTGGCAATGCCCCTTTACCTGGAGGTTTGGTAGTTGTGCCAACCTTGATAACATCAGAGAGGCATATTTTTCCTGTTCAGGTCATGAACTTGTCTGATGAAGACATCTGGTTGCAACCCAGGACTAGACTTGGACTTTTGACTGAGGTTGACACTGTAGACAATGACCAGTTGTGTAAAGTTCAGTTTCAGAGAATTTCAGCAGATACAGATGAAGTGAACGTAAGCACGCAGCCTGAACCACCCACAGATGTTCAATCCATTCTACATAAACTTAAGGTTGGTGGTACTACAGACGAGCAGGCACAACTAGCTTTGCTGTTGGGAAAATATTCATTTGTATTTGCAACAGAAGATGAAGACCTAGGGTACACAGACAAAGTGCAACATGAAATACACCTCACAGATGACATACCTGTGACACAGCCCTACAGACGGATTCCCCCCACACAATACAATGAAGTGAGAGAACACATTGGCAAGTTGTTACGGAAGGGAGTAATTCAAAGCGAGTTCTAGCCCATATGCTTCCCCAATAGTGCTAGTCAGAAAGGTTGATGGTAGTCTGAGGCTGTGTGTCGACTACAGGAAGCTCAACTCAAAAACCAGGCGTGATGCTTTTCCCCTCCCAAGAATCGATGAAAGCTTTGATGCGCTGAGGGGTGCTAAGTTCTTCTCCACAATAGATTTAGCAAGTGGGTATCACCAGGTAGCCATGCACGAACGTGATAGGCCCAAGACAGCATTCACAACCCCTTTTGGCCTTTATGAGTACGTAAGGATGCCCTTCGGTGTGTGTAACGGGCCCGCAACATTTCAGCGACTCATGCAGGCAACAATGAGTGACCTCATTTTCCAGATGCTACTTGTGTATCTTGATGACATTTTAGTTTTTTCTGAAACATTTGATGAACATCTCCAAAGACTTGAAACTGTACTCAGACGCTTGGCTGAAACTGGTCTTAAGGTGAAGCTCGAAAAATGTGCCTTTCTTCAGGACACAGTGAAGTTCCTGGGACACCAAGTGTCAGCTGAGGGGGTGGGGACGGACCCATCCAAAGTGTCTGCTGTTAAAGACTGGAAGGTTCCAACCACTGCCAAAGAGCTCCATTCTTTTTTTAGGGTTCTGTAGCTATTACCGGAGGTTTATCAGAGGCTTCTCACAGACTGCAGGGCCACTACATGACCTGGTGAACAAATGCTTAAGTGCAAAGAAATCTGGATGGGCAGGCCGCCATTTTGATGCAATGTGGACTCCCACGTGTAGTTCAGCTTTTGAGGGGTTGAAGGAAAAACTTACCTCTGCCCCTATTCTTGGTTTTGCTGATTTCACACAGCCTTTCGTACTGGAAACAGATGCCAGTCAAAATGGTTTAGGGGCGGTATTGTATCAGCAACAGGGTGACACAAAGCGAGTCATAGCCTATGCCAGTCGCCGGCTACGCCAGGCTGAGAGGAATGACCGTAATTACAGCAGCATGAAGCTAGAGTTACTAGCTTTGAAGTGGGCTGTTGCTGAGAAATTTAGGGGATACTTACTCGGTTCGAAGTTTGTTGTGCTCACTGACAACAATCCCCTTTGCCATCTTAAAACGGCTAAGTTGGGCGCAGTAGAGCAGAGATGGGTCGCCCAGTTGTCAGTTTTCGATTTTGAAGTGAAGTATTGACCTGGGAGTTCTAATGCTGCTGCAGATGCCCTCTCAAGGCAGAAGTTTGCAGGGGAGCCGGAGGTTGATCCAGATTCAGAATTTGATGACTGTGTCCCTGTCTGCAGCCTGGTAAGGCGAGGGACTGCTCTGGAACCAGATCTTGTAGCTAAAGGTCTTGAATGCTATGAGGTGAGACAGATACGTGCTTGGGAGTCAGGCTCAGAAGTGGTGGCAGAGCAAGGAAATACTCCTACGCTCCCAGGCTATACCAGAGAGGAATTATTAGCATTTCAGGGCAGTGATCCTACCATCACAGGGTTCAGAACCTTTTGGGATCGTGGAAAGAAACCTAGTTACAAGGAAAGGGCAGCCTTATCCAACCTGGTGAGACGACTTTTAAAACAGTGGAACCTTATTCAGGAAAGGGAAGGTTTGTTGTACAGGGTTGTTCCAGAGTCCCTCCATGGGCCAGTATGGCAGTTGCTTTTGCCTGTTTGCCTCAAAGGTCAGGTCCTAGAGAGTGTCCACAACAAGATGGGGCACCAGGGGATTGAGCGCACAGTGAACCTGCTAAGGGGGAGGTGTTTTTGGGTAGGTTACTATGAGGATGTGGAGAACTGGGTTAAGAACTGTGAAAGGTGTGTCTTGTCTAAGATGCCGCAGCCAAAGATTAATGCCCCCATGCAGGCATTTCTGGCATCCAGGCCATTGGAGGTAGTAGCTGTGGACTTTACTGTCCTTGAACCAGCATCAGATGGTCGGGAAAGTGTGCTGGTTGTGACTGACGTGTTCACAAAGTTCACACAGGCATTTCCGACTAAAGATCAGAAAGCCGACACTACAGCTAAGGTTTTGCTCAGGGAATGGTTTATGAAGTATGGAGTGCCAGAAAGACTCCACTCAGATCAAGGACGAAATTTTGAGAGCGAGATTATAGCAGAACTTTGCAAGTTGTATGGTGTTAAAAAGACCAGGACGACTCCATACAGACCACAAGGAAATGCTCAGTGTGAAAGATATAACAGGACTCTTCATGATTTACTGAGAACGCTTCCACCTGAAAAGAAAAGAAAGTGGCCAGAATATCTACCTGAGCTTGTGTATGCTTATAATGCTACTCCTCATTCAACAACAGGGTACTCACCCTACTATCTTCTTTTTGGTTTTGAGCCTCGCCTTCCAGTTGATGCACTGTTAGGCCGTGAGTGTGTATCAGACAACGGTCAGAACTGGCTCTCTGTTCACCAAGAGAGACTTAAGCAGGCCCACACGCGAGCCAGAGAGTATTCTGAGCAAAAAGCAGCAGAACGGATTTCATTTCAAAACAAGAAAGTCCATTGCCCCCCCCGTTTACATTGGGCAGTTTGTTTTTCTTCGCCATCGGCCCTTGGGGAGGCATAAAATCCAGGATGCTTGGGGGCCCACTATTTACAAAGTAGTGGATGTCCAAGGCACCACACACACTGTGGAACCTTTTGAAGGAGGGCCAACGAAAAATGTTCATAGGTCAGAGCTGCGACCATGTGCAGCCCCGGGTCAGAAGCCCAGAACTCAAACCAAACTACAAACCAATGATCACCCAGTGGTTGGAGAGGAACCAGTGGTATCTGAACCAGACTTTGTCATTGTTGAGGAAGTTGATCATCTACCTCGGTTAGATGTGCCACAAGTGTCCTTATGGTCAGAGAGGGACATTTTTCCAGTGTCAGCACAGGCAGATGGTCTCGGGTCAGAGGGACCTGAAACAAGTTTTACTGATATGACTAGGAGAGAGAGAGACTTGGGGACTTGTTCCGATGGCGGAGGCAGTGACTTCCCTGATTCCGACTGCACTGGGCCAGAGTTCAGGTCCAGGATTGAGGTGGAGGGTAGCAAAGGCTCTAAGCCTGTTTCCGCTGTCAGGAAAAGTGAGCGGAGTACTGCAGGGTCACATTCAAACCTGTTTCATTTGCCCAAATCTGCCTGCAATGCTGTAGCAATTAGCACTGACATGGCATCTCAGATTTGAACAAGTCTAGGGGCAGCTCTGTTTGAAAAAAAAAACAAAAAACACAACACTGCGGGGGGGGGGGGGGGGGGGGGGGTTTCCATTCAGTCGAGGTTTAGTAGTCACCGAGGGCGTTGACTGATTGCAGGGGAGAATGTAGCCGAGTGGTAAATTAATAATAATATTTTCCATTTCAGTTAACCAAATATCCATTTAAGGTTCAAAAAGGGGTCTTAAAATGTTGTTTCTTTGTTTCCATGTATGGTAAGACAAGAATGTTATTGGGTAATTTAATGTTATTGCTTGTGCTATTTCTTTGGTTATCTGCATGTTGTGTGCACTTGAAGCTGGGGGGGGGGGCAGTGCTTAAGGGTTAACTGCAGTTTTCCAAAAAAACACTTAACAAGAAATGCATCTTGGGACTTCCTGTTTACTTTTCTTTTTGTTGTGGATGTGGAACGGGAATGTTGTGAAGGAGTTAAATTGTTGGTAAGGAATTGTTAAATATGCACATAACTCATTGAAACATATTGTTATAATTGTAGTGCAGTGGCAAAACGTCAGTATTTTAACAAGATGATGTATTTCTTAAATGTATGATGCAAAGGACCTGTATGTGCAGCGTGGAGCGGCCATTTTCTCCATGCAAGGGATAAGTTGCGAGATCGTCTGTGTGCTCCAGTATTGCAAGTGAGCTGAGATTTCTGTGGAATGTAAGTGTTTATAAAAATGTATGTAACACTTCCACATTTTTTTAAAGGAGCCTTGTGTGATTTAGTTCTTTGTATTTTGTTCTGCACAGACAGAGGCCACTGCCGTATTTTTGTGTTTTGTATTTCATTTCATTTCTTTTATTCCTCGTATTGTATTGGCGCATCTTTGTTTAATCGGTTATTCTGTTACTTTGCCACGTTACCTCTCGTACTGTCGATGTTCAGTACAAGTCCATATGGCCGCTGTTCGACAAAAGTAAAGGTCAAAGGACTTTTTTTTTTGGTTTATTCAGTCGTCATTGACAATAAAACTGCACATTAAGAACCCCAGTAATTGTGTCCTGTGTGGCTAACCATTTCCCAGGCTACAATAATATGCACTGTTAGTTGATTATTTACCTGCCGCATTAACGGGAGAGGACGTGCAAACGTTACCGCTGCAGCTGGGTTGAGATTCACGAGTCCGGAGCGGAATTAAAAACACAACATTCATTTAAGGTTATCACGTGTTTTGTGAGCAAATGCTTTTGCATATTCGTAGTGTTTCCTCCCTTAAATGAAATATCTACTGTGCAAGTATTGCAAGTTCCCCTGTTGTCATCCGTTCTCGTAAAGTATGATCAAACTTTTGAGCGTTTGAGCCGCTTAGGCGCCGTGTTTCCTGCCAGGTAAATGACGCTCCGCAATGTGGTGACGTCATTCGGGGCGACTGGAATCGATAAGGGAATCGTTTGCAAAAATGGCAAACAATTCCAAGGAATTGAAACAGTGGGAACCGGTTCTCAACAAGAACCGGTTTTCGATACCCATCCCTAATCAAGATGGTTTATGGCAAATCTGAGATGAACCTTTGTGTTCCTTTTGGTCAGCAGTGGTTTTCTCCTTGAACTCTCCCATTTTTGCCCAGTCTCTTTCTTATTGTTGAATCATGAACTTTGACCTTAACTGGACCAAATGAGGCCTGCGGTTCTTTAAAAGATGTTCTGGGTTCTTTTGTGATCTCCTGGATGAGTCAATATAGTTTTGGAGTAGTTTGGTAGAAAACTCCTGGGAAGGTTCACTACTGTTCCATGTTTTCTCCATCTGTGGATAATGTCTCTCACTGTGTTTGACTGGAGTTTCAAAGCCTTAGAAATGGCACTGTAATCCTTTCCAGACAGATAGATGTCAACAGTTTTTTTTTCTTAGCTGTTCTTGAGTTTCTTGTGATCATGGAATAATATGCTGCTTTTTATTGGTTGCTTTTTTTTTAGTTTAGATACACTAGCTGCTCCATAACATTAAGTTAGCAATCATGACCAAGACATCTGCTATACCCTTAAAAATAAGGCAGGAATTTCCTGTTTACTTCATACCAGCCAGGTAAGTATGAACAGCTTTTTCCCGTAATACATGAAATCATGCATTAAAAACTGCATTTTCGTAATATTAAAATTTGTTTGACCATCTGAATCTAAGTGTGCAAAATATGCAAACAAAAAAGAGAAAGAAATCAGGAAGGGGCAAATACTTCTTCACACTATAAAATGTCATCACTTCACCACTGTATACTGAGCTTTGAGCCAAGCTAACATTACCATGCTATATTTTAGAGAAAGGCAAAATATAGGGTGATTGGGGGTGGATTTTTTTTTTTCTTAGAATGATTGTTTTCTTTTTTCCCTTGGGAGATTTGAGAAAACAATTTTATAAAATGAGAAATGACAACTTAGACCTCAGGAAGTTACATATTAGTCTGAATTTTTGTAATTATCAGCATATTTGAATTCTGGTCTGAAAATCTGGCCTGAAAAATTTGTGTCTGGTTTTCTTGTTATACAGCAGAATGGGCCAGATAGGGGGAAAAAATCAAATCAGACACATACGGACAGACACAAACATAACACAGAGGCCAGAGCTGCCAGTGAGGCAGAGAAATATCATGTAATGGTTAATGTTGCAGGAAATTACTCTATAGATAGGAAGTTATTACTGAAACCAACACTGACCATTTGGCAAGGCTTTGTTTGTACCCAGCTAAACCAAAAGTCTTTTCAGTTTAAAGAGCCAAATGACAGAAGGGAAGCCTGTAGCACATCCACGTCTGGCCACTGACGCTGACACACAGTCTGCTCTCTGTTTACAGACTGCAGGAAAAATCACTTTGTTTTAACTGCTGGGGGTTTTCTGCTTGCAATTATCCGAAAGAGGCCAGATATGCTACTTTATATCATGTGTCATTTATTTCTTGTTCGGCTCCATTGCCAGCACATATTGTTTCACTATGTCATAGAGAGATACGTCTCTGAATTTGGGTAGATCACACAGAGATGCAAGATGTGGGCCGTATTGGACACCATTGATTGTTACGCTTTTTTTTAATGCAGAACAAATGTGCAAATAATGTGCGATAGCATATCTAACATGTCATTAATAACAACTTACCAGCCATTAAAGTGCTGTTTAAACACTGCAGAGCAGATGCTAACAAATCACCTGTAACAATTCAACTGAATAGTAAAGTAAGCCTGTTATTTAATATGTTAAAGTATGAACAAAAGAATAAGAGTTTGTATTTCGTTAATGAATATTAAAGGTTTCATATGTTTCTTGCAACCAGTAGCTATACAGGATATCATAGATAATTAACTAACCCTGCATTTCACCAGTCTCTTAAACATATGCAACACCCATCGTTTTAAATCCCAGTATACCCTCGTGTCGCTGCGCCTGTGAGAGGAAAGCTGGCTCGTCTCCTGTTAGACCTAGGTATTGGTAAATGTCACAGCTAGTGGCTAATCCAGCAGGGTAAATGCCACCTAAGCCTTGTCACTAAGTCAACACCCCCCAACCCACCCCCACCCCCCAACCGAACAGTTGATCGCGGCAACGAGCAAACCCATTTACTGCTGACTGACAGACTACAGCATGCAATCCACAGAGTCTCCCATCACAGCGGTCAGCATGCAGAACATTAGGTTTGCTGCTTGTCCCACAGCGCAGGCATGTATTAAACACCTCAGCTCTCACAGGCAGAGTGAGAAGCGAGGGTGTGAGCGACAGTAGATGGAGCGCTGAGAGAAGTGGTGGGAGAAAAAGAAGAAATGAAAGGAAAAATGGTTACATTTTTGTACATTTTACTTTGGGTTTTTTTGTTTACTAGACACCTTTTGTTTTGCATAAACTGCTTTCTGAAAACAGATTTGAAATGCTCCTGGCACTGACAACAGACCCCTCTTTCATTATTTTTCATCATCCCCTCCAGAAATTGCCTCCTGCTGCTCGAGTGACAAATTATGCGCCAGATTTCCAGTATCCTAGATAAAGTATAACAATGTTTATTGATTCTATTAATGAAAACCAAGCAACGTGTGACAAGCTTCCTGTGAAGCCACAGTAACCGAAGTCTACAGCGATGATGTAAATCCATGTGCCGTGAAGCCCTTAGAGAATACGTAGGTGTCTTTTTTTTTTTTTTACCTTTTTTTTCTCGCTTTTTGTTTTGTTATTTTTCTTTTTCAAACCTGAAACAACACCTGGACTGTGTTGAGTGTGAAACCATTTTGAAAGGTGTCTGCAGTCGAGCAACATGTTTCCACCTGGAGCTTGCAGAGGTTTGGCCTTACTTTGACATGCGCTCGCTCCCACTTTGTGCCTCGCTCAGGGGTGAATGCCAGTATCCATGGTGAAATGCTCACAAAGCAGCGGATGTACATAGACATTTTGCAGAGCAACCCTTTTTTTGTTACCAGGTTATTCCAACAATTTTGTGTCATATTTCTGTCTTCAGAAAACGTGCATTAAATTCGCCCATTTAATACTTACAGCACTTTCCCTTTGTGTTTTCCATTTTTATGGCAAATTTCATTCACAACCTACTGTAAATCATGCAGTATCATAGCTTGGCTTTTAGTGTACCCTCTCCTCTTATACACATATCAAATGATTTATACAAAAAAAACACTCTTTGGCAAACAGGCGGAGCCTGGACTGGAGATATCTCACTGATCAAAATAAATGTCATCCATTGAGGAAGGATAAATTTACTAAATCCCTGCAGACTACATGTGGTCCATGGCACGTTCCTTGAGGTCACCAATCTGCATAAAACATACGTAACTCTTTCAAAGTCTGACAGTGATGCAACTCAATCTGCCTGATAAACACAGAAGGGCAGAAAGAGGAGATGAGAAGAATGATTGACAGAGGTGGAGAAGCAATCAATTTGGGAGTGATGGAGTGAGAAATGACGGTGACAGCAGCTGCACTGGGTCCGACACTTTAATTTGATCTATTTATATGATCATCTGAGATCAGTATGAAGTGCAGTTAGGAGATACAGCGAGAATATTAACCAGAGAGAAAGAACGGCCTGATTTGAAGGAGTGACTGACATGTTGTGGGGGAAAGAAAATATCTTAGTTTGCTGCATATAATATATCAAACACATCTGCTGCCAGGCTCGGGAGACACAAGCCACCTTACATTGATCTGTACTTGTTAGATGTGCCCTCAGTGGGCTTGTAATTTGCAGTGTTCTAATTCAGCCTCAGTTTGAAATTACTTACCACTGGGAGGTGTAAAAGATCGCGTGTAATGATGGGAATGATTGAGGGAGAGGCAAATCAATCATCATCGCCTACAATGCATTACAGTTTAAAGTCTTATAAAAGGGGTACAGGTATCTGTCATTTATATAAAAGTATACTGACACTATGCTGCTCACAAACACACACACACACACACACACACAAGCGTAGGCACATGTGGCAAAACCACCTCATCCAAACACAGAAACACTGACAAATTCTGAGGAGTGAAGATTGATTGATAATGTCTGTGAAGGTTCTCAGTCATCCAGGTCATCGTAGTCTAAGGAGCTTGGAAAGAAAAGTGTCTGGACTTCTTTGAGTTGCTTGAAGACGTTTCACCTCTCATCCGAGAAGCTTCTTCAGTTCTAGGGGTCAAATGGTGGAGAGTCCCAGATTTAAACCCAGTGGGAGTTTCCCCCCAAAGAGGGACAAAGGACCCCCTGATGATCCTCTACCTAATCACATGAGCCAAGGTGTGAAAGCGGGTGTGGGTCCCAATCAGCCAGGGTTTCGGGTGAGCTCATTGTGAAACCTGGCCCCACCCTATCATGTGATTTCCTGAGGTCAGATGGCCCAGAATGTGAGTGGGAGTGATTAACAAATTATCACAGACAGGAGCAGAGCAAATCAGGATGAAAGTCTCAGCCACCCTCTCCAGTTCCAAAGTCCCTCCATCTAACCTCACATTACAAGAAAAGAAGGCCGTCGCTTCCCTGAGCAAAGACCACAACATCACTATATTACCAGCTGATAAGAGAAGGTGCACCGTGGTCCTAAACACAACGGATTACCACACAAAGATCACTACTCTCCTCAGTGGCAACAATACCTACGAAGCCTTAAAGCGAGACCCCACAATGTAATGTGGCAGCTGGAAACAGGACACAGGAAATTGCAAGTGTGATGATGCACTCAAATGTCCTTTTTTCCCTCCAAAATTTATAGATTTACATGGGGGGTGGGGGAAGTCTATGAATAAGAGGTGCTCTGTTCTCATCACAATTTGGATAAAGTGCATTAAAATGCTTTAGGACTGGGATGACTGTTAGGAACAGCCCTGATGTGACTTTTTTTTATGAATAAATCCCCTGTGTGGCCAGGGTTAGATGTGCCTCTCTGTCTGTGTGCATCCTCTTTGATCTGTAATTCACTGCTGCTCTGTACACTTTTTTGCTTAAAATAAATAGAACCTAACAAACCAGCCTTACTGAAAAAAAAGTATTAATGCACCTCCATATACTTCCAATAAACTGCTAAGTCCTAAAGACTGAAATGGTATCAGACAGAAAGTGAGTTTGTCACCTCCAGGTAAAATGTTAAGCACAGAATGCTTTTACCTTAAGTTGTTAAAAGCACAGATTCTTATTGTATCTGTTGTAGTTTTAAGGACTTGAAAAACAAAAACAATCCGTTTTAGTTTCTCTGAAATCAGAGCTCATCAGTCCCATCACATCCCAATGAAGTCAATACTACAAATTAAACTTAAGTTGGACATTGCATACAGTCTGCGCAATGCTTCAGTACAGATAATAGCGCGTTAAAATTAAACAAAGAGACATTATGGTGGCACATTTCATTAAAAGATGAGCTATGTGTGTGCGCGCTCACCTCTCTGCCTCGCACGCTGAGGTATGAGGAGTGTGGACGCGTTGCCGCAGGCGATGTTTGTTGCCTCCAAGCTCCCGTTACCCGCTCCGTTCTTCAGCGCGTCGACCTGCGCTACGACGCACTCGGGGTTGATGGATGTCTCATTTCTCACGTAGTCAGCCATGATTCTGATTTAATGTTTGCAGCGTAAGTTGATGCCGTATAATATTAGGAAAAAATTCAAAGGAATTCGAGCCTTTAAAGTGTCAGATAACACTACTCTGCATCCACTGTCCATCACACTGACTGAATGAGGTATAAGTTGTCTTTTTCCCAATTTGCAAAAGAAAATAAAAACGTAAAAACAAAAAAACTAGATTAATGTCCTTTCTTTTATTTATTTTTTACTCCTTCTCGGTTACTGTAGATGTGTCTCAGTGAGCGTCGCGCGTTAATCGAGGGCTGGTGCGCACCAGGAGAGGTGAGCGCGGTGCGCTGCTGCGCTTTTGCCAAATGAACTGCCAGAGTCGCGGACTGCTGTCATAAAGGGCGTGTGGTTTGTGTGCGTCTGTGTGTGAGCAGTGGGAATAAGAAAAGCCTGATTCGTTTTTTATGTGTGTAACTCATACACGAACATATTTATAATAGCTTCACGGCTTCTCAAGAGGCAGCATTGTTTGTCTCGATTAAAAGAAAAAAAAAGTCGGGGTGAGCCATAAAATGAAAACCATTCATCATTTTTTGCAGCACCACGAGCCTGAAGCAATGAGTACTGAAACATTGTGTTAGGGGAAAAGCACTCAGTTCTCTTTCAATATCTAAATAGTGACAGTCCTAAAACGCTTAAGACCTCTTGAACTTTGCAAAATAGTCAAGGATTTAATATGGAAGCAGCAGGGGAGATTCAAATGAATGAGACCTGGGTGATTACAGAGAAGAGAAGAAAGAAACACATGATTCATTGTGTTCAGGTTTTTGATTATTATTACTTTACTGCCGTCACTTCCACTTATATTTGGCTATTTGTTCCATAGTGTGAAGGTGCTTGCTGGTAATTCAATTAAGAGCGAGGACGTTTTCACCTTATTTAAGTGTTGACGGACTGTAGGCGGTTTTGTGGTTTTTACATGCACGCCACCGCCCCCATGTGGCAGGTCTGAGCGGATTTTCGGTCATCTTATTGCAAATCTCTCTCTTGACTAACAAAGGTTTGAGCTGCAGAATATATCAGTGCAGTTTCTAAACGCTTGTGTGATAGACTTCCTCCCTATAATATCTGGTGCATGATTATCGAAATCATCATCATTACGTCTTTAACCCCTTCACTTGAACTGACTAATTAGATCTTATGTTATTAAGAAATGCCTAATAGGTTTTCTGCATACTTATTTTGCACTTTTTGCCATGCCGCCTGCCCTCTGGCTGTGTGTTGTAATATTTTCATCTGCACTCATTTGATTACTCACTTAATTGCTCCTCATCAGCATTTATGGTTGATGTAGAACTCTCTCTCTGTGTGTGACTTGATTTATTTGCTACCAGCAGTTTCTTTTAACCATTTCAGCTTCAAGCCTTCCCCCAGCAGAAGCAGTTTTATTCGTCTGACTTGAACATTTGAGAAACACTCGAGATCTATTCTGTTAACAGTCATCTGTGGAAAGAAGTGACAAAACACCCACACTGGTTATTCTGGCAGAACTGATAGTACAGTTGAAATCTCAGCAAAGGCTTTTGTTTGGTCCTGATCCTGGTTATTCTGTTGAATTTGCTGTGCCACTATTTTTTTTTAACCATTTTCCCACCATCTCTGTCACTGTCAGTGTCGGTTTCTTGTTTCAGTATTGGGTGATCGTGTTCTGGTTCCTGCTTGTGTTATTCCACCCATATTTGTTTCATTGTCTGTTGATGCTTCCTGTGTTCTCTTAAGAACTCCTTTTTGTTATGAATGTGCATTTCTTTTGGAAGTTTTTTGTCACCAAGAATCGCCATAACTTAGATTCTTTCTCTGGCTGAGTTTAATCCTCTGAAAGTAAAACTGAATGGCACTTGTGAGTGGTTATTTTTCCATGTGTTGAGATGTTATGTAACAAATAACCACTTTTATGAAAGAATGAACATGTGGGAGGAAACTAGATTACCTGGGGAGAACTCATGCAGACACAGGAAGAACATACAGTCTCCACACAGAAAGGCATTGGCCTGGAACCCACGATCTTCTTGCTGTGAGGCAACAGTGCTGACCACCATAACACTCTGCCGCCCTTAGAGGATTCTGGAAAAACTAAATGCCTTAAATGTCTTGGCCTTTACTTCTTTTATTGCCTGTACACTCATCCTACCCACACTGGAAGCTGCCTAACGCTTCAGGAGAATGGTTTTGGCAGACCGACCTAATGTCACACCTAAAACTGAACTTTGGGCTCATGAATTCCTTGTCACATGGTGTCTTGCCCTCTTTTTTTTGATGAGGTACTTGTAGCTCCCATGGCTTGAAAATGCTTGTGCCCATTACTACTGTATACCTAGCTGTACTTCTGCAGTAACATCGTGTATCGAGTGCTCTTCATCATTTCTGAAAAGAACAAACTGGAGAGTGGGAGAGTGCGTGGTTTTCATTCTTATTTTTACCATCTTTTGATTCTACTTTGGTCTCTTTTTGGCTTTCTTCTTTTATTCTTTTGTATGCAGATTCATATCTTTGCTAAAAAAAAAAAAAAAATCTAAAGTGCATGTGTCTGTGCCCTCAGGCAGTGTGTCAATATGATTTGATGTCTTTAAATAACAATATTGTTAAATGACAGAATGTTTTTGGTGCTAGCAAATCCTTGATAGTCTGGATTAAAGCTCTGATTATGGGAACTCTTTCTTGTCATTTTATTGGGGTCTCATACATCATAGATGCTATTTTTAAGTCAAGTTCTTCGGTTTCATCATTATATTTTCCTGAACTAAGGATGAAATATGGATATACAGTAGTATCTGCCTTGAATCTGGACACATTACATGTCTACTTTTTTCCCTAAAAGGTAACAGACACTGTGTCTTCAGTGCCACTTGCACATTTGTTAAGTTAAAATGTCACTGTTCTCTGAAGGGTGTTATTACTGGGAAGCCACTGTTTGCCCCCTGAACACTCAAATGATTTCCAGAAAAAATGGAGGGGGATATTATTACAAGCAGCCCATCTCTAATCTTTCTCCTGGTCTAATTAGCTGGCTCGGGCAGGTCATGTGCACAGCCACTTAGCCCAGATAAACAAGCCATGTGAGGATGCCAATCAGAATGAAGACAGAGAATAGTGCTCCCTGTTGGGCATCGTAATCGCATACTAGCATGACATGTTGATTACCGACGCGTCCCTGCTGATTAGGACAGGTTGGAGGCAACCACTTCGTGGGTGGCACTTTGAGGCTGATATCTATGACTTTTGTTTAAATAATAAATGCATATTTTGTATATTCTTATATAGCTATATTTTAAATATATGACATTATGTTCCATATTCAATAATAACAGCTTCTTTGGAAAATCCAATCATCACAAAAAGACAAAGTTTGTGTGTTTTTTGGGGCTTTTTTCTGGCAAATTCAAGGTGATAACAAGAGGTAATGGATTATGAACGCATCAGCACTAAGCCAAGCTGAAACGGATTTCAGTCTCTTTCCACTCATCTCCCCTCAGGTTGTGGCTCCTAAACCCTTGAGATCGATTGTTCAAATATGGCTCCAAACTGGTAGTGTGTGTGTGTGTGTGTGTGTGTGTGTGTGTGTGTGTGTGTGTGTGTGTGTGTGTGAGAGAGAGAGTTATAATCTGTGCCAACCCATCAGCAGTAATAAGTGCCTGGTCAGGAGGTACGTACACCCCTACTGGGTATCTGAGTGTTCAGGTGCACAAGCAGAAAGATTGGAGTCTCCAGCACAAATTCTGCCATTTCCTGTTGTCGGTCGCACCAGGTTGTCACAAACAGACCTCGTCATACTTTTTACATCAGTATAGTATTTACTAAAGCACTGGCTCTCAAAATTGGTTCCAGGAACCCCCAGGGACAATGATCTCGTGTAACCGAGGCTTCTTCAAAATAACTTGCTTAAATCACAAATATTGTAGACATACAAACGAGAAGCATTAGATCAGTAATGCAAACCTCACTAATATGACACTAATATGATCCTTCATTTGCTTCTCACGGGTGCAGTGAGACATTGATCCCGAGTGATGTTAGGACCAAACCAGCTAAAACAATGTTAGTGCCATGAGGGGAATCCTTGGAATAGTTTATTCCCAGTAAAATGAGCTTTCAACAATAGATGAAAACAAAACAGCAGCAGTGTCTACTTTGTTACTGTTTACTGTGCAAGAGGTGGAAGGTATTGAATACACATAATTCAGTTTATTGTTAAAGGTAAGTGCTCTAGCATTGCACCAACAATTATATCCATACAGTAAAAGCGTGGAGTGATGTGATTCACATTTCTGTGGACTGTGAAGGATGGTAATGGATATCCATACATCTTTCCACCAGCAGGTCTGCACATCAGTCAATATACATTACTGTTGTTGGTGGTAATGCGCTATTAAAGGTGGCAGTGTGCCAAAGGAGGAAAATTATATTGGGGGGAGGGAGACTGATGCCAGTACAAAGCATTGACGAAAAGGGTTTTCAACCAGATGTGCTTGTTAGATGTCGGATGTATAGGTTATGTTATAGTAAAGATGTAAGCTGGAAATGAGACCTTGTATTTTCTTTTTTTAAGGGATACACACCTTTATGGATATTACCTGGCGAGATATTTGGATCTCATACATTTGTGGAAGTTTTAATATTACTCAGGATTTCTTTCTGCATTTATGCAAATTAAATAAATATATCTAGAGTTTGTTTTAGAAGATGAACTTGCCAGAGGCAGTTTGGTTCTGTGCATACAAATTAATGTAATTTTGGGACTCTAAAGTAATTATTTCCTTTCAGCATGACATACACAAGGTAACTCTCAGTGTGTATGCACATAGTAATAAAATAGAAACAAAATTATACATAGTTAATAAGTCAAATAAAATAATACATTGTTAAGTATCACTAAAAATCTGAACATGTCAGGACATCATTAACTGCGACCAACCCTATCTTGAATTTTTTTACACCACAAAGATCTTTACTAAAAAAATAAATGACCCCCTTTAATCCACCTGTTAGAAGACTAGCCAAGTCAACTTTATCCTTACCATTTTAAGTATTGACGTGGGAAAGCGGTACAGAGGGGAATTTTTAACCAGTGGTGACACTAAGGTGGAATTTGTGAAGCTGTTTCTTAGAAAACAAGACCAATTAACCTCTGGGTCTTAGACTTTTAAGTAATCAATGAATGCTAGTGGGAGCAAACTTCCTGGACACATTATTTTATACAAGTATCTAAGTTAGACCAACTGTACCGTTGACAGAATGGATAGCTAGTCCAGTGTTGGTCTGTCTCTTCATTATGGTACTGGCCCACAATTTCTTAATATTTTGCTTCCAGTGAGCCGGATGTATTAAAAAGATTTTATAGTGGCTTGATCAACAGTTGTCCAAGTTTTTCTTTGGACAAAGGCTGCTTTCCATTTCTTTCGTTGAATCTATGAAAAAAAAGCTGTTTGATAGGCATAAAATACTATTTTTGCACCAACAAGGTAATTCCCATAGAGCTATTACCTAAAAACTTGGTATATTTCAGCATGGTGTGCAGTGTGTCCTTAAAAAAATTGAGGAAACTGGACACTGGGCTAAAAAACTATCTGCAGCAGATAACAATATTTGAAAGTCATGTAAGATAAGATAAGATAAGATAAAACTTTATTAATCCCTCGGGTGGGTTCCTCTGGGAAATTCGGTTCCAAATTCGGAAATTCGGTGGCTATGAAACAGAAAACCATCAAAGCAAAGACCTAACAAAGGACTTGAGACATGACTCTGGACCTTCAGTTGATCCACATACTGTTCAGTGAAGCCTCACCATAAATTATCTTAGTGGCTGTCAAGAAGGAATTATTGAGGAAAAAGCTGAGGTACGCCAAATTACATAGTAAATGAACTAAAAACAGGTGGAATAAGGTTTAATGGAGTGATGACTCCAAATTTTAAATTCTTGATTTTTCACTCACAATCAGTATTTACAGAAGAGGTCAGGAGAAAGGAACAAAGGCGAGTGACTGCAGCCATCTGTAAAACACATTGGAGGCCCATAGTGTTGGGGATGTTGTCAAAATTGATGGAATTACGAACACAGACAAATACGCTCAGATTTTGATTCACCATGCAATACCATTTGCATAACAAAAGCCACATTTTTCAGTATGACAATGATCCCAAACACACTAACATTGCAGTATAAGCATACCTAGATAGAAAAACCCTGTCTGTTTAGCATTATATACTGTATTTTCTTTTTTATTTCATTAAATTACTAGATATAGTCTACATTTTCCTAGAACAAAAGGAAGTGTTGCCCAAGACATTTGTGTAGTACTGCACGTCTCAAGAGACACCATATCATCACAATAAAACCATTAGAATTAGATTTGAACATTATGACCTTGAGGGTGGAGTTTATGACACATTTGTTGAATGAGACTGGATTGAATGTGCCATAATGCAAACACTGCAGCTTTGAGGTGTGTAAATGTAAGAGAAACACCCACATGGGTAATTATCAGGGACGTGTATTGATAAGAACTTAGTGATTCCGATTTCATTGTCCATATTTATAGATTCGGTTCCTTATCAGGTCTTTTATTGATTCTCATTGGCTTCTCATTGGCTCCACTTTGAGAGTCACTGCCATCCCTAAGCACCATATCAAAGACATTACATTTATGCAAATTAATTGCATACAAGTGTTTGTGCCTGTTGTAGGTATTTCCCCTATTTGTTGTGATCAGTTCTGGGATCAGTTCTACTCATAAAAAGTAATGTATTGCACAAATTACACAGAACACAATAATTACAAGTAATGCAGTACGCTACTTAATTACTCACAGGGAAAGTAATTTGTTACACTATTAAGTAACTTTCATGTTACTCATTAAAATGACCTGAAACTTGTTTCATAAATACTATTTAACAAAATAATCCTGTAGGCTGCATTTCCACACACTAACATATCCTAATGAGGACACACGTGTGTTCTTTCTCTTTCTCTTTTATTTAGGTATGAACACAAAGTTGACAGCATAAAGCCAAGATGAAAATCAGCACAAAAAGACTTTAAAGCAATCGCTATACTGTGGTATATATATATATATATATATGTATACGTATATATATATATATATATATATATATATATATATATATATATATATATATATATATATGTATACGTATACAATTCTTTGTCAAGTTTTAATAAGTACCCATCATTTTTTTTCTTTCAAGTAAAAATTAAATTATGCAATTAAATTAAGCATTTTTGTAGTCATTTCACAATACTGTGTTAGTGATTATAACTTGATTATAACAATGCTGTAATAACTGTGTGTGCTGCAATGATTGTACATTGTTTTTTTGCCACCTGCATTTTGTACCTTTGACCACTAAACAGCTGACTGCCCACCTTGTAATGCCTCTGCAGATATTTGTGAGCCTAGAAACTGTTAAATAACTCAGCCTTTAGGCTAACCTTTGGCCTGTCAAAGTCCCTGAAGGGGGAAGGAAAAGGGGCGGGAAGGAGGAGGTAGACAGGTTAAAGATACATAGATAACAGCTAAACAGTAACAGGTGAGCTCTCCTTTGAGATTCAGACGCCAGGAGAGACAGGCTGGTGAGTATATTATAAACACTCAACTACGCTGTATGTCATTTTTCAGAGATCGTGTAGTTAGTTAAAATTTTTCAATGTCACATTCAAAACTAGATCTATGCTATCTTATAAATTCATTTTAAGAATAATGGAAAATGTTGTCTTGTCTTGAGGATGAGTGTTTCTTGAGGGTGAGCTGTGTTGCTTGTGTTATAGTAAACTGACACAAGATATTATTGAGATATATAATAAATTTGTAATCTCAGGGCTCTTATTAATTAGATACCGGATCTATAAACAATGTGATCTTTAAGATGACGCTTTAAGATTGCATTCAGTGCAAACATAAATTCTATACACTTAAATCTAGAACAGGTAAAAACAAAATGTAAAGGTATAAGGAATACAAACAAAAAAAGTATTCTAACCTGCCTGCTTAAATAAAGTCGTTGTTTTTTTTTTTGCCATTTTTTGTTTATTAAGCTACATTATTGGCTGAATAAATAAGCCAGTACATGTGCACACACAGACCTTCCTGTATGGGAATAACAATCCAGCAAGAATTGCAGCAGAAGTTCTTATTGTTCATTCAAAGTCCAAGCTGCTTTTTTATGGAGAGTCATCACCACTGTCAGCTATGTTTGCTATTAACCATTAACTTCTGTTGCAAACCCAGCATGAAAGGTTAACTGTAAGATTATTGATCTGAAGCGACTCTCCTACTGGTCCTTAAGGTCCAGTAGTAGTTTCTACTCTACCTCTATATTTAAAAGACCAGAGGCAGTAACAATAGGAAGGGTGGCGGGAGGTGTTAAAAAAAAAGATATGCCTGTAAGTCAAGCATTAGTAGTGACAGGTGTATTTAATGTCATGACTTTACCACTGTGATTGTCATGTGTGTGCTTTTCACCTTTTTTGTTAGGACATGGCTGGGTACAAGCCACGGGTGTTTACCCTATCCAAGAAACCAAAACAGACATTTGGCTTCTATCTGAGGGTGGAGAATGGCGAGGAGGGTCACCTGATCCGCTGCTTGGAAATGGGAGGTCCAGCTGAGCTGGCTGGCATCAAAGACGGAGACCGCATCCTCCGGGTCAATGGAACATTTGTCGATGAATGTTCGCATTCTGAAGTGAGCAGGATGTAGAAATACTACAGTGCATTAATCAAATCAATAACAACTCTTAGACCAGTTCTGCTGTGACAAGCATCTTTTCTTAGATCTTCTTCTTTTTTTCCTGGACAGGTGGTGGACCTGGTGAAAAACAGTGGAACATCTGTCACGTTTCACATTCTCGATGAATCCTCCTACAAGCAAGCAAAAGCCCAGGGAGTAAACCTTTCCAACCCTGGAAGCAAGCTAGTTGCAAATGGAGTGGAAAAACATCGTCCAAAACCCAAACTCTGCTACTTGGTTAAGTCCAGCTCAAGCTTTGGGTTTTCTATTCGCTCAGTTGAAGGTAAGGAGAGGATGCAGGGACTCCCAATTCTGAGTAAGTGTTAGAATAAAAAACGCCATAGGAGGACAATTTATAGTAATAAAAGCCATTTGACGCTGGACAGTGGAAGTTTAGATTTGCTAAACTCAAATGGCTTAACTTTGGAAGTACCCATTTATATGACACTTACAGTGGTTCATAAGTTCCAGCTAAGAGCGTATTTATTTGCTAATAGAGCATTTCCTAATGCCTCATATGTATAGTAGTCAATAAGGCTTGAAAATAGTGGCTAAAACCAGAACTAATCACGATAGTGTTGAAGGGAGCTTAAGTATCATTACAGACTTCTGTCCAGCTATCTATTTTATTCCACTTATCCAGTTCAGGCTGTGCATGAGCCTATCCTTGCTGTCCTCAGGCAAGAGGATTCACCCTGGTACGGACAACAGTCTGTTATATTCCAGTCACAGAAATAGTTAGACAACCATGCTCATTCATTATAGACTTTTATGTGATTTGCTTTGGGAGTCACCTTCCAGCATGAAGATTTAAAGACCTTTGCAAAGATTTCACTTTTCAGACCCGGACTTTATATCTAACTTGTTGCAGTGTTTTCTGTGCACTTATCTTTGAAAGGTATTTCAGTAGTAATAGATACAAAAAAAATACTATCACAAATTAAAATTAGGATTTTGGTTAAACTTCAAAAGAGATGACTTTTTTCTTTTTAGTCTGTAGAGAACTATCAAGAAAACTGTTCAATTATGTTTAAAAAAAATTCCTTTTTTTATCATCATGTCTAGGTAAGCGTGGACTTTTCATGACAGAAGTGACCCCAGGAGGCACAGCTGAAAGGGCAGGGGTCAGACTCAATGACCGTCTGGTGGAGATCAACGGGGAAAACGTAGAAAACATCACACACGAAGGAGCAGTGGACAAAATTAAACAGGCAGGCAGCCATGTCATGTTTCTACTGGTCGACGAGGAAACAGACAAGTTCTATCAGAAGACTCATGCAAAGATTAGCTCGTGGTTAGCCACAACAAAGTACCTCCCTCGAGAACCACGCAACATCAACATAACCAAAGGCTCTGATGGATACGGCTTCACCCTTAGAGAGGAGCCCAATCAAGCAGGCATGATTATAATGACTATATTTTGTAGATTATACTGTCCAAAGAAGGCTGCATTTTAATAATGTGCTCCATGACTCCATGCAGGACACTTCATCAGGGACATAGAGAGAGGCAGTTCAGCAGAAAAAGCGTGCCTGAAGGAAATGGACAGGCTGGTTGCTGTGGATGGCAGAGATGTGGAGAGCTGCCGTCATGAGGAGGTGGTAGACAGGATCAAGCAGAGTGGCAACAAATGTTGCCTCCTAGTAGTGGACAAAGACACAGACCAAGTGTATAAGCTGGTGAGCCAGGGCGCTAACATCTTGTCTGTTAAGTAATCCCTGTAGGTAGTCTAAATTATATCATGTTGTATCATTCACAGGGGAAAGTTTCTCCTCGGCTTTTCTTGGAGGAGATGAATGATTCCAACTCACCACCCAGTTACACAGAAGCTGTTAACTTACCCATTCCTACAAGATCAAGCACGCCTGCTGCAGAGAGGAAAGAGGAACTCAGGCCTAAACTGTGTAAACTGGAGAAGACCTCAGATGGCTTTGGCTTTCATCTAAATAGCATCCAGGGAGTGTGCGGCCATTACCTTCAAAATGTAAGGCTTAAAAATAATGTCCACAATTTGACCATTGATACTTTAAACAGAACTGATAAGTGATAAGACACACTGTGTTCCAGGTGGTGAAGGGTGGAGTAGCTGACAAGGTAGGCATGGAGGATGATGACATTGTGGTTGAGGTGAACGGGGTGAATGTAGAGCAGAGCCATCATGATGACGTGGTGAAGATTATCCAAGGCAGTGGGAATTATCTGGAAATGTTGGTGGCTAAAAAGAGCGTCTATGATAAGCTGCTCAAGGAGTGCCTATCACACGCCAGCTCCTCGGGGGAAACATCTTACGCTCAAGTCCACAGTGCAAAAACTCCAGAAGCCAGCAAGAGGGAGAGACTGGAGGAAGAGGAAGCAAGACCTACAACCCCGACTGAACCAGAAAGACAGAGGGTGAGAAGTAGTTTCTAATTGTTTCGAAAACATTCATAGTCCCCAGAGAATAAATCATACTGACTCTGAGGAGCCCCTGGGTTTCCTTTTAGTGCCACGGTGAGGTTTACAAGGTTTGGTGTAAATAATTCGATGACTGGATGAGAGGAAACTTGTTCAGACATCCATCTTTTCCTCAGAATTCAATTCAGTTTCATTTATATCGCACAAAAACAACAGTTGCCTTGAGGCACTGTAAGGTAAAGACTCTACAATAATGCAGAGAAAAGCCCAACAATCAAACAAACCCCTATGAGCAAGCATTTGGCAAAGATGTGAAGAAAAAAGAACTTCCTTTTAACAGGAAGAAACACCTAGCAGAACCAGGCTCGGGGAATGGCAGCCATCTGCTGTAAGGAAGACAAGACAAAGAATGAACTGTAACATTTATCTGACACTGATGATGACCAAATGCCTTTAAAAAACATCATTCCCATCATCGTCAGCTGTACTCTGTGGCTGCTGTTTGCATGCTAACACACCAAACTAGGATCAGGAGCATAGTAAACATTAAATCTGCTCGTACTATAACCGCAGAATTTTGGCCTTGGTTATAGTATTTTCATTTGCTTGATAAAATACCTCTCATTGCCTTTTCTCAATCATCCCTGAACTAAAAACATACAGGAAAAAAGCTCATTGTCCTTAATAACGTCTGTGTTTTCTCTTATTTAGAACTCATCCGTGTCATCATCTTCGTCTACAGAAAGCATTGATGAGAGATTCTGAGGAGCGATCTGAAGGACCACTCTCCTGATTTGGCCTAATTTGATGTTGATCTGTTTCTTTTTCTTCTGTTTATTTTAACCAGTCAGCTTGGCTTCTCCCAAAGACTTAATATCAAAAGATTTTTTTACGTTGACAGAAACAATAGAACGTGAAGTGAAGACTTCAAACTTACTGTCAAAATCTGAATCATCGCAGAGTAGCTGCTTCAACTGTATGACATGGCTGAGAAAAACATCTTTGTGAATATCGAGAAATTTCAGGAACGTTTGCCCAACGATCCTTTGAGTTGCCTTTTGATGAGTGTGTTTGCGGAGATGAGTAATATCCTTCCTACTATGACTAGCACAGCACCGAGAATGAACACAATATTAATACTGCCAGTAAACACTGCAACCTTTAATGTATTCTTTTTTTCTCCTGCTTTTAATAAATGTTCGAAATATTTAAAATTTAATTTGCTGTCTGATTTATAAATAAATGAAACGTTTCTGAAACACGAATAAACAAAGGTGTGATCTGAAAAAAGACCAACTTCATGAATATCTTTTTGTTGGCAGCTAAAAACGGCATATTTGTCAAAACTTACAGCCACTTCAGAATGTGGATCACAAGCGGCATTTTGATCTTTTCTTTGGAAGAAAAAAAGAAAGATCCAAGGACGGAGGCAGCTTGTGTCATCCGAGAAGATTTTGGCCTCGCATGGTTATTAAATGTGGATGTATACCAATAAAAGAAAATGATTTGTGCACACTCTGTTTAGAGGAGTGAGAGGCCACAAAGTCTGACCCCAGTGGAGTAAGAGGTTCTGGTAGATGAGCATAAAAGCAGCAAAAACAAGTGAGGGATCTAAAATTATATATCATGAAAAAATCCTTCTACTGCTGAAATTAAATCCTTCAAATGTGCTTTTATACTAAAACATGAGGAAAAAAGAAACCCAAAAGGTAAAGATATTTAAATGTCAAATATATATGTGTCCATTGTCCGATTAATGAGCTTTTCAAATATTCTGATCAAGCAAGCTGCACACCAAGGAGCTGAAACAAAAAAAGGAAAATACAATGAATTCAAATGGGTAAATGCTAACCTACTTTCAAAGCAAATGTGAAAAGGGGGAAATTAATAAAATATATATATTCAACCGAGAGAAGATCAGCTGGGTCTGACTTGAACCCAGCTGGAAAAGTCAGCCTGTCCACCAAAATATTTATCAGCTGATTTTCAAGAGTATAGCAGGTGGCCTTCTCTTTCTTTGAAAAACTGGCACATCCTATCAGTGTTTTTTATTTTTAAAAGGTAAAGTTAACTCACTGGATATTCTTGTTATTGCATATTCAAAAATATTTTCTTCATAATTATTTAAAAGCAAGGACAAGAAATCACACCTTGGTTTGCAAATATGTGGTAGTAATACATTATATTTATTATTCCCTCCCAACTAAAGTGGTATCTCCCTAACAGCAACGACTCAGAGTACACTCGAGGATCGTGACAATCACACATCATTCTCCCCACTTTAAATGCTCCTGGTATCATCAGTGTACCATGCAGCCAGGGTTGTGCAGTGATCTGCAGTTTGAAATTTAATCTTTATGTCATTTATAATTAACAGAAAGAATAGTGGTGCAACGGTAAGCACTTTTCCCTTACAGCGAGGTCAAATCCACCAGGTCACCGAGGCCTTTCTGAGTGGAGTGTGCATGATTTCCCTGGTTGCGTGGGTTTCTCCAGGTACTGACAGCTAACTGATAGTTCTAAATGGCTGTTTGCCACTATGCGTTAGCCCTTAGATAGACTGGCCGCCTGTCCAGCATGTACTCTGCCTCTCACCTAAGACAGCTGGCAAAGCCTGCAGCGACCCTGAATATGGTATATGCATAATCGATGGATGGTAATTTACAATAAAGTAAAAGGAGTAGGTGTGGTCTTAGTATGCTGCTGTGTCAAATAATCCAAGATGGTGAAAAATGTGGCCTTAAACCAAACCATTTACAATTTCATCCAGCTGAAACGTTCACTGACATATGGTGAACAGGCCCCAGGTCAGCTCCAATCATGACAATGAAGAAAGAAAAGAATTTAGTAAACAAATGAAACAGTGTTTGTATTTTCAAATAGAAAATCAAAAAACCTAATAATAATGTTCTGTAAATACTTTAATTTCAAGAGAGTCCAAGTTCAAAGTTGTTCTCTGCGCCTCAAAAGGTCCCCAAAACTTATTCCCCAAAATCCACCATTCCTGATTCAGGAAAAGGCAGTCCAGGTAAATATGTCCAACATATACATATAAAAAAAATGTAATTTTGGATATCTCTAAATTCCAAATTTAAAAGTTAGCCCATGCATCACGAGTCCAAAGAGAGGTGATGTACTTCAGGAGATCAGAGTGCCATGTGTTTTTCTGGTGCCTGCTTGTGGGCCAGATAAAGGAAGAGGATGCTGGACAAAGCGCTGACCAGGAAGATGACATCAAACCAGCGGTGATAGAAGTTGAACTGCAGCTCTCCCAGAACCTCTGTCACAATGGAGCGATACTCCAATGGCATGCTCATACGCATCAGCAGCACAGATGACACGAAATACATCCCCTATTGGATTGAGATGCACAGAAACTTCTGATTGCCAAATTACAGTTACAGACAATTTGATTCAGTATAACTTGTTATGCAATGTTTACAATCTTACAACTCAGTCTCATGTTTACAACCACAGGTTATTGCTGGTATTTAAATCAACACCGGCAAGTGGAGGCTAGTGCAACATGGAAACAATTGTGTTTGATGTTTATAGACATATTTTTCTATATATTTTTAATTTAATTTTTACATTTTATTGAGGAACTGTGTGGGTTTTTTTCTTTTTTGCACAGAGAGAATTGCACCTCAGTTTCATTGCTACAATGACAACAAAGATTCAGATTCACGGTCATTTGTAGGCTGCAGGTTTTCTTAAAAACATAGGCGTAAGGCAGACACACTCACCATGATCTGAGCAAGGACAAGCACAATGACATTGGAAGACTTGCTGCTTGATATTGCGTAGAAAAACTATAAATAAGCAGCAGAAAATGTTTCATTAAACTGATCATGAGGATCAAGATGAACTGCCTAAAAAGACCTTATGAAGTGACAGCGTTACCTTGGTGAGGGTGATGAGTAAGCCACGTATCGACGTGACGATGATTATTCCCACCAAGATGAAAGAAATGTGTTGGGACCAAAACTTGACCTGAAAAGTGAGAAAGACAAAAAATCAATAAGAAAAACAGTGGCGTGAGAAATAGTGTAGGCAAAAACAAATAAAAGATTTTATTTTGTAGCCATTTATTCATTTAAATTCAAAAGTGACTCCAAGGATCTTTAATTGTGAACTGTGAGAACTCAAAAAAATAATGAGCATGATCAGAGTTCTTGCAGAAAACAAGTCTACATGACATATGACATTGCTGCAGGTCTTGTGTATTACTCATGTTATGGGGACATATTTACACAGCTAAATTATGGAGACGTGTCTGGAGAACAAAAAAAGGCCCCATAACATGAAATTTCAGTAAAAAAGATTTCATTTTTAAACATTAAGGTAAGACAAGTATTGTTTATGTTTGGGTCGAGTCTTATGAACTAATCGAAACAGCTTTGTGTTTGTGAGTGCATGGGTGTGTGTCTCACATCAAACTGAATGCCCAGGTAGTTCACCGTAATTTCAATGCCCCTCGTCACTGGATCCGTCTTTCCCACTCTATCAAACACTATGTTTATAGTGGCCTATGATTACAAGAAGAATAACATTTTATTACATCTAGTGCAATAAAGATACACAGTGACACTTACTATGTAACCAAAACTATGTATGTCATTATGAATGGAAAAAAAACAAAAACAAAGCCAGAGTACATTATGTGAATATTCTCACCATGAAGATTTTCCACACACAGTAGATGGAAAAGAAGTAGCCAAGGAAGTTAAAGTATTTTCCCTGGAATGTCTTTGAGTACTCAATTCGCTCCTGCAGATAAAGAAAGGTGGTGTTAAAAAATTTGCAAATCATTTACCCTACATACAAGAAAAGGGCGTAGTGTGTATAAATAAATATGTCAATAAAGGCAGGACGTGCTGTTATGGTGTCAGAGTCCTCTTGGATTTAATCAAAACATTCAATTAAACAATGGTTTCTATGGAAAACACAAGCATGCATGTCGCTTTGTGCTTCAGACTAAACCTTACCTGCTTAAATCACAAAAATAACAACCACACTTGCCACGTTATTAACATTTTAGAATCAGCATTTTACAAGGAGTAGTGGTGTAATCCTCTATATGGTGGACAGGCAATGTAAATGGTTCACATCATGCTAGGGACTCATGCTAGTGACTCATGCTAGTGCATATGTTATATGGAGCCTGATATGTTACAGATCAATAACTAAGCTTAACAGAGTAATGATGATGAAAGCTGAACAGCTATTAAGTCATAACATGACCTGAATTCTTTACTTGATACTTACTGAAGAATAAGCAAGAGTGAAAAGGGACCTGAATACTGGACCTGGTTTCAGCAAGAGTCCAGCTAATATTTCAGACAGATATTTGCTGATGTAAAAAATAAGATATTCCAATACATTGGCAGACTCACTGACTCCATTTGTTATGGGTAGTTATTAATTTACTTGCTCAAGTTTTGCCCAACTCTGCCCAGATCAGTTCCCAATATGCATGTTCCCACCAGAGTGGTTGGAGAGTGCCCTCTGGTGGGCAAACTATGCAGCATCAACAGTTGTAGCAAGATTGAAGGGTGTTTCTCCTCTCTTGTATAGTCAGTCAATCAGCTGTTGCAAGTGCCAATACAGATACACCAGCAAATAGCTAGTATCAGATCATACTAGTGGCCCACTGATAAATCGGTTGGGTTCTAATCAAAAGAACAGAAATCACAACTGAGATGGGATGTTCAACTTGTTATAGATGAGGAATTTTAAAAATATATAAAATAAATTAGAGATGGTCTCCAAATTCCACAGCAAAGTGTGCGTGTGATCACACATGCACACTTGTTACCTTAGTGGCTTGGAGGTCTACAGTCTCAAGAAAAAGCTGCCGACTCAACTCCTCAAGAGCGTCAACCTCCTGCTGGACCAGAGAGAGGTCTGGAGAAAGAAGTCAAGGATGACTACAAATATTTAAGCCTACTTAAAATGGAGATATTCAGTAACAGCTGAAAAATCACAGAAATTAGGCTTCAAATAAGACACAAATCCCGTCATGTTGCACCGCGTAAAACTGCTGTGGCAACCCCGTGTGTCAAGTTTTATTCCTTATAAGCATAAAGGATACTTTCACTGCCCGTTTGTGTAGAGGTGACACTCTTGATCATGCCCCAGAATCCTGTCTGTTTGTTCTGGTCTTCCCCACGCTGGTACATCTGCCTCCGGGTCATAGCAATTCTTTAAAAATAGTTTTAAAAAAAAAATCTATGAAGTGCGACACAAATATGTTTTTGTAGTTTAAGAAAAAACAAAAAGTCTTTTCTTACCTTTTCTTTTTGCTTACAATCATGTCCATAGTCTGAAGCAGCCGTCTCTCCAGAGCAAGGATGTCACTGTCTGTTACATTTCTATGAACGCAACAAAAGCACAAAGCATAAAGGCAGTGTCATCCTTTGTTTGAGTTCTGCCATGAAAAAAAGATAAAAGTGAGTATGATAATCAGTGAGACTCAGATTAATATAATGCATGATTACAGTCATGGTAAAAAGAATGTACAGCCTCTTTCAATTATCAGGATATTGTAATAATAAAGTCATCTGGCTAGCAGGCTCTAAAATTATTTAAGAACAAACCATGATGTGACATGTTACACTGTGTCACTATTTCACAAAACTAAGACAAAACCATAGAAGCAGTGTGAAAAACTAAGTATACACCATGATGCAACAGCTTGTGAAACCATTTTAACAGCAACAACCTCAGTTAACCGTTTCCCAGTTTATCAATCCCACACATTTGTGAGACTGATAGATGGGGAGTGGGTCTCCTATGCTGAGTATGAGTATGAGGCGTTTGTGCTAATATGCTCTGTTTAGTTTCTGCTACACATGACGCTGTTCAATATGACCAAACATCTCCACTCCAAAGATGTCTTGTGGTTTCTTCACATACAAACCAAACTCATGCTGCCAAGTTCCTTTTAGAGCAAAGAGGCTTTCTGAAAACCCTCCAAACCAACCACAATTCTTCAGTAGAATCTGAGCTATAGCTCTTGGTGTTTTTAGTTTCTCTGAGCATCGCACGGTCTGACCTTGAGGTGACTTTGTTGGGATGTTTACTTCTGGAACGATTAGCAGCTGTCTTAAATGTCTTCCATTTATGAATAATGTTTCTTGCTGTAAATGACAGTTATATAACCCTTCCCAGATTGACAGGCAGTGACAGTTGTTTCTGTAAGATCACTGCAGATATCTTTCCTCCTTGGCACTGTTTTAATAAACACCTGAATGCTCCAGACCGGCAAACTGATCTGCTGATGATCGCTTAATCAAATGCATTTGATTATCAGCACCTGGCTGTTACTTTCCCTCTTAATTCCTATGGAAGCAGTAAGGGTGGGCTTAGTTTTTCAAACGCTGCTTCTGGATTCATCCATCTTTGTTAAATAAATCATGACACTGTGTAATGTATCATATGCTGTTGTTTAACAGAGGTTGTATTTACCTAATTTTAAGCCCTGCTAAAAATATACTTTCTGTTTCACATAGCATAGCTGAAAGTGATGTCAGAATACACAGTGGAGCTTACCTGAGGAAGTAGGACATGTAGGTGTAGGGACAGTTGACGGCACCAAACCCAGACAGCAGAGCCATGAGAGTGACTCCGATCACACCAACACGACTGATTAGCTGCTCAATGGATAAAATCCCTAACACAACCCCCCCCCCCACAAAGCATCAGACTGAAGCATCACAACTCTTCGCTTGCCCTTCAACACTCTTTCCAAAGTACAATATTAGAGATGGGACCTCTGTATTTAAAAAAAATTATAATGTTTGAAATACTCTATGCAGTGTGAGAACATAAAAGTGACTGGTGGAAAATAAAGTGAGCTATGTGCACTCACCATGTTTCGGGCTCAAGATGGGGAATGGATCTCCCAACTTCCAGAAGAAATACATGAAGGTAAACCACACCATACAGGCAAAAAGAAGCCGCTGTCTCTGCACTGCTCCGAGAGATGTCAAACAGTTTAGAAAACTTTAAGTGATAAAATCAGATTTTTTTAGTGGGCAAAAGTGGCGAACTTACATAGGCGGATGTTGCTGACAACAAAATAACCAATGTAGAAAGGCACCACAAAGATTAGAACCAGCAGAATCACGTAGAGATTCAGCTTCCAGTGGAAATACCTGGAACTGTTTCAAACACATAAAGGCTCGCGTCTTTCATTGACTGTAAGCAACAAAACACACTAAAATCTCACAGAAAATACACCAACCTGCTGCTTAAGGCACCCAGAATCTCAAAGATAATGAGCTCAAACATCGTGCATGAAAAAGCAAAGGTGACAGAGAAAACCACCTGGACAACATAGTGCCGCACCTGCACACAAACAAAAACACATTTAATTAATTACAACGCAACTTAAACGCTTACATTTTTCTTATTAGATTTATTATTATCCATCCTGGTGATAATTTGTAAGTAAAGACACTGTACCTCATAGTCTTTGAACAGCTGCCGCATAAAGAACAACCAGCCGAAACCAAAGAACAGAACCTGTGTGGAATAGAGTGGGAGGTATGTGGAGGACAAAGAAGTGCATACCATCAAATTTCAGTTTATCAGAGCTAGAGATAGTTTTGATGGATTTGTTCGAATAAATATGCGCTTAAGTTAAATACGAAAGCATGTCTTCAGCTTCAGGTTTCTGGTATAGGTGCCCGTTCACTAGCTAATTCTCACATTATCACAGCTTACTGGCTATGAAAATGTCCAGTAAGCTGTGGGATCACTGGGATCAATAGCGGTTCCAGTTCTCTTTCCCAATTTGCAGCCCTGCACCAAAAATGCTTATCACCTATTTGCAATCAGGTGTTGTGCCAAAAAGTGATCGTCTGCCAAAAACTGTTTTTATATGCCAAGTCATCCTGAGCCTCAACATTCCTGTCACAAGCCAAAATCAGGTTTTGGCAGTGACTTTTATAAATCCTTTATTTATCAAGTAAGAAAAAAAACACTTAAAAAAAAGAGTAATCTGACCAAGAGGACAGCAGAAATTACAACATATATAACAATAGTTCTGTAAACATATTTCAAGTGTCCAAAAGGGACCGGCTTGGTTATAATGTAGGTACAATAACACAGAGTTATGAAGATACTTGAAAAACTGGTAATTTTTAAAGTTTCTATAAAGTCAATTTACAAATATAAGTAAAGACATTGCACTTAAAGAACACATGGAAACATTGGAAATCAGTTTTTGGCACAACATCGATCATGGGGTTCCACCCACCTTACAAAACAAGCATTCATTTTGCAACAAGGAAATCCAACATTCACAAGTGTGAAGCTGACGAAACTCAGCTAAACCTACTTGTAGTTTGTGAAACTACATAATCCACAAGTTCTCCTGCACAGCAAACCTACTGTATGTCTATCCTCGCAATTCACTAGGAAACAGCCTGAATGTTCTTTTGTTAAAATCACCATGTAGAGCAAATACACATTAAAGTACTCAAGGGATGTAAACATTCTCAAATTGTACTCTCAAAGCTTACATTTTAGTAAAGGCGCCTGTGCTTAGGTAAGACAACAACTTGTTGTTGTTATTCTTCTGTTAAATGAAGTTATTTACAACCACAACTCGATATTTAGCAAGGTCTGTAACATCTGTAAACTAGCACCAAGCTAACAGTCTTCAAAAGGCGTTTTCGGTGTGATATTGGGAGGATACACTTGAGAGTCAAAGCTTAGACCTGTCACTGCATGTCCGTGTGTACGAAGTTAAACACGAGTTACAACCAGTCGACTCTTCCAGCTCAGCATTACCTGTGAGGTGAACATAATGACTGAGTCCACTAGAAACGACATGATGACAGTTTAGTGCGTCGAAAACTAACTGAGCATGTGTAACTGGGTCGAGCACAGCTTCCGTTCACGCTGACATGATAGAAACTCTCCGATCTGAATGCAAATTATTCGTTATGTCGTTAAGAAGCGCATATTTGGAGCAACTGTTATTAAACTGTCATCTTAAAGCAACTGCCCGCGAAGGGACGTCACCGAGATGACTCCTGCAAATACACTTCCGTCTCACAGTTATGACGTCAAAAACAAAAAATAAATTTTGCCATAAAATATGGTTTTCATTTTGTAGCAAACCGTGAACGTGGCTATATTATTTACATTTATCAGAAATGTAATTTATTTGACAATTGTTGTTTTTTCCATATGTAAAAACGTAGGCGTAAAAAAAAATAAGCGCAACAAAAACGCACTTCTTACTTTTCTTTACTTCAATAAAGTTAATAAAAACTGTATTCAACCATAGCGTTAAATTGTTTTAATCTTCAAATAAAGTGTGAATTATTTATAAATATCATTTATTTAATCATTCATTCACTTTTTAATACCTGGGGACAAATTTAGAGAGGCAAGACTGGGATGGTTTTGGGTTGGACGTGTGCAGTGGAGGGATAGTGGAAATACTGGGAAAAGTATACTAACTGTAGATGGAGTTGACAGGCGAGAGACGAAGAAGATCTCCGAGAAGTCAATAGAAGTTACGAAGGAGGACATGCAGAGGGATGCGACACAGGAGGATCTTCGGGATAGGGTGAGATGGAGGACACTGGAGACCCCTAAAGGAAGCAGTTTAATGAATAAGATTTATGTATTTAGTATTTATATAAGTATTACTTCATTCACTCGTCTCAGCCTTAGAGTAGTTTGAAAAATAGTTATGTTTTCTGACGTCACCCTATGAGGTTTTACCCAAAGTTCCAATGAAAGCGTTAAATGAATATGTTTTTTACTCAAACTTGAAATTTATTATAATGTGTATTTGACATCAAAATGAAACACTTGTCAGCTGCGTCCTGCAGTCCATGGTTGATTGCAGGCTTTGTGAAACCAGAAATGCACACAAAGTCCCTCCAGAGGGCGTTGTGAGCGCAAAACGTGAGCTATGTGGTTCAGCCTGTTGTGGGCGCCTCACCGCAGTCCGTTGTTGGCCGGCTGGTGTTCACGGCGGAGTTTGATGTGCGCGCAGTGGAAAAGAGTTGGATGAGTAAAAACGGTCTCTATCTTTTTCTAGAGTGAAGTTTCCCGAGACTGACAAATCATAAGGATGAGCGAGATGTTGCAGAGGTAGAAGATTTTAAACTGTTTGGCTTTTTGGTATACAAAGGTGAGTGATTTAGTCTCATGGGTCTATAATTTGTATATGATAGGGCTTTTGATTTATTAATCTTTTAAAGGAATTTTGTTTCATTCACTTGATTAACTACAGGTGATCTGATTTCAGCAAAGTAGTACAACACTTATGTAATCACTAATTTCTTTGACGTGCAATTATCTACAGTTGTATTTAATCTGGGGTTTGAGCCGTTAGGCTTAAATCCAACCCTGAATCGGTTTAATCATCTCTACTGTGATAACTTTGCGACTTACTCAGGGTATGATCTGAAAGTCTTTGAGCACTTAATTTTTAGATGTATGGAAATATTTTGAACTGCATCTCACTAAATGCTTTATGGAGTAAAATCTCTGTAAAAAAAATGTACATTGTTGAATACAGCAGTTTAACTGGCTTTCTGAGTAAGATAAAGTGAGTTTGCCTTTTCAGCCTTCATTCTGCATCACTGGATCATCATTTTTTTTAAAATTATAGGAGAGGGTATATTCACACAGGAGCAGACTATAATCATTTGTTAAATCTCAGTAACTCTCGTTTTCCTCTCTGTTGAATGAGCAGTGAAGAAGATGATGATCCAGGCCTCCTGTCTGCAGCTGTGTTCACTCTTGCTTATGGTAGGACGCCTACAAGGTGAGTGTGCCAAACCACGCTTATAGCATAAGGAAAAATCCATAGTGAGGATGTTCTGTACATCAGCATATGATTTTCTCTGGTGGTTGTTCCAGCTAGAGTAACAGCAACCCAGCATCTGGAAGCACCGGTGGAGAAGCCTTTCACTCTGACCTGCAGTCTTTCAAAGGAGCGAGGTGAATCCCTGAGACAGGTGCGTTGGCTAGATGTCCAGAACCAGACCCTGCTGACCTACCAGCCTGGCAACAGGGAGAGTGTGAGCGGACAGCAGCATGTGGAACTCGCCCCGTCGTCTGCGAAGGACACCTCGTCTATCATCATTCGCAGGGTGGGCTTCCGTGATGAAGGCTGCTACACTTGCATATTTGACCTGCACCCTACTGGTTCAAAGCAGGGATCGACGTGTCTCACAGTGACTTGTGAGTAAGCCCATTAATGATAACAGATTAACATTAATGATCTTGGTGCAACAGCAGTATGTTATAGTTTAGGTAAATCCTGTGCGCTTGTACACATTTCTGAAGCTGTACCAATCTGTTACAGGACATAATGAGTAGCTTGCCTGTATGGATTAAGGTACTGATCCTTTACAGCAGTGTTTCTGGCTCAGTTCAGAGACCTCTGGTGGACTTCAGTGCATTCTTCTCAGATTCCTGTAAATCAACGTAATGTCTTCTGCTCCATAAAATGGCTAAAAATGAAGATTTACAAATAAAAGTTTATATGATGCTGTTATTGCACTGAATGTAAAGTGAGTATCAGTCTGCACAGCCATAACTGAACGAAAAATGAATGAATTGTAATGCAAGCTGACCTACAGGCTTTGCATGGGTGAAAGTTCAAAATGTAATTTTTTTCAAACAAAAGCACACTAAACATGCAGGTCTCTTGTATTTAAACCACAGTGAAAATCTTCTATGGCATAGTAAGAATGGCTGCGAACTAGTTGGGAAGACCTGCTCTGGAAGCCAGTTTGAGTAATGATCCCCTTGACACAAGGAAGGAGACAGATGTCATTCACAGGGTCAAACTGAAGAGCTCAATTGTTCCGAAGCGGAAGTAAAATGGCCTGTCAACTGGTTGATACACCATTAGTATCATCAGTGTCGTCTGTTTTTGAATGAGAAAATGTGAGATGTGCTACAATAGCTGCTGGTATATTTGAGAAATAACAAAGATTGAAATTGAGACGCCACACGAGAATCATAAAAGCCAGTCAGCTGAATGGAGTTTCCATCATTTCTGTCCTCAGTGGTGCACCATTTCTTAACTGATTTTGGATGCCTGCCCTTTGCACCCGACCGTTAACACTGAAAATATGTGAATACTGATGTCCCTAACCACTGCTCACCTCTGAACAAGAGTTGATGAGTATGTTGAAACTCAGCCAGTCATGTTAATAAAGAGCCGTGGAGCAGTGGGAGGAGGGCTCTAACCAAAAACAGCTGGTGTGGATTCCAGTGACTGGTTTCTGTTTGGGCGTCTCATATTTCTGAATATTAACATTGTCCTGTTTGCACCCTTTACCTGCCTTTTTCTTTCCTTTATCTTATCTTCTCATCCATCATTCTTTCACTGACTAGTGTTTTTTTCTCTTTTTAAATCTCCAGCTCAAGTCACCGTTGATGGTAACAAAACAGCAGTTAGCGGCAAAAAGGTTTCCCTTTTATGCTCCTATGGTTTGCCAGAAAAAGTTCAACAGATAATGTGGAGGCACATTTCTGCTCAAGGAGAATCCACGGATGTAGCCTCCTTTGCAAAACGGAGCGACCCCATGATCGAGCCACCCTACCAGGGGAGAGTCTGGCTCACTTCCTCCCTGTCTGACAGTCAGCTCACCATCCAGCCTGTTGCCATCCAGGACGAAGGCTGTTACACTTGCATGTATGAAACACATTCTGATGGGCTGAAGACCTCCACAGTTTGTCTCTCCACCTACGGTAAACACCTGTTTTCACAGTGGGCTATTACTGGTGATGCTGTTGTGGTTCAGTATTGTAAAAGGATAATCCACACAAGAACTCAGTATTTGTACAAACCCTGAGACATCTTACGTACAATAAATTTACCATAAATCAGAAATGAAGCGCAGTTTAAAAGTTTCTTAAAATAAAATTTATATTTTGCTAATTGCTATAGTCATTAATTATGTAATCTGCTCATACCAAGTGCCTAGTTAGCACAAATCAGAGGGAGTAAAAGAACAGTCTCTGTACTGTTGAAAATTTTTTTTTTAACAATATGCAAAAACAAAGCAAGTCTGTGTAATATTTGTAAAGTTATCTTACAAAATTAGCATTTAACTAATTTTTAACTAGCTCACCAGATAAACTGGAAACAGAAACATCTAGCCTGTTTCTGCACAAAGGTGATAAACACTGCTGGTGAAATTGCATTATTGTTTTGTCATGCAAAAAAGAAATTTTTCACATGATTCTGTGCAAAACTAATTGATAAGAACTCGTAGCACCATCTTTACGAGCAATAATATGAATTTATCAGATTCTCACATCATCATCCAGCCTTACCAAGCGTTAGTTTTTAGACAGATAGTCTCACATTTGATTGAAGATTACTTTGGCATGCAGAGAAGTTTGTGGTCAACTTAATGTCTACAAGGTGCTCAGCACAAATCATCACCCCTGCACCACCGTGCTCGGCAGTTACATTAGGCGTTTCTGCTGTTTTGCTGTGTTTGGTTCTCTCCAGGCACGGCACTGTACATTACAGCTCCGCTAAAGTATCATTTAACCAAGCGTCAATCTATCCAGAAGTGTTGTGGCTTGTTTGGATGTAACTCTGCAAACCTAATTTTGTTATAATAAACATTTATAAGTGTCTTTGGGGCTAAACTAATCAGCATTTCTGGAAGCTGTGTTCACAGTTTGAGGCACTTCTTCCTTCTTTGACCTTCTTTGAGGTCATAGTAGTAACAATGAACAGTTGTCCTTAGCAGTAAAATCTTATAACTACACTTAAATTGAATAACTGTCGCTGTTAACACCGGGCAGTCTATGTCACTGTCTGCCATTGTCGATGGACAATGGCAGACAGTGCAATGTAAGATATTTGTCTTGAAGTAGTATAGTGTAGTTTATCCCATATCTGGTAAATTGTTTGGGTACTGTTATAAAAGTATTCCCATGACATTTTACTGTTCACATTAATTATGTTAGTATAAAAAGCGAAATTCTTGTTTGGCCGAAGTCAAACTGAGGCTTTAACATAGCAATAATAAATTGCTTTGTGGCAATCGTGCAGTTTTACTGCTGGTGTTTTGTCCTGACAAGTCCACTTGTCAGCAGATCCCTCCCCTGCGAACTCAGCAAGGAAACAGACTGTACCAAATCGACTGTGATTGGTAAGATACTCACTTGATTTAGTTAATTCAGACTATTACAGTCTCATATTTGCTTTGTAAAATGCTTAAACCTACCCTTTGGCCCTAGAATTTAACTAGAAGTGATCGAGCTGTTCTGAGATTAAATTAAGCCCTGGACAAGTGGAAGATTTGGCTTGTTGGTGGCACTAGTTGAAATGTCAGGCGACCAATAAAGTCATTAGGAGTCTTAATCGAGGCACGCTGAACCAAATTACGCCCAGAATTTCACGCCAAATTTCCAAAGCAGTACATCAAATTGACATAGTTTGCTCTGGGCCAGCGGACCTAATCAAGGTTCCCTACCTCCCACAGAGCTATGATTTTATTTGTTGTTAGTGCGGCTGAGACTTCAACAGTCTTCAGTTTTTTGAGGCCGTGTTTTTGTAAAATAACGGCCTCAAAAAATAGTTGGAGCTAAAAGCCAAGAGAAAAATAAAGGAGGCAGGCTTTAGTGCAACTAGGAGACGATTTAACTTGGACATTTTTGTCAGGATAGACAGGTACCCCCTGGGATTCAGATAGGAATGTGCATCTTTTCTCCCAGATTTTGCCCTCTGAACAATTTTATGATATCACAAGAGTAGGCTGTTGTTCACACAAACTCAGAACAGAACAGGAGTGTGTCCGTGCAAAGAATGGACCATTCGGAAGAACGATGGAGGCAGGGAACGAGGTCCTGATGCATGACTCTGTCAGTGTTTGCGGCAGACAGTGATTCCCTCTGTGCTTTGTTTCTCTCTCTCTCTTTATGCTCATTTGCTTTTCCACTTTTCTCCCATTCCCTTGCTCTCACAGTTATCTCAAGAAACACACGTGCTTTTGTCTGAAACTGAACTGTACAGGACAGTAGGCGTTCTGGGTGCTGAAGCATGATTAGCATTAATGTTTTATTCTTAATGCTTATTGCTGCCAACAGGCTTCTAACTTCATTCCACTTTGGGTGTGACATAATACGCCCTTCTTTTCTCCCACTTTCAGAAATACTGTTCAACAGCAATTATATCCCATGCAGACACATTTACATTATCTTTGCTATCACAAGTATTCTTAATTACATTAATAAAAAACATGGTACTAGGCCAGACCCCCTTTTGCCTTTAGATCGGACTTCATGGTAATTCTTCATGGTATATATTTAACAAGGTGCTGTAATCATTTCTCTAAGATTAAGGTCCATATTGACATGGCGGTATCACACAGTTGCTGCAGATTTGTCCATGATGTGAATCTCCTGTTCCACCAAATCTCAGTGGTGCTTTTTTGGATTGAAATCTGGTGACTGTGGAGGCCTTTTTAGTACAGTGAACTCACTGCCATGTTAAAAAAATGATTTGAGCTTTGTGCGTTATCCTGCTGAAAGCAGACCACAGACAACGTTCAAAGTCAATCTGTTTATCTATACTCACTTTTTCAGGGGTAGTTAAACTAGAGTGTGAAAAACATGGAATGGAGAAATGTGTAACGTGATTTAAAAGCTCTAAAGAAGATTTTTCATACTACAAGTGAAGCGGTCACTGAGTTCACATCTTCATGGCTGCATTAAATTTCTGCATGAAATTATACATTTTCAGCTTTTTTATGTCACAGTTTGTGGTGAAAGAAATGCTAAAATTCTTTATTTAAGTTGTAACACCAGGCTTGACACAGTATACATTAGGTAATATATAAATGTCTTAACTTACTACAAATCTCAAAAGTAATTGCCACCATGAGGGAAAAAGCAATACCAAGTACAAAGTAATACTTTGATAGTTTTTACGTATATATTTGTGCCATTGTAATAGGTAACAACATAGTCATGAACGGGGACAAAAATGTACTTCCTCGTAATACATTTGCTGTTTATGACACACGAGCATTACATTTTAAATAAAAGCCACAGTCATAACAAGCTATGCAACACGAAGGCATTATTATGGTTTGGATTATTGTCAGATTGATCTCAGATTTGAACCACCCTCTAAGGCTGTTGATGGGTGAAGTTTATCACGTAGAATTCGCAGAAATTGCTGAAACTCTGAATGCCAGATATCTGTGGCTAAATGTTTTCTTGCCAACAGAAATGTTCTGAGTTCCAGTGTATCACATTCCTTTCTCAGCCCAGAGAACAGAGAATTGAAAACAGCCAGATATTTACTTATGGATCTAAGGAGTGCAGGAATTCGCATGTCTTAGCTGAACCGAAAGGCTTTAAGGGTTTTATTAGATACAATTTTAGAAATTTAAATTAGCACACTTGATGCAAACTAAAACAATGGACCAATTTATAGATTAAAGTAATCTGACACATGATTGATTTACCACAGCATGCTTTTCATATTTCACTGACTGCTTTTATTTTTATTGAAGCAACAGAAAGGTTTATTGCAATAAACTTGGATATGTGTAAATTTATTATTCGCAGTGCTGCCAAAACCTCAGGTGAGCTACAAAACCACTTCTCCGGGGGTGATCGAGGCAAACTGCACCTCTGTTTCAAGGCCGCCGGCAGAGATTGTGTGGAATGTGGAGAGAGACAACCGCACCATGCACCCACCTGTGACAAAGCAGCTACCGCAAGATGATGGGACCACTCTAGTGATCAGTACGCTGACTGTCCAGTCTGGGTTGCTTAAAGACGTGTCGGTCAAATGCTTGGTGCACCACAAAGGGCTTGAGTCACCAATTGCTGTATCAATGAACACTAAGAGTAAGTTAGTGTTACTAATCCTTCTTCTTTGAAGATCTCAGCGGCTGAGCTTTTTTGCCCTGAGCTACGTTATGTTACAAACTTAAAATGTCTTTCTGCAGCCAATACTACAACCCAGGATGAAAAAGATAGTAGAAATAGTTTTTAAATGTTTTCTAAAAGACATCCATAAACTGCATTGCACTAGTTCCCATACTTGCAGACCCATCCTCATCTTATGTAGGTCTGTGTAGCCTTTTCAGTTTTTTGCATAAAGGCAATCTTCACTTCATAACATAGTGAATTGAACATTCAATACCACTCTTACCTTCATGAAAATGAAACTACAGTCAGCTGGATACCATACTTTAGCACAAAATCCAAGAATTCGATACTGCATTAAAAGATGAAACCTCAAGGGTCAAATCAAAATTGCTTTTTTAAGCTTCCTCATGGATCTTCTGAGCAGTGTTTCAATTTTCAACCCATGGACCCTGTGTATTAATATTATGCTCTGCTGAGCACAGAGGCAGTGTCCTTGGCTGATGCGGTGGAACTTGTTAGTAGATAGTCATACAGACCACTGCCCTTTCTCGCTTGACCACGATTGATAACACAGCTGGCCTGCTTCCTGATCCACTAGCCAGCACCGCCTCCTTCTCCTGGCTTCCAGTAACCACAGGAGTCTCTGCACGATGCCTTGCAACTCATTAAAGCAGAGCCATGAATATGAGGTGCCCATAAAAATTAAAAAATGCATTCAAATATAGCTCATTGTGGAGTGCTGTTAGCCCTCCAGGACTGTGTTTGGATTGTTCACCCTGTTCTGACCATGTGCAAATTTGCAGTGACTACTGAATCTCTTCTTCTTGGGGGATTAAAATTTAGGGAAAAGCACGAAATAAGGAGGTAAAGTATGAGATAGATTTTTCTCCAGAGAAGCTTGAATTATGATACTATAAATATTTAAATATACATAACATTAAACAGTAACTTACTTCCTATCCAGGATTCACTAAATGTTCAGAATTACCATAATGGCCTTAATGCCTCTCTATTTTAAAGTCTCAATCAAAGGAAGAAATTTGGAAGTGAAAGCTCAGATCTGATGAGCAGGGGTACTGTAGAGCAATGGTTGTATAAGCCCCAAAACCCCCCCAAAATTCCACAATGCATGCCATCTGTTTCAAGTGCTGGATTAAGGTATGATTATAGCCTTTTTTTAAAGACAATATTGCACAAGCAATCTATAAAATGATAATTTGCTCTTCCTACATGTCTTTTTTCATGCAGACTGAAGACAGAACATCTTAAATAGAAAGTTACAGATGCTCATAGATGATTTGTTGATGCCAGCCATGCAACTCTCCCTTATTCAAGTGTTTATGCTAAGCTAACAGGCTGTCCTCGGAGCCTCTTAGTTTACTCAGCACCTCATGTTAACTGATAAGGATGAGAGTGGGAGTGATCACCTGGTTAAGTGAATCAGCAAAGTTGCTGAGTGAATTAGTGTTTTCCCATTCTTCACCAGTATGGTTAAAAAATCTCTGTTGTGTTTTTTAATGGTCTGGAGGCTTTGGCATATGTAGACTGTGTGCTATTGTCAGGTATTTCATTTTCTGATGACCTGTGGTTTATCTTGGTTTAATGGGTCAAGAGTGGAATCAGACAGTAACTAATTTAAATCTGAGATTTAATCAGGGCAGGTCTATAGCTGCGGAGAGGCACTTTTCAGTTTAGCACAGCCCTTTGGTACAAACAGTCACAGAAATACTAACAGCAAAATTAAATTGAAGAATTATATGTTTATCTATTTATAGAGATATTAAAACAGCTGATCAGATTTCTGTATTTTTCCCTTCCAGTCGGGACGGCGCTCACCATCCTGATCTCAGTCACTACAGTAGCAGCTCTGTTAGTTCTGTCTCTCTGCTTCTGCCTTTGGAAGTGTTTTTTGCGTAAAGAAGGTGAGTATGCCCACAGTATAACTCCAAAAATGTCTCACTGTCATTATTTGAGGGTTGTATCAGGAATACATATGAAAAATCTCGTGTTGATGTCCACACTCCTGTCGTTTTAGCCACCTGTCCACAGGTTTTATGTAACTAGTGGTGTGAGCTGGTCACCTCAAGTTAACTAGATTGCTTTATGTTCATAAATGCTACAAAACATGCAGTATCATTAAGAAATGAAAGCTTTAAAATACTTTTTGTTAAAACATTTGCCCTGATTTCTGATTCTGGGAGGAGACACAAATGCCTTTGTCAGAACTGGGCTTCGTGTCTGCCAAATCAAATATGCAGAGCTACACATGGTTCCCGCCCTTTGTAAACATGTGACTCAAACAGTGAACAAACTAAATAAATATTGGAAGTAAAACAGTATTTTTTTATTTCAATGTTAAAGAACTGCTTGTGCACCAATATACTGTACTCTTGATACCGGCAGTCTCTTGGCTTGAATTGTTTTAAAGTTATTACACTTTCTCCACTCACTCCATCGTAATTCTCTTAAAGCCAAGAGATCATTTGAAGGTCAAGGAAATCTAATATTTGGGGCTTCTTCTCTTATTGTGGGTTTAGGCAAACTGCCTGGGTGCTTCAAAAACAATGAAGAAGCAGTTGCCAGGTGTGGTGTTCTTCAACAATAGTGATATTGAAATAATGGTTAGAAAGTCATTTCCCACAGGTCAGATATTGTGAAATGACTCCCAGTATCCACTCACGTACATATTGTGGTATACACTGTCAAGTATATTTACTGATTTAGTTCCAAATTTGTGCCCAGAGTTGTGTAATTACCTCAATTGTGAGATTCCAATGAGATTTGTCAGTGTGTTATAATCTGCAAATATGTATTGAGTTTCTGTGTGTATAATTATATTAGTAAATGTTTTGAAAATAAAAAAATCATCTCTTTCAGTCTGAATACAGATTTGGAGATATGTGTACACATTTGCAAATCTTACTACGCACACAGCTCCACATTACTGCACAGATTCACAAGTGCACAAGTCAAAGTGACTTTTTACGATATTCTCTTGCACATTTTGCAAATCTTATTATGCACCCATATATTGTAATGCGTTGTAAACATGTGCATTTTAATTATAATAACATCCCCATCGATAGGCTCTCAGTTATCACCAACTTACATTAATATTTAGAAGCCTGGAGGAGCTGGAATTTATATTATATGTTGTTGTAAACTGGTTTTATTCATATCTATAAAATTACCTGATCTGTCTTGTCAGTTAGTTTTCAATCTGTAATTTCTGAAACCAACTTTTGCTCCTAAACAGTGTCTCGCTTGTCTTTAGTCAACTTGTGACATAAATGCTACATTTACAATATTGAATATATGAATGGAAAAATGGGTGCTGAAGCTGTTGCACTCAGTATTTGAGATTCCAGTTGTATTTAATATTATTATTAACCGCATGGCCTGGGGGTAACTGCAGATTCACTTTGTGATGGTGGAGAGGAAAAACTCCCCTGTAGCTGGAAGTGCCTTCTGGCAGGACCAGGCTCAGAGCGAAGAAGATATCTGCCTCAGTTGATCAGTGGAGAGGCAAAAAGAGAGAAAGGAGCAGCACAAAAGCACAAAACCAACAAAAAAGTATGAGAGACAAAAATGAATGACATGCACTATAAAGACTGAGAGTGAAAGACTTTTTTAATTTCAAGACTAGAAACTTCTAAAAGTCTCTGGTTCTCTCAGTTTTTTGTATTATTTCACTTTTTATAAGTTTCTATATTGATTCAATCTATCCATCTGGAAATGGGTTTCATAACGTCCTCCAAGTTTAGTTAATATTTACAGTTAGGACTGAACATCGATGGTATGATATTCCTGCTTCATTGTCCTGTACCTGCACTCCATCTGCATTTTACTGACAAATTTAAGAGCTGTTTTCCGTCTGTGCAAGAAGGAAGTCCGAGTATAGCAGTTCTGACTGAATAAGGAAATCAGCCAAAGCCAAAGAAGTCAAAGAAAACTTTACAGACAAGACTTTTACAAAGAAAGATCTGATGGAACCAGTTACATTTATACACTGAACAAAATGAAGAGTTGGACAGAGACTAGGTTCTGCAGTTTTCCCACTTACCTCATCTTATTATGATAGGAATGATTTATGGTAACGAATTTTCCTGGAACTTGATTTTAAAAACTCTGATTGCAATAAAACTATATTATTTAATTTAATAATTTGTAATCCAGGTATTATTACAAATACTGTAAAAAATCAGTGTGATAGTCATTTTATGTTTTTTAAAACCTGCATGATCAACCACGTTTTGTCTTTTGACTTTGTGCCTCTGTGTTTTTTCACATGTAGTACCTTTCCATAGTTAAACTGTTTCAGACTTTTTTCTGAAATGGAAATGTTAAATATTAGAAAACCTTTATTTTTATACTTTATAATGCATTTTTAGATATTCTTTACTCTCTCCTTGTACTTTGTTTTCAGCTGATTAATCGTAAACAAATGAGACCAGAGGCTGACAAGAAGATATGCTGGGAGCCAGCCTTGCAGAATTATTTCCCTGCATTATCGTCGTCTTCATCATCATCATCATCATCATCATCTCGGTACAAAGGGAAGATATTCTGACACACCTCTGTAGGATGTTCAGTACAATCCTATTTATGAGCACCAAATGGACAACACTTAACTCTGCTCTGCTGCCTCTGATATAATCTGCCAGACTGTCCTCACATGGTGTCAGTGAGAAACTCTTAAGCAGATCTCGCTGTCGTTCTCTGTGTGACTCTGTAATTGAATGAATCGATGCCCATGCATTCCTGAACCAACAGCAACGTCTCTGTGCGGCAAATTAAAGTACTTGTTTGATAGCACATCGCCTGTCCTCAAAACACTTTCCTCTCTTAGACTCTGAGTCTTTTACCTGGTCTTTAAAGAAAGAGTGCACTGCTAGTTTATATTTTTCATATTCAGCATTAGCAGAAACCAAATGTGTATTTGTATGTATCCATGCTGAAATTAAAGGCAGTAAACGCTTTATGTTTTGAAAAAACGTATATATATAATTTTATTTTAAAACAGTGAAATTATATTAAATATTCCAAGATTTAGCTGCTCAGCCACGCCTGCACTGCAGAGATGTACTAACATTTTGGATGATTTTTGGACAGTAGGAAAGAAAATGCCATCCCTATCCTTTAAATAACCAGCTAACTGTCACTATGAGCTGATACTTATTCTTCTGGTACCTCAGCTGAAGACCCTGTCGCTTCAGTGTATTGTGATAGTTGGGTGGGGCCATCGGTAGTATTAGATGAACTAAAAGGGCTGCATACTGATTCCTTGTTTATGTAATATCTATTACAAACTTTTCTACACATTTCAAAGTCTGTTTGTGTTTGATGTGTGTGTGCATGTGTGTGTGTGTCCATGTGTGTTCGTTAGAGGTTGAATTCCACGGTCAGATGGCTTGAATCAATTGCCTGAGGGAGCAACAGTAAAACCTTTTTGGTGCCCCAGAAAGGAATGCGTGTCTTGTTCAATGCCTCCGTCGTACAGTCATGGTTAGTGGTTTGAAAAATTGCTTGATAACTTCACGTTAAGCACCCAAAGAGAGACTCCACTCCTCTAAATATTTTTGCTCTGGATCAAAGTGGTACCTGCGTGCTTATATGATCAGCAATGAATTACAATGGCGCTTCTGGGTATTGCTGTGTTTGTATGTGCAAAGCGGTGCTTTTAAAATGTTATTTCTCTGTTGAAATAATATTTAATTTCAAAGCATATGACTTGCATCTGTCAGTTATTTTCTTTGTAAACAGACGAACAGCATGGAAGTTATTAGAGTTTAAGATCAGCACTTCATTCAAAAGCTACAAAAGCATTTAGTACATACTTACCTGTATGTGGAGTTTGAGCATACACAGTGATCAGAAACACATCATAATTCTGAAAGTGGGTTCAGATTTTTTTAATAGGAATGCAAGGTAGCGTCCAACAGGAAAAAAAATCAAAGGATGCATGAATGACTATTTACATATGTAAAGTTAATGTAATAAATGCAACAAACAGAATAATAAAAGTGTTTAAAAATGCATTCAGACTCTCACTGTCATCCTTTCAGCCTTTTATCTCAACTTTGTGCATTTCCGACTATTTTTAGAAAAGCATCACATTCCTTTCAGCTGTGCCAAACCTGGTGGCCAGATGCCTTTTTTTTTAATCCCAAGCCAAGTTGTGGTGGACATTGCCGAGCAAATAATCACACACATATTGTGCACACTTTTACTCAGAGAGTCTGCTAGCCATGTAAACTGAAAGATAACATTTACTATTTATGCTTTCTATTAGATATACGTTTGTGTATTTAACCCAGCACCTGTATAAAGACAGCATAAATTCAGATCCGACTGCATCTGGATTTATGTGAGAAGTGTAACTAAAACAGTGCTTTAATTAAGCAGATATCAAAATTGAACCAAGCTAAAAGATTATGTTATTTCTTTTGCTATAATGAAGAAAAATGCTTAACACCAGAGTGAAATCATTCAAATGTAATAGTTTTACACTCCTAATTGATCCCTGCTCCCCTATAATCCCCTTGGAGACATCTGTATTTTTAGCAAAACCACATGCCTTAGCAATTCTTAGCATTTTTTTTACCCTGTCAAAAGGTTTGTTGCACAGCTGCAGACTTCTGCCAGACAATGATTAAAATTGTACAGTTTCTAAACCTGTGGTTGTCTATTTGCATTTGGTGGGAGAGAATGTGTTTGAATCTGCATGTGAATTTTAATAAGGTCTTTCTCAGGTCATTCGTTTATTTGAAATGTAAGCAGTCTAGGTGCATGTTAGGATTAAGTGAGTTTGTATGTGTAAAGTATTTGGTATGCGCGTTGTGCTATAGTGAAGTGGTAGGGTGGGGTGATGGAGTGGTTTAGGATTATAAATCTGCACATACTGCTGAAAACAAAATAAACAAATACTTATTTTATCCTCCCCCCTCTCGGGAAGGCCGTGATATTCCTCTCAAGAATCAAGAATACTATTTTTTTTTAAAAATTAAAAATCCCCGTCTCACTTGTCATTTTTCCAGATCAGTTTCCAAGTTTAAACATAATGTAAAAGCTTCTTGTGTTTCTTCACTTCACTAATATTCATTACGTATTAGAAAATGTTTTGCAGATATGCTCGGACGTCACAGATGTTACTCTCGATCATCACTTTGGAGGAAGATGACACACACTCTGCGTTTCTGCACACATTGTGGGAGGTTTTTTTAAAAGCTGCTTTGATGCAGAAGCGTCCACAAACTCGCTTTGTGACCTCAGAGGCACCTTTTAATCTGGCCTGTTGCAAGCGCTGCCTTTGCACAGCCTCCGTGTGCTCTGTCATTTTGCAGGGGCTTCGTGAATCAGGGCTTTGTCTAACCGAGAGAAAATACAATTACCAATGTGTGTGTGTGTGTGAGAGAGAGAGAGAGATACACGGAGAGAGAGAAAGAGCATGCACAAAACGCCTGTGTGGGCTGTGACAGCCAGACACCGATGGTGAAAAGAGAAAAATTCCATTCACAGACAGAAACGTAGTTTCCTGACTCATCTCACATATTGATTAAGAGTCGCATAGAACATGTAGGCTGTATTTCAACTTCTCTGGGTCCTCCCCCAAGTTATTCCACTGAGAATAATGGAAGAAAAATGGGGCACATTTTTCAATAGAGATTTTTTAGTGAACGGTGGATTAGACCATCAGGATTTACAACAGAAGGAACATAATAATCCATAAGTTTGGGAGTTTTTCTCGTGTGACATGTGTGTGTGTTGAGCAAGACCATGAGTGATCAGTAATTTAAGGTTTCACGGTTATCACTTTGGTGTAGATTTTCCAAAGAAGCGAGCAACAGCAGTGAATTTGCTTTAAAAGGTGGGGAAGCAGTTTCCTGTTTCCAGTCCTTCAACTGAAAAGTGGTGACCTTGGAGAAACTTGCTCTGCAAATTGGGATTTTCTTCTTGATTTGTTGGTCAGAACCTGTTTTTCCATGTAAAATGTGACAGCAATGACAGTGTCGTTACACACTTTGATTAGTGTTACAAAATGTAGGTTTTTGTTTTGAAGAAGTCTCCGCACATGTCAGCAATTTTAGCAGACTTGTTTATTAGCACGTTAATAGCCTAAGTTTTAATTATAGAAGAAAACAGCTTCATATATCACACTTCTAACCAGGCTTAAGAAAATAAAAATATGAAGGCCTCTGTGAAAGAAAAAAAGAAACTATTTTATTGCAGGCTTTTTTTATATATTTCTGTAGAAATTGATATATTGTTTTTTGGGGTTCTTTAAGAATTTTCCTTTTTTAGTAAAATGCTTCAACCTCACACACCCTCATAAAATGATCCCAAGTGGCAAAACCCCTCTTATGTGGAATTACTCCCGGTTAATGTCTTAAGAAAAGCCAAACCTGTGACAAGAGGAGATGAGTCACAATAGATGAGTCTACTATTACATATAATTGACATTCCTTAAATCTTAAGTTGGTTTCCTCTAATTTTTGAACTCTTTGAGGCTCTAAATAGCTAACTTTTATTTCACAATTTATAAGGCAAATGCCCAAACTGCTGTATTACATAAACAATGTAAAGCTGAGGTGGAGCAACTCTTACCACGAGGTGTCATTGTCAGAAATCTTTCTATCTCTGACTTCCTGCACACTTAAACTAAACCGCACTGATGCGGTTGGCAGACAAAGTGCCCCCTTTCTGACTGTGGCAGTGACAAAAAGAATGAGCCCTGTGTGTGGGACAGATGTGAGATGACCTGGTAAAGGTGCTTGCTCATATCTCTCTTCACACTCACACCATGTCTGTCTGGTAGTTCTGTTTCACAACAAGTAATGAATGGACAGGTAAGTAAGTCAAATGATAAGCTCGAGTAAGAGGAATGCAAAAACGTGTAATAAAATCACTGCATTCATTAAAGTTTCAAACAACATAATGGTTCCAAAGTCACAGATGAGCCAGTGATTACAGTGAAAAGCTGATTTCTCTTTTTCACATGATTGCTAGCCTTGACAAATCAACCCAATGACTGAACAACACATTTTCACTGAGTCTGTGCAGAACAAATCTATTTACCCACTGGATTTTCTACGAAATCATTGTTTTTAGTTTGTTTTCCGTATTGCTCACTGCAAATGAAGAATATAAAGAAAGTAATATTAAAACATAATAAAAAGCAACATTGGAACGAATCTGAGCGTGAGAGTTGCTGCTTCTGGTCTACTCAGAATAACTTCAGATGTCCGAAAGCACACCTACACAACCACAAGCTTCCTCTGTTCACCTCTTCTGCTGCATGGTTGATCGCTTATCATCTGCTCAACAGCACAACACAGCCACACGCCAGTGCACTTTTTTTTATTTAACTTGTGCATTTTAAATTAAAAACATTTAGGAAATGTTATTTTGACAGCATATGCCGGGTTTTTAACTTGGTTAATACCAGCAGGTTTACTGCAGTCTTGATGGTTGATGAAGTCATTCACAGCAGTCTTGATTTTTTTTGTTTCTTTTTCAGTTTGAAGCAGAAGGCTGGTTACCACAGGGCAGGAAAGCTTGTGGCTTTGGTGATTATGCAGTTCCTTCCAATTCTTTTTGCTATACTAAACGATATTTGTTACCCAACTAAAAATAAAGCCAGTATGGAAGTGCAAAATACTTCCCTTTCTTTAATGGCTGCTACAGGCTCCTGTGTTAAAATACCCGGATTTACAGCATAAATACAACCAGACACAACAAATGGGATTTTGTTCTCTAGCTTCTTCTACCTCTGAGACAAAAGCATGTTTTGGGTTTTTTTTTTTCACTTAATTATTTTAAAATATTTAATTTAATTTTTTTTGTGTGTCTTTGTGATCTTGGGCAGATACTCTTTGTTTTTGCTAGTAAAACTTGGCAACCCATTTATGATCAGAGTGAATTACAGATTTCCATTGCCAAGCTGGTATCCAGTGCCAATGTTGGCTGAGAGCTCTCTCCTCCAAATATGGTTGCATCAGGTGACAATAGAGGTCATTTTTGCTTTGGAGTTCTTTGATATTTAAGAATCCTTGTTTTGTGACTGAAATAACCCACAATGCAAAATTAAGTCGTGAATTTTGAATTTTGCATATTTTGATATTGTGGGAGAATAAAATAAAGGAAAGCATACCTGATACTGAGATCTTGATGGCGTGGGCAATTATGCTATGATGGTATTCTATTAAACCAAATCTGTGCAGCCCATCATCATTAATGGAAATCTGCTTAAAACTTAAATATGAGATCAACTGGTCTTTAACATGTTTCTCTGTTATATTCACATTTTCTCTTTTACTAATCCGTTCACAATTGTTTGAGTCGAAGATTTTAGACCAGATGACATCTAGTGATTCTCAATAGTGCCTGGGTGGTTTTCAATGACTTGCCTCTCCAGACCATAATCACATCTTCACATTAGGCATTTTCTAACAGTAGATTCCTTTACTATGTGCTGTGCCCTGATATTTTACAATCTTTCGTAACAGATGTACGTTTTTTTAGTAGCCTTTACATCTCATTTTAAGTTTTCCAGGTACAACAACATGTATAATACTGAGAAAAATGCAATTTTTAAACGTATTGTTTCCATTGGGGCGATCGTGGCTCAAGAGTTGGGAGTTACCAATAAGTCTGATGTGTCACATGGCCCTCTTCCTATTGAAAAAACAAAAGTTGTATCCAAGATGGCCGACTTCTAAATGGCCACCATGGTCACCACCCATCTTGAGGAGTTTGCCCCCTCACATATACTAATGTGCCACAAATAGGACTTTAATATCACCAACCATTCCCATTTTATTACGGTGTATCCATATAAATGGCCCACCCTGTATTTTAGAAAAGGGAATTAATCATGTTTTTGTGATATACCACTGGCCAACAGGCCAAACAGATTGCAGTTTTGGCTGTGGCTGAAGCTTCAAGGGGATTCTGTTCAGCTCTCATGAGACTCAGTCGAGGATAGCATTTCCCTGCCCACACTATATATGTTGGGGATGGGGCACTGCTGACTTCAAGTGAGGGTATAGACAGGCAGACTTCCTGTCTGCCTTTCTATGCAGGCAGACTTCCTGCCTGTATAGAAAGGCAGGTCTATCACTTCATGACTGAACTGCTGGGGCTCCTAAGCATTTTCACTTTGCATACTGTGGAATATCTGATTGTGGAAAATAGGAGGGAAGAAATTTCACAGACTTTGCTTATAGTGAGCTCTTTAGAGCGCCCCATTCTTTCACAAATGTTTATTTAAAGGCTACATTGTTGGTACTTGATTTTGTAGACCTATAATGGAACTAAAAACACCTGAATTCAAAAATTAAAAGGTGTGGCCCAATACTTTTGTCCATCTCAAACTCTTCTTCAAAGGTGAGGGAAGGTGGAGCAGGAGAGCGGCTGATGGATTAGTGGCGGCATCTGCATCTGTTTGGTAGAGCAGGTGGATATTGGTCAGTCTGTGTTCCTACTCTGAATTATGGCTAATCTGTGGGTGACACTTTCACACAATTGTTTGCAATTGCAATTGTTTACAGAACTTAAATGTGTTTTTCACTGCTTAAAGTTTCATGTGGCACTATTAAAAAAATTTAACTTTTATCTGTTCTGAAAATTGGGTTAAATAATGTCTTTTTTTTGCTTTGTTTGCTTGTTGTAGTCCATGATGTTAAGGACTTCAACCTCCAGCAGTTATAAAACATGGAGTTTACGCTGGCAAATAATGGTATTTGTTTGTATCATAAGCTGGCGTTCTCTAATTCTTCCATTCTCATTTGCTTGTAGTTTCTGGTACCTTTAAATAGCTAATCATTGCTACCCTTACTTGAAAAGTGGCACCAACAGTAAGGTCATCACCCAAACTGCAATACTAAGTATATAAACATGTGGTTGAGGTGGAGCACCACTTGCCACATGATCTCATTGAAACCTTAAATCTGTCCATCTTTAATTTCCTGCACACTTAAGTTAAACCCCACTGCTGCGGTCAACAGACAAGGCGTTGTATTTCTGACACTAGTGGTGACAAAAAAACAGAGGCCTGTTTGTAGGACAGAAAAAGGTATGAGATGAAATCATGGGCTTTTAAAAATATTTGTTCATATCTTCAAGCATCTCTGGTGTTGTTACTGTATTTTGCAACATGCCATGAGTGGACATGATCATTTTTTATCTGTTTAATCTCCTTAATATATGAAAAATAACGAGTTCAATTAAGAGAAATATAAAAATCTGTAATTCAGTAAGTACAATCATTAACATTTCAAACAAAATAATCTTTTAAAAGTTGTACATGAGTCACTTATTAGTTTACATTACAGAACTTTTTTTTCACGTTTGGCATCCTGTAACAAATCAGAAGACTGCATTACAAATATCAGTAAGTCCATACAGAACAAATCTATTCCATTAATGAATTTTATGACATTGTCAAAGTTTTGTCCATCAGAGTTGAATACGTTTATTATTTTTTTTAAATTCCAACTCAATTACATGGATTTGAATGAGGGAACAAAGTCATATCAGAAAATAAAAAGAAATTCAAAATAAAATAAAAGCATTGTCTGGATTAAACCTGAGCGTGAGAGAATAAAGTTGCTGCTGCTTTTGGTCTGTTCATGATAGCTTAATAGGACACACAGTGCATCTACACAACCACAAGCTTCCTCCGTTCACCTCGTTTGCAGTCTTTCTCATCACATTATGCCACTTCATACAGTCATGTGAAAGATAAAGTTTTCACATACACCCATCAATTCATCAGACTGTGGAATCATATATAGTAGCAATAATTTTTCAGTCCTTTGAGTTTTGAAGCATTTGTTTTTGCACAGCTGTCTTGAGATTCAGCATTTATCAAATCTGGGTTGAAGTCTGTACTTCGACTAGGTTGTGGAAACACCCTGATTCTTTTCTCTTTCAGCCATTCTGTCATACATTTGCTATTGTAGCTGTGCTTGGGATCATTGTAGTGTTGCATGGCCCAGTTTTGGCCAAGTTTTAGCTATTGGACAGATGGCCTCACATTTTACCTCGAGAATACTTTGGTATACTGAGGAATTTGTGGTCGACTCGATGACTGTAAGGTCCCCAGCTGCATCACAAACCAAAAAGCATCCCCCTTCCACCACCTTGACTGAAAGTTGGTTTGAGCTGTTTGTGCTGATACACTTTGTTTGGTTTTTGCGAACATTTCAACTTTGATCTCATCTGTCTAAAATATATTATTGCAGAAGTTTTGTTGTTGTTTTTTTTCAGATGCAACTTTGCAAACCTAAACTATGATAGAACACTTTGTTTGTTGTTTTTTCTCCTGGAGTCTTTGTCCTGGTAACTCTTCCAAACAAGCCATAATGTCGAATGTTTTTTTAATTGTTCTGTCACAAACTTTAACAGGCCTATAGAACCTAATCTAGCCTCTGAGCATTGCACTGTCAGACCTTGGAGTGAATATATGGTGTTTTGTTGCTCTAGATTGTTGCTCTAGATTGAAATAGCAATAACACTAAGTGCAATACTCTCTCTGGCATCATTGTATTATACTCATATTGTATATAGCATTTGTACTCTATTTTATTCTATTTTATTCAATTGTATATAGTATTTTATTTTATTCTATTCTATTGTGTACTGTATCTTATTGATATCTTATTCCAGTGTTTTCTCTAATTTTTCTATGCAACTTTGCACTGTCCACTGCTGTAACAAAACAAATTTCCCACGCGTGGGACTAATAAAGGTTATCTTATCTTATCTTAGATCAGCCAACTTGGTGAAGATCTGCTCAGATTTACTTAGTTTTTCACAGAATTATATAGTCAAACTTTTTTCCTTACATGACTGTGCTGATTTACACTTTTACACAATTTCATCCACACGTAGCCATTTCAAATGAAAAAAAGTGAGGGAATGTTGATGACAGCATATTCTGGAGTTTTTAACTTGATTGTGCCATGGTGTGCTGTTCTCCAGCAGGTTTTCTAGGTTGTCTGTGGTTGATGACAGCATACGTTGCATGATCTACAATTCTTACTGCAGGATTTTAAGCTGAAATCTGGTACTCATGCGGCTGGTGAGCTGGTGATTCTGGTTTTTCAGCAGTAAAAGAAAACTCTGGGTTTTTAACTTGATTAGTCACTGCGCGATATTTTAAACCTTGTTTAGTAGTATGTCTGTGGTTGATGATAACATATACTGCACATTGTTGATATTTAAGTGCTGGATTTGAAGCTGAAATCTGGTGCTCATGGGGCTGGCAAGTTAGTGCTTCTGGTCTTTCAGCAGTAAAAGAAGACTCTGGGTTTTTAACTTGGTTAGTCATGTTGTGATATTTTCCACCCTGTTTGGTAGCATGTCTATGTTTGATGATAACATATAGTGCACATTGTTGATATTTAAGTGCTGGATTTGAAGCTGAAATCTGGTTTGAACAGGGCTGGGCTGCTGGGGAGGTCAGTGCTCCTGTAGAAAAAGTCAATAATTAAATTACCCATTTTTAGATGGTAAATTCAATGAAATCAGTTTCAGCTATCCCCCAAGAAATAAATAATGCTCTTACGTTTCCAGTCATAAGAACTCAGGAAGATGAGCGCAGTCAGTATGAGAATCAGAAGCACTATGCCAAAATAAATGTAGAAGTATGGCCTCCAGTTCTTATCCTCATTGTGATCAGGGCTCGGTGTTGTTCCTACAAAAGCAGAATCACCAGATCAGTCGTGCTAAACTGCATCCATGAAAATGTTGGCAGTGATTTTCAGATAAACACAGCTTCTTACCTGCATTTTTATCATTATTATCGGGGTTTTCAACTCCCTGGTACATGTCTTTAGGGAATGATACATAGTAGACAGAATTAACACTTCATATTTTATTATTTTATATTTTAATGCCGAAGAAGAATAAAATATACCTGAAAGCATACCTGATACTGAGACGAAGATGGAATGGCTGATTGCGCTGCCATTATATCCTAGTAAACCACATCTGTACATGCCATCGTCATGAATGGAAATCTCCTTGAAATTTAAATATGAGATCAGCTTATCCTTATCAAGATCCTGTGTTATCTTCACATTTTTTGTGTCATGAATCCGTTCACAGTTGACTGAGTCAAAGAGTTTACACCAGGTGACCTTCAGCGTTTCTCCACAGTGTATAACCGGACAGCTGACTGTCAGACTTTGTCGTGGAGGAGTCTTCCAAGTGCTGTTTCTTCGGACCATAATCGCAACTTCACACGAAGCATGTAAACCTAAAAATAAGTAAAGAAGAGAGATTTAGAGATGATAATGGTTTAAAACAGTTTTTCTTTGTTTTTTACATTGTTTTGAACATTATCTTATTTATATCTGATTGTTGTATAATTAAATTATTGAGTTGATAAAAACAGTCACTGTATGTAGGAACTATTGCATTTTTTTGACAATACTCACAGTTCTTAGCTTGACTATGATGCTTGTTTTACAAGCTTAAGCATCAAAGTGTTATTCCTATCTTACACTACTGTTGTAACTACTAGTAGCAAAACATATATTATTGGCATCAAATTCAAAATAAGCTAATACCATTTATAAATTATATTATTAATTTCAAGCATTTTAAATGTTTTCTTTGTTCTACTGCGAATAAAATATGATTTTATAATATATGCAGATTTCTTGCATTGTTTTCATTTACATTTTACACAGCATCCCAACTTTTTTGGAATTACACAAATTGTCATTTTCATACTAAAATTGTCAACTTTTGTATGTTGAAGATTAAATCTTAATTTATGTGGTTAACATATCATTTTGTGATTTAATATCAGTATCACACATCAAATTTGTATCAATTCTACATGCTATGTTTAAGTTCAGGATTCAGCAACACACATGAAAAAACAATAGAATAAAATAAAAAATAAAGATCAAAACAAGATAGGAACCAAATGTAGGGAATTTTGGGAAAGCACTCATTCTATGGCGGTGTTCATTTTGTGCACTCCTTGGAAGGAATACAAAGATTAAACTTAAACTTACTTAAGAGCTTTCGCTTTTTAAAATATATTTAAATACTTTTACTATCATGACACGGTGTCATGTTTCAGTGTACCCAATTATTATATCTATGTCTCTTATGTTCTACATTCCAGTCTTGTGCTCTCAGTCTTTACTTTTCAGTCTCAGCAAACAAATATCTCATTTGTTTAAGTTGTTCTTCCATCCATCCTTCGATTTTTACAATTAGTTTATATTAAATAACTTATCATTAATAGAAGAGCTTTCAGAAAAAGCATTAATAAAGGTTTACCTTTACTGCTTCCATCTACAGAGACAAACACAAAGCAGCAAAAAATCATCAGAGAGTTAAATCTGTCCATCAGGCTCATCATACTCACGACCTTAAATTTTCAAATAATCTGTTGAAGGTACTGCAGGGGCTTCTTGTACTTGTGAAAAACTCACCACTTCCTTACTCCCTGCATGTGTGCTGCACACACATGTGCATTTCATGTTGTAACATGATAAAGTTTTTTAGTTTCAGTATTAAGGAAGAATGAAGTTATTCCATTTCCTCCTCGGTTTGTTTGTTGTTTATATTTGATTTTTATATTCCTTCTTAGCATCAAGGGCCTTTTGCAGCTAGTTCCACTTCCTTTTTATTTCCATTAGCAGTCTGGTTAGGGTTTGAAGAGTTTAGTTCCTTGTGTTATTTTCCTTAGCCTTTACCTGTGTGCCTCTGTGTTAAGTTATATAGTGTTAGGGTCTTATCTCTGTTTTTGTGATTTCTTGTTTTACTTTGTTTTACTATCATGTCTCTCTTGTGTCATGCATCTGCTTTTATTTCCTGTCTGTCTTCATCTTCATTTTGTTCAGCTGGGTTTATTTTCCTTTAGGTTTTCACTTTACACATTAGTAAAGACAATTTAACATTATTAATAAGGTATTGGAAAATTTACCTTTATACCATGAATGAACCAGTAAACTTGCTCCAGTGTGAGAGTCCCTGTCCTTCGTGGAGTCCATGCTGGGATGCTAGATAGTGCCCTATTTAGAGACTCCATTCTTCCTGCTGGGCAACATCAGCGCTTATGTGAACAATGACAGTGAACTCTGAAAGGCTTATGTAACGGACACCGAGTTCAAATATAGGGGTGTTCATAAGCGCACTAGGCGCCAGGACACCTTAAGTGCCAAGTCTAGGATTGATTTTCTAATAAGGCCATCAGACCTATGGCTCTATGTCTTGGACACTCAGGTGAACAGAGATGTTGAACCGTTAATAGATCACCACATGTAGTGAGGTTGGGCTGGGAATGTCTGGTGGAGGGCCCTGTCTGGGAGATCGTCACTGTGGACACTGAGTCCAAGTGGAGCATATTCCACTTTCCTGTCTGTCTTTACTGCTCCACTATCTAATAAAGGTAAAAATGCCATAAATCTGTCTTTAAAAACAAATAAATAAAAGAGCAGCATCTGGGGAGAAGTAGGACAACTCATCCACCACTGGAGCTGAGGTCACAGGGTTAAAAAATTCCACCCTTGGGAGGTGGATGAAAATTCCCCATGTCTTTATTGTTGTAGGGCTGTCTTCATTAAACTGGGATAGTGTTTTCCCTCTTTAACAAGGGAGCTCTCTGGGAAGGTTAGTGTCATCAGTCCACCCTTTAGTCAAACCTCAGATTGAAGAGGAACAGTGTAGCTTTCATTCTAGTTGTGGTTCAGCTGGATCAACTCTTTATTGTCTCAAGAATAATAAAGATTGTGTGAGTTTTTGTCCAGTCTCACACAACCTTCTCTTTTAGAACAGCTTAAATTAAAGAAAAAATGCTCTCCAATGGCCAGGCCACTTGGGCATGGGAATTGCTCCAAGTCTGGATACTTCTGGGTTTTCTTGGTTGACCTGCAATATCATGTGGAAGTGGACAGTAATTTTGAATTGGCAAACTGGGGTGAAAGTTCTCAGAAAGTTTTTGAAAAGGGGACTCTCTGGGAAGCTTTGTCCCAGCTCTATATAGTTTTTGTCCTGTCCTACAAATCAGCATATGTTCTGTAGTCACAAAGGAGTCATTCATTGCTTCCCTTGACGTGTCCTTTGGAGGTTTGCCTCAGGAATATGGTGTATTAGGCTGAAGGGTACAGGCCATTTAGTCCCAGTAAAACTATAGAAAGAGATTGGTTAACATTGTAAGTGGACTGGACTCCACCAGTACTGAGCTTCTGTTCAGAACTTTTATGGATGGGTGGGTGGTGTAAGGTCAAAATCAGTTGATTTGTGGGCCTTACCATCTCATTTCTGATTTTTTTAGATGATGTAGTGTAAGTTTAAGGTGATCAGAGTGATAATCTCCAGGTTGTACTGGCCAAGTGTGAAACAACTGTGGACAACAATTAGCACCAAGTCTATGACCATGATTCTCAGTCGCAAAAAGTTAAAGTACCAATTTCAGGTTGGGGATGAGCTGCTGCCCTTTGCTCATGCTTGAGGGACATACTAAGCAAGAAACTGACACATGGAGCTGTGCAGCATCTGCAGAGAATGTCTGAAAGACTGAGATTAGACAAGCAGGTGTTGGAAATGTGCTTGATCCGAAGGTTGTCTGAGTTCTCCCTTAGAGATATGGTGAGGAACATGAAATGGGCTCACAGCAGAGTCACTCTTCCAAACTGAAAGGAGCCAGGTTGTTTCAGGTCTATTCAAGAGGCTCAAGAAACAGACATAATACACCTCTTCTTACCTCTGAAAACCTCCATAGACACAGATAGGCAGCATATAGCTATCTAAAAGACATATATATCTCATTATATTGATGCTCAAAGTTATGGGGAAAAAGCATATTGTAAATAAAGAAAGAATCTTGGCTTTGGATTGTCACACTTGGAGTAGGTGAAAATTAGATTTGATTGGCCGTTTTTATAAGAGCTTAAATGTCACGATCCTGGGTCTTATGACCCAGTGTTTTGAGTTTTAGTTCATTTTGATGTTTATAGAATGTTTAAGCTCATTAGGTCTCCTATGTTCATTTGCTTATTAGTTCCCCCTTGTGTTTCCAACCCATGTTAAGGCTCCCCTGCTCTTCATGTGTTTCATGTCTGTGTCTTACGTTGTCAAGTTCTGGTTGTCATGTCTGCGTCTCATTATGTTTCCTATTTTATTTTGAAGAGATCTTGTGTTTTTATATTATGGGTTATGTTTTGAGTCCTTTGTTGTGCTGTTTCTTGTTTCCTTAGGTCTCAGTTATGGTTATCATAGGTTTAGTTCTTTGGCTTTGTAACATGGCTTCCCTGTGTTCCATGTTGTGTCTACTGTGACGTTTTTGTACCATGTTTCAGGTTCCTATGTTCCGTCTCCCCAGTTGCTGTTAAGTTTACATGTCTAGAGTTCAGTCAGTATGTTTCCTGTTTTATTTTGAAGAGGTCTGGTGTTCCTGTGTTCATCGTGTTTAGTTTTACTCTTCCACTGTGATGTCGTTATGTTCATGTGTCAGCTGTTTCTCCATGTGTTCCCACTTCCCTCATTATCCTCCTGTGTGTATTTAGTCCGTGTGCTCTCAGTCATTCTTTGTCAGGTCGTCTGCTCATCCATGTCACAACTTCAGGTATCTATGTCGGTTCACCATGTTTAAGGTTTTTTCATGTTTAGTTTTAGTTCACCCAGTTTAGGTTATTGTTTAGTTTCACCAATGCCCTTTTGTTTGTACCCTCTTTGCTAGCCTCAATAAACGGCTTGTTTTTTGTTAAATCCACGCCACGTTCAGTTTTTGGTCTGCGTTTGAGTCCTCTTTTGCAAACACATACAGTCTGCCCCAGCCAGACTGTGACATTAAATGTGTTTTTCTGTGTTTAAGATTTCATGTGGCTATTGTATTTCAGAAGTAATGAAGGTTAAAAAAAAAACTTGAAATATTAAATAATAAACATATTAAAACCGCTCATTATTCCATGGTATGAGCCTGGGCACACTGCTCACCAGCTTATAAATCACAGCAAACCTTTCCACAAGCATAATGTAGTAAATGAGTGTTATTTTCTGCCGATTTCTGTTTGTGAGACTTGACAAGAAAATTATGATCATGCATTACTGCTTTATTGACCTGTTAGCTGATATCACACACTGCACATACAGTAAAAGATGGGCACAGCTCGAAATTATTAAAAGCGAAGGCAGTTCACAAGTACCTTAAATCTGAATTCTTTCTAAGAACGAGGGGCAACTTCTGTGGTTTCAAAAAGAAAAAATGTTTGGTCGTATAGATATGAAAAAACTTTCCCTGGTCCCCCCGCCATATATGCCTCAGTAAAAACATATGGGCAGAATCAATGGTTTGAACTTATACTGAATGCAACATTAAAAAAAAAATCATACCTATAGAGTCTGTAGTCTATTGTCTATGTTTTTATTTTAAAAAACAAAACAAAAAATCAAACATGTGTATATATACAAATACATATATTCTAATGTAGATAAACTGAGTGTAAGTATTAGAGAGCCAGGATTAAATACCCACTTATACTGACATTTTAAATTATACTAAACAGTTAAATTGCAGCTTTACCATAATTGTTTTAATATTTTTGATAAACGCCTCTTTTTTCCAGGAAAATGCTCTAACTTCAGACTCGCTTATAAAATGATTCAGAGAAATTTTAAAGGTGAAAATCCCCCTTAAACAGAATTGCACACAGTGTATGTCCACAAAAAGGCCATAACATTTTACAAGGGGAGATTTCTTTAAGGTTTCCAACCTCAAATGGTTAACAAACATAGAGTCTACTATGACAACTACTGTGTTGTCTTTATTTAATATTTCCTCTAATCCCCCCATTCTCTGTTGCTTGTAGTTTCTGGTACCTTTTAAAAGCTAACCAATACTCTTTCTTGTTTTTCTTTTAGTTTAAGTATAGAATATGTGAAAAACAGGTCCAATAATAAGGCCATTGCCCAAAGTGCAATATTAACAATGCGTACATGTGGTTGAAGCTGAGCGTCCCCTGTTCACAAAATGTCATTGTCAGAAATGTTTCCATCTTTAACTTCCTGCACATTTGAGCTAAACCACACTTCTGTGGTCAATAGGCAAGGTGTTGTCTCTGACAGTAGTGGTGACAAAAACAACAAGCGCTGTATGAGGGACAGGTATGAGAAACTGTTCATATCTCTTAAATCTCTCTAGTGCTGATTAACATGTCTTTTTTTTAATGACGGCCATCCTTCTATAACAAATCAGTCAGAAAACTGCATTTAAGTGTTATTTGTCTGTCAAGAAGAAATCAGTTTATGACCTTTTTATGAAAGTACGACAGTTACTGCAGTCAAGTCAATACAAGGACTGGAATCAGATGACATCAGAAGCACAATACAAAGTACAATAAATTATTAGTTGAAAAAGAAGTGCTGCTGCTGGGAACAAACCTGAGGGCTAGAGAATGAAGTCACTGCTGCTTCCGGTTTAGTCATGATAACTCTAGAAGACATGCAGTTCACTTAGAGAACCACAAGCTTCCTCCATTCACCTCATCTGCAGTATGACTGTACAGCTGTACGTTTCATCACATGACTCCACCACATATTGCAAAACATTTTTCAGTTTTTTCATCTGCAAGTGTCCATTTAAAATCAACAACACTCAGGAAAATTTGATGACAGCATACTCTGGGTTTTTAACTTGGTTAGTCTCGGTGTGCCGTTTTCCAGCAGGTTTGCCGTGGTTGATGACAGCATACGTTGCATAGTCTTCATTTCTGACTGCTGGATTTGAAGCTGAAATCTGGTACTCATGCGGCTCGTGAGCTGGTGATTCTGGTCTTTCAGCAGTGAAAGAAGACTCTGGGTTTTTAACTTGGTTAGTCATGGTGTGATATTTTCCACCCTGTTTGGTAGCGTGTCTATGTTTGATGATACCATATACTTCACAGTCTTGATATTTAACTGCTGGATTTGAAGCTGAAATCTGGTTCGAACAGGTCTGGGAAGCTGGTGATACTGATCTTTCTGGAGTGTATGATGAATAGATGTCATTCAAAACAGACAAGTTGGTCAGTGGGACAGGAGTGGAAGGAGGGCTCCATTTAGGGAGGTCTGGTATCATAAGAGTCGGCATTTCCTATGGCACAAAACACCAAAATGAGAATATATTAAACATATATTAGAATATATTAGTAAAAAAAAATTCTCGACACTCCCATGACAATAAATCTTAAGCAAGGTGGAAGATAATTAGCTTAGAAAACAAGTAAAATCAGCCTGCCAGGTTGTCAGAGGCTCACAAAATGTTATATACTGTATTACTTGTTTATTTTATGGCCTATAAAAACATTCAAACTGAAACAAAAAGAAAGAAATTGTTCATCAGTGAGTTAAACTATGGGTTCTCCTATTTTCAAGCCTGTTGTTAGACCAAAAGTACCCTGAAAAAAAAGTCAAAAATTATACTACTTCAAGGTGCCATTAGACGCTGGCTCCAAAAGTGAGTAAGTAAAATTTTACTTATGTAGCACCTTTCAAGACAAGGATAACAAAGTGCTTCACAACAAAATAACAGTGCATAAATAATGCTTTTTGTCCCCCCAAATATCCCAAAAATATATTTTGATATGACCAACATTACCTCTCCATTTATGTAGTTTAAGGTCAGCACTCCTGTAGAAAAGCCAATAAATAAATTACCCATTTTTAGATGGTAAATTCAATGAAATCAGTTTCAACTATCCAAAATAAAAATTAGTGTTCTTACGTTTCCAGTCACAAGAACTCAGGAAGATGAGGGCAGTCAGTATGAGAATCAGAAGCACTATGCCAAAACAAATGTAGAAGTATGGCCTCCAGTTTTCATTGTGATCAGGGCTCGGTGTTGTTCCTACAAAAGCACAATAACCAGATCAGTCGTGCTAAACTGCATCCACGAAAATGTTGGCAGTGATTTTCTGACAAATAAAGCTTCTCACCTGCATTTTTATCATTATTATCAGGGGTTTCAATCCCCTGGTACATGTCTTTAGGGAATGATACATAGTAGACAGAATTAACACTTCATATTTTATTATTTTATATTTTAATGCCGAAGAAGAATAAAATATACCTGAAAGCATACCTGATACTGAGACGAAGATGGAATGGCTGATTGCGCTGCCATTATATCCTAGTAAACCACATCTGTACATGCCATCGTCATGAATGGAAATCTCCTTGAAATTTAAATATGAGATCAGCTTATCCTTATCAGGATTCTGTGTTATCTTCACATTTTTTGTTTCATGAATCCGTTCACAGTTGACTGAGTCAAAGAGTTTACACCAGGTGACCTTCAGCGTTTCTCCACAGTGTATAACCGGACAGCTGACTGTCAGACTTTGCCGTGGAGGAGTCTTCCAAGTGCTGTTTCTTCGGACCATAATCGCAACTTCACACGATGCATGTAGACCTGCAATTTTTTTTTTTTTTTTAAGTAATGCGTAATTCTTATCAGAAAAGAATTAAAGCCTGTTTACATAAAGCATATTTTCTTCTTTTGTGATTGCAACAATGAAATACATTTTTTATCTTAATACTATATAAATTGTCCCATCCCACACATGTCGTCCATCTTATTTATTTATCTATCTGTCATTTTACTGTCATTTTATTAGTCTAATTATGTCCCAGAGCTCTCTGGAGTGCTAACATTTCAAAGACAGAGAGAATATAGACATAATGGTAATTACCATAATAGATGCTGTGTATTTAAAAACAACATGTTTCATATTCACATGTATATTTATACATAAGACAATTTATTTTATACAGTTTGTTTTTCATTCTATCAGTATTGTTTTCTCAGTAACTGGAGGACTTACTGGCCATTTACTTGCGCAAGATAAGATTAAGATTCATGTTTGTAAAGATTTGTTTTAAGTTTTATCTTATCTGCTACAGATGTAATGTTTACATGATTTAATTAATGTTTAATTAATGTTTTTACAATAAACTTTATGATAATATGCATTGTATAAAGGAACTGTATTGTATTGTGTGGCTTTTGTGTGGCATGGTTGAGATTTAGTGCCGTGAGGCTGCATGCCACAGAGGGAAATCTAGTTGCAGATTTTACCTTTACTCTGGTTTACACTGAGAGAACGCAGCTCCTGATCTGAAGCAAAAGCCCTTTAGTCTTACTCACACATAATTCAGTGCTCAGTCAAATAATAGACACCTCAGAAACCTAATATTAATGATTAGAGGTGTAAAAAATCTACAGATAGACAACAAGCCAATAATACTTCGAGGTAGTGCCCATATGCCTTGGTAATAAAAGGTAATAAAAATATTCACATATTTTCTAAGATTTTCCCTCATCATCTATAATATTGACATGTAATTTCCATCATAGTGGCTGTAACACATAAATATGCCCAAATTTGGCATGCCATGTTCAAATAATTCATATCAGCACATTTTTCCAAGAACAACATCTGATTATTTGGTTAATTAGGTTTGCCTTTATGATTTGACGTTACATAAAATATCATCTCTCTATTTTTTTAAAACTCCATAGCGTGCCCCAGAAGTACGTCACTATTATAAAATGTATGTATTCTCAAATGGCTGTACATGCTCTTTTTATTTAGTCCAGCAACGACGCCATGTATACAACAGTAACAATAGTGTGCTACATTCTTTGTTTTTGGTACAACTTTAAAGCAAGTTGAATTAAGCATTTTAATCTCTGTCGTGGTTTTTTCACACTCATTATGTTAAATATTAAATAAATAGTTTTAAACTTCTATCTTTGTTCCTCAGTAATGATTACTCTATAGCTATTATAGTCTATGTTCTAGCAGTGTGCTCTAAAGTGTTCCTACCCTCAAACAACCATGGCTCATCTATAACAGCTAGTCCATCAATAAAATAATATCTATGTTTACCTTTGCCGCTTCCATGGACAGAGACAAACACACAGCAGCAAAATATTATCAGATAATTCAGTTTATCCTTTAGGCTCAACATGCTCACAGCCTGAAAGTTTTCAAATAGTTGACTGTAGGTACGTCAGGGGCTTTTTTTCACATGTGACAGGCTCACCACTTCCTGACGTCCCACACACATGCCACGACCATTCGGCACATTTTGTGTAATTCAGTATGCTGTTACTTAACAAAGTTTCCAGCAATGTTAAGGAGGAGTGGACTTTATGTAATCAAAGAAGTACTTTTCCAGTATCTCGCTGGTAGTTCGGTACTTCGACTCAAGGTTTGTTTGGTTTATGACTGGAGATTTATCAGCGGGGCTTTAGGGGACTAGGAAATGTTTTGTCATTGCTTCTCAACTATAATTAAACCCCTATTTTTAAAACCCCCATCGTGATCCTTAGTGCTGGAAGCATTATCCACAGTTGTTTAGTTATTTTACAGAAGTTGTTTCATTCACCTTTATATGGACCCTGAGTTTCTAAAGGTGGCTATTGGACCTGCTTGAAATTGTACACTTAACTAAAGCTAGCTTTCCAGTGCAGAGTAGAGACTGTTAGGGCCCTATGCAGAAATTCAATGGGGCCCCTCTAACCAGCGTTCATCACCATTATCTCATAATTAATCTGGAACCAGTCAAATAACTGCTTGTCTGACTGGTGTACTTGTATTAGGCGTCTCTCCTCCACAGTTAAGATTATATTAACTGTGCATTATATTTAATGTGAGGATAGCTCCTTTTTATATTCATGAAGTAGCTTTCATTGTTGTCCATAGCTTTGTTTAAACAAGAGTTAGAGGAGGAAGGCGGGGCCCCCTTAGGGAGGTCAGGTGTCTTCTACTATTATGGTAAGCTTTAAGCATTGATTAAGAGTTTCAACGTTTTTCAGCCCACAGGGCATTCCACTTGCCTGCGGCCTGTTTCGTCTCGTAGCAAGCAGCACTTCTGTGTAATTCTTTTTTTGTTTGCTAATTAATTTCTTGTTTGGTCGTTTTGTCATTTGTCAGTTTGGAAAATAAGTTATGTTAAAATTTGTTTTCCTTTATGGGTATGTAAAAACAAACCAAAAAAATCTAAAAAGTAGTATTAAATTTGTAAGAACATTCCACAATACAGTCCTAGAGCATTGCAATTTTTTTTAAATGAAGATGCAGCAGGGTTTTTTAAACAAAACTTAAACATGCTGTTATTTTGTTTTATTTTGTTTTATTAACTGAGGGTCAAAGTGCTAACAAGCACAAATTCACTATCTAAAAAAGAACACTTTAGCTTTGCCCCAGAAAATGAGGAATTTCTGATAGTTTTCTTCAGACTTAAACAGGAAAATTGGATCAATTATTACACAAAAAATAATCTTTTCTTCACACTCGGGTTACCAGTATACTTATATGAACAACTTATAATACCGATCATGCTTCAGGCTTCATTATGCTGCAACCTGTGTACATACATGTGCTTTAGAAATCTGAAGTATACACCAAGAATGACTTTTGTTTTTACTCTTTTTTGCTCTGTCTGTGCAGCCAGCAGGTGGTGTAAGTTCACATTCACCTTTCTATGTAGTTTGTAGACAATGCTTCTCAGGGTCATGTGAATCAGAGCATACTTTTCCAACAGCATCATCTGGTGGAAAATTGTGTGTTACTTCATGTGGATATGCCATTATGTGTGTGTCTCTGTACAAAAATAATATAATTATTTATTTCTCTTTTAGCTTTTGGTAGTTATCTATAGATAAACATTTTGGACCACAGTGACAAGAGAGTATCACACAGCTTCCAGATATGTCAGTTGCACACCCATGATTAGTGATGTGACGTTCTGTATCGAGGCTTCAAAGCTTGTGTCAAGTAATGGATGGGGCGTTTCCGCATTTATGGGAGGAGCTGAAAATGATGACGTCCGAAGCCTCGCTGCCCGGCTGTACCACGTGACTGGTTCAGGAAGTGGTTCGAACTTTGCCGCGAGCTATGACAGCGATATAAACCCCTCAGACTTCATTCAAAATGTAGGTGTTTGATGGAGAGTTGCGGTTAGTAAGAGTTTGGAGACAGTTTGGAGGTTTATGAGAGTGAGGAGAGAAAGTCAGGAGAGAATGGAGCCAGCTAAGAAGAGGAGGATGTCCTCCCCTGTGTGGGAACATTTTGATCTTATTCCTCCCAACAAGGTATGTAAATTTCTACAGAAGATGTATTTTCATAATACTGATGGTTCAATACAATTTATGTTAAGCTGTCTTTACTTTTGTACAAGGTGAAGTGTTTGCTATGTGCCAGGGAGCTGGGATATAACAACAACACCTCATCCATGCTTAGGCACTACAGAGCTTTGCATGAGAATAAGGGGAACACCGATTGTGGAGCAAGACCAGGTGAGCCATCAAATGCCATGATAATATAGCATGCAGTAATGTTACTAAATTATATAACAATATTATACAACTGAAATAAGTTACGTGTGTGATATTTATATTTGTGCTTTGTCTTTATTGTCTTTCCTCAGGAGAACAATCTCAAACAGATGAAGACCTGGTTAGCATGGTGATTGAGGACTCCCAGCCATTTAGCATTGTGGAGGACAAAGGATTTAAAAGATTTGTTAAATCATTAAATCCTAGCTATGTTCTCCCCACTAAAAAAGCCATAAAAGCAGTGAAAATTTAGTTTTTACTGAATAAAATGTGAACAGGCAGGACTGAGGCCTCAGTCTGTAGCTGTCCATACCTCACCGTTACAAAAGCACAACCACTGTCCATACCCCAACCTCACAGTAAATGATCATTTCCATTTTAAGCATTTCCAAATAATCATTTTCCATACTGCCAGTATAAATATACACAGTATACTGCCATCACTACAATATACATGTTTTACACACTCCTTTTGTTGTTGACATTTACAGGCTGTGCGAAAATGCCACACTCTTCAAATTCATGCCAACTAATATTTTTACATCCAGTAGATGTCCTACTAGAGCAAATGAAGCTTCAAGACGCTTTGCATTGGGGTGAACCAATTGGATGAAAAGCTTCAGTGCTTCATGAAGCTTCATCTGCCCATCACTACCCATGATACAAATCTCATGTTCCACCACATCCTAAAGCTGCTCTACTGGGTTGAGATCTGCTGTGGAGGCCATTTGAGTACAGTGAACTCACTGTCATGGTCAAAAACTGGCTGCAGATCCTTTTTAGATTTGTAACATTTTCTTATCGTGTTCAAAATGGCCTTCAAAATGTCATCATAATGGGATGGACATGGTCAGCAACATAATTCAGGTAGGCTGTGGTATTTAAAATGTGCTACTAAAGGACCCAAAGTGTGCCATGAAAATATATCCTACACCATTCAACGGACAGAAGTAGTGTGAATTACTGAGGATGGAGCCTTGCTTTTATTTTGTTTACACTGAATTCTGAATTTGCCATTTGAATCTTGCAGCAGAAGTTGAGACTGGGAAACATTTTCCAGTGTCCTAATGTGAACTGTAGATTCTGTTTTTTGTTCCGAGATGACAGGAGTGGCACCCAGTGTGCTCTTCTGTTGCTGTAGCCCATCTGCTTCAAGGTTCAATGTGTTGTGCATTCAGAGATGCTCTTCAGCATACACTGGTGCAAACAATTGGTTTTTTGAACTATTTGTTTTTTTACTATTATCATAAGAAGACTGAACATTCTCTTCTGACTTCTGGAATTAGCAAGACATTTTCAACCAGAGAACTGCTGCTCACTGGCTGTTTTCCCTTTTTCGGTTCATTCTCAGCAAACCCTGGAGATGAATATGGGGGAGGCAGACAGTTTTTAAAATGCTCAGGCCACGTTCAAAGTTGTTTAAATCACCATCTTCCTCAGTCTGATGTTAGTTTGAAATTCAACAGGGTGTCTTGACCTTGCCTATCTATGTAGCTGGCTAGCTATCAAGCTAGCTATCTCGCTAACAATAGCTAGCTAGCTTGTATTTTGTTAAATACACAAACGTTCATAAGGCTGGCATTGTGAAGTGTACCGTTGTTGCAAACTAAGAAGTTCATGTTCAAACCCATCAGTATGGATTCTGTCCGGCTACTCCTGCTTCATCCCAACGACATGTTAGGTTTACTGTTTCTGCTAAATTGGTTTTAGGTGTGGATGTGAATGGTTGTCTGTCTCTCTCTGTCTGTTCAGGGAGAAACCACCTCACATCTGATGGAAACTAGTGTTCAGTGCAACCCATGGATGAGGCATTTGACCCCTTTTAAGCAAACAGTATTGTGTAATTCAATAATAATTCTGAATACATTATCATACCATAAAAGATAAAGAATACTCACTCTAGGATTTGTTCCTAAAAAGAACATATTGATGCGTCAGTATACCAGGGATTTTCTTAATATAAGAATGGTAAATGGCCTGTATTTGTACAGCGCTTTACTAGTCCCTAAGGACCCCAAAGCGCTTTACACATCCAGTCATCCACACACTGGTGATAGCAAGCTACATTGTAGCCACAGCCACCCTGGGGCGCACTGACAGAGGCGAGGCTGTCGGACACTGGCACCACCGGGCCCTCTGACCACCACCAGTAGGCAACGGGTGAAGGGTCTTGTTCAAGGACACAACGACCAAGACTGTCCAAGCCGGGACTTGAACCGGAAACCTTCGGATTATAAGGTGAACTCCCAACTCTTGAGCCACGAAGAAGGATTTCTTATCCTTGTTTACAATCTACGGAGGGGGGCTAGAGCCTGTTCCAGCTGTCACAGGGCAAAAGGGTACAGCCTGGACTGGTTGCCAGTGTATTATAAGGCTGACACATAGAGCATTCACACTCAGATTCACAGTTAAAGTCAGTTTAGAATAAACCCATGAATATATTTGAACTGTGGGAAAAAGCTGAAGCAGTGGATCCATGCAGGCACAGACAGAACATGCAAACATCATTCAGGCCCCAGACTGGATTCAAACCCAGGATCTTCTCAGTGTATAACAACAGTTCTAACTATCGTACTGTCACTAAATATATTTCGAGCAAAAGTAAAGTCAATCAAACACAAAATTTGCAATGTTTTTATTATATTTGAAAACATATCAGTAAAGATGATTATCTGATCACTTATTTCATCATTAGAGAAAAGAAAATGATGTAATAAGTCTTCAGTTTGTCCACTCTGAGCTTATTCTTTGAGCCTTTCCTGTACCGAGTGTTACTAAGTGGTGCATATCCAGACATTTCTCTGAATGCATATGAAGGTGTGGTTCTTTTTCCTGCTGACAATAAATAGTTTGTGAACCAAACCTGGACTTTCCATGTAGCAAAGATCACTGACTTCCTGTTGTTGCACATCAAAAATATTTACACAATCATGCAAATGACACCATACACTGACAACAAAATACATTACAGTAACTACTCACTACTGTGTTATCTCGCGATGCAGATATTTCATGTTTGCTCAATGGCAAATATTTTAAACTACAGCAAATACAGTAGGTGACGATGATGATGATGACCTTTTATTTCTGACATAAAAAAACCCCAACAAACCAATATATCCACATACATACAAGTACATGCATATAGATATACACAATTTTATATGAATAGAGCACTCAAAAAATTGAGTATTTTGTGTCAACAAAGTGTTACAGCATTTCCGTATTAATATCAATGTGTCAGATTATATTTTGTATGCTGTTTGTTAGTACTGACCGTTTTCCTCTACATCAGTACTGTTATTTTCCTATTGGTGTGATAGCACATTTGCTTCTCTCTCTCTCATTTGCTCTCTCTCTCTCTCCCTCATTCTCGCTCTGCCTCTCTTTTCTACCACTTCCTCACTACTGTGGCCTATATGCAGTTTGATGCAAGGAAGCGATCAGCTCATATCTACTACAGCGTCAGGCCGAGGGGCCCTTCTCCAGCAACCGGGCACTCTGTGGGATCGTCATGGGAAACTGTGCTTCAGGGTAAGTCATCATACACGCTCATACATTCATTCACACATTCCTATAAGTGGGGACTTTCATATATTACAAAGTTATTCATCAGAATGTGATGTATTCTAAAACACTCCGTTAACTGCTGTAAATGCAGAAAATATATTTAAGGTATTTGTGAATTAACTACAGCGAAAATATTTATTAACAAAAAGACAAAGTTTAAATGAAATGATTGTGCAGTTTTTTACAAGAAGTTTCTGCATTTCCTCTAGCAAGGAAACCGTGGTTACGAGATAAAAATAGCCCTGGGTTCTGGTTGTCTTCTCACAAGAACTAAGTCAAATACAAAGAACATATTTTGCTGTTGCGTTACATATTTAATATATTACCGTCTAAAATGGCAAGTCTAGAAATATGCAAAGCTTGATGTCCTCGTTGGTTATTCACTGCCATATTCAGTTGGTTATAAACAGGTGTTGATTGTAGGTCTATGTAAAGTGTTTCCTGTTGCAGCACAAGCGCTTATTTGTTAAAGCTGTCAAGGAAACACTGCTGTTGGCTAAAGCCCACACCTGCTGCCACAGATAATATTTTATATGATTTATTGAGGTGAAAGACATATGACTCAATAAGCAGTATTATCCAAAGGCTTTATTCTTCTGTGTGTGCTACCATTGTGGTCCTTGGTAGCTTATCGTTTCAATTTGCTTTATTTTCAGAAAGAAGAAAGAGAAAGGTAAAAACAAAATACTATTTTGTATTACTAATTTCTTATTGCTTTTGTGTTACTTTCCCCAGTATAAATGTGATAAATATCATAAACAAAAAAAAACTATTATAATTTTATGATATTTCCACATTTCCTCTTTCAGGGGATTCTGAACCAGATGATAAGACTGCGAATGACAAGGTAGACATCCCCGCATTAATCTTGGTTCTATTTCTGTTGACCATAAATCTTCACCGTTATCAGCTCATGATTTTCATAAGACATGGGTGTGTTCCACTTTGGATTTACATACTTGGAGAAGATTAACATGAGGCTTCTGCCGTAAAACAAACTACACAGGAACCCGCGGCATGTAGACACATTTCAAAATAGGCCAGCTGCAGAAACACAGTGTAAAAAGTAGAATAAATTATTTGATGGGCACAATACGGGTAGATGATCACCCATCTCACTCTCTCTCTTCCAGCAACCCAATGAAGATGTAACATATGCTTCTATTAACCACGACAAAGCCAAAGGAGCAAGACATAACAAACCACCGACAAACCAGATCACCGACGACGACTGCGACTATGCTACAGTTAATATTCCTGCAGCACTTCAGCCTCAGTCTGAATCTGAGTGCTCATCTAAAGACGAATGTCCAGATGATTATGTACTTATGGGATAAACAAACAGAAGTGGAAGCATTTGTTCGGTCAAGTGAGTTGCAGAAAATATCTGATGCCGGGTAAAGGCATGCAAGAACTTGTTTGCACTTGAATTGTCACTTTATTTTTTATATTCTTAGCTTAATCAAGAGCAGATCTTGATTATCAAAGAAACTGCAGAAATGAGAAGATTAACAGCCAACAGCAGCTGATTGCGGAAGTATGTACAGTAACCAGAAAGAAGTTTCTCTCCACAATTGAAGAAACGTTTTAACCAGAACATGGTGGTGGTGTTCCTTCCTCAAGAAGACTAACTCGCATTGCAGATGAACCTGCGAGAGACGGCACGATTCTCGAGACATTGGGACTTTACTAAAAGATTTGAAAAATCAGAAGAAAGCCAACAAGCTTTCATCGATTCTGGACCTCTCTGAGAAGAGCAATGCATCCAAATCAGGAAATACAGAAGTTTGTGGCATGCAATTACTACTTACAAGTGAATCGATGAAGTCTTAAAGCCACCATGTGTGACATTTTAATGTGAATTTGAAAATGTTCCAAATAGAAGTTTTATTTTGTTGTGTTTCTTTAGCTCTGTGTGTGGTTATGTGATTTATGTTTTGGCCCCAAATTCCTAAAACATCACAGCACAAATTCAAAACTTGCTCCTCTTTAAAGAGAAGTTTCCCTGAAGAAACTCAGACTTTTTGACCTGTTTGACCTTTTTGACCTGTTGCCACACCACAACTGAAAGTCAGAGAATGTCCACCACATTCTCAGACATACCAAACATTTTGTTTGCATAGGAAAGTAAAATGGATCTTGAACTGGTATTTTGTGGTTTCATAGCGTGCATGTGCAACAATAATGGCAGAACTGTTTGGGGGGTTTTTGAGAGACAAATTTGTTGATATGAATGCATCTGCTGTAAGGTGCTGCGCAGGAAGGTTTGATCATTATCTAGAGTCTGTTGCTGGTGGTTGGTGCTGAAACAATGCCAACTCTTTGCTCCACCATTAACCAGTTTCACAACGCCCATATTGAGTTCCCTCAGAAAGCGTTTTCAAACTTAATACTGCCCAAACCTAAAATGCAACCCAAATGTGCAACCAAATACGAAAACAGTTTGTGTAATTTGATCTATTGCCACATTATAAAACGATAGTCCAGACCACACATAGTCAGAAGCATTTTACAGCATGTAAGAAGCACTCCACAGTCCCCAATATAATACAAACACACTGAAAGGCTGAGAAGTTGTTTGTTTTTTTTAGTTCGTTTGTTTGTTTTTTCTTTGAGAGATGTTTTTTTGTGCCTTTTAGTTTGAATCTGTCTAATCAACAGAATTATTTATACATTTAACTTCATGGCAGAGTACTGTTATTTACCTTATCTGTTCTTATTCTGCTGTATGAATAAACTGCATGTCTGAAAAACTGAAAGAAGAAGAAAAAAATCTTTTCAATTTAAAACGAAAACCAGTTTTGCTATTTGCTTCTGCTTTTAAGAGGAAATCATGTTAATGTGCTAAGTCACTGTAAGAGTTCAAATAGTCAGGCTGTGAAATATATTTGTGAGGCAAATTTTTAGTTCTCTCATTATAATGGAAATACAATTATAGTCACTGCAGCTCTTGCCTCTGATCTACCCTCTATTACTTACTAAAGCTACTGAAAAGAACAAGTGTGAAGCCACTGACATACATGTCTATGTATATATATTTATGTATATGGAGAGAGAGAGACTTTGACTTTTGGTTTAGATCATTGTTAGTGAGTATAGTGTTGGTGATCATGTCAGAATTGATGAATGAATGCAGAAATGTACCATCAGCTTTTCAACCACCATGCAAAAGCATTTGGAATGAGGCTGAATGGGAACAGCTTCATTTTTCAGAATGACAATGATCCCAAACACACTGCCAATGGAAAACAGTCGTGGCTTGGCCTCGCCAGAGCCTGGACCTCAACAATATTGATACAGTGTGGGATCAACTTGAAAGAGAACAGGCAGCCAACATCCAAATAAGGGCTTTCAATGTCCTTCAAGAAGTCCGGAGAACTATTCCCAAAGACCAAATAATGGTTTCAAACTCGGAGGAATAGATTGACTTCTATCACTGAAATTATTCAGACGCCTTGCATCATTTAATCCTGTAGCAACATTAATTCTATTATTCACCAGTAGAGGGCAGAATAGTTCCTTTTTCTAGTTTCTTTTCTCGAACTGCATTAGTCACTGTTACTTTACTGAGGTGAGTCTTTACACAGTCACTATGAAAAAAGTGACAATTAGTATTGATTGTATTTTTAGTGCATGCCCTCAAACAATGAAAAAGTCACCTTGGCAGATATCACTGTTAAAATGTTGAGAACAACTGTTTTGACTCTTTTTGGTGTATTTTGCTGAGTTGCTCTGATGCTGCGTTACTAATGTTGTTCCTAAGTCTGAAGAATGTAGCTAAAATGAAGTCAGCATTTATACATGTACTTTAATACAAAGAATCATATCATCTCACATTCATACATAACATAAATACTTCACATGGCATTGTCCACATTACCTTGAGACAGCTATGTGATTAAAATGCATGTTTTCGTTGCTTGGTGCTTGTACTGTAGCCATTCCAGCATGATTCTATGTAAGAAATGATCATCTATTTAACTGTTAATGTTTAAATAAGTGTATTTATACATAATTGTAGCCAATATATTTCATCAGCATTATCAAAAGTCTGTAGTTCTGTAGTCTTACATGCTGCATGTGGCTCAAGAGCCTCCTCATTTCAGCAGTTCAGTGCATTTTTTAGTTAATGTTCTCCTTGAGACCCACACAAAGTGGTGGGCAGACATCAGGTACATCCCCCGTTCCATTAGTTAAGTGTTTATTAGGATACATTTAAAGTGAGAAACTTTCCTCTTTCAGAGAAAATCTTTGATCCTTCCCTCTCTTTACTATTTCACCCTTTCTCAGTTTCACAGCCCTCAGTTTCTCACAAAGACTTGTTGCATTTAGGCTGTGATGCATGTGCATGCTCTTTTTTTCTTTTTCTTTTGTCATTGTGAACATATCTGCAGATCAGTTATAGATAGAGTTCACACGTTGAACATAGCTAGCATAGGGCTCCACTTCCTCCACATCCTCTATCTACAAAAAAAAGAAAAAAGAAAAGAAAAGACAAAAGAGATAGAACAGAGGGAGGTGTCTTTAACAAAACATGACAAAGTGCAGTCAACAACCAGAACTATAAAATACAGGCAGTTTTACCTACCGGTGGGGATTTGGAGGAGGAGGTATCTGACTGTTGGTGTTGCCTGGCAAAAGTTACACAAACATGTTCAGTAACCTGGACACTCTCAGAACACGAGTTATTATTTTGATTCAATTTCTGTTAAATTAAACCTTTTACCTCAGCTTCGTGACCACAAAAAATAAGACTCCCGCCACAAATGCAATTATTATCCCAGCTATGAGTGCATACAGCCAGAGAGAATAAACTGTAGGAAGACAAATTAAATGTTTGTTAATACCTTAAATGCACATGGTTGTGTAACTTTTGTGCCTCAGTTTGTAGAAGCCTGACCTTTGACTTCTTGAAATTCTGGAAACAGAATCTCAGTCAAGTTCTGGTGACTGATGGTGCAGCTCAGGTTTTTTGGATCCATGCCTTCAGGAAGCTCCAGACGACTTACTACTGTAAAACGTCCATTTTTCCCAGGCAGTTGTTGCACAGAAGAATTTCGTGCATGACTCCAGCTGATGTTGGCTGCAGGATTTCCATTTTCAGCTATACATATTGCTACAGTTACGTTGTCTTTGTGCTCCAACCAGGCTTTCATTACAGGAGTAACTAAATCAGGAGAGACAAAAAAAGAAACAACAACAAAAACAAAACATTTAAGCTTGCTTTAAGCTTAACCACATCACAAAATGGAATTTGCATGGCCTGGTGTGCTCTATTTTTATTTTTATTTCTTTTTCTTTTTCAAATTAAATATCTAAACATGCTAAATGAAGAATGTTAACAATGAAGTCAATGATCCATCTAGAGCAGAGTTGTCAAAGATGAGGCCTGTGAGCCAGAATACTCGATTCCAGCCCACTAAATAGATTTTAGACTTGTTCATTCAAGTGTATTTTCATTCAATGCATTTTACAGTTTTTCCTACTGATAAGAGACCTCCTCTATTGTATTTCATACTACGCCAAAGTAATTAAGTGACAAGTAAACAATGAAAATTAAAAAGCAGAAAATCTACTATAGAAAGTTCTGTTTTTTACAATTGGTACACAGGTGGAGTTGAGCTCTTTCTGCAATTTTAGACATGCTGACAGATGTCTTTTATCTGCTGCAGCACCATTTGAATGTATCATGATGTGCTGCTGAAAGTGCACTTCTGTTTCTTAGATTAAATGGGATTAAATGTGTACTTAAAATTTTTTACACTGACAGAAAGAGGAATTTTCCTGGTTCAGATGACTTCAGATCAAAGTGGGCTGTATGTTGACTGCGATGTTAAATGAGCTTAACATCCCAGCTCTAGAGGAAGAGGAGTGTGTTTGTGTCTAAAAAAGCAAATTGGATTAAGGTTTTTAAAATGTGTCATTTAAAAGACTTTGCAGAGCAACACAAATGCATATCCATTTTACTCCCTTATGAGGTATAAGCTGAATGGTAGAAGGCTGATACTTCAACTGTTTACATTTGTATATATCAGTGGAGGTACCATAAGTGATATGTGACTAATGTGACAACAGAAGTCTTACCTGTGATATTCACGTAGATTTTACAATTAGTAGCTCCTCCTCTGTAAGCAAACTCACACGTGTAGATTCCCACATCATTTTTTGAGAACTTTGGGATGTGTAGATATGGCTGAGCACTGGATGTGTTTCGGAGTGACTTTCCATCATCGCAGGTGTCTGTGTTTTGACCGTCGCTGTTAAATTTGATCGTGCAACGGTCTTTGTTAATCAATTCTATGGTCCAGATAACATAAAATGTCTCATTCCACATCTTATCGCTGCAAGTCAGATTAACATCTCTCCCATTATTGAAAATTGCATCTCTGCGTTCTGAAAAAAAAGGAAGTGTGAATGCATCTTACATATCGTTCAAATAAATTTCTTTGTGTTTTTTTTCTTTCACAATACAACAGGTGTGCTAGTATACAAAGAAAAAATGCAAAGTATTTAACAAATATGTTTACTCAAAGCTTTAAACACTATAAAATAAATTGTAACATTGTTTATTTTTTTGTAATAATTCATGAGATTTGTCCAATTAGCAGAAAATTATTTTATATATTACTACAAAAAAATTTACGAAAAAAGAAAATGTAAAAAAAAAGGAAAAGGGGGTCTAGAAAACAAAAAGGAGTAAAGAATCAGCTTGATAAATAAAACCTTTCTTTTTTTTTAAAGTATTGAAGTGCTTTAAAGCACTATTTCTTTCACTTTAATGCATTTCAAGTAAAGAAGATTGTGCAATGGTTGAAACACAATAAGCAGTAGAAAAGGAATTAAACATAATGCACATTTTGCTAGTCACACTTTCTAACTTAATATTATACTCATAGTGAACAGAAGCAGTATAGAAACGTGGGGGAAAGATTGTTACCATTGATAGGAGGAAAAGTGGTGTTCACAGGGGCGCTTTCAGTAGTTCCTGAGAGAGACGAAGGTGAATTAAGGAAAAAGTTAGTAGAATGTTTCAGTAATTAAGTAGCAACAAAATATTCATTCTGAAGTGCTCAGTCAGCAGAGCAGCAGTGATGGTCGTCTGTTAGTTGAAGTTTAATCAGTTAAGATGTAACATGAATTGAATGGCCATGCAGGAGAGTTAAACAACAAAGAGCTGTGAGACAAACTGCACTTTTTTAAGCTTTTGAAAAAAACAAACAAACATGACAGTCACCGAATGTGGGGCAATAAAATGTCACAGTTAAAGTTCAGCTCCTTATAAAGCCGACAAAGGTTAATCACAATCTTCCACGTTACCCAGAAGCCAGAGACACAGTCGGTATTTCATATAAGTGAAACGGAAAATTCAAGGTGGATGTGTTCAGTGAGTTGTTTACATCTGACAGGTGTAAAACCAAGACCACGCAGAAAGTGAGTGAACAAAACCACAACTCTAAAACAGAGACCCCCTTACAGTGCAGAAAGAGCTGCATCATAGTCTTACCCAGATGTGAAATCAAGATTTCCACTGCAGCTACAGGGTAGTACCAGGCAGTTTGATCATTCAGAAAAGACGGGCCTGACTTCTGTTATGGAACACTTTTTCCCCCTGCCAGTTTCTGCTCTGGCCCACTTTCATGCATAGTCTTTCCACACACTGTCTACGCTATGAATCAGAATACAACCATTTCACTGAAATCTCAGGAGGCCCACAACCACTTACAGTTTACAACTCACCCACTTCATAGTAATGAGCCACAAATCTAACACTAATTACCTCTGTTATTATGCATGCTACACATATTTGACACTAAAATACATTCGCAGAGTATAATGACACAAAAAAGGTAAAAAAAAAAAAAAAACATTTTCAAGGTTTAAAAATGTCTCACTTGTGTCGTAAACCACATGAATCCGCATGGAGTTTGTCATTATGTATTACATTTGTGAAGGTTGCTCACTCTTAAGAAAATGTAAGTAGTGAAAGCTGAAAAACAAATGCAAGAAAAATGAGTTAACATGTCAAACCTGATTCCACGCTCTGTGTTTCAGACAAGAACAGGATCACGACATAAATCCACATAGTCTCTCTCATCGTTGCGTGTCTTCAAGTGCTCCTCTGTAAACTTGCTGCTCACACCGTAAAACCTCAAGTATGGCCTGACATAAACCGTCAGTGCTAGACTCTCTAAAGTAACATCAAACCAAGATGCATTTTCTTTCTCCTCCGTTATCTTGCCATTTCATTTCCTTACTATTCCCAACAAGCTCTGGATTTAAGTGAAGCATGTCCTCCAACAAAGACTTCAGACAAACCTGAAGTCCTTTGTGACACAGTAATATATACATCGTGTGACTAACAAATCCCTCCCTTCTTCTTTCTCATCCCCTCTCTCCAAACCGCTTTCCACTGAGACATCTTGCCTTTTTCTCCCACACAGGATGACGTTTGATAAGTCAAGACACCCATTTCCTCTCTTGCCAGACACATAGCTGTGCTCTCTAAAGTAGTATGTAGTAAAGCAGTGTGCGTGAACACACACATAAAAAATAGAGCAACGTTATGAAATTCTTTCAACGTTCGTCTCCACGTTCATAGTCACAGGTGATGATTCATCACGAGCTTACTGGTACTTTGTATGGTACACTCACATTTATCCTTTCTTGTGACATAAATGAAGCATTCTATGTATTTCTGCTTAGTTCAGCTTAGTTTAATCAGTATTTCGAAAGATTTGATGAGAGAAATGATTTCTGCTGAGTAGGACAAATGTTAGTCTTGCTGTGGTCTCATATTTGCTGGTGTAAGAACATTTTGCTGTATAAGACTCGTGCTATGCATGCTTGCCTACATGCAGCATTAATGTGGGTGCAGGTGTTATTACTGACTCCATCTCCAGTTTGCACATTGCACACATTAACTGAAAACAAATGGTGCAATCATTCTGCTTGTATGCGGTTAAGGTCTCCAAGCCCTATGCGGAGTTTGTGGTTCACAAATACATCTTGCAATGAGAAATCTTGATATTAGCTGTCCCATATAAGTTCAGATAGGGCAGATGAGCAACGATAGCTCGGCTTATCCGTCTCTTGGGGTATTCTAAGTGTGACAAACTGTGAAAACTGAAACAAAAGGCAAAAACGGTGAAAAAATGTCCTAGTATAAACTCATACATCGCATACCTTAACCAGCCAGAGTTTGATTCATCCTTTCCTAATTTCATCTTGGGCTGGGACCTTGAAAAAAGAGGGGTATTTAAATGAGTAACTGCCGTTCTCCTTTTTCTTGGATCTAATATTAGACCATGTTTATTTCATGTATAGACAGAAATTCAGCTGACTATGAGTTGGCACACATGGGACAAGGAACTAGTTCTTCCATAAAATAGCAATTCCTTCATCTGTGAACTATTGTTGCTTTGGTCAGCAGTATTGCACACATATCCCAAAAAAGGAGCGAAAAAAACAACAAGAGCTTACGTTTTGGGCTTTAACGATAAGAAGCACAGACTGTGCATGTGTCTATGCATGCGTGCACACACTGCTTCCCTTTGATAAGTGACTTCCTGTTGATGTCAAAATCATGCTTTTTGGCTACCCAAAAATATAACTCGGAGGGTAAGAAAAAAAAACAGAAGTTGTCAGACAATTTTGGTCTGCTCCACATAATTCTTTTTGTTTTGTTTTTTTCTTCTTCTTCAGTTATTTTTCTGAGGTTTCAGTTTAAGAAGTTTACGTCAGTATTAGCAAAATTGCCTGGAAAGTTTAGGGGTTCAGAAAAAAATTATTTTATATACAATGCCATGCTGTGTCATCCCTGAGAGCCTGAAGCCTTGTATCTACCCTAATAACGAAACCTTAGTGCAGTAACACATACCACTTGCTTGTTGTGAAGTCCCCCTGCCTTTAGTTTGGTCAGCTGAAAAGCTGCTGGTTGCTTTTATTACATTTTTCAGTTCAGTATGACACAAAGTAAAGAGATTTGAAACATTAAATTTAATAGAAGAGTACGGCATGCTGCTGATACCTCTGTGTTCACTGAATGGTCCAGTAAAATCCTGAGTGAAGGTCAGTGTGCCAGTGCCTCGTTCATATTTAAAAAGAAAGGCAACATGCTTCAAATTCCAGCATTTTTTAATTGTTTTTTTCTTCTTTTTACATGGAGTGAATCCTCTTGATCGCTGATGTACAGTACATGTGGTATCATAGAGCTTTTTCAATTTGCTGTGACTGTGTAGTCATACAGAGAATTTTCATCAGCATGGAAATAATTTTCTGGTCATCCGGTATATGTAGATGGGGATCAGATCACTCTTGTTTTTCATTTTCTTGTGTGCTACTACTTCTTGCTACAAACACAGCTATTAAATCAGCTAAGTATTAACTATGTTGTTTATCTGACAGAACATAAAGGGTGTTTTTCTTTGGGTTTATTTTAGCTATATTATTTCCACTTCTTGTAGGGTCACCTTTTTCAGTCTTCACACTGTCAGACAACTCCACCCTAGTCTAAATGGAAACTTTTATCATCTCTGACTCATACGAGAGGTCGTTTGTGCATGTAGATGCTAAAATGTCCTAAGTAACAAGCTGACACGTTACTTTTGAATTCTTGCATTTTTGCCGTTATGGAATAAAAACAGTTACATTTCATGACCAGTTATATTCTATATTCCTTTCACATTGATGTAACTCTGGCGCCATACATATATATTTTTCTCTATGTTGTAGATATATTTTGATTAGATTACTAGGCTTTTGTGGTAGTTACATTTTTAGGAACTACGTTTTCACTCCTCCTTCCTTCTACTAATTCTTAAAGACTGCTGTCCCAAATTTTACAGTTGTTGCTGTCTTACTTAGGTTTTTTTTTTTTTTTTTTTTAATAAAAAGAGGTCAAATTCGTAACCTTTTATATCCTGCATTGTTTGTATATTGATGTACTGTTTGTGTATATGTATTTTTGCTTTATTGTATATTTTGATTATATTACTGCATTTTGTAGCATTTTTTTTACTTTGTTTCTTTCTTTTAAAAAAAATAGAATACAATTATTAATGTGCACACTTACTTGGCATTAGTTGATAAAGTTGATTCTTAAAGTCTTAAAGTCTTTGCTGTCTTATATGAACTGATACTAGGAAAAAAAATCCTGACCTACTTAAGGAGTTTAACTTCTGTGATGTGCCCACGGCCTAAGGCATAATCATTTTAGCAGATACAGCAGATTTTGTATGTAGGTAGTTTATATGTAGGTTGTGACGTTTGTGGTACTGTAGGCTGGTAAAAAGTACAAAAATTCATTGTAGCAATTTTGAAAGTTATTCAACTATCCTGCTAATTAAAAATAATAATATAACCCTTCATTATTTATTATTACTAGGGATGAAAAAGAAGAGGAAATAATTTCAACTAAGTGGGAGTTGAGACATAAAAAAACGATCACCGGTGGAAAGGTAGACCCTGAATCCTCTCCTAGATGAAATCACGAAGGAAGAAACGTCCTTTAAATCTTAAATGATGACATGTGGCGTTAAATTAATATTATATTATCACATTTTGATAAAAACCCAAAGTATGTTGCCCAAGAATTACTTCCAACTTCCACCCGGTGAGAGTAAACAGAAAGCTCGAGATTAATCCTCCCACTTCCGGACGGTCAGTTTATTGTCTCCATGACTACAGTGTCAAAACGACGTCGTTGAAGCGGCCGTCCGCATGTAAAATTAGCTGTAAAAATACTCAAATGTTTGACTAAATACAGAAAATGTGCGCATCTGTGACTAACACGTTTACCAAGAAGACTGATGCTGGTACAGCTGTTTTGCGTGAACGGGCTTATGACTACTTGTATGGTGAGTAAGCTTTGAACTAACTAGCACAGCTAACGAACACACCAATGAGCACGGCTAATAGCTGAACTTAGCTGCCTCGGTTGCCATCACCTGAACTGTTCCTCCACAGATCCGGTTCACACACTGTCATCGGAGGCAGACCACACCAAGGCCAATTTCAAGGCCTTTGCGTCCAGGTCTCGAATAGTAAGTCGTATCTATACTTTATTTCAAATTTATTACATTTTAAATAAAAGATAAGTTGATTTAAAATGCTGTCATTATTATATTATAGTTTATTTTAATTTTAATTTAAACCTGTAGTATACAGAGCATTTATCTTGTATTGTAATAATGTATATTTTCTTCCACCTTTTGAATGTAATATACAGGGGCTTTTTTTGTCTCTTTTGTTTAACTAAAAATTAAATGTGAAATGCACTCTTTAACATTGTTTCCGTCTTCTTCGCTCAGAGGAGAATACCAGAGTTTGCATCCATGTTTAGTGACAACCCACGCTATACTGTTAAAGTAGACCCTGCAGTCCCGCAGCCGGCCTTTACTGATCTTCAGTGGCGAGGCCACACAGAACAGCACAAAGAGGCCCTGCAGCAGCTGGCTGGGTAACACAACATGCACATGAAGCCTTAGTTACTAAGTTGCTTCATTTTAAGATGTAGTCTTTCTCTCATTACAGACAAAATAAATAAAATAAATAAAGTAATTTTTTAATGTCTCTATTATATATTATAAATGATAAAATATGTATGTATTACATCTTGATTATCTTCTTGACAGGATTTCTCCAAACGCTCAAACATGGCTGAAAACCAAGGAGTGCCGTGTAACCGGAGCAGATTTCTGCAAATACTTTAAACGGTTTGACTAGCCAGTTGAGAATCTGATTGTTTGTTCTGTTTTTCCTAACACAACAAACTAAAGATAACTGCCATACTGCCCCACTTATGTAGATGTCAATATAGTCTATGACATAGTATTTCACTTTGTTCCCTTTAGCCCTCTCATTCCCTTTGGGCAGCAGATACCTCCTAGTGTGATTTATGCTTTGCCGAGGTGAGGTTCTTTGCATTACTTTGTTGTGCAGCTGTTTCTGCTGTGCTATTTTTTCTGGAAGTATGTCTGTTTTTTGTGTCACCTTAGAGAAGACTTTATAACGTCTGATGCTGAGCAACAACCCACCCACTTCACTGTTGGGGTCCAGACAGACTACAGGGAAAGTGAAACACAGACAGACCCATACAGCCCCGAGTATGTGATTCAGCCCGGGACTACTCCCTCAGAGCTCCTGCAGATGGCAGCTTTGACTTGGGGTATAGGCATGTTTATTGTGTTCTTTATCTGTTATATGAACCGTGATGGTACACTCATAAGCAACTTTATTAGATCTTGGCAGTATAATTATCTTGCTCTCTTCTCTCCATCCTATTTTTTTTTTTTTACTTACTAAACATAATTATAATGCATCTGTGCTGGCTAACCTGTGCATAAGAAACTCACTGAAAAACAAATTGTTGCAAAAACAAATAGTTAACATCAACAGGTTCATCATCCACAAGTCGCAGTTAGTACAGGAAGAAAGTACAAGTAAAATACATACAACCCACGCTGATCTTGAGTGGGAGGGATAACTGAAACTCCACTTTCTATTAGTGTAAAGATGTTTAACTGCACATTTAATCACTGAGATATCTTAATATAAGATGAAGAAGTTTATTTTCAGTAGGTATTTATCAGCAGGAAAAGCTCTAAAACATGAATGAAAATACCCTTAAAAGTCCCAAAATTGATGCACTCCTTCATATTTTCCAAAGCGGGCTGGATTGGATCTTTGCCAGGTCAATATCGGCCCCCGGGCCTTATATTTGACACCCCTATCATAAGGCAAATGCATAAATAAAGTTGAGCTTTGCTTCACAAGATAGAACCATGCCTTAAACATATTCGTGGAACCTTTTGCAGTCTGTCTGCTTTACCATAACACTGCTAACATTTGTCACTGCACAATTGATCAATATGCCTGTAAGTGACTATATCATATTTTAAAACTGAGAAATTTTATTGTCTCAGTTCTCAAGTTTGTGCCTTGGGTCCAGAGTGCCTTATCCCCACAAATTCCCCCGACAAATGTAATTGGTGCAGTTTGTTTGTCTGTCTGCTGTAAATGTTTGTTATCAAGCTAGCATCCACAGTTCATCACTGCTAGTGCCCAAGGTCAAAGCTGAGCTTGGGAAAAAATTAAAGAAGCCGTATCTAGTAATATATCATGTAAAAGGGTTTGGAGACAACTGTACAATGCACTTCTTCATTTTTCAATACGATGGCCTACGACATCACAACTAGTTTCACAAGATCTCACACTGCATGAATATATCTTAAATCTTAAGACATTTCTGCTACAATCATATGGGTAAAGATAATAAAACACACAAGTTTTGCATATAATGCTTCAAGGTCAAAGGTCAGGGTCACATAAATTAGGTCATAAACATGCTCTTTAAAACATTATTTTTTCATTACATTATATGACTTCCCAATGTCACAAAAAGATGAACGTCCTACACTAGATTTCCATATTAACAATATTGACATCAGCATAAAGTATCAGTGTTAGTATAGCCCAGGGGTCGGCAACCTGTGGCTCCGGAGCTGCATGCGGCTCTTTTGTCCTTATACTGCGGCTCCGGGTGGTTTGAGAAAATAAATTAGAAGTATTTAGCTGAAGTGTATTTTATTTGTGTTTAGTTCTTTTTTTAACTTGTAGTTCTAAATTGGAAGATTATTGTGATTTTGAAATATAAAAATAAAATTATATCTTATTATTTTTTCATCGCTCAAAATAAGCGTCACACTCGCGGAAGCCGGTATACCCGCCGAAACGCCGTGCATTTATCGAGACTTTCAAACCCAGGTAGGCCAGTTATGGATCTTCGGATCCACATTATGTCGGCAGCTGTTCTCCACCGTGAACTATGTTAAAAACAAACACCGCTCACGCCTCACAGATGAAAGCTTACAGTCCTGCGTAAAGATGAATGCCCCGATTTGCAGACGCTGTGCGCAGAGGTTCGGGACCATAAGTCTTATTGTAAACATATCACGGCAGACCCGACGATGTTTCCATGAACATGCTTTTCAGCATCTCTTTATTGACCACTTTTCACACATGGTTGCTGTACGCATACAGCCGGCTGTAGCTTTTCAGCTCACAGCCCGACAACACAACAGCAGAGAGAGCACAGACTTTAAGGCGGCGAGGCGTAATTGCGGGTGCCGCTCAGGTGCGTCCGATTCCCCTGCAGCGGCGCTGCAGACCACGCCCCGCCACACACATTAACCAGGTAAAATACATATTTAGTCAGAATTTTGCAAATATCTATTTTTTTTTTTTTTTTTAGCAGCATAGTGCTTTTTTCCAATTACTTTTTAAAAGTCAGATCAAGGCTTCAAAAGCCCAAAGGCGATATAAGGGTGGCGGATCACAACAGTTTTTGTTTGCTACATGGATCATTTTAGTTCAGCTGGGTGTCTTTCCTTTTGTTATATTTCTTTAAGAGTTCAAAATGTGTTAATTATATAAATAAAATGTAATTTTCTCTGTAGCACTTCATGGATTTCATAAGCAACACACCTTAGTTGCTCTGTGGATTCTTTTAAAAAGCAGTTAAAAACTTTTCTGTTCAAACAAGCCTTTTGTTGATCTACGTATTTTATATTCTTTACATTATATACATTTGATCTTTTACATTGTGTATAATGTCTATTGATTGTATTGTTTATTTTAATATTTGTGTACAGCGCTTTGTGACTGCCTGTCTGTGAAAAGCGCTTAATAAATAAACTTTACTTACTTACTTTAGTTGTTCACACAAAGCATAAAGGTAAAAAAACAATATATACAGTGTTATCTTCATTTTAGATTTCAAAAAGTATTTGCGGCTCCCAGTGTTTTCTTTTGCGTGGAAACCGGGTCCAAGTGGCTCTTTGGGTGTAAAAGGTTGCTGACCCCTGGTATAGCCCTTGCCATGTTAGGGACGTTGCACTCTCTGACTCCTCTTATTCTTAAATTGTTGCTCGCACTGTTTATCTAACCTGTCACGTTACTGATTAGCTCAGTTGTGTGATGGTACTAAAGGGATTTTTTAAATAATTGAAATCCTTTTTAAGTGTGTTAGTTGTCCCAGCTATTTTAAAATGTTTTTTCTAGTATCAAGTTATAAAGTAAGATACTTTTTTTAAGTATGAAGTGTCTCAGTGTCAATGCTTGATATTTTATCTTTTACTACACTTAGCACAAATAGTACAAGTAGTTTGGTTGATTATTTCTTAGTTGTGGCAATGCTTCATGGCAATAAGTCTTACACAGTTAAAGCCTGTTTATTTCCCTTAAATGTTGCCACGTTTGTAAGGAAAATGGATTTCTAGGTTAAGTAGCAGATTTGACTATGTGGGTTGCTCGCTTGAAAAACTTTCCAAATTGACTCTGCCTATGGCGAGCAGCTTATTCTGCTACTGACTCAGTAGCACATGGAAAAATGTGTCTGTGTGGGCTCTCAGGTCATGGTACTCCAAGGAGCTTGAAAGGAAAGCGACTAGACATCTTTCATGAAGACGTTTCACCTCTCATCCAAGAGGCTTCTTCAGTTCTAAAACTAAAAGGTTTCGTATTGTGTCACTTTGTACGTTCCTCACAATTTCCCATCGTTACCCCCTCCCCTTCGCTGCACCCCTGCACTGTTCTGTTTTTAATGGCCCCCGTATGGCCACCCTTATGAAAAAATTCTTGAGGTGCCCCTGGTCACAGGTACTGAAAGCCTAGTGGGGATTGTCCCTTAAGAGCATAATGTGTGTCATCACATGAGCCCAAGGTGTGATAAAAGGCATGTGATGTTACCCCCAGAGGTTTCTGATGAAAACACCGCAAGAACTTCTCTCACCCTATCATGTGACCTATTGAGGTCAGCTGACGCAATATATGAGTGGGGGTTGAGGCGTCTGGGAAGCCACTCCCTCTGTTCAATGATGGTTGTTCACAGTAGATGGCCTCTTTTACTCCTCTTTCAAACAATCTATGTTCTCAGTCCAAAATGTGAACATTGGCATCCTTGAAAGAGTGACCTTTAACTTTTAGGTGCAGATGTACAGCCGAGTGTTGTCCTTTCGAGGTGGCTCTTCTATGTTGTTTCTTGCTTTTATTTATTGAGTAGCCTCCTAAGAATAGCTTTAACTTTTTTTTTGTCATTTCCTGCATCTTTGGCACTAGAAGAAGCCGCCCAAACACATGAGATATCATGAGATATCATTGGAAAGACCAGGATGTCCTCTACTGAGCACATGAGGACTTCGTAGGGTAGCTCAAATTAGTCAAAAGACACAGACCACAAACAAATGTCGTGACAGAGAACATAAATGAATAGGGTGAGTCTCAGGAGGCTAGAGGTCCACCTATTCCTCACTGCATTGCACAGCATACACTTTATTGCTTAGCTTGTGTTTACGAGTTTTGTCCTTGGGATGAACCAGTTTTTGTCTGAGGGTGTGTCTGGGTTTGCAGTTCACTGGGATGTCATGCTTGGAGAAGATTCTTCTTTGTTACAAAAAATGCAAATTTTCCTTACTTTTGCGTCAAGTTTATTTTTAGGCAAATATAGGCTATGATTGCAATCTGTATATATTTACATTTTAAGCTGTGTTGCTTTTTTGTGACAGGGTTGCATAATTATTTTTTTTATGAATGAAAATTCCTCAGGTCATGGTCTGCCTGCAGGCCTTGCAGAAGTGGAAATGATACAGCGAACCCGTGCCAAGCGAGCTTGGGAGGCCAGTCTTCCTCCACTGAGTGACCTGAGCCAGCTCGACAAGAGGAGGCATTTAATGGAAGAGATGGAGGCCAAAGAGTGGGCTTTCAGAGAAGGAGAAATCGAGAAGTGAGTGATAGTGCATCTGAAATGCTAATCTAACTGGAAAACACACTAATAGGGATGCAACCTACTGCTTAAAGTGATGGTGATGCACTGTTTGGCACAGATTTAAACTTCATCATGTATTGATTGCTTCACACCTTCATTGTTTCAGTTCACTCCTGTCACTCTGATAAGGAGCAGATGTGTTTTGTGTTTTTATCGTCCATTTTCTCTGCTAGGTTGCAAGAGGCTCGTTTAGAGGTGCTAAAGGACCTTCTGAGGCAGAGAGATGAGGCTCAGAAAGATGTCACAAATGACAGACTGAACCAGATATATTCTAAGCACCAGGGAGACAGGGAGACCAAGCTAAACAAAATACACGCTGACTACAACAGATGTAAGACGTCCACCCCACTAATGTTAAGTATATTATTTAGTATCTGGTCTCACTCCTTGGCAACTGCCTCTGTTTTTCTTTTCTTATTTTTGTCTGCAGCACTGAGAAAATTAGAAGCTAAGAGGAAAAATGTGGAGGGGAAGCTAGAACGGTGTGTCATAGCCTCTCAGACGTATGTCCCCAGGATCCGCATTGGCATTTTTCCCAACAGGAACATCAACAGCATGCTGTCAACAAGACGCTACTTAGACACATATGAAGGTTTGAATCTGAATGCTGTTGCAGAAGTAAAAATTTTGTATGTAATTTCCAGTATAACACACACAGATAATTTCATAAATTCATTGTTAAGATCATTTTTAACTCTTTGCTAGGTTTAGAAGAACTAGAGACGCAACTCAGTGCTTCAGTACTGAAGTCAAAGAGAGAAAGAACAAAACCCAAAGTCTCCGAGGATGTGATGAAGCCTCCTGAGAGCAGAGCTGTGCAGTTGCTGAAGAAATACAAGGTAAGGCAGAACAGAAAATATAGATGTTCATTAAAGTGGATCTACGTTGCTCAGGTCCAATGCAATATTTATTACTACCAGTGTTGGGACTAACGCGTTATTAAGTAACGCGTTACAGTAACTACGTTATTATTGTGGTAACGAGCACGGTAACTAGTTATTATGCCAAAACCGGGAACGCGTTACTCGTTACTGGGATTTAGATAGGCTCGTTATTCGTTACTTCGTGTGGTGGCTATCGCGGAGTTTCCACAGATTCAATAACATTAGCAAGTGGTGGAAGCCAGCAGGTGGATGAAGGAAAAGGGAGGCAAGAGGAGAGACCCGAAGCGGCCGCTGGTCCGAGAGTGTCAGGTGAACTGAACTTCAGGTAAGAAGTTATAACCTGCAGTCCATCTGGGTCAGATATGAACCAAGTTTAGTTGGAGTTTATTTTCGTTATGCTGACTTTTTCGTACTGCGTGCTAGCTAGCATGACGGAGTTTCTATGCAGCTGGGTGGGTGCTATGTTACTGATGTTGAACTTTATTTTGTTCATAAGGTTAATTATTAGAGTTGCCAACTGTCCCGTAAAAAACGGAATCGTCTCGTATTCAGAGAAAATATTACACGTTTCGTATTGAGGTGAAAAGGAACACAGTTTGTCCCGGACTTCAGCTACAATGAAAAAGACACAAAACTGGAGTTATTCTGTGTTTACGCTGCACAGCTGCCTCTTCTTCTCTCATTCTCTCCCCCTCCCTCTCCTGTTTCTACTTCAATCATGAAACTGATCGATGATCAGCTGATCGGCTTTTCTCGCTTGTTTATTTATCGCCCACTTTGCGCCAGAAAGAGGAAACCAGCGGATGTCGCGCTAAACAACAGCAGCACGTTTAAGCTTGATCAGCTGTTGTTAGAATTTATTTAATATTAATTTCTAGTATCAGCTGATGTTTTCTGGAGCCACAGCTGTAAAGCTGCTGGTCATGATATCGGTTTGGTTATGTGATGAGAGGGAAACATGAAGATGAAACCAGGAGATGTCCTTACTGAATCATCAGAGCTGTGATGGAGAAACAGGTTTACCTTTTAGGTGACATGAATGAGTTGAAGGGAAGTTATGAACTGTTTCTGAGAGACAAATAACACCAGGATCCTTTTCTAAGTAGCTGACAGCTGGTAACTGTGCAGGGGCGGGTCTAGCAAAGTGTTGCCAGGGGTCCATGTAGGGCATTAAAAGGGAAAGGGGGGCACAAGGAAATACTTTCTTATTCTCATTTAAAATGTCTCACTTTTAAAAAAATAATTATCTGAGTCTTGCAACAAACAATTGATAGATTGATACATATATACCATCAGAACAGTGTACATCACTGTCACAACAGTGTTTATTTTCATTCAAAGGCTTTATGATTTTTCCTATAATGGTGGGCCGGTCTCTAGTCAAAATGCCCGGGACGATTTTTTTGTCCCAGTCCAGCCCTGTATGCAGCTCATCTGCAGTCTGGTGTTACCTACATCTTCCTATTCAGAAGGCAGAATTTCCGAGTTCTGAGTACAATCGAAAGCACCACGACTGCAGTTTTTGTGTTGGATGTAAAAAGCAGGCTAGGATAGAATCAGGTGTGGGATTTCTCTCGTGGAAATGTGCACATTATTTTTTCCTTTCTATTGGTAGGTGGCACAGTGCACTTGTGGCAAGTAAGCAAGCTAGAAGACTGGCAATCTTGCTGGGTATCCAGTTACGGAAGCAACACATTAACAAGAGAATTCTGAGTAAAATCAAAGTTACTTTCCCTAGTAACTAGTTACTCTGAAAGTAACGAGTAACTTGAAGTAACTGAGTTACTTTTGATAGAAGTAACTAGTAATGTAACTAAGTTACTAATTTAAAGTAACTTACCCAACACTGATTACTACTGGAGTAGTTTTGCATAATTGACAGTTTAAAATAACTCTTACTTATCATAAGCTGGGCTCTGGCGATTCACCCACTGAAACAAGCTTAAGTCAACACTCCTGATTGGCTCATGCAGACACAAGGTTTGAACTGCAGGTCAATGGTGCTTCTGTGCACCTGAGATGACCACAGTAAAGATCTCTGCTCTCATTAACATCAGGCAGAGCCAAGAGCAGAAGAAATTGTGAGAAACCAGGCAGGAATCGGAAGTCTGAGCTTTTGGCTCATGTATATACAGCAACCTCATTACTTGACATTTTAGCGATTTTGTTTGATGCAAGATCCACTTGAAGTATATCTTTGAAGTTTTAGATACATACATACTGGCACTTCTGGCTCCACAGAATCTGAAGCAGAAGCAGGATGACCACGCATCTTTGAGGACTTTACGTTTTCTTCTCAGAAAGGAGACGCCTGTTCCTCATCCTGTCACTCCCACAGTGGAAACGCCACCTGAGGTCAGTTAATTATTCTGACTGTTACTGAGACTTCCTTTGTAAATATTACATTTATTGTATTAATATTTCTCTATTTTTTAGGGGGAAGAAGAGAAAGAACTTGCTGTAATCTTCTTGCAGAAACTATTGCGAGGACGAAGGATCCAGTATGAGGTCCACCTGTGTTTCATTCCTACATAAATGTTTCAGTCTTGCTCAGTTTTTGAGCACTTATCTTTTTACTTTTATCTCCACTGTTCTAAAGATGTTTAAGGGCAAGGAGAAACATCAGGATCTCATCCAGGAACTAAGGACTGTCCATGCCCTGAAGAGGGAAGAGCAGGAGCTACAGAAGGCAGACAAAGAGCACGTCATGATGCTGAATAAACAAAGAGACAAACGCAGACTTGAGGTGAAACACACGGACCTGACCACGTGGACAAAAATGTACTAAATCCAAACAACCTTTATACCCGTTCTCTCCATCTTTTCAGATTTTTCAACAGGAAGCGCATCAAGCCGGAGTAGTAGGGGCAGAACTAGAACAAGTGTTTGACACATTGTCCAAGGAGCTGATTCGTCTCCAGGATGAGCGAAGGATCCACGCCTTTACACTGCTGGCTGAGAGAGACCGTCGGATGCGAGAGGCCGAGGAGAGTGGAAGGAGGCAGGTAGAGGAGCGAAGACGCAAAGAGGAAGACGAGATCTTCAGAGAAGTATGTGCACAGTCATTGTTCTGTTGTAAAAGAGTAACAGAGATCAGTAACAATGAGGTAACAAAGCATTTGCAGTCAGAGCACCAACTCTTTGGAACAAGCTGAGTCACTGAGCTCTAAATCGCTTCTTAAAACATACTTTCCTATTTTTTTGTCAATTATTGTACGTGTGAGTTTGTGGGTTCCCTTCACTTCTTGTCACAGGTGGTACAGGTACATCAGGAGACTGTGGACATGTATTTAGAAGACATCATCTTGGGGACCATTGAGCACATAGCCGACCAGCAGGCGCGGGAGGAGATCCACAAGAGGGCAAAGGAGGTCAACGACATCGCATATGCCGTTGAGGAAAGGTAACAAGCACCTTCGAATATCTGTCGCTGCTTGGTGTTAAGGAATTGTAACGCTAACAAACATCGCTTTTGTGTGCGAGTAGCCGGGATAATCTTCAGTCGGAGGAGATTGTGTCTGAGCTGGTGTACGGCTTCCTTATCCCGGAGGTAAAGAAGATCGGTGTCAGAGAAAGAGGTTTGTAGCAAGAATTAGAAACACACGAAAATGCATTAAATGACTTAGTAGTAAAAGATAAATGCCCCTTGTTTTTAAAATAGAAATTAAAATGACTTATTGGAGTGTTGATGGAGTGATTAAGTTAAAGGTAAATCCTTTCCTAATTTTTTCTGACCTTGCATTTTCAGTGCACCAGAAGCAGCATAGACACTTACAGGCAGCTCGGAACATCATTCAAGGGGCTTCAAATGCTCCTGAGCTCCTGAACAGTACTCTGGAAGCGTCAAAATTTACCTGTCCTGGTATAAAAGCGTCCTGTCAAGTCCTGGAAGAGACAATGAGGCAGCCGCTGCAGGGGAAGGAAACAGAGCAGCACGATGCTCAAACTGAGTAAAAGAGAGGACTAGAATATTAAAAGTGTTCTGCATTGCAATCTATAATGTCTAAAAGTTGTTGTGATATTATTAAAGTGATGGTTTAATAATCATTCTGGGTTGTTTTTTTTTTACTCTAAGCAGTAATTAATTTAATTTAATTTGACATGAAATGTTTGAAGAAGTCTTTCTGCTTTTACTCCACCACGTTTTGGGAACAAATGTTGTGTTTTATGCGGTAGATGATGTATTTGAACCCTTTGAAGCATAGGCATGAATTAATTGCCAGAAATTATATATTTTATTTATTTATTTTGAAAAAGGAGATTATTGAACTTTGTGATGAATTTTAAAAAAATCTTTATTATTGTAGGTGTTTTAATTTATGTCATATTTGCTGCATCTGTTTTTTAATTTATTTATATTTAGCTATGTATTTCTTTAAAATGCATTGTGCAATTTATTTCAGTTTTTGAGGGGAAAATCACTCTGATGATGATGAAGCCTCAAAAACGAATTCAAACATGATAATCCAGGGTTTTGTTTTTTGTTTGTTTTTGATTGACTGGATTATGACAGATTTAGATACCCAGCAACACACAAGCAATTAAAATAATCGCAGCTCAACATTAAATGGTGCCATTTTCCATAATGACTTTTGGTACTTATTATATATTTTGATTTTACAACGTGCAGCATGAAGACTGAAACAGGATTATAACTTACATTAAAAGTTCATTTTTTTTCACGTTTCCACAATTATTCAACGAAAAAATATGTTTCATCACTTTTGCAAGAAAATCGTGTCCTTTTTTTCTGTGCTGATTCCATTTCCGATTAAATATTTGGATTCGTCCTGTGCCACTCCATCCTGGAAACGGCCTTGCGTCCGTGATCGGCGTCTACGAAGTACGACATCAGTAGGCGGTGCTGGATTTTACTCCGCAGTTTCTTCGGCTGCAGCCGGTTGTAGTTGTGGCAAACTGCCAGTATTAAACATCAAGCTGGTCGAAAGCTTGCACGACGACCTGTTAACGATTCTCTCCCCTGTTGGTCATGCTCAAAATTCCCACTGATTAAGCGAAGTGAGGCGGGCACCTGTGGACCACGCACAGCTGTTTTGACATCTGGAATCATCAGGTGAGTGATTTGAATGACCTAAGCCAGACATTTAACCAGGTAAAGGAAGGAAACGAGTGTACTTTATGACAACCTGTGTGGACCTGTGCACACCTGTTAGACAGGTCAGGCTGCAGTTACAAACCTGCCTGCCTGCAGGGTGGGAGTAAAGTAGGAGCACTCCCAAACAAGCACTAATGTTTTACACGCTGCTTCAGTGGAGTGTGTGGAGTTGTGTATGCTTTAAAGCAGCGGTCTCCAACCTTTTTTGCGCCACGGACCGGTTTATGCCCGACATTATTTTCACAGACCGGCCTTTAAGGTGTCGCGGATAAATACAACAAAATAAAACTAGTACCGGTACCGAAAAAAAGAAGATTTATTCATAACACACGTGAAAAGACCCAGGAAAACCGAGTTAACGATAAAAACGATAACAAAATAACGCTGAAAACCGATAAAAACCCTGAAAACCATACATTTCACACCTGAGCCTCAACTCTCGCGGCCCGGTACCAAACGACTCACGGACCGGTACCGGTCCGAGGCCCGGGGGTTGGGGACCGCTGCTTTAAAGAAGCACAACCACTTACATTAAAGTTGTGATTTCAGTGTGTCAGTAATTCGGAGGGATTTGAGTGTTAAAATTAAAAAAGTTGCATTAAGCATTGTTTACTGGCAGAAAATACCTGAAATGTATGTTGCTAAATCATTAATCAACAGTAGCCTCTGCTTGTTTTTTGTGCAACTTACCGTTTTTCCACTGGAAAGTATTAAAAAAAAAATTGAAGAGTCCACATTGTTCTTTGGACTTGAACATTGTGAGCTGTTCTGTGCACTTCAGAAAATTGCTCTTTGATGAAAATCAAGGTGATCTACTGTGACCATGTAGCCACAATGAATAGTGGGTTGTAATAGACGTAAATGACTCCACAAGGAGCCTTTAGTCATATCCAGGTATGCGTCACTGCTGGAAGAAAATGGTTCAGCCACAGTATTGTGGTCATATCCTTTCATTTAAGAGTATCATAGCACAATAGAATATGCAGTGTGTATCCTGTACATTAACTGTGACGTAGTAGTGCTGATAGTAGTTAAACCTAAGCCTGATCTCACAGGGAACCTTTCTACTTCTTACTGAATCAATCTTGCCCAGAACAGATGTGAAGGCAGTGACGCCAGACTAATCTGATTATCTCTCTGGTGAGAATGAGCGAGAAGGCCACTGGAGTGCAGATCAACAGTGAAGTGCTCGCAAGGCAGAATAAAGAGGATGAGGAGGAGAAGCTGACAGATGATGAGGAGCCCAGAGTGTGTGGTGTCTGTGGAGATCTGGCTAATGGTTACCACTTCAATGCCTTGACCTGTGAAGGCTGCAAGGGCTTCTTCAGGTAAAGCTCTTCAACTTTTAATAACATCATGAATCAAGCAATAAATGGCTGTTTAAGGGCTTTTAGAAAACAAATAGTCCAGCTTTTATGTTTGTGGTATCTAGAGTTTCTCTCATGTTTTTAATTATATTTAGAAATTTTTTTGTCATGAAAAGAATCCCTTGTGAATGTGAAATGACAAATTAGTGATTTTCCTTCCAAGGAGCCAGACTTTCTTGTAATCTTTTAAAGTGGTCTTGAGCAATAGTTCTCCAGTCTTCCAGAAGGTCTTTCAAAAAATTTCTTTTGACATTTGCTGCTTTCTCAGTCATTTTCACTCACTCAGTTCTTGTACCTGATGAGCATAAAAGGCTCCCGGTTGAACTCAAGGATAAACCAGTGTTTTGTCCATACATAGCTAATAACTTAGTTCATCTAATAAGAAATATTAGATGAAAATTTGGCATATCTCAGCAGTGTGTCCTTAAGAATTTTCAGGAAAGTAGAAGACAAAAGAAGAAGTGGCAGGGTTAGGAAAAATTCCATCATCTCCAGCAGATGAACAGTTTCTAAAAGTCATGTCCTTGAGAAAGAGGAAAATATCCAGCAAAGACCTGACACAGAGAGACACAGAGAGATGCATCTGGCCCTTCAGTTCATCCATCTGCTCTTAAGGGAGGAAAACATGCAGAAAAGGTGGAGGTATGCCAAATTACACAAGAACTGGACTAAACATCAGTGGCAACTGGTCTTGAAATTTGTGGCTCAAATCTCTGTTAATAGGTCAGGAGAGAGGTACACAGCAAGTGCAACATATTTACCTTCATACCACAGTCATTAGTAAAACATCCAGTGGTGTTGGGAATCTTGTCAAAATTAATGTAATTATGAAGACAGAAAAATACCATCAGATGCTTTTACCATCTGGAAAGCATCTGATTGGCATCCGCTTCATTTTTCAACACAGTGATGCCAAACACACTGTAATGTAATAAAAATATTCCCCAGAGCCCGCACCTCAACATTATTGAAGCAGTGTGGGAACATCTTGACAGAAAAAAGAACAATAGGCAGCCAACATCCAAAGAAGAGCTTTGAATGTCCTTCAAAAAGCCTGCTGAACTATTCCTGAAGAAATTATTCCTTAAAGAAATTCTGAGAAAGCTTGCCTAAGAGGGTTCAGGCTGTGTGTTGAAGAGTACAGGCAGTCATTAATACTTTTTTTTGGGGGGGGGAATGTTCATGTCATTTTGTTGGCTGCTTATATTGTAAATTTTTAATATCATATAAAGTGAAACCACATTTCAGATCATTTTTTCATGCCCAAAAAGTACTTTTTAAGTAGTATTTATAAATTAATTTGAATTCAGTTCACCTGAATTCAGCACCTCTGTACTTTTAGCACCCTGTCAACCAAATAAACAGACACGCGATAGTGAGGACCGGATATACACACATACACACAAGCACATTCTCTATACCAGCGGTCCCCAACCCCCGGGCCTCGGACCGGTACCGGTCCGTGAGTCGTTTGGTACCGGGCCGCGAGAGTTGAGGCTCAGGTGTGAAATGTATAGTTTTCAGGGTTTTTATCGGTTTTCAGCGTTATTTTGTTATCGTTTTTATCGTTAACTCGGTTTTCCTGGGTCTTTTCACGTGTGTTATGAATAAATCTTCTGTTTTTCAGTACCGGTACTAGTTTTATTTTGTTGTATTTATCCGCGACACCTTAAAGGCCGGTCCGTGAAAATAATGTCGGGCATAAACCGGTCCGTGGCGCAAAAAAGGTTGGGGACCGCTGCTCTATACTACATTTATACATATACAACATCTTGCATAGTATGTATATACATAGATATATACATAGATGCAGTGACTATCTTGCTTTCATAGGCTCAAAATGTGAAATATGCTTGACACTGTCTGCTCTGCAATCTGAAGGCCACCTCAGTTCACTGTGACCTGAGTAACGATGAAGTTGTAGGAGGTTGTAGGATGTTGAATTGTATTCTTTCTGTGGCACATGCAGGTTTCAGAAGATTAGATCGTGACTTGTTGACCTAGTTAGGACTGGTGTAGTTGTGTTCTGAATAAGTTGAACTCTTTTAGTAGGAAGGCTCACAAACAGGAAATGACACTGGTCTAGCCTGCTCGTGATAAATGAAAACATGATTTACTCTGAGTCAGAAGCTTGTTATGTTTGAAATGTGTTGTAACTACGTAAAAGATATGACTATTAACTTTAACACTAATCACATTTTCAGTTTTCCTCACATTCAGCTGTAAAACGTTTAAAATTATCTGACCTTTTGATTAAAGAGTTTATACAACGAGAAGCTCAAGATGTCTGTCAGATAGTAAGCTGTGTGTCATCAATGTGTTATCATCATCATCAATCACTGGGAGCCCAAATATTAGAGTTTTGTAGTATTGAAGTTAACCATTTATTTTAATGGCTTTTATTTTGATTTTTAATTGAACATTATTATACTGTTCACCATATATGCTCTCTGAACTGTCTCATCTAGAAGTGTGCTCAGTTTTGTTTATTATTTGACTTCTTTAGGCCAAAGTATTCTTTATTGAAACCTCACTTTGCTGCCACCAAAGCTCTCTCTGTCCCTGTTATTCAGATGTGCTGCTGTCGGTGAGCTGAGTGGTCAGATAACATTCAATTTCTGGCATAAAAGGTGGTGTCAGTGTGATATTCTCATCTACTTTGGTTCTTAATTTGACCTTCTCTAATTTCAACACCTTCACAAATTAAATCCACACAGTGCACACAGTACAGACAGTTCATTAGGTACAGCTTGCTAGTACCAGGGTGGTCTCCTTTTGCCTTCAGAACTGATTTATTTCTTGGTGGTATAGATTTAACAAGGTGCTGGAAACATTCCCCAGAGATTTTGGTCCATTTTGACATGATAGCATCACACAGTTACTGCACATCCATAATCTCCCAGACCACCTCATCCCAAAGGTGCTCTATTTTACTGAGAGCTTTTTATTGAGGGCATTTGATTACAGGGAACTTGTTGTCATGTTTAGGAAACCAGGTTGAGATGATTTGAGTTTTATGATATGGTGCATTGTCCTGTTGGAAGCAGCCATCAGAAGATGGGTGCACTGTGGACATGGTCAGGCACATTACTCAGGTAGGCTGTCATGTTTAAATGATGCTCAGTTGGTACTAAGGGCCCCAAAGTGTGCCAAGAATATATCTTCCACCCCATTACACCACCACTACCAGCCTAAACGGAGTGGAGATCCATGCATTCATGTTGTTTACACCAAATTCTGACCCTATCAAACAAATGTTGCGGTAGAACTTGAGACTGCACGTTTTTTGTGCAATTTCAGTAAACTTGTGCAAATTGTGACTCATTAGATATTTGCATTAACAAGCAATTAAACCTAAGGCATGAAGCTGTTATTTTGTGAGTGGATGTTTTTCATTTCAGACGTAACATAAAGAGGTCAAACCAGCTCCGCTGTCCATTCCTGAATAAATGTGTAATAACGAAAAACAGCCGCCGGTCTTGTCAAGCCTGCCGCATGCGCAAATGTCAGGCCATTGGCATGCGCAAAGACAGTAAGTAACATCTAAAGGCTTTTATACTTAATGTTTTTACACTAAGTCACTGTAGGAAGTGTGTGGTATTATAAAAGGTGCACCCATCAGTTTCTAGAATGCTTGTTATCATTTTGCATGTTTACATCATGTCATACAATAAATTGATACACATAATTTTCATGCCTTGAGAAGAAATTATGAATCAGATCAGGTTTTTTTATGCTGACATGCTTGACATAGTAAATGCTTGTATTTTTGTGCTTGTTCAGTGGTCATGTCTGATGAAAAGGTGCAGGAGAGGAGGGTCCAAATCAAGAAGAATAAGATGCTTAACTCCCCAGTGGAGCTTTCATTCCAACAAGAAAAACGTATTCAGGAACTGCTCTTTGGTCACCGCAGCACATTCGACTCAGCATTTTCCCGCTTCAGCAGCTTCAGGGTGTGTGAGTGAATGCATGCAGTTTCAGCTCTTCATCATCATCTTTGTTTTAACTTGTGTAATTGATCTTTGATTTTTTTCAGCCTATGGACCGAAACATCCTTCCTGTGAATACGCACAAGCAGACGGCAAGCAAGCTCTTTAACCCTCTGACCGAGTGCCCTAGAAACGGCTGCAGCACTGCGAGTAAATCTACCACCGAGCCCACATCATCGCCATCTGCCACCTCATGCTCTTCATCCTCCTCCTGTTTCCACAGTTCCATTAAAAAACAAGAACACCACATACGGAATGACGTCGAAAACAGATGTGTTTTCACTGCTCTTCCGCATGTGGCCGACCTCACGACTTACATGATCCAGAACGTCATTAGCTTTTCCAAAAGTCTCCAAGACTTCCGGTAAATGTGTACATCAACGATGTACGATATTCAGTCGGCACGTTTTCGACACTTGATGTCAAACTGGTGTCTTACAGGTCTCTTACCATGGGAGACCAAATATCTCTGCTGAAGGGAGCCACGTTTGAAATAATGCAGATCCGCTTCAACATGGTGTTCAACTCAAAAATGAGCACATGGGAATGTGGCCATATTACATACTGCATAGATGACGCTGTACGAGGTAAGACTTCTTACAGTTGGATGGATTAGATTAGATTAGATTAGATTAGATTAGATTAGATTAGATTAGATTAGATTAGATTAGATTAGATTAGATTAGGTGAAGTCAGACTGTCACTTAGAGTGGCCACTTTCCTGAACACTTGTGACAAAGCATCATTTAAAGAGAGATTTAAATTTTTTTTCTGAACAGCTCTTAAAACATGGATATTTTAACAAGTCAGTCAGTGGGACTTGACCTCCAGACCTGAAAAATGAGACCCATGCACAAGTGGCAAAAACTGCAGTTCCTCTAGGTGCCACTTGAGGCTGGCTCAAAAAGCAAGTCAGTTTCCAGACTCCCACGTTAAAACTGCCAACCAGTTTAGCAAGTTTACAACCTGGTACAAAAAAAAAGTTTTGGCTTCTGTGGATAGTTTCCTGCTTCATGTGTTCTGAGGTGAGAGGTTTTAACCACTCACTCACCTTAATAGTTGAGTTTGTTGAGTTGATTGATACCTGTCCTGGCAGTGATAGGTGTCTGCTAGGCTTGATACTACTTGCAGTAGCTAATTGTGATGTTGTATCATCTGGAGCATTTTTAATAGTTTATCTGACAATTATTATGGCTTGCTGTGTGTTTCAAACCATCCCAGAAGAGAAGAGCATGTCCTGGATAATCCTCCTTTCTGACATGTAAATTAGAAAAGTTGAACTTCATGTTTTATACAATATGGCCTAAAATGAGCAACTGACTCTACACACTCAGGAAAATCCAATGTTAGGCTTATTGGTGAATCTAAATAGGTGTGAATGGTTGTTGCTCTCTGTCTGTTAGCCTTGCGATGTTTGGTGTAACCGTCCACTATTTCATTGGCACCTGGTATAGGCTGCAGCCCCGGGGTGAGCCTGAGTTGGATAAGCATGATGAATGAATGAAGCCTCATGTGGTCATTAGAGGAACTGCAGTTTAGTTTTTGACACTTGTTTTCTTCATTTGTCTCTACATTTGACGCTGCTTACCAGAGGATAGTGGAGGATTAGGCCTAATTAGCTCCCTAATCATCTGCTGTGTTAGCAATCTTGAGGTGCTCTTTGGTGCTGGCAAAGACTGCAGCGGTGTATGAAAGCTTTTGCTGAAAAAAGTGTGACAATGAGTGGCTGTGCAGTTTAAAATGCTGACGTACTCCAAAGAGTGTGAGAAACTGCAAATGTAGGTGCAAATTCTTTGAGTTCTCACTGTGTTTCACTGTTCATAGAGATGGACTTAGTGCTTATAACCAAGTCAATATACAAAAATACAAAATGCATTCAGTAATGGAGACAATTATGGTCTGTTGTTGATTGAATTGGAGTAACTCTGAGGTGTGTGTTGTCTGAGGACTCAAAGTAACGTCCCTGATCACAAATTCTGCACACCTGATTAAATAACATGTAACGTGTACTGAATGACCTTTGCCCCCGCAAAATATTTTTTCACTTGATGAACACGTTGAGTCGTTATTCTCTGATCTCGCTAGTTTTTTTGCTTTTAAACTATATATAACGTTGCAAACTGTTATTAAACAGGAGTAAAATGAACAAAGAGAAATTTGACGCTCCTAACATGCATGCACATGTTGCACTTTTATTTTTGAAGCAGTCAGACAACAGTCAGTCAGTAACATGTCCAGTCTGTTATCACTCTTGTCACATGTTCTCACATGGTGGTGTAATATGACTCCTTAAGAAACACTCACTGCAATGCTGTCAAACTGGTATTTACTTCTTTTGATCCAAAGTGCTTCACAAGCATGCTGTCTGAAGGTTTCCTTTTACTATTAGACAAACAGCTCTTAGGAATAAGGAATTCACACTGAGCACTAGGTGAAAGTTGAGATTACAGGGAATACAGCTCTGTTTAATTTTCAAGGTGCTGACCTGCAGTTTTCACACTGGATAAGGTGTGCAGCTACAAATATCCATCACAAAGGTGTTTGCTCTTCATGCTACTTTACTTGCGAGTTAACTGCTTAGACCATAGGTGTCAAACTCTGGCCCGCGGGCCAAATTTGGCCCGCAGCCTAATTACATTTGGCCCGCGAAGCCAAACCAAATTACTATTAGAGCTGGCCTACTGGTATTATACAGCTAATATATATATTGTTTAGTATTAAGCTTTGCTTGTTCCATATTCAGTTTTTCAGCAAAGCGTGTTTGAGTCCATAAGAAAAGATTCATTCTTATATCTGGAGGATTAAATATATTTCAATAAATATTAACGTTAGCCCGCGACTTTGTTCCAGTTTTGAGTTTTGGCCCACTGTGTATTTGAGTTTGACACCCCTGGCTTAGACTGACCTATAAGTAGGTCACACAGAGAACAAACACTAAAAATAGCACTTCCTTGTTTTTTTTGTTTTTTTGTTTGTTTTTTTTTAAAGGAATGAAAATACACATAAACCATAAATGACATTTGAACTACAGGGGTCTTTGGTATAAATGCTTTTATAAATACTTTGTATTTTGTGGAATAATTGTACCTTTATTTCATCCACAACAACAGAAATCAGTATAAAATGATGTCTGACTCATTCCAGTCAACACACCAAGGATATCCCGACTATTCCGCTGGCTTTTAGTTGTCTTTATTGGTGCAAATTCCTTTCACCGTTTCAGTGCTCCTAGGCTAACAGCATGTCAGTTACATTCATAAGCCTTGTGTGTTGGAAAAACTGTAGGGAAGTTGTGGCAAATCACCACCCCTGCTTTTTTTAGAACTTGTGCAAAAATAGTTTTGCAAGAATGTCTGGAAAATCCTGCAGCATGTTCTTGGAGCGCATATCTGACTGGCATACGTGTTTTGTGTATTTGGTGAATATTTACTGTGTAGCTGGTAGTTTTGAGCTCATCGTTCTCCTTGATTTTTTTTTCCTTCCTAATTGTGGATAATTCTGCATGAATGAGCTTTTAGATTGTGGTTTGCCTGTACATGTGTTGCACATTTTCACACATAAATCCCTGCCAGAATCACCTTGATGGTAGCTCACTCGTAAGTGGGAACTAAACATATCCATTTGAATCCGTGTCTGGGAGTGTGGAGAAAAGTGGGAACAGATCAGACCTCAGTGGCCCTCAGACTGTCACTGTCCTTCCGTATCTGTCCTGCTCCTGACCCGTTTTCCTGTGTTTTCCAGCGGGATTTCAGCCATGTCTGCTGGAGCCTCTGTTCAGATTTCACCACACCCTGCGCGCACTGGGCCTACAGGAGGAAGAATACGTTCTCATGCAAGCCATGTCTCTGTTTTCTCCAGGTGATGGTCGTTCTTCAGCAGTTCATCCCAGTCCTTGCCAGGACCAAATCAATAATTAACCAACCCTGTAAATATTTAAACCCTACAAACAGTGTGCATTTGTACCCAGTCCAAAATAAAAATGCATTCTCAGATTTTCCTCAGGGCGAAGTGGCTTCAAATTAAAAGAAATTTGTTTTTTACTTGATTTGCCAGACCGTCCAGGCGTGCAGCAGCACAGCTTGATTGACAAAGTTCATGAAAACTTGGCGCTGACGCTAAAAACCTGGATTGACTGCAAGAGAACAGGTCCAGAGAAACAGTGAGTGAAATGTCAAATTCTCGCCCCTTTCCAGTCAGTGTGAAACGTTTTTACATACTGCAGTTATTGACTTTTCTATTGTATTTCAGCCTGCTGTATCCCAAAGTGATAGCCTGCTTTACAGAGATGAGAACAATGACTGAGGAATACAGCAAACAGATTCTACAGATCCAGGACATCCAGCCTGACACCATCAGTCCTCTCATAATGGAGGTGGTCAGTAAAGGCTCCTATAATGACTTATGAAGAGTGTGCTGTACATGAGCAACACAAGCACTGTTAATGGGGACGCTTAAATAAAAGTATCCTATTGTTATTTTACATGTGTCAAAAGAGTGAAGACTGGACTCGGGAGACAGACACTATCTCTACTTTTAAGATTAGGCTTAAAACTTTTCCTTTTTGCTAAAGCATATAATTAGGGCTGGACCAGGTGACCCTGAATCCTCCCTTAATTATGCTGCAATAGACGTAGGCTGCCGGGGATTCCCATGATGCATTGAGTTTTTCCTTTCCAGTCACCTTTCTCACTCACTATGTGTTAACAGACCTCTCTGCATCGAATCATATCTGTTATTAATCTCTGTCTGTCTTCCACAGCATGTCTTTTATACTGCTTTCCTTCTCTCACCCCAACCGGTCGCAGCAGATGGCCGCCCCTCCCTGAGCCTGGTTCTGCCGGAGGTTTCTTCCTGTTAAAAGGGAGTTTTTCCTTCCCATTGTCGCCAAAGTGCTTGCTCATAGGGGGTCATATGATTGTTGGGTTTTTCTCTGCATCTATTATTGTGCGATCTACTGTACAATATAAAGTGCCTTGAGGCGATTTTTGTTGTGATTATATAAATAAAATTGAATGGAATTGAATTGAATTGAATTGTCTTAAATATTGACAGGACAAAAATATATAGGTGAGAGGGAGTGAACGAGTGTTGTCAGTGTTGTGACTCCGAAAAAGCTGCTTTTTAAATGTAGAATTTTGTTGTTGGTCTAGTTTTGTGCTTTTGGTGCCTTAATGTTAATTTATTGTCAACCGTGATGAATGTAGCGTTTCTGATGGCATATAAAGACAAACACTGCCCCCCTCTGGCCACACACAGAAAAACAGATTCTCTGTGAGGCTGATCTGCACTGCAAACATCTGGATTGTCCTGAAGTTTTGTTGATCACTTTTGATCTAATGGATTAAATAAACACGCCCCAAGGGAGGAACTTTTTATTTTGTCAGTTCTTTGTCCACCTTAATTTGTGATGGCAGACTTGAGCCTTCTCTTTGCACTTTGCAGGAGAACTTTTTTCATTATGTGACTTTGAGAGTTGAGAGTTTTGTTCTTCAAGGTTTCTGTGTACAGTACCCGGCAGTTGTTCCATTTGATTCAGATTAAGCAAAAGGACACAGTTTTTTACTATTTTTCTTTCAAGAACTAAGAACATCCAAAGCAATTTTCAGCTATTGCCTTCAGATCATCACTAAAGGGCAACCTTTAATGGGTTTGGGTTGAACTTGAAACTGGCACTCTAACTGAAATCCTTGGATTTGCCTGGCACAGAATACCTCCACATTTGTTTACTTTTATTTACTATAGACTTTGTGATTCACTGTTGATGCTTCTGTTATGTCTGTGCATCATGTTGTAATAAAGATATTCTTTTTTCAAACACATTTATTTTAAGCCAGTGCATCATTGAACCATTAGCAAGGTTTCACACTCTTAATATGTAAACATAAATCTGTGTGAATCTACATGATCATATGAGTTTTGCCATGCTGGTTTTGTAATATACACAAAAAGACACTCACTAAACACTTTAACAGATAAGTTGTGAAAGTATTAGGCTGGTCATGGTTTGTTCTTCAGAGTTGACCTAATTCTTTGTGGCACAGGCTGAAGTGCTGGAGACTTGATTGACATGACAGCATTACACATCTGGTGACTGTGGAGGCCAATTAGCTACAGTGACTTCATTGTCATGTTCAAATATACCAGTTCGCAAAGAAAATATCCCTGAAAACTTTACACCACCAACAACCTGAACTGTTGATACAACGCAGGAGGGATCCACGCTTTTAATTTGTTCACAAAAATTTTTAACCCTACAGTCCGAACACAGCAGCAGAACTTGAGACCTCAGGGCAGATGTGTTTTTCCAGTCCACTTTTGATAAGCCTGTGTAAACTGTAGCCTCAGTTTTCTGTTCTTAGCTGAAAGGAGTGACATCCAGTGTGGTCTTCTGTTGCAAGGTTCGATGCGCGTGCATTCAGTGATGGTCTTATGTATCCTGGTTATATCCACCGGATGTTTTCTCTCTCTCTTAATAATTCTAAGATAATTCTCTGTGAACTCTAGAGATGGTTGTGTGGTAGAAATCAGTTTCTGTAATATTCAGATAATCCAGTCTGGCACCAACAACCACACCACATTCAGAGTCCCCTTTTTGCCCCCATTCTGATACTCTGTTTGAAGTTCATCAGGTCTCTCGACCATGTCTACACACCTAAATGCACTGAGTTAGAGCCATGTGATCAGCCGAATACACATTTGCATTAATGATTAGTTGAGCAGGTCTACCTAATAAATTGCCATTTACAATATATAATGTATGTCCCTGCCACTTCAGCAATGTACATAAATGTCAGATATATTTAAGCTGCTACTACTTTGGTTTGAATTTTCTTTAACAAAATCGATCCGATGTCTACAAAGTGACGGAAACAAACACAGTAAAAGAATCTCAAACAGACAAATTTCATGATCATTTCCAGGCTATCCTACTCTTTATTTAATGCAAATTACAGTACCAGGGAACTATTCCTCGGAGCACGCAGAGGGAATATTTACAGAGGCGCACATTTAGCATACCTTCACAGAACAAAAGGAAAAAAAACAAACAAAAACAAACAAACAAAAAAAGAAATCGAAATTTCAGTCACAAACAGAGGCATTCAAGTAGTAGTACTGTTATACAGGATGTTTTTGTAGTATTTTCTTAAGATTCTTCTTTTCTATTACCCCAGTTTAACCCAGTCAGCATATGACACTAGTGTATATGTCAGTATAAGATATTATACTAGCTTATACACTTTTATTCTTTTTTTGGTAGCCATTGTGGTGCTTTAATTGAACTGGAGTAAGAGGGCAGGGGTGAAGTGGTCCAACCTTCTGGTGGAGGGTAGCAACACGTTCATGAATGCAAAATTACAGCAAGCGGGAGAGACAGGAGAAAGGCTACATGACTTGACCCCTTAGGTGCTACTGAATTTCACCCCCCTGAATACTCAAGAGCAGGAGGAGAAACAACTAAACATCCAAAGAGAAGAGAAGAAGAAGAGTTATTGCCTCTGAGGATGGCTCATCACAACATGATGGTTTGGCTTTGGTAACAGAACCAACACTGCGAGTAATACAGAAACTGCACTGTATCGTATATAATATATGAGGCCTTTTTTTCGTTTAAAACCCTGCTGCCGTCCACAGCACACCACCCACCCACTTCATACCCCAAATCTGTGCCAGGACTGCAGTACACGTGTATGTGTGTGTGTGTGTGTGTGTGTGTGTGTGTGTGTGTGTGTGTGTGTGTGTGTGTGCCCCCCGAGATAAAACATCTATTAAAATAAACACCTGTCTACTATATCTTCAGTTAAAGAAAAAAAATATCCTTACAATTAACAATGTCTGTATATTACATTTAGTGTGCAATGAAAAGAGCAGGAGGGAGAGGATGTGCATCGGGTGGAAGAGGGGGCGCGTGAGTGAGCACGCGGACAGCAGGACATTCAACAGCACCAAAAGGGAGAGTCACAATATCAGAGGGGGGCGGTGACAGTGGGGGTGGGGGGTTGATGGCGTGGGCTGGGTGAGGGTGGAAACAAGGCGAAGGTGTATGAAAGCAAAGGCACTCCAAACTATAGTTACACTATACATGACTAGTTCTTGTTACAATAATACAGCTGTAATCTACTGTACTGTACAGGTAAGATTGAACATATGGCTGGATAAAGCTGATCATCGTCGTCGTCATCTACAATATCCATACACAACATCAGTTTTGCCCTGATTCTGTTTTTTTTTTTGTTTTTTGTTTCATTTTTTTGTTTGTTTTTGAATCTTTTTCATTCCGTTCCCTCACCCTTTGTCATCTTTGTTTTTGCTCATAAACAGTACATGGGTCTGCATATATACATACCTTGAACACAACATGGAAGAAAAAAAAAATCAACATAACAACATAAAAAAAAACAACATACAAGTCATACAAGTCATACAAGTCATACAAGTCAGAATTTTGGTGAGGAGCATTTATACTGTATGTACAAATTCAGTTTTTCTTTCGTGTGTGTGTGTGTGTGTGTGTGTGTGTGTGTGTGTGTGTGTGTGTGTGTGTGTGTGTGTGTGTGTGTGATTTTTTTTTGTTTTCTGAATTTTTTTTTGTTGGTTTTATCCTTTTAATTTTTTTGTTTAAATGTAGTGAGTATTCTCCGTAAATATGACGATTCGTCAGACTGTACCGAGTGGCTCTATGTGCTGTGGGGGTGGAGGGGGACAAAAAGAAAGGGGCGCTCCGGTCGGTGGTCGCAGCGCACGAGGCAGCCGGTGGTGCGCCGAAGACCGCGGGCCGAGAGTCGAGCGTGAAAACGAATCTCGAATTCTTCACAAAAACGGCAAGAGAAAGAGAGAGGGAGACAGGGAAAAGGGTGGGGGACACGTTTGTCTAGACGCTGCACTGTCACAGAAACACTGTTACAGACAGAGCCGGTACAAAGACGGGGAATAGAGCGATGCCCTAAATCCATCTACAGCCTTAATACAGACGACACAGGGAAGTGGCTGCTGGAATCTAACCACACTCCAGCAAAGAAGAGAACAACAACAAAAACAGAAATAAAATAATAACAAAACACCACCTTATCTAAATCTATTGTCTTTAGGCAGCGACAAATATTGCCACTGCTCTGCCAGATATGAGCTCACCATAAATGATTTCTGAACCATTGTAGTTAATATACATATATCTATATATACTTTTTATACATAAGGAAAAGTAATATATAAACTGTGTGTGTATGCATGTCTGTTTTGTATTGTATGTATATATTATACAAGCACACAGGACCAGATACATGTCACATCCATCGCACATGGCAATCCAAAAGACGTCTGCCCAGGAGTACAAAAAAAAAACAACAAAAAAGAAAATAATTAAAAACAAAGTTGAATAAAACAGATCGCTAACCATTTTTAAAAATAACCCCGGGCAAAGAAAAAAAAACAAAAAAACAACACTGTCCAAACATGTCCTCCCAAAGAGGACTGTTTCTTCCCACATACACCAGGATCATCATGCATCCATGTGTGTGAGGATGTGTGTGTTTGAGGGTGTAGGTGTGTGTCTGTGTGTGTGTGTATACGCGTGCGTGAGCCTCATGCCTTGTCTGCGGAAGTGGATGTGAGAGGGCTTGGTGGCCCCCAGGTGATCCTACCATACTCAGGCCATGCACTACAGAAAGAACCAAAAGGGGGGCGGGGCTTGTTTTTGTTTTTTTCGAGGAGGAGGGGTTGGCCAGGGGACGGAGGGGTCAGAGGTCAAAGGATGCAGAAAAATGCAACAATGGAGAGGGAGGCCAGATAGAAACAGGGCAAAAAAGGGCGAGAGCTCAGGACTTTTCTACAGATTGTCCTCTTAGCAGGCTAGCATTGTGTATACGTGTACAGTGTACTTTTTAAATCAACAGTACAGTCGATAACATCTTCGGCCCTGCGCTTCACTTCCCTGTCGAGAGGGCACGGAGAGGCATCTTTGACGGAGGATGGAGAAGAGTTCAAACAGCTTTATGTTGAGGCCGGGTTTGGGGGTAAGAGAGGCAGACTGGGGATGCTAGGTTTGTGGTCAGTTAGCTGTCGAACCCGGCCTGCTTCAGCATCGCTCCGCTGCTGCCGGGGAAGAGGAGCAGGGCAGAGCTGAGCTGAGCAGAGCTCACCCCCTGGCCAAGGCAATGGAGAGGCTGAGGGCTGGGGCTGAGACCGGGGCGGGGCAGATGCTCTGTGGGCTCAGGAGGTGGAGTTGGAAGCTGAGGCAGAGGCGGTGGTGGTGGTGGGACCTCGCTCTGTGCTGCTGCCATCTATGAACAGGAAGAGGAAGTGCTCAGTTGAACAGCTGGTTTAGAGATAAAGGTAGAAAAAGAGTTACAGAGACACAATGAGAGCGAAGGATACAAATCTGTGTATACAAACTACACTGAACAATATAAGCAGCAAATGTGAATCGATAATACTACGCAGGTTAAACATAAGCATACATGAGAAGAAAGGAATTTTAAATTCTGGAAAAACACACAATTTAAAAACAATTAGAAACCCCATGGATTGATGGGAAAAAACACTAAACTTTTTTTTAGCAGTTCTTTGAAGTGGAAACGTAATAATTAACAAATGTGAAGTAAGCTAAGCATGTCACATGACTGGGAGTGAGTTTGGGCTTATGGTGTCGGGCAAAAGCCGCTGCTGTAATAGAGCACAGTGCGAAGAATTTATAGCAAAAAACCAAGCAAGGGTGTCACAATTTTTTAAAAAAAACCTCAATAATCTTGTTTTATTAATAATTAAAAGCCAAACTCACAGCTGAAAACACCTAACATACTGCCAAACTGAGGTGGCATGTTAAGTAAAGTCAACCCTTCGACGAAAACAGCATGTGTTGTTGTTTGCAGTGTTTAGTGCTCGGAGACATGAGTGCAAAACAACTTCTGGCTTAAGTTAAATTGAACTTAAATTGAACTAAAGAGGCTGACCTTTAGGGGCTGAAATTGTTTTTCAAATTAGCAGTAAGCAAAGCCACAACCAGTACTTCAAAGTAATAAATATAGAGCAGCTAACCACATAAAACAAGGGTCTGACGGAGGTAGCGTGGCTCTAACCTGTGGTGGCAGATGCATTGGTTGGGGTAGAGGCGGCAGCCTGGCTGCGGGCGTGGGCAGGGATGAGTATGGAGGCCAAAGAAGGATTACTAGATAGTTCTAAAAGAAGAAGAACACACAATGCATTACCACATTATGCTGTTACAAAGTTACCTGCAGACCAGCGATAACATAAAAGTGGCGTTTTAAGATGTGCTTAGATTTCCTTACGGATAAATGCTACTGTGAATACGAGATAACCGATATGTCCCAGACAAAAAAATTATTTAAATGTACTTTATATTCTTCTAAAAAATCTGTTAGATTGGAGTATCTAAATAAAGTAAAGTGAATTATTCAAAACAGAAAAACTTTGAACCCTCAGGGCTTCGGATCCCCCTGAATTTGTTATTTTAATATTCGTTTTTAAACCATATTTACAATGCAAATGGGACTTTGGGAGAGGTGTTATTTTTTTAAATGAATGGTTTCTCTTCCGAGGAACGCTTTGTGAGTGCGCCTACCCTGGGTAGTGAAGTTGAAGAGCGAGGGCTTCTCTCGCCCGTTGGGCAGTTTGATGCTGGGGTCGCGCAGCTCGTCAAAGAAGGAGTGTGCGCATGCCTCTAGGGGTGTTAGGCGGGCCGTGGGCGTGTACTCCAGCAGGCGGGAGCACAAGGCGATGGCCTCCGGAGGCGTACGTGGTCGGAACACCTGAACGTCAATTCGAATCAACAATGAGAACATCACGAGTTTCCAAAGAAAAGAGACGTTTCAGTATTTTTAGCACAAACGCATATACAACACACACAAACACACACACACAAAGAGCATATGACCGGATGAAAAATGAATCTTTACTAATATCCTATGAAAGCTAATGCACTTTGTCCAATGCATTTTTTATGGTGTGCTATGAATGAATCAGTGGAAGCATATGACTGCTGTAGCAGTGAGTAGCAAATGAAATGCAGCTACAGAGAGCGACCACAGCGAGGCACGTCGGAGGTGAACAGGAGGGCCTGATAGCCCTGCTCCCTCCTGATTGGCTAATTGCCTTTTCAAATAGAAGAGCTGTGCTTAGCTAAGGAAGAGAGACTGTCCTTTAGATTTTAAAACCTGTTTAGTTCTCAAGATGAGTTAAAACAAGCAACGAGGCAACATCGTGATGTTGGGAGGTAGGGTGGCAGTTGATGAAGTAACTGACTGAAGTAGGATAGCGCAGGTTTAACATCAGTCCACTCTAAAACATCAGGCAGATCTTATATTTGCTTTGAGCCTGTGCCAAAGCTCTGATGCTGCTGATAATAGGCCCAGACGTTGTGCTACAGGTGGTCAAGAACAAAGAGAGTGGTTGTTTTCAGCTCGATGAACCAGTGCGTCATTATCAAACTCCTCCCTGAAGCAAGTCTTGCAACTCGGAAGTCGTGGTTAAATGCTTCAATTGTTTTGAAGCATCAGCTAAGTCAACTTTCATTTCAGGGTTAACTGCTACTTTAAAACGGCATGTTCTGAATCACCAGTCAGATCCGGTAACAAGTGCTTAAAATGTAGAGTTCTACCAGCGATGGTGTTGCATCCTTCTCCTTTCTTGCTCTTATAAAGTCTGATATTTTTTTCTTTGTTCAAATAATTATTGGGACTGAAAAAACTTAAAAACCAATAAAATATATAAATTTAATATAAAATTCAGGACTGACTTATTCAAAATTGGAGAAATAAAAAAACCCTTACTCTCAGTTAAGGATGCCAGTTGTCTGGCTGATGTGATTTGGTCAAGACTCTCACTTAACATTAAAACAAAAGCATCTTTGGCAGCATCAACACCAAGAAATCACAACTGCATGGCACGTTCGGGAACACTGAGAAGGATTTCAAGGCCTTCATTCCCATTCCCCCCCGAGTTTGAAACAGTTGATGCAAAAAAGTACACAACGCCTCAGATTCATTGCCTGGTGCTCAATATTTGATTTGCACATCCGCACATTGCTGCTAGCTACCAGTCAGCACATCTGCTCTGAGCACGAGTGCTGCTGATTCCATAATCTCGATCTGAGGGAGATAAGTGTGAGCTGAGTTCAGTAAGTTTTCAGTAAATGCAAATTCTTTGCATCTTTTATTTTTTAGAACTCTGTGCATTTATGGCATTAATTATTTCACATGCAGGTCTGTTAGATGAAGATGATGATGTTGGATGGTTGCGAAGCATGCAGGCAAAACAGGAATGGCAGAATGCTTTTGCGGTGGATCTTAAAGAAGTAAAAGGGCTCCTGTACCTGTTGACTCACCTTAGTCCAAGGATGTGCCTTGATCTGGGGGAATTTGAATTCAGTGTAGTTGGGGTTCATCTCACGGATCTGCTCTCGGGTCGGGGTGCCGAGAACCTGAAACACACGGGTGGAACCATTAGCCCGACTAATATTACATCCAACTTGAAGCTGTATTTGTTTGGGAATATTGGAATACTCTCGGTTAGTACGGTCATTACCTTGATGATTTCCACCAACTGGTCCACTCCGCTGTCACCAGGGAAGATCGGCTGTCCCAGGAGCAGCTCTGCCAGTACACAGCCGGCTGACCACACATCTAAAGGACAAGGCAGGAGTCCGATTGTAAAAGCAGAAGAGGAGCAATGACGACTTGCTGTAAAGCTTATAAACTCCTTTGAGTGCTGAACCAGAGTAGAAAAGCACTATATAAGAACCAGTCCATTTATCATAAGTAACACACGATCTCATAATTTCCTGATGAATGTGCATGTGTCAGGCAGCGAGAGTTGTTGCTCGAGTTAGCCTACCTATGCTGGAAGTGTAGTCAGTGGCACCAAAGATCAGCTCAGGCGCTCGATAGTAGCGAGAGCAGATGTAGGACACGTTAGGCTCTCCACGGACCAGCTGCTTAGCGCTGCACACAAAATCATAGCAAATAATCATCATCACCACCATCTGCATACTTCAAAAAAAGGGAAAAAATGAACCCGAAGAAACACCCAGTACTGAGGATTTACACGTGTGATAAAACCTCAGTGGACTTCATATCCAATCAAACACACAGCTAAAAGGAAGATTTCTACATTTCTGCTACAAATATAATCAGCATTTATGCTAACGAATGAAAAGTAAATAAATCATCTGTTTTCAACAACGCACGCTGATCTCAGTTTGACTTTTGCACACGTTATAGAGCCTGTATAATGCGCCTGGCCGAAAACAGCTCCCACATTATTATGTTGCTGGATTTAGCTTTAATGAAGGCGTTGCATTCTCTATGGCATTGTTTTGATACGATTTAAGCAACATTTATTACGACATTTTCACTCCAGAGGTGGTTCACGTTTTTCCGCTAACAAATTGAACAAATTGGACAGTTGGTTGAAAGTCTTCTACAGCACATCCCAAAGCTTCTCAGTGGAGATACAGTCTGGACTCTGTGCTGGTGTGAAAATGATGTCTCGTGCTCTCTCAACTACTCTTTTCACAATTTAAACCCAGTGAATCCTGACATTGTCATCTTGGAATGTGCCCGTTCCATTAAACAAGGAAAAAACCTGATTATTCGGCACATTCAGGTAGCCGCTGTCCTCATGTTTGGGCAGATAATGTTGCTGAACCTAGACCTCAGTCACTGAAGCAACCCCAGATCATAACGCTGCTTCCACAGGCTTGTAGGGTAGGTACAGGTATGATGACAATGATGGTGGCTGCATCACTTTTATTTACCTCTCTTCAGGGTACAGTGTGCTCATCTCCCGGGAACAGAGCAAACCTAGACTCGTGGCACCACGTGACCTTAACTATGGCCTCACCTATTTTCTCAGTTCAATCAGGCAGCCACACAGTGTGCATCAGCTTAAGGGTGAAACTCTTCAAAAGGAAGAGAGTAACATTTGGGGAAACAGACTGACTAGGTATGTTTAGAGCTGGAGACTGATTTCATTCTCATGCTCATAAATATAAAGTCATATGAGAAGAGATGTAAACAGGGGTCAGTCTCGTTTGCTTAATTCCAACATGATCTGTTGTAAGAATGATGTACAGCAGTCTTACAGGGCCTTTTTCTTGGTTGTGCATAGTTACAGTGTGTGATTTGCTGTCTTCAGGACACTGCTAAAGACTGAGGATGAGCAGCAATGTTACTTAGAAGCCTTCTGAAACCTTCACACAGATTCAGAAGACCCATTCCTTTATTTCCACTGTCCATGCTAAGCCAAGCTAACTGGTTGCTGGTGCTCACTTTTTATGTTATCGGACATCACAGCAGTACCAATGTGAACATCTTTTGTAAATGCCAAGAAAAGAAAAAACTCAGATCAGTGTAAAACATGACTGTCCCTCACCTGCCAAAGTCACAGAGCTTGAGAACAGCCGTCTCTGGATCCAGCAGCAGATTCTGGGGTTTGATGTCCCGATGGCAGATACCAAACGAGTGAATGTAGGCCAGGCTCCTGAAGAGCTGGTACATATACAACTACACAGGAAAACACACACACACACACACACATAGAGGTTAGACAAACAGCAAACTTCCATTACAGCACTAAAATATAGAAACTCTGGGCTGTATTTCAGCTCCAGAGAATGAGTTTTACAGCAAAGGTTTAGACTCCAGTTTCACACACTGTTTCTTTTAACTCCTAAACATTGTTACCCAGCTTTTGTAGAGATAAAATTAAGTATATGAAGTGTTTTTATAGACACACACTTTTTAAAACTAAAGCAAATTTTTAAATCCAAATTCATTTCCTGTTTCAAATTTGCCGCCTCAGGTCAATCTATTCTTACAAATAAGATCAAACAATGTTTTACTTGTTAACACAGTGAACTAGAAAAGTCCTTCAGATGGAGTTTTTTTTTGTGCCTCTGCTAATTATTCCCAATTTGTTTCGCACATCTGTCATCTAAGTAAGTCCTAAAAAGTAGCATCTCATGTGTGTACACACGATGCAATCCAACAAAGCAGTAAAGTTTCACATTGTGTAAAAGAAATCTGAAGACAGACAGGAGTGTTTCTGTGATTTTTATTTAATCTAAGATCTGTACAAAACACAACGTTAAAAAGTTAGTAAAAGTCATCTACGGGCAAAAATAGATGGGATATGCAAGGACAAAAATGTTCAATTGTTGAGCTGTTTATATTTGGGGTTTAGCAGTGAAACTCTCTCAAAATATGATAAATTAGCTTTTATCAAAAACAAGCTGATAACACAGCTCAGTGATTTCTGGATCTTATGATGCTGGATGAAAACTGAGCCCCATAATCAACTAGAAGAGTTAAGCCACATTTTATACCAACACAGCTGTTTAATAAAAACATAAACATGTTTTGATTTGATAATATTCTTTCTGTAGAAAAAAGAAAAAGATGTACTTTAAGAAATGTGAAGATAAAGGACACATAACGTGGGGTAGTGTGGTTAAAGTGGACCTACAAGCAGTGTGTCTCATATTAAAAGTATAACAATTCTCCAAGCCCAAATTTATCACGACTGATTCACACACAAAAAGCCCACACCCCATTTTACTGATATATTTACAGTCTTTATACTTGCAGCTTTCACCAGACTAACTCAGATTTAACTAAGTTGCTGTAACTACTGGTAAGAATTACCAGAGATATTCGATTAACTATTATGTATTTCAGAATTGTTACATGGTCATCTCATAGAACATCTGCCCATGCTCCGTTTTAACCTTCTGTTTACAAAGAGATACCAATCAGAAGTAAGCAGGATTAAAGGAAGGCTTGCTAAAGCGAACTGTTTCAGTCAGTGGATAAACCAAGGAGCTCCACCAATGAGGATTGTTTTGAAAGCTACTATAGTAGACTCCAAGAATAAAAAATATGAGATTGGAAACATGTCCGTCAAGTTCACTTTAAACTGTATCTTTTTCAGCCTTGTTAAACAGACAGAGCTTTTACCTTCACATAAACCATAGGCAGAGTCTGTTTGGCTCGGCTGTAGTGTCTGGCCACTCTGTAGACAGTCTCAGGCACGTAATCCAGAACCAAATTCAGATACACTTCATCTTTCTGTCGGTGAGAAGCAACAATAGAAAAGAAAAAAAACATGGTTACACTGACAGAAATCATGTAAACTGTATAGAAAAGACACTTGTAATCTAAACATGTTAAGAAAAACAACACAATCTTGGAAAATGCATGAATTTAACTCAAAACTTGTGATCTAAATATAAGCACCCATCCTATTACCCTGTCTCTCTCCTCTTAGCTGTGATGCATCTTTTCCTAAGAAAGAAGCCGTATTCATGCTGATGTAATTGATGCTTTCTTGCAGCCTAACTGGGAATCCATTGTATCTCTCCCTGCGGGCAGGAAGCACACAACCGTGCGTCATAACAGCCGTTGCCCCGACAGTGGCCGCAGACAGTGATATCATTTCCTCGTTTCCTGGTTGGACGAGGCCAGTGTTGGAGGGCGGGGTTGTGTACATTGAACTCTGGAGCGCACTGACCATGAAAGGATGCTGTATCTGGGGGGTTCTCCACCCAATTATTCTAAGACTTCCCATTTCCTTTAAATATGGCCAGAATGAGCCCAAAGTAAGCCATTAGAGTGTCTTGACGAACTCAAGCTTGGGAGGCTGTAAATCGTATAAGGCTAAAATGCAAGAGTTAAGAAATACTTTAAAAATTCAGGAGGAAGGTTACTCACAAACGCATACGTGACGCATTGACAACTAGCCTGCTCAGGCTCTGATTGCATGCTAGGAGGAACAGCAGAGGCCTCTGCATAAAACACTATGCCCATGTTAAGGGTGATGTGAATAAATCAGCACTGAGTGATCAGTGGTGTTTTTTGGAAAATGTCCATCATCAGAAGAAGTGTCGTCTTCTAAGCATTTAATGCTAACAATAAAACCAGTAACAGAATACCAGTAGTAGTAACAATGTAACAAACTGAGCACTTTTCTAGAGGACAAACCTGGAATTTATATATTTTTCATGCATTCTCTACAAAATATTAGCACAACCACAGTCCTGCTGTCTCTCTTAATACTTTGACTTCCCTCCCAACTGCATAAATCATTCAACAGCCACTTAATCACAAATTGTGGCCCAAACCACTGGACAGAGCAAATTTGATCTAATATTGCTCAAACTAGAGCAAGCTGAGCTTTAGTGGAGGGGACTTTTCTCACCAGGGTATTGGTACACATTTGATGCTCTAGTAAGTATTCATAGCACCAAAATGGTGAGGCGGGACTAACCCAAAATAAACTGAAGAAACATGGCAGCCATGCAACACTGCGGGCCACTGATGTGTTTTAAATACAGCTGAGGTATATGAAGCAGAGCGAGAAGCTAAACCTGGCCATCGCTTTATTGATGGTGTTGCTTTTCTTTCAAGGGATTTGCTGATGCAGTCTTTGATCTTTGCAACACAACCGACTCGCCTCCAAAATATAAGTTGTGTGCGTTCACTGTTTATCACTGGCAGAAGGCTCCTTCACTCGTTTCAAACATAAATGTAAGATAAAGTGTAAATGGACTTCACATGGGTGTGTCTTCTGTGTAGGCGCATGTAATACTGTGATAAACTGCATTTTTGATAACAGCAACCCATCACCCACACTGTAACTGCATCTGCAAAGCTATATACCTCATGTGTTCCCTCATCATGACATCTTTGAGAGGATCAGTGGGCGGTGAGCGCATACTGCTACATGTAATCATGTAGCACTGACTGGTATTGAACAGTATCTGCACAGACACCCATGAGACATCCCTCTTTGAGTAAAAAAATAAATAAATAAATCTGAGCTTTTAAATTACACTTTAATTAAATTATTCCTTGCTTTCTTCTCTCCCTCCTATCTAGTCTGGGACTGAGTGTCTGGATTCCTTTTGCCTCCTCTCCCCCATCTGTTAGCAACGCTGCCCAACATGCAGCTTAGGCGCTGGCTCCCTGCAGGTCTGCAAAGCAAAATGAGTGAGCTGGGCCTGTGAAGAGCCTCCAGACAGACTGTGCGGTACACTTCTGTCAGCTCAGTGTCCTGCTTTGTCCTGACAGCTCTCTCCTGTTCACACTCAGATGACTGGACACATACACAGACAGCGAGCGAAGTACAGGGCCTTGACTTCTGGAAGACAGATGGACAGGCACGCACAGGGTTTCCGATACTGGTGAGTATAGCTTCATTTTACAAAGTGATCCATCACCGGCATCGCGTTCACTCCTTAGCATGCGATCTTTGCCTTTCTCTTCTACCAATCATAGCACACAGCCATCCCTCGTTCACCAGCAAAACTCCCATTGATAAGAATTGTGACGTCTGGAGAGCCCATTACACCTCCTTCTGGTGCCACTAAAGCTATATTTAGCCTAGCAACAGTGATGACTCACTTCCTGCCTCACTACAAAGCTACTTCCTTGGCTTGTTACCGGAGGTTAGCCAGGCAGGATCCGATTGGCTCCTTGTTCACTCCCAGCTAAGCAACCCAGCCTCTAATTTGGTGAGAAAAACTGGCTACGCTATCTGTCAGTAAGCTTAGCAGTCTTCAGTATGTAACGCACAGTTTGCATGTCAGTCTTCACAAGCAAAGCTTTTATTAGCATGTGTGTTTGCGCTTCTGTGTTGACATTATGAAGCATATTTAAATGCATATTACGGGAGGAAATTACACAACTGTGAGTGCAAATGAGTCTGTGAAATCAAGGAAGGCAGACAGCGGCACAGACGGAGCTCAAACAAGATGTGAGGGACGTTAACTGAGTCCTTATTTTGGCCCACGCTAATGAAGACTGCAACATGGCACTACGAATCTAAGAATAAGTCTTTAATATGTGCAGGAGCAATGCCAGATATGTCAGCCACAGCCATAAACTCTCACCTGTCTCTCACTTGCTCCTGGGAAATCCAGTGGCAGCTCTACCAGATTCATTATCTAGATGCAATGCTATTCAACAACAGTGTCTCTATTAAAATCCGGAATCACTGATTTAATAGCTCAAAAACCCCCAGAAAGAAGCAGAAAGCTACACTGGTATGTTATCCACAGCCGGATCAACCAGTCAGGAGGACCGGAGGCAGAAGAGGTGCCCCTGGGCCCATTTGTTTTGTATGTTTACACAACCATCCTTCAGCTGAACTCATAAATAGCCACACAGGCTCATTGTCAACCCATCAGTTCATAAGTTCACTGCACATCATTTAAAAATATGCACCATCCAAGCGGAACATAATCTAACATAATAAAGAACTGAAAACTTGATGTAGATTTATTTCTCATACAGAAAATACACATTTTTTATTTTGTCTTTTCTAAAAATCAGTTGTTGAAAGTCCTTTAAAGGCACCAGCAACAAATACCACAAAAAAACAGTACAGTCCCCTTTTCCTTTCCAGCTAATTCACCAAGCACGCAAGGTTGTTGAGTCATTCACGTCACTTAAATCTGTTTGTGATGTGCACGTCTTTCTGCTTATCAGACAGCATCTGAAAGCGTCTGCTTCATATCTGAAGTAACTCGTTGCAGTATTAATGGAGAGGCACGCACTAGACTGTGGTTTCTCTGGTCGCCAGTTTCTGAGCCCACAAAAAAAGAAAAAGGAAAGACTGATGTGAGAATGCCCTCAACAAGAATCACAATAACAAGAAGAAGAAGAAGAATCACAAGAAGAAGAAGGATGTATGCCTCCAACAACTAGTCAGGGTTACATTCTTAATCACCCAGACTGATTATAAATGTGGAGAAGAAATAGTGGACACCAAAGATTAGGGCCTCCAATTCAGTATCATTCAGTATAACAGATTAACAAAACTCAGTGGGAGCAATAAATATGATTTGGGTTTTTGACAAAACAATAACAGGGGGTGAAATTTAGTTTTAGGCTTTGTGTGTGCTGGAGTCGTTCCTCTGAGTTTATTATATATCTGCAACATCACAGAGCAGCAGGATTCATCCATCAGCGTCACTTATGCACGTGGCACAACAATAGCGTTATTAATTACGTACAATACATTTTCCCCAACATGGAAACGTTTTTCCGACATGAATCAAAATCTAATAGGATGTGACACAGCGTACTTTGATTTACTTACTTTGTAAGCTGCAGTATTTAAAAAAAGATGTGTTAACTAAAGTCTAAAGTGGGTACAGATGAGTTCCATGTTAACAAAACTCATCATCGTTACACATCCCTCCTGAATCCTGTCTGAATCACATAATGATGTCAGTTTTAAGACACTGTTGAAGTCAGGAAAGTTACAAATGCCCACGTTAGAAAAGTGCATCTCTTGCACATCATTAAATTAACTGGACATGATCAAAGTGATTTCCAACACTAATGTATGACATTAACCAAAGTCACAGCTCTATCATTAAGTTACCATTTCTTTACACCATTGTAATGTACAAGTCTATTCTTATGTTTAATTGGGGGCATAATTGGGGGCTCGTCCGGGATTTGAACCCAGGACCTCTCGCACCCCAAGCGAGAATCATACGCCTAGACCAAATTGTCTGCATTTCATAGTCCTCAATAAACTCCTACACTTTTTAGAGTTACACCTTTTCAACTGCTTATTAATGCAAATATCTAATCAGTCAATCATATGGCACAACTCAAACTGAGCATCAGATTGGGGAGAAAACTGATTAAAGTGTCTTTGAATGTGGCGTTGTTGTTGGTGCCAGACAGGCTGAGTTTTTCAGAAACTGCTGATCTACTGGGATATTCCCGCACAGCCATCTCTAGGGTTTATAGAAAATGGTCTGGAAAAAAAAAAGAATATTCTGTGAGCGGCAGTTCTCTGGGCGAAAATATCCTGATCCTCGCCAGAGGAGAATGGCCAGACTTCTTCGAGTTCATAGGAAGGCAACAGTAACTCAAATAAAACAAGCAGAAGAGCGTCTCTGAATGCACAACACATTAAATCTGGAAGGAAATGGGCTACAGCAGCAAAAGAGCACGCTGGGAGCTGCTCGTGTCAGCTGAGAACAGAAAACTAAAGCTACAGTTGACAAAGGCTCAACAAAACTGGACAATAGAAGATTGGGGAAAAATACAGGATGGTCTAAGATTCCTCACTTTCTGTTGAGAGGTCTCAGTGGATTTTTCTGTGGATCCATCCTGCTTGCTATCAGTGGTTTTGGCTTGATGATGGTGTAAAGATGAGGGGGGTGTTTTCTTGGCACACTTTGGGCCCCTTAGTACCAGCTGAGCATTGTTAAAACACCACAGCATGTCAACATGGATCAAAGTCAGTGAGGAATGTTTCAAGTGGCTTATTTATTCTAAGACACAGAGAATTAGGGTAGTTCTGAAGACCAAAGGTGCTAGATGTGCCAGTGGAAGTTGCAAGTGAGAGTGCAAGTTCATTTTAATGCAGATTCGTCACCTATGAACAATTAATTAGCTGGTTTTTGAACTCTGCCTCTCATATTTCTAATCACCGTTCAGTCAGTAACCTGAAAACGAACTGAACTTTGTCTTCAAGTCTGTTACAACAGAAAAAACCTGTAGTGTCAATCTGCTGCCAAGAATGTTATCTTAATTTTTTTCATGTTACTGAAAGCAATCAGTGTGTAAATATATGTGATTTTAAGAAGAAATGCAGCAGAGGGCAGCTACATGTCAGCAGAGTACGTTCCATGCACCCTCTGAGCAATTTCATAGTTAAAAGTCAAGCGACTATTTGCTTCCCTGCCTACGCTGTTTGGACCGGTGGCCTTCTGTTTAAACACAGCATTATACAAGTGGTTAAAGGGTAAAAGCAAAAGCACACTGTGTGCATCAGGCACGCCACATGCCAGCACTTACATAAGACTACCTGTGCACATGCTGACAGCTACTGTAGCAACAGTCCCTGCCTGTCTCACAGCTGCACCCACCATGAACCCTCATTTCAGGACACCAGTGGCACCTACACACCTGACCTCTTCTCATGTCATCTCTTTGTCTATGTCTTTTTTCTTCCCGTACTTATTTTAAACCCATCTGCCATCAATCCATCAACATGCCTGAAACTCTCCATCCCTTTCACATTGCCTTTTGGCTACTTCACTACCTCTCAGCAGCTCTATGGGTGGTAAAATCCCATACCAAAAACATGGTGCCGGTCTCCATAATTAGACATGGTGAGGAGAGGGCGAAGAGAAGGGGTGGTGGGGGGGACTTATACAAGAAAGTGATGTAAAGGTGATGCAATGGTACAGTCACATGAAACTTGTGCAATATAAAAAAAAGTTGGCAGCGTGTAAGGTGATTTGTGTAACATGTCGCCTCGGCCGTTGTGTCAGTATACCAAGAATTATAGGTGATTCCCAGAGGTCAGTGGGTGTGTGGCGAGAGCCTGGGACAGGCTTGGAACTTGCACGGCACGGAAGGGAGAGCTCGAGTGGATCTATAATTAGCCGATGCCCTCTGACCATCTCACCGTCCACTCCCCTTCAAACCTTAACAGCTTTCCTTGGTGTCGCTAGGTGAGTAACAGGAAAGCATTCCTAACTGCCGTGTCATGGGTATAGTCCCGACAGCATGTGAGCCAAGTCCACGTGGTTCTATATTTGACACACAGACCTTTGCCCGTTGTAAGCTAGCTGAATGACATAGCACAGCCGTGTAGTCTCCAGGGGACCTCTGATGTTCGGCGAAGACCGACAGCAGGGCACAGAGAGGGACTTTCCAGTCAAGATATGTACTATTGTATTTATTACAACTAAGCTGGCCAGGAGAAAACATTAAAAAATAAAAAAAAACAAAACAGGAAAACAACAGATTCCAAAATACAACAAAATGACCTGTGAATGGGACTCAGTGAAATAAATGATGTTATAAGTCCAGTCCCTTTAAACACACAACAAGTTGATTGAGCTAGAAAATGCTCAACTGCTTCTGAAAGTACACAGAGCACATTTAGTTATATATATATATATATATATATATATATATATATATATATATATATATATATATATATATATATATATATATATATATATATATATTCATTCTCTGTAGAAGAGGCTGGTGTTATGCTACTGCAAGCAGAGTCAATAAATTGAATTTTAGATCTTCTTTTATTTTGTTTAGAAGACCCCAAGATACCTTAAAAAGGCCCATAAAAGAGGAATCTATAAATTACCACCTTATTTTAGAAAACCAAAGCAAGGACTTCTTTATGCATTACTTCACTCATCCTTGAATACGCTTCCTCAGCCACAAGCAGCGATACTTTTCCAAGGATGGAAAAAATAGATTATGCTGAACAGTCAATTTAAACAGATGGTTGTTAATATTTTTTCCTGTATATTTGTGCAGAATTAAATATGCATCCTCCCACGGTCAGATGAAGAATTAGAAGAAGCACACCGAGCCGACTCACCTTGTCTCCACTGGAATAGAAGAAGTAGCGCAGGCGGACTATGTTGCAGTGGTCCAGTTTCCTCATGATCTGCAGCTCACGATTCTGAACAAAAGAAGAAAAAAAAAAACAGAAAAAGCGTCAGAGATACTTCATGTTTATGCTTCAGACAGCTTTCATAACACAGTTGGTCTAAAGAGGGTCAGGAGATCATGAAAGCTTTCCACTGAACCTTTAGCACACTGTGGAGAGTTCCTTTTGAGCTTTTTTTAACCAACTAGATGTCAGAAGCGTTACGTGTCAGCCTCAGTGGGTTCAACAGCAACGAGTGCAGTTTGGACAAGCCAAACGTTTAACATAAACCATCAACCTTATATTGCTTATGACTGTCTTATGACAGAAAACGCATTCCGTTAGTCAACTGGTTTCACAATAACATCACTGTGACAGGTCAGTGTGTTACCAAGACAAACACTTCCACAGGGAGGGGAAGAAATCAAACAAAAAAAAGGTTGCATGCCATCCATTCCCATTTAAAGCACCAGCACCTACAGAAAATGGCCCCAGAAAAAGAGTTGTCCAAAAAAAAAAAAAAAAAAGATGTTCAGAAGGGTTTGAGTAAAGCTCTGGGCCCTGTAGTCAGACAATCCAGAGGCCGAGAAAAAATGTCAGACCACTCCATCTGTATTCATATACAGTGTTTCCATACATAAAAAGGTTAGGCTTATGGATTTTCTCAAGGTTGGGCAGGAATTCAAGCATTACAAAAAGCTTTAACAGCTCCATTATAGTCCACATTTGCTCCCATTCTCCATTTTCCTTCCTCCTCTTTTCCACAGCGCTCGGTGTTGACTAAAGTGCTTGTGTAACATTGTGTGGCCCCAGTGTCGAGAAAGAAATGGAGGGTAACAAGCATATGGAGAACTAACACAGAGATCAGAGAAGAAAGCTCAGTACAGGGACAAAGTGGAAAAGAAACGCACCATCAGTGTGTAGCAGTGAAGCGGACTCCTTACGTAATATTCTGACTTTTGGTTAGAAGTCCTGCAATTTGAATGGCGTGTGCACCCCACTGAGTACATTTTAATATTTTCAATTAGAAACGTATTAGAGCAGCATATTCTATAGCTGTGATGTGGGTTTTCAGTGAAGCTGTCCACTTGTAGATGTACAAAAGAACTGCCGCCCACATTTACTTTCTTTTTGTATTTGATGAAGGCTAGCAGCTTCTGGGAAAAATATGATTACATTCATAGCCACAATGATCAGTATGCAGCATGCTTTTAATGAAAAAAAATCAGATGTACATTTCCACTCAAAGAAACTCAGCAGCTTCCTGTCTAATTCCCCTGTAACCAGACTGTCTGTGAATTAACTCTGTAACCAAAGTTACGGAAGCACAGAATTGCATGACTGTCCAGCTGACTAACAAGCTACCAGACCAAGTGTCAACCACCCAACATCAGGGACTCTGCTGTGGGTTTCTGGATGAAAAAGGATGTAAAGCCACTTGCAAGATGTGCAGTTAGGTGGCTGACCACAGAGCTGCTGATAACCCCATACACTGTCTGAACTTTTCTAAAGACAGGTTTCAGGATTGGCTTAGAAGCACCGCACGCAAATCATCTTTGTGTTGTTTAAATTGGACGCACATGTGATGTCAAAAGAAACTACTTTGTGAGCTTTGGACTTTAAACAGAGAGTGATCAATTGAAACTACGAAGTTAAGAGACTCTGTTGTGCTTTTAAGCAACTTATCCATCCACAAATTGTCTAGTATCATTGTGAGTAAAAACACATTATGTAGGAATACACAACTACTTACTGTAGGTTCTTCTCTTTGCTCTTCTGTAATAAAGAGGCTTAACATCAGTGCTACTATTTAGTATATAACACAGCAGCTAGAGATTTAATCTTCCTCTTTGACTAATCTAATGATTAACTGAAATTTATAGTATTATTTAACAGTGGCTTTGATAACTGTTTAACTCCTTAAGTCCAAGTCAAGACGATCATTACAAAAGCCTTTAAAAGCCTCCAGACTGGCATCATCTGGTTTTGCAGCTCAGTGTAAGATAGCAGAATGGGTAAGTTTGTTCATCATATGCAACAACACACAAAAAAATGCCAATTCCTCAAACCAAAAGATTTTAAGCTCGTAGTTTTGCCTGTAAATCAGTGGTTTTCTTAAAAAGAAATATGGATAAACGTGGTTGACAAAACACTGTGTGGTTTGAACTGTCTGTCTGAAGCTGTGACTCATGAAAAGTCCCTTACGTGGGTCGGGATGATGCTTGCAGCTGTCCTTGTCTTTATAAGGCTTTAAACCCATGTTAGCAGGGTTAGGTCCTCTCCACCTAAACAACAGCAGCACAACAGAGCATCTGGTAGCTCAATAGCCTCCTGTAGACAACCCCCCAGTCTAATTCACTTAAGCTGATGCAAATCATCCCCAGTCTTCCCCCTGCTTTTTTACCCTTTATGCAGCCACGACAACCACAAACACACACACACAACCCCCCACATCACCGAGTGACATCACTGCACATGGGGTCAAAGACCGGCCGCAGGCAACGCCCTCGTCTTTTTTGTGCTGGAGTGTCCGAGGGTGTGTCTCTGTCTGAGAGACAGAGAGAGAGACAGTAGCATATGGAGGAGGAGTGGAAAGGCTGTCGAGTAAAGCCCAACCCAGCTCCAGTTATACTGCAGTCCATCCTGCTGACCTATCATCCCCCAGAGTGTGAGCGGCACAGACAGCAGAGACCGAAAGGAAAGAGAGAAAAATGACTTGATTTGAGGCGGCTGCAAGGACTACACCTGAGCGCCTCGCGCAGCTGATGCTGCCAAAACCAAACCGCATCCCAAAAAGATTAAGAACGCCAAAGCCACAGAACAATACAACCTTCGCAAACACGAGCCCTGTCCTACTCTAGTTATTCCCATCTCATACTTCCAGACGAGTCAACCAGCTCCTTGGTTTTGTCGTTTTAAATGGCTTCCTACAGCACCAATGTAGATTTTGGATTGTGTTTGGGAATTATACAGAGCTGTCATTGTGGGAGAACATAAGTTGATTATAAATACTGTAATGTACTTGTACAATCAAACAAATGAAAAAATGATCAATCTGATGTGGTTTAAATATAAATAATGAGAAGAAATATTGTTTATGTATAAGTTAAATGCAATTAAAATAGACCTGCGGTCCCTCTCAAGCCCACTCAAACTGTAAATCATCCAAAATAAAAGAACAAAGGGGTTTCTCTAAGTGTATTACTCAAAACTGTCAAACAGACACTTATGAATTTAAAAAAAACCTACGGGGTTAAATTGATCAGGTTTCAGCTACAGAGTATTTACAGGATTTGTTATTTTTCTTTATTCGTTAATAATATTTACAAGTATCTGCCATCAGGCGTGCTCTCGGTCTGTGTGACAGCGAGGTCTAATGTGAGCATCCATTTTCCGATAGGCTGATATGTGATCCCTCAGTTGGGAAGGGAGAAGGACCCATCCCATAATGGACAACAAGAACACTGTGAGCCCACCAAAGCTGCCTCACAGTTAAACCAGAAGCCTATTCACATGATTACCCTGTTTGACTTGACTTGAATTGGTTGTGTGTGTGTGTGTGTGTGTGTGTGTGTGTGTGTGTGTGTGTGTGTGTGTGTGTGTGTGTGTGTGTGTGTGTGTGCCAGTGAGAGAAAATAAAACGTTCACACATGTTGACTGGCATGGTTTACTCAACCCACGCTCACTTCACAGATGAGCACTAAATCAGACAGGAAAAAAGCAGAAGTGTGGACAAAAGGCTTTTGAAGTGGGGGAGAAGAAAATAGAACGCAGGTGTTTATGTGTGTGTGTGTGTGTGTGTGTGTGCGCACGCGCGCACTGCATGCTTGACAGTCATGTGAAGAGTCTTAGCCCTCATTTGCTTCATTTTTCCTAACAAGCTGTTCATGAGGAGGACGTGCAGATGAAGCAGCGAGAAAGACGAGGCGGAAAGAGCGACAGCCAGCTGAGGCAGAGGGTCTTCTCTAAAGAGGAAACTGAACAATCAAACCAGCGTGAGCTTCACTGAGCTGTTTAAAAGAGGAGGCGGCCTGCTAGCACGTCATGCTAACCACAGGCTAACAGGAAGAGCAGGATATGACTTCACCGGGGCCAGCACGCAGAGCCACAAAAAGACAGTGTGAGTGTCCGCAACGAGCGCCGCGAATTTGGTGGCAGATGTCCGACCCCCTACACCATTAAGTGACATCATTCATCTTGTCTGGCTTCACAGAGCAAAGGACGAGCACATCCTGAGGAGAAAAAAAACTGTGCTGAATCTCCAGCAGGTTAAACGCAGGGTTTTGAGTTGCTCAAGCATTTAGCTGAACCAGTTGGGTGAAAAACGCTACAGGCAAATGGATTTGACTGAACTTTGTGAGCAGTTCTCACAGTTATGGGTAAAAAGAAAAAGAGCAGCGGGATGGGAGTCTACAAGACAACAGTGAGCGTTCTCCTCCTGGGAATAACGGACATAAAATGATGAGCGAGAAGGGAATAGCTCTGCCTTCCAAGCTTAAATCAAATATTAACAGACTTAATTCCCATTAGACATACTACTCATTTATTTATTTATAACAGGGGCATGTATGTAGTATGACACATAACCTACCCATTTATCATTGTCAATACAGTTTTAGTTCGTTTTTTCCTCTTTTCTTCATGCCAGCATTTCATTTTGTATTTTCAGTTTTACTTTAAATGCATGTAAATGTGAACTGCTTCTCCTGGTTTGCAGCCATTGTTTACTGGAACCATTGTCTGACGACATAGCCCCTGCTATTTTTAGTAATGTCTGTGCTTTTTTCCCCCCTTTCCCCTAGTCAAATGTCTACAATTAAAGCATCTCTTGTCACACAGTGAAATAAAAGCTTATGGGTAGAATGTACACAGACTTTACAGCATCACAAGGTCAGAGATGTAAGGTATAAATTGTTTTTTGCAGTAATTTTACAGTTGAAATGTATCTCCTTTAATCATCGCAAAAACTTCTTATTTTTGCCTGTGAGGTTAGAAATTAAGTGTCTGAGTCCATTCAGAGCTGCAAAGTAATTGCTGTGCTTAGGCTGGAATAGCCCACTCAAACCAACCCCAACTCAGCTGGTAGTTGTTACTGTATTGAGTGTCTGCGTGTATGACAAATATATCGTCTCACACGACAATAGTGCACTCGTTTTTTTAAGGTGTGACTTTCAGTTGTGGTTGGAATGGCAGCAACTCTAGAGGTCGGCTGGTGAGCCCCTGGTAACCTTCAGTTGCCGGGAAAAATGTGTATTCCCTACCTGGCTGACAAGTTGTTGGAGGTTGCTGGCTGTCGCTAGGGGTTGTCGATTGCGAAGACAGCGCTGCACCAAAAAACAAAACAAAAAAAATCCTCCTTGCGTGGCTAGCAGGCAGCCATGGTCACCCTTAGTTTGCATTGACACAAACACAAAGTTCAAGTTTAAGCCTAACATGTAAATTATACTCCTGCGTCAGATCTACATTGTAACGTACGCAATAACCGGAATCCTATTTTAACTCTACGCCAGACAGGCACCTCCCGAGAAACGTAACTACACGTTGGGTCGACGACCACAACCACTCGAGTGGTGTGAAAGGTTGCAGTGTGGAGATAAAAGGAGTTACTATGTAAGTTAAGACGTAAATTTCCTGCAGAAGTCTAAATTAAGCTTTACTGCTGACATGTTTCATAAAGGTGTAGCTTCTACCTTCAAGGCTAAGCGTCTTTGCTTCCATTTGTATTGTACTTTTCACAGTTTCACCACCAGTCTGTGCGCAGTGGCACTGTTTGTGGACACGTTTGCGTCTCCCTTGCAAACTATAAGCTGTCTTATTGTAACCAAGACAATTCCAAGGAGGTAGCAACCACTCACCAGCATTTCCCGTAGCTTACAGTGGTTTAGTTAATCAAAAAAAGGCTAGAAATAGAGAGCACATTTCTCCTATATTGGCTTACCTTCATTGGCTCCCTGCTAAATCCAGAATTGAATTCAAAACCCTGCTCCTCACATACAAGGTCTTAAATAATTAGGCCCCATCTTATTTTAATGTCCTTATAGTACCATATCACCCTATTAGAGCACGTTGCTCTCGCACTATATTTAAAAGTAGAATGGGAGGCAGAGCCTTCAGTTTTCAGGCCCCTCTTCTGTGGAACCAGCTTCCAGTTTGGATTCGGGAGACAGACACTATCTCTACTTTTAAGATTAGGCTTAAAACTTTCCATTTTGCTAAAGCATATATTTAGGGCTGGACCAGGTGACCTCGATTCTTCCTTTAGTTATGCTGCAATAGGTGTAGACTGCTGGGGGATTCCCATGATGCATTGAGTAGTTCTTCTTCAGGCACCTTTCTCACTCACTATGTGTTAATACAACTCTCTGCACTGAATCATACTTGTTATTAATCTCTGGCTCTCTTCCACAGCATGTCTTTTATCCTTTTTTCCTTCTCTTACCCCAACCGGTCGCAACAGATGGCCGCTCCTCCCTGAGCCTGGTTCTGCTGGAGGTTTCTTCCTGTTAAAAGAGAGTTTTTCCTTCCCACTGCCACTGTCAAAGTGCTTCCTCATAGGGGGTCATATAATTGTTGAGTTTTTCTCTGCATGTATTATTGTAGGGTCTACCTTACAAAATAAAGCGCCTTGAGGCCACTATTGTTGTGATTTGGCGCTATATAAATAAAATGGAATTGAATTGAAGTTTGCATTTGGTTGCCGACTGATTTCTATCCTGTGTGACTGGAGCCTAAAGAAACTGAAACATGTGACTACTATAGATCTACATTTCAAGAACCAAGTTCCAGTTAAGAACCACTACTAAACTGTCCAGTACACCATAATCACACACCCGCAAGCTTAATAACTTCCTTTAGCATGTTGAGTACCTGAGTCTAACATAAGCTATTTTTATATTTTGTTGCTATACTGGCTGCTGAAAACAAGAATGGGCCTCCTTTTTTCAGAAAATTGATCAACAATCAATAAGAGAATCGATAAAGAATAAGCCCTTTAAGCAGACTCAATAATAGTATTGGTATCACTAAATCCAATAACATCCCTAATTAGACTGCACTGGCTTTAGTGGTGAGGAAGAGAACCAGTGTAGGTGACCTGGGTAAAAATGTGGAGTCCAGCTAAGTTAACAGATATCATTTTTCTGGTGAAAGTGAAACAAACACGAGTTGACTGATGGTATCCTGGTAATGTATATTTTAATAAATAAAACTTTGATCCCAGTGTTAGAGTTTATGGCTGCTTTTTAAGTGAAGCATCCCAGAAATAGGTTAAGAAGCGCTGGTTTGAATTTAAACCATTTAACAAACATTATACATATGCATAAAATAACCAACTGCAAGATTAACACTTTGAGCTGTTACCCAGTTTAACCCCAGCCTGATCACACACTTAAAATACTGTGGAAGCTCATTTTTTAAAGTCTTTAAACTTGATGAAACTCTAAACAGCTCTTCTGCAAGCGTTGCTTTCTGAGGTCTAGTGGCAGGGACAATGAGTTTGTTTATATGAACATGAGTTTTTGAAGCATTCCATTTTGTCTTTGCCACATAAACATCATATCCTGATTTCTGAAACAAGGACAAACCCTTAACCAGTCAGAGAGACCCAAATATGCTATCCTAAGCACTCAAAAATAATCCCAGCTAATGTTGCTTATATACACATCTTATTATCAAGTTTGTGTGTTTCATGTAAACATCCTATCCACATGATCCTCGGGACACTTATTTCCACCCATATACACTCAGCGGAGGCCATGAACCAGTGGAGCAAAGACAATGTTGCCCAAATGAAGGAACAACAAGCCATCAGTCAAATCTATTCAAAGCACAGGAGGAGATTTCCAGCAGAGCTCTACTTGGAAAGAAACATGATGTTTGCAAGCTGACGGATGACTGAGTATTTATGTGTTTGTCGGTGTGAGAAAAGACCTCCGCTCCACTACTACACAAACACGCACATTCTCTGCAAGAAGAAGAAAAGACACGCTTTAAAGTAGGAATGTGTTGAATGACAAACTTTCCCGCTCTTCTTTTGCTTCACAGCTTCTCTGATCTCCCCGTTCGTGTGAAAGATCACTCCATTCATGTCTCTTTCACGGTTACCCCGTAACATTCATTAATGCCACACATCTCGACTCTGATAGCATGGATTTTTTGTTTTAAAAAAAAAAAGAAAGAAAAGGAAAAAAAAGGGTGATTTGGAGGGTAAACATTGAGTTTGCGTTTATATGCACACTCGTCAATTATGCCTGCAGCTGTTCTCAGTCATAACAAGTTTTACCTTAAACCTCTTGTCTTGCAGGACCTTCTTGATGGCCACCAGCTCTCCAGAGTCGCAGAGTTTAGCTTGGTAGACGACGCCAAAAGAGCCATTGCCGATGACCTTGGTGTCCGTGTAGCTGACTTCCTGTGGCCGGTCGGGGCCTTGGCCTGGGGTGGCCACAACTGTCGTTACCTTGCTGCCATCTTTGTCCCCTGCAGATAGAGACAAAGACACACAAGTGTTCAGATCCAAGTAGATTAGATAAAAACATTGATTTTCCCATTTATTATATTCTTTCCTAATCATTTTGTCTGAAATACATGAAAGAAGAGTAAAAATGCTCATGATCCTGAGAGTTTCAGGTGAGTCTCAGAGCTCCCTGTTTGAAAATCCAAAGATATTTCACAGAAAACCAGACCACTGTGTGACCACTGCAGCAGTGCTTCCAAGCATTTAAAAACTAAAAGAATATAAAAAAAAAAATCTTCAAACTGAACTTTATTCAGAACGACAGTTGACTGGTGTATTGATTCATTTGTGATAGACTGGCTTTTAAATGTGGGTCACACTGTGAGAACTCGTTCTCTGACACCGTTTCTGAATTCTGCTTCAGGCTGTCTTTGGTCATCAAAGCGTCAAATTGGTCCTCAATTCACAAGTCATACAACGCAGGCTAGGACCGTGTATTACTGATGAACATTTGAACCGTGTTACTGTCATGCCTATCAGCTTTAGCCTCAGACAGACAAAAAAAAGCACAAGTGGAAAGAGCTGTAAAATTGAGGAAACTCTACATTAGCTGGCAGTAAAAAGGATGACTGGGCAGGTCTGAACTTAACCCAGACTTCAGAGGAGGAGCCTAAACAAGTCAAAAATATCAAACGCATTCTTCTTTAAATTTCTCACGGTGGTAGGCAGCAAACACAACTGGTTGGATGGACTCTGGAAGGCCGCTGCGTCCACCCATATTGAGTGGGTGTGCACGTCATGCTGATTTCTAGTAAAGTACCAGGTCATGGGTTGTCTGCATGTGTGTTTTGAATCAACAATTTCCTCGGGCTGATTAACCCCCCCCTGCTAATGCACAAATCAACATTTGACCTCAAACTATAACCGAGGATGTGGAGGTTAACCAGTCTTATTTCTTACTTTCACTGGTTTGCTGAGTTTATTTTCCATCACCACCATTGATTTCGATGCAAATAGTCCCCCCACGGACGCCGGCACACACACAGGCTCAATCCAGACATAAAATTACTAATGTGCGTTTGCAAGCCTTATTCTGCTGCTGTGTGGCCAGCGAGAGGCTCCATTACCAAAGATGCAATTACAATCAAAGAATAGGGAAGGAATGGGAGAAAACAGTGGAGGGGTCTGAGAAACCAAAAAAAGAAAAAGGAAAAAGAGACAGCTTCTCTCTCCAGGACCAAGTCTAGAAAGGGAAACTAAAGATGGATTCTGTACCAACAGAAATAGACTTTCCAGGACTGTGGACAGAGAGAGGAATATGACTCTGCCTACATATATTCCAACAGGGCCATTTCTATGACGCCTCTGCACTTCCTCAAACCGTGAGAAAAGTCTGTGCCTGCTCACAAACACATACTGGGAACCCACACTGCCGTAAGGAAGGAATGACCAAGCGATCAAATGTCATTTGAGTGACTAACTGGACGCCGCATGAAGCAGGACTTTTCACACAGACTAGAGAAACTATTACAAGTGAACAAAATTAGGAATTACCTTCAGTTCACATGTGAGAAGAAATGTAACTTCCTATAAAGCAAAGGGCACCTATTTATTCTAATAAGTAAACAATAAACCAGGAAAACAAGCAAATCTTTACTACAATAAATTAAAAAAAAATCCTAACAGCTTTAACTGCATTTTAGTTCTTAATCACTTTGTCGTTTAACATTTAGAAAACTAAAAAACATTGGGGAGACAAAATATGGATCCAGGCATTGATAAACAATCATTTTTACCAATATTTCTACAGTAAAAAAGGCCAATATTGGCTGATACCAACGTTTAACCAATAATCTGTCCATCCCTATAATAAACTATCCCCAACAAACACAAAAGTATTTGGTATTAACTTCTATTACATGTAAAGAGTTCTTTAAATATAACCAAACATGAATTTTGCACCAATAACAGAGAAATCAGTGCAACAACAAACATCTTCAAGCATGCGCGGGAATTGTTAACTTATCAGTCAGCCTGCAACAAGTACACTAGTTAATAGATAAATCGCAGTGCATCACTCCATGTACGTATGCTGTATTACATATCTACAAAGTGACAGAGCAGAGACGGTTGTTGCAATGCGACGTTCAGCCAGCGGCATCAATATTCGATTCAGGTCAGCAGACTAGTTCAGGCCACGGCTGAATATGGCTAACGCGTGCGCACAACAACACTGCCACTGAGCAGTCACAGGACACGTGTGCGGCTGCTGCTGATAAAAACGTGTAACCCTGTATTTCTATCAAAGCTGCTGAAAAACTACATGAGCAAATGTCATAAATTCATCTGTGTTCATCTAAATCAAATCAAGTCAAGGGGGGAAAAAAACAACTTTTTAACTTACAGACTTATGGATTATCTTAATTTTCCTGACATGAATAATAAATAAGGACTTGCAGTTATTTGAAGCTTATTATGGGATAAGTAACATGATTAAGTTTGTAAAGTGTTGCCTAAAAGCAACACTTTTATTCTGGCTTTTTGTCATTTATTTTTCTCTGGTGGAGGGCAATGAAGTACTTTTAAGGGGCATCCACAAAGGAAGCAACCAGCAGCATCTTGGCAGCAAGAGACCATAAATAGTCAACAATATTCAGCAACTTCAGGTGATGTGGAGCAAAATAACTGCTGGCAATGCAAGGTGGGCGGATCCTGAGTTAAACTTTCATCAACCCGAGGTGAGCAAATGAAGCAGCTACCAATGAGAGGGAAGGACGTGTTGATTGACATGTGACAGGGTAGCCCTTTCAGGTTAGGTTGCATCCGCACAGGGAAGCGATCACTGGTCTGATGCTGACAGTTGGTCGACAGAAGATATTCTAGGTTCCAGTTGCCGAGGTTACCCTTTAAGGCATTTCCTACCAGGTCATGTCAACCACCGGTATCCTGTCCTCTCACTGGCAGTCGCTTCAACGCGTCACCAGTGGGATCTTTTTTGCCCGTAGTCACGTTGAGTGTCACTGACTTTCTACGGCCTCTAAACGCCTCGTGACAACAAATTGCTCCCTGTGTGGGCGTCTCCCTACAGTCACAGTCAGTAAAGGAACTTTGAGTTCTGACTCTCAAGTCTTCCTGTGGCTGGCAAATATTAATCACATCTTTATTGTTTCGTTAAACTCTCTTTTAATCACAGCCCAACAGAATTTTACCCCCAAAAAAGGAGATTATATTGCCACTGAAATTATCTGTTAGTCCCTCCTCAAAACAGAACATTAGCCACAAAATGACCACACTCACATTGTGGCATGTACACGATAATTCAATAAGTTATTAGCCATTAATATACAGCAGTGCCTTGGCACTGATAATGAACAGAATAACATGGCATAACTCTAAAGACAAATCCTCCACGCTCACTATTCCATGGTCCAAGTTCTGGACAAGATGCTTCTTTTTATTAATGCAATAGCAGTTTTACCCCTTCTAAAGTTAATGCATTAGTATTTTGTCTGACACGGAAGTCTAAACAAAGACATTTTCGTTGTAGTTTTACACTCGACTCCCACAGCATGATCAGCCACACTCTTTCCAAGTACTACAGGGGTATAAATATGCAGCAGTAATCAAGCTGCAGTCATAAAATTAGTCATGTATTTACTGCAGTGCGAATAATAATTTTCACACCATTCATGTTGCATCACTACAAGTGAATGTCAAAGAATGCAAAGCCTGCCAAACGGCCCATGTGTCCATCGCTTTCTGAATTTTGGCAAAGAATTGCACACAATAACTTGCTCATACACCAATCAGCTACGCAAGGGAACTACTGACAGGGGATTTGTAGACGACTCGTTACAAGGCAGTGTTCTGCTGGGAAACCTTAGGTCCAAGCATCAACACCCAACTAAACATAGGTGCAAGCCCTGAAGAGTGCACGCAGAGATATTTTTATAACCTTTAGGGTAACTAAAACCTGACGGACTTATCACTAAGCTTAGATTTTAAACCTAGCTCAAGATATGTGTGCCATATTTTACGCTGCCGAGTCAGGAGAACATTCAGGCCACGTCATGCCTGAACCTTGCAAGCAGAAGCATCCACGCATTGGTTCAAACAGTTCTAAGGACTCGCTACTACTTTTCAATACCTTTTTTTTTGTTTGCATTCACACAGGTAACAGGAAGTGGCAGTGACAGCTCTTGCATTTTCTTCTACACCTCTCCAGCCTCCTCTTTTTCAGTCTACATTGTTTTAAAGTGTAGTGGCTGCCTAGAAGCAAGTTGAAAGCAATTAAGATACAAAATTTTGACATTCTGGCTCAGTTCCAGTATGTACCGTATATATTTCACTGTCATTTTTTCCCTTGCTGTGCTTCATTTTTTTATTAATATTAATAGATTTCTCTTTCTTTTTTTCCCCACTGGTGCTGCATTCACGTGTCTTTCATGACAGACGCGCATCTGCTGCTTCGCAGTCCTCAGCTCCTGTAATGCAGACACAGGTACAAACAATTTTACAGAATCCCCCTGGTTGTAAAGCTGACACGATAATTCACTGCATTACTGGAACGAGTGTTACAGCTAATGCAAAGCAAACTTGGCCAAGAATCACTGAGATGGAGACATAATATTGGTGCATGGATTGTAGATGTCAGGGTAGCGTGCAGCCTGCAGAGCCATTGCTACACTACTACACTCATCTTATTTAGCTTTCTCGCTCTCTCTTTCTCTCTCACAAAAAAATAAATAAATAAATAAATAGATCTCATCTTTCTTATAAACCCTGAGCGATTCCGGTGGTCCTCGTCTCGTCTGTAAGCCCTGCTGTTTCGTTTGGAATCAAAGAGTATAATTAGTTCATTTTGTTCACGTCATCACTTGTAAAACGTGAGAGGGGGACAGACAGGAAAAAGGAGAAAAGAGGAAGAGAGAGCTGCTGCTTTGAGATGCTAAACAAGCTGCTCATTGTTCCTGGCCAGCTGCCTCACCCCCCAAAAAACAAAACCTGAGGGTGCTCGAGTGGGTGTGTGAATGTACTGTATGTATGTATATGCATGTGTGTTTCCGTCTGCCTGTGTAGGAGGGGTAAGAGCATTCTCTCCAGGATCATACGCAGTGGCTACAGCTGCTTAGGACCATCAGCCAAGTTATTACACACACATTTGAGTGCATATATCTATCCAAGTGTGTGTGTGTTAAAGGATGGTGGAGGAAAGGATAATAGTGGATGACATCCTGGACCGGATGAAAAAACAAGTCTAGGTAGATTCCAGCTAAGTGACACAGTCCAAAGTACAGTTTTTATACAACTGAAACTGCGTACCACATACCTCTGTGTGACAGAGCCTACCTTAGATTAAAACGATAACTAAAAAGAAAGGTAAATTATATGTAGCCGCTTGTTACAAGAAAAAATAAAACTCAGTGATTTAGATTTGCTATCATCCTTGATCGTTAAAGATTGGGAACTAGAGCAGGGCAAAAATATTTATCACGGTATACATTTGAAAATTTGCGATAACGATATAACTGACGATATAATTGACACTAGACAAAATACTTTACAACTCCACAATTTTATTAGTGCAAAATAAACCATCAATGTATTTTCACTTAAACAAGCAGCTGTTTTTTGCATTAAAGTTATATAAAAAAAACAGTGCAAATGCAAATTCCTTGCTGACAGTTTAACCAAAAGGCATTTCCAGTGGACATTGCACCACTTGATGGGTTGCCGAAGCATTACGTCTATCGCAGGGAGGAGCCTCGCGGAGTGATATGTACTGTGCTTCAACATAATATTACCGTATTGCCTGTGTATAAGCTCTTTTTAAGTTTTGTGGATATTATACATGGTTATGCTGAGGATATGTCGGCCAATGTCCACTGGAAATGCCTTTAGGTTAAACTGTCAGCAAGGAATTTGCATTTGCATTATTATATCTTTATATAACTTTAAAAACAGCTGCTTGTTTAAGTGAAAATACATTGATGGTTTTTTTTGCACTAATAAAATTGTGGAGTTGTAAAGTATTTTGTCTAGTGTCAATTATATCGTCAGTTATATCGTTATCGCAAATGTATATTGTGATAAATATTTTTGGTCATATCGCCCTGCTCTACTCCCTACGATAGACGTAATGCTCCGACAAGCCATTAAGTGGTGCGGGTTTGTAGCTTAGCAAAGTCGTACTAAAACATCAGTCAGTAAACACAACCAGAATTCAACCATAAGGCACACGGGATTATAAGAGGCAGTGTCGATTTTCAGAAAAATCAAAGGATTTATTTTAAGTTTGCCGTATTTCCCAAAAAACGCGGTAATAACGACGGTCTGTTAGCATGCTCTACCAAAAATAGTGCTTTGTTGTGTATCTGACGGAGGAAAGCTAAACCAGTTCCACACCACTGAAGTTGCAGCATTTTTACAAACCAATTCTGGTTCATCTGTTTCATTCAACGATCTGCTTTCACCCTTGTCATTCTCCGTCGCTGCCTTTTTCGCCATGTGCGTATGAAAACAAAGGCACAGCGCATGCACGTTTTACCCATATTCTATCGCGATATTTCATTTTCTTGTCGTTGCCCAACATTATACCGGTATTACCGTGACCGGTATGATATGGCCCAGCCCTATTGGGAACTTAATAACGTTCTGTTTGGGTGCTTGGATGCTGCTACCAACAATATGCTGCTAAGAACCCCTCTGCATGTATATCCACAGACCTTTACATTTGCTGGTTTCCTTCCCGTTTGTAAAAGTCTAAATCAATATAACCCACCATTTTCACCAATGTTTTACTAATGTCCACGCCCGCAATCGGCGATGTGCAGAAGGTCCTGAAGCTGCCAGAGCTGCTTACTTTGGTGGAAATTACTTTGGGAAGGGTTTGTTCCATGAAATGCTTCACAGACCGAAATTTTACAACAGGGGACATCTGAGCAATCAGCCACTCTACTTTCCTCCATGGAGATGAACACCACCTGCTGTTAGACATCAGATTATCAAACACCTATTTAATTGAGCTACTAGAGGTTCAGCTTATTATTTTAGTTGAAAAAAAAAAAAAAGAAGTACTGAGTCACCAGACGAGTCTCTATGAGAGAAAAAGAAATCAAGTTGAGGATACAAAACTTTTGTCTGAAAAAATAAATTCTCACATTTAGCAGACCTGACATATACATGAACCTGGGGCGAGACAAGAATCAGACTTGGGTTTGGAGAGAGAGTGTGTGTGTGTGTGTGTGTGTGTGTGTGTGTGTGTGTGTGTGTGTGTGTGTGTGTGTGTCACAGTGCACTAATCGGTTTCCAGCACCAAGGCCCAGACATGAGCCTGAGCTCAGGCCTCACCCGCCTGACATACATCATGCTCACATCACAGCCTTAAGGCTCCATCAGCATTCCTTAACAGGTACGTGCCCTCATACCCCACTCCACCCCACCCCACCCATCTGTGTGTCAGATAAGACAGGGGTGTAACTAGGAACTGTGCAAGTGTCCATCCATGTGACAGTCGATACTCATTAATAATAAAGATGCTATACTTATAAATTAATTTCAATGAAAAGACTTTTAGATATGTAAAGTGTTAATTTGATGTTATTTAAACTGACTGAGCTCTAACTGGGCCATTAAATATAACCAGCACAGCAGTAGTATCTTCAGCATAGACAGAGCGAATGGGAGCGAGTGCGCCTTGCCTTGAGATCGTCGTGGTGATGGATAGACTAGACGAAAGAGAGGCGTCTAGCACCCACATTGCCAGCCCCCCACCCCGCCACTTGCTCAGCTGACAGGCCTAGTCAGTCGCATGGCTTCCTCTCTGCAGCCAGTCTATAAGCGGTCTCCGGCACCGTGCCACCGTGGCTTCATGAACAGGATACTCGATGTCACACTCCCTCCGGTCGTCGCGACACGGCCCGTGGAAGTAGTGGAAACAGGGCTAATAAACCACCCCCCTTAGGATCGCGTCAGTTTTGCCCGACTCAACTACGGGCGCACCTTCCGTTCTGACAGTTGCGTAATAGACCGGACCTATCGCTTTAACTCTATTACGCATGTGATTGGTGCTGTGTGGCAATATCTCTACGCGATCTAATCTACATTCAAATGGACAATAATCAGGCCGGATCTGCGGTGGAGGAAGGAGGCTCGGTTTTGACCTGGGCCTGTGCCAACACTACCTTCCTATGGCCCGGCCCGGCCCTTCCCGGCGCGGCCTGCTAACCCTGCTCCGGCTGACCGGCCCCGGGGCGGCGCGACAGAGCGCGTAATGCTGTGTGCCCACATCGGGGCGAGCAGCAGTGTGTGCCGCTCAGCACCATCCACTGTCTCACTCAGTGACACACACACATGACAGAGATAAGCTTCCCGGGGCTAACCGTATGCTAACTTGACACATTTCCAGTCTAGTTAGTGAGAGGAAACTTAAGCGAGCATATGCAGCCCACGGTGGGCCTGATGCGTGCAGGAAAAGTCTGCCACTCTAGAATTACACGGGTGTACTTACTGCTGACTTTCATGCTGCCGAAAGCTGAAGGCTGCGGCACTGGCTTGCAGCTCTCCGCGAAAGATGTGGTCCTGGGCCGACCCGACATGATCCAACGATCCCCTTGATTCTCTCGACTGTGACTTGCTTAAACGGCGGAGCTGATCGATTCGCCGAATCTTCTCATCAAAAATAAAAAATAATAAAAAAAATCCAAAAAGGAGGGGGGTATGACAGTAAATTAATATCACTGTAATTCACGGGGAGGTCAGCTAGAAAGAGATCCCCTTATCCCAGGAATCCTTCACACTACTTCGTATCGCCACTAAATGACCCTTTTCTTTTCCACCGACGGTCTATCAGAGCATCGTTTCCTCCTTGTGCTCCAGGTTTTCTTTCAGCGGGCCTTTGAAGACACGTATCCGACTAAAATAGTCATGAATCTGGCCTCTCCCTGTGGCCCCACGGTTAAAAACCAGCGGTAAATTCTTTCGGGGTGCGGAATCGATTTCACGGAGATGAAGAAGGGTTAGTTCAGATGCTGATCCGGTGCGGATCGGTAACAAATGCGGCGTTTTCTTAACGATTCGGGACACATGCAGTTCCACTTCATATCCCGATGTGGAGGCTCAATGATCCGACTGCCATGGCGGCTCCCTCGCTACCCTAGCCTACAGACGGTCCAACGGAAAATCTGCCAGCTGCTACAGTCTTCTTCAGCGAATTCACTAGCCGTACGCCGACTCTAAATCCAGCCTTGCCTCGGTTAAATTTCGGTGTCTTTACCGAGACCCCAGGCCGGCGAGCTCCTCAGAAAATACTGGTCTTTAAGCACAGAGTGCGACGATACGAAATTTCTTTTTTTATTCCTTCCCCATAGGTTTCAGGCTCGCAGTCTTTGTCGCTGCGCATGGTAGGTACGCCGTTTCCGCAAATTGTTCGAGGAAACGCTCCGGCGTCACGGAAAGACGTTCACGCTGCTGACGTAACTCGCGAGGGAGAATAGGAAAACTGTGAACGCGCGCACGGCGGATCTGGGGTGGCCGATTGAGCCAATCAGAGAGGGTATCCTTCAAAAATGGGCGGCGACCATTTCCCCGCCGTCCAATGAAAACCCCGCTCTCGAGCACCACATGGCATAATTTGCTCAGCACCGCCCTCGCGACTTCAAAGGCTTTTTTCCTGTGCCGCGTCGGGGACAAGGGGCGGACCCGTTCCCGGGATGGATGACTTCTTCCACCAATGGAGAGCCGAACCGGGCTGTCAGTTCAAATGGACCCAGCTGTCACGGACACGGAGCACCGGTGGTCATGCAGCACTGTTGCTATGTTAGTTACAAAAGCCTCTCCTTTATCGCTCCCCAACACTTTTTACCACACGCGGCCCTCGGGCACATCCTTTTAATTAGTGTCATCTTGCTTAGTAATGTAATAATGTGCGCGTGCACGCGTCTCATCCTTCTATTATAACCTTATCTTACACGTTTAGCATCGTACCTCCTGGTTTCACATTTAAACTGCTGTCTCTTTGTGTGTTTGAAAGATGCAAGATAAACAAAGCTTTTGCTATTATTTATTTATTAAAGATGGCGTCGTACCTAATGGATCAGTTGGTTCTGAAGATTCCTTTTTTTTTTTTTTGCTTAATTTTTGGTGATATTTTGATGTATATAGTTTCTAAAAGGAGAATAACAGGCAAAAACCTTCAGCTAGCAATCTCCCCTGTGGAATCAGCTCCCAGTTTGAGGAGACAGATACCCTCTTTACTCTTGGCTTAAAACTCTCCTTTTTTCTTTTAAGCTTATAGGTAGGGCTAGATCAGGTGACCCCGAACCATGTCTTGATTATGATGCAATATTGCTGGGCGACTTGCTAAGATGCAATGAGCATTTCTTTTCCTCTTATGGCTTTATGCTACAGCTGCATTTACATACCACTCCAGCATGGCATTAACTTTTTTCTCTCTGCCATTGTGTTTTGTCCTTGTCTCTCCATGATCTTCTTTGTCTGTTCTCTTTCCTCTTACCCTTGAGAGGGCTGTTGTTGTCAACTGACATAATGTATGAACGATTTTAATTAATAATAGTGAAGCTGCAAGGAGCAGAGGTAGTGAAGGTGGATGAGTTTAACTACACTGAGTCAAAAATTCAAAGCAACGGACAGTGAAGAAGAGAGGTGAAGAAGAGAGTGCAGGCAGGGTGGACTGGGTGGAGACGAGTGTCAGGGGTGATTTGTGACAAAAGCAGCATGAGTGAAAGGGAAGGTTTACAAGATGATAGCTGATGGTAGGTTTGGAGACAAAGTCAGAGAGACAATGATGAGAGGACTTGCAGAGGAGGGGTAATAGATATATTTTTAAAAATGGAGCTGCGAGGCTGGAGGAAAAAGAGGAAGATCACAGAGAAGGTTCATGGCTGTGGTGACAGAGGAGGATTTAGGGATAGGGTGAGAATGAGGCAGATGATCCATCGTGGCGACCCCTAAAGGGAGCATGCAAAAGAAGAAGAAACCATTAATATAAATTTTAAATGAGGTGTTAATAATTGAATGTTGTATCACTGAGTCAAAAAGATTTAAAATAATCTAGAACTGTAATTTATTACTGATCTATAAAGCAGTTATTGTTAACAAACCACCAAAAAGGTTGGAATTGGTGCAGTTTATGTTTGTCTGGTGATCTAAAATCGCTGAAGGTGTATCTTGTTCTTTTCTGCAAATGCATGTGAGTGTCACTAACTGTACTGAACTCTAATTATATGTGTGCTGCATTTCATGAAATGGCAATAAAGTCTATCATATGCAGAATGCAGAAAGGGCAGGAAAGTCTTTCCCTGTTCACAGTGATACAGTTGCTAGTGTATCTTTTATGCAGGGGTGTGTGTATGCGTGTGTGTGTCTGTGTGTGTTTTATTCTTGTTATCAAAGGGAGTTTCTCCCAGGCTGGCCTTCAATGGTTCATAAGCAGAACAGAGAGCAGCAGCATCTTAAAAGCAGGCAGCTGAGCAGAAGTAACGCAAGACACTGTTTTGCCTTCATAGCAACACCTCCCCCGGCAAACATACATTTTCCCATTAGTGGAGGGATAAAATACGAGAAAGACAGAGAGTAGATAGCAGAAGGGAGTGGAAGTGAAGGGCAAGCCATGAAAGAGACATGAAAGATACGAGGGAGAAAAGGCTTTTGTCTGCGTTTCAGGAAAACCCATGAAAATGTGGTGAAATCATGGTGGAGATTTAAGTGATGGGGAGCCTGGCAAATAATTTAACTCAGGGAAAATGTTGCATTTAACATGGAAATCATATAAAGGTGAGGTTTAGTATTTAACATCAAGTCAGCACTCACATTCACAGAATGCACATTGTAAATTCAAACTCAGATTCAGCAAAGGAACATAGCAACATTTTAAGGAATGTTTATAATAAAAGAAACATAAAGTAATTCTGGGCACCAAAACATCAACAAATAAATACAGAAATAAATACAGAATTGCACAACTGATAATAGAGCGCACATTTGTTCTGTGAAAAAACCTTTTATGTTGCATCTGTTTATGTCATTTTTCATTATTGTGTCTCTTCTGTCAGTATATTTTAAGAACTTACATGAGTTAACTAACAAAGCACCTGTCTACAGTGCTGTGCAAAGGTCCTGATTTCCTCAGTTCACAATATTTTGCTAGGAAAATATGAAATAGGTGCAAACATAAATAGAAATACAGTATATAAGGAAAGAAACATAGTTTGTACAAGTATGACCACCTTTATTCTTTAACACATGTTGAACTCTCTTAGGCAAGCTTTCTTGTAATTTCTTTAAGTAGTCTTTAGTAATAGTTCTCCAGGCTTCTTGAAGGACAAAAAAACTCTTCTTTGGATGTTTTTTGTTCATTCTCTGTTTAGATGATCTCTCGTTGCTTCACTAATGTTGATTTTCTGGGTTCTGGGGTTGCATTGTATGTTTGTACTGCTTTGGCAGTGTGTTTGGGATCATCGGAAAATGAAGTCCTTGCCAATCAAAAGCTTTCCAGATGGTATTATATAGTGGATCAAAGGCCGATGGTAATTTTCTGCATTTATAATTCCATCAATTTTGACAAGATCTCCAAAACCACTACTTGACAGAGCCTCCACGGTGTTTTACAGATGGCTGTAGGCACTCATTGTTGCACCTCTCTCCTGGTCTCCCACATATATGTTGAGGAAAACTGAAACTATGATTCATAAGAAATATCTTGGGCTGATAGCAACTTGAGAATCAAATTCGTGGTGCAAAAACTGTGTTTTATTTCTGTGAAAATATGTTATCTTCTGCGTTTATTTTTATGGATTAAAGAAGTGGAAACAAATTATGCATTTTGGAACAGCTGCTAGTAACAAAGTGCCTAAACATACAATTTAAAATATTTTTTTTTGATAAGTTGTCTGTTATCATTGTCATCAAACACTTTTTATGTTTGAATTATTCAAAGGTAAGTGTTAAAAAGATTAACAAAAAACAAACAGAAAAAAACACGCGTCTCATGTGAAAAAGAATGAAAAAGCAGCCAATGTCTAAAGACAAATGTCCTTCTGAACCACTTAAAGAATTAAAAGAAACTAAATATAAATAAATGAGTAACTCGAGGCTTTTGCACAGTACTGTAAGTGTCAAAGGTTTTCATCAGACAGTAGAAATAGTAATCCAAATAATACAAATAATGCCACAAGTAACTATAAAAAGTAAACAGCATTATGTGTTTTTAAGCTACAAAAGTTTTAGTCTCATAAATCAGTCACTGTGATCTATGGTGCAACACAGAAAAACACCAATCTCTGGGATGTAAAGTTCCTATACTGTAAGCTACTGTCAAATGTCCCCCATCAGAGAAGTACATCCGTTTTAGCAACCTTTCTGAGAATATTCATTCAAGTTGTGGAACTGGATAAATGTGTAAAGTGCAGTAAACGTGTTCATACGAAGGTGGGTTTGAGGTCTTCTTTGAATACCACAGGGCGTGGTGAGCGGTAGAGGCTCAAGTAGTCATCATACTCGCTGTCAGAGGAGTCTGAGGAGCTGTCTGAGTACAGGAGGGAGCCTCGCTGCAGGCAGGAGTCACAGTAAGGACGGTGGTAGTAGCAGTAATCGGTTGAGCTGCTGGAGTCTGAGTCCGAGTACCCACAGGAGTCTCGAATGTGTCTGCGGTGCTGCTCGTTATCACCGCCTGCTCCCACATCCTCTGGAGCTTTACGGTTTTGTTCTTCACAATGCAAGACCGAACATCTCGGGAGCCTCGAAACACACCTCTGACATGTTCTCACTACTTCATGCACTTTCGTGTCCTCCTCCTCCTTTTCCTCTTCAAGGTCACTGTTGTGATGTGGGATACAGTTATCATCCACAGTAATATCTTCTGGACTTGGGAGCGCACATGTGTCTCTTGCTCTTGCACAGCCAGGAACCTCAGAGCCTGTGTAGAAGCAGGGAGGAGCTAAACCTCCTCTCGAGGAGTGAAAGGGCCGCCGCCTTTTTCTCATGGTATAAGGCGAGATGCTAGGGTAGCGAAAGAGTGCAGGAGAGGGAAGGGAGCAGGGTGTCCGTGGGGAGAGAGGGGAGAATGTAGAGTCTCTGGTCAGTTTTTGCTGAGAAGGTATCCTGGGCACCTGATTGGGAGATCGAAGCGTGGTTTCCGTGATTGCATCCACGCTGAGTTCCTGTAGGATCTCCTGCAACTGTTCGCTACTAACAAAACCAGCTGGTTTAGTATTTGGTCCCACCTGAAGATTTAGGCCACTATAACTACCAAAGGTTTCAGCCATAGAGGGGTTCAACCCTCGTCGGTACTGTAGAGAGGTCACAAACTGAACTGTCTCCTCTGGTGTCCTGAGTAAACCCATAAACGGGAGGGATGCGTCCCGTTTGAGAGCAGATGCATTGTTTTGAGTTTCACAAGCAGGGATTTTGGTGGGGAGAGGGGAGGAAACAGAAATGGGAGTGGAGCAGTTTGAAATAGAGGAAGGAGCAGAGGACGGTGTAACAGCAGATAATGAACCATGAGCAGCAGTGAGGTGAGGGGAGAGAGCAGAGGGCGAGAGTGTTGATTTAGTGTCTTTCTGAGATTGAGAACAAGTAGAGGGGCCTTCCGACTGGAGCTCGGTCGTCTGAGTGGAGGACGAGTTGAGGTTAGTGGCAGAGGAGTCCATGTCTTGGTCCTCAGGGTGCTGGCTCGCTGACATGAGTCTCAGAAGTTTATCCTTGGCGTTGTTCACCTGCTCCTGGAGACTGTCGATCACGGCGTTCTTCTGAAAATTGTGGTGATACAGAGAAGTGAAAACATTTTGACACATACTGAGAAAATGTTGCTAGAAAAATCTGCCACTATGAAAACTTGGCACGCATCAGTTTCCTGCCTTTTGAATCAATATAAACAGAACAGTCAAGCAGTGACAGAAAGTCGTAAACATATGGTTAAGCAGCTGGTGCCACTTTGATTCAGCACTGACTCAGCCCTGTTTCATCTACACCACTAATGAAGTAATATGAAGGTGTTAGTTTTATATATTGTACTGAATGTGTTTGTCACCTAATTCTGACATTAAATTAGTCTGTTAAGAGGACTACCTGCAGCTTCAGGATGTAAACTCTTGAAATTTGTTTTTGTGTTTAATATAGAGACCATTACTTGGACAGTGCATCACACATATTATTATAGATGAGGAACACAGATGTGTCCAATACAGAAGCTGGTGGGACATTATAAGTGCCTTGTACGCTATCAGAACTGTGCTCTGCTGCTCCATTTCCATCTAAGTTTGTTAGGTATAAAATAGAAACTAAAATAAAATAAAAAAGACTAGACACACTTAGTTTGAAATAACACAATCCATTACCTACTTTATTTACAAAAACCTTTGTCTCAGATAACAAGAGCCTTTATTAAAATCTGACTCTCTCTCCCACAGTTTGCCTTTTTCCCTGTCCTCCTGCGTTTGCTCATAGGGGATCATATGATTGTTAGGGTTTCTTTCTAATACCCGAGTCTTTACCTTACTGTATAAAGCACACTGAGTGGACTATTGATGCTGTATAAATAAAATTGACCGAAATTGAAATTTTTGTTACGTGTTAAACAGCCTGGAACCCTGATATGTCATGTTTTTTCCAAACCATACCCACACTATAGAGAGATGTGAAGCATATAGTTGAGGACAATTTGAGTACAGCAAAGTGTCTGCATCAATTTGCAACACTTTAAAAAAGGCCACTAAATTGCAATATGTGCTACCGCAATACTCAAAAAATGACAAATTGTTTAAAATCCTAATTGAGTTTAGCGACGTGATATATTTGCAGCCACGCCCCGAAGCATACTCTACTTTGGTGTTGATTTTACTCTAAATGTTACAATTCTTTACTACATAAACCTTATGCTCTATTTAAAAAAAGACAGTGATTGATACCATAAACTAATCAAGGAAGTTTCTACTGAGATCATAAATAAGAGAAGTGGTGTCAGTTCCCCATATTCTTGCAACCAGAGGAGTCACCCCCTGCTGGCCTTTATAAAGAAAGCACATTTCGTCTACAGGAGAGGAATGGAAAACCTAAATCATCTGCAAAAAAATAAAGATTACGTGTCTTATAATTAAATGAGAAAGTTCTACTCCAGCTTTATTTGAATTCTAACATGAAACAAAGATGATTTCTTACCGAGTGGCTAATTCTGAGAAGAAAACAGTAACGTTACCTCATTAAGGAGTTTCTTCATTGAGCTGTTTTCCCCCAGCAGGTAGAAGATTTCATCCTGACTGTACACAGATGGCTGACTCTTACTGGGGCTGCTGAAATACTTGGCCATCTGACTCGGGTTGTTCTGATCTTCTTCAAACTGTCGCCACTGGGTCAGCTGTATGGGGGCAAGTGAGATATTTTAGAGATATGAAAAAAATGTAGTTTTTTACAAAAGTTTTTTTTTAAACAAAAAAAGAAGATATATTATCAGGGTCATTTGATCTGGAATATTCACCAGGTGTATTTGCACAAACTGCTCACTGTTCAGTTATTTTCTTCCGTTCCAGAGGAGATGCATTCCTTTACCGTAACAAAAGCCCTCTGCCAGACTCTTAGAGAGTCATAAACCTGTTTGCGACAACCTACGTAGTTTTGACTCATAAACACCTTGTGTGTGAGTCACCCTCCACTGACAGACATGGAAACCTGGCACACATAAAACTGCATGTGTGAGCACCGCAATCACTCACAGATTTACTACTTTATTCAAATGAAAAAGAAAAAGTCATAACCAAAGCTACCATTCGCGTGTCTATTTGTCATCTGTCTGTATTTAGTTTCTGTCTGTCTGATTGAGTCTGTTTATTTACTGCTGGTTTCTAAACATAGTATTCTATTATTATATAATCAGTTTATCCTTCACTTTAAGTAAATACGTTTGCCATATTTGAAAAAAAAAAAACCCCTCTGTACACTGAAGCATCATTGTGTTCGCAAAAATGAAATGGACAATCAGTAAACATAATACTTCTAGACACGATAACGTTTTTTTTTCCAAGTAGTTTTCTGTTACGCAGATGCTAAAAAATGGAAAATGACATCAGTATCTGACCTGAGGCACAAACAGCATGCAGTTTGTAGCCAGCGTGCAGATGAAGATGGCTCCAGCCACAGTACTGTAGACCAGGTTGGGCCAAGTCTGCAGGAAGACGGACACGGGGGTGGCAATGGCGGAGGAGCAGGTGACCAAAGTGACGCATGTAATGATTGTAGGAGACTGGTTGACTGGGGGATGGCTGACATTACTTGTCAGTCCAGCTAGATAAGTGCCATAGAGGAGAAGACAACCCTAAAGAGAAACAAAGTAAAGACAAAGGGCATTAAAAGAAAAAAAAAGAAAAAAGAAACATGGTGGATAAATAACCATTATTATTGTTTAAAAATTATTCATATTATTCAAAAATGAATAACCAAAGTCTTTCAGATGTTAGGTTATTTAATACTTGACGTCTGAAACTATAATTTTGATTTGATTTCTCAAATTCAGCAGTTTTATTCACATATATTCACTTAAGTAAAGCACTTGGAATGGTGTGTTTACATAATGCAAACTGGAGAAAACTGTACAGCATACAGAATACAGCATACAGAAAACACCACGTGAAAGATAAATGATGCCGTCAAAATAATGCAAAACTTTAAAATGTGCATTTAAACACTGATACAAATGTATAATAAAGTTTGAATAGAGACTAGTTACCTTTTGGACAGCAACAATAATGATCCACAGATTTGAGTACAAAGAAGAACAAGAAACCAGCTGCGACAACGAATAGGAAACATCTCTTTCCATCACCTACATCATCAAAGAAAACAATACACCATCAGAGAGTTGATTTATTTAGCTGTCATCATTATGTATGAGTTTGTCATTTTCCAGTCACAAATTCAATTTTTCCTGCAATCTCATTCAATTTCACTTTCCATAATTTGACAGCAAAAAGCTTTCAGGTGAACATTTAAGTCCCATGCATTTCAGTTTTCATCATTCTTACTGAAACCAAGTCATTTTACAACTTTTTGCTCAGCTTCAGGAAATCACCAATAATCCTACCTTGACAACAGCTCCCATAGATCGTGAGCACCTGATGGGGTCGGTGAGGTTCCAAGCGGTGAGAATCAGCATGTCCACCAGGATCAACAGAGCCACCATACCCATCAACTGGATGTCCCTGATTATCTGACACATAGAGCATAGTCCCCAGTTATTAGTTCACCAGTGCAACATTTTCATTCATGTAGCGACACCTTGATTAAGTGGCACAGTTATCAGATACCAGATTGGATATGCACAGTAAAGAAATTTATATTAAGCAAAACAAGCTTTGTCTCTCATCCATGGCCTAACCTGCTAGTTAATGCTTCAGAAACATCTCTGAATATCTCCTAAGCAATATAAATACCTGGGGCAGAACATGCTTGATGAATCTGGTAAATAGTAGAAGGAAGAAAGAAAAATACATAATACATACTGACTATGTAAAGCAGCAAAGCGCAAAAATAAAATCACTTATATTGCTGTTCTCTGCAACAAATTGGACATGAAATTTTTATTGAAGAAATTTTTATCAACAAGGTTCGAAAGTGAGATGAAACCAAGAGGTGGCCATGGCGACTAAAGATGAAAGGCGATAATCCCACAAACCGGTGGTAAAGACCACTGAGGGTGTTACATGCTTCTCTGTGCACCAGCACATGTGCCATGCCGGTATTCTTTTTTCTGTCATCCTTTATTAACCTGTTCCTCCCTTTCTTGATCTTTTCTTTATCCCTAGTGCTGATTGGCAGTGGAAGCTCACCTGCACACCTATTAAAGATGTTCTCTCTGCTCTTCCTCACTAGCACCAGCATTATTGCTCAGTTGTTCTTTTTTGCTGTTTTTTTTTTTTTTTTTTAAATTTATTCCTAGTTGAGTTGGGAGTTATTGACAATCATGTTTTCAGTCTTGGTTTTATTAGTTTAGTTTACAACTATTAGTTTAAGCTGGAATCTGATTGCTCATTGTGTAGTTGTTCATGTTCTTCTTTCTCTCTTGTTTGTTTATGGTTGGGCTCCTATTCCTTGTTATATCTATTTGTTTTATTTTTTTAAAAGAACTATTTTGGCAATATTAAACATTTGTTGAACTGCAGCAGTGTTGTGGCATCTCATATGTTAGGTTTCTTTGAGCCATGGATTTAGGGACCCTAACATGAGAGGCCCTGAGTCCAAATCCCAGACCAGCCCCCAAATTTTGTATCTTATCCCAGAATCAAACTGTTATCTGAACATAAACTACTATACCAATATATTACAGTGGTTATATTGTTATATTGTTGGCCTTGGCTGTGTCTAATCTGGCATGGCTCAATTGCCTCAGCATGTAAGAAACCAGATTGTGAGATGTCATAAAGATAGAGAGGGTCCAAGAGTGTAAGTAGGCTACTTGGCATAAGTTAAAACAAAGAGCCAGGAGTGACTAAAAAGTAAAAAAGGTAAATGAAGATCCATGTTAACACAAACAGGCACAGTGGACGGCCTTAAATACAGGACAAATACACAATTTGCTATTTTTTGCTACATATAATTTGACTGAAAAGCAGATGGCGTGTTTGATGGTGGACAGAGTATCAGCAGAAACTAATGCATCAATAAAAAAAAACCCTGAATGAATTAAGCCTCTGCAGAAAGAAAGAAAAGAAGGAAACAGCAGCTTAAAAACAGCACAGTGCTGCACGATTTGCCAAAGATCATGAAAAGAAGCATTGTGACCATTAGTGAAAGCACTTTTAGTTAGAGTTACAACCAAATAAAAGCAAGAATAATACTTCAAGTAAGAGGAGGTCAACAGTGCTGGCTGTGAAACACGAGTGCAAACAATGTTGGGGAGATAGCAAGTTTGTGCCCAGAAACTGAAGGAAGGTTGCCCTGCAGTCTTAACAAAGTGGACACAGGAGGAAAGAGTGAAAACTATGTCCCCTAATTCAAAGAGACTACATCTGGACTGTTTTAAAGTAGAAGGTCAAGCAACAAAATTCCTCCAGCAAGGAGCAGCTGAAAAGAATCATCTGTGAAAAGCACTTCCTCCACGTCCAGGAGGATCAAATTTATCACCAAAACTACAGGCAAATATACAAATATATAAATATGTATATATATATATATATTTAAAAAAGGATGGAGTCACTAATGTGACATTGAGGCTGGACGCCTATATTTTTTATGGACTGTAGACTATGTAGTGTGTTTGTTTTCAATCGTTCACATCTCAAAGTATCTACTCATATTTGTGTACTGTATAAGATACTTCATGTATCGTAAAGTCCAAATCTTTAGATGCTGACAACAAACCCTAGGAAACCACCAGGAAAACTGAAGAGCATGCCTACCACTCTCTTGTCCGGCACACGCTGCGTGAACACCCTGTACAGTCTCCATGTCTTCCCCAAAATTGGGCCAAACACCAGGGTACTGCCTACACAAAGCATCCACATGCGAGTCTACGGGAGAGAGCATGGTATGATTACTTCAATCTAACAATGTCAACGCTAATACAGAGCGGTGAAGGGAAGTTGGACTCACTTGTAGAACAGCTATAGATGCTCCACTTTCCTCGACGGCAAACAGGAAACCGCTGCTATAGGTGAGGACACTTCCACAGAGAGTCAGGGCATTGAGGTTGGGGCTGGACATCTTTACTATCCTAATGACATGACACACATTATGTTAAATGACTTCTGTAAGCCTCTCTTTGTGTTTATATACTGCGTATGTTTCACTGTACCTGTTGTTTTTGAAGCGCAGGGTGAAAAGGAGGAAGCAAAATGCCAACAGGATTCCACAGGAGAGGAGCGTCCACACCACAGCAATTAGCACCGATGAGAGAGAGCGCCTCGGGAGCTCTGCTGCCATCTGCAAACGCATACATGCAACATGCAAACATGCATCCAAATTATTTCAGATGCTGCTCTTGTGCATCTGAAACTCTCATTTTTTGAAATCACGGACACAAAACAATAATAATAAAAAAAAGAAACACGATTGATTTGGACAAACACTATTTTATTAAGCAACAAGTATTACCCTACAGACTTGGAACTTTTTTTGGCACAGTTGAAATGTTAAATTGAAAACTAAACGAAGCATTCAAGTAGAGATCGCACGTTATGAAGTTTTAGTTAACAGGCACGATGATGAGAGGTGCTGAGTTAACCCCGCCGTGATTCCTCCGTGGGTTAAAGTAGGGGAGAAGTCTGCCACTGAAGGTGCACCCAGTGAAGGAGTAGATGTGAGAATGAGAGTCCACGTTGTAAAATGAAACCTGTCCCCAGCCCATATCCACATACACCCCAATTCTCTGGGGCTTCTCAATCAGCGGGACACACACAGGGCTGTTGCTGAGAGCCCAGTAGCTCTCATCCTTTCTCATCCCCAGCGCCCAGTAGCCCCTGTCGGGGTTTAGCATATTCCCTCCTTTTCTGGTCACCGTTTCAAGCGCAACTCCAGTATCCCATTCTGTCTTTCCTTTCACCTCGACTTCATAGTAGAACCTTCCAGCAGAGAAGCCCTCCTTTCCCAAAACGCTCACACAAGGGTAAAATCGCTCTGGGTTGTCAGGGAGGCCGAGGGATACGTCACCGTGATAGACCTGCTTCTTGTTTTCAGACAGCACCAGCTTGGGATGAGCGGTATCGGGATCCAAATGCACATCCACAGCATATTGTTGAGCTTTCTGAAATTCGGATTCGCAGAGCCTCTTCACCTCAGCTTTTACCGTCTCCTCCAGCTGACACATTACTCTCCTCACCGCTCTCCTCACTATGCCCACATATTCAGTACTCTCTAAGCAGGTGTCGGACCAGTCTTTGGTGGCTGGCACTGTGGCAAAAGCTGGAAAGTATTGGAGAAGATAGAGATCATCGTCGGTGAACGAGAGCTGCTCCAGTTCATCTCTCCTGCAGCTCAGCTGATCAATCTCCTGCTCCAGCTCCAAGATAAGCCTGCTGGCCATGCTTTCTACTTGCTTCTGCTTTGCGCCAATCACCTCGGCCACTTCAGCCTGGCCTCTTTGGACAAGCTGGAACAGCTTGCTGAAGACGCGCAGACTCTCTTCAGTCTCCCTTTCTGTGTTTCTCCTGCTGATTTGAATGATTTTATTGATGTCACAGATTTTCTGCAGTCGGCGATGGATCATTTCTCCCACCTCTTTTTTTGTGCTCCTGATCTGAGCCCTTCTGTTCCGGCTCTCATCCTCTATACGAACAGTCTGATGAGCCGTGTGGTCTTTCGTAATGCAGATCTGGCACACGTACACCTGGTCAGTGTTACAGAACAGGTCGAGCAGCTTTTCGTGCTGCTTACACACCCTGTCTTGCATGTTTATCATGGGCTTAATCAAGCGGTGTTTCTTGAAGGTGCCTAGAACGTGATGGGGCTCCAGATGAGTCTCACAAAATGAGGCCAAACAGTCCAGACAGGATTTAAAAGCCTCGACTGTTTTTCCAATGCATACATCACATGAAACCTCTCCTTTGTAGCCCTCTGACTGATCCATAGCACTGCTCTCATTTTCATTTTTCTTTTCCACCAACTCCTTGAAATGAGAAGCTACCTCCGATATGAAGGTGTTAACTTTGAGGTCAGGCCGCATGTACAGCTTGTGCTTGCACATGGGACACTGAGGCATGTTAGAGGTCTGCCAATATCTTTGTAAACACTCCCTGCAGAAGTTGTGCCCACAAGGAGTGGACACTGGCTGGTTGAACAAATCCAGACAAATGGGGCAAAGGAGCTGCTCCTTGGACAGCACACTGCCAGCTGTGGCCATATCTAGAAGCACAGAGAGAGAAAAAACAGGTGGTGTTTTATGCAATAAGTTGGCTCAGCTCCTTGTATTTTTGTCTTTCCACTATAGCGTTAGGGATAGGAACACTTGGTGCCTGGTGGGCTGTCCACATCCACAAATAGCAACAAATGCATGGTGTTAGATTTCATCAAAGAGTATTTCACTTTAGCTGAGCAGTTTTTATGTCAGTTGAGGTCATTAGAAAATAATAAAGAGAGCCCATAAAGACACCGAACTAAAGGATAATACTATGTTTCAATACTATTTTGTCATGGAAAAATTACCATAACAAAGAAAACAGCGCAGCTCGCTGTTCTTCCCTCCCTTGGGTGAGGATGCTATACACTCTGAGACCCACCCATGCATAAATTAACATCAGAAAGTGAAAGAAATCAAAGCAATAACTCACCTCAACTCGTTGTGGCGCGGCACGAAGAGAAAAGCTTGTTTGTGTTCCTTTGACACAGCGTCTTGGCTACTTTAGCTTCTATTTGGAAAGTCTTATTAGACTTTCTTTGCCTGCCTCACGGTGCTGATCTCCGCTGACTCGTCTCTTAAGGGCACCAGTGACTGAGACGATACTAAACATAGCTTCGGTAGTCCACCCCTATTACCTTTCGGGATATGTACCATTCAAATAGCTTCTCGAGTAGGATAGTATCACACTCCTAGTTTGCTTGGTGTGTTTATTTACACGGCTCACTTGTTCCATTGACCAACAGACCAACATTTAAAATCTGCTTTTAAAAGTAATTTGAAAAAACAGGTTTTTTTAGGCTTTGAGTGAACGTCTCTCGATTAAAAGTAATTTGCTAATCGAATTAATCAGAAGTAGTTTCACCCTTTTTACCCTTTCACAAGGTCAACTGCACAAGACATGCCAGTGTGCCAGCCCTTTGTGATGTAAAAAGAATCTGTTTACTGTGCAAATGCAGGAACATGTGCATGTGACATCTGGATAGTCTAGATACACAGATGTGTGACAAATTAAAGGAAAAACTAACTTGGCCAGCTGAGCTGACCATAAGAAAAATCCTGTTGATTTATTATGCTGTAAGAGTAATTTACTGGCATTGTAAGAGTAATTGTAAATCTGGACAAAGTTGTTCACCCTCAACTTAATACTCTGGTGAAAAATTGAGGGTTTGCTGAGTGGCTGCATGTATATTAAAACAACATGAATCATATTCTATGGCCTTCCTGTCAAGAGCTCTCAACCAGTTGAACACCTATGGGAGATTTTAGACTCTCTCAATCATCTATCATCAAAGCCAAGAATGAAGGGATATCTTTTGGAAGTATAGCGTTCTGAGTTTCTTTTCCTTTAATTTCTCACCCATGAGTATACAGTATGTGCTTGGCATTGTTATATTTTTCATTATAAGTATATATATTAACATGAGAGAGTGACAGAGAGAGGTTACCGTGCTGAGACTGCATAGCCTCTGCAGAACGTCGAGGCTGTCCTGCCTGCTGACTCCAGATTGGATGAAGCAAAATGGGGACTCACACTGGGAGCTGCAGTTCAGCTCAGGCTCCATGATTGGCACCAGTCCGTCCACCATCACAAAAACATCCTGTTAAGCAATCAATAGATTTCACAGATATGATGAAATGGAAAGAAGAAACACACTGCTCTTTGTGAAAGAAAACCGAAAACACTAAAATCACTTATTCCTGTTTTGTAATAACATTTTTACTGTATAATTATTTATCTTACTAATGGACCAATGTACTAAATTCCACAAGATACTAGAGACCAAGAAAACACATTTAGTGGCATTTTGCTTCTGTTTCCAGGTTTATGGTTCACCTGACAGTTGTAGGACCTGAAGCCACCACAGTGTCAGAGCACCACACTGTGGTGGCTTCACCTGACAGTTGTAGGACCTGAAGCCACCACAGTGTGGTGCTCTGACAGAAACCTCTGAGACCAGGAGTGACAGGGACAGAGACAGTGATTGTGCATTGCATAGATAGCAGCCCAAACAGAAACAGGCATTTTAAACAGACAAGAATATTAGAATTACTAGAATATAAATAAGAGAAGTTATTAGGCATTAGTGGTATTTCCAACTTTAAAACAATAAACATGTAAAACAGGAACTCTGTTTCTGCTTATCCCCAATTTTTACCATCACCTTGTGATCCCAGAGGTAAACTAGCAAACAGTGGACCACAGCCTGTGACAACACACATTTTCACATTGACCAGGCAAAAGAAAAAGGAACAGCAGAGCCAATTTAACATATCAAAGTTAACATTTCAGGGTTAAGATTTCCCCGACAGCCAGACAATCCACAATTATACCTTTAATTTAAAGCATCTGCAACTGAAGAGGTAAACTTTAATGCCAAACAACAGTTTGTCACTCTTGCCGCAGGAATTTTTATGAGGCTGCTCTGGGCTGCACTGACATGTTGCACGTTTAATTATGCGGCATGGTCTCACATGATACTGTGAGCTGTAACTAGGACAGACGAGAGTCTGATCGTTGTAATCGCTGCTGTGACTCAGCCACATGTTGCTAAGACGATGTAAGACTACTTGTATCAATACAAATTGGCAGACCGGTGGGTGTTTATGTGAGTAGAGTGCTATTAGGCATCACACGTCTCGCCTTTGTAGAATGACTAAGGTAACCTGAAAGGCTCTGGGGCAGTTCAGTTATGGGATCAATCAAAATGAAAGGGGGAATTGTGCAGAAATAGTGTAGTGTAGCAGTGTGGCATAAAAACACCCCATTTGCAAGCTCCTGAGTGAAAATGATTAAGCAGGGCTGACAGTAATGTAAAGTATAAGGCATTTCCAAATATTAAGGCTGTTTTCAGAACAAAGAAGCCATCTTTTCAATATATCTAGGAAATGTCTGGAGTTCCTGTTCCTATCCTTTTGTCACTTTCCAAGTTTAGATCACAGTTCTTCTGCTTCCTGCAGGAAAAGCCGTCAGAGAGAGGCATTTCCGCAAGTTTTTTCTCAGAATCCTGCCTCTGTAGCTTTCAGCTTAGGCCAAAACCCACCCCCCTGCAGAGGTCAACATCCAACTGTGAGGGGGGTCACAGTGTAAGCAGGGAGAGCAGTGCTAGACTCCAAGCTGAGCTTGGTTTTATGGACATGTTTTGACAGTTCAGAATAATCATGAGGAGTGTCTTTTGAAGTCCTGAAGGCTAAACCGCAAGTAATACCTGAGCTACCTGTAGCCTTGATTGTCTTACTTTAAACATGGGATGGGCCTAATGGGCTTAATGTGGCTGCAGCGGGGCTTTCACTTTTGTACTTATAAGTTTGTCTTAAAAAAATAAATAAAAAATAAAAAACTGTATGCAGTGATTTGCAAATCATTTGAACCCTGCGTTTAACTCACTTCATAGACAACGTATCAGATATTGAGAATCATTGCTTTGTGGAAAATAACAGCACATTTTGGGACGTGACAGTTTGAAACGGATGCCAAAAACACATTTCAAAGACGTTGGAACAGGGATACGTTTCCCACTGTGTTGTGTCACCTCTTCTTTTCATAACATTCTCACCTTTGGGAACTACAGAGACAAATTGCTCTTGTGAATGGCATTTCCCCCCCAGGTGTGCTTGGTATGACAGCAGATTCAAATTTCAGAGCCAATTTCATGACAAAAATGTTTTCAGAGATTGACAGCACTGGACTCCAGGCAGGCCAGTTCAGCACCCAGATTCTTACAGGGTCTGTGGTTGAAAGGGTTTAGCTGGAGAATATTGCTCAGAACCTAAAAACTGTATATGCTGTTTAGTATTAATGGTTCCTTCATGGCAAGTTTCACAGACTGTGGCTTATATCTGTGCAATGATAGTCTCTGCACCTGCCTGTTTTAGATGACTCAGACCCAGAGAGGCATATAGTGTTTATGGTATTGTCTTTGCATAATAAAACTTTCACTTGTATTTCTGAATGCAGCAAAAACTGTGCTCACTCTCAGTGGTTGTTAGCAGTGTTTCTGAGCCGTGAAGTGATTTCCACCATATTTCTTTTTCTTGTTTAATGCAATCATCGCTTTTGGCTTTTTCATTTATGTGAAAAGATTTCTCTCTATTCTCTGAATTGTTTCATAGTTTTATGCACCACAGAAAATGAAATTCAAACATTATTCCTCACTTTATGTTGAGGACTATTTCTAAGTCTTTTGTTGTTACAGGATAATCCTTTTTAAATGTATTTTATGACATCTCCATTTAAAAAAAAGCAACAAGTTCGAAAATTATATTTATTAAAATTATATTTATTCTTCTTGCATTTTAAACTAAATAGAAAACCACAGCCAGTAGTTTCACATGTTTAGTTTGGCAGATTTCTTTTTACACCAGATTCCCTTCCTGATACAACCCCAAAGGGATTTATATCTCCTTCCTGGATCGACTCTCGAATGTTTAATTTGTAAACTTAATCTGTAAATGACACTATAGAGCCGTAGGTTAAATAATTTAAGAATCATCGCAGTCACGCTGCCTTAAAATAAATAAACAAATAAAATAAAGTGAGTGTCTTTAAATGCTGGTAACAGGGGTGTACCACTGTGCCTCCCTTTGGGACACATTTTCTTAAATTCTTAATTCTTATTAAAAATTGGAGTAAAGCCCATTCATTGTTCTGTCAATCACTCTGTTCATCTTTTAAGATTAGAGTGTTGTAACCATCAGATGTAAAGCCTGGTTCAGGGGCCATTATTGAAACATTCCTTCATAGCCAGTAATCCGTTTATAAGTTTATTCCCTAAGCTGATTTAGAACGCAATTACTGGCACTAAAATCCCACCTCAGGCCATTTCTGGGCACATCATCCATTTTTTTGTAGGTTCTGGATTATATATTTTATAGAGACATCAATTCATCAAAATTTATATTTTCTCTGAGAACGGAAGCAATTTGACTATACAAGCAGAAAATCTGATGAGTTCTCAGCGTATCAGTTTAAAGTTTACCAAGGAAAAACTATAGAGAAACCTTATGTTATTAGCCTAATTATTTAATCATTATCATGAGAGTAGATACTGTAGATATAACATACAAGGATTGCATGTGGATCCATGCAAGCATCATATTAAAATATTATGTCATTAGTATGGGTCCAGATAAATTTCATTTGAGTTTAGCCATACCGTCCAGACTTTGCAAAGAGCATAAACTGAATGAAACGTGCGTGTCATCACTGCTTTGTAATGAAGCACCAATAAAAAGAGAAACAGATAACATTAAAATAAAGTGAAGAAGAAAGCAATGATTTATGAGCTATAAAAATTTGAATATTGGATAAAACACCTGTACGAGATCGCTTAAAGAAAATAAGCCTTGCTCCGGGTTCGGTAGCATAATCAGCTGTGAAGTGCGATCCTATCCGGTAAAAGAGGCGACCGCTCATGGCTGTAATTAGTAGGCTGTACAGTAAAGCAGCCAATTTGTCAGCTAAACCCGCTGAGAAGAAGAAGAAGAAGAAGAAGAAGAAGAAGAAGAAAATAATGACTTCAAAAGAACAAACCTCGGTCTTCAAACCGCACGCAGGATCCCATTGCTTCGTCCCGTCTCGGACTCCATGTCGCCAGACTCAGAAACCTTATGATAATAAAAACTGAAAATAAATTAAAATATAGTTCCTTATCTAACATTGCTACATGGCTTTCGTGGCCGCACACTTGAAACGACTCCCGCCCGTCACTCTGGAGAAGTTCAGCAAAACTCTGGAGTCCTCCTTTGCGCACGGAGGAAGGGGAGGGCGCGAGTGTGAGCGAGTGTGTGAGATACTGTCTCTCTCTCTCTCTCTCTCTCTCTCTCTCTGTTTCTCTCTCCAATAAAGCGAATTCAAAGCGTGATGCGGTGCACGATTGTGACAATGTGGGTCCAGTACGGTACAGGGGGCCCCTCGGGGACCTGCGTGTGGCAGATGGGACAGGGCGGCGCTCTAACTATCACCAGTAAAAATAAATAGAGTGAAAACAGCGCTCGTTTTAATGGAAAGAGAAACACACATCATCACTGTTTATATTATCGTTATTTTTCTTCCAAAGCAGACGTTTATGATGGATGGACATGAGATCGCCGTGCAGGCTGATGAAGACAGATTGAGTTTCTCAGATTGCTCAGTGAGCCTCTGCAGAGGTATGTCAGCATTTATTCAGCCAGCTATATGAGACATAAAGGTGTTATTAAGACGTCACTGTAGGCTTACAGTGTGAGCCTACACGGCGGGTCATTCCTGATAAGGGAGTGCCACCACTGAGAGCTGTAAGTGGGGAAACAGAGACAAACACAGATTATCAGAAAAGAAGAATATGCGGATATCCACTCATGCGTCCATCTGCCCCCATTAGTCCCATTCACACGATATAAAATTTTCTCCCATGGCTGTATTAATCTATAGGTTCACTGCTTGTAAATTTTAAAGTCACTTAATCTATATTAAAACTCTGAACAGACCATAGCTCCCTGTTATTTCAAATAGGCCACAGTACGTGTTTACAGTGCACCATTGTTTCATGTTTGAAAAAGCTTTGTGCTCCTGTGGCCTTTCCCCGGAATTAAACATATAAATTATTCTGGCATCGAAACTATGACAAACCAGATTTTCCAAAACCGGAAAGCTTACAACAGGGACCCTGCAGCAGTTATCCCAAAAGTTGGGTTTCATTTTTCAGACTTCTCAGGTGGGAACCAGGTGAAACGCAGACGCAAACATATTTACGTAAACAGGATGGAATGACTGCATTGTGGTTAATGAGCGCCCAAACAGCTTCCGGCACATTGAGTGTATTCTTCAGTAACAGCATTGTTTGATACTTTCAACAAGTAAATATTTCAAAGCAGAATTAAATTCAGTGCAGACTTGTAGTCATGAGAAGAAGAAAAAGATAGTAGTTGTTTTTATTTGTTATTTTTAAAATTGCACTTAAAAAATACAAGAAATTCTCTAATTTGTTGAGTAAAAAGACATAAAACACGATGTAGGCACTTGACATCCACCTGAGTCAATGCAAAAGACCCATTGTTTATTTGTGTCTTTTTTGGACCTATATTACATTGCAATATGCATTATTTGGAAGATGGTTTTCATGTCAGTGGCTGTGGCCAAACTGTTGGTTTTAAATATGATAAAGTGCCGGGAGAACAGATTATTATGAAGTTAAAATATGTAATTCAACATCATGTTTTCATTTTGGACAATTAGGTCTTCATTGGAGGCTGGACCTTCTGAAAAATGCACTGACTACAGTACTAATCACTCATCAGTGTAAGAAAGTTTTAAAAGAATGCACAAAGAGCTGGAGTGGAATATGGGACGAGTGTTTTTAAGCTCATAATTTTTCTTGTGAGCTAAGCTCAAATAACATGATGTCAGTACTCCACTGAAAGGCTGAAATGCTGTCACCAGCTCAGTTACACCCAAAGTGTGTCGATCACTCTCGGGTTTCCTTCAAGATCAGGTTCAAAATAACTGCAGCAGCAGGTGGACTGCAATGATGCTCAGGTTACTAGGAGCTTGAATAATTGATGTGAGGACAGAGAGGGGGCTGTCACCCATAAAGCAGGAGTCAAACAGACGAGGCTGAATGGGAAGGCGAACTGGATGAAACAGGACACATGTTGTTCCGCTGAGCTTAACATTGAGATGTTATAATTACCAAATTAAGGTATCAGTGAGAGCCTCTATCTTTCTCTGCCGTGTTGTGCACATGGAGCAGCTGGAAGTCCACCAAACCAAACAAAAAACAAGCAAAGCTTATAAGCTCCTGACACACCATTTCCTGTTGAACCACTCCTGAATGCACCGCTGTTTCCTGACATGGAAGCATCTGCAATTGTGGTCCAACATGTGACCGCAGCACCAACAGCGTACTGTGTGGGTGGAAGCACATTGTTCTACGTTTGAAGCATCACAATCTTTTTTTTTTCCAGTTCCAAGCTGTCCTTGCCTGAGCCCGGACGCTCCTCCGTGACATGCCCAGGTTTGCCCACTGACATACCGGGAGACAAAGCCCTCTCTGGAACACCGCAGATCCTCCCGCAGTGTTGCTATGGACCTGGATTAGAAACTTTGAATCAAAGCTCCCAAGCAGGTTCCAATTATGGTGTTTCTAAAGCAGCGGATTATGACAATGATTAATGTGGTAGCTGTAAAGCATCAGCCTACACGCTTGTTAAAAAAAATAAACAGGTAACAAGTGATTATGCAATAACTGACAGCTAAAGTTAAACAGTTTTAAAGACTCCTGACGCATTAGAGGTTTGTTTACTCAAATAACTGTTATTTAATCAAATTCTCATTTTAGCTCCATTTATGGTCTCCATCTAATCATTCTCATTTTCATCGTTAGCTATGTTTAATTTGATTGATTACATTGTTTACATTGATGTAACAATTTGTCAAAATTGTATGATTTCAGTTTTGAAAGTCATTTACAGCTTACAACTTTTTACAGAATGTGAAACTGTAGATCCAAAAAAGGAGTTTGCCGTGTCATCTTTATGCAGTCTTTAAGCTATTTGATCTGTTGTATACACTTCTGACACTCAAGCAAAGACATGCAACAGTTTTAGCAAACGCTGAAGCAGACTGCTGTTAAATGCTTTGGAAAGACTGAAAAAGTGATGCTTTTTTTGCAGCCATTCTTTTCTACTACACATCATCAATGAAAGGCAAATATATCCAAAAGCTGCAGTCACATGTTCCTTATTGTGTGTGATTAGCTGCTGCACATGGTTTCTTTCAAAGTTCCCGAGCATTTCTGTGACAGTGTTGGGTGCTGCAAACATTTGCCTGAGATGAATGAATAAGAGATAAGTGATAAAAGAAGACTGAATGGCTTAAGGAAAACAAAGGAAGGGAAGAAGCTATAAACCAAAAAAACAAAAACACAGTTGCTCAGCTCTGGATGGTTATTTACCTGCCACTTCTTCTTACGCCCTTCTTGCTTCTCCGAACTCCAGCCTTATTTTCACTGTCGGCGGGATTAGCGGTATGACTTTGAAGACAAGGCTTGCTTATTGACAGGGTGTCTGCAGTGTGCGGCTGTCATAAGTAATAAGTGTAAATTCGAAAGCGATCGTGTGAGGTCTGGCACGCATGTGTAAAACATACTGGCTTTACTATGAGCTGATATGGGCTGGTATGCCTCAGACTGTGGGGCATTAAGAGGATTAAAGTATATTTAAAAAAAACACGTAGTAGTGCTTTGATTTTTGGATCACCTGCAATGCTGTACTGTAACCACCAAAGAGAGCTGTGCTGCATGAAATTCAGCAAACAAACAAAAATTATATATGTTTGCATTAATCCACAGATGTGACAAGGACTACGCAGACGCTACCTTTCGAGAAGTCTAAAACATCCTCCTTGCTGCAGGCCCATTCTGCTTCAGGAGTGATCCAAGGTTTCAAAGTCTATGTTCAAGCAGTATTTTACTTTCTGTGACTCTGCAGGACTGATTTGACTCTTTGGTTTTGGTGACAGCTACCAGTCACAGCTAACTGTGCTTCATCACTGCTTGCGTCTCAGGTTGCATTTGACAGCATCCCCTTATTTAACAGACAAGGTATACCACTGTGTGCATGCAAACCATAGATGTAACTCGGCACAGTGATGCCAGAGTGTTTCCTTGGTGTTTGCTGTTGGTAGAAGGGTTCATGTGCAAGTGCTGAGAGCAGAAATGAGGGACAAGAGACACGCTGCAAAAACACGGGAACCCAGCTGTGACTTGCTCAAAGACCATTGAAAACAAACAAAATATGTGCAACCCTCTTTGCCAACCAGGCTTAATGAAACAGTGAGGTGAAAAGAAGTGGAATTAGATGCCGAGGTACGAACAGAAACTGTGAAAAGAGGCGAGAGAAAGGAAAACAAACTAGTAGTTTAGCTGCCTTTGGCTGCTGATGTTAAAGGATTTGCAGATTGTGAGAGGCAGAATTCACTAGCTGTATCAGAAAAGGGCTCTCGGTATTCAAATGCAAGAATGAACTCACCTTCATATGCAAATGAAACCTGGACATATTCAAGCTACAAAATGGAACGGTTCGTGCAAACAACACACACAAAGTCTTTAGGAGTCAGTGTTGTGCATGAACACATTTTAAAAAGAGTATTTCTGTGAACGCTGACCCAAACAAGTTCAGTTTGCAACTAAAAAACAGCATGAGCATGAACAGGTGGTGTGAGGTGCCTGTACAGCATTTGGTGCAACATAAAAAACAATGCAGCTTCTTGGTTTCACTACTACTAGTCAGATAATAGCAGCAACCAGTGATTCTACTAAAGCCAATCCAACCCTGTTCTTATTTAACTTAGGCATGTGGCCAGTATTAGGAAATATCTGCAAGTAACTGATCAGAAGAACTGAGTGTTACTTTTCATCTGTGATCACTTTAATAAGTACACATGCTCATTGCAACTGTACGCATGTAGACAATTCAAGATGACCAGTCAAACTGAGCTTCAGCATGAAGGAAGAAAGGAGATTTAAGGGACTTTGCCTTTGCCATGGTTATTGGTCCCAGAAACTGCATAGAAACTGTTGGTGTCCTGGGATTTTCCTCCACAGACATCTCTACAGAGAATGGTCCAAATGATCCAAAAAAGAGAAATACCCAGTAAGCAGCAGTTCTCTGGGGAAAAATACCTTGTTTATGACAGAGCTCGACTGCTTCAAGCTCTTAGGAAGGCAACAGTAACTCAAACAACCACTTATTGCATTATTGCAACTAATGCAATGAGTGGTTGAATATCAAACATTAAAGCAGATGGAGTACGGCCACAGACCACAACAGGTTGGCTAAGATCAGCAAACAGAGGCTACAACTTGCACAGGCTTACTAAAACTTGACAAGATTAGAAAAATATTATATTTAATGAGTCTTGATTTCGTTTGCAATATTCTGATGCTTTTTCAGAACTTGGTGTAAATAACATGAAAGCATTGATCCATCTCAAATTAATTTCTTTATGACCGCAGTGTACTTATCTTCTGATGGCCACTCCCAGCAGGACAGAGCACCATATCACAAAGCTCAAATCAGATTGGTTTTGGAGGAAATTTCAGTCAATAAATCTGCAGAAACAGTTTCCAGTGCCTTGTTGAGAATAGGCCACGAAGAATGAGGCAGTTCTGAAAACAAAAGGGAGTCCAATCCAATATTGATAAGGTGTACCTAATAAAGTAAGGATATATTGGGGTTTTTTTGTTTTTTTTTACCAGCATTAAAAAGTACTCTGATTCTATTAGGGTTAAACAGCAATCCATGTAGTTGTAGTCACAGGCTGTGTGGATCTGAGGAGATTCTGCTGCTTAGACCAACACATACAAAAAAAATATATGTAAAAGGAATGCAATTCAGTCCTTTTCAGGACTAAAACGGTGAACATGTAACTTTTTAAATTGACGTTAGTTATAGTTGCAGCTAATAGTTGTGTGAATCATTTGCACACATGCATATTACAGATACCAGATATTTAAAAAGCAGCCTCTGTATTTAAATCGTATAACAACATAATTGCAACTTAAAGCAACTGAAGAATTCCTCCAAGTTGTTGCTCCCATTTGCTTTAATTCAATCAGAAAAGATCACAATACAAACACAATTTAAAGATATAACAATCAGTCTTTATTAATGTCATTATTTACTGTACATCTACTTACAATATCTGAGGTTAAGGCATTGTCTATTCCAAAGCTTGTTACAAATGTAGCACTAACATTTTTTTAAAAATGGATTTATACATTTATATAAATCCATTTTGTTTTAAAGGGCTATTTTGTATATTTGCTGTTAAACAGATGAGTATGGAAATCAGATAAAAGTGACTTTTATAAAGCTAAATTATTCACATTTCAGGGTGCATATATCAGTTTCTTCATACTTGCTTCGCTGTTAGAAGTCTCCATTAGTAAGGCACTTAGGAATTGTAACTACTGTAGCTTCTGTAACATAGAAGAATGTTCTTCTGTTTTCTTAACATTAAGGTCTAATGTGAAGCCAAATTGGATTTCTTCTCCTGACTAATGGACACAAACCGTCTGGGACATTATAAAATGACCCAGCTTTCCACACAAGCAGAAAGTTGCAGCAGATATGTAACCATACATATATCACTGACTGTGGGTTTTATTCAGATACATCTTCATATGTTTATGCCCACAGAAAACTAACAGCCCTGAACATAAACACAAAGGCTGGTACTGAGTTGCGCTCAATAGCTATTGTTTTTGTGCGAACACAGTGAATGGTTTTCCCTGGCCCAACCCACATCCACTTCCTGTGAGTCAGCCTGGATAAGCATTCTTCCACATAACCACTATGAGTTAATTTAAAACTACTAAGCCATCGCAGCCTTCCCCCCCCCAAAGGTGGCATGCAGTTTAGACAAAAGCACTGATAAAAGATGGCCACCTTGCTATTCTGAAGGCAGTATGCAGGATTAAGTGGGATCTAGCAACATGACAACCAAGTCAACACCTCTGAGGAACCTGGAGTGGCTGCTAATGAAAGGTCCTCTGTAGAGTCAATGTTTGGCTCATCTCTTCTGGGCTAAAGTAGAAACACTGGAGCTTGGTGGACGAGGACCCGCTCCTGTATTGAAAGCCAAAACCAGGTTTTGTTCATCTGGTTTGTGTTTAGCCAAAATGCTGCACAGCCATTACAACCCATAATCAGACACTCAACTGTTTCACAACTGCTAACAAAGTGCAGAGTGCAGGACTCCATGTGAACCATTGTCTATGACACACCCCAGTCTTTCAAAAGCAAAGACATATTCTATTGGCATAGTTAACAGTTACTTTCCATCTGTGAGGACTCAGTTTGGTCCTCAGTCATCTCCTTCACAGATACCCAGGTTGTCAGTGATGATTTATTTGAAATGACACACAATGGTTTAAACTTGACCACAGTTTATTTCTCCCTTGTCATTGAGTATGCTGACTAGACAGCCACATATCTAACTTATGGTTCACAAATCTTTGCTTTTCATATTTGGGTGATCTAAACATGTGGTTTGAAAGAGCTGGAAAATTGACAGGCGTGCACTTTTTCCTCACTTATGTGGCATATCTAGCTTTGGCCAGCAATGTTTAATTTTCTTTTGGTCCTCCAGGGTTGATCACATGACTGAAAGTGAACCCTCCCCATCAAAATCCTACATACTGGTCCTTTAGTATTGTGGGGGACTGGCCACAGCAAAGTGTGCATAAGGCCATCTCAAACCACAACAAATATTTATAGTACTGCAGTTTGAAACAATGTTCAAAGTTCCTGCTCACATACTATAAAAAACACTGACTTTTTCTTGGTTGGCACATCAGGCTTGATGGTCAAATAAAGTCAGATGAAGGCTGACAAAGAGCTCATACTCAAAGTGAAAATGCAGACTAATACACTGTAGCATCTGCACAGAATGAAATGTTGTAATTACAACTAAACATGTTGCCCTGAAAACAAAAAAGAATCCTTTCACTCCTTCAGTCAAACAAGAGTTTTACTGCCCTCCTGTGCTCAACCATGAGGCAAGCAGGTGTGGATGGACCTTCCTTCATGTGCTCTAGATAGACTGATGTATGGTGAGACAACACGCTTCATGAAACAAAAAAGAAAAAAAAAAGATTAAAAAAGAAGAAAGAAAAAAACAAAACAACCCAAAACATTAATAGAATAGATTTCACATTAGTTCAAAGCAAAGGTAAGTTGTCTCACTTTTTTTGTGCGTTTCAGTGGCTGAAGGGGGGGAAATAAAAATGTGTATGAGCACTAATATGTCCGATAAAGTCTTAATCAGGGTCCTTGTTAGTGTTATAAAAACAATGGCAAACTGTCAAGGATTTGTTTGGACAGAGGATCAGATGTTCCTCTTGGTCGTACTATCCCAGAAGCACTCTCTGAAGGCGGTCAGCAGGCACACTGTTCTCTTCCTCAGACTCGGCGTCGCTCTGCGGGTTGGAGCTACAGGGAGAGGTGCACTCAGGGGAGCACAGGTAGTGCATGAGGGGTAGCCGGTACTTTCCACAGAAGTCTACAAATTTGATCTGGCGCACGCACGAATCAAAGTACACACCTGGAACAAGAAGAGTGACAGGAAATGCACAGTCAGGCTTAAGTAACAGTAACTTGTGCTGTTCTTCTCACACACACACACACACACACACACACACACACACACACACACACACACTAATTAGGATTGCACATAATATACAATATTATGGTGGGTGATGGGCTCCGCCAGGGCTGCCCTTTGTCACCAATTCTGTTCATAATTTTTATGGACAGAATTTCTAGGCGTAGCCAAGTGGCGGAAGGCTTTCACTTCGGTGGTCTCAGGATCCCATCTCTGCTTTTTGCAGATGTGGTCCTGTTGGCTTCATCAGGCGATCGCCTCCAGCTCGCCTTGGAACGGTTCGCAGTGTGTGTGAAGCGATGGGAATGAGAATCAGCACCTCCAAATCTGAGGCCATAGTCCTCAGCCGGAAAAGGGTGGAGTGCCTACTCCGGGTCAGGGACAAGTTCCTGCCCCAAGTGAAGGAGTTTAAGTATCTCGGGGTCTTGTTCACGAGTGATGGGAGAAGGGAGCAAAAGATCGACAGACAAATTGGTGATGCGGACGGTGCACCGGTCCGTCGTGGTGAAGAGAGAGCTGAGCGTAAAAGCGAAACTCTCAATTTACCGGTCGATCTACGTCCCTACCCTCACCCTATGGTCACGAGCTGTGGGTAGTGACCGAAAGAACGAGATCGCGAATACAAGCGGCGGAAATGGGTTTCCTCCGAAGGGTGGCTGTCCTCTCCCTTAGAGATAGGGTGAGAAGTTCGGCCATTCGAGAGGCTCAGAGTAGAGCCGCTGCTCCTCCACATCGAAAGGAGCCAGTTGAGGTGGTTCGGGCATCTGACAAGGATGCCCCCTGGGCACAGTTTTCCGGGCATGTACCACTGGGAAGAGGCCCCGGGGCAGACCCAGGGCACGCTGGAGAGATTATATCTCTCGGCTGGCCTGGGAACGCCTTGGTGTTCCCCCGGATAAGCTGAAGGTGGTGGCTGGGGAGAGGGAGGTCTGGGCTTCTCTGCTTGGGCTGCTGCCCCCGTGACCCGGCCCCAGATAAGCAGAAGAAAATGGATAGATAATATACAATATGAGGAACAACAGTTGTAGTGAGCAGCTCACAAGTGTGGTGAGCATGGTGACATAACTGTGGTTCCCAACCTGGGATATGGAATTTCCATAGGAAGGTCACAAGATAAAAAATAAAGGAGCTATGACGCTTATCCTTATCCTGTCATATATACTGATACAATGGATAGATGCTCATAAAACAAGTTTCAAATAAGGAGGTCACCATATGTACAATTAATCCATGTGAGATTTCTTTTGCTACATTTAAATCTGTATATCAAAGAGAGAGGATATCCTCAATCTGATTATCTGAGGCACACAGCTCTGGCTTGGAGCACAGCAGCCTCACCCACCTATTGTTCACTGAAACTGGTGACATGACATGTAATCATTAGGCACAACTCACCGGCACACTTGGGGTTGGGACACTTGCTGGCCAAGTCCAGATAACGCACCAGGTTTGCAGGCAGGTCAAAAGGGGAGTACAGAAGATTTCGACTCTTAACGGTGCGCCCTGCCAGCTCTAGCAATGAGGGTGGATCGTAGGTCATCTCCTTGACAAAGCGCACAACCAGCGGGTTGCCTCTAAGACTGAGCTCCTGCAGGTGCACCAGGCTCAGGATCTCTCTCGGCAGGTAAGTGAGCAAGTTGTTGTGGAGGCTTAAAGATCGCAGAGAGTGGAGCCTAGAATCGGATGCATAAGCACTCTCTCAGCTTTGTTTGCACTTTGATAAAAATCATGACTACTTGAAAGGTCAGCTACCAGATCAATGCAGGATAAATTACAGTTCTAACTCAGATAGCATCTCTGAGGAGACCATATAGTCAAGCTTTAGGTAGACTGGTGTGTGGCGATTGCTAGGATAGTTGGAGAGTGCTGATATTACCTGGTGAGCTGCGGTGGGACACTTTGGATGCGGTTGTCACACAGGACCAAGTAGGTGAGGTAGGGCAGATTCGCTACTTCAGGAGGAATGGCTGAAATAAGGTTTCCGCCCAGGTACAACATCTCCAAACTGACAGACGACAAAAGAAAACAGGTATTGATTTGCAATCTCAAGATTTTTTGCCTCCGTGCATCACACAGAGCACCATCTTTCATATGGTGTTCTGTTGTAGAGCATCCATTTCTCTCCTTTGTGATTTTTACCATGACAAATTTAAATAAATAAGTCTAAATGCAATAAAATTACACTTTCCATCACAATCGCTGGTGTGCAGGTATTTTTTTTTTCAATTAAACTCCTATCGTCTATTGTCCCTATAGACAATAGGAGTTTATAGCCATAGCTTCAGACTCCTGTCAACCCTGCTGATGGCTGAGGGCCGCAGATACCATAAAGAGCTCTGTATTAGCCACCAATGATGATTTCATCTCATTAAATAAACAAATAAAATGTTACATTAAAGTATGCCACAAGGGGGAGCTAAAGCTTCACCTTTTCATGGTCAGAGTTCAGGTTTGTCACCAAATATGAAACTTTGCTTACAAAATATGTTGATTTAAATAAAAAAAACAAAAAGGACATGAAATAAATGCTGAGATATTTACATTGAGGAAAACGGACATATACATGCTTGTTGCTAGGCAAAAAAAATTAATTAAAAAACGACCATGCTGAGTTATTGTAGGTATCAAGAACACGAGTGGGTGGGGGTGAGGGGGTGGCATCAAAGAGAGACATGAGAGAGCTATGGGTGGCTGGTCAGCGAAAGTAAGCTGTCAGGCCATCTGCCTGCAGGAACTGATGACACAGCGACTGCGAGACATGAAGCCATTATCCTGTCCTTGGTGGCTGAGCCTCTCTTTGAAAAGAACGGAGACATTCAGGGTCTGCTCACTGCCCACACCAACACCGTGAAACAAAACTACTAACTGACAATTTCAAAGACACATATCATGAACTGACTCATGGTACATCATCATCCATGCATAGTTTTGTTATAGCCCGCTGCTGTATTTTATAAACTGTCATTTGAGCACAGCAGTGTTAGTGATAACTTGCACAATGACCAGCCATCCTTCAAGATCGCTTACTGAGACTAATGTTTGGGTCATGGGAAGGATAAACCTAAAGAAACTTGTTAGTATAGCACCTCTCCCCGTCTTACAGGTATCTGGCTGATATGCAAGGTTTATCAGCTAATCAAGTTCAGCACGTCCTTAAAGGTTATAAAGCTGGTTCATGTGGTTACATGTACTTTGTCTTCTTCTGTTTGCACCCCTGAAACACCACAGCACGACACATTCATTCACTGCTTGCCTAGAAAATTCACCAGTTTTTTTTTTTTTTGTATTAGTTTATTGGCAATATGACTAAATGTCTATTTTGTAGACTCTACAATTAATTCCCCCCCAAGTCTGTTTGTCACAAATCTTATGGAGTTGTATCAGGTCAATTGTCTGTGTAGGTTCTCAGTCATCTGCATCGTAGTAATCTAAGGAGCTTGGAATGAAAAGTGACTCAAGTTCCCCCCCCTTTAGATTAGCCATTTTTGGGAAATATAGCCAAAGAATACTAGCTTGACTTTTTTCCCCTTTATATAGTCTATAATATATATCAGAGATATTATATAAAGCCTGACTGATTTATTGGTTAGCCAATATTAACCATTAGTATTGCCTTAAAAATCCCATATCAGGCAGGCTCTAATCTTGTACACACATTTTAATGGAAGTCACTTCTTGCATTTCAATTCAAAAACAATGTCCAGAGGATCAATCAAACAGTCTTAATTCACAGTAGATGCTTTGACTTTAAAAGACAGAAATGCAGCATAAGTTTAATGTTTTTTTCTTTTAAATCTAATGTAGTTGAAACCTTTATTAGGATAACAGATTTGGCTGCAGTGACAGTTTTCGCATACAAGCACCATCCAGTGTGCTTCAGGATTTTTTCAGATGCATTCCATCTTTCTCGTCCCTGACCAATCAGTGTTGTCTCTGTGATCCAGGACCTCCTGGTTCATATACTGGGCACTGGATTTTCCTTTCATGCTCAATAAAACACAGTGTGAACCAGCTCTGTGTGAATGAGGCTCACAAACTCACAGGGTCAGCGAGGATGGGCTACAGGCAACTAGGTCAACAAGGACAAACTGAAAATTACTCAGGCAGAAAAATGTGTAGAGCTACAAGTCATTTTGCAGCATGAGGGATTATTTTTGAAGAACAAGAAAAACTTAACATACAGCGATAGTGAACAGATGAGTTTGTATGGATGTAATCAATTAGATCAGGAGATGGCCTTTAAACCTGTGCTGTAACATGTCACTGAGCTTTTTGGAAACAAAGATCACCAGTGTGTAATCAAAGTGTGCTTATCAATGATTATGATAGCAACTGGACAGTAACTTTCCTACATTGCAAAGAGACTTAATGAACCCTTATCAGGCGCTATAGGACACATAACCAAAAGGAATGTCTTTGCGTGCACAACTGTTGCCAGGGTGCTTCAGCTGATGCAGCATTAAAGCTGAGAAAAGAACATAAATGTCCACACACACACACACACACACACACACACACACACACACACACACACACACACACACACACACACACACACACACACACACACACACACACACACACACACACACACACACACACACACGGCTTATTAGTCCCAATAATAAAATAATAAAGAAAAAAGTATATACTGTCTTTTTGCAGCAATTAGGTGGCTTGTCTATAAAATATCCCTTTTATGATATGTTGATATGTTCACATCAAATGTGAAGCCAAGTTTCCCCTTTGTGCAAACAGAGTCAACTGTTTGGGTTTTTTCAAAGTCCCCAAATATTCACTTATATTTGTTCAATATTCACCAAGACCTCCCCCCCCCCCCCCTTTTTCTACATAAAAGAGAAGTTGAATCATAGGTCTCAGGCTGCCCAGAAACAGTTTAAGTATGTTTGTCCACCAATTCTGGTTGTCATCTGAAGATGAAATATTTGGAACTCTCATGTGGTCAGAACACATCTACAGACATCTACTACTTTCCATTTAACTGACATCACCTGAAAAGGGCTTTGTAACATTGTAATGATCCGACTTCCACATCATCGAAGTAATGAGTTTCAAAAGACAACCGTGCAACAAACTGAGGGAAGAGGGGAGCTTAGCAGTGTGGAGTTTCTTTTATTGTGTCATTAAGTTATTTTAAGTGAGTATGCAAGAATATTAACAATTAAGCCCACCATTTCCATTCTGCTCAATAAGCACCTCCAGGAACAGCCAGAGTCAGAGTCCAGACTTCGATCCATGTGAGAATGTGTAGTTGAATTTGGAAAATGCAATTCAATGTTGAGCAGTTTTCCAACAGAAATGGTGAATACAATATTGTCCACATATAAAAGGCTTACTTAAAAAAAAAAAAGTCTAAATACTTCCTGTCAGCATGTGACTTATAATTAAAGTAGACATTTTTATCCGTTGCCTCTGAGCTGCAGTATTTTGTACGTGTTGATAAAACGATTAGGTTTGATCTTTGGCCCAGCATTCGGTCACTGTGACACTTGTACCTGTCAGCAGTTCAAGATAAGAAGTCCTTACCCTGCTTTGCCCCATTTAACAGAAAACCGCAAAACAACCAGGCTGAAAAAGTTTTGAACAGACTTCAGCTGTTCGCTTTTATTTTGAAATGAGCTCCTCTGATCTCAGTGAACTTTTGAGCTTGGTTATAAATCACGTTCTTGCTCGTGAATTTATTAACTGCTCACTTTCTGCATTTTCTACCAACAATGTCTTCCACAGTGCTGCAACTTTCCTTCCACTAGTGTTAACAGGTATAACTGCAAAACCACTCCAATATAATTTGTGGAACAGCTTAAGTCAGCATGACTCTGCACAGATTGAAACATGACATTTTCAGAATAAACTGTATAGAAATAAATGTGTCAAGACGTATGGACTGATGTGAGAAGCGCAAAATGTTTCAAACTGCTAAACCCACAAAGAGAGGAAGAACAAACAACCTCATTTGAAGTGTCGAAATTGCCACATCACTGTGATTGTTATCAGTTATAAAAAAAAATATTGCAGGCAGGCTTAATAGGTGGGTCAACGTTTGACTCATGTAAAGCAGCAATTTAGGTATGACATAAGTGAGTCTAAAATGCTTTAACCCCCCCAAAAAAAAAACAAAAAAAAAAAAAAAAACAAAAAAAAACCTGAAGCAAACAGTAAAATGACAAACTGGTAGAAGCAGAGCAACACATGCACACTCTGGAATAATGAAAAATGTTAGCAGTCAAATTTAAGCATACAGTGTGCAGAAAGTCACGTTTAATGTTTCACTAAATAACAGCTTATAATAGACAAGCCGCCATTAAATTATTAATTTTGGCATATGGAAACACACACACACACTATAAAGATGGGCGTAGCTATTGTGATGTAGGGAAACCATTGGCTTGTGAAGTCTGTTCTCGAAGCCTTGAGATGAGCATTTCCATCGATGGTGTTTTGAAACCAGATGTGACGAGGCAATTATGTTGCACTGAAACTACTCTCGTTGGGTAATGACTTGTAAATCACATAATTAGCCGTTGAGCCAATTATTCCCCAGATAAACCTCCTTTCTGAAACTGAATAATCAAAACTTACAAAATAGAGTTAGTGTCTTATTCAACATGAAACCAAAATGAGCGACTGAGTCAATAAATTCACCAGCAAAGTTGTCAGGGTTGAGGGACATTTTCCCATAGACTCAAATCGAATACAGCCACAGTCAGACAGCCCTAAACACCATTTAGCAACCAGCAGCTTCAAGTGGTTGCAGGAGGTTGATGGCAGTTGCAGTGAAAATAGGAAAGCGAGCCTGCCCTGCCCCCCGTGCAATCACCTGTCACTGGGAAAAAGTGTATTCCCCCTGTTGGCAAAACCCTCGTAGTTTCTTTGGTTGCAACTTGCTACTGCAGTCACAGTTTGAATGGAAGTGAGAGACTTTTCTCCAAAAACTTTTTCTGAAATTTTTGGCTGCACATCTGGAGCAAACCTTTTACTGTAAAGACAAACCTCTTCCATTTCCAGTTTTTGTCATACCTTTTCAAGTTGTTCCGTTGCTCGGCTAGTAATTAGCAAATGTTTGCAGACAAACATGAAAATCTACAAGCAACTGTAGCAATATGCAAGCAACCAAAGCAATTAGTAGGATATTTCTAGTGCAGAACCTTCTTTGCAACAGATTTCACCCAGCGAGAGCCAGCAACCTCCAGGAACCACAACCAACCAGTAGAGAAATACATTTCCCTAGCAACCAGTCGAAACATCCCATTCGATATGGCAGACGGAGTACTGCGAGTACTGCTGGGCCCAATACTCACATATCCTAATATATTCCCCAGAAACAGCATCTACTTTTTTTTTTTTTTTTCTTTAAATTGGTTCAAAATACTTGCAGAAAAATTAAAAATGATATATTATTTCAACAATTTATATATGAAATTAATATGGAATTTGACATACATTTTAAAATTACTATAACAAAGAACAGCAGGAAAAAGTAATTTTTACTAAGATATTTCATTAATCACCAACTTATGGATTTATGCATTTTAACATGTTTAGCATTCAATAAGTTAAACATCAGGAAACAAATTACAGATCTGATGAGATTTAGTTGGCTATATTCAGATATTGTTGCTGACTGGCTGAGCAGAGCCGGGCCAAGTCATAAACAGTTTAAGCCCTGAAAATGTCACATAAGACAGGTTGATGAATGTATATTTTTATTGTGTAATCATACAAGAGAAAGTGAATGTTTGACAACTTAATGCTACTGGTATAATAATTTTCATTGTCAGAGTTAGGACAGTGTTTATCCACACTAAGTAACTGCAAACAGATTGCAATAAGTATATCTGAGATTTAAAAAACAAACAAACAAAAAACGATGTATGAACAAAACAGGAAAAAAACAAAACAAACAAACAAACAGCAAGATAATGGTATGCTTCCTTTATCTTAGTTATTTATCATTATGATTCACTAACAGTGATTCAAACAGATGCAAGCCTAGACTTGACTAGATGTGACTTTGCATTAAAACCATAGGCATTATCACTGATAACCAACTACTAAGCTCTCTAAGTTAGCAAGTTTCTATTTAAGTTAGTTAATATTGTCTGTTTTTGTTACGGCCAGAGGCCTTGGAGGGAGTGAAACTGCCTTTTTGTTTATGCAAATCCAAGAGTGCTAGGACTCGTGGAGGATTGGCTGCCGGGAGTCCGGTGCCAGCCTCCTTTTATGCAGATCGCAGTGTGTCAGACCTCACGGATGATTGGCTGCCGGGAGATTCCATGGCCACTCCAAGACCAATTGACTGGCTGATTGTCTGCACCTGGGAGTATAAAAGGCTGAAGATCCGTCACACTATGGGGAACTGCTGCTCTGAAGTGACATGCAGTGGCCTCCTCGTTGCCGCTCACTTGAACGTTGTTTGTTGAAACTGTTTGCTGTGTTGCTCTTTGTTTGCTAAACCAGCTGAACTTAGTTTCATTAGAGTTTTGTGATGCTGGCTTGCCTTAGTTAACCCCTAGCTTTTATTTTGTGTGCTGCCAGCTTGCCTTAGTTAGCCTTTAACTTTTACTCTTGACTGTTTTTTTTTTCTTTATGTAATAATTGTTTGCCCAGTGGTCTGTTGAACAGCCCTGTCGGTTTTCTGTTCAAAGTTTGAGATTAAAACCTTTTTCTTTACTCAGTTTTGTGTTGGGGGCTTGTGTATGTTACTCCTTCCCTGACGCCTAGCAGAGGGGGTCGTAACATAAGTGGGGGCTTGTCCGGGATCCTCCTTTTCCCCATAAGGAGAATTCCCTTTTGTGAAAGAGAGAACGTGTGTTTTGCTCAATTTTGTTTTTTGTTCTTCTTCTGCCCTCTTCCCTGTTTTGAGCGCCATGTCGGCTCCATTTTGTTTAGAGGATTTTTTTAAAGCTCCGTCTGTTGTGCTCCTTGAGAGCTGCCGCAAATGCGAATTGCTGCAAATTGCAGAACACCTTAAGCTACAGGTCTCTAAAACACTCCGTAAAAGTGACCTGAAAAAGCGGGTAGTAGACGAGTTGGTGGAGGCTGGTCTAATGCAAGTCCCTGATCTGCCTGAAGTGCCTGTGGTCTCTGGTGAGCCTAGTCAAACTTCGTCATTTGAGGGGGACCATAAAGATGGTACGGGTCATGACAGTGTGGGAGATGAGCGGGGGAAGACGCCGCTCACGCTCCCTCGCTATAATCCCCTTTCCTCTGGAAGTTCAGAAGCACGGGACGGGGCCCGGCTAAAGGTGCGCTTGGCACGGCTCCAGTTGGAGGCCGAGGAGAAGGCTCAAGCCAGGCGAGCTCAATTAGAGCTTGAGATCAGAAAGCTGGAAATAGAGGCAGATAAAACAGTGAGGCTGCGTGAGCTGGAGTCTCAGCCACGAGCCTCATCTGTCTCCGCTGATGGTCCAGGTTCTGCCCCCGTGTCTACTACTCCTTATGACATTAGTAAGTGCATTTCTTTAGTGCCTGCATTTAAAGAGGCTGAGGTGGATTCTTATTTTGCAGCATTTGAGCGCATTGCGGGTGCTTTGCGGTGGCCTAGTGAGATCTGGCCTCCCTCCAAGGCCTCTGGCCGTAACACCCCTCCCCTTAAAATACAAGACCACGTTTTGTATATACAGATTTCCGTATTCGTGACAGACAACAAAACAAGTCATACTCACAACCGGGAGAGGCCATCAGCTAGTACATTTTCTGATCCTTGGATATGCCGAATCTCCAAATTGTACTCTTATAGCAGCAAGGCCCATCGCATGAGTCTTTGATTGTGGTTGAACATTCGGGCAAGAAATACAAGTGGATTATGATCAGTGTACACTACAATGGGTAATGTGCCAGACCCCAAGTACACATGGAAGTGCTGAAGAGCTAGCAACAGGGCCAATGTCTCCTTTTCAATGACGGAGTAATTTAGCTGATGCTTGTTAAACTTGCGGGAGAAGTAACAAATGGGGTGGTCCAATCCCTGCAAGTCTTCTTGCAACAGTACTGCCCCAGCCCCAACAGCACTGGCATCAACCTCTAATTTGAATGGACGCGTCAAGTCAGGTGCAGTTAGCACGGGAGTGTGGCATAGGAGGGCTTTTGCACTTTCAAAGGCATCCTGACACTTGTCAGACCATAGGAAATCAACCTTAGGGCTTAGCAGGTTGGTCAACGGCTGGACTATGGAGGAGAAGTTTTTGCAGAAGTTCCTGTAATAACCCACCATTCCCAGGAATCGGCGCAACTCATGCCGGGTGGTAGGCGTGGGATACTCCATAATCACTGCAACCTTGGCATTAAGAGGTCGCACCTGCCCGCTTCCCACCTCTCTGCCCAAGTACGTCACTGTGGCCTTAGCAAATTCACATTTAGCTAGATTGAGGGTTAAGGAAGCCTGAGCTAAACAGTGGAATACCTGGCGCAGAGTGTGCAAATGGTCCGACCATGTTTTAGTGTATATTACCAGATCATCTAGGTAAGCACTACAGTTGGGAAGGCCATAGAGGACCTTATTCACTAATCTCTGGAAGGTCGCGGGTGCATTACACATCCCAAATGCCATGACAGTGTACTGCAAAAAAGTGTCAGGCGTTACAAAAGCCGAAATGGTAGAAGCACGCTTGGTTAAGGGGACTTGCCAATAGCCTTTGAGAAGGTCTAATTTAGTCACATATTGGGCCGTTCCAATACTGTCCACACAATCGTCAATTCTAGGGAGGGGGTAAGAGTCAGGGACAGTAACGGCGTTTACTTTGCGGAAGTCAGTGATAAAACGAGGGGAACCATCTGGCTTCGCTTCTAGCAAGCATGGTGAGCTCCAGGGGCTCTGACTGGGCTCTACCAAACCATGTTGTAGCAGGTACTCAGAGTCTTGCTTCATCAACAAACGTTTGGTGGGATTTACGCGATAAGGGTGTTGTTTGATGGGCTTTGCATTTTGGACATCAATGTCATGTTTTAGCATGGTAGTCCTTGTTGGCACATCGCCAAATAAACAGGGGTACTCATGGACCAAATTAGCTACGTCTTCTTGTTGCTCGGAAGACAGATGATCAAGCTGACTCCGGAATGATTTTAACACTTCAGAGTTAGGCAAGCGGGGCTTAGAACAACTAGAGTAGTTCAGTTTTAAACCATCAGCCTCGTCTGTGCTTTCTACCTCTGAGTGACTGAAGACGGCCACAGGAGCACAGCTCCCAGTGGGTTTAGGTTGGGGTCGGGAGTGGTATAACTTTAACATGTTTATATGGCAAACACGGGTTTTGCGTCTTCGAGTTGGCGTGCTGATTATGTAATCAGTTTCTCCTACTTGTTCGCGTACCTCATAAGGCCCCTCATACTTAGCAGAAAGAGATGATCCGGGGACAGGCAAGAGAACAAGTACTTCATCTCCTGTCTGGAATTGTCGTTTGACAGCAGCCTTATCATAAGTGAGTTTCATTTTCCCTTGTGAAACAGTGAGGTGCTGCCTAGCCAGAGCGTTAGCCTGACTCAAACGCTCATGGAAGTCCTGCACATACTTGGTCACTCCCACACTAGGGCTCCCTTCCTGGATCAAGAGTTCCTCTTTTATTGCTTTAAGCGGGCCACGAGGCGTGTGGCCAAACACTAGTTCAGAGGGACTGAACCCGAGTGACTCTTGGACGGCTTCGCGAGCAGCAAACAACACAAAGGGAATCCCTTCATCCCAATCCACTTTGGCCTCTAAGCAATACTTGCGGAGCATGGCTTTTAAGGTTTGATGCCACCGCTCTAAAGCTCCTTGGGATTCTGGGTGATAGGCAGAGGACACAACCTGTTTGATTTGTAGGCTTTTAGCTACTTGCTTGAATAATTTAGACTGAAAGTTAGAACCTTGATCTGTTTGAATGACTTTAGGCAGGCCGAATGTAGAAAAAAACTTAGTAAGGGCTTTCACCACCGACCTTGCCGTAATTTTGTGCAGTGGAATAGCCTCAGGGAAACGTGTAGCAGCACACATAATGGTGAGTAAATATTGGTTTCCCAACTTTGTTCTTGGTAGTGGACCTACGCAGTCTACTATGACGTGATCAAATGGTTGATCGATTACTGGGATGGGACATTTTATGCAGATCGCAGTGTGTCAGACCTCACGGACGATTGGCTGCCGGGAGATTCCATGGCCACTCCAAGACCAATTGACTGGCTGATTGTCTGCACCTGGGAGTATAAAAGGCTGAAGATCCTTCACACTATGGGGAACTGCTGCTCTGAAGTGACATGCAGTGTCCTCCTCGTTGCCTTTCACTTGAACGTTGTTTGTTGAAACTGTTTGCTGTGTTGCTCTTTGTTTGCTAAACCAGCTGAACTTAGTTTCATTAGTTTTGTGCTGCCAGCTTGCCTTAGTTAGCCTTTAACTTTTACTCTTGACTGTTTTTTTTTTTTTTTTTTCTTGTGCAATGCAAAAATTATTTGCATTGCTATGCAAATAATTTAAAAAAAAAAAAAAAAAAAAAAAAAAAACAGGTCTATGCCTAAATAACAGCTAACTAGTTTTAAAAACTCGTCTGCTGGTTTCTTTTATTTATTTATTTTTACAAGCACACCAGTTACCCATTATAACAGTTGTGCCAGATGTATTATGTCGAGACGAAGCGTGGACAATATATAGTTAATATTAGCAGTGTTGAAGTGTGTCGTTGGTGGTGGGTTTAGCTTGGGGCTGGGGGGCCCAAAGGCTGGGCCGACTCTGCAGCAGATAACCATAGCAACGACACCACTAGCTAATTACATTGTTAAATTTAACCAAAAGGGAAGTCGTAAAAAAAACAATGTAGTGACCAATACAGGTAATATTCAGAGGGCTTTACTGGAGAGAAATAAAAGATTGATTCCTCTCCACCCCCTCAATTATCAGTTGGTCAGATTATAGCTTATGCAATATAGTCGATTGCCTCAAGCAAAAATATGCAGATTGGACACTATACGTAATCCAGTACCTCATCGCTGGACTGAAACGTCACTCATATATTGACTTTTCGGCAGTTTTGTGCTGTTACCTTACCTGGTTAAGTTTTCTATCTCTGCAGGTATACTTTTCAATCTGTTTCCTCCGAGTGAAAGCGACTGCAAGCGCAGCAGTTTGGTACACTGAAGCGGGATCTCCTCGAATCGGTTACCGCTAAAGTTCAGCACCTCCAGCTGCAGAGAGCCGAACTCCTTGGGCAACGAGAACTCGTCCAGGCGGTTGTTCTTGGCTATAAGTGTTTTCAGCTTGGTCAGACGTATAACGTCCTCACAGATGAACGAAAGTCCGTTGTTGCTAATGTCCAGAAACTCGAGGTTGAAGAACAGAGTGACCGACGACGGCAGCGAGCCCAGTCGGTTGTAGTTCAGGTAGAGTTGTTTGGTGTCTCTTTTCCTCCTGTCGGTGATACTGTCAATGCTCAGAGTGTTCAAACCCAAGCGTGAGAAGTCGAGCACGCCGTCGCCCACTGCCGCTGCCCGTTCGTGACTCTCCATTTTGGCAATTTTGTTTTCTTTTTTGCAACTCTGCAAAAGTTTCGCAGAGAACGTTTAACGTCAACGCGTGACTTAGCTCCACAAGTTGCCTATTTTTAACATAAAGCACGAGCATCTACCAGTAACATTTAACAGCATTTCTAATCACGTCTAAATGACTAATGTATTGCTTACAACAGGCTGAAATAAGCCACAATAGCTACACCGAACGCTGTGAGGCTCTTCTACTCGCAGCTGTTGGGATGACCTGTGGCTTCCTGGTACAGATTGGCTGATTCTCCATATAAATCCCGCCCACCCACGCGCCCATTGGGTTCGCTCCCGATCTGTCATATTACATAGGCTTCGATTAAGGGAGTTGTAACTGGTTTTTGGAGTTTATTAACAGTTTCCTGGCACACGTTGCCATGTGTAACCGCTGACTGCATTTTTTTTTTTCTTTGTTTTTGTGTTTTGTTTTGTTTTTTTTAAGTCTTACGAAAACGGGACAGTGGTGGCCGATGATCGATAAAATCAGCTACCCATTTCTCTGCCCTTATGCAACACGCGTCCTCTGTTACGTTATGCAGTTCAATGCTGACTTGGATGTGCCTGGAATGAGAAATAGGTACAGGATAATTGGGTTCCTCCCACTGAATTCAGGTCTATGCATAAAAATGTCACAGCTTTATTCGGGAGAAGCACAGCGGTTGGCCATGGGTACTGTTCCTGCAGAATTATCTGGAAGCGGTTCGGAAGAGTTATTGTGTAGGTTAGCAGTAGTTACATGTTTTCATGGTCATTAAAACAACTAAACGAACACTGTAACGTTTGTGAGGTATTGAAATACTGCTGATATGTAACATGTACACACAGTATAGCAGAAACGAATGCATCTATGTCATCTTATCAAAAAGTTAAGTAATTCAAAATAACACTGTAAATAAAGTCCTGTGTAAAACGTCTTGAGCCATCCCTCGTTTATTCATATTTAGCTTCAAAGTAGCCAGACTTGTCATTTGGTGGTCTCAAGCAATAGTCCTCCAGGTTCTGGCAGCTTTTTCACTCATTGCCAGTCCAATTCTTGTACTTGACTATTTTTGGAGGAATATGTTTGTGTTTGATGAACCACTTAACACTATGAATCATTCAAACATAGTCTTAAAAGGTTAATGCAGTTCTTTAAGTTTGTGAAGACATTTTTGTCATCCAAGAGGTTTCTGCAGCTCAAAAAACAAAAAGTGGAGAGATATGGGTATTTAAACCCCAGTGGAGGTTTCCCTCTTCTGAGGTGGTTGTTGACCTGTTACTGATCATGAGCCAGTGTGTGGGGAAAAAAGTGGGGGCTAAGGATTAAGAAGGCACCTAACTCAAAGGATGAACCTGTGTTGTGTCCTGACATAACACCTACTTTTTTTTTTCCAAAGAAACTGTTTAAAATTGTATCTTTAGGCACTTTGTTTCTAGCATCATGCCACAAATCACATAAGTTGTTTGCATTTCTTTAGGTGAATAAATAAGTAATTGTCAAAGATTACTGACATATCTCAGCATGGTGTGCAGTGAGCCATTTAAGTGAGAACCTTTTAAGAAAAATAAATGCTTTATGAAAAAAGCTAGAACATCAAAGTAAAAAGAGTCCATAGATCTCAGGCTCAGTGGGAGAGAATTCCAGAGTCTTGGGGCAACTGGGGCAAAAACTCGTGTAGTTTTCAGCAGGCTCTGATTTCATGACCTCAGGGACCTGCAGGGGATGTATGAGTTTGTGAGTTTGCTAAAAGCATTAGCAGAATCTTAAAGAGACAGTGCAACTGAATTAATAACTGTAAGATATGTGAGTTCTAACATGACTTAGTCAGAAGCCTTGGAGCAGTGTTCTGAACAGACGTTCCAAGGAAGATTTGTTAAGACAAGCGAACAATGAATTACAATAAACCACACATGATGAAATAAAGGCATTAATAACAGTTTGCAAGCCAGAGGGTGGCACAGTGGAATTCAACTTGGAAAGATTTCCTAAGTGATACAAGTGATAGTGAACCACAGCTTTAACATGATCATCCAAAATGAAATGTGGGTCAAAACTCACCCCAAGGTTCCTAGAAGATTTAATAATTGTGGCAAGAAGAGAGTTTCCGTTACCTAAGGTGCAAACCATTCTTAAAGCATATCTGGATAGAAAAACACAATGGGCCAGAGCCCAGACCTCAACATTACTGAAAGAGTTCAGGTTGTGTTGAAGCATAAAGGTGATGATACCAAGTTTCCATTTTGTTATAATTGTACAAACTCTGTTTTTGCATAATATACTGAATTTCCATTTACGTTGGCCCATATTTAAATAAATCCTCTATTATCCTTTTTAATAAACTAAATATAAAGGAATAAGGGCTGGTACAAAACTTTTGCACAATATTGTATATCCATTTTGCCTAACTGGAACAATAAGTTGAATTTTTACATTATTTCTTTCTTTTTTTTTTTTTAAACAAACATCTATTTCTGATTATTAAATCAGTTTTTGTCAGCATGAAGGATACCATTTTTCCAATTTCTGCATAGATGTTCTGCCATTCCTCCAAGAGCATCTTCTTTTAGTCACTCTTTGATGGAAGAGCTGCATTGCTCTACCCTTCTCTTTGTAACATACTTCAAGCAACATACTTGACCATGTTATGGTGATTGTTTTCTTCTTTAGAAATCCGTTTTTACTTTTGCTTTGAGATATTCCTCTAATGACAAGCCTTGGTCGGCTGGCTATCTTCTTGTTAAACAGCATTGTGGTATACCCACATACATTCATGGTGCCACCTATTCTCTCCTATAGCCTCATGGATTTCTCTGACCTTTTCACCTTTTTGCATCACTGTTGGAACTGCATTCATATTGACGCCATTTTAACCAAAGAATGCCTAAAGCTATTTTTTCATGTTCTTCAGTAGACTTCAATTTTGTGCCACAGAAAATAGTCCACATATGTCCAAATTATGCAATATCCGCTGTACTATTTGCATTTTGCTCCACTGACAACCCCTGTACCAAGTCAGAAGCGCTTGTCTGTTATTCAGAGGTAGATTTCGGGAGTAGGTCAATGTCTGCAGTGTCACTTTAGCAAAGCGATTGCAGTAGATTTAGTTGGTGCATTGTAAAATAAACACACACACCCTCAAAAAACAAACCCCCAAAAGTCTACATTACTTAATCAGCCAAGTAAATGGATGGAACATAAAGCATGGGATGGTTCCTTGATAAGTTTTACTTGAAAATGTTATTTCATTTAAATAATGTATTACAATAGCCCGTTAGGCAAGAGAAACTCCAGTTAACATTTAGAGGTAAAGACAACAAATGAGTTGCCCTTTCAAGCTGTGCAAGACTAGAACAACCAGCAGTCACTGATTTGCTGAGATGAGCACCTTCATGTAACTATAGGCACAGCAATACCCTCATTGGTCTCACTGATTGGTGCTTTTTAAGTAGGAAGTGCAATTTTTTAATGTGATTCCCATCTGTACTGGCAACCAGTCCAGTGGTGAGATTACTGGCTCACTGCACTTTGGAAGACAATGGAATAGCTTAATAGCCAATGATTTAAACTTTTTCCCCACTAACAGTATCTCATAAGTAAATCTGGCAGATAAAAGCACAAAAACGTACGCGCACATAGACACAAACAAAATGACAAAGCTGTGTTGTGGTGAATGGGCTTTATTGGCATACATATTCCTTACAGTCTCTGCACTTTTAGTGAAATATAAAGATTCAGCTTCAACTTAGTAATGCAAATTTCACACACATAGGAAATAGAGTCACAAAGCACTAGTTTGATGCCATCTTCATCAAAGCACACTCGTTCTTGAAACGCCACGTGGCAAAAAAAAAAAAAAATCCTATGTGCAGGTAATGGTAGCGACCTGTAAAGTTTGCAGGTCTAAGGCACTGATTTCTGGTGTTTAGACATCCCAATTCAGATGCAGGATTTCAACAAATGAACACATTAAACAAACCGAGCTACTCTCAGCGTCATAATTGAAAATCGCACACACGCACACAGACACACACGCACACATTTCATATGCACCAGGTTATTGACGCGCCTAAGCTACTTCCACTGACAGTGAGGCTAGTCCTTCTGTTAAGAGTGATATTGAAAGCACAGGTATAGTGTCGTTGCTGGGTCCAGAGTAATGGCTTACCTGGATAATTTTGTACATCATTCAAACACTTCATCTAGACTTTGGTTTCAGTTTTCACCATGCTATATTCAGATCAGGTCTCAACGAAAGCTGGACCACTACGTCTCGGAAAAGTAAGACACACATAGAGGGAAATGTTTAATCCCTCACAAAAAGAAAAAAAGCACCAGAGAGACTCTACTAAGTATAACATGGGAACAAGATGAACTCCAACTCAAGCCAATAACATAATGTATATAGAAGCAAACTTTTTTTTGGCAGCAATGTTATTATTTTAGCCGTAAGATACAAATAAATTCATGGTTGTGGTTGAACTAAAGCCTAAGAAAGCTAAAGAGAATGAAAGAGAAGTGCAATGGTCAGGTAGTGGCCTACTGTGGCAGTTCTATAGGCAACAAAATTTTAAAAAGCACTAGTAGCTCTACCTTGTTATGCAACATTCTGACAAGAGGTTGTACGAGGCGCCAAGCAGTCAGTTTTCTGTGTACTCAGCGCCTATATTTAAACAACCCTCAACCTCACTACCTTTTCAAACAGTGACTTCCATATTCCAAAACAGTGATAACTTGACAGTTTTCTTTTCGTAATAACTGCAAAAATATAAGGATTGTAGTAAAAAAAACATAAAACAAAAAGCAACCCCGAGGCTAGAGTAGGGGTGCAGTAATACAATCAAACATGACAGTACTCAACACAAGGGAATCCACTGATACGTTTTGATTGAAACTAACAAACATCAACACAAACACTTAAAAATGTAAAAAAAAAAAAAAAAAAAAAAGGATAATAATTAACAGAGCAGAGAAACATAATAAAGTGAGTTAAATCAAGTATGGAAGAAGGATGATGGCGTGCACCCTCTTCTTTCATTGCATTCCAACTTAGGCCTCCTTTGTGCTGGCCTTCATCTTCTCCACTGTCTCCTATGTTTAAAACAGGGAAAAGAAACGTGAGCTGACTAAAACAGTATTTCTGGAAATCGCACGCCTTTCCTGTTAATATCAGCACTGCATTTGTTTGAAGGTGAATTTGGTGTCACCTATCGAAACTTGTACACACGATAAACCACATTTGTTTACAGTGGCACTACAAAGTATTCCTCTGGGGTGCAGAGTACACGGCTTTGCTGACTCAGTCATGGCCTCAAGCCAGATTCCTAGAGCTACCTTGCGGACATCACGGTTACATTCACGCACACAAGCAGACGCACAAGCTACAAAAACAGCAATCTGCAAAAGATTTTTTACTTTTGCAGATTGTTCTAAATACATGTGCCAATTAGTCTACTCCTACTAAACCTAATGCACTGCCTGTGAATCAAAATAAGCAAGAAACGTTAAAGGAAGATGTCAACACATAAATCTGTTAAAGGTAAAAGAAACTCAAGCATTGATGTTTTTTTTTAAGGCCATCTGCCCTACATTTCATATCAGCAACATCATTTTATGGCTCTAAATTTGAAAACATCGCTCTCCTTTGGATTTATTGTTTCACTTGTTCTGTCAGAAGCAATAAAGCTGCTGATACTGTGGCTCGCCGAGCTCTGCCAGGTTGGAACGCATCAAATATTTACACTGACCTATTCCTCTGTCGGTTGTATTGAGCAATTTGATTTGAAAGGAACTACAGGTAATCAAGGAATATAAAAGCAGGCACGAGGCTATTGGCTCATAAAGGTTATATTTAGTGGACTTTATAACCAATTCTACAAGCAGTGGACAGTGAATGAGCTTTGGAGTGCAGTAGAACCAAGTGGGGAGAAAAGCAAAAATTAGGTTCTAAGGTTGGGAAAACACTTATAATTTTTGATTTATCTTGTCTTTAACTCGACTGATATACTGTACTCTTTTTTTTTTTGATGGGATTTAGTTTACAGATACACACCTGGTGCTTGTTGAGCTCGGCCACACGGAGGTTCCACTCCTCCTCAGTCATCTCCACTCCAGCATCTGCTAAGTCATCCACAGCTGGCTGGTTATCTGGTCGGATTACACAACGGTTAAGTGGAATGTGTGCGTGTAAACAAACAGGATAAATGCCATTTTCAGTATTTTTTTTTACCAGTGCACGTCATGGCGGTGCAGACCCAGTTGCCACATGCACAAACACAGCGGTTGCACTCCACCTGGGTCTCTGCTCCGTCCTCATATGTTTCATCCTCCAAGGCACATTCTGCACAAAGATAAAGAACACGCTACCTAGATAAGGCCACAGATAAGACTCTAGTAGAACAATAAAAGTTTTACATTGTTACCAATTTTATGACTTGCCAGCATTTTAAAATGCTGCATCATTCATCCACCAGCATAACCACAGTGTCACATTCTTTTGGTTACTTTTGCTTAGTCACAAACACTCAGCAAAACAGCCAATGCCAAGCATAAAACCTTTGTGTGTAAACTGGAGAAACTATTATGTAAAAAGAGAAAAAAAAATCAAATGCCTTAACCAGGCATGAAAATCTTGATTTGCATTTGAAATTTTGCATGTGGACTAAAACCAGAGTTTACACAGCTAACAGTTAGTTCACCAAATAAACGTGTGCGTCCTTGAATCTGGTGTAGCTCCAGAGTTAAGTCAACCGCAGCGACTGGCTGCTGGAGAAATGCCCCCTCTTCCTGTGAACTTTATCCCAGATATATCAGCACCAGTCAACTGAACAGATTGAAGGGCTGAGTCTCAAAATCCTAAGAAAACAGCAGCTGCACTACTGAGCTTTCTGTGCTTCGGTCAATTTATATAGTAGATCTAATGGTGTGCTACATTATGTCAAAGTATGACTCCAAGCTCACTCTTCTCTGGTGGATTGAAGCCAGGCTTCAGGCAGTTAAGAAACTCATCAAAGCTCAGCTTCCAGTCGGCATTCTCATCGGAAAGCTCAATGAGGGCATCAACACACAGGCTCCTGGGGAACGAGAAGCACACAAACACAGAATAAATATTAGCTGTTACATACAGTAACAGTGGACCATTACAGAAACAATGCAAATGCTGTAAAAATCATTTTGATAGCTGCTTTTCTTTTTTTCTCCACAGAGTGCAGGTGTTTTTGCCAATATGGTTTCCCACAAGAGGCCTGCAATGATGTTTGCTCTGGCCAAGATCAGGTTCAATGACTTGTCTTAAAATAGTGCTGCAGCACAAAGATAAGATTTTCTACGCACAAGCAGTACCATTGGAAAAATAAATATTTGAAGGCTCTCTCACCTCTTCCACTTCCACACTGTTTCATAAGCATGCAAACTTGCAGACACACTAACCGGAGCAGGTTGTTGCTCTCCTGGTCTGCATAGGACTGCAACTCCACAACTGACTCGTTGTGCTGGATGAATTTGAGCAGCTCTGAGGAGTCCAGCTGAGAATCACCACTGTCATATGACTGCAAACACACAGACTCATGTGCATGAGGATTGAACACAAAGAACTCTGTAAGAAGTCATTTGGGGTTCTGATCCACAGGCTGGGTAGGCTGTAGCGCTACATTAACATTTCTATTCATTTATTCATTTTTTTTAAATGACTAGTTGTTGTTCAAACTGATTTAGCATCCAAGCTGACTACTGTTTGACTACTGTACATGGGCTTCATATATGATGATGAAATAAAAAAATCTAAAGTTTTAAATCGTCCAACACAAAAACCCCCATCTTTTGCTATAATGGCATTCATGTCAAACCATGGAGAGGAAGGGGCCTTCCTCTGCAGAACAAAGTTCCTCATTAAACTGAATTATCACCACCAGCTGACTCGCTTGAAAGGTCTGTCACATGAATAATTAGACACAGTCCCAGGCAGCTTTAAAAAGCAGGCGGACTGAAAGAGGCCCGCGTGGACAAATAAACTGGGGTATTCTGTGAAAACACTGGTTTTGGAGCAGTGGTGAGCATAAAAACAGAAAAGGGTTAATTCTGCCTACCTTGAAGTATTTGAGCAGGATGTCAGAGAAGTTGGAACCCTTGACAAACCAGCCATCTGGGATAATCTCAGTTTGCAGCCACTGGATCACACGAGATCTTAACTCGTTGCGGTCAGCAGCATAGCAAACCACTGCAGGAGAGGGGATATTTCCAGAAGTCAGCAGCATGAATAAATAACCCAGTACACCTGGTATACTGTGCATCGGTGTATTCAGGCTCAATATGTTCTTTCAGTTAGACCATAAATGTCTGCTACTGTATAGCACGTGTGTTAATAAACTGTAACCCATCCATGTAACCATGGACTAGACCTTAATATGCCAGTACAATCCAGTGAAAAAATTACAAATACCTTCAGTTGTAAATTAATTTATATGTTTATATAAACCGCAAACCTGATAAGGATAAGCGGAAGAAAAAGGATGGGTGAATGGATGTTTATATAAGCAAAAAGAGCATGCACGCACATACACATAAGCTTACCTGGACTGGCAGCGGCATGTTCTGTTTTCTTTTCTAAAGGTGATTTGAAAAAAAAGAGAGAAAGAAACAACATTTGATACAAAACCTGGAGAACATTATTGGAGATAAACATGTCTGTCACTGAACAATTGGCCAAAGGTCTGCAAAGAGCATGCTGTGACATAATGATTTTCCCTCGCTGACCTTTCTGTCACCGATCAATGTCCAGGCTAGCCTTCTTCAAGTTCTGCATTTTGTTTTCTTTCTTTGTATCTTTCTTTCTAGTTCCTCATTTTTGTTATTCCTTTGTGATTTAATTTTTATGTTTGATTTTCTTTCTGAAAATCAATGTAATTTCTTTTCTTTTCAGACTGCTGCTGGACTTCATGACACACACTGAGCAGTTCTTCTCCCCGTACTTCTTTTCTCTCCTCACATGTTTATACACCACTGCAGTATGCCACAAAAGTTTTGTTTTCTCTCTGCTTTAATCTGTGTTTTTGTCCTGCCTCCCTATGCTGTCTTTTTCTTTTCTTGTCTTTGTCTTTCTCCTCATCCCCCAGCTGGTTGCAGCCGATGGCTGCCCCTCTCTGAGTTCGGTTCTGGCGGAGGTTTCTTCCTGTTAAAAGGGAGTTTTTCCTAAGGGATCTCCTTATTGTTGGGCTCTCACCAGAATATTGTAGCAGGGCTCTAGACTAACTTTTTGCCATGGGCATACCGGTACGCCTAACTTTAAAAAGTTAGGCGTACCGGCACAAAAGTTAGGCGCACACAAATTTTATAATAATTTATATAATATAATGTGTTTTTCTGGATACACTGTGCTTTTTCAGCATTCAAAGATTGATGACACCGTGTCAGAGCACTGGCTATGAATTTCAGAAGGATCAGGCCTTAACTTAACAGAAAAGTTAGCAATAGTTCTTTTCCTATTACAGCTACATCCACTTCTGTCGTGCCTAGGCTGCTCACTAGGGCTGGGTATCATCACTGATTTCTATAATCCATTCGATTCCGGTTTTCAAAGTCCCGATTCGATTCAATTTAGCCTCAGACAGTCAGAAATATTATAATTCTGATCATTTATCAGTACTGACTTCATCAGAATTGTGAACATCACAGCAGATGCCTTTGTGTGAAAGTAACTGAGAATAAAACACAGAAAAACATGAAGGAGATTTTCCTGGTCTGGCTTTTTATAGCAGATAACCTTAAAAATATTCTACAATGTTCTGCATATAAAGTTTAAATTTCTTCAGTATTGAACAACAGAAAAAATTGGCTTTCTTGTCCGAGGTCATTTAAGTGAAAAAAAGAAAAAGAAAAGAAAAAGACAGCAGCCGACAGCGCTGTAAACAACGGTAGACTGGTGGGTAATAAGCGAATGAATAATACAGAAAACAGAGATTGGAGACGGGAAACTGTTCTTGAAGTACAGAGAGAGATAGAGAGAGAGATAGCTGTGCATGGAGTGTGATTTTAATAGTCGTGGAAGCAAATCAGCAAAATTCATGACGACATTGATCAAATGTGAAGCGCAGTTTGCTGCTTCTTTTGCTGCTGGCTCGGTGAATTTTGGTTGGAGAGAGACAAAACCTGCAGCTCAGAATCAGCGCAAAAAGACGTAATCACAGCGCGGACCGGACGCATCAGAATCGCTAAGCTCCGACAGTGTGTCCGTCTACGGGCCGTCGGGTGAGAAAGCCGAGAAAGACAAAGCTGATTCTGATGCGTCGGTTCCGCTCTGTGTTTACGTCTTTGTGTGGAATCCGTGTACCTGCTCTCATTTACTGTTTGGTTGTTGTTGAAATGGTTTTGTGAGCTTTAATCTGAGAATCTGGCGTTTCTGGCAAAACACAGTTATATTTAAAAGTCGATTCAGGATTAAATTTTTAATTTATATATAAATGACATTTGTGATGTGTCAAAAATGTTGAATTTTGTTTTGTTTGCAGACGATACAAATTTTTATTGTTCCGGAGAGAACTTGAAAGAATTGGCTAAAATTATGGTTACTGAAATGGAAAAAATTAAAAAATGGTTTGATGTAAATGAGTTATCACTGAATTTGGAAAAAACAAAGTTTATGATATTCGGAAACCGTGTAAAGGAGGAAGAGATAGTATTATCTATAGAGGGAGTATTAATTGAAAGAGTGACAGAATTCCGTTTTCTGGGTGTAATAGTGGATGACAAGTTAACATGGAAATCACATATTGAACATGTTAAAAAAAAGTTGGCTAAAAGTATTTATATCCTGGGTAATGTTAGATATATATTAGATTACAAGACAATGAGAATATTATATTTTTCATTGTTTCTACCCTATCTGAGCTATTGTGTTGAAGTATGGGGGAATACATACGTGACTAATATGAAACCATTATATTTATTACAGAAGAGAGCGCTTCGAATTATGCATAATGTTAAATATAGAGAACACACCAATAATTTGTTTATAAAATCGAAATTGTTAAAACTAGAAGACATAGTGAAATTACAGACTTTAACTATTATGTTTAGGGCGAAAAATAAAACACTACCTCTTAAGTTACAAAGTTTATTTGTATTGTGTTCAGAAAATGGGGACGGCAGAAGGAAGTTTTATTTTAAGCACCGGTTTGCTCGAACCACACAAAGGCAAATGTGTCCAACAGTCATAGGCATAAGAAACTGGAATTCTCTCAGTGATCATCTTAAGTGTTGTATAAATGTTTCTCAATTTAAAATCTGCTATAAGAATAAAATGATAAACCAATATGAAGAAGTTGAAAAGAATAGAATTTAATTGTAGAAAAATGATCCTTTTAGTTTGATATTTAGTGGTATTGCTCATTGTTGAGTATATTGTTCTCTTCGCTTTGTTTTGTTTTGTTATGTGCAGAAAATTGTCATAGTGTAATTTTGGTTGCCTACTTGTATTATCACAGATAGGGGGCAGGTATCAATAAGAATTTATTCTTCTTCCTGCTCCTTTTCATGCATGGAAACAGTGTTACTTTAATTGAAAGGAAGGTTGTGTATGGGAATGCATTACTGCTGTACCATGTGTGAAACAAAAAAGTAAATAAATAAATAAATAAATAAATGAATTGATATCGCTTTATTCAAGCTACTCACCTCCCACTTCCACCTGCACTTTCAACTGGACCACGGCCAATCAGAGAGGTCCCGCCCCTTACTATCTCTGATTGGTTTAGTCCACGATAGGGGCAAAATGTTTGTCTGTTGTTGACCACAGGGAAGGTTGCAGATTTTTTTTTTTTTTTTTTCGCTACCCGAACAGTTGGTCGCACAGGTGCAACCAAATATTTTTTTTAGTCGCACCACTGAAAAATTTGGTCACATTTGCGACCAAATTGGTCGCACTCTAGAGCCCTGTGTAGGTTCTTCTTGGGGAAGCTGTTTTTGTGATTTTGGGCTATATAAATAAACCTCAACTGAACTGAACCTCAGCTGAAATTAGTTTCAGAATTAGTTTTGCTTATTTATTTATTTATTTATATGTATTATTCGCATTACTGATGTTGACAAATTTGACGAAAGCATTTTAGATTATATATCACAGATTAAGGTCCAGTTAACTAAACAACTTCATGTCAGCAGGGACCAGCAGGGAAGTGAAAGTTCACTCGAGATCAGATAAGATACTAATATTAGATATATGAAGAGGTGGCTACAGGGCAGAGGTGTGATAAAAATGATAGTGCAGTGTCATGGAAGGGGACATTGTATGACTGTCAACCCAGTCACCTCAAATTATCAGTTCAGTGAATGTATGCTAGTTCAGAGATCACATACTAATCAGTTTAATTGCTTACTATCAGCGCTTTCACAATTAGTCGGGTGAGCTAAATGACATTACTGAAAAGGGGCCAAATTGGCCTTTTTAGGCCTCCCATTGTCACATCTACTAGATCTCAGGGATTCACTTATACTTAAGCTTCTACTCTGTACCTGACAGTCCGGCAGGGCGATGTGGTGTCACCGCTGTTGTTCAACATCGTCATCGATGCGATAATGCGCAAAACATTCGAGGGCCGCCGCGGAGTCCAAGCTTCGACCGATCTATTTATCACCGATCTAATGTTCGCTGACGATAGCGCCATTTTTGCCGAAGACGACACTGAGGCGACTCACATCCTCTATGACATCGCCCGGCACTCCAAACCGTACGGCCTCAAGATTAACGCCGAGAAGACCAAAGTCCTGACCACCGACGGCTCACCAGCGATCGTCCACCTCGACAGTGTGCAGATCAAACAAGTCCAACAATTTAAATATCTGGGGTCCCTCGTCGAGGAGAAGAAAGTGGCATCATCAGTGGAGATACGCTCCAGAATTGGGCAGGCGGCGGCAGCGTTCGCTTCCCTGCGCTGGTGCGTTTGGAAGAAGAACAACATCTCATTGGCGACAACGATCCGCCTTTACCGAACCCTGATCCTGCCCATTCTACTTTACGGCGCGGAGACGTGGACAATGCTCAAACACGACCTGAGCAAGCTCGAAGTTTTCCAAATGCGTTGCCTTAGATGCGTTCTCGGCGTTTCCCTTTGCGACCGTCATTCGAATGACACCATCCTCACCAGCTGCGGCAGCCAACCGACGATCGGCGACCTAATCCAGCGCCGCCCCCATGGCCTGGTTGACCCGCCCCACCGATTGGAGGGTGCATCGAAATGCACCAAAAAAGACATGGATGAAACATATCCAGGATGATTTGAAGGCCTTTCGACTTGACCTCGAGCAGGTAAGACCCATCGCCTTAGATCGAAAAGCGTGGAAGATAATCGTTGGTCAAGCAAGAGGAACCTGCGGCACCTACAGCAGCGTACTGGTTGCACAGCCGACCGCCGCCGCTGGTCGCCCGCTAAAGGACAAGAAGGAAGAAGGAAGGACCTGACGGTAACCTATGACTCTGACATTCGGTGTTATGAACACAAGATTTTTAGTCAGTGTTGTTAAATTCCTCTCTAGTAATTCAGTCATGACAGGTTTCAAACTGTGTTTTCATCTTTTCATCTCTATAGCATTCTTGTGTTATCTTGGCTTCCACTGCACTCTAAACAGTCAAATATTTCATTTTTGGAACAAAAAAGAGCTGAATAGTATCAATTAGCTGCAATAGACTGCCAGCCTGTCCATGATGTAACCCACCTTTCACTGTATTACAGTGGGGATATGCTCCAGCATCCCTAAATTAGATATGTGCAAGAAAATCAATGGTTGGACCAATCAGTGCTTGAATCAGTGCTTAATAGGTCAGTTGAATGAGAAACCTGATTTGCTATGTCCTATCCTATCAAAATGTTGTTTCTGTGTGTACATTTTTTAAATTGTAAAAATTAAAAAAAAGAAAGAAAAAACCCTGAAAACCGTTCAAGGCAAGAAAGATGATGATGTTAAAAAAACATTTTTTAGCAAAAAATCATTTAACAATTTTTGAAAAATACATTTTCAATGTCAAACATGAAAATTATGCAACTTCCATTTCCAAGGGCGATTGTGTGATAATTATGCCGGTTTGAACTGTTTTATCAACATTTGTTATCCGTACCCTTGCAGTGTCCGTCGTGTGCCACTTGGATCTTCAGGCCAGTCAGACAAGCATCTCTGTGGAGCTCACAGTGATTCCTGTAGGTCTTACCATTGCTGCCACATACTGACCTCTTGTGGGGCTTACAGCTCTGCAAAGAAACAAAGTGCAAAGGGAATGAATGTGAAGTAAAACCAAAGGGAGTTTGTAATCCAAATCTATTATTTGGACATATATTGCTTCCTTGCGTAAAAGCAATGACCCGACACTCACCTCTATGCACAGACAGCTGGGCTCCCCCTTCTCATTGACAGCGCACTCCCTGCCGGCCCCGCAGAACACATTGGCACACACTTTGCTCTTGGTCTGCACCTCCTGTAAGGCAAAATAAGTTTGTGATGGTTGAACACAGGGTGGCGCTGTTGTGCTTTTCAAACAGAATAGCCAATCAAGTCAAACAGGAATCTGCAAACGGGATCCAAAACACAAATATTTAACTTTCACAATAAGCCATGTGGAACCAAACTCATGTCACAGATAAAGAGATCGTTTCGCCCAATTAACTGACAAGAGTCTGTCCCCTGATGGCATCCGAGATGAAAGCTCTTGCACTGCACTCAGTCTAGGAGGTGATGCTTTTTGTATCTGTTTCCTATCTTTTTTAGCAAGATACCAAGAATTACTTAAATCATTTTGGTAAATAAGCTCAGTTGCCTTGTGCACGTAGTGGTTCATAATGTTTCATTGGAGACTCTGAGGAATCCTCAAACAACTGACTGCATTTCAATTTTATTTGTTCCTTTCTCATCAACATGATAAGCAAAAAAAGCAATATTTATGTGCTCAAACAAATGTGTCCTGGTTTATTGCTTATCTTTGTTGTTTTTTTATGTGTGTGTTAGTATCTGCACTTTTAATGAGGTCTCCAGAGCTGTCTGAATTGTTGCCCTGTCAGTGACAGTTAGACTTGGATCCAGAAGTCGGCATGAAATAAGGCAGAATACAGAAAACATGTAAGTGGGATAAGTTCCTGCTGGACCATGCTGCCTCCTCGAAAATACTCTTTTTCTTTCATCCAAATGTCTCCAGCAAATCTGTTTCAGTTAAACCTCCTTTTCTCTCACATTTAGCGTGTCTCATTCGCTCTCGTTGACACTCATGGACACACACACCGTCTCATTTGCTCGTCTTGACATCTTGTGTTTGCTCATTTTAGGGACTGCCAGCAGACTCAAGAAATGAGCTCTAGCAACCAATCAGAAGACGCCAAGTGGAGCTCCAAGAGCTGGTTTATGACCCTCATTACCGCCTCCTTTCCCCATCTGTTTGTTTTTGTATATGTGTGCCATTGTGTGTGCTTGCATTTGTTTGTGTGCGTACTTGTGTGTGTACAGGGTGTTTCCACATCTGGAGTCTGAGCTGTGTTTTCCTTTAGGCCCATTCCCATGCAGTGCAAAATCTTTTCTCCTACCCCCCCCCCGACTCCACTCCTGCTCCCTAAGCTGCTGTTTCCTGTAACAGCGAGACAGAAGTTGGCCTTCTTTGTGTGCCTGCACGTGAGCTGGCTTCCAACTTTGTCTCTCTGTGTATGACTGCAAGGTCTGGTATGTAGGTCAAAATGAAGGTGGGATGTTGTTACTGAACCTTCTTGAGCTCTCATGATAAAATGTAACAGGATGGATCTCAGAGCTAAAGGGATGACAGTGGGGGAGCAGTCACATGCAATCATCACAGTGTAGCAATTTTGACTCAAAACTGGTGAGAGGAATTCGGTTCTATGCATGCTTCAGAGACATATACATACACACACTTCCTATCCTAAGATGAGGTCATGGAAAAATCTTCAAAGCAACCCCCCCGGCCTTGAACATGTTGGACAATTCAGTTTCTCAGACACAGATGGGCAAGAGGCCTGTTGAAACCTGCAGAAACCTCCACCGAGAACATGAATAATAGATGGGCTCCTTAAGATGAATCTGGTACAAACACAGAGCTCTGTCTGTCCATCTCCCTCCTAGCAGAACCAGCTGAGGATATCTGACATTTAGCTAATGAATACAGAGGTAGAAGGTCCCTTTTTTTGCAGCTGATTCAAGTGCTTTGTTGCCATAGTGAGAACATATACCGGCTTCTTTTGATTACAGAAGTGTCAGTCAAGTAAGCCAGATGGAAGAAAGCCTCAAAATGAGATCTCAGCAGGGCTCTTTGGACATACAGTGCTGTGAAATAAGTATTTCTCCCTTCCTTAGTTCTTTTTTCATGTTTGTCACTCTTACATGTTGCAGATCATCACACCATTTTTTTCATTAGACAAAGATAACCAAAGTACAAATATACAGTACAAAGTGCAGTTTTTGAAATGATGATTTCATTTATGAAGGGAAACCAAACCTACCTGGCCCAATGTGAAAAAGTAATAGTCTCTTAAACCTAATAACAGGTTGTGCCACCCTTCGCAGCAAAAACTGCAATCAAGTGTTTGTGATAACTGGCAATGAGTCTTTCACATCACTGTGGAAAACTTTGGTCCACTCTTCTTTGCAGATCTGTTTTAAACAGATAATTCATGCTCGAAAACTGATTCAAGTCTAATTCCAGTCCCAACGCTGACTAGGCCACTACAAAACATTTTTTTGAGTTTTTGCTGCCAGCGGTGGCACAACCAGTTATTAGGTTTATGGAACATTTACATTTCTTTCACACAGGGCCAGATAACCTTTTTTCTCCCCTTAATAAAGTAAATCATCATTTAAAAATGGTATCTTGTATCTTCTTAGGTTATCTTTGTCAAATATTAAAATCTCTTTGATTATCTGAAACATTGAAGTATGCCAAATATGCGATAAAATAAGAAATCATGAACAGGGCAAACACAGCACTGTATAAAACAAGACTGCAGAAAATAACAGATGAAATAGTCTCTTCGTGTGTTCTTGGGATGCCACAAACACAGTGCATAAAACATGCATGGACAATGCAGAGGGATAAATAAAAACTACACATAGCAAATGTCAGAGACATATGGTCACATTTCATGCGTCTAAGAGGAGAAAAATTAGTAGACTTTTAAATCCCCAAATATTGGTGTCACCTTTACTCCTACAGGGAGTTATTTGGAGTATTATTTCTGCATGCTATTCTATATGCTGTTACAACACAAAAGCATAAAAGCTTAATTTTATTTACTTGAGTGTTAGTAGCCTGAAAATATGAGAAGTTTTTTTTAATCATTGTTGTTATCACTATTTTACTTTATTTGGTAAAGAGCTTCCCATGTTTCCCCTCTTTGAATCTTTATGTAGTCCCAAATTCATACGCTGAGATTAATATCAATGTTTTTATCCAAGTGGGTATCACTTTCTGTTTACACATTGTAGGGACTTGGCATCAACCTCACCATAACTAAAAGGCACTCATTAACACAGTCACCAGCAGAGCAGACATAAAATAAGACATGACACAAAGTCAGCACAAACAAAAACACACCCAGTATGCATGTCCTAGATAAATTATTATTTTTAATTTACTGACAACAACTGCCTTCTTTCCCATTTAAAACCAATCAGTGTTCTCATAAGAGACTGGTGAATCATACCAGAGTCCTTCATACAAAGAGCTTCCCTAAGCTCATTACAGTCAATACGGACACATTTCACAGCTCACGACACTAATCTCTTGCCCCCGCGTTTCACGTTTTCTATTTCAGTGTTTTAGTCACGAGGCTGAAATGACTTAAAGGTTTCTAAAAGACTTTTTTTTTTCCTCCAAAAACTCTTTGCATCATTTCCATCTTTTTATATCAGCGTGGCAACTCTCATTTCAAGTTTTGCTTTCATTTCTGCTATTCTTTAGTTCTTTCTCTTGTCATCTCATCTCTAGCACCATGCCCTTTTACAGATGCAAGACACGTGTCTGTGAACGAAGGCCAGCCTTGAAGAGCTAGATGGAAATCAGAGGAGGAAAATAAGAGAATAGTAAGAGGCTGAATAAAAGGAGAAAGTTGTGAGGACAGTCTGAATATTAAGAAAGAGGTGGGTAGTGAAGAAGAGGAGGGGGGCATACGAGCATGTTATATGGCTCATTGATGAGGCGGACTTGAGTTAAAGTGGAACACATCCTTGCTTTAGAGAACAAAATGCCCTTTTATCTTTTATCCAATGAAGACAACAGTGAAAAGGCACACTAACTAAAGGCACCTAAAGGCACCTTGCGCAACACATAAAAAGCATTAGAACATCTGCTCTGCCTTTGCACGCCTTTCTTATCTCTGTGTCCTCAAAGACTCAAAACAGTACAAGCAGCAGCATATTTGTCTGTATTTGCATGCTTAGTGTGTGTACCTTCAAATATCTTGTAGATGTTCCACTAATCGAACAAGCCGATCAATGCCTCTCTCCTGTTGATGTCATTTACAGCCACCGTGAGCACTTCTCATATTGCACCCTGCCCCTTATTAGCATAGAAAACATTAACCTAGAGATTGCACTGAAGTCCCTGCCATAGATATGCCTACAACAGTGAAGAGAATAATGGAAGAAACTGCAAAAAAGCAGTAAGTGCAATAAATACAGAATGTGGCATTTCTAATAATACTAAAAGATTAGTTTCATCTGTTTGATTGGATTAGTTTTGGACACAATAAATCTAATTCAACAAAATCCAATACAACAAGCCTGCAGTTCGACTGTTTTCACATAGAGCTTCTTTTGCCTGTCTGCTGTGTTCGAGAGGTGTTGATTCAGCGCTACTTTCACTGTGTAGGCTGTACTTTCTGGTGCTGTTCATTCGTATTGCATTATAAAAAGGTACAGGGTAGATCAGCTTGAGCTGCTTTAACATCTGTATGACACACAGAGTTTCATCAATATCTGAATGTGAAAGGCTCGAAAAGTCTTTTCAAGAAGTTTGGATTTAATGCACGGGTGTAAGAGACACCTCACTGTAAATGATGCAGGCTGGGCCACTTGAAATATTGAAATGCTGAATAACAATGAAGGAACTACAGCACACTGTTACACATGCTGCTGTCGTGCTGAGACACCGATAAGGCTTCGGTTTGTGAGGAAGCAGTGGAAATATTTACAGTGATATTGAAATCTAATCTAAGTATGCACACAGTTGTCTGTTCAATTTACTGCTTATAAAAAGCATCTATTTCCCTGTATTTACATAACAAACTGGCAAATCTGAAGAAAAATGAAAACTATCACAAGCAAAAAAACAAGAAAGACTACTGAAATGAGAAAAATAACAACTAAATTATTTTCATTTGATTAAAAAAAATTAGCTTTTTCAAAAACATATCACATTCTTGCACAGAGTTGGTTGAGAAAGGTTATATAAAAAGTCTTACATTTGAATATAGGAGTGAAGGAAAAGTTCTAAACTTTAGAGGAAAAGGTAGATTTTTTTTTTTTGTTTGTATTGAGAAGAGCGAGGCTAGTACCAGTCACACAGGCCTACAGAACAATTAGCGTCCTCTGGTCACTAGATAATAATATCTATTCCCAGACCAACTGGAGGTTTCTGGCAGTCAAAACATTGCAATCGCCCTTAGTCTACATGGAATACACTCACTTGTCTGCCAGCACTCACCAACTGCTTGCCGAGCAGGAGTGAAATGTAGTGTAATCCAAAATGTACACAAAGTTAAAATTGTGCTGTTTGAAATGTGTTGGCTGCAGTGCGAATGTTGAGGGTGAACATTCTCCGTTTCCAGCTGTCTTTCCTTCAAAGTAATCTGCTAGTGACCAAAGCAATCACAGGGATCTTTTCAGTGCAGCACCGTCTTTGTGACCTATTTCACCTAGCGACAGTCAGGAATGCACATTCTTGCCTAGTGACTGGAGATTGCTGGGGGTCAGAGTCTGAGGCCTAAGCTACAAAAAGCTAGGCTGTTGACTGCAGCTTCAGAAGTGCTTCAGAGACAGTGGTTTCTCCTTTCATATACCTCCCTCCAAGGAGGTGCATAAGTCTATTTAAACAAATGCTGACGTGGAGGAGATGTGCACTAAAACGTGATTTTACTTCGAGCGAGGCAATAACAGTGACAGATAGAGACAGTCAGCATGACAGATGGACAGGCAAATGCATGGACGCCCCCCCCCCTTACCTGTAAATGCAACTGAGTGTTTTACAAGAGTTTTCATGTAACAATGAGGTGAAAAATTAAAGAAACACAAGACTGAAAGGCAGGAAATGTAGACAAGCGACATAATCAGGAGAATGAGAAGGTAAGAGGGGTTCATTCCCGAACCATGTAGTGCCTCAGCTGGAACCCGACCCAGTTTGCCTTGAGCCAAAATCTCCTCAGTATTTGGGTCAGAAAGGTGGCCCTGCTCTTCCCCTCTCCAGCGTTTTCCCCATGGTGTCCCTCCAGCTCTAGATTGTCTAACACTCTTCAGCTCCATCAAACATGAGTCCATGCCAGGGGCAGACAGAACAGGGAGGGCTCAAAATTGAGCAACTTGTTTCCCCTTAACTTCTAATCAGAAGAGAAGTGGAGCGCAGCCAAAGAAGAAAACCACTTACCCGATAAACTGCAAGCTAACTGCGATCCAGTTTACTCCCTTAAGGAATTTTAACGAGATGATGGGAAAAAATATTATTTTATTTTGGTTTTGAGTCATTACAGAAAGCTGTCTCTTTTGCCTTCTATAATTCACATTGCTCCATTCTCAGACTCTGTTGCCTTTCCCCCCTCTGTGAATCTGTGCCTTCATTTATATCAAATCAGTTTCAGTCTCATTTCTTCTGTACTTGACAGCCTCGTGAGATCAGATGTACAGTAAAGCCTCCACTCAGAAACAGGCAGTCAGCCCATCAAAAAGACACGATCGACTGCCATGCTTCCTTTCGGCTCAAATATCTGCTTAGTATTTCATGGATTACATGACAAGTGATCGCCAGCAGTTGAGAGCAGTATGTGTCCTTGAAATAATGAGGCCAAAGAAGAACTAATTTGAGCGGTTTATAAGAGCACTAGGGGTGGTCTCAAATGTTCTCTGAGGGACCGGGTCCGAGATTAAATCTTCAGAAACAAAAGGGCTCAGGGTAACGACCAGTTTACAGAGTTCTGCCTGTTATTCTCGTCCCTGTTTCTTATTCAGTGTAAAAGGAATGCACCAATGGACAGGATGATGTCACCCCAGTCTGCAGCCTGTTATTTTACACCCAGCAGCCTCATTGTTCAAAAGCTGAAATGCAGCAACTAAACTGAAAAGAGACATGGGGGGAAAAAAGAAGAAATAGAAGAGGGAGATAACAGAAATACACGGTAAGATAAGTAAAGCAGAGAAACAGAGAGGGTGAGAAAATGGAGAAAGCAAGAAGTACAAGACTAAAGAAAAGCAGGAAATAAGTCACCATCTGGGCAGAGCAACATCTGCTAGCAGTTAAAACGTCACCAGAGAACACAAAATGCTGTGAACGCAGCACCGCCCCAGGCCCGCCCTCCCCTGTTCACCCCGCTGTCACTCTGCTCAGACAAAAACGTCCCCTGTCCTCACTACCTGCTTTATCTTAACCTCTAGTCAAGTTTTCTTTCTTATCATCATTTTCAATAATTTCTCATCTATTTTGCCTTTAATTTTTTAATCCCTTTCTTTGACTCTTTACAGATAATCTTGCTCATTTCCCCTTATCCTTTTAAACTTTCTCTCTTTGCTCACTTTGTCACCTTTCTTTCCCCTCTGAACCACCCCCCACCCCCCTCTGTTCTCTGCATTTTTCCACCACGAGGAAGGGCAAGTGAGGGGGATGGGGAGGGTGGGCCAATGCAGGCTCACACTAAGGCTAGGGGAATGAACAGACTCCCTGCCCTCCTCTCTGCTCCCTCTTTGAGGCCAGTGTAGGGGCTAATGTCGAACGCTTTTGTACAAGGGAAAGTCCAATTAGAGACTGCAAGATGTGTTTAGTGTGTGTAGACATTTCAAACCTGTTGTGAGATCAGACCTTTATTATATTTAAACAACTGTATTTTGCCTTCCTTTTAATCAAAACCTTTCAAAGTATGTCAGGATACAGCGAGAGAAGAAACAATCAAAATGTTATCTGATTCACAGAAAGTAAATCAACTGTTTCATTAAGGCACTGTGGCCACTGTATCAGGCGCATGTGTTCACTAGGGGTGCAACGATACTCGTATTGATATTGAACCGTTCGATACAGTGCTTTCGGTTCGGTACGCATATGTATCGAACAATACAAAATTTTTAATTTATTTTATCAACTTTTCTTCTGACGATGCTGTCTGTGTTGAGAGCTCAGTGGATCTGCGTTCGACTACTCCGCCTAGGCTGCACTGTCGAGCACAGATCCACTGAGCGCAGAGCAAGCTAGCAAGACAGAGCTAAGTTCGTTGCAACATGGCAAATTGAACCTCCCCCACCCTCATTCAGATCTGGCCTTTGGAACTATTTTGGTCTTCATGTGAAGTATGACCCTGATGGTAAAGGCATCATGGACAAAAGTAAAACAGTATGTCGGATGTGCCAGGCAATGCTCAATTACATGAGTGGGAACTACTGCGTTAGCGCAGTTAGCTCATTAACTTGTTGACGCCGTCCAGCCCCACGCACGGGGCGATCCGCGGTAGCTCGTTAACGGAGATTTGCCGTGTTGTGGCGTTAACGTCATTTCAGATTAACGCTGACAGCACTAGTGGGAACACAATGAATATGACTGCACATTTACTCCGACATCATCCTAGTGCAGGCAAAAACAACAAGCACGCATGCTACAAACTTTACCCGAGTCATTTAGACAGCCGTTAGCACATGATTCTCCTTATGGGGACCCGATATGTTTAATATGCTGCTGAGAATATAGCCCAGAAGAAGCGTATAGTATAGCTTTTATTTTGGAAAGAGCCATTTCTCTGTAATAAACTCTCTTTTCCAAAGATGAGTGATTTCTCAATCAGATAGAATTATTATTTTATCCCTTTGTTGTTTCAGCAACATTAAATTTAAAAACTGTACGTTTGAGATAAAAATATATATTTAGAATTTTAATAAAAATCAAATTAAAAAATATCGAACCGTGACACCAAAGTATCGAACCGAACCGTGAATTTTGTGTATCGTTGCACCCCTAGTGTTCACGTATTCCTTGTTAGCACAGATATCCATTCAGCCAATCATATGGAAGCAAACTGACATATTTAGGCAGGTAGACGTGGTCAAGACAAGCTGCGGAAGCTACAACTAATTATTAGAATGGAGGAGAACGGTGATTTAAGTGACCCAGACTGGTCTCGGAATTTCAAAAACTGCCAAACTTCTGGGATTTTCCAGCACAACCATCTCTAGGGTTTACAGAGAATGGTCTGAAAACAGAAAATCTCCAGTGAGCAGCAGTTCTCTTGGTAAAAATGTCTTGATACCGTTTCAGGCTGGTGGAGGTGGTGCACTGGTGTTGGGGGATAGTTTCTTGGCTTCAGCCTACCTGAGTACTGGTGCTGACAATGTCCAGCAGGATAACACTACGTCACAAACCTCAGATCATCTCAAACACATCTCCTGAACTTAACAATGAGATCACTGTTCTCTAATGGCCTCCACAGTCACAAGATCTTTTTTCTGCAGACCATCGTTGTATTTTGGATCATGTGCTATATAGACCAAGCAATCACCTGGGCTCAGAGAACTTAATTGGCAGATTAAACAGTAATGAAATTTAGCATTGTTGTAATCTAAGAACTTGCAAGTAACACTTTTTCATGGTTCTTGAAATTCCTCATGACATTTTAAATTACAGATTTTTAGGACTTCTTTTTCTTTGGGTTTGACAATCAAAGTCATCCCCCTGCTTTGTATCGTGTCTCATTCGTACTGAAATAGACGGAGAAAAGAGCCTCTCACTATGTATCAGTCACGGCTGAGGTATTTGAGCTATAAATGATCAAACTGAATGAAACAGTCATCTGCGCACTCCAATCTATTCAAAAATCTTTTTAATTAGCGAGCTTCACAGTATACTGCAGTGAGGCTAATCATGGGATGTTCTTTTAACCTTTTGTACTTCAGCTTTCACTTGCTACCTGTTCATGCCTTGAAGAAGACTGAAAGGGTGCTAATTAAAGGGACTTTTTTTATGAAGAAGTGGCTTCCTTCCACACATATTAACCACATTTTTGATCGCTCGAAGAGCTGCGGTTGACACGTTTTTTGACCTCTGCTGAGCTACATCAAATCCAGCTTAAACTAATTATTTTATTACAATTGTTCATCCTGCAGATTACTTTCTCAGCTGACTCTTTAGAGAAGTAGGGTGTGTTGTAAAGGGAAAAATGTTATGTCCTAAAGCAGTGGTCCCCAATCTCCGAGTTGTTTGGTACCAAGAGTTGAGGCTCGGGAATGAAATGTATGGTTTTCAGGGTTTTTATTGGTTTTTATTGTTAACTTGATTTCCTTGGGTCTTTTCACATTTGTTATGAATAAATTTTTTTTGGTACCGGTACTGCTTTTATTTTGTTGTATTTATCCGCGACACCTTAAAGGCCAGTATATTGTCAGACATAAACTGGTCCAAAAAAGGTTGGGGACCGCTGTCCTAAAGCATGCAACACACCCTGGTGTAGCAAACAGCACCAACACACTCATAGTACAGTGACTCAAATCAATGAAATGCTTTTATTCAGCACCGGTGGTGGTACAATACCACCACCAGAGAAAAACAAGCTCCATCAAAGATGTTTTGCCCCAAAGGAAGAAAAAAAAACTATATATTTTTAACCATCATTTTTTTTATGTTAGGGTGTAATTTACTGAATAACAGGAAAATTGACAGATTTCTGTAGCAAACAGGCTGTATGTGGATCAATCATGGTTGTGCGCACAGTCACCCTTTGCAGGCCCTTGAGCAAGGTTTCTGCATGTGATAAGAGAGGTATGCTACATTATAGAGTGCTCTCTTATCACATAGATCACAAGAAAATGGAAGAGTTACAAAAGCTCCAAACAGCCACTTTAGCCTCTATGTTTTTTGCTCAGTGTTGGAAAACAGCAGTGTTCGCCTGTTGATCATTCCTCCTACAGTTAAGCCTGTTCAACAGAAAAAAACTGCATTTCATATGCAGGGCGTGATCTCTCTTTGACGGGTCACTGGACACAGAATAATCTCTGCTGGAAGTAAATATTTGTAGAAGTTTTGTTTTTTAAGATGTCAAGCTCACAGTGATGTTCATTACATTTTCCAAGAGCTTAAAGTGGGCAGAAAAGCAGCAAACAGTCAGTCATCAGTAAATTACCTACTTTTGCTTTTTAACTTTTATGATTGAAAATGATGCATTACCTCATTCTTTACAAAATGCTCAGAGAACCCTTTGGTGCCGGTCTTTGTCATTTGCGTGGGTGCCTGTGTTAATTTATGTGTGTCAGGCCTTTGAGTGCAGAGTACCGGTAATGATAAGACACCAGTACAGCTGCTAAGCTAAATGAGGACTCCTTTCAAGCCAAGCCAAGAGCGAGGAGAACACACTGCAGGGACGTGAAACGTAACACACCTCTTCTTTCTCTACCCCCACACCACACAGCCAAGTCTTACCTCACTCCCAGTCTGCCTGCTGTAATTGCATGACATCTCCTTCCTGTTTTACATCACTATCTCACCGCCCTGAACAATCTCTGCACGGGATCCATGACTGAATGTCGAGCTACAGTAATTAGAGCAGGCTCGTACGGACAGAGGACACGGCGTCCCCTCATGCTTGTGTTCTCTCCACCTGGGCAGATATTTTTAGCCCACCTTGTATGGGAAAGAACAAGCATCAACATGGCAACATGGCGGGTTGCCCGAGAGCATTTAGCTCAATCAGGGTGCTGCAAATCCGGGGCCAGAAAGAAAAAGGGATCCAGCTCCTTCATTTTTTCATTTGTTTTCTTTGTTACATGAAATGTTGTCCTGGCGAACTAGTCTGGCTGCCTGTTGATGCCAGAGCGCCATAAACTAAATTAACCAATGTGTCATTCACCGTGGATGATGCACAATAACACAATAACACTGCATGCCATAACAGCGGAAATATAAACACTCTCCTTCCTCTGTTTATATGTGGCTGTGCGCACACATGTCCCCCGAGGCCGCAAAGTCTTACGACTTTCACTATGCCTGCATCCGACCTCATTTGCATATCAAGCTCCTGGTGTGTTTGAGTAAGACATCAAGGTTTTTTTCCCAAGATCCATATCTGCTTTCCAGCCCGCGGGCACACACACAAACAGAGTTTTGAGTCTCGACCCCGGCCACCCTGTCACACTGCATTTCTGAGCAGCTTATCTTCACACGCAGCAAATTCTCACCTCAAGAAGCACACATGCATTCGCCTTCTTAATAAATCAGGAGTTAGTTTCCACATTTTAATAGCCTAAACTCGTGCCAGCAAATAAAAACACAATCGATCCTCTTTTCAGTGATCTTTCCAGCTTTTTTAGTGATGTGTAGACAGTCAATTTAACATGTATTCCATCGTTGATACACAAGCTAAATAGATACCCTATAGGCTCAGATTCACCTCTTTGCTGCAACTTGTTGAGCTTCTTTAGACAGCACGCTGGTATGCCAGTTCAGGCCCTTCTCACAGCCTGTCAACAGGCCATATATTATCAAGATAATTACCTTTGGAGAACAGATGCCTCTTTTTTTAATGGGTGCCCATTACTTTGTGGGTCCACCCAACAACAACTGCCGTGTGTTCTATCCCATCGAGGACATACCTCACAGATCACGGCCATAGATTCAATTAGGAGGCACACAATCCCACATTTAACAGCCAGCGGGTAAAGATAGGAAGAGCAGGGGAAGGTCAGCCGGGGTAGCCGGCACATCAGTCTATGAGCAATGTTGCAGTTCCGACACTAATGGCCATCTGCATTAAGCCATAAAGACAGGCTCGGCCACAGATAATTGATTTATCTTTCACATGTGGCATTGCTCTAATCTGCTGAAAAATCCCTCTAATTAGGCTACAGTTATTACCGTGTTTATATCATCCTCCTGTTATTGTTGTGCCGGTCAACAGAGGAGTCAGCACAAAGCCAGGTGTTCAACAGCTGTGTCCACTGAGGGTCCAGGCCATCATCAAGTGCCACCTGGCATGTGTGTGCTTGCTCGTTCTTCGAGGAATAATTTGGGACATAGAACAAATGACTTTTTGCCAAGTTATATGAGAACATCCATCCTGCTTTCAGGTCTGCATAATAACTAGGGAGGTACAATGAGCAGCTGGTTGGCATAGATTGCCACAAAAGCTAGAAACAAAGGAAAAAGAATCATTTTTACAAGAGACTATGTGCTGGATCACAAAGACATTCTTGTAGTTTGCTTTCTTTTTTTTTCTTTTTTTTACTCTTGGATATCTTGATAGCTGTTTCCATAACTGTAAATTTGTTATTCTTGCACAATCACAACAGACATCTCAAAACAGGAAACTTGCCAGTCTTCATGCTCAGCTCAGCTAACTGACTGCTAGGTTTACTTTTAATCATATTTAGGCTTACTGAGCATCCACCCCAGACAGTAAGCTTCACTCATTCTTCAAACCCACTGACATATACGAGCCCATCTGTCTCCCCTGTGAGATGCTTAAACTTTAATAATTGCATGCTGTTTCAGTTAATCATTCTTGTGTGCAATCGGGCCACCTACTAACAGCACATCCTGGTGTTTACCTAGAGAGGAGACTACTTAGCACTGCAGTGTGATACCCATGAGGTGAGCATTCTCACAGCTCTTGAGGCACTCACTGCCCTGCAGACAAACACACATGCTCCCCGACCAACCACCAAAACAAACATTATGCCATTAGAGCAGCTGCCAGTTGGCACCAAAACACCCTCCAGTATTGATGAAGAGTGTCATCCCCCCCAGAGAGATTTGTGAAAGCTAAACACAACCCCACCCATTCTCCTTCACAGCTGTCTGTCACTCCTCTCGTCCTCTCATGGCACATGTCAACTTTTGTTGAGATGTTACCTTCAAAAATCACAACTCAGCAAAACAAAAACAGAGAATAGGTGAAGGACTTCTCTTTGTGCGGTCAGCAAACAAGATGGAAAATGTGAAGGTTTAAGAAATATGTGCGCTCACTTTTCCAGTGCCTCATGGGTGCAACCTCGTTATTAACAACAATACCCCAAGTGGAAGAAAGCAAAGTAGTCAGAATGTGTCTGTAATGACGCTCATGATTGCCGTAATTGTGTGGTTCCGCTTAGGAAGATAAACAATCCAGCCTACATCACATAGACACAATACAGCCTTGAAAACCCAACGATAAATGGCCCATTTTCACCAATAAAATACTTTTTTTTCTTCTTCTCTTTTTCCAGATGTGTTCAAGCTCAACAAAGCTGTTGTTTGGCTGCCTTGTCTTTTTGTTTTTTAACGGTTATAAAGTGTTCAGTACAGGCGTAAAACGGCTGATTCCAATATGAAGCCTCGCAAAGACAACTGTTTGAAGAAAAGAAAAATAAAAGAGCAAACTTACCTCCGCGTTGTACAGAGCTACGGAGAGCAGAAGGAGCACAGCCACACTTCGGAACATCTGGACAAAAAAAGGAGGGGAAAATAGAGAGAAAGTATGGTTTTATGGGAAAAGAATGAGCCAACGACAGTGTCCATCCGTTTTCATACCATTCATATTGTCAAGACAAACTTGTGGAAAAGCCCAATTTTAGTCCTCTACATTACCATTTTATGTTCGGCTTGGGAAATCTGCTCGGAAAAGGGGTGCTGGTCCGGATATCTGTCGGGACGCAGTCGAGCAGAATTGCCGAGATTTCAAGAAATTTGAGGAGCGCTGAGGAATTCCTGCCAGTCCGTCAGTCTCTCCTCCTCCTCTCGTCTCACCCTGGCCAATGAAAACGTCTGGAGAGGAGAAGAGGAGGCGGGGGAGGAACGATGGAAAGTGTGTAGGCTATGTATTGTGTGTAAATTAAACGGTAAATGCAGCCTTTCTCTCAAGAAAGGTGGATGGCTGTGTTTGGGGCTCAGTCATATTCTGTGTCCGGTTCGTATAAAATCTTTTGTATCCTACTGATCTTATGGGAACATTTCTCTTTGCCGTTTCAGTCCATTTTAGTCAAACTCTCAAAGAACAGCCATAAAATCATCCAGTATTATTAACAAGGTTTCGCTTGCTTTTCTTTGCTGCCACCAGGGGGCAGAAGAACTCTTAAAACACACTGTTGACCACAGCTTGTAAACGAATAAAACAACGTTAGTTGTTAGTTTTCGTTAGTTTTCACGAGACAAATGCAGTAATCGCAGTACATCTAGATTCCCAGACAAGTCTGCGTTTGTCTATCGGATCATTTGGATTTCCTGAAAAAACAGTAAAAAAAAAAAGGTTGTTAAAGCTGAAGGCACCCCCCCGCCCCCCCCGTCCCCCATAGCAGTTAAACACACAAAAGAGGGCAATTTTAAATCACAATAAATGAAATGACTCACTCTAACCGGTTTTTGTTTTCAGCTGCTTCTTTGTGTCGTTTTAAGCTTATATTTTGATTATTCACCTCTCTCTCTCTCATCTGTTTGATGCTTCTGGTTCTTGATGTCTCACTTTGATGATTTACTTCCCTCGTTTCTCTTCTGACTAAGTCAATCAAATGTGGAGGTGTACTGCACTGAATGGGTGCACAATGTGTATGCGGACATCTGCACCTTCAGTTTGTATGCATATACATTATATTGTAGAGTCTATGTAAATAATGTTTATTAAAGAAAAGTGACTCAACAGAACCTTCTGTATTTATTTCTTGATGGTTTGTAACATCAGCAACGGACTCCCCACCATTTGACCTTAGAACTGAAGAAGCTTCTCGGATGAGAGGTGAAACGTCTTCAAGGAAACTTAAAGAAGTCCAGACGCTTTTCTTTGCAAGCTCCTTTGACAACGAGCAGAGCCAAAAAAAAACAAAAAACCCTCAAACTCTGACATGTTAAAAAATACTTTAACGTGCTGAGACTGAGCACTTTTTAGGCATGCAACAGGTCCTTAATGAACAGAATGAAGTATCAGATGTTATGTTCCCAAATGAGGACACAAGATCTTAGGAGGAAAAAAATGAGAGAAGCAGCTGTCCTTTGTTTCTACAGTTATGAGTATAGAGCCAACTGAGGTCTCCTGCTTTGAAGTTCAATGTTTTGTCATCCAATCCATCCCCTCCAGCCTCCTCCTTAAGTAGTGTTTGTGTCCCCAATTGGGACACTCCCATAGGGCTTAAAATCTGGGACTCTCCACCTGAACTTCTCCAACTGAAGAAGCTCCTCGGATGAGAGGTGAAACGTCTTCAAGGAAACTTAAAGAAGTCCAGATGCTTTTCTTTGCAAGCTCCTTTGACAACGAGCAGAGCCAAAAAAACCCAAAAAACCCTCAAACTCTGACATGTTAAAAAATACTTTAATGTGCTGAGACTGAGCACTTTTTAGGCATGCAACAGGTCCTTAATGAACAGAATGAAGTATCAGATGTTATGTTCCCAAATGAGGACACAAGATCTTAGGAGGAAAAAAAATGAGAGAAGCAGCTGTCCTTTGTTTCTACAGTTATGAGTATAGAGCCAACTGAGGTCTCCTGCTTTGAAGTTCAATGTTTTGTCACCCAATCCATCCCCTCCAGCCTCCTCCTTAAGTAGTGTTTGTGTCCCCAATGGGGACATTCCCATAGGGCTTAAAATCTGGGACTCTCCACCTGAACTTCTCCAACTGAAGAAGCTCCTCAGATGACAGGTGAAACGTCTTCAAGGAAACTTAAAGAAGTCCAGACGCTTTTCTTTCCAAGCTCCTTATACTGTTTGTGATTGAATAGTCTCAGTTTTCCACATGCATTCAAATGGTCACTGGAGGGCGCTGACACAATGAAATGTGTAGTCATTTTTAATGAGAGGATGGCCTTCTTTTAAAAGAATTCAGATTTGATTTGATAAGAACCCATTCATTTATGCACATATTAATAGTATAAACAAGTGCATAAGGAGATCAGACTTTGTGCTTTTAGTGGTATTAATTAAAAATATATATATATATTTTTCAGTTTTGAATAGGCTTTTACATCATTTAGCATCGCGTCCTTCGATCAGAGCTTAGGTTCATAAAAGTCCTCTGCAGAAAGACCTTTGTTGTATCTCACGTACTGAAAGATTAATGTTCTTATTTCTTTCAGGATTTCAATATTTCAGGATTACAAACCATCAATGGTGTGCACGCTCCACTGAGGAGTAATTAAAGAGTGATTAAGAAGGACAGTCTGAGCTCTGAACACAGCGGCGCACTGAATTTTGAACACAAAAAAGCGAATGAAGAATGTTTTTCAACTGCAACCCATCAATTATATACAACTTCATCTCCTTTGAGTCTACCTATTTAAATAGATTCTGTGTTTATTTGACACCCCGAGGCGTTTTGTATTACTGTGTGAAACTGTGCACATGCACTGGGCCTTGTGTTTGGGCTAGCACTGGCGTTAAAATTCATGAAAAAATATTTTCCTTGTGTTTGCAAAGTTAGTTTCATGCCCCTAATTGACCCTGTTTCTAACACTGGGAGATATTCTGTATTTTTCCATATTGTCTCGCTTATACACTGACCTTTGTCTGTCTCCCTGTTTTGTTGCCATGCAAGATACTGTGAGAGAAGAGGGAAAAGACTTTTTTTCTCTTCATGCTTCCCATTGGGAGCTGCCTAACTAAACTTAATGTGTTAAACAAAGCAACAATGCAGCACAGACAAATTTAATATGGCATTTTCAGTGAGAGAATCACCATCATTGAATATATTGCAATGCAAAACGCTAGAATGAGAACGGGCTGTGCAATGTCAAACCAAAGCCACAGCAACAAAACCAAAGAACACAACATGCAATAAAACATAACATAAAACAACAAAACACACTTCGGGAAATAAAAATGTGCTGCTATGGATTAAGTGGGAGAATGGGGCGTCCACTAAATGCAGATTTGGTGTTTCAGTCCCCAGACTCACCTGCTAAAGTGTCACTGAGCAGATACAGAGCACCGAGCTCCTTTTCATGGGCAGAAAAGTGAATTAAAAACATGCTGTGAAGTGTTTCGCATAGCTGATGTTAAAGGACCCGCTGTATGTGTGCACACCGATTGCAACATTCCCTTTGCAGATAAGATTTTCTTCATTTTCTGCCTCAAAGCTCTGCAGCTCTCAGTGTCTGTGGGTGATTTTACCAACTGTGAGAGGCTAAAAGAGGAGAATCAAAGACTAAGAGAATATTTTATTCTCAATATAGTTTAGCACAGTTGTGTACACAGATTTCCTGAATCTTTGCCCACAGTAGCCCCGAGGCTCAAAACACAACGACAGAAAAACAAACAAACAAACAAAAAAAAACCCACAATGGTTTTTTTTCTTCTTTTCCAGAAAAATGCAGCTATTTGTACTTAAATTTAACATGGATGGAACTGAAGTCCCTCATGGCAGATTGATGTCACTTCCTCTGCCTATAGTCAGCAGTGTCCTTGCCTGAAGTTTAAACTGTGTTTGAAAGCATGGAAAAAGGAGAGAATAGAGAGGACATTTTAACAAAGGGGCATTCACATAATATATTTCTGGATATGCTTTTAAGATATAATGACATTGAAATGTCCATTTGAACCCTGAAAGCATGTTAGATTGAATTAGGACTGAGGAGATGGGCTGCATTATGCAGAGTTCTGCATGCACACTGAGAGCTGCACACGCCCTTTCAAAGGACCATGCAGAACTGAAGAGGAAATAATCTTTAAGAGGCTTATAAACAATTAAATATTGTTGCTCGGGTTCCGCGGTGCTAAGAATTTTAAAGCAGTTCATAGTTTATAAAGTCTTCATTTTGAATGTCCTTTGATAAAACATTCCCTTGTGATTTCGATCTCCTCTTACATCTTTTCAAATTAGGCTCAACAGTCTTGCTGAGACACCAGTGAGTGAAACAGGAAATGGCTTTAAGCTATCATCGCAGACTTTTGTTGTTTCGATTCCAAAACAAGAAACGCTGCCCCATTTTTTTTTTCCATGAAGTGGTGTGTTGTTGAGTTTAGAAAAAACAACAACAACAAAAGGGGCCCAGTTGTGACTCATTTTGTCAAAATGCTAAACACAAAGCAGAAAGGCAAACCGCACTGTTTTGCAAAACTGTTTTGTCTCAAGTATGTGTTAAAATTGCCTCGTTCTAAAATCTTTGTTGATCAAAAAGACACACGCATACATGAAGAGGTTTTTTTGTCATCCAACAACACACTGATATACTTAACATATATACATAACATGTGCAGTAATAAATTGTGTGGGTGATTACAGACTTGATGAGTAATTAGGATTACTGTGTCAAAACATTTAGCACAAGCCGGATAACATGCAGCGACTGTTTTTAGGTAGAGCTGTTCTACACAAGCACAGTGCATTTGGTCACGGAAACATGTTAAAAACAAGAAGATAAGAAACTTGTGGCATGGCTGTTGGTGACAGACGGGCTGGTCTAAGTATTTCAGAAACTGCTGAGTCACTGGGATTTTCCCCACTTAGCCATTTCTAAGGTTTACAGAGAATGGTCTGAGAAAAATATCCAGTGAGTTCTTTTGGCAAAATGCTTTATTGAGGTCAAAGTTTAGAGGAGAATGGACGGATAGCTTCAAGCTAATAGGAAAGCAACAGTAACTAGGGTCAGAATTTGCTGTAAACAACATGAAGCATGGATCCATCCTCCCTTGTAACAGTTCAGGCTGGTGGTGGTGGTGTCATGGTGTGGGGAATATTTTCCTGCCACTCTTTGGGACTAACTGAGCATCATTTAAATGCCAAAGCCTACCGCTGTATTGTTGATGAAAAGCTCAGATCATCTCGAACAGGTTTCTTGAACGTTACATTGAGTTCACTGTACTCAAATGGCCTCCTCAGCCACCAGATCCCAATCTAATAGAGCACATTTGGGATGTAAAATAACAGGAGAATCGCATTATGGATGTGCAGCTGACAAATCTGCAGCAACTGTGTGATGCTATCATGTAAATATGGACCAAAATCTCTGAGGGGTGTTTGCATTATTTTGTTAAAGGTGCTAATAAGGCCTTCATGTGCCATGAAGCATTAAAGCAGCTCTGTGGCCAGGAGGGAGTCCAACCTGGTGTTAGCAAAATGTAGCTTATAAAGTGGTTGGTGAGTGTGCAACTTAATGTCACATTAAAACTCCATTAATATTAACAGCCTTGTTTTCAACATAGCATTTGGAAAAAAATGCAATTTGAATTCCTCAACAGCAAAATGTCATTTAGTTGTTGTCACGCAGACCTCTATGAACATTCATTTCAGTACAGTTCACTGATAAAGCTGTTTTTTTTTTTATATGACTTGTTGAATGTTTCCTGTCCCTTTGTCCTCATTCTTAACTCTGACAGTTTTTGCCAGTTGCAAATCTCTCAAATCTCTGTGCAAGCTCAAGCTCAAAGCTCAGAGATCGCACTTCTACCCAAGTGTGAATACAAAGCCAGTAAAGCAGTGGCACCTTAATCAGGGTCACAGCAGTTTGTTTGTTACACATTTTTACCATATAGAAGTCAGATGTTATTCGTGAGATGCTGAAGCTCCGACACACAAAGAGAAAGAACCAGCCATAATAACAATACATTTGTTTCTGATGCAATTTGTGCAAGTATGTGTTAAAATTTTGCAATACATGAAGGAATTTAGAAAAAGAGCACATCCAAACGAGACTCTTTAGAGTTGCATATCATTGTTACCAAGGAGGCTTGGGGGCATCCAAGGCTGGATTAGGCATACCGAGTTATGCTTTATGCTCTGCCCGGTTAGGCTCCATCCCTTTTCTTGGTGAGGAGATTTGGCTGGATCAAGACCAGAGAAAAGATGACATGCAGACATCACATTTTTCCATTTTGTTGGTAAATATCCTTGTTTATTCGCTAACATTTCTAAAGAATAGATCAGGGGTCTCCAACTCCTGGCCTCGAGGGCTGGTGTCCTGCAGATTTTAGATATAACTGTGAGTCAACACACCTGAGTTACATGATTGGTTCGTTACCAGGCCTCTGGAGAACTTCAGGACATGTTGAGGAGGTCATTTAGCCATTTGAATCAGCTGTGTTGGACCAAGGACACATGTAAAACCTGCAGGACACCGGCACTCGAGGCCTGGAGTTGGAGACCCCTGGAATAGATTTTTCAAGGCAGGACATTTTGTTTTCCTACAATGAGCATGGTTTCCAGGTAAGTTTATTTCCAGAACCAAACTTTACTGATACAGCAGGGGGCCCTAGGGAACAGTAAAAGCCAAGGTAAATACCCAGATAAACACAGAGCTAGAAACAGGTGTGTGCCTGAATGTGATGCTGCATGTACTGCTGCAGCAATCTGGTGAACAGAGGGTGAATAAACCAGACCTTAAAAATTTCAGGTAAGTGGAGATTATCAACACCTGCTGTTGATCAAGATGCTCAACAGCAGGTATGTCAGGTGGAGAACCAGTGGGAATGCCCGTTAAGAGAGCTGGCAATCCTGGCAGAACTTATCCCCTTGCAAGAAAATGCACACTGGCTAGAAGAAAACAGAAAAGCATGAAAGAAAATCAGACAGAGGGAGGGAAAGAGAGAATTTGCTGTCCAGCACTGAAAGCAAGAAGGAACATAACAAAAAGGGCCTCAGGTGATCAGCTGAGTCAGTGTCAGATGGGACTGAAGGCAAGTTTGAAAATGTGAAGATAAAAATCTTTGTGTGTGAGGTTAGTAAGGAATGAGAACACTATCTCTGACGTTATGTGGCTACAGCAGTGCTATCAGTCATCATGCATTGTGGTTACTTTAGTGCATGAGCATGCATGGGTTTGCCAAATAGAACAAAGCACAATAGAAAACCCATAACTCTTATTGAACTGTGCATCATAAATAAAATGAGGTTCTAAAAGTGCAATGCTAGATAGATCACTCACTGGGAACTTTTTTCCATGCAAAACTGCACTTTTGTGTTGAGGCTATCACAGCCTATTACACAAAGCAAAAGATGGCTTTCTGGTATTGAACAGCAACAGCAGTTTGTACAGTTATTTACCTGAAACCATAATCTACCTGAGCGCTAACCGCATTGGAGGTTCACAATCTCTTTCTAGAAGGCAACACTGTGAAAACAGCAACATAAAAAGCTATCAGTAGAAAAAATGCAAAAATATAGTTTCCCAGAAGTGTTTGATTGATAAATTCTGCAAAAGCTGATACAGGTGTTATCAGTTGTACTACACACACGCACAAACGTACATATTTACACCAAAACAGATACGTGTGGTGGGGAAAAATAAAAGACTTTTACAGCATGTTCTGCAAGCAACTGAGAGAAGCTAACCAACAACAACAGCTCTTTCTTTCCAAGCTATTATTATAAAAACCGTCTTCTTCATAGAAGATTTAAATTCATTCACTGTGCACGTACATGTGAGAGGATCAAGCTGCGCTCAGAACAGAGAACAGAGGTATTTTCTCTTCTGATGTCTCCCCGTTTTCTGCCAGGGGCTTTCCAAGAGGCATCTCGAATATTCACAAACATCCATCAATGCCTGAAAGGGTCAGAAACTAGTCACAGTCATTGAGAATCACACACTCACAGACACACATACACACATTTAATTATTTCCCTTTTTTTTTGCTCCTGGAGTTTTGTTTAATCACAGTTTTTCTATCACATCTTTCTCTGAGGCCTGTATAAGTCAAATGTAAGCGTGAGTCATAGGCAGCTCTTATGTGTGTGTGTGTGTGAAACATGTGGGGAACAAAAATTTAAATATGCTTCCGGAAAATAAATGTACCTCACTTTGAAGTCCTCTGAAGTGATAGAAAGGTGTTTGGTGCATGTGCATGTTTATATGTGTGTGTTTTAGTATGTGGTTAAGGGTTAAAGGCTTCCTGTAGTAGATATCTATGTGTCGGGGGGGGGGGGGGGTCCTATTTCACTGCAGGGCAACCTGCACGTGGTGAATAAAGCCTTGATTGATTGATTGATTGATTGCATTCTAGAGGTCTACAGAAATGGATAATTGTTCTTAAGGACTTGTGTTTCACTAAAGTATGCACAATATTGTTCTTTTTTCACAGTTGCAAATATGAGAGAGAAAGGGGGGAGGGATAAACAATGCAAAACAGGTAATCACTACTAATCATGGTTCAATGATGAATAGTTTGGGGATGGTTTGCTTAACCTAATGAGACAAAATTAGATGACAATAAATCATTTGCATATATATATTTTCCTGTTTTTAACCTGAACCTGCTCTCAGTTTGGCACATATGACTGGGTGCTCTGGTTGACAGCTGTTAACCATAGGCTGCAATCATTAACACAGCATTTTGGAGAAACAGGCCCAGCAAGTACACAAATAAAGTAATGTGGGAAGAACGTGCATGCGCAGTATAGCACAAACTGGAGGGCATGCGTGCAACCAAACAATGAGTATGCCATCAGTCATGTACTGCCTACAAAGCAATAATACTTCTTCAATTACACACACACACACACACACACACACACACACACACACACACACACACACACACACACACACTGTGTCCTGTTCATGTGCTTTCTTTGCAGTTAAGGTTAAGGTTGTAAGACCGGGCAGACATAAAGGAATTGAAAAGCTTCTTGGGTAGTGATGCTAAACTCTTTATCTACATTGCATTTGCTGGAATGGAAAAGTTAAAAGTACTCAAAATTAATCATTAATCAATGGATCAGTATGTGATCTATCTAAACCCGATTGCCCTGAACTTCCCCTTGCTTACTTTCAGTCTGCAGTAGAGCGAAGTTTACTATAATATCTCATTTCACACATCAAAGCCGCAAAGAAGGAAATTACACATGCTTGACACGGTTGTCATAATTTCTTCCATCAGAATTATGCCACACATGATGGGTGCGTTTAGAACCTCAAGACCAATATTAAACTTGTACTTAGTTTAACTTCCATTAGCTTGATAGGTTATATAATATAACATTTGGAGCATCTTCAACACAGATACATTTATTTAGTGAAGGGAAAACTAAGTGAGAACACTTAATTATAATCGTACTCAATTTAATTGTTACAATTTGTTGCTGAAGGGAATCATTATATAGACTCCTCAAAAAAAATAAAATAACATAACTAAACATAAAAAGCACCAAGCACTGCAGGATCCCTACAAAATGACCTCCGGACCATTGGTGTGAATGTCTCTGGCTGAACAATCAGAAGCTTCATGAGTGTGGCCTGAGGGGCTGGCATCCTCTAATGGGCCTTGTGCTCACTGCCTGGTATTGTGGAGCCTGACTGGCATTTGCCATAGAATACCAGAGTTGGCAGATCCACCAGTGGTGCCCTGTGCTTTCCACAGATTAGAGCAGGATGATCCCAAGGACGTGTTACAGACATGAAAGGGTCTGGAGAAGCTGTGGAGCATCACCGGTTTGGTGGTGGGTCAGTGATGGTCTAGGGAGGCATGTCCATGGATGGGAAGCACAGACCTATACAGGCTAGACAGTGACACCCTGACTGCCATTACATATGAAGGATGAAATCCTTGGACCCACTGTAAGGTCCTGGGTTCCTCCTCGTACCTGGTCTCATGTGGAAAAAGTATGCAGGCAGTTCTTAGCAATACAGTAACTAACCGCTTCCTTTTTTCCCCCTGCTGCTCCTTCTCAGATACAAATATAGCTGATCGTGAAGTTCAGCTCTCTTTCTCTCTCAGTCTGATGGTCATGATGTTTAGACTGAACCAAGCAGCACTTCTCATTCCGCTATTAGTGATGTGGCATGTCTTTGCAGGTACAGACATATTTATGTTCATCCTGTTATCGAAGTTTGTCATTACCGATGACTATATTAATTGATTAACTCCTTTAAACTACAGGAATCACTAAAGACGACTGCAGAGCTTTGCTGGTGTCCAGAGGAGACTCAGTGACACTGACCTGCAATATAAGACAGAATAATGTGACCCTAATCTCCTGGACCAACAGCAGATGTGTTTTTCAATATTCCAATGTGCTGAATCGCACCCATTCAAATTTGTCTTTTCATAGACTGAAAATAAATCGTGAGTTTCCTACAAAGCTAATTATTTTTAGTGCTCAGCCTGAAGATCAAGGACTTTATACATGTAGCATAACAGACAGAAGTGGCATATACAGCATTACATGGAGTTTAACTGTGTCTGAGCACCCCAAAGGTAGGTAGGACAAAACACAGAGCTAATCACTTCTAGTAAAGGTCAAACAAGCACTTGAAATTAGTTTACTGCTGATTTTATACAGATTTTCCCATCCGCAATTGGAATTCTTCTGTGTGGCATCACACTAGCTGTCTTTATCTGTGGGTGAGTAAAACCTTTTAACTACTTAATTGTAAGCATGAATACATGAATGTAATTTAGGATAGTTCTGAATAATCAGTACTGCTTAAGACTGGTTAGACTGATTCGATCAATAATCTCACACGCATTGTAACATTTTGTCTTTTTTTCCCACTTTACACCAAATTAGAAATGATCATTTTTTTATGTTGACCAGACCGTTTAGTCTCAGTTATATGTTCAGCTTTTGAAATATATTTGAAGGTTGCACCATATTAGATAAAAGACAGAACTGGAGTGTAGTTTGTGGTGCTAGTAGTTTGGTGTTCATTAACTAAATCAGCCATCAGAGCCTTTTGATGATGTATCTTTCTATGGAGCAGAGACCGAAAGAGTTCAGAATCCATAGGTTCAGAATCAAATATCCAAATATCTGATATCTATTGTTGTAAATCAAGGTTTGGTAACTAATACAACAAAATATGAGTCATGCAACAGGAAAGACTACACAGTTGAATGCTGAATACATGCAAGGATTATCAGAGAGGACAAGGAGAACTCACAGTTTATAAGTCCACAGGAGACAGAGAGAGGCAGGTAGAGAGCACATTATGGGAGGAAACCACAAAGGTAGGGAATGCAGGAAGTGAAAGATGAGAAATGAGAGACAATGATGAGTACAAAATAAAACAGGAACAGAAATAATGCAAGAAAACAGAACAAAACATGCAGCCTAAAGTTTCTGCAGGGTTCTCACAAGTACTCTTTGGTGGCAGTGACGTCAGTTTTACTGAGAAAAGCATTTCCATACAACAAACTGCATTCAGACACATTTATGCTTTTTAAAAATCTGATATACTCCATCCAAGGGAGGCTTGTAGGCCCGTTTAGCTTTTGGTATTTTGTGCATGATGACCTGATGTGGACGTTCAGGGAACTCAGGACTAAACAAATAAAATGGAAATTAATAGACCTACCTGCACCTACCGGAGCCACAGCTAAAGAAAATCTTGAGAACACAAGAAAGACATTAATCTGTTGTCATAACAGAGGTGCTGGAGCACGCGCATTTGTCCTGCTTATAGACATTTTGGTGGCACAAGGGGTGAGCTATACTGGGCAGATGTTGTGATTGAACAGTATTTATCAGATTTATGACGTTAAAAAAATATTACTTAATTTCTCACATTGGCAAATGTTTTGTGTTTATTGCATGCTTTGTGTTTCTTACAGTAGGATGTGCAAATTGTGATGAAGACACTGAATCAGGATCCGGTCCAGGATCAGTTTCCTCCCCAGTCAGGAGAAGAGGTCAGAAGATGGTCACTCACATGTCTCTGCCTTTATTTTCTATCTTAGAACCTCCACTGATTTTTATTTTTCTCTTTTTGCCTTTGAAGGCAGTTCTTCCTCAACCACAGGGTGGCACTGTTTGTTGTAAAAATAGCGGATTAACAATCCACACAAAAAGTTTTAAAGAAGGGGATTTTAAGGGGGCACCATCAGAGGGAGGACAACGGTGCTACTATAGCCAATAGAACAAATCCCTCTGCTTACACGAAGCAGCCAATTAGAAGAAGGTTTGTATTAAAGAACACGAGAAGGGAACTAAACATGTTGTTTCAGAGACAGGATGAACTGCAGGTCTACCAAATAAATAGGGATGACATGAAACTGTGAATCAGAACAAGTCGACTCCAAGTGTAACTTAAATGTTCAAGAATTTTCCTTAAAGTTTTCACGTTATGACAATAATGTGTTCTCAGCTCAAGCTCGTTAATGTTTTTTCCATCTAGGTCTTCATTATAAGCTTGTTACAGGGTGACAGTGTATTTTTTTTAGCGCGCGCGTGTGTGTGTGTGTGTGTGTGTGTGTGTGTGTGTTTCCATCTGTAACCAAAATAACTTGAAAGAAATTCTGATAAAACCTTGCAGAGTGGGGTCATGTTAACGATCCTTTAACATTTTGATTATGTCCACTGAGGCCTTCAAGGTCAACTTAATGATGATTCTTACAAGTGTAATACGGAGCTGTTTAAAACTTTGTTTATTGCTACCATTGGTTGTGTTGACAACATATAAAGGATATGAGTGAAATAGGGTCAAACTTTCATAAAAGTACTATCCCCTTAAATGTAAAAACGGCTCCCTTGGCGGAGGTTTGTGCTCTCGGAACACTTCTTGTAATAGTTATATATTACACAATTTTTTTTGTTTAGAACTAGTTTATATTGAATTATTGTTTAAATATTATATTGATTATGATTTAATTTGTCATGTGCTTAAACTTCATGCATTGTTAAATGAACTGCTTTTTTGTCCCCTGCAAGTAACCACTTCCTGTTCTTGGCATCACCTTGAAAAGCACACGTAGAAGTGAAGCTTCACTTTGTCTGTGTGTATTCATGTTTGATCCAGATCTATCAGACATTCTCTTTAATTCATTCTTAGCTGTGTGCCATGTCCTCACAGGTACAACACAAGTTTTTGATGCACATTTTCCGAGTTTAGTAACAGAATTTGTTTTCATTGAAGCACACGGTACACACTGTGCTTTGCCTGTGAGGTAGGAGAAAGGTGATTAGAGCTCGGTCTGCAGCCACACAATACGATTAAAGAACTTCCTCTGTCTTTAGTGTACCTGATGCTGTAGTGGACTTGTTTCTGAGAATAATAACAAACACTGAACTAATAAAATGAACATTAATTGGAATCGATTACAACACCTAGTAGAAGAAAAATGACGTTTATATTTAGCATACCTGTGATTCACGATGAGGCTATAATAACTAAAATATACTGATAGTGTTTTTCTCCAACACCTTTGAAATGTGTGAATTTCCTGTTTGTACTCTTTCTTTGCAGTTAAGCTTGTGAGACCCTGTGTGTGGGCAGAAATAAAGGAAACGAGAAGCACCTTCTGTACTGCTAGACCCTTGTTCTGCATGTGTGGTGGATAGAGAAAAGTCATTTTTGTATGTCAGGCAGGCTGTTACTCATAACACATAGTTTCCTAATTAGTGAGTCATTTTGGGATCTGATTAGACTTTTCAAACGGGTTCAGTTATTTATTAGGTTTTGCATTATCTAACACCATTTTCATTGAACATATAAGGTTTTTATTTTTTAAAAACATTTTCTTTCACCACTTTAAACCTGCAGTAGAGCAGAGTGCACGATATGGTGTCATTTTCCACAGCAAGGCCACAAAGATGGAAATCATACGTTAAAGAGTGTTTTACACACACACACACACACACACACACACACACACACACACACACACACACACACACACACACACACACACACTTACTTGCATTCAAACACATATACAGTGTTTAAGATTATTTTGAAAATCTAGAAAACCTCAATTTTATTGAGAATATACAACTTAACTGACCACTATTAACTGGCCACTTTATTAGGTACACCTTGTTAGTATCAGATTAGATGGTAATTTTTATTTCAGAGCTAATCTAATTCTTCATGGCAACAGGGGTGATGGGCTTTTGGTTGAACATGATAGCATATTTGTGCGGATTTGTAAGCTCCTTGATATGACTTTACCATCCCACCACATCCTAAAAGTGCTCTGGTCAACAGACATGCTAACTGTTCTGTTCAGTTCAGTTCAGTTCAGTTTCAATTTTATTTGTCATATGCAAGTTAGCACAGGGTCAACATCGCAATGAAATGTATTTGACGAGCAGAAGACAGTCACTCAGCAGAATGGTACAGTAGAAAAAAAATAAAAATAAAAATAAAAAATATATAGAAAAATAGTAAAGAGCAAAATATTAACAAGATGTAGTAAAAGAAAAAGAGATTTTAAGTTAACTGACTATAAAAAAAACAAACAAACACCCATCTCACCCCTGCGGGCGGTTTATCCTTCAAGCTCGGGTCCTCTACCAGAGGCCTGGGAGCTTGAGGGTCCTGCGCAGTATCTTAGCTGTTCCTAGGACTGCGCTCTTCTGGACAGAGATCTCCGATGTTGTTCCCGGGATCTGCTGGAGCCACTCGCCTAGCTTGGGAGTCACCGCACCTAGTGCTCCGATTACCACGGGTACCACCGTCACCTTCACCCTCCACATCCTCTCGAGCTCTTCTCTGAGCCCTTGGTATTTCTCCAGCTTCTCGTGTTCCTTCTTCCTGATATTGCTGTCATTCGGAACCGCTACATCGATCACTACGGCCGTCTTCTTCTGTTTGTCTACCACCACTATGTCCGGTTGGTTAGCCACCACCATTTTGTCCGTCTGTATCTGGAAGTCCCACAGGATCTTAGCTCGGTCATTCTCCACCACCCTTGGGGGCATCTCCCATTTTGACCTCGGGACTTCCAGGTTATACTCGGCACAGATGTTCCTGTACACTATGCCGGCCACTTGGTTATGGCGTTCCATGTATGCCTTGCCTGCTAGCATCTTGCACCCTGCTGTTATGTGCTGGATTGTCTCTGGAGCATCTTTACACAGCCTGCACCCGGGGTCTTGCCTGGTGTGATAGACCCCAGCCTCTATGGATCTTGTACTCAGAGCTTGTTCTTGTGCTGCCATGATTAGTGCCTCTGTGCTGTCTTTCAGTCCAGCTTTGTCCAGCCACTGGTAGGATTTCTGGATGTCAGCCACCTCCTCTATCTGCCGGTGGTACATACCGTGCAGGGCCCTGTCCTTCCATGATGGTTCCTCGTCTCCCTCCTCTTTCTTGGGTTTCTGCTGCCTGAGGTATTCACTGAGCACTCGGTCAGTTGGGGCCATCTTCCCAATGTATTCTTGGATGTTCGTTGTCTCATCCTGGACTGTGGTGCTGACACTCACCAGTCCCCGGCCCCCTTCCTTCCGCTTAGCGTACAGCCTCAGGGTGCTGGACTTGGGGTGAAACCCTCCATGCATGGTAAGGAGCTTTCTTGTCTTTATGTCAGTGGCTTCTATCTCCTCCTTTGGCCAGCCTATTACCCCAGCAGGGTACCTGATCACGGGCAGGGCGTAGGTGTTGATGGCCCGGATCTTGTTCTTACCGTTCAGCTGACTCCTCAGGATTTGCCTGACCCTCTGCAGGTACTTGGTGGTTGCAGCCTTTCTAGCGGCCTCTTCATGGTTCCCATTCGCCTGCGGGATCCCCAGGTACTTGTAACTGTCCTCTATGTCTGCAATGTTGCCTTCTGGTAGTTCAATCCCCTCAGTTCTGACTACCTTCCCTCTCTTCGTTACCATTCGACTACACTTCTCCAGTCCGAACGACATTCCATCTGACATCTGATATCTATTGTTGTAAATCAAGGTTTGGTAACTAATACAACAAAATATGAGTCATGCAACAGGAAAGACCACACAGTTGAATGCTGAATACATGCAAGGATTATCAGAGAGGACAAGGAGAACTCACAGTTTATAAGTCCACAGGAGACAGAGAGAGGCAGGTAGAGAGCACATTATGGGAGGAAACCACAAAGGTAGGGAATGCAGGAAGTGAAAGATGAGAAATGAGAGACAATGATGAGTACAAAATAAAACAGGAACAGAAATAATGCAAGAAAACAGAACAAAACATGCAGCCTAAAGTTTCTGCAGGGTTCTCACAAGTACTCTTTGGTGGCAGTGACGTCAGTTTTACTGAGAAAAGCATTTCCATACAACAAACTGCATTCAGACACATTTATGCTTTTTAAAAATCTGATATACTCCATCCAAGGGAGGCTTGTAGGCCCGTTTAGCTTTTGGTATTTTGTGCATGATGACCTGATGTGGACGTTCAGGGAACTCAGGACTAAACAAATAAAATGGAAATTAATAGACCTACCTGCACCTACCGGAGCCACAGCTAAAGAAAATCTTGAGAACACAAGAAAGACATTAATCTGTTGTCATAACAGAGGTGCTGGAGCACGCGCATTTGTCCTGCTTATAGACATTTTGGTGGCACAAGGGGTGAGCTATACTGGGCAGATGTTGTGATTGAACAGTATTTATCAGATTTATGACGTTAAAAAAATATTACTTAATTTCTCACATTGGCAAATGTTTTGTGTTTATTGCATGCTTTGTGTTTCTTACAGTAGGATGTGCAAATTGTGATGAAGACACTGAATCAGGATCCGGTCCAGGATCAGTTTCCTCCCCAGTCAGGAGAAGAGGTCAGAAGATGGTCACTCACATGTCTCTGCCTTTATTTTCTATCTTAGAACCTCCACTGATTTTTATTTTTCTCTTTTTGCCTTTGAAGGCAGTTCTTCCTCAACCACAGGGTGGCACTGTTTGTTGTAAAAATAGCGGATTAACAATCCACACAAAAAGTTTTAAAGAAGGGGATTTTAAGGGGGCACCATCAGAGGGAGGACAACGGTGCTACTATAGCCAATAGAACAAATCCCTCTGCTTACACGAAGCAGCCAATTAGAAGAAGGTTTGTATTAAAGAACACGAGAAGGGAACTAAACATGTTGTTTCAGAGACAGGATGAACTGCAGGTCTACCAAATAAATAGGGATGACATGAAACTGTGAATCAGAACAAGTCGACTCCAAGTGTAACTTAAATGTTCAAGAATTTTCCTTAAAGTTTTCACGTTATGACAATAATGTGTTCTCAGCTCAAGCTCGTTAATGTTTTTTCCATCTAGGTCTTCATTATAAGCTTGTTACAGGGTGACAGTGTATTTTTTTTAGCGCGTGTGTGTGTGTGTGTGTGTGTGTGTGTGTGTGTGTGTGTGTGTGTGTGTGTGTGTGTGTGTGTGTGTGTGTGTGTGTGTGTGTGTGTGTGTGTGTTTCCATCTGTAACCAAAATAACTTGAAAGAAATTCTGATAAAACCTTGCAGAGTGGGGTCATGTTAACGATCCTTTAACATTTTGATTATGTCCACTGAGGCCTTCAAGGTCAACTTAATGATGATTCTTACAAGTGTAATACGGAGCTGTTTAAAACTTTGTTTATTGCTACCATTGGTTGTGTTGACAACATATAAAGGATATGAGTGAAATAGGGTCAAACTTTCATAAAAGTACTATCCCCTTAAATGTAAAAACGGCTCCCTTGGCGGAGGTTTGTGCTCTCGGAACACTTCTTGTAATAGTTATATATTACACAATTTTTTTTGTTTAGAACTAGTTTATATTGAATTATTGTTTAAATATTATATTGATTATGATTTAATTTGTCATGTGCTTAAACTTCATGCATTGTTAAATGAACTGCTTTTTTGTCCCCTGCAAGTAACCACTTCCTGTTCTTGGCATCACCTTGAAAAGCACACGTAGAAGTGAAGCTTCACTTTGTCTGTGTGTATTCATGTTTGATCCAGATCTATCAGACATTCTCTTTAATTCATTCTTAGCTGTGTGCCATGTCCTCACAGGTACAACACAAGTTTTTGATGCACATTTTCCGAGTTTAGTAACAGAATTTGTTTTCATTGAAGCACACGGTACACACTGTGCTTTGCCTGTGAGGTAGGAGAAAGGTGATTAGAGCTCGGTCTGCAGCCACACAATACGATTAAAGAACTTCCTCTGTCTTTAGTGTACCTGATGCTGTAGTGGACTTGTTTCTGAGAATAATAACAAACACTGAACTAATAAAATGAACATTAATTGGAATCGATTACAACACCTAGTAGAAGAAAAATGACGTTTATATTTAGCATACCTGTGATTCACGATGAGGCTATAATAACTAAAATATACTGATAGTGTTTTTCTCCAACACCTTTGAAATGTGTGAATTTCCTGTTTGTACTCTTTCTTTACAGTTAAGCTTGTGAGACCCTGTGTGTGGGCAGAAATAAAGGAAACGAGAAGCACCTTCTGTACTGCTAGACCCTTGTTCTGCATGTGTGGTGGATAGAGAAAAGTCATTTTTGTATGTCAGGCAGGCTGTTACTCATAACACATAGTTTCCTAATTGGTGAGTCATTTTGGGATCTGATTAGACTTTTCAAACGGGTTCAGTTATTTAGGTTTTGCATTATCTAACACCATTTTCATTGAACATATAAGGTTTTTATTTTTTAAAAACATTTTCTTTCACCACTTTAAACCTGCAGTAGAGCAGAGTGCACGATATGGTGTCATTTTCCACAGCAAGGCCACAAAGATGGAAATCATACGTTAAAGAGTGTTACACACACACACACACACACACACACACACACACACACACACACACACACACACACACACACACACACACACACTTACTTGCATTCAAACACATATACAGTGTTTAAGATTATTTTGAAAATCTAGAAAACCTCAATTTTATTGAGAATATACAACTTAACTGACCACTATTAACTGGCCACTTTATTAGGTACACCTTGTTAGTATCAGATTAGATGGTAATTTTTATTTCAGAGCTAATCTAATTCTTCATGGCAACAGGGGTGATGGGCTTTTGGTTGAACATGATAGCATATTTGTGCGGATTTGTAAGCTCCTTGATGTGACTTTACCATCCCACCACATCCTAAAAGTGCTCTGGTCAACAGACATGCTAACTGTTCTGTTCAGTTCAGTTCAGTTCAGTTTCAGTTTTATTTGTCATATGCAAGTTAGCACAGGGTCAACATCGCAATGAAATGTATTTGACGAGCAGAAGACAGTCACTCAGCAGAATGGTACAGTAGAAAAAAAATAAAAATAAAAATAAAAAATATATAGAAAAATAGTAAAGAGCAAAATATTAACAAGATGTAGTAAAAGAAAAAGAGATTTTAAGTTAACTGACTATAAAAAAAAAAAAATAAAAAAAAACACCCATCTCACCCCTGCGGGCGGTTTATCCTTCAAGCTCGGGTCCTCTACCAGAGGCCTGGGAGCTTGAGGGTCCTGCGCAGTATCTTAGCTGTTCCTAGGACTGCGCTCTTCTGGACAGAAGTTGTTGTTCCGATGTTGTTCCCAGGATCTGCTGGAGCCACTCGCCTAGCTTGGGAGTCACCGCACCTAGTGCTCCGATTACCACGGGTACCACCGTCACCTTCACCCTCCACATCCTCTCGAGCTCTTCTCTGAGCCTTTGGTATTTCTCCAGCTTCTCGTGTTCCTTCTTCCTGATATTGCTGTCATTCGGAACCGCTACATCGATCACTACGGCCGTCTTCTTCTGTTTGTCTACCACCACTATGTCCGGTTGGTTAGCCACCACCATTTTGTCCGTCTGTATCTGGAAGTCCCACAGGATCTTAGCTCGGTCATTCTCCACCACCCTTGGGGGCATCTCCCATTTTGACCTCGGGACTTCCAGGTTATACTCGGCACAGATGTTCCTGTACACTACGCCGGCCACTTGGTTATGGCGTTCCATGTATGCCTTGCCTGCTAGCATCTTGCACCCTGCTGTTATGTGCTGGATTGTCTCTGGAGCATCTTTACACAGCCTGCACCCGGGGTCTTGCCTGGTGTGATAGACCCCAGCCTCTATGGATCTTGTACTCAGAGCTTGTTCTTGTGCTGCCATGATTAGTGCCTCTGTGCTGTCTTTCAGTCCAGCTTTGTCCAGCCACTGGTAGGATTTCTGGATGTCAGCCACCTCCTCTATCTGCCGGTGGTACATACCGTGCAGGGCCCTGTCCTTCCATGATGGTTCCTCGTCTCCCTCCTCTTTCTTGGGTTTCTGCTGCCTGAGGTATTCACTGAGCACTCGGTCAGTTGGGGCCATCTTCCCAATGTATTCTTGGATGTTCGTTGTCTCATCCTGGACTGTGGTGCTGACACTCACCAGTCCCCTGCCCCCTTCCTTCCGCTTAGCGTACAGCCTCAGGGTGCTGGACTTGGGGTGAAACCCTCCATGCATGGTAAGGAGCTTTCTTGTCTTTATGTCAGTGGCTTCTATCTCCTCCTTTGGCCAGCCTATTACCCCAGCAGGGTACCTGATCACGGGCAGGGCGTAGGTGTTGATGGCCCGGATCTTGTTCTTACCGTTCAGCTGACTCCTCAGGATTTGCCTGACCCTCTGCAGGTACTTGGTGGTTGCAGCCTGTCTAGCGGCCTCTTCATGGTTCCCATTCGCCTGCGGGATCCCCAGGTACTTGTAACTGTCCTCTATGTCTGCAATGTTGCCTTCTGGTAGTTCAATCCCCTCAGTTCTGACTACCTTCCCTCTCTTGTGCTATGGGCTTGGAGTTGGCCTCTAGTGTTGTACGCCACATCCCCATTGCGTTCCTGATGAAGGCTCTTAGGGTCCTGTTGATCTTGTACAATTCTAAGCATTCCAGGATCCAGCTGTGGGGCATTGAGTCATAGGCCTTCTTGTAATCAATCCAGGCAGTGCACAGGTTGGTCAGTCTGGTCTTGCAGTCTCGGCTGACTGTTCTGTCTACCAGTAGCTGGTGTTTTGCACCTCTGGTATTCTTGCCAATCCCTTTCTGTGCCCCACTCATGTATTGACCCATGTGCCTGTTCATCTTAGCCGATATGATGCCTGACAGGAGCTTCCATGTAGTACTGAGGCAGGTTATTGGTCGGTAGTTGGATGGGACCGGTCCCTTCTTGGGGTCCTTGGGGATCAGGACCGTTCGACCTTCGGTTAGCCATTCCAGGTGTCTCTCGTTAACTAGCAGCTGGTTCATTTGTGCTGCCAGACGCTCGTGGAGTGCAGTCAGCTTCTTCAGCCAGTAGGCGTGAACCACGTCGGGCCCTGGTGCTGTCCAACTCTTCATACTGGAGACCCTTTCTTGGATATCTGCCACTGTGATGGTTACTGGTCCCTGTTCAGGGAGGTCGCTATGGTCTGCCCTCAGATCCACTAGCCACTGAGCATTGCCGTTATGGGTTGCGTCCTTCTCCCATATGCTCTTCCATATGTTCTCCCATATGCTCCGTCTCCAGCCTTGGTGGTGCTGTTCTCTTATTGTTCCCTTGCCACTGAGAGTACACCTTTGCTGGTTCTGTGGAGAACAGCTGGTTTATTCCTGCCTTCTATCTCTCTGGTGTACCTCCTCAAGCGGCTGGCCAAGGCTGTGAGTCTTTGCTTGGCAGTTTCCAAGGCCTCAGGTATGGACAGTTTGTTGTATTTCTTATGCACCTTCTTTGCCGCACCTTTCTGCAACTCCGTTAGTTGGCTAACCTCCCTCCGTGCTGCTTTGATCTTGCTCTCTAGCCTCCTTCTTGTGGCTGTTCAGCTTGTAGCCAAGCATCTCACTGATCACTGCTGCCGTATTGTAGATCAGTTTGTTAGTGTCGGTAATCGTGGCTGTAGGTATCGTCCGTAGTGCTGCATTAACATCATCTAGCAGACCTTCTGAGGGTACTTCACGTAATCTTGGTAACCGGCTACGGGGGATCCAGGTTTCAAGCTTGGCCATGATCCTATTTCTCAGGTCAGTTCCTCTCGCACTCAACGATCCTTCTCCTATCGCACTTGGGGCTATGTACCCAATCTCGGGTGGGGGTGATGATATCTCCCCCCTGACCTGGCGTCCTGACTCCTCCTTGCCGTAGCATTTATGTTGTACCTCGTCAATCTCTAGCTGTGATAGCAGTCCCTTCTTTCCAATGTTGGAACACTGAGCTACTAGTTGTTTCGCCGTCATTGTGGATGTTGGGTATCGAAGAATCCATAGGTCCCTCATCCTATTCATGTAGCCCCTTCCGCCAGGGTTACTTGTGTAGTAGCATTCCAACAACGCCCTGTTTTCGTCTCTTGCCCACCGATGCCTTCTTGTTCCAGTAGCCCACTTGTCGTGTGTGTGTGTGTGTGTGTGTGTGTGTGTGTGTGTGTGTGTGTGTGTGTGTGTGTGTGTGTGTGTGTGTGTGTGCATATACACATACATACGTGTGTATGTAACGTCTGCCAGATGGTAACGAGGAGAAGAGCTGATGTGCTGGGTGGCTGTGGTCCTTGATGATGCTGTGTGCTTTATGGAGGCATCGCTGAAGATAAATGTCCTGAATGGCAGGAAGCCTCAAATGCCCTCCACAGGAAGCTGTGGAGGGCATTTGGTACCTTGAACACATTTTCATGTTTTAAAAAAAAAGTTTGACACGATTTGAGATTTGGATTTGGGGCGTTACCCTGCTGGAAGCCGGCACCAGAAATTGGGTACACTGTGGTCATAAAGGGGTGGACAAAAAATACTCATCTTGACTGTGGACATTTCGCTTAGTTTTTACAAAGACCCTCCCACCATTACAACACCAGCAGCCTTCCTCAGCCAACTGCTGATAAAGGCAGCATGGATCCACCATGTTATACCAGGCTATATCCACCATTTGGATATAACAGCAATAGAGACTCATCAGGAAACATTTCACCAATCTTTGGATGCCCAGCTGTGGTGAGCCAGTACTAACTGTTGCCTCAGTTTCCTATTCTTAGTTAACAGGAGTGACAACTGGTGTGATCTGTAGCCCATCTACTTCAAAGTTTGACATATCATGTGCTCAGAGATGCTCTTCTGCATAACTCAGCTGTAATCAACGGTTATTTGAGTTACTGTTTCCGCCCCCATCAGCTTATAGCAATGTGGCTATTCACCTCAGACCTGTGGGACACAGCTTTCTTAACTTCACACACTAAGTTTATGAAATTTGTTTTTGTTTTTCAAATGCATTACCAAAAAACAAAACAAAACAAACAACATACAAAAACCATAAAAACAAAGAAGTTTGAGGTGGTAGCCAGAGTGTCAATAGTGGGACAATATGTGTGATTGTGTAAAGAGACTTATGTCACTGACATCACCAGGGTTTCTAATGAAACAGTTTTTAATTCAGTTATCAAACAAAGCTTAATGGGAGCATTATACACAGCAAGAGGAGGTGTGTTTGACTCTTGCAACTGTGGTTTTACACTCTACATTTAACACCTGAAAGGTGTTGCTAAGGTTTAGCTATTGTGCTCTGAAAACATTCACATTCTCACCAGAACCCGTGCACCATAAAATCATCGTTATCAGCAAATCCTCACAGTGAAGGACAGAAAAAAAAAGTCTCTTGTGTTTATACTAGTCACTATAAGGCAGTGTTACTAATCTTATCTCATATATTTAGGTATTTGAAACACCTGGAAAGTGCTAAGATATTATTATTGGTCACTACTTTTACTCTGCAGAAAGAATTATGATGAGGACACTGAAGCAGGATCAGTTTCCCTCAGGAGAAGAGAAGAGAAGATGTTTGTCATGTTATAGGCAGCAACTCTCTCAACCACAGGGTGGCACTGCTTGTTGTAAAAATAACAAACACACCAGTGAGGTGGCAGGCTGAATTCAATCTATGATGTTTAAGCAGATCCTTTTAGACATTATCGCTGACATTATCAGTTAGAGCCTGAAAGGTCCTGATAAAGTTTAGTTATTTAGCTCTCAAAACATTCACATTTTTATCAGAACACGTGCAACACAGCAAAAGCAGAAAGTCAGGAAGTCACTACACAAGAACAGTTTGTTCAAAATCACACAGTCCTGAGATGAAATGTTGTCAGTCAGCTGCTAATGAATATTTATACATGTCTGTTAATAGAAAACATCCATCTATCCGCTACCGCTTATCCTTTTCAGGGTCGCGGGGGGTGCTGGCAGCTGTCATAGAGCGAGAGGTGGGGTACACCCTGGACAGGTCGCCAGTCTGTCGCAGGGCTAACACACAAGGACAGACAACCATTCACACTCACACCTAGTGGCAATTTGGATTATCCAATTAACCTATCCCCACAAACTGCATGTCTTTGGACGGTGGGAGGAAGCCGGAGTACCCGGAGGGAACCCACGCAAACACGGGGAGAACATGCAAACTCCACACAGAAAGACCCCGGCCTGATGGTGGAATTGAACTCAGGACCTTCTTGCTGTGCGGCAACACTGCTAACCACCGTGCCATCGTGCTGCCATAGAAAATATATTAATGTTAATAATAATTCTCTGTTGAGTCACGTGACAGTGGACTATTGATTATGACATATCTAAATGTCTTCTATAAAAATGACCTGCTGTTGTTAATTGTTCTACTTCACAGTCATAAAGCAGAACAATCATAGTTGTGTCACAAACTGAGCAATGCAAGAAAATCATTGCAGGTCCCAGTTTTTATCTGGTGGGTAAAGACTGATTAAAATTGCAGATGTGGTTTTAGTAGCTGAAAAATACTCCTTTACTCAGGTGCAGCTTATATTTTCCATTTATGACATGAGTGACTAAATTACAAGAGGAAATTAATTGCAATATAATTGTGTTCAGTTTCTGGGAGAAATATACTTCAGTTGTGACAATTCTGAATCATTGCATACATTACTTAAATGTAAATTATCGCTTCAACAAATGGTGATACATTCACATACATTAGTTCAGAGCTCAACTCTACAGCAAGTAACCACTTCCTTTTTTTTGCGGCGACTCCTCAGATATCAATACAGCTGGCAGTAAAGTTCAGGTCTGTTTCTCTCTCTGTCTGATGATCACGATGTTCACTATAAATCGAGCAGCACTGCTCCTCGTTCAGCTGTTAGTGATGTGGGATGTCTTTGCAGGTAAAGAGCAAATTTGTGTTTGAGATTCACTTTTTTACAGATGAAGTGTAGATAGAATTTTATATTGAATGATTGTCTCCTTTAAACTATAGAGATCGCTAAAGACGACCACAGAGCTGTGCTGGTGTCCCAAGGAGACTCAGTGACACTGACTTGTAACATATCCAAGACAAATGCAACACTGATCATCTGGACCAACAACAGATCTGTTTTTCATTATTCCATTGTGCTGAATCGCACCTATTCAGATTTCTCATTTCATAGACTGAAAATAAATCATGAGTTTCCTACAAAGCTCATTATTTTTAGTGCTCAACCTGAAGATGAAGGACTTTATACATGTAGCATAACAGACAGAAGTGGCCTATACAGCATTACATGGAGTTTAACTGTGTCTGAGAACCCCAAAGGTAGGTGGGACAAAAAGCAGATCCAGTCAATTCTAGCAAAGGTCAACCAAGCATTTTAAATTAATTCACTGCTGTTTTGGTACAGAATCCACTTCATCAAAGTATTTTCTATACATACTCCCACCTGCAATTGGATTCCTTCTCTGTGGCATCACACTAGCTGTGTTTCTCTACAGGTGAGTAAAACCTTTTTATCTTCATAATGAATGCATGAATGTGATTATTTTTTGTTTGTCTGTAGAAGTGTTCTCAGTACATGTAAGACTGATTGGATTATAAAGCACTATTTTCTATTTTATCTGCCTACATTGAAAGTGTTTAAAGTTTGTTTTAAATAAGTAAAGAGGGAAATGGAAATGTGATATGTGGCTTATACCATTGCGTTCATAGATGTGATGATTAATATTGTCATATTTCTATGATGTTTTTAAAGCAAATCATTACATTAGTGATCACAGGCTCAGTGCCTCATTGCACAGAGCTCAGATCTTTTTCATTGCTAAATGCAAGTTTTTATTTAATAAGATGATGCATTATTATCTATCTTTGAAAACTTCAAGGATGAAAGAGCTCAGACTTTTTTTCACTACTTCTGTAAGCACCGCAAACCTGCTCTGAATTTAAAGTTGTGAATCAGCCCGCTGTGCTTTTTTGCGGGGGGGCTATTGTTATATACAACAGGGCAAAAAGTGACAATGACAGTAGTAAAGAACTGGCTAAAAGTGGTTAGAGTCAAAGCTGTCATTCACTTTTCTCTGAGGCAACCCTTCGCCAACAACTACAAAAGAATGCAAGCTGAACTCATTCTGTACAGATTCATCATACATTTGGGAAAAAAAACCCATTAAAATGACAAAGAAGACGTCGTCCCACTAAACACTGGATGTTTTATAGACGTGCACTTTTGTTTTAGCTCAAGAGCTTGCGTCATCTTGGAGATGTCCGCTAATCGCTCTGCATTCCTTCATACATAACTGTTATGATCAATCCCATTTCAGAAAATGTTATACTTTTCTAGATAATTTTCCAATAGCTTCCTAGCCTGTAGGAAACATGCCCTCCACCCTCTGGAAACATGGGACTACAGAAGCAGTATAAAAATAACATCTGTCCACAACGACCACATTTGGACTATAAATAGCCTGTACATGGTGGGCCTACGGACATCAACATCAGACATTACAAAACAACCCCTTCAGTGTGTATCAAAATTTGACGTCCAAAAATGACATATGAAAGACGTGACTCCAATATCACTTTGGATAGTGGGTTAGGGTTAGGTCTTGATCCCAGAGGTTATATGGGGTCTCATGTGTATGTTGTCTCTGTTTGGGGAATACAATCTTTGAGTCCTTCCATTCATGTAGATTTTCACATGGGTGGGGTAATACAGGAATACAGGAAGTGAAAGATCAAAAATGAGAGCCAATGAGGAGTACAAAATAAAACAGGAACAGAAAATAAACACACTAAAAATGCACAATGGTTTCATACTTCAGTGGCAGTGACCTCAATTTGCATTCACTCATGTATACTATGCTTAAAAATCTAATATCATTTGCGATTATTGATGCATGCAGAGTAATTTGGAGTTCAGTATTTTGCTCAAAGACAACTTCAGATGTGGACTGAGGGAACTCTAGATCAAACAATAAACCTGTGAATTAGTAGACCACCCACTCTCCTGATTCACAGGCTGCTCTGAAGAACATCTTGAGAACTCAATCAAGAACCTCAGATATTCAACCTTAAAACCTCCTCAGATCAGTATCAGATTGAGGACTGAGGTGGCAGAACAAGCTGAATTATTCTGTTTATGAATGTTTTGGTGGACAAACGGGATCGAAACAATACTGAGCAGGTTGTTTTAATATTGTGTGAGTAATGTCTATCGTACTTTCATTGTGTTAAATAAATTACACCGTTCAAATACTGCAACACAAAAGTCAGCGTTACAAACAATGCACTTAAAAATCTAAAACAGCATTTAATTTACCGTTTGTGCTAATAGACATTTTGTTTAGCATTAAAGTTTTAAGTTTTAATATTCAGTCCTTCACTAATTGACATTTACACAATAGTTTCAAAAAGCACAGGCATTATATTATTTTTTCAAATATTGCATACACACAATGTAGTTCCATTTAAAAATGGGGGAAAAGTGTATATATATATATGTATGTATATATATGTATATATATATATATATATATATATATATATATATATATATATATATATAATGTGTATATATATATATAATGTGTATATATATATGTATGAGAAAGTATGCAATAGTTACTTAAACTAAATTAGTCTGGTGCATAAATTTGGCCACCATTGATGTTTTATTGATTTGAATACATTTAGTACTAATTATTGGAACATAAAATTTGTTTGGTAAGCTCATTGGCCCTTGACCTGCATACACTGGTGAATCCAGTCATGAGAAAGCGTATTTAAGGTGGCCAATTGCAAGTTTTTCTCCTCTTTGCGTCTTCTCTGAAGAGTGGCTACATGGGAGCCTAAAAACAACTCTCAAATGACCTGAAAACAAAGACTGCTCAACATCATGGTTTAGGGGAAGTATACAAAAAGCTATCTCAGAGATTTCAGCTGTCAGTTTCCACTATGAGGAACGTATTGAGGAAATGGAAGACCACAGGCACAGTTCTAGTTAAGGCTGGAAGTGACAGGTCAAGAAAAATCTTAGATAAGTAGAGGCGAAGGATCGTGAGAGTCAACCCACAGACCAGCTCCAAAGACCTACAACATCATCTTGCTTCAGATGGTGTCACTGTGCATTGTTTAATTATTCAGTGCATTTTGCAGAAGGAGATGCTGTATGGGAGAGTAATGCAGAGGAAGCCTGTTCTGCACACTTGCCACAAACAGAGTCACTTGAGGTATGCTAAAGCACATTTGGACAAGCCAGCTTCATTTTGGAATAAGGTGCTGTGGACTGATGAAACTAAAATTGAGTTATTTGGACATAACAAGAGGCGGTATGCATGGTGGAAACAGAACACAGCATTCCTAGAGAAACACTTGCTACCCAAAGTAAAATGTGGTGGCGGTTCCATCATGCTGTGGGGCTGAAGTGCAGGTACTGGGAATCTTGCTAAAGTTGAGCGTTGCATTCCAGTCAGTATCAGCAGGTTCTTGAAAATCTACTAAGACGTTCAGGCAGAGGATCAAGTACAACATTCTGGAATGGCCATCTCAGTCCCCAGACCTGAATATTATTGAAAATCTATGGTGTGACCTAAAGCGGGCTGTCCATGCTCAGAAACCATCACACCTGAGTGAACTGGAGATGTTTCGTAAAGACGAAAGGTCCAAAATCCCTTCAACCAGAATCCAGACTCTCATTGGAAGCTATAGGAAGTGTTTAGAGGCTGTTATTTCTGTAAAAGGAACATCTACTTACTTAATACTTAAGCTACTGTGTACTTCTCACACATGGAGAGATGCCAAACTGACTTTCATTGTTCTTGTAACAGTGACAATAAAAAGCTATTCTATTCTATTCTATTCTATTCTATTCTATTCTATTCTAAATATAGATGTGATTTTTCTGTTGGGGTGGCCAAATTTATGCACCTGGCTACATAACTATTGCAACATTTCTGTAAATCCTATAAACTTCATTTCACTTCTAAAATATCATTGTGTTCATCTGCTATATGATATATTTAAATGAAATTGCTGATCCAAATAGCCAGTGATTTACAAAGGAAAATTATGAAAATTATCAAGGGTGCCCAAACTTTTGCATACCACTGTAAGTCCAAAATGCAGTAGGAAGAAGTATGTACACACTTATTAATCCCTACCCACGCTCAACACTCTATTGAATCAACATATTTGGTGTTACCCCAACTTCCCCTCATTACTAACCCCACACAATAAAGACAGGCTGAAGGACATGTATAACCATAGCTACAGTGATAGATATAATTCAGATACAATTTAGCATAGTTATATATACTATCTTCATCAGCTTTATCAGTTTCATATTCTTCCAAAAGCACGTTTCAAAACATCTTTATGAATGGACTAATGCTGTAGACCCACAGGAAAACTGTTCCACAGTTTTACTCCACTAATACAAAAGGTTTTAACTCTTGTCTGTGCTTTAAGAGTCTTCAAATTAAATGTTCCCCTCAAATCATAGTCCTCTTCTCTGTCAAAAAAACATCCTTTGTACATTTCCAGGTAACATATTATATCTGGCTTTGTACATAATCTTTGCTGTTTTTTATTTTATAAGATCCATAAGCCTCAGGATTTTCAATTTTAAGAACATAATGTTAGTGTAGTCTCTAAATCCTGCTTTAGTAATCATCCCGATTGCTTTTTTCGGAGTTTTACATAATGTTAACTATTTGTTATCTATTATCACACCCAGAAATTTTGTATGAGAAACTTGCTCCACTTCAACATTATTTATCAACAATTTGCTCCAGCATCTCTTTTACAATTTCCAAATAACATAAATGTAGTTTTATTCAAGTTTAGCAATAACTTATTTCTATCAAACCATATTTTCAGTTTAATTATTTCTTGTGTGACAATTTCCAAAATCTGTGAATTCTCTCCAGCACAAAAAATATTTGTATCATCTGCAAATAAAACAAACTGTAATATATCAGATGTTTTACATATATCATTGATGTACAGGATAAACAGTTTTGGTCCCAATACTGACGCCTGTGGAATGCCACAAACACTGTCCAGGCACTCTTATTGGTATTCACCAATCTTCACAAATTGTTGTCTATCTATCAAATAATAAGCTTTTTTCTTTTAGGTCAACGAAAACTCCAACTGTGCATTTTCTTTGAACTATATTATTAGTGATATTTTCAATTAGTTCAGTTATTCCGTGGATGTTGATCTGTTTGGTCTGAAACCATACTGACTGTCCATTATTATTTGATGTTTATCAATGAATTTGTCAAGTCTATTAATGAAATCTTTTTCCAGTATTTTTGAAAATTGTGAAAGTAGAGAAACAGGCCTGTAATTTGTGAACTGGTGGTATTACTTTAGCTGTTTTCATTTGTATTGGGAATATTATATCCTGTTATAACAGGATGTTCCAAAATTCAACCCTATTATTGCAATAACCACAATAATAACAATACTTAAAGAACTGGGATGTGTCAATAATGGGACTGAAAAACACAATAACTGTATACACAACTGTTTATATTCACTTTCAAAGACAATTTTCACATTTTTCTTTGCTATGAACTGTCAGATTATGTATTGTGCGATTAAAAGTGTGTGTCATACATATCACCCATAATTCATACCTCTAATTTGTTAAATATCAAAAAACAGCAACAGATATTTATAATTTTCACTATAAATAATCCACTATCAGAAAATTTTCAAAGGAAGGAAACAAAAAAAGAATATGTTTTGTGTTTATTCTAGTCATGATGAGGCAGTGTTTACTCATCCTGTCTTACTGAAACACCGGGCAAGTTCTAAGATTTTATTATTGGTCACTTCTCTTTTTGCAGAAAAAGCATGATGATGAAACTAAATCAGGATGCCGTCCAGGATCAGATTCCTCCTCAGTCAGGAGAAGAGGTCAGAAGATTGTTGCCATCTTTAACACTGTCACATGTCTCTGCCTTTGTACAGTCTAGACTGATTTTTATTTTTACTTTGTCTTCATAGACATCTCTCCCTCAACCACAGGGTGGCAGCACTAATTGCAAAAACAACAGACAGAGGAGTCAGTATATGGAGAGACTGAATTCAATCTATGATCACTTCAATCTATGATCAACTGAAAAACCTTCCAGTTCCTGACAGACATGAACAGTGTCAAAGGAGAAACTAAAAGGGAACGCCATCAGAGGCAGGACACCCGGGCTATAATACCCTCAGCTTCAGCTCAGACAAATGACTCTGCCTGTGAGCACAGAAGTTCCAACCATCCATCACCATCCAAGGAGCTTTTATATCTCAATGATCTTTGCTGTAACAACTTTGAGAGCACTTAGTTTGACAGAAGTGTTTTTCTTCATCTGTGAGTATAAGACCAGGTTCACCAACTTATGTACTGTCAACCTATTGACTGACTATAAGAAAGCCTATGACTCACACAGATCCTGGAATGCCTAGAAATACAAGACCAACAGGACCCTAAGAGCCTTCATCAGGAATTCAATGGGGATGTGGTGAACAATGCTTGAGGCCAACTTGAAGCCAAGTGCGTGGTCAAGTGTGGGATTTACCAAGGAGATGCACTGTCCCCACTGCTGTTCTGCATAGGCCTGAACCCCCTTAGCCAGATCATTAACAAGACTGGCTAGGGATACCAACTACACAATCAAGCAATCATTAGCCACCACAACTATATGGATGACATCAAGCTGTATGCCAAGAGTGAACGAGACATAGACTCACTGATCCATACCACTAGGATATACAGCAATGACACTGTGATGTCATGCAGACTGTATAAGTGTAGTGAGATGGTAACAAGGAGAGGGAAAGCAGAACTGAGCGAACTGCACTAGCAGAAGGCAACAATGTAGACATCAAGGACAGCTACAAGTCCATCCATACCATGCATGGAGGGTTTCACCTTATCCTGGGATTGTGCACTAAGCAGAATGAAGGAGACTAGTGAGTGTCAGTGTCATTATTGCTTTACTCTGCAGAAAAATTATGATAAGGACACTGAATCAGGATCAGTTTCTCCCTCAGTCAAGAGAAGAGATCAGAAGATTGTCATCATCTTTAATACTCTCAAATTTTGTCTACCAAATTTTATTTTAGCCTTTTGTCTTTATAGGTAAGTATATTTATTTATACACAATTTCAAGTTCTCTGAACCATTTTCCAACAAAAAACACTCAGGAAATTCAGACCTCCACCAAGGCAGGTCACTCTCTGTGCAGTATTTTAGGGAATAGTGTTGTAATTTATATTCATTATTTTGTTTTCTTTGTTGCTTTTAAGCATTTTTAAAGAAGTTTCACTGCAGAAATAATTAAGTGTAAAGTGCAGACGTTTGCTATTTGCCCAACAGAAATACTTTTTAATATGTGTGCCATAATTTTGAGTATAATAATAATAACAATAATTTTTTATTGTTCATTAATGTGGATGTAGTGGATGTTTGTTTAGTAAAATGTCCTTAAATATTTAGTAACAATTAGCAAATGAACAAAAGTTTTCTATGTTAATGTACATTTTTGGAGTTTAGCTATTCTGTTTTTACATTTTGTATATTTGTATTGATTTTTCTATTTTGTCTTTACATCAGAGAGTGGTACAGATGAGTACAGAGTTGTGTTGTTGTCAACAAGACACTTGGTGATGTTGACTTGCAGCATATCCAATAAAAAAAAGATAAAACAATAATCTCTTGGATTTTCAATATTTCCTTCTGCTAGAATCACTGCACATAAACATTGGTTATAGTTATTTGGCCTGCAGCATTCACACTACCCCTCTAAATGTACTTGAAATGAGAGGAGAATTAAACACAGAATTAATTTGACTGCAATCTGCTATCTACTGACATCTAGTGGTGAGATTACAGCTACACACTGTACCTTAAATCAACCTCCCAATTTTTAAGTGACTGTTTAAGACTGACATATTATATTGTTTGTATGTTGAAATATTATGTGATTAAACTTCATGAACCCTTAAATTTATTTTATTCACTGAAGACATTTATACATGGTGCAGCACGGTGGCACGGTTGTTTGCACTGTTGCCGCACAGCAAGAAGGTCCTGAGTTCAATTCCACCATCAGGCCGGGGTCTTTCTGTGTGGAGTTTGCATGTTCTCCCCGTGTTTGCGTGGGTTCCCTCAGGGTACTCCGGCTTCCTCCCACCGTCCAAAGACATGCAACTTGTGGGGATAGGTTAATTGGATAATCCAAAATTACCACTAGGTGTGAATGTGAGTGCGAATGGTTGTCTGTCCCTGTGTGTTAGCCCTGCGACAGACTGGCGACCTGTCCAGGGTGTACCCCGCCTCTCGCCCTATGACAGCTGGGATAGGTTCCAGCGCCCCCCGCCACCCTGAAAAGGATAAGCGGAAGCGAATGGATGGATGGAATGGACATTTATACATGCGACATTACCAGTGACCTACAGTCCTTCATCGCTTCTAATTTTATACAGAAACCATTTCATCAAAGTATTTTCTATACAGACTCCCACCTACAATTGGATTGCTTATTGAAAAGGATGATTCTTGAAATTGTGTCCAACCGAGATACACTGGTAATCAATGTGACATTTAATAGATACTAATCCAGCCTTTCAACTTTTTATTTGATCAAATTTCTGCTCACTGAGTACCAATTTTATTCTTTTTTTTTTTTAGTAAATCTCTCTAAATCTGAGCACTTTATATTTTATTAATATGACTGAACTTGATCCTCACTTAACTGCTTAAGTTATGCTACAGGTAAAATGTGCTTTTTAAGAAAAGCGATCCATAGTTTAAAATAAGTTTGATAAACATACACATTAGCATATTAACATACATACTGGCATATTTTCAAACTTGATCTGTAAGATTCTTTCTTATGAACGACGTTTGAATGCATAAATGTAGAATATATATGAATATATGTAACAAGTGGAATATGTAATGTTTTTAAATAGCAAGCAGATTGTGACAGTTGATTATATTTATATTATTAAGTTGATAAGTTGGTTAGTGATAACTGGATAAATGTGATTTAAAAGGTGGCCTTTAACCTTTGTGTGTCTAAGATGAATACCTGGGATTTACAGAACGAGATGTTTATTATTAGTGGTTTTTAACATCACAAAAATGTGATGACTGAGTTTAAACAATCTGAGAAGCATTTTATGTGAAGTATATTGAGTTAATATTTTGTGAAAGATTTAAAAGAAATCCAGCTGTACAATGAAATAAAAATTCTAATAAATAAAATGTATGATTGAGTGCAGACAAAATGGGTAAAATGAACTTTCATTTTATTGATAAAAGATTCAAACTTGAGAAATTCTTCAATTAGAAAATAAAATGTATTAATTTAGTGAGCACCCCAAACTATTTGTATTTTTAAAATGAATGAATGAGCCAAAGAAAACACTGAAAAGAAGAAATGTCAGTAGTAAGGTAGAGGTGACTGATATGATATCTAACTTTAGGAAATCTTGGGTCCTTTCATTTTGCTTTGAGATCTTCAACTTTCTGAAATTCATTTCCTAAATACACAGTTTTTACTTCATTAAACCAATCAGTCCAACTTTACAATGTAAAAGCACACCACAGTATTTGGGTGTCATTTTCAGAGGTGGTGATGTAGTGTTGTTCAAAGTTGCACGAGAGTCACACGAGAGACTAAATTATAGGAGACAATTATTTGTCATATAATTATATTCCCACTTCACGTTCCATGTTCGAACTGTGACAGTTTGTTGTGAATCTGAAATATTGTATAAATTACTCCCATGTAACATGTATCTTTCCATGTATTTTCTCAAAAAAGGTGAATCACATATTTGTGTTGAGTTGCAACAAACCACTTCCTCTTTTTTTTTTTGCGGCTCCTCCTCAGATACACATAAAGCTGACGGTGAAGTTCAGGTCTGTTTCCCTCTCTGTCTGATGAACATGATGTTCGAACTAAATCAAGCAGCACTGCTCTTTGTTCAGCTGTTAGTGATGTGGGATGTCTTTGCAGGTAAAGAGCACATTTGTGTTTGAGATTCACTTTTTTACAGATGAAGTGCAGATAGAATTTTATATTGACTGATTGTCTCCTTTAATCTATAGAGATCGTTAAAGACGACCACAGAGCTGTGCTGGTGTCCCGAGGAGACTCGGTGACGCTGACTTGCAACATATCCAAGACAAATGCAACACAAATCTCCTGGACCAACAACAGATCTGTTTTTCATTATTCCATTGAGCGGAATCGCACCTATTCAAATTTCACATTGCATAGACTGAAAATAAATCATGAGTTTCCTACAAAGCTCATTATTTTTAGTGCTCAACCTGAAGATGAAGGACTTTATACATGTAGCATAACAGACAGAAGTGGCCTATACAGCATTACATGGAGTTTAACTGTGTCTGAGAACCCCAAAGGTAGGTGGGACAAAAAGCAGATCCAGTCAATTCTAGCAAAGGTCAACCAAGCATTTTAAATTAATTCACTGCTGATTTGATACAGAATCCACTTCATCAAAGTATTTTCTGCACATACTCCCACCTGCAATTGGATTCCTTCTGTGTTGCATCACACTGGCTGTCTTCCTCTATAGGTGAGTAAAACCTTTTTATCTTCATAATGAATGCATGAATGTGATTATTTTGTGTTCTTCTTCTTTCTTTGGCCGCACCAAATAAGAAAAAGACAAAGTGAAATGGAAATAAATGTATATGGCTAATATTATAGGGTAGTAATTTGTTTAAAATTAAAATTGTCATATTTCTATGATGGTTTCAAAGCAAATTATGATAAATGAAAATTCCAAGTACACAATACCATTAAAAAATAAAATGCATTTAGATTCATAAATCCAACCTGGACCTCTTGAGTTCAGTTCAGTTAAATAACAAAATCACTGACGCAGGGTGAATGTTTATACCAGACGAAGAATGCAGGTGAAAAATCTCTCATTGCATCCAGCTCTGTCAGTAAACATGGTAAACTGTGATGGAGCAAAATACTGAAACTGCATCCATCCAGCGAGTGTGTTCAATAAAAAATAAAACACAGAATAAATGTGTCTGGCAGTAGTTTCTTTTATTACTCCACCCAACCTTTTTATTTCATATGAAGATGCTTTATTGTTTTAGGTAGGAGAATTATCAAGTTTGAGCTGAAATAGGTTTTATTTTTCAAGTTTAGTTTTTTGTTCAGTACGTCTGTAAAGGCTTAAATCAGCCTCTGTTCTTTATGTTGGCCTATTTTTCTATACAGATGAGAGTGAAAAGAGGAAATAACAGTCGTGAAGAAGTGGTTAAAGGTGGTCAGAGTCAAAGCTAACATTGATACTGGGGACTTTTTCTTTTTTTTTAAATTTTTTTGTGGTAAACCTTCTCCGGCGTGCATGTTTCCATTCTGCAACTAGAAAAATACCTTTGTTAGAGTCTGCGTTCACTGTGCGTAGGGTCATCGTGCTTCATGTAGATTTTGCTACAAACAACTGAGATGCACTCCCTAAATAAATGATATTCCCTGCTTTTAATTAAGGTTCAACAAGACACTTGGAGACAAAACAGGGCCAGACAACAAGAAGGATAAGAAAGCTGGAATGCTGAATACTTGAGAAAGATAATCTGAAAGAAGACGAGAAGAACTTAGCTCACATGCAGAGAGGAGGAGACAGAGGCAGGTATATTGTGGAATATAGCAGGAACTTAAAATGGTGTGGTCATATAGGAATACAGGAGGTAAAAAATCAGAACTTTATGTAGTACTCATGATGAGTACTACATAAAGTTATAACATATAACACTAAAACCACTGCTGATTGATGCATCCAGGGCATTTTGGGGTTCAGTATTTTGCTCGAAGATGATTTGACATGACTCTGGGGACTGTGTTGTTCTTGTGCTTTTAGATTTGACAGCTGCGTTTAATACAGTGGATCATGCCATTTTACTCTCTCGTTTGGAGCACTGGGTGGGCATTAGGAGTGTTTCAGTTCTTTCTTGGCAGGGCGAACTTTTTGTGTCAGTCTCTGTAACCATGTGTCATCCTCCACTCCTCTCTTTTGTGGTGTCCCACAGGGCTCAGTTCTAGGTCCCCCTCCTCTTTTTTTTTTTTTAAATATCTGCTCCCTCTTGGTCCTATACTGAGAAAACATGGCATTTCATTCCACTTTTATGCTGAGGACTGTCAGATCTATGTCCCTCTAAAGAAAAAAGGCACATATTTCACACAGCCATTCCTTCAGTATCTTGATGAAATTAAGGCTTGGATGTCTCTTAACTTTTTAAAATTCAATGACAAAAAGACTGAGGTGATGGTTTTTGGTAGCCCCACTGAGACCCCAAATGAGTATTTAGATACCTTGGCCCAGTATGTTAAGCCAACTGTCACAAACCTGGGGATCAAAGTGGACTGAACTGAAGCTTGACAGTCGGATTAAGGCAGCTGGCTAAAATAAAGCCAATTCTTTCACGGCAGCACACGACAGTTATCCACGCTTTTGTTTGCACTTGGCTGGATTACTGGAATCCACTTTATATAGGGGTCAGTGCATCATACATTACTCATCTACGGAGGGTGTAAAATGCCGCAGCTCCTCTTTTAACTGGTACTCGAAAGTTTCAGCACATTTACCATATTTTAGCTTCACTTCACTGGCTGTCCATTTCTTTTAGGATTCATTTTTAAATTCTTTTATTTGCTTTTAAAGCCCTCCATGGCCTAGCCCCACTTTATCTCTCTGAGCTGCTACAGCCTTATACACCCAACTGCTCTCTCAGGTCAGCTGATCAGCTGCTCCTGAATGTACCCAGGACTGAGTGTAAACTTAGAAGAGATTGAGCTTTTGCTGTAGCAGCTCTGTGGAAATGTGGAACGATCTGCCTTTAGAGATTAGACAGGCTTCTTCCCTACATGTTTTTAAATCACTCCTGAAAACCCACCTCTTTCCCCTTTCCTTTGACCCCGTGTGAGATGTTGGTTTTATTTTTAGTTGATTCTATGCTGTTTTATCTTGTTTTTAATATAGGGCTGTTTTTTTTTATGTATTACGTCTTTTGTTTATTTATTTTTGCTGTTTTCTGTTATTCTATTGTTTTTAACATATTTTCTGTACAGCACTTTGGTCCTGTGCTGGGTATTTTAAAGTGCTTTATAAATAAAATTGGATTGGATTGGACTGGAGGTTCAGATAACCAACCTTGTGATTAAATAGCACCAACCCTATATCCTGAGTCACAGCTACCTATAAAGAAAATATTTAGAATACAAGAAAGAACCTAAGATATTAATGTAGCAGCAAACCTCGCAAGATCCTCCAGATCTCCATCAGAGAGAAGTCTGAGGTTTCAGAACAAACTATGTGCACATTAGCATATGCTACTTCCGGTGCGGAAACTCCTGTGGGGAGCTTTGTTTCCGGTGTCCTTGTTTACGGTCCAAAACAAGTTAAGCAAATGAATGAATCAAGCGGCGATTTACATTTCTATAGATGTCTTGGGCATTTACCCAATATATCTGTAAATGATGTTCATTGACTTGTCGATATTTTTTCCCCTGCGCCTCAGAGCAAAAGAGAAAAGGGATTCAAATGTTATATTTCTCAGTATCTGTAAACAGCGGTCGCTCGTTTATCGCGGGTGTTATGTTCTAAAAACAACTAGTGATAGGTGAAATCAAGTAGCCAATTTTATTTTTTGATGGTGAAAAACGTTTTGTGGACATCGTGGACATACAGTACTGCACTTCAGAGTCACACTGCTAGCGATCGATGCAGCGATTCTGTACTGTACAGGAGAGACGTCACGGAGGAGATCATCTGCAGCGATCAGGACGCAGGACACAATGTGATGTAAAAAAAAAAAAGCATGCAAACTTGCACTAAAACATCCGGGAAACAGCGAGGTGAAAGGTGAACCGCGTTATAGCGAGGGACCACTGTAATTTTGAAGGTAAGTCACAACATACCCTTCGTAGATACTAATGTATAGAAACCGTTACCAGCAATCATTCATTTTTTGTGTGGCTTTTTTTCACGGTTTGTTAACATGCTGTGTAGGTGTGTACTTGACTAGCTGATATCGACATAACGGGGAAACATCTGGTTTGACTATTCTTCACCTGTAGTTTGAATGCTGAACATTTGCCTGTTTAAATCATAAGACCAGTCACTATACAGAGATGTGCTTCTGAATGTGGACGATGTGTCTTCTGATTTTGTAATGCAGTTCTGCTTGTGTTGAGTGATGTAAACAACTGATCGATCTAAACTCTTTAAACGTCAAAATTGATCATTAGATTTTTTGTGACACAACAGTGGTGAGTGTTCCCACCTTCTGCTCTTTGTAACTTAACACAATCTTTCCGTTTTCGAGTTTTGGACATGATTTTGGAGTATATCTTCGCAGTAGCGATTGACCGCAAAGTAAAGCTACCGGAAATGTACAACCCCACATCCGGTCTCAAACCAGGAAGTTAGCATTTTCTCATGCACAGGGTCTATTGTTCCAGTCAAAGATGTTTTAGTGACACAAGGGGAGGAGCTTAACACTATTGGGCAGGTAGTTTTAATGGTGAGCCTGAGCAGTATCTATCAGAATTTCACTGTGTTAAATAAGTTGAAGTATTTAAATAATGTAACACAAAACTGAATGTTACATTCATTTTTCATGAACTCAAAATATGTTTTCATTCATTTCACCAAAATTTTTACCTCTACTTTGTCAAAAAACAAAATATCTACTGAAAAATAATGATTATTTTTACTATCAGCAAATTCTTAATCATTTCTAAACCCATATATAAAAATGAAACAAAAATAACGTTCTGTGTTATTTTTCATTAGATGCTGCACCAGGACCCTGAAAAATGGCTTGCATGAGATCAGGACCTTGAGTTTTGTCCAGTATCATGCTCAGGTGGAAGGAAAGGTTAGAGGAACTTTATTTTTTTTTTTCACACAAAGTGTTTCAACTCATATCTTCTCTTACCTACCCTCATGTTTGCTATTTAATGTTTTTCTCATAAGAATTAAGTTTATTTACACTTTTGATCCATAGGTGGTCCCTCCACAACCTCAAAGTTTTGCAGTGTACAGGACAGGCAGCACTTTGAGAAACTCAGTCCAACCTGTGACTTATGGTGTGCTGACAAGAAGAAAGTCCAGATAAAGAAGATGAAAAGGAAACAAAGTATAGACTGTTTAATTCATTGTCAGTGCTTGTAAGAATAATTCAACCACAAAGCTCAAACACCATTTTTCAATGTGTCTGCCTGGATTTATAGAATCAATTTACAAAAATGACAAATGATTGCTTTTATGTTGACCATGCAGTTTAGTTTTATTTTTATTACCAGGTTTTGAAACGTCTTTAGGTTGTACCAATTAAGAAAAAAACTAAAGGAAATGTAAATAAATTTACATTACACTTAAAAATGAAAATGTTCATATTTCTATTATGGTTTTAAAGCATTTTATAAAAAATGAAAATTCCAAGTACACAACAATGCTAACAAATAACATGCATATAGAGTCATAAAACCAAGCTGGACCTCTTGAATTTAATTCTGTTAAACAACAAAATCACTATATTAGTAGACACAGGTTTTATGTTCGTACCAGACCAAGAATGCAGCTGCAAAATCTTTCATTGCATTCAGCTCTGCCAGTCTACATGGTAAACTGTGATGAAGCAAAATGCATCCATCAACAGGGAGTGTGTTAGAAAAAAAAGAAAAAGCATGGATAAAATGTGTCTGGATGTAGATTGACATGTAAAAATATTTCCCAGAAAAATTTAATTACTCACCGTTTTTTCATTTCATATGAAGACTTTTTTTTCTTTCAGATATATTCAAAGGTAGGAGAACACCTGCAGTGTTTCAGCTGAAATAGTCTTTTTTGGTAAAGAAAAAGAAAATGCAGTTTTTTTGTTCAGTACTTATGTAAGAACTGCAAACTTCTAACTTTACAGGCTTGAATTAGCTCTATGTTGATGCTTATGATGCTTAAACGTACGTGTTTTTGGAAAAAAACAAAAAAACAAAGAAAACTTGGATCATTACTTTTGTATAGATTTTACTTGGACAATCTACAAACTACTAAGATGCACTCCCCAAATAGACTGTATCCACTGTTGTTAATCAAGGTTTGTGTTTATTTACAGTGAGAATTAGTGAACAATGTGCAGCCGTTTCAATAACTTGGTTTCCGTGAACGTGCTTCCGACTTTCGCTCCATGCTCGTGGCCTGTGACAGACAAACTTCCCCAACACTTGATTTACCAATCGCTCCACTCCCGTGACCTGGTAAGACAAAATGGGAAGATCAGTGGCAAACTCACGAAAAGCATGGTCAAAATATTTCCGCTCACAGCCCGAGCTTCACTAACTCGATAACTCAACGATCCAGAGTTGACTAAAGCCCACCCACCCAGCTAAGTAGTGTCCACTGACAAAGGTATAGGGCTTTGGAGCGTGATGTCACGGGGGTGGGCGTGGAAAGGATTTTGGCCCGATACGCCATTTTGGGGGTCTAAGGCACACACAACAGCCACGGTTCGTTCTTGCTGTGTGGTCGGCTGCAATGTTCGATCGCACGACCGGCAAGAGAATAAGCTTGAAAAGGGTTTGTCTTTTCATTCTTTCCCAACCTGGAAGCGACATGAGGCAGCTCGTGTATCGATGTTAGCAAACGAAGGCGTCTAGCCTGGATAGCAGCTGTGAGAGGAGCTGATATCCAGTTCTCTTCCATCTCCAAATATCTGTTGGTGCTCCAGTTTCATTCCGGTAAGTTCTAAATATGTTCATATCACTCTTTATAGCCTATTAGTTTTATTTTACATGCACTCTGAGGTCATAGCAAATTAGAACAAACATCCTACTGAGTGATTTTGCAGAACTACCTTCTATTTATAGAGTTGCTAATTATTTGGCATTATTGCATTTGCTGCGTTTAGTGAACAGTGTGATAATAAAACCAGGGAAGAATGAAACCTGCTCCTGTTAAATATTCTTAAGTCTTTTGCTGTATAAATAGCGGTATTTTTTTTTTCAAAAGATACAGTAAATAAAGTAATGTTAGTAGTGGGTGATATCATGTAAACACTGTCATGATTTTATGTAAACATTTTGTCATTTGTAAACTATAAATGACATGGATTCTACACTGTTACAGATGTGATGTTCTATAAAGTGGTTTTAATAAAAAAAAGAGGCAAAAATTAGTTTCTTTATTCAATTTTTGAACAGTGGGACTCAGTCAGTACATATTCAGTAAATGCAAATTATTTACACGGCAGTGCACTACAGGCATAAATCTAGACCCCTAGATAAAACATTATGGCATTATAGCAGTGACAACTCCTCCACAGTAGCAGGTGGGATTTTTCTTCTTTGAGGACGGCTCCTTTTACCTTTCAATACGGATGGTCTGTTTATGTTTTGATCAAGAGCCTTTTTGGGCAGCTGAAGAGGAGAAGTCTATCTTATGGCCAACCACTGACTGTATCCTGGTCATATTACCCAGCAAAACCCAGTATGCAGGTTCATCTGTAACAGTCCTTGTGCCACAGATCAGCACTGTTGCTTCTACATTAAACAGAAGAGCAGGGACATGGGTGCAGGTCTCCACGACTCCGGCCTTACAGGTGCAGTGGGCGGCTTCAGCCTTCCCTGTGATGCTCACAGTGACCCATGGCTGCAATGCTGGTTCATTCAGTCTTTGAGAGTGCAGGACCTGAAACACACACAGACAAAGTTAATTTAAAGACAAGAACTATGAACCAAGGCTGACATAAATGTGTTTAATCTACTTTATCATAAATGTAACAAAGTGTTTAGAAAGTTAGCACATACATGTAATTTTTCATTTCTTTGTGTCCATCTATAGAACGCTGCATGTTATAGTGTAAATCTGCCTGTTCTCTGTCAGAAACCTGCCTGCAGAAAATGAACCTAAAGTATGTAATGCAAGGATGTCATCACTTTAGAGATGGAGAAAGCATAAAGTGATAATTATGAATCACTTAATATGATAAGGAGATTCTGCAGGTCATTAATCAATGTATAAAACTAAAATAAAATTTATTTTTAGTGACACAAGATACAAATACGGAAACAAGATGTATAATTAGAATTATTTATAATAAATATGAATAAATCATTGCAATTTCTTTAACCATAAAGAATAACTAAATCCTTCAGGACAATGTCACATCAATGCACTGAACTCACTGTGTTATTCCTCTAACAGCCTCCACATGTTCTCACTGTAATTTCCCCTCATGAATGAATTTATGCTGCACTAATCTGAATGTTTGCAGGGAAATCAAACGCATTTCACACGCAGTACTCGAGCTGACTTACCTTTGTTTGAATGACGACTTGTACGCGCTGACTCCACAGATAAGGTACGAAAATATGTCAGGCTACGTCAATAGCGGTTGGTCTTCAGGGTTTCTACTCCACGGCCGTATTTCATACGGGTCCACATTTCCAATGCACGCTATTTTCTGCAAGTACCGCTGCTTCGCCTCTGAACGAAATCGGTCTCTATACAGTCCATTCTCTTTTGAGCTGCTTTTAAGCATCTTGTAATCGTCGTTCCAACACAGTGTGTTTGTTTTGATTCGTAGACCCCGAAAATGGTGCCGCGCTCCCACAATGCATTGCGGCGTGACGTCAACGCCAAAGCCCTATTTAGTGGCAGCTGGTGAGACTAAATGGGAGACAGGTGCGGCTGACTTCAGTGCAGGAAACTCTTCCGGCCTAATGATTCAATAAAACTGGCACACCGAAACACACACACACACACACAAACACAGAGGAGACAGGGGACCAGGATGGGAGCCGAAAACAGTACACAAAGAAAAACATGCCCACAGGCAGGTCAGCCGGCTGAGACTTTCAAACCATGACAGTTTGGTTAGTTCAACAAGACACCCGGAGGCAAAACAGGGTGAGGCGACAGGAAGGATAACAAAGCTGGCATGCTGAATACATGAGAAAGGTTGGAGGTTAGCCACACTACTCAGGCCAGTCAGTTAAATAGAACAAGAGACCTTTATTTGTCATTAGCAGACCATACAAGCCAGGTCTCCACGGCTCTACTCTGTCTGTATATACATGTGCAGGGTTAGGTAGTCGCTGGTGCCAGCCTGTTACTGGTGAGGTCTCTTGGAACAGATACACGAGCAGCATGTAATGGCTGCCGCTGCACTCACACACACCCAAGGAGTCTCTCCAACTGCTACAATAGTAGGACAACACCCCCTAGCGGTGCTATATCACAACATGAAGAACAGATATAATGCAAGACAAAATATAAAACCATAAATATAACTTATGGTTTCTGGAGAGTTTTCACAAGCACACTGTGCTTGTGAGTGCACAACTCACAATTAGAAATGTATTCATATGGAAAAAATTGCATTCAAACATTATATACCATCCATCCATCTTCTTCTGCTTATCTGGGTTTGCAGTGGAAGCAGCCTAAGTAGAGAAGTCCAGTCCTGGTAGGGTCTCCGATGGACATTATATACTAAAAAATAAAATAAAATAAAAAAAATAAACCACACACTCACTGCCAACTGATGCATCCAGAGCATTTGGGGTTCAGCATTTTACTCAAAGATGATTTGACATGTGGACCGGGTGAGCTGAGGTTCAGATAATCGACCCTGTAATTAAAAGAGCACCAACTGTACTTTGAGTCATAGCTACTTATAAAGAAAATATTAAGATGACAAGAAAGAACCTAAGATATTAATGTAGCAGCAAACCTCACAATATCCTCCAGATCACCATCAGACTGAAGTCTGAGTTGTTCCAGTCACTGATGTTTTAGTGAAACAAGAGGAGGAGCTAAAGAATATTTGGCTGGAAGTTTTAATGGTGAGATTGAGAGGTATCTATCAGAATTTCACTGTGTTAAATAAGTTGCATTATTTACATAATAATAATTCTAATAATATATACTGATAGAGATCTGATTTTCAATATTCAAAAATTATTACACCTTACCATTTTTTCCACTTTACAGATTAAAAATAGATCAAGAAGTAATCCCAAGAGAATGTTTTTTAGAGCTCAGCCTGACTGACTTTATACTCCAACTAACAGAATTGTCACATAAAGCATTATGTGAAATTGAACTGTGTATAAGAATCTCAAAGATGGGTAGAATAAAAAGCAGGACCAAGTTCTATTAATACAAAACAAGCACTTGAAATGAATTTGCTGCTTTATGTTTAAGACATTAGCTGCTACAAAACCACACACATAGAAACAAGACCCGAAGTGTAACCTGCATTTACTGTTGTTAAAGAAATGTAGCAGCATGAGGTGGTGGGAATTATAAGGAAAAGAGCAAGGAATCAATAATGTCACACGCACACACCAGAATGGCGGCGATGCAATTGCTCAAAAGCTTTTACAAGTGTGAGGAAAATCCTACAACGCCACCAGTGGGTGAATGGGATACCAAATGAGAACAAGTCCACAAGTTTTCCTTAAAGTGGAAAACTTGCGGCGATCAGTTTCCCACTGGCCGCCGTTTCTTTGCCGGTAATGGGATGTCCGCCCGTCTTCACACAAGCCATCTTCCCTAGCGATCAGACAGCATGTCCTTCTCTCTCCTGGCTTCTACACGCTCCTTCCTCCTACAGTCTGGGCACTCTCTCCCTTTTTGGTGCTTTTTTTTTTGTTTTAAACAGGTCCTTTAACAAGATGGGAGGCCACATATGATGGTGGCAGCTTTTAACCAATTTGTCTAATTTGACTATAAGACAAACAAATTTCCACTGTGTGACATATGCACATTAACAGGCTTCCATATGTGGCTCCAATACTATTCTAAAACTTCAAAAGCCAGATCAATGCTCAAAAATCATACGTTGTGGGCAAGGGTGTAGATTTGGTTTTGGCATTGGTGGGGACGGATGATTCAACCACCGAACCCTGCCCCGTTTCTTTTTTTTTTTTCCTTCTTGTCTTTGCTTCTTGATTAAAAAAAAAGGAGAAATATACTTGCCTACATATGCTATTCTACATGCTTTTAAACCATTTAAAATTACAATTCATAGTTTTATATGTGAATTATATAATGTTAAATTACTATTAAACAAATGACTGAGTAAGTATTTTAGACTTTAGTTTACTTCAGCCATATTCCATATAAATCAGGTATCATACAAAAATAAAAATAGCTTCAAACACAGTCATGACAATAAAAGAATATGACTTTAAGGACTTAACAACATTACTTCAGTTATAGTGCACCAACATCTCTTATACAGGGTGGGCCATTTATATGGATACACCGTAATAACATCATCATCATCACCTTTATTTATAAAGCACTTTAAAACAACCACAGCTGACACAAAGTGCTGTACATTGGAACTGTAAAATAAAATTACATGAGATATAAATAAAAACAAAATAAAAGAAGAGTGAAATCATTAATTAAATAACTACTTCAATTAAAAGAGAAACTAAGTCTCACTGAGGTTAAAAGCCAAGGAATAAAAGTGGGTTTTAAGACGTGATTTAAAAGTGGACACTGAAGGGGCCTCTCTAACGTGCAAGGGCAAATTATTCCATAATTTTGGAGCCACGATAGAGAAGGCCCTGTCCCCTCTGAGCTTCCTCCTGGAGTTAATGTGTGCAGGAAGGGAGGGGGGGTCCTTGTTGTTGTTGTGACTGTCCGGGGGCTGAAGACAGTGTTGGTACCGGAGCACTCTCCCCGGAGTTAACAGCCCATTTACCAGTGTTACCGAATAAACAGACAAATTGAGATCAAAACGTCTGGTTTTTGAGAACATATGGGAAGGTTACTGTATAAAACAAAAATAAAGTTCTGTGTTATTTTTCATTAGATACTGCACCCGGACCCTGAACAAGGACCTGCATGATATCAGGACTTTGAGTTTTGTCCAGTATCATGTTCAGCTGAGAGGAAAGGTTAGAAGAATTTTATTTTTTCCACACAAAGATTTTTATTCCTCACAAAGTGTTTCAACTCATATCTTCTTCTTCTTATATCCTATTCTCATGTTTGCCATTTAACTTTTTTCTTGTAGAAATTAAGTTTATTTACACTTTTGATCCATAGGTGGTCCCTCCACAACCTCAAAATTTTGCAGTATAAAGGACAGACAGCACATTCAGAAAATCATTTTTATCTGAGGCTTCTAGTGTGCTGACAAGAAGAAAGTCCAGATAAAAGATGAATAGGAAAGAAGGTATAGACCGGAAGGAGAGCTCAAGAGAAAGGTCACATTGTTTTCTGTTTAATTCTTGTACTGGAAAAGAAAATGTTACACATTTCTTGGAAACCTCATGTAGACCTAATTTTCTATCTGCACGAGTAAAATTTTGTGTAAAAACATTTGATTTTCAATCTTAATTTTGACTGTTTTGTTTTTTTTTATCTTTGACTTGTTTCTTCTGTTTCAGATATATTAGTTTTGTCATAAATGTATTAAATTAGGCTTTTTGCACCTGATTATTTTCATAAAGCTGAAACTGGATATATGTAATTTTTTTAATAAGCATAAAATTAAACTCATTCAGATTATGTCTGTTGTGTAAATATCTCCAGGTAACTTGCTGGTGATTTTCAAACAGATTTGGACTAACATTTGTGTCCTGGGTTTGAATCCACCATCTGGCTGGGACTTCTCTATGTGGAGTTTGCATGTTCTCTCCGAGTACTCTGACTTCCTCCCACAGTTCAAAGACATGCTGTCACGTTACGTTAATTGGTAATTCTAAATTGCCAATCAGTTTGTCTCCAGGCTCCAGACATGTGTCATGCTTTTTACACCCTCCATTTGAACTTAACTAGTTTTGTTTTGAATGTGGCTGCTGAGATTTTAGCCAACAATAAAAGTGAAAAACATAATTCTGGAAGTTGTGTCCAACATGTTCATGATACTGAATGTGAAATTCGACGGCCACTCTGAAGACATTTTATACAAATTGCTATTTTAACAGTTAGCTGCTCACTGACCAAGATGTTTTGTACTACTTAGTGAATTTAGTCTTGTTCTTGGTTCTCAGTTGGTTCTTTATCCATTATACTGGCATTATTACATCTAGTTTAGTTTAATTCCCCAAAGAGCTGAGAATAGGATTGGAGCCCCTTTTCTGAGAGAGCTACTTTAACTCTTGGGGGCAAAGATTCAGCTGATAAATTTTCCTTCATTCCAGTGCATCTTATATTTATGAAACGAGTGACTAAATTAGAAGAAGAAATTATTGGCAATATAATTGTATAATTGTTTGAACTGCGACATTTGTAGTTAAATTCAATCATTGCATTCATGACATCCATCCAACTTATTGTTTGAACAAATGGTGACAGATTTACATACATTAGTTTCGTAGCTCAGCAGTACAGCGGCTAACCACTTCCTTTTTGTGGCTCCTCCTCAGATACACATAAAGCTGACAGTAAAGTTCAGGTCTGTTTCTTCCTCTCTCTGTTGATCATGATGTTCAGGCTAAACCAAGCAGCACTGCTCTTCATTCAGCTGTTAGTGATGTGGCATGTCTTTGCAGGTAAAGAGCACATTTGTGTTTAAGATTCTTTTTTTTTCTAGATTAAATGCAGATATAATTTTATATTGAATGAATATCTCCGTTAAGCTTTAGACATTTTTGGAGGAAACCACAGAACTATCCAGATTTTCTACTGAAATATATTTATTATTTCTTTCAATCTTACATGTTGCTTAAAGACGACCACAGACCTATGTTGGCGTCCACAGGAGACTCAGTGACACTGACTTGCAGCATATCTGAGAAAAATGCAACACTTATCACCTGGACTAACAACAGATCTGTTTTTCACTATTCCATTGTGCTGAATCGCACACATTCAAATTTTCATAGACTGAAAATAAACCATGAGTTTCCTACAAAGCTAATTATTTTTAGTGCTCAGCCTGAAGATGAAGGACTTTATACATGTAGCATAACAGACAGAAGTGGCGTAAACAGCATTACATGGAATTTAACTGTGTCTGAGAACCCCAAAGGTAGGTAGAACAACAAACAGGAATAATCACTTCTAGTAAAGGTCAAACAAGCCATTTAAATTAATTCTCTGCTGATTTTATACAGAATCCATTGCATCACAATATTTTCTATACATACTCCCACCTGCAATTGGATTCCTTCTTTGTTGCATCACACTAGCTGTCTTCCTCTATAGGTGAGTAAAACCTTTTTATCTTCATGATGAAATCATGAATGTTGCTTCTTTCTGTTTGGCTGTAGAATCGTTGTCAGCACTTTTAAGACTGATTTGTCCATAAATCTCAAACACCATTTTTTATTATGTTTGATGGCATTTAAAGAGTCACTGTGACTCACACTAGCTGTCTTCCTCTATAGGTGAGTAAAAGCTTCACATAACTTCACAATGAATGGATGAATTTGGAATTTTTGTAGATTAATGGATGAGTGAAAGCACAAATTAATCTATGTGTGCTAGTTTGCTGAAATGTAAGCTCTGGTCTGATTTCACTGTATAATACCCATGTATAGCGACAACAATGGAATCTTTATCTTTCTTTTTAAATCAAGGTTTGGTACACAACTCACCACTAAAGTCCATCTGAGAGAGGACAAGGATAATTATAATACTATAGTATTTTATATATACAGAGGAGGGGAGAGACAGAGGCAGGTATAAAGCGCATTATGGTAGAAAATCACATAGGTGGGACCACAGCAATACAATTTGACATGTGGACTCAGGGAGCTAAAGGTCAAACAATAAACTCGGTAATAAGTCACCGGTAGCTCTGAAGAAAATCTTCAAATAACTCAATTTGAAGAAAAAAACTCAAAAAATATGTTCAGATATTCATCTAGCTTCAAAATTGCCCAGATCTTTATCAGATCGAGAACTGAGGTGCCAGAACAAGCTCAAGTGCTCTGGTCACAGGTGTTTCGGTGAACACTACTGATCAGGCTGTTTCAGTGTTGTGTCCAAGTAATGTCTATCAGACTTCAGTGTGTTAAATACTTTGCAGTATTTAAATACTGTAACAGAAAACTGAATGTTACAAACATTTTTCAGTTGAATCAGAAAAAAGCCTCAGGTACTTTAAAATCTAAAACAACATTTACTTTCCCGTCTGTGCTAATATATATTTTGTTTAGTGTTAAAGTATTAAGCTTTGATATTTAGTGCTACTCTAATTAGCACTTTACACAATAGTATAGTATAGTAGTGTAGTGCATTTTCATTTCATGAAATATGAAAATACATTTTTTTAAAAAGCAAAAAGTATCACTCACATAACTGAAGGAAAATAAATCGATTTTTTTCTCAAAATATGTTGAGAATGCACAAATGCCGAATGCCATAAACTGCACAAATGTACTGTTAATAAGGCTGGGCAAACCTGCAGTCAGCTAAGACTGAAGAAGTCACTTGGATGAGTGAAAAAATGTTTCTCCCACTGAAAATGCTACATCCAGATGAGCAGAATCAACTTTTGGGATTTACTTACCTGGATGATTGAGCATGCATCAAGACTATCCTGTCTTATGTCTGAATCACCTGGAGAGTACTAAGATTTCATTATCAGTCACTTCTTTTAATTTGCAGAAAAAATGTGGTGAAACTAAATCAGGATGCAGTCCAGGATCAGATTCCTCCTCAGTCAGGAGAAGAGGTCAGAAGATTGTTGCCATCTTTAACACTCACATGTCTCTGCCTTAGTACACTCTACACTGATTTTTATTTTTACTTTGTCTTTATAGACATCTCTCCCTCAGCCACAGGGCGGCAGCACTGATTGTAAAAACAACAGGCAGAGGATTCAGTATATGGAGAGACTGAATTCAATCTATGATCACTTCTGAACTGAAAAACCTTCCAGTTACTGACAGACATGAACAGTGTCAGAGCAGAAACTGCAAGGGAACTCCATCCGAGGGAGGACATCCAAGCTACAACAGCCTCTTTGGCTCAGACAAATGACTCTGCCTGTGAGCACAGCAGTTCCAACCATCCATCACCATCCAAGGAGCTTTTATATCTCAATGATCTTTGCTTTAACAACTTTGAGAGCACTTAGTTTGACAGAAGTGTTTTTCTTCATCTAAGACTATGAGACCAGGTTCACCAACCTATGTACTGTCAACCTATTGATTCACTATAAGAAAGCCTATGACTCACACGGATCCTGGAATGCCTAGAACTATACAAGACCAACAGGACCCTAAGAGCCTTCATCGGGAATTCAATGGGGATGTGGTGAACAATGCTAGAGGTCAACTTGAAGCCAAGTGCGTGGTCAAGTGTGGAAGGTCTGAATCCCCTTAGCCAGATCATCAACAAGACTGGCTAGGGATATCAACTACACAATCAAGCAATCATTAGCCACCACACCTACATGGATGACATCAAACTGTATGCCAAGAGTGAACGAGACATAGACTCACTGATCCATACCACTAGGATATACAGCAATGACACTGTGATGTCATACGGACTGTATAAGTGTAGTGAGATGGTAACAAAGAGAGGAAAAGCAGAACTGAGCGAACTGCACTAGCAGAAGGCAACAATGCAGACATCAAGGACAGCTACAAGTCCATCCATACCATGCATGGAGGGTTTCACCTTATCCTGGGATTGTACACTAAGCAGAATGAAGGAGACTAGTGAGTGTCAGTGTCATTATTGCTTTACTCTGCAGAAAAATTATGATAAGGACACTGAATCAGGATCAGTTTCTCCCTCAGTCAAGAGAAGAGATCAGAAGATCGTCATCATCTTTAATACTCTCAAACGTTTCTACCTTATTTTCTATCTCAGTCAGCACCAAATTTTATTTTAGCCTTTTGTCTTTATAGGCAGCGACCTCTCAACCACGAGGAGGTGCTCACTGTAAAAATACCAAGCAGAGCAGTCAGTATATTGAGAGGCTGGATTTAATCTGTGGTCACTTCTGAACTGAAAAGCCTTCAACTTACACAGAGACTGTCACGGTCTGGCTGGCAGACCGTGGGGGTGTAGGGAAGGAGGACCCATCGCGGTGCTCTATGTACAAGCAGTGCGTTTATTAACAGCGATGGACAGACATGACAATAAATCCCGTGCTCTCCCGACTCCCGTGACGTGTCCTCTTCCCAGTGCTAGTGCTCCTGTCTCCACTTCTCCGTGATGAGCACCCCGTGCTTGCTGTCCTCTCGTCTCCCCGCAACTCCTGGGGACATAAGAGAGAGGAAGCCGTCAGACACACAATAATGCAGCAGACTCAAACTAGGAACTGGTCGAGAGACTAACGTGAAGCCACGCAATGATCCAGCGTCGGAGAGAGCTCCACCACACTCTCAAGTAGCTCCTCCGACAGGCCTGATCAGCTGCAGGTGTGTCAAGGTCTTCAGGTGTGGCCAATCACCTGCCAGGGCCACACACACACACACACACACACACGAGGGAACGAGGGACAGCAATACAAAATACATACATTATAATATTACTCCATAACTGCTCAGGGTCCCTGGGTCGCTCAGACCCAGGACCCTGACAGAGACATGGATGTTTTTCAGGGAAGCAGGAGGACAACAGGGCTACAATATCCTCTTCAACTCAGAAACACATCTCTGGCCACGAATAGAGCAGTTCCAACCACTCCCATCCAATCTGTGTGTTCACAAGGAGCACCCAGTTAGGAGAAAGTTTGCATCAAAGGAAGATGAAGAGAACTAAACTAAATCAACTGCAGGTCTGCACCAAAGTGCAGTGTCAGTATTCGAAACTGTGAATCCGGTTTCAGTAGTCCAAGTATTAAAATGTGAGCAGGGAATGGGCATAGTGGATGTCTTTAGGGTGTCAAGTATATTTATTTATACAGGACTTCAAGCTCCCTAAACCATTTTCCTACAATAAGCCCTCAGGAAATTCAGAACTCCACCAAGGCAGGTCTCTCTCTGAGTGTTGTACAACAGTGTTGTAATTTTATTTATTAATTTTGTTTGCTTTGTTGTTTTTAAGCATTTTTAAAGAAGTTTCACTGCAGAAAAAATAAAGTGCAAAGTGCAGACTTTTGCTTTTTGATATACTTGCAATAATTTTGAGTATAATTATTTGTATTTTATATAGTTCATTAATGTGGATGTAGTACATGTTTGCTTAGTAAGGTTTCTTTAAATATTCAGTAATAAATATCAAATGAACAAAAGTTTTTTTTTATGTTAATGTATATTTTTGGAGTTTAGTTATTCTGTTTTGACATTTTGTATTTTTATATTTATTTTTTTCTTTAGATCTTAGATATTTTTATAGACGAGTACAGAGTTGTGTCATTGTCAAGAAGAGACTTGGTGATGTTGACTTGCAGCATATCCAAAAAAAAAAAAAAAAAGATAAAACAATCTTTTGGATTTTAAATATTTCCTTCTGGTAGAATCACTACAGATGAACAGTGGTCGAGTATTTGTGCTACAGCATTCACACTACCCCTCCAGTTGCACTTGAAATGAGAGGAGTAAGAACACAGAATTAATTTGACTGCAATCTGCAATCTCCTGACATCTAGTGGTGAGATTACAGATAGACACTGTACCTTAAATCAACCTCCCAATTTTAAAGTGACTTTTCAAGACTGACATATTATATTCTCCAAAAGTTGATTCTGTTCATCTGGACGTAGCGTCTTGTGGGAGAAACGTTTCGTCACTCATCCAAGTGACTTTTTCAGTCTCAACTGACTGCAGGTTTCCCCAAATCTTGTAAACAGTACATTTGCATAATGACTGAAACCAGCCTAATTATGCAAATTCTCATGACCATTGATCAACAACCACTGACCAAAACCCACTGATCAAAGACCACTGACCAATGGCCATGAGTACCATTCACAGAGAGTTGGGGAATGGCTGCAATCACAGCATTGTAAGATGGCGAAAGATGTACCCTTAGGCCCCCTCCTCGATTCAGAGATGGTCTTTCCCTTTTCACGTAAATGGCCTCCTTGACTCCGCGCTCAAACCAGCGTTCCTCCCTGTCCAAGATGTGTACATCCTCATCATTGAAAGAGTGTCCACTGGTCTGTAGGTGTACATAGACTGCAGAGTCCTGGCCTGACGAGGTAGCTCTTCTGTGTTGTGCCATCCGCTTCGCCAGAGGTTGTTTGGTTTCCCCGATGTATAAATCCTGGCAATCCTCCTGGCACTTAACAGCGTACACTATGTTACTCTGTGTCGGGGGACTCAATCCTTGGGGGTGGACCGATTTTTGGCGCAGCTTGTTTTGGGGTTTAAAAGCCACAGAGACCCGGTGTTTAGAAAAAATGCGTCTCAAATGCTCCGATACTCCTGACACATATGGGATCACTACAGGTTTTCGCTTGGGCAGCGGTTGTCCTTCTCTCCTGGATCGGCTGGAGCTTTCTTTAGGTGCCTTCCCAGCTTTGACAAAAGTCCAGCTGGGATAACCACATTTAATCAGGGCCTTCCGAAGGCCCTGATTAAATGTGGTTATCCCAGTGGTTATCTTCAGAAGGCCCTGAGTAAATGTGGTGTAATTAAATTGTAAAAACCGGTGTATACTTTACAGTCCGAATTTTCAACACGGGCTGAAATAAAGACTCATCGTGGCTGCACCTTGTTTCCATGCTTAAATCAGTCATGTGATTTGGAGGTGCAGCATGTCTGTGGACCCCAGAGGGTTAATAACACTCACCTTCATTCCATTTCCAGAGTGTAACAACCAACCACCTGTGTGAAATCTGAAATCCCCATGGTGTTGTTCAAAATGTGCTCTGGCACAATCATAAGCATTGGTTGCTACTGAAAACAAGAAAAGAGCTGATCCTATGGGCTGAACCATTTGTTAATTGTGGAGGGGGGTAACACTATGCAATAAATTCAGTTTTAGCATTTCTATACACTGTTAACTGTAACTACGCTCAAAATGTTCATGCTATTTTATTTTAAAAATCAACACTGTCATATGCAAAACAAGGGTGGCACTTGGTTGGCAAGAGATCATTTTAGGGTGGCACTTGCCACCACACGCCACCCTTCTAGATCCACCCCTGCCTGACACTCGCATGGAGGAGACACACCCCAGTTGTTGGTGCTGCAAAGCCGCCGGGAAATGGCTTTCCAGGCGGCTCACTATAACCCCGTGGCAGGCGGGGGCGATTCTAGGATCAGAGCTTTGAGGGTGCTGAGCACCCAGAGAACTGCCCAGCCAGGCAAGATAAACTTTACTCGTCACGATGAGACTTCTTCCCTGTCTCTGTCAGTCCATGCATCCTTAAATGTCTCCAGTTGTGCCGAGTTCTCTCTGATTGTCTCCTTGGTGCATTTAAACCCCTGTTCCTCCCTGTCCTCGTCATCTGTTGTCTTCGTCTCCATTATCAGTCATCAGAGTTTTACCATCTCTGTGCAAGTCTGCAAATTTTGGGGGTGCTTGTAAATATAAGAAACTAACAAGAGTTTGAGGTACAGTGTTAAAAAATACAAGTAAAATAAAATAAAATAAAAATACTAATAAATAATATGTATGATGAACTGCAGATAAAATGGGTAAATTGAACTTTCGTTTTATTTATAAAATATTCAAACTCGAGAAATTCTCCCATTATAAAATAAATATATTAATTTAGTGAGCACCCCAAACTATTTGTATTTTTAAAAGGATGAATCAGCCAAGGAAGACACTGAAAAGAAGAAATGTCAGTAGTAAGGTAGAGGTGATTGATATGATATCTAACTTTGGGAAACCTTGGGTCCTTGCGTTTTGCTTTCAAAAATCTAACTTTCTGAAATTTCACAACTGTGTGAAGTACACAGTCTTTACTGCAGTGAACCAATCAGTCCAACTTTACAATATAAAGCACACCACAGTGTTTAGGTGTCATTTTCAGAGGTGGTGATATAGTGTTGCAGTTCAAAGTTGCCTCTCTACACAAGTGAGTCACATGAGTGATTAAAGTATAGGAGACAATTATTTGTCGTATAATTATATTCCCACTTCACTTTCTATGTTTGAACAATGACAATTTGTTGTGAACCTGAAATATTGTATATATTACCTTCAAAATATTTTCTCAAAAAACATCATTCACATACATTTGTGTTGAGTTTCAACTGCAACAAACCACTTCCTCTTTTTTTACAGCTCTTCCTCAGATACACGTAAAGCTGACAGTAAAGTTTAGGTCTGTTTCCCTCTCTGTCTTGCAGTCATGATATTCCAGCTAAATCGAGTGGTACTACTCTTCATTCAGCTGTTAGTGATGTGGCATGTGTTTGCAGGTAAAGAGCACATTTGTGTGGGTTTTTTCTTTTAAGTAGATTAAATGCAGATATAATTTTACATTGACTGATTGTCTCCTTTAAACTTTAGCAATTGCTAAAGACGACCACAGAGCTTTGCTGGTGTCCACAGGAGATTCGGTGATGCTAACTTGCAACATATCTGAGAAAAATGCAACACAAATCTCCTGGATCAACAACAGATCTGTTTTTCAATATTCCATTTTGCTGAATCGCAACTTTTCAAATTTCTCATTTTATAGACTGAAAATAAATCATGAGTTCCCTACAGAGCTAATTATCTTTAGTGCTCAACCTGAAGATGAAGGACTTTATACATGTAGCATAACAGACAGGCGTGGCGTAAACAGCTTTACATGGAATTTAACTGTGTCTGAGAACCCCAAAGGTAGGTAGTACAAAAAAAGGCAGATGAATCACTTCTAGTAAAGGTCAACCAAGAAATTTAAATTAATTAACTTCTGATTTTATGCAGAATCCACTTCATCCAAGTATAATTTTAAATGTATTATTTTCCTTTAACTTTAGAGATTCTTAAAGATGACGACAGAGCTATGCTGGCGTTCAGAGGAGACTCAGTGATGCTGACTTGCAACATATCTGAGAAAAATGCAACACTAATCACCTGGACCAGCAAAAGATCTGTTTTTCAATATTCCATTGTGCTGAATCGCACACATTCAAATTTCTCATTTCACAGACAAAAAATAAATCACGAGTTCCCCACAAAGCTAATTATTTTTAGTGCTCAACCTGAAGATGAAGGACTTTATACGTGTAAGATAACAGACAGAAGTGGCCTATACAGCATTACATGGAACTTAACTGTGTCTCAGAACCTAAAAGGTAGGTAGGACAAAAAACACTGCCAATCACTTCAATAACCAATTTAAATGAATTCACTGCTGGGTTTTTTTGTTTTATACAGAATCCACTTCATCAAAGTATCTTCTACACTTTCTCCCACCTGCAGCTGGATTCTTTTTATGTGGCATCACACTAGCTGTCTTCCTCTGCAGGTAAGAAAAATCTTCCTGATGAATGCATGAACGTAGCTCTTTTCTGTTTGGCTGTAGAATCGTTGTCAGTATTTGTAAGACTGATTCAACCATGAAGCTCAAAGACCATTTTTTATTGTGTCTGCCCGAATTAAAAAAATCACTTTACAAACAAATGACAAATTATTGTTTTTATGTTGACCATGCAGTTTAGTTTATTTTTATGACCAGGTTTTGAAACGTTTGGAGGCTGCACAAAATAAGAAAAAGACTAAATAATAATATCACTATATTAGGAGCCACAGGCTGAATGTTCATACCAGAAGAAGAACGCAGCTGAAAAATCTCTCATCGCTTCCAGCTCTGCCAGTAAACATGGCAAACTGTGATGGAGCAAAATACCAAAACTGCATCCATCGACAGCGAGTTTGTTCAATAAAAAATAAAACACAGAATAAATGTGTCTGGATGTATATAGTTTCTTTTATTACTCACCAACTTATCATTTCATATTGAGATACTTTATTATTTTTCCTTCAAATTTATTCAAGGCTTGAAGAACACCAGAATTATCAAGTTTGAGCTGAAATAGTTTTTATTTTTTAAGTTTACATTTTTTTTTATTTCTGTAAGAACAGTAAACTTCTAAATTTAAACATTTGAATCACCCTCTGTGCTTTTTGTTGGCCGTTTTTGTATACATTGCGAGAGAGAGAAAAGGAAATGAAAGTTGTGAAGAAGTGGTAAAAGTGGTTAAAGTGCTCAGAGTTAATCACTGACTCTGGGGACATTTTCTTTGTGGTACACCTTCTTCAACGTTCATGTTTCCACTCTGCAACTAGAAAAGTACCTTTAGTTCTTCCAGTGGGTGGCAGGGTTATATTTTTTATATATATTGTTATAAAATATATTTAAAATGTATTTTAAAATATTTTTATTTTTATGTATATTATTTATTCATTTGTCAAATTCACAAGTCAAAATGTATGTTGTCCACCAAAGTGGACATGTAAAAAACTCTTTGAATAGGACATGTTGAAAAAAATGAACATTTTTTCTTTTTTTCATGCCTCGAGGCTGTCATAATTCATGCATGAAAGGTTAAAAACACAGAAGAAGCACTGAGTCTTGGTACCAGAGCTTATATGGTGTCTCAGTTTGGGGAAAAGATTTTACTGGAACATACGAAACTACTGAGATGCACTCCCCAAATAGATGATATTCACAGTTGTAAATCAAGGCTTGGTACACAGGAAATTAGTTCAAAAAGACACCCAGAATGCTGAATACATGAGAAAACAAATCTGAGAGAAGATGACAAGAACTCGGTTTATATGCAAAGAGGAAGAAAGAGAGGCAGGTATAGAGTGCATCACAGCAAGAATTTATATAGAATACAGGAAGTGAAAAATCATTAATGAGAGATGATCATGATGAGCACTCCATAAAGGAAAAGCATATACATATATACACTAACACTCAGGGTTCAGTATTTTGCTCAAAGATGATTTGACATGTGGACCAGGTGAGCTGAGGTTCAAATAACCAAACAGCACCAACTGTATTAGCTGTGACTATTAGCTGTGTTGGAAAAATTAATATCTTAGATTCTTTCTTTTCTCCTTTATATTTTCATGTTGCAGCAAACCTCACAAGATCCTCCAGATCTCTAGCAGACTGAGGTCTGGGGTGCCAGAACAAACTCAATTGTTCCAGTCAAAGATGTTTTAGTGACACGAGGTGAAGAGCTAAAGAATATCGAGCAATTAAAGACAAAAGTCAATGTTTAAATCATTTTTCATGAACTCATGAATGAAATGTTTTCATTCATTTCATCAAGTTTACCTCTGCCTTATGACCCCCCCCCCCCCCCTCCTAATATGGAAAAGATATATATAAATCTTATAAAGTTTGTATCTGTCTTGTGTGAAACTTGTATAAGATCCCTTGAAAAATTGTATAAATGAAACTTGCATGTTTTGGATACTTACTAAAACAATATATGAAAGTAATGAGAACGTGGCTACTTTCATGAGTAAATCATATAAGCCTTATATGATTCACTATATGGAGAGGGCCACATCTTGTGCAAGTCTTTTATAAGTTTTTACTATTTCTTTTCCATATGCCCCCCATATGCCCCCCCCAGGAGAAAGGTCACATTGAGTTTGAAAACATTACACATTTCTTTGAAACCTCATATAGACTTCTTTTTTCCCCTTTTTGTGTGTATAATTTTATGTAAAAACATTTGATTTTCATTGTTAATTTTGACTGTTTTGTTAAATTTTGCTAGTTTCTTCTGTTTCAAATGTATTATTTTTTGTCATAAAGGTATTAAGTTAGGCTTTGGCTCTTGATTATTATTATTATTACCTGATTATTTTCATAAAGCTGAAAATGGATATATATACATATATATACAATTTCCAAGTAGTATAAGTAAGTATATAACTAGCATAAAGCTAAAGTCATTCAGTCATTCATTATGACTGTTGTGTAAAGATCTCCAGGTAACTTGCTGGTGATTTTCAAAGAGATCTGGACTGACATTTGTGCTGCTACAACTAACACTTTCTGTATCTGCAAATAATATCTGAACATTTGATATTTTTGATTTACACTCACTGAAACCACGACAGTCTTGGTGCCGAAAACCCGGTTTGAGGAGGGAAAAATGGAGTTTGGCTGAGGTATAGTGGTGTCAAACAGACGGACAGTCAGGAGGTCGACTGAGTGATGGGCCCCGAAATAGGAGGTAAGCACCACCTGTTGATTCAAGAAATATCCAAAGGTGCTAAATTGGAAATTAAGCTAAATTAAATGTTCACTCAGTAGAGCTTCTGGTCTGTGTCCGTGGTGATTTTGGGGTAATTAGTGATAAAAGTTTGGGGAATATTGGACTGACTAAATTTATTGCTGTTTATTTTGGGGGTGAATTTTGAGTTAAGAGGTTATGTGTTTAAGTCAATACGGTGTGTGTTTAAAGTGATGAGGGTTGACTGGGGAGGCCAGCCAGCCAACCAGTAGTTTAGGGTATTCGGTCTGATTGATCAGCAGAACGCGGTTCGGGCGTCGAAATAACCGCGGGCTAAGACCCGGGAGTGATGCTTATAATACACTTGAATAAATTGTCTTAGGACTGGGGCGCGGCCCCTAAGAGTGCAGTTGCTCAGCGTGTGGCGGCGACCCCTGATCGTGGACGCACGGTCAGGTTAAAAGCTCGGGTGGTACCCGGGGGATTTCGAGCCCCCCTTAAAAACTAAAGTGATCAAGGGGATCACTTTCCTTACTGCGCTGTTTGATTGACAGGGTGCGACCCGGCTGCGACTATTCAACGTCGGGGACTTGTGAACTTTAAGTAAAGCCAAAAGCGTGAACTGTGATATTTCACGTGGCTGGTGGAGGTCCTTGTTGCCTGGCGGGAAGCAGTTATAAATTAAGTAGGGCTTAGGAATCTGACCGCTCTCGGCGGGGGCGTCCTCGAAGCGGGTTTAATTGATTAGCAAGGCGCGGCCCTGGGCTGAAAGATGCTTTTAAATTAGTCGGTAAAACTTAGGAACACCGGTAGAGAAATGAAGAAGATAAGTTGTTCTGGCATATGGTGTTTTCATACGTTTATACGGGCCCGTGTATGTAAATAGAATGTAAATTACCCGTGTATGTAAATAGAATGTAAATTACCCGTGTATGTAAATAGAATGTAAATTACCCGTGTATGTAAATAAAGTGTAAATTACATTGAGAGCGCTTATATTGTTTAAAAGCTTGCATGTACAGGCTTGCTTTTGTTTGTGGTAGAGAAAAAAGGAAAAGCGTCTCTCTCTCTCTGTCTCAAGAAGCTGCAGAGAGGGGGGCTTGGTGAAGTGCATGAGAGCCGCGTGGCTCTGTGTTCCTGAAAGAAAGAAAAGGTGGGGGCTGTGTGTGTGTGTGTGACAGGAAGTTTGCATGCCCATATAAGGAGTGAGCACCCAGAGAGGAAAACAGAAGAGGCAGACTCTGGCCACATGAAGCAATGGAGGCTTTAAGGAAAGAAATGAAAATGATATTAATGCTATGGTTTAGTGTGTCAATATATATAGGCCCCAAATAGATAAAGGTGGACTTTTCTCAACCTAGAATTGTGAGCATAGCAGCAAAACCATAGATTAACATAATTGGGAGAAAACAAGCCAAAGTTTGGTTTAAAATTTTACAGCTTGACCTCCCACTTGTCCCCATCCTGAGAAGAAGCTCAAAGGACAGTTAATCTTCTGATGAAGACCAACAGAACATCGTGGATTTGGGAAGAATTAATAGCAGGCAAAAGATAGTGCAACTGAACCGTTAACACTGAAACCAAACTGATGGGACCAGCAGCATGGAAGGAACTACGAGATGGAAACGTGCACTGTGAATGACAGGCTGGACAGTTGAACGGTGGGAAAGCACTGGACACTGATTGTCAGATTTGCCATGCTTGGAGTAATCTTGAAATAGACGACTGAAAGGATCAACAGAGAAGAAGAAACCACGTGATGAAACATGGACGGCGAAAGTGCAGGCTGTTCTTACCCTCCTCGACTAAATTGGTTTCAGTTATGTACTGAAATATAAGAATGGACACTAGAGGCTTCTTTCAAAGAAAAACTTAGGCTGGGACTTAATCCAAAAGGAAAATACTGAAGAGAAACAGAGAAGAAACGGACTGTGTTTGCTGGAGACTTCAAGACAACAAAAGGACACTGAGAAAAGAGGACGGGGACCAGTGAGAGGTGAAGCCGGACGAGTTCGACTGCAAGAATACAGGGTATAATTGGATTGAAATGAAACCCTGAACTCATGATGGTGTTTAGAGATGTCCACCAGAAAAAAGGGAAAATGAAGAAAGAAAATAACTGACAACTACGTGAATGAATGGAAAACACACATACACAAAGTGTTACATGTGAAATTATTTCTGGAAAGAATCAGAAGTGAGATAGTTTTGAATTAAGAAATCAGTGAAAGGATGTGCGAATTAAACCTGATTATAACATACAGAGGCAATGAAGAAAGCAGCTTACACTCACTGAACATTAACAAAATACATAGGAAAAGCAATGAAGACCTGCTTACACTTATACACATGACATAAGCTGGTATTTCTGACCAGAGAGAGGGAAACGGGTAGTTTAAGTACTCACGATAATAATAAAATGTCTCAGTTGTGTTTCTTCAGGGGCGAAACAGACCTGGATCAATTCTCCACGTGCAGCGGTTGGAAGAAACCTATAGGTTAACTTGACTGGATATGATAAGGCAAGTTTCTGGTTGAATTGTCCACAGCGCCATGTCTCCATAGACCTGACAAGTGGGCCCTAACTTCTGGCTGAGGACCAGGAATGCTGTTAATAAGGTGGGAACTTAAAATTTGGGTTAGCAAATTTGGGTAGGAAAACTGACGGCTTAAGTGGAGAAATGTGCAGGAGTCTGAAACACTGCGAAGGCAACATATGCAAATTCACATACACAAGCAGAAAATGCATTAGCCTTACAAGGACAAGCTCATAATGATTAATGCATAGACATTGATTAAACCTGGCTACGAACACAAACATACGCAATGAAGAACAGCTTGCTGTTTGTATGAGTGATGGAATGGTGTGAATGTTTAATAGAATACATTTGAGTTTGAAGTAGAGGAAATTCAAAGAAGCTATATGACAAAGGGAGTGAGTCATGAACAAAGAAAAAGTGATTAAAGTAGTTTTAACCATAGCAGACAGAAGAGGAGTGCAGATTTGCATCGGAAACTTATAGTTTAGTGATTACATGTTGTCGTAAGGGGGTGATTGTTGTGTGCAAATTGTGTGGTTTTAACAAGACTTTCGGTGTATTGAGGAGGTGTAATTATGTGAGTTGACCCGGGAGTGTCAGGACTGCGGGGTCAATATTTGTGTGCGTAAGGTTGTTGAGGTTGTGGTGATGGGGTGATTCTGTCAGTGAGGTTCGGGTTGTTGTTGTTTTTGTTTTTAATAGAGGGAGTTTTAGGAAACATGGACATGTCTGAGAGGGGCCCATTATTTTTGTAACAGTGCACTTAGAGAAAACCTGTCAGGTGATTTTGTTTTGTGTTTTCATGAGCTAATAATCAGCTCTCTTTTTATTCCTCATTTTTGTTCTAAGCAGGCCTGTAACAGTGGATAACAGCGCTGATAAATTCTCGGGAAGAGCAAATATAAGGTGGGCTTTCCAGATTACAACTGGCCAAGGGGAAAGCTACCTGTGGGGATCTGATCAGGTCGTAAGTCCCTGTCGAAAAGGATTGTAGCGATTCAATCCAGTCCAAAACATAAGGAATTAGTTTCCTATCGAAAATAAAAAATGAATGAGCTAATTTTGCTGAGGGTGGAGAATCTGACGCGGGAGGCTCCACTATTAGCAAAATATGGTGTGATTACAGGTCAGTGAATGTGTGTCAAAATAAAGGGGGAATTTAGGGTTTAATAATTTAATTGTTAAAGAATTTAGGATCATTTTATGACTTTTTGGTCATTTGGATATGGTAAACAGAAACTGCTATTTTTATGTTAAGGTTAAAGGATTAAAGTGAACTGAATCCTGTTTAGAAGATACAATGCCAGTGTTTTAAAGCTGTGTACAAATTTTAGAGGGAAATTGTGGGACACGTTGATTTCTAGGAAGTAGTGGTTATAATGTAGGCTTACACATACAGATATTACATAGATTTATTTTTAGGATAAAGGGGAGAGCTTATAAGTAGAAATGATTTTTTATACATATTGCATTCTGTGCCTTTAAAGGAGTTGTGGCTCAATTCGTCTCTTGAGGGTCACGAGCTTTTGGCTAGCGCTATGATTGGCCAATCTACTGTGAGGAGGATATGAGTTATTGAGGGATTGCACACGCTTACAGACACAGAGTCCAGAAACACACATGAGAGTATTGATTCCAGGCAAAAGGCCTGAAATTCGTTTAGCTTTTAACTGAACTTAAAGACGGACCAAAGAGGAAGGAAAGCATATATTTTGGTTACGGCTGATAAATTAGAATTAGAAGGTATTTTTACATTAAAAGGAGCAAAATGAAATAAAAAGAGTTATATCAAAACAGGATATAACATAGGAAATGTGAGGTTAAAGGGAAGTTAGTGTCAACACACAGGAGTTGTGTCTAGCCAGCATTTAGCTATGATCAAAGTTATGCAGGAGTAATTGCTTATATGCTTAAACTCAATTGATTAGAGGGGAAATGGGGTTTTGTTTCCTTTGCAGAAGATCTCTGGACCACGAGAGAGGGTCAGAGCGAGGACACAATGTATTGCGACCTCTGGTGTTCCAGAGGGCGAGAGAGGGAGTGTGGAGCAGGGAAATTATTTTACTGCTATTGCTAAATAATAATCATCATCACCATTGCATTAATAATATAATTTACAGCACAGATATTGCATTCGGAGATTTATACAGTGTGTGTCTTTCAGAAAGACTAAGTTGCATTCTTTTATTAAGCTTTTAGTAGGGGTTCTTTTAAAGTTTTACTGTTGATTTTTGTTTTATATTTTGAACAGTGCACTGATTTTTGTTTGAGAGTCTTTTCTTTAAGCAGATCTGCACATCGGAAATTACGAGCATTACACGTCGGCGAGAAAATTGTTGCAAGTGAGTTTCTCCACATTAAAATGGGCTCTGGAGAAAGCCACTTATTGGGACAATTAGAAAATAAGGGTCCCTGCCTAAAAAGGATTCAGCGAGGTAATCCGATCTAAAGTTCTTGTTTTTCTTTTTGAAATGACGTCATTTTGCTGAGGGCGGAAATCTAAATGCGGTGATGGTTTCCACTATCAGCAATGAATGAATGGATGAATGAATGACTGGAAATAAAACAAACTGACTGACTGACTGGTAAAAGCTGACAGGACTTGACCACGACTCAAGGTTAACCTCCACCTAGATAGGAAAAAAGGGTGGATGAATTTAGGTGTGTTTCTTTTTACAGGAGCAGATAGATGACAGCGACATCTGAGGTTGCATGACGATTTAACTGTTAAATACTACTTTCGGTGTTCGTGAACCTACCAGGGTGGTTGTTCAGGGGTTTGTGTTGTGTTGCTCACAGAGATAACTGTGAGAAAGTGTGTACACACCTGCGCAGCGTTAACATTTGCATTTTCTTCTTTTGAAACAGGGTGATTCTTTTTACAGGAAATGTTTTACAGGACCTCTGGAATGTGGATGGCTGACGCCTAACCCGAGATGGTCAAATGTGGTTTGCTAATGTTTGTTTTGGCATGTGGAGGATTCAGTAGAAAACAGACAAGTGACATGAGAAAACAAATAAGGGATGCAGTTTCTATGGAACAGTTTAATATGGGGTTCGTAGGGATAAAGCAAGTGGAGTGACATTGCTTAAGGGAAGTCACTGATTAAATTGGGGATAAAATAAATTGCGGCAATAATAGTGATGTAATGATTTGGGAAATCCTGAACGTGATACTTGCCTGTTGTGCTGAATACTTTATCACTTTCGTGATCTATAGTTGGTTATAAATAAGATGTTTGATTTAGCAGATTTGTTTTCCAGGATACAGGTTCCAGGTGGAGCTGGGAGTCAAATGAGCTTAACCTGTAACTGCTGACTGATGTTTTTACACAAGCTTACAGGTTGGCAGGAGATTGTTTTAGAGAAAATGTGTAACGTTCGTGTACAGGCCTCAGTAGGGAGTCAACATGTGGGAGGAGGCCAGGAAGGCCCAAGAGGAGGTGGCCCCGGAAGAGAGCTTACTCGAGATAAGCTCCACCCTAAGTAACACGGGGGGAACATAGAGGCAGAATAATCCTCTCCCCCTGTGCTGCGGTTCTCCCCAGCAGTCTACCTGGGGACACGAAGAAAGAAGAGGAGCGTGACATACCAAGCATTAATTCATTCCCGGCTCCTAATAGGCTAGGGCTCTAGTCTAAAGTATTTGATAGTTTAAAGGAATCGTAATAGTTTTGTACGGTTTTTACTTTTATACTCATAACGTTATACTCTTATCACGAAGTGAAAGTAAAACGAGCCTGGGAACAGTGATCATGAAATTGTGGGAAAATTGGAAAATAACGGGGATGTTGGGGTTAATAAGTGATATAATGTGTTTGTTTGTTTATTGGCAGACAGGCGAATTGCCCAGACGCAGAGGTCTATCCGCTCCAGAGTCCAAACCGATCGAGTCGTCGAGAAAAATTCAAGCGCGAGGTTGGCTCAGGTGGGAACAATTAGGTCCGACGTCTTTAATGGGAGTCCGAAATCGAATGGCTCTGGACATGTTGTTGGCTGAGAGAGGTGGAGTATGTGCAATGTTTGGTGACATGTGCTGCACCTTTATTCCCAACAATACTGCTCCGGACGGAACGGTCACTCGGGCGCTTGAGAATCTGAAAACGTTATTTAGAACCATGCATGAGCAATCAGGCGTGAACACGGGGCTGGGAGACTGGATCACGTCTGTTTTTGGGCAATGGAAGGGTGTGTTTATGTCTGCCATGTTTTCTCTTATAGTTTTTCTAGGTATATTGATGATCGGATGTTGTCTCATTCCTCTGGTAAGGCGAGTGTTGGTAAAACTGGTAAGCAGGGCCCTAGACTCTGGTTCAGCTGGTTCAGCTGGTCTGGGGTATATGATGCCGTTGCGAGAAGCCGCCTGGACGGAGGAGTGAAACAAAATTCGGGTAAAGGTTGGCCGATGGCCAAAGAGGAGGAGTGTGGACAAGAGATATTTTATTTTGTATTCTTATGGTGACAATTTATAATCAGAACTATCATTGGTCAATCATTCATCATTGTTGAACCAGTTGACAGAATAATCTCTGAATTATATCTATGGTAATCTGAGCAAAATATTAATGTATGCATATTATCATCACTTTAATTAGTCTATTGTTGTTCTCTATCCTTCTTTCTATCTGCTTAAGCTGTTGCAAATGGTATCCATATCATTGTATTCACACCTCTCGAAGCTGTGGGTCCAGTAGGGCCTTCTACATTCACCTACACACATATTCAGGCCCACACCAACATGCACATAGAGAGTCATGGAAAGTACGCACGTTCACTCCTGCACGTACTAAGAACAGGGAGGTCGTCTCAGGACAATCTCTCGGTTGGACACACAGTCTCACAAAATTGCACAACATATCACACACTTGTTTGTTTCGAAAGTAGTATCGGATGTCTATATAAGGAGAACTTTGGAACTGTTATCATTTCCAGTAAGATCTAGCTGTGATGTCATCAGGGTAATATAAGGATGGGGAGCGGGCTGCTCAAGAAGATTGGAAGATTGTAGGGTGGCTGTTGCAAGTTTCTTCTCACACTGTACTGTGTGTTTTAATAAAATAATTTGTGTTGACTCACTATGGACTTCCAGTCGTATGTCTCTTCCTCAAAAAAAATCGAACCACGACAGTTATTTATCTGACACTGTTGTCTCAGAGCAAGAAGGTCTTGAGTTTGATCTCTTTCTATGTGGAGTTTGAATGTTGTCTCCAGATACTCTGACTTCCTCCTACAGTTCAAAGGCATGCTGTTAGTGATATTAGGTTAATTGGTGATTCTAAATTGCACATAGGTGTGAATGGGAGTGTAAATGTCTGTTTTCAGGTTCTAGCTCAAAAAACTGAATTGGATCTGTTATGACACAATATGTCACCAAATTGATATGTTGATAAGCATGATTTAAAAGATGGCCTTAAACTTTTGTGTGTCTGAAGTTAAAACTGAGTTTTTATTTTCAAAATAAGTTATCTTTTTCTTTTTATACAAAGAAGTGGCTTGTTGTTGCAACATTTTTTACCTGTGCTGGATTATGGAGATATTCTCTATTTGAATGTTTCTGCTCAATGTCTTCGAATGGTTGATACTGTCTCTCATGCTTCTCTAAGGTTCATCACTAATCGTAAGTTTCAGACTCACCAATGTGAGTTATACTGTTCAGGTAGGATGGCCTGCTTTGGCCAGTTGGAGGAACTCTCACCTACACAGTTTTATATATAAGGCAATACTTGGATTTTTGGCTTCCTATACATGTTTCCTGCTTGTAATGAAACATGCTGGTCGTTATTCTCTTCGTCTGCAATGTTACTTGTTGCATTCTTTTCCATTTGCCCGAACTGAACTTAGCAAAAGAGCTTTTGTCTATTTAGCATCCTTGGCTTTGGAATGAGCTGCAGAGCGACTGGAAAATGAAAGAATTAATTTCATTAAGTGCTTTTAAAACTAAACTAAGAATCCTTGAGGCAATTCCATAACATGAAACTGTTTCAATTGGATTGCTTGTCACTGTAAATTATATAATAATTGTAATTTTATTGAATGTTATTTTATTATTTTTTTATTTTTTTATTTTTGCGTGAGTGTGTTGTTGTTGTCTGTGTTTAATTGTGTAATTTCTGTAACCGTGAGATACTTGCTGCTGCCTATCTTGGCCAGGTTTCCCTTGAAAAAGAGGTTTTTAATCTCAATGGGATCTTCCTGGTTAAATAAAGGTTGAATAAAATAAGATGAATACTTGGGATTTACATTTAGAGAATTAAAGGTTCATGATTATTGGCTGATAACATCACAGAAAATGTGATGACTGAGTTCAAACAAACTTAGAAGCATTTTATGTATAATATATTCAGAAAATATTTTTTGACAGTGTTAAAAGCAAACTCTCAAACACCTCCATCTCATGTTTTGGTATACTTATTTAATTTGAACTGTAAATTAACTGTAAATATGGGAAACTAGCAGGACTTTGAAATAAAGTGTGAAAAAGAATATTGTATACATACATTTTTTTTAAAAGTGCTAACAAATACAACGTATGCTGTAGTGCAGTGTAGTGGTAAAGCAGAAAACCTTGCACTTAAATAAAAGATAAACAATAGTTTATTTTTTCTGCATTACTGTGAGCACCCTAAATAAATGCTATTTTTCAAAGGATGAATCAGCCATTTATGCTTTGTGTTGGCCCATTTTTCTATAGAACCCATTTAGAGCCCATTGTGGCAGGAAGTGTTTTAAAAACAAAGTGAAAAAAAAGGGTTTTGTGGTCATCACTTTGAGAGGCTCAGTTAAAGCTGTGAAGAAAACAAGAAAACAATTCTGTGAAAAGCTGAACTGAAAACAAAGTGTACCAGAGAAAAGACACATTGGATCAATCGTTTTACAGTTCGGACTAAAATAGATCTCAACAGTGCTCTTTGCTGACAATTTCTACATTTGCAGGTAATATCTGAAAGCAATGTTATCTTGGTCATTTAAACAATATTGTTACTAATTGGCTGCAGGTGGCATAGATCAGTAGGCTATTTGTGTAAGAACAATTGAATAGATTTCTCTTCCTAAAAGTAGTAACACGTTAATTCCAGTGTATACACACACACACACACACACACACACACACACACACACACTGAACATAACAGGTAAGTGAAATAGCGTCCTTTGCTTTTAGTGTACTTTCTAGTGCAATGGACTAGTGATGTGTCGGTCGCGAACGAAACAGCTCTTAGAGCCGACTGTAAAGTGAACGACGGGAGTCGGCTCCTTATTGTGAGCCCTGCTTTTTTTTCTTCTTTCTTTCACCCTCTCTCACTTTTTTTCACTTCAAGCTGCACGTGAGCCTTGTGCTTGCGCTGAGCAGAGGAGGGAGGGGTGGTAGTTACACTTGCAGTAGCACAGGAACAGAGCAGGAGGGAGAGAGAGAGAGAAAGAGAGCCAGGGACAACAACAAGAGACAATATCATCACATTAGAAAGGTATAGTAATCATCCACAACTATTTTCAGTTGTGGATGATAAAGGATTCAGAAAGTTTATTCGTGCAGTGAATCCTATGTATGCAATTCCAAGCAGGAAAACACTCTCTCAAAATATCATCCCAGGCCTATATGACAGAGAACGTGCATCTTCTTTTTGTTTTGCATATTTCAATTTATATTTTATTGTGTTGTGGTTTGCAGTGTTTTGTGTTGTCTCACTTTAAATTTGTTTAAAAGGAAAAAGCTGAAAATTTGAATAGTTAAAAGCTGAAATGTAAATAGTTGTTTTTTTGTGTTTTATAATGTATTTTGTACATTTTATGTGGATAGAATAAATAATATAAAAATGCATATTTATATATAAACATATAAATAAAAAAACACCTTTTTTTTACATTAGTAATTCATTTTGTGCATAATTTTATATTGTTGTTGATAATAAATTAATTAAAGCAACAAAACAACCTGAAGAGCCGGTTGGGAGCCAAAAGAGCCGGCTCTTTTTAGTGAGCCGAGCCAAAACAGCTGGTTCTCTAAAAAGAGCCGGAATTCCCATCACTACAATGGACTGTCTGAGCTTAATATCAGATACTGATTTTTTAATAAAAGTTACATTCATAGGAATAGAAAGCTTGACCTGGTAAAAGAAAATAGAGAAAAAGAGGAAGCAAGAGCATGAAAAGTGGTTAAAGGAGTCAGAGTAAATGTTTCCATTCTGCAACTAGAAAAGTATCTTTGGTTATTTTCAAATTTTTATTTTCATGAGAAGGATACTCTGAGAGAAGATCAGGAGAACTCACAGCTTATATGCAGAGAGGAGGAGAGAGAAAGAGGCAGCCTTAGGGTGCATTATAGCAGGAACTCACTGTGATTATATAGGAATACAGGAAGTGAAAGATCAGAAAGAGAAATCAGAATCAGAGGGATGATCACAAAGAGTCTGAAGTAAAGGAAGAACAGATATAATGCGAGAGAGAGAAAAAAATCATTTATAGTTGCTGGGGAGTTTTCACAAGCACTCTTCAGTGGCAAAGGCCTCAGGCCTCTGAAATGTGTTCTTATCAACAAATTGCATTCAGACATACTTATTCTATACTTTTTTTTGTCTAACACACTCACCGCCAATTGATGCTGTTAGAGTGATTTTGTTAAAAGTTGTCATTGTTGTGTTTAAAATTGTAAATATTGTCTTGAAATGTAAGATTAGATATTTTTCTGTTTTTCAGGGGAAGCTTTTAGCTATAGTGTTTAACTGCAGGCACATTGCATGTAGACATTCTGGTTTCCTTATTTAGTAAGGAATGTTTACTTCCTGCCATTTATGGGCTCACCTGTGCTTGTATATGGTGGACCATTAAAGGGGTTAAGCCATATACGGGGGGTAAGGGGACATGACCCTTTTATGACTAGAGATGTTTTTAAAACAGTTTTAACCAGGAAGTCACAGAGACACATACACACACGCACACAAACACACATACAGACACACACATTCACTCACATGCTCGCACATGCACACACACACACACACACACACACACACACACACACAATGCTTTAACTTTTATGACACACCATAGGGTGCTTGTGTGTTCACTGAATAAAAGGCTGCAAGGGAAGGCTGGAATTTGAAGTTATCAGAGTTCGGGTGCAGAGCTTGGAGCTCTGAGATTCCAACCGGGCTGCCCTTGCAAGTTAAAATGGATCGAGCTCTGACTGTCTTGCTTCATTCATGGGGATTAGTCTTTGAATCAGCGAGGCCTGCAAGCGCAGACCTAACAGATGCATCTATGGCAATTTGGGTCCAGGATTTTGCTCAGAGATGATTTGACATCTGGCCTGGGTGAACTGAGGTTCAGATAATAACCTTGTGATTAAAAGAGCACCAAGTCTACTTTCTGATTCACAGCTAACTATAAAGAAAATATTGAGAAGACAAGAAAGAACCTAAGATATTAATGTAGCAGCAAACCAAACCACACAATATCCTTCAGATCTCTTACAGATTGAGGTCTGAGGTGTCAGAAAAAACTCAGCTGTCCTTGTCATAGTAGTTTTAGTGACACAAGGGGAGGGAGTTTTAATGGTGAGGCTGAGCAAAACAACACTTTTGCAAATTTTTCACTTCACAGATTGAAAACATCAAGAACTTATTCACAAAGCTGATTGATTTTAGTTATCAGACTGGATGTGAATGACATTATACATGTAGCACAACTAACAGATGTGCCTTTTCGAGAGCGTTTTGAAAACGCTGCACTTTCCTTGAGGGAAAACATCTCAGTGTGGACGGGAGGCCAAAATGGAGAGAAAACGAAGCGCTTAGTGTGGACGTAGCCTAAGTGTCACTTTGTCTCGAGTTACAAATGATTATTTTCAAGTTGATCATGCGGTTTAGTTTTATTTACATGTTTGGGCTTTGAAACATCTAAATGCTGTGCACTGCGTGTTCACTATTTCTGCGAACACCACAAATTTATTCTAAATTTAAAGGGGTGTGTTAGGGTACCTGGGTCATTGACCCAGTGTTTTAAGTTTTGTACTTTTATTTTTGTTCTCGTCATGGTTTATGACTGCGAGTGTTTTGGTTTCTGTTTTGTATTCCACCCTTTCAAGGCCAGTTTTCATGTATGGATTTTCAGTGTGCAAAATATGTTAATATTTAAATAATGAGATGAGATAGCCTTTATTTGTCAGTTGCAGGTCTTTTGCCCACAACCGAGATGACAGACCTTGCCGACCGTACATACAATACAAACATCACATTGGGGAGACAGGTCAGGCCAGGTAGCGAGGAAAAAAACATTGAAATGTGTAACACAAAAGGATAATACAGGAATGCACAGATATCAACACACCATAACACAATAAACACAGACAAGCAACATGGGAAAGTGTTCTAGTGTGTACATCTGATCTGGGGCCGCTGCAATCTTCGACTGCGCCTCCAGCTGACCCGATGTCCACATCATGGGGGAGGTAAGTGTTGGAGGTGGCGTTGGATAGGGAGGGTGATGTGTCAGTGAGTGCTTATCAATATATGTATGTGTGTGCGTGTCCAAAGTTCAGCTGAGACAGTGTCCTTCGCCCCGCCAAGCTAAGTAAACAGTCTTCCAGCCAACCCATGTGGCCTTGTAGGGAATGGGAAGGAACAGACTCAACACAGTCGTTATCAGGGAGTTTTTAATCAAGATATAATTCAATTCAATATCTATCGTGTTAAAAAACACGGCTACAAATAGTGATCATTTGCACTGTCTGCAAATTCTGACAGTGATGGACGTTTTGCACTTCCCATGGTCACTATAAGATTTAGAGTTTGTTACGATTTACTAACCAACTCTCATGTGTGTGTTGTAAATTTTGTGTGTTCACTATTTCTTCAAATACCACAAATTCATTCTAAATTTAAAGAGGTGACTCAGCCCTCTGTTTTTCCTTGGCCTATTTTTCTATGCAGTGGAGGATGAAAAGAGGAAATGTCAGTAGTGAAGAAGTGTTTAAATGTGGTCAGTCAAAGTTGAGCCTGGGGCCATTTTCTATCCAACCACAACCTCTATGTTCCCCTTTTTAACTAGAAAAGTATCCCAGATGGTTATTTTCCCAGAGCTCAGTCTGCAGAGGCTCATCACACTTAAACCTAAAAGTGAAATAAAACCTGAACCCCACCCTTCCTGTAAAATAAAACCCTGATATAGATGCTGTAAATCAAGGTGTGGTACACTGTAAAAAAAAAAAAAAACTGTCAAATTTACGGTAAAATACCGGCAGCTGTGGTTGCCAGGAATATACCGTGTAAAAAATGTGGAATCTGTAAAAGACAATACGGTATACTGGTTTTGTAACCCTAATTTTTAAGGTAGACAACGTATTGTTTTACCAAAATCATGATAGAAAAAAAACAAATATATTTGTCAATTATACAGCAATTTAATGTAAAAAAAATGCAACTTTCCATAGCTTTTTACGGATATTTGCAGTAAAAAAAAAAGTTATAATATAATAATATTTACAGTAATTTGTTGTTAATTTAACAGTAATAGGATAGACCCTATTATTGTAAATAACTGTAAAAATAACAGAAATATGTTAAACCTTATTAAAACCTTTGACAGTAAAAAACACAGTGAAATTGTATAACAAATTACAGCATTTTATTTTGACCAGATACATTTTACGGTAAATTCCTGGCAACCACAGCTGCCGGTATTTTACCGCTAAAAATACAGTACAATATGAGGAACATAAATGGTTTACCGTACATTTTACATTTGCAACCGCTAAATATAGAAAAATCTAAAGATGCTCATATACAACCAAGGTAGAGAATATTACTGATAAACAATGAGAAAATTTGACATACCATTTGAAAACATACTAAACATATCATTTTCTCTATTCCTACAAAACAGCATAGATCTTGAGAATACAGCATGTGTCCATATATATGGCTGGTAATCCATGGAGGAATGAATAAACATGAAACAAAATATTACCTGCCCCTGACCTATCAACAGTAATGAGTCACTGGGTCCTGCCTTGGTGAAGGAAAGGACTCAGTGGAGTTTCTAATGCGCATGGTGTCGAAGATACAAGCTCTGCAGGAGTACTTCAATGTCCATCAGGAGTTCACTTTGTACTGGCAGGATCCCCTCTGCAGCAAAAAAATGGACAAAGTTTGATCAGTGCTTGAGCAAAATGCACAGAAATGAACAAAACGTGCTGCCAAAAACAGATCTAATGATAAATGATTTCTTAAGTGTAAAATATACAGTTCTTAAAGGATAGCTATTGTCAAAATGCAACCTGGGCTGTTTTTTTGTTTTTTTTTAACTGTAAACGAGACAAACATATATCTAAAAGCATAATTACGACAAACGAGCCGTTTTTGAGATTGACCGTGATTTTGTTTTGTGGTCAATAGCCAGTGAATGGGAATACTAGGGGGCCGGGGCATAAATTTGAGCGCATCAAAATTGATACAGTAAAAAAAAAAAAAAAAAAACAGCCCAGTTTGCGTTTTGGCAATAGTTATCCTTTAAATCTACTTATGTAAAAGTGATACATAGACAATGCAGCCCTAATCACAATCATAATTTGTTGGAAAACGTATTTAAGTTTCCTATTGATTTATCATAGAACTTGAAGTTAATGGCTGAATGCATGGTGATGAGACCTATCATTCAATCTACATTTTATAGCGTATGAAACTGCTCACCTGGACATGAACCTGAGCTCGGCTGATTAAGATTAGTGTCTCCTGTCCATCTTTCTTTAGCAAAACTTGAATAATACCACTGCTTACCTCTCATTGAATCTTTGGGTGCAGACTTAATTGAAGAGCCTCGTATAAACAGGCAGGGTGTGATGTTTAGGGAAACCAAAGAATACAGGCGCCATCATTTCTGCCAGAAGACTCATGGGGTGCAACGAAGCTTTCATTGTGGACTGGCTAGATACCTTCTGCATTCAGAAAGAAAACAAGAAGGGCATACACCATAAACAATAATAACTGACAAAAATAATGAGACAAGAAATTAAAGTAACAAAATAAGTGCAAATCAAGTTTCCCTGTGTTGCAGTGTAGCTGAATGTTTTTCAACAATTTGATTTACGGTAAAACACATACCAAATATTTCCAGCCAAGGTTTGTTTCAATCTTCAGCATGTTTTTCCTGCCATTGTCTTGAAACTGTTCCATCTGTCCCTCTCATTTGATGCTGTTTACAAAAACAAAACAGCAATATTGTAAAGGGAAAAAGGAAAATGAATTTAATGGAAAAAAAAAGATTATGACCTGAAATCTCACCATTTCCTGAGAGTCACAGGTCCTTTGAGTATCCTTATGGTTTCTGCTCAAATTCAGTGTCTGAAAAGGGCAGGAACAAAACAAACCTTTTTAATCATAATAAAGACAAAATAAGATTTAGAGACAGACAACAAAGAAATGTGTAAAATATCTTCTTGAATCTGTTTACTTTACTAACCTTGAAAGAGACTCTTGGGTCTTAGCTGTGCCACCACCCTTAAACCTTAAAACACATGCATCAGAAAACCACTCCAACAAAATTTCAGATGTCCTTCACTGACATTTTTATTGTCTTGAACATATTTTGACCTCCACACACTTGCTGCTAGTCAAATATATTGCTTTAAACAAATAAAGGCAAAACAAGCATCTAAAGCTTCTCCTGGCATTATGAAAAGAAGAAAGCCAAAACTGCTTAAGCTCTACACTTAAAGTCAACTAACAAATGTATATTAACCATTGTCAGGAAAACATGAATTTGAACAAGCACATAAGCTTGTGACATCACTTTTGCAGAAACGTACAGCTACAAAATGCTATAATAACAGTTAAAGTCAAGTAATGTGTGTAACAGACAGTGCTGTTTAAATTTCAATGTTAACAGTTCAGTGCAACACTTAACTTGTTTGCTAATTAGGGCAATACAAAATTCAAATAGTTTAAACTCTGTTGTATAGAATATAGAACATCTCTGAAACCTCAAAAGTACAGTTCTCAGTAACAATCCCTAGTTAGAGGGATTGTTTAAAGATATATGGTCAAAACCTCTGAAAAGCATGCCTGTGATAACAGAAATCAGGTAAGAGCACAGTACTCAATATTAGCTGGGATAACTGAAAACATAAACAACACAGTAGTTCCCAGTCAAGGTACAGTTAAGCTGACTGTACCGATCTGTTCAAAATGTCTTTAAACGGTCTCTCGCCACTCGTGATCAGAGAGATTGGCGATGAGGGTGAGTACTCTTGGGTTCACATGCAGTGTCTTCTTCTTAGTTTTTTCAACTTTTGTTCCCTTCTCTGGGTTAATGTTGAAGAAACACCTTGATAAACACAATAATCCATAATAAAACACTATACAATGAAGAAAAAAGAAAAAAAAAAGAAGAAAGGGAAAGGCAAGGGAAAAAAGTAAAAGAATTAAAGAATTAAAATTCAAGTGTGGAGCCAAGTTCCAGGGGATAGTGGATGTTCAGGCAGTAGTAGCTACCAAGCATCAGACAGATTGCAGAGATGAAGTCAGTTATTTGGTCATTTACAACTTTGTGGTCAATGCTGAGCATGAACAGTCTCGATGCAAAGCAGGAGGATCCTTGGAATAAAATACAAGTGTAAAAGAATTAACTGTAAAACCCCCTTTACCATTCAAATGTGTCTTAAAATAGTGAAAGTGCAGACATTTAATATAGCGTATCCTTGCATTAGCTTAGGTTCTGTGCACTTCTGTGCACACTGTACTGATTTTCAACTCACCACAAACATGGTGTCACAGGCAGGCTTTCCACTTGGACTTCTTTTGCCAGACATGTTTCATCAACATAGTGGAAGAGGGTCTCCTCTTTTTCATCGAAATAGGAGAGGAGGAGGAGCATCATATCTTTCACGTCTTCTGAGCAGCCCTTCAGCTGTCCCCTCTGCATTCGAAGCTTTATGACAGCCTCCAAGACACGCTTGCTCTTGTCTGCACAAGTGGTTTTCAGAAAGTCCAGAAGCCGTTTTCCCTTCTTTTCCAGACTGGTGAGGAAAGTCTCTTTCAGCGGTACCCCAGTAAGTTCTTCAAAATGGACTGTCATTCCAATCGCCTGAAACAAAAAAGGCCACTCTTCTTTGAGGGTTTGCATGTCTGCTCCGCTGTTTATTGCTTTGCGCTGAGAGTAGTAGGTGCATTTCATCAGAGTTTTTACTTCTTCATGACTGAAGCTTGTCTGTTCACTGAGAATCTTCATACGTTCCTTCTTCTCCTGCTGGGTTTCCAGTGTCTCACTGACTGGCAAAAACTTCATGTCCCACTTTATGCAGCCATATGTGTCTTGAACAGATGCTCGCTTTTCAGGTGTCACTTCATCGGTGTCATCTGATCCTCCCTGTTTGCGCTTCTGTAACACTGGTGAAGTAGACCTCTTCACATTTTCAATTCGTGCCTGAATCTGTTTTACCAAAGAGTGGTACCCCTGTCCTACCACATCCCCCTCTATGACATCCTGCAGTGACTTGGGATACATCGCAACCAGTTTTTTTGCAATTTCAGTCGAGGCTCTTCTACTTGGAGAGGCACAGGCTTTCATCATCTCCTTCACAATGATGCGGATCATCTCCCTCCGCAATCGAGGCTTTGGTCTTTTCTCTCTCTGAAGACACTGGATCAAGTCTTCTGGAAAATCTTCACTTGGAATTCTAAAGTTATCTACCCAGTCTAGAGAATATATTGGACTGGGTGAGGGGGAGGCAGAAAATGAGGAGCAAGAAGATGGAGACGATATGCTGGCCTGGCTTGAAATTTCCATATTTGGTGCTGTAAAACAATATCACAAACAATAGATTAATTGTACTTTTTGGACCTTGGCCAAAGCATAATAGAAAAAACAGAAAGCCCTTCATGGCTATTGTGCAATGAAATCATAATACTTACTGGTTTGTTTCCAGGCAGCCAGCAGTTTTCTTGCCTGAACTGGTCTCAGGACAGAGTTCAGATCAGTCTCACTGATGAACTGCAAGTCCTCAGATGTCTCCACTCCTAATGATTGTAGTGCCTCCAGTACAATTTCAAGGATTGAGGCAGACAGGTCCGGCAGCACCTTAGTAATGGAACTCCTTATGCTGTCCCCCATTTCCGAGATGTCTGATAAAAGAATGTGAATAAAGGTCAATTTACACCAAGTGGTACCTTTGGTCTTAAAATATGAAGCTGATCTTGCTTGATACTACACTTTTATACAGTGTTTCGTAAGTACCAAACTAACAGCACCATTATTGTGACAGCACACTGTGTTTCAATGGAACCATTTGGTACCCATACTTCATGTAAGATGTTAATGGATAGAAATCAATTAAGTCAATGATGTTCACACACTGCATCTTTTCTTTTTCCTTTCTCACTGAGTGCAGATGATACTGAGAATGGTATTCTGTCACGTGCACCGACACCAGAAAATAAACACTGTCATTCTTAATCAAAATGAGAACTACTTCACCAAACTCAACAGAGTCAGAGCCCCCTGTGACAAGGAAGTGTCCTTTCTTGTACTGTGTTCCCTTGTACATCATTTCTACTGTGACCTTTGTATTGGTTTCAGTAAAGTCAAACATTTGAACTGCTTCTTGAATGGCTTTACTGTACAACACTGAGTAAAATGGAGAACCATCTTTGACTTTCAAGACAGATTGACACAATGACCCTGCTGCAAGATAGGCTTGAAACATCTGATGTCTTTCAGAGAGTGTATGGCAGAGGTTTTTGAAATTTTTCAGATTTCTGGCACACCTCTTGAAATAACTGTGCTTACTTTCAAAGCACATTGTCCATAATCTTATCAGTGGGCCAAATTTCAGAATCAGTGCTGGGTAATGGCGTAGAAAATGGTGTTTTGGTCTCAGGTTGCATTCTGGGAACAGAGCTTTTCTTGACTCTAAATATTCTTGAATAAGAATATCAAGATATGCTACCTGAGCCACTGAAATTTTCTGAGCACACACCATGTCTACAATATCTTTCAGCTGCAGAGTTAAGTTCCACACATCATCTGTGGGGTCTGTCACTATGTCACCAACTATGAGAGGCAGCAATCGGAGGAAGTTCCAGTTCTGTATAGCCTGTCCTGAGAGTTTAGCTGCTTGAGGACTGACCTCAGATGGCTTTGTAGAAGCATCAGAGGCATGGTAACTAAACTGTTTGATGCGTCGGTTCAGAGTGGAGTAAGTGAACCATGCTTTTTTCTTTATGAAGTATTTCAGATACAGTGCCACATCATAAGCCAAAACTCCCTCAAAGATATCATGACCTAGACATGGTGGCAAGCCTGGCATACAAACGTTGAAGTATTTCAGTGAATTGAACACTGACCTGAACTTCACTCCTTCGACGTCTGGTGTATTGTCAATCTGGAGGCGATCAACAGCAGAGTTGTAGTTCTCTTTGGTACGTTCTGGTCCACACAGATTTGGGTCAGCACCCTGAAATTCACATTTCGTTATCAGGCAGTACCTGCAGAAGTACTTTGAAGAACTAAAGTTTTCAGTGAAGCCACCAATACAGTGAGAACCCAGATTATCACCAGCAATGCAAAACAAAGTTCCTTTGACTCTAGTTTCATCTGATGCAACAATCCCACTGTCCTCCAATTCTTTCAAGTCTGCCAGTAATTCAGAGAACACATTAGCATGACCAAACTCTTTAAAATCTTTCTCCCTGCACAGTAAGACAAGAGACATGCGATCTGTGTCTGAGCGTACATGAAGTGGCAAGTTTGCCACTGATGCATATACAGCTAATACCTTGTGTTTTGTCCTTGCAGAGCCTAAAGGGTTAGCGACTTCAAAGGCATCCTGGTAGAGTACTAGCTTGAGACATGATGGGTTTTGACCAAAAAAAGATTTGATTTAAACAGCTTACTATCACTTATGTCACACAGAACATCAGCAGGAGGCTCAGTAGAGGGCTCTTCTGATTTCTGCCACAGATCAGACTCTAGCAGACATCTACCCAAAGTCTCTCTTAAAGGCACATAATTGGCAAACCTATCTTTTCTGTTTTCATCTCTCCCTAAAAATATTTTCTTTGGTTCCACATAGTTGAAGGCTTTTTTAAAGGTCTGAGCTCTGGAGTGCACTGTCCTCAATGGCCCGGTATGACATGCAGAAAAAAGATCATAGCTTTTGACAGACTCGCAGACTTTGTTGATGTCCTCCTCTGATAATGATGTGTCATCTTTTAACAGTGATGCAAGTTTACCCAAACTGTATGTCTGTCCCAACTCATGTATGTTCTGCATTTGGTTGGTTCTGTATGGTTGAAGCAGGCAGTAGAAACTGACCCTGCAATTTTAAGTAGAATAGTGAAACGTTTCTCAGAAAAAGATCACAGAATTCAGGGGGCATTTCCATGTTATCTTCATCTGTAATAGACTGTGCAGCAGGCTCGGAAATCAAGGGTACAAAGTCATCTGATGTGGTTGGAACAGATGATGATTGACATGCAGACTCTCTATATAAATTACCAATGCTGCTGTCTGAAAACTCTCTGTGTTTACGTGACATGTGAGCAGTGAAAGATGATTTAACTCTAAAGGTATTTGTGCATCCTCTTACTGGACAAGTGACCACGTGTCCTTCCACAATATGGCTCTTCAGATGAGCTATTAACTCTTTAGAGTTCTGACACTGACGTTCACACATCGCCATTGCACATGTAAACGAAGAAACCACCGCCACACCAGTGACATGGGTGGGGGCAGAGTGTCTTCGGTAAAAATGAGCCTTAAACGCGCCATACCTGGTGTATGTCTGCTTGCAGCCTGCTTCAATACACCGAAAGAAACAACGTGGCTCATTCCGATGCAGTTTACAATGAAGCACGTAGCCCCTTGATGACTGAACTACCTTACCACAGAAATTACAGGTTAACATAACTCCATGTACTTTGGTAATTCCTCCCTAGCGAATTAAGCACGCCAAATACAGAAACTAATCCAGAGCAATGCTTCCCTCGCGACAGTAATGCTAACTCAACTCACAAATGCTAACTAAATTCACAACCTCACTCATAAAAAAACGAACTGCTAAAATTATCTATAAACGCTGGGCTGGTGGATTTTTATAACAGAGATAACTTGAAGTTGCATGTACTCACCTCACCTCGAACTAATTGTAAGCTGCCAGGATGTCTACAAATTCCGAAGATGCTGTGGTCCAAGCAGCAATAAATGGCGCTAATATACGAGTTCAAAACTGTGTCCGTTAGCGAAGCCAACTTGAGTTTCCTGCATGAAAAAAAGAGCGGCTGGCACACAGCTCAGCAGCGCGCGGCGCTATTGGTTATTTTCAGGTGACGTCATCCCGCAATGTAACGTCGCTCTTTGTTTCTTTAGGAGGAGGTTCGAATTTGATCAGAAGTCACGTCTGCAGACCGCTGCAGCCACATCTTGCCTTGCTGCCCCTTTTTTTGGTGAAATGGTTCGCTCATACTGCACAATGTTGCTACCAGGTTTTTTTTTCTCTGCAATTCGAACGTAAAACGTCTGTACACAGTTTACCAGCAGTTTAGCTACCAATCAACAGCGATCACACAAACTCAAAATTTAAGGCGGACCCACTTAAGGTGGTCTGATAATATGGCGTGAAACACAACAACATAAAGTTGTTTTAAAATAATAATTAAAAAAGATTATTGAAATCAATTTTATTCACAACCATGAACTTTATTTTTAACATCTTCTTTTGCTGTTGATTTTTTTATCAGAAGGTTAACAATGATATACTGCAGGCCTAACTTTTAATCTGTATATCAGTATCTGAATTCTAAAATAAAAAAATACTATCTGTTTTATTGTCTTTCACTGCTGATATTTGCTTTTTTTTTTTTTTTTTTAATGGTATTTACTGGTTGTATTATTACGGTGGACCCTATTTTTTAACATCTTGCTTCTGTAAAAATGAATGTTTTTGTTTGCTTAAAAATCTACAGCTTTATACTGTGAATTCCAATGTGCACAACCCCAAAAGATGTAGTTTTACTCAAATAATACCGTAAAATCTAAGTTTTTCAGACATTTTCAACATTACAATATGTAATTGTAAAATGTATGCATATTTATTTGTTTTCACAGAAAATATTTATAATTTCAACATTTTATTACAGTAAAAAACAAAGTTTTATCCAGTCTCACAATTAACGGTTATTCAATCTATTTAATACAGTAAAAGGAAGTTTTTGGTTTTACGCTCCATTACCGTTGGAATTTGACAGTGTTTTGCTGTATATTTTACTGACTTTTTTTACAGTGTACACATGTACCCAATCCAGCAACAAACCAGGAAACAACACAAGAAGAACGACAAATTGTAATGCTGGTGATTAAGCAGATGGTGGCAGCATATTATGGTAGAATGGGTGGGGGTAAAATAGGAATACAGGAAGTGAAGGACTAGTCAAAAGAGGCAAGGGTGATTAAAAAATAAAACAGGAACACACACACAGACACAGGGTCTTACATCCTTAACTGCGAAGAAAGAGCATGAACAGTTTTCAAAGGTGTCAGATACAAACAGTCCAAATAATGTGTACACAGGTATGGATCGGGATGAATCTCAGGTAAACTAAACACCAACATATCCAGCAGTCAGTATATGGAAAGGCGGAATTTAATCTACACTCACTTCTGAGCTGATGAGCCTTCCAGTTACACCGAGGCATGGACGTTTTTCAACTTGAAAGCTAAAACTGAAGATGAACCGTTCCAACCATCTCATTTTCATTTTAAAAGAAACCTCTTTTTAATATTTAGTAAGTAAATTGTATTTTTTTATATATATATTTTATATTGTTATGTGGGTTACCTTCATTTACCATTAGTCATATGACTTTTTAAACTCTACCCACATACCTGTGGTAGATATATGTGGTCATATAGGAATACAGGAAGTGAAAAATGCAAAATTATATTAGATATAATGTAAAACAAATAGAACTTTTGGTTTCTGCAGAGTTTTGACACATATTCTTCAGTGGCAAAGGCCTCAGGCTGAATGAGAAATGTGTTCTTACTCAACAAACTGCATTCAGACATATACAGGGTGGGCCATTTATATGGATACACCGTAATAAAATGGGAATGGTTGGTGATATTAAAGTCCTGTTTGTGGCACATTAGTATATGTGAGGGGGCAAACTCCTCAAGATGGGTGGTGACCATGGTGGCCATTTAGAAGTCGGCCATCTTGGATACAACTTTTGTTTTTTCAATAGGAAGAGGGCCATGTGACACATCAAACTTATTGGTAATGTCACAAGAAAAACAATGGTGTGCTTGGTTTCAATGTAACTTTATTCTTTCATGAGTTATTTACAAGTTTCTGACCACTTATAAAATGTGTTCAATGTGCTGCCCATTGTGTTGGATTGTCAATGCAACCCTCTTCTCCCACTCTTCACACACTGATAGCAACACCGCAGGAGAAATTCCAGCACAGGCATCCAGTATCCGTAGTTTCAGGTGCTGCACATCTCGTATCTTCACACCATAGACAATTGCCTTTAGATGACCCCAAAGATAAAAGTCTAATGGGGTCAGATTGGGAGACCTTCGGGGCCATTCAACTGGCCCACGACGACCAATCCACTTTCCAGGAAACTGTTCATCTAGGAATGCTCGGACCTGGCACCCATAATGTGGTGGTGCACCATCTTGCTGGAAAAACTCAGGGAACGTGCCAGCTTCAGTGCATAAAGAGGGAAACACATCATCATGTAGCAATTTCAAATATCCAGTGGCCTTGAGGTTTCCATTGATGAAGAATGGACCCACTATTGTACCCCATATACCACACCAAACCATCACTTTTGTTGTTCCAACAGTCTTGGAGGGATCCATCCAATGTGGGTTAGTGTCAGACCAATAGCAGTGGTTTTGTGTGTTAACTTCACCAGTCGCATAAAAGTTTGCCTCATCACTGAACAAAATCTTCTGCGTGAACTGAGGGTCCTGTTCCAATTTTTGTTTTGCCCATTCTGCAAATTCTGTGTGCCGATCTGGGTCGTCCTCGTTGAGATGCTGCAGTAGCTGGAGTTTGTAAGGGTGCCATTTGTGAGTAGCTAATATCCTCCAATGTTCGACTAATGCCACTCTCCAGTGACATGCGGCGAGTGCTACGCTGTGGGCTCTTGCTGAATGAAGCTAGGACAGCCACTGATGTTTCTTCACTAGTGACAGTTTTCTTGCGTCCACATTTTGGCAAATCCAACACTGAACCAGTTTCACGAAACTTAGCAAGCAGTTTGCTAACTGTAGCATGGGAGATGGGTGGTCTCGTAGGGTGTCTTGCATTGAAATCTGCTGCAGTGACCCGGTTACTGCGTTCACCAGATATCAACACTATTTCGATCCACTCCTCACGTGTTAATCTCTTCGACATGTCAATGGCTGTGAACAAAGAGAAACTTGTAAATAACTCATGAAAGAATAAAGTTATGTTGAAACCAAGCACACCATTGTCTTTCTTGTGACATTACCAATAAGTTTGATGTATCACATGGCCCTCTTCCTATTGAAAAAACAAAAGTTGTATCCAAGATGGCCGACTTCTAAATGGCCACCATGGTCACCACCCATCTTGAGGAGTTTGCCCCCTCACATATACTAATGTGCCACAAACAGGACTTTAATATCACCAACCATTCCCATTTTATTACGGTGTATCCATTTAAATGGCCTACCTATATTTTATATATATATATTTTTTAAATATAACACAATCACTGCCGATCGATGCATCTATGGCAGGGGTCTCCAACTCCAGGCCTCGAGCTCCGGTGTCCTGCAGGCTTTACATGTGTCCTTGGTCCAACACAGCTGATTCAAATGGCTAAATGACCTCCTCAACATGTCCTGAAGTTCTCCAGAGGCCTGGTAACGAACCAATCATGTGACTCAGGTGTGCTAACCTACGGTTATATCTAAAATCTGCCCTCGAGGCCTGGAGTTGGAGACCCTTGTCATAGATGCATCAATCGGCAGTGATTGTGTGATATTTATATTTATATATTTGTTTCATTAAAGGAACATCTGCACCCTAACTGATGTGCCCTGGTGGCCACATTTTGAAATAAACTGACAGAAATATATTCCTTAAATCAAGTTCAACAATAATATAATTTAAAAATCAACTGATTTAATCATGCAGACACCACTCAACTTTTACTATCTCATCATTGATAAACTCATTAATATAGAACAAAAATAAAGTTGTGTGTTATTTTTCATTAGAGACCCCGAACCAGGACCTTCATGAGATCAGGACCTTGAGTTTTGTCCATTATCATGTTCAGCTGGGAGGAAAGGTCAGAGGAACTGTATTATTACTCAGATTTTTATTTCTCACAGCATTTAACTCATATCTTCTCTTACCTACCCTTAAGCTTGCCATTTTACTCTTTTTTCTAGTAAAAACGAAGTAACATAATTCATTTATATTTTCAACCCATAGGTGGTCTCTACACAACCTCAAAGTTTTGCAGTGTACAGGACAGGCAGCACACTGAGAGACTCAGTCCATGTGACCGTCTTGGGAGATGGCCACAGTGTCACAATTCCCACCTTGAAGTGAAAGTGGATGTCAAAGAAACACTGCTGAGATGTATTTTGAGTGATTAAAAACAAAAACTGTTTATTCCCAATTGCCAGTCTTGATAGGTCCCATCCACCAGGACCTCCCCTTCTGGCCACTGTCCGGCACCCCCTACGGGCAGTGGGTCTGCAGGAAGATGAGCCCAAGCCCCTTTTTTGGGCTGTGCCCGGTGGGGCCCCATGGACTAAGGCCAGGTCACCAGACGCTATTTGACTGTTTGGAGCCTGAGGCAGTTTCCTGTTTTGTTGTCTTTTTCCAAATGATAATGTAAAACATTAAAAAATGCAATAAACATATTATAATTATTATACATATTATATACCATATTATATAACCAAACAGGACAGAAAAAAAAAGAAAAAAGATTTGCCTGTACTGTGGATTCTCTCTGTTTCCTGTCTTGTTTCAAGATCATTATTGTTCAACCTAAAAATAAAAGTTCATTTTTCTCCTTTCTAACCAACTGTTTGTGTCGTGCTTTTTAGACCTTTGAATTGAACTTAACTACTTTTGGTTGTGAATGTGGCTGCTGAGGTTTTTTTGTTTGTTTGTTTGTTTGTTTTTTTTAGTTTTTTACTCAAAAAATAAAGGTGAAAGACATGATTCTGGAAGTTTGTTTAGCATAGATAAGTGTTTATTATACCGATGTGAAATTCAACGGCCACTCTGAAGACATTTCATTCAAACTGATATTTTAACAGCTAACTGACAGATTGTTAGGTCTAATGTCAGACCTCGTTGGCGTCATTCTCGGAGGTTCGTCATTGTGAACAAAAGCAAGACACTCCATACGGTTCTCACTTGCTAGCAAGGGAAGTCTGATGTTCAGCCGACTTCAAACTGACTCCCCTTGCAGGCACTTTTATTGACCACCGTGGGTTACACAAACACAGTCAAACTGGTTTAAGCTGGTTACACAATGTAAAACCTATGTAGTGTGCTATAAAAGGTAAGACAATGTGTGAGCGTACGTGCGAGCAGATGTGTGTGTGTATATGTGCACGTGAGTGAGTGCTTGTGTGTACGTGTCTCTGTATATGTGACTTCCTCCCACACAATATATGCTTACAACTGTTTAATCACATTTTCTAGTTATCCAAAGGATAGTCTTATTTTTGGTTCTGAGTTGGTTCTTCATCTTTTACATTGGAATAATAGCATCCCAGTTTAATTCCTCAGTTAGCTGAGTACAGGATTTGACCCCCTTTTCTTTAATTTTGTTAGTTTAATTGAAAGGAAGGTTTGTGTATAGGAAATGAATTACTGTTGTTCCATGTGTGAAACAAAATTAAATTAAATTTCTGGTGGCAAAGATTCAATTAGGTTCTGGGGACATTCCTCAGAGATTTTGGTTCAAACTGATGTGAAAGCATCCAAAAGTATCTGCAGATTTGTCAGCTCCACGATGCAACTTTCCACCACATCCTTTTCATTCCTGTGACTAGAAAATGGAACCACAGACTGTGAGGGATTTGAACTGCCACAGGTGGTGCTACCAGTTATTTGCAATATAACAGTTTAGTTTCTTGAATTGTGTTTAGGATTTTGACAATTTGTTGTTAAACGGATTCATTTCATACATTACATCCATGTATATTATCGTTTCAACAAATGGTGACACATTCACATACATTAGTTCAGAATTCAGAAATAAAGCAACTTACCACTTCCTTTTTGTGGCTCCTCCTCAGACACAAATAAAGCTGACAGGAAGTTCAGATCTGTTTCTCTCTCTGTCTGATAATCATGATGTTCAAGCTAAACCAAGCAGCACTGCTCTTCATCGAGCTATTAGTGATGTGCCATGTCTCTGCAGGTAAAGACTACATTTGTGTTTAAGATTAGTTTTTTTCTAGATTAGATACCGATATATATTTATATTGACTGATGGTCACCGTTAAACTTCCTCCACTGTTAGAGCTATCCACATTTTATATTAAGATATTTTTTTCCCTCTAAACTTCAGTAATGCTTCAAGACGAAAACAGAGCTATGATGGTGTCCAGAGGAGACTCAGTGACGCTGACTTGCAACATATCCAAGACAAATACAACACAAATCTCCTGGACCAATAACAGATCTGTTTTTCATTATTCCATTGAGCGGAATCGCACCTATTCAAATTTCTCATTGCATAGACTGAAAATAAATCATGAGCTCCCTACAAAGCTAATTATTTTTAGTGCTCAGCCCGAAGATGAAGGAATTTATAAATGTAGCATAACAGGCAAACGTGGTGTAAACTTCATTACATGGAATTTAACTTTGTCTGATAGTCCCAAAGGTGGGTAGTGAAAAAAGGCAGATGAATCACTTCAAGTAAAGGTCAAATAAGCCATTTAAATTAATTCTCTGCTGATTTTATCCAGAATCCACTTCATCAAATTTTTTTCTATATATGCTCCCAACTGCAATCTTTTTATGTTGCATCACACTGGCTGTCTTTCTCTACAGGTAAGGCAAAACTTGTATCTTCCTAATGAATGCATGAATTATTTTCTTTTCTGTTTAGCTGTAGAATTGTTGGTAACTCTGGTTTAATCATAAAGCTCATACACCATTTCTTTTGTGTCTGCCCGCATTTAAAAAAAATGACAAATTATTGTTTTTATGTCTTGATGCATGCTCAATCATCCAGGTAAGTAAATCCTAAAAGTTTGAGTCTGTTCATCGGGAAGTGGTGTTTTCAGTTGGAAAAAGATTTTGTCAGTCATACAAGTGACTTCTTTTTATGTTGACCACGCAGTATAATTTTATTTACATGATCAGGTTTTGAAATGTGGCAATTTGGGTTCAGTATTTCTCTCAAAGATGATTTGACATGTGGACCAGGTGAGCTGAGGTTCAGATAACCTTGCAATTAAAAGAGAACTTATTCACAAAGTAAATTATTTTTACTTCTCAACCTGAATGTGACTGACTTTCTATATGTAGCACAAATGACAGAAGTAGCATTATGTGGAATTTAACTGTGTATGACGATCTCAAAGGTAGACAGTCTAAAAACCAGGACTAATAAGTTCTATTAATAATTAATTGTAATTAATTGACTGCTTTATAGTTAAGACATTAGCTGCTAGAAAACCATACAAGTATAGAAAAAAGACCAGAAGCATAACTTACATTTATTTCATTAAAGGAACATTTGCACTCTAACGGACGTGCCCTGGTGGCCACATTTTGAAATAAACTGACATAAATATATTCCTTTAATAAAGTTCAACAATAATCAAATTTAAGAATCAACTGATTTAATAATGCAGACACCACTCAACTTTTACTATCTCATCATTGATAAACTCATTAATATAGAACAAAAATAAAGTTGTGTGTTATTTTTCATTAGAGACCCCGAACCAGGACCTTCATGAGATCAGGACCTTGAGTTTTGTCCATTATCATGTTCAGCTGGGAGGAAAGGTCAGAGGAACTGTATTATTACTCAGATTTTTATTTCTCACAGCATTTAACTCATATCTTCTCTTACCTACCCTTAAGCTTGCCATTTTACTTTTTTCTAGCGAAAATGAAGTAACATAATTAATTTACATTTTCAACCCATAGGTGGTCCCTCCACAACCACAAAGTTTTGCAGTGTACAGGACAGGCAGCACACTGAGAGACTCAGTCCATGTGACCGTCTTGGGAGATGGCCACAGTGTCACAATTCCCACCTTGAAGTGAAAGTGGATGTCAAAGAAACACTGCTGAGATGTATTTTGAGTGATTAAAAACAAAAACTGTTTATTCCCAATTGCCAGTCTTGATAGGTCCCATCCACCAGGACCTCCCCTTCTGGCCACTGCCCGGCACCCCCTACGGGCAGTGGGTCTGCAGGAAGATGAGCCCAAGCCCCTTTTTTGGGCTGTGCCCGGTGGGGCCCCATGGACTAAGGCCAGGTCACCAGACGCTATTTGACTGTTTGGAGCCTGAGGCAGTTTCCTGTTTTGTTGTCTTTTTCCAAATGATAATGTAAAACATTAAAAAATGCAATAAACATATTATAATTATTATACATATTATATACCATATTATATAACCAAACAGGACAGAAAAAAAAAGAAAAAAGATTTGCCTGTACTGTGGATTCTCTCTGTTTCCTGTCTTGTTTCAAGATCATTATTGTTCAACCTAAAAATAAAAGTTCATTTTTCTCCTTTCTAACCAACTGTTTGTGTCGTGCTTTTTAGACCTTTGAATTGAACTTAACTACTTTTGGTTGTGAATGTGGCTGCTGAGTTTTTAGGTTTTTTTTAGTTTTTTACTCAAAAAATAAAGGTGAAAGACATGATTTTTGGAAGTTTGTTTAGCATAGATAAGTGTTCATTATACCGATGTGAAATTCAACGGCCACTATGAAGACATTTAACAGCTAACTGACAGATTGTTAGGTCTAATGTCAGAACTCGTTGGCGTCATTCTCGGAGGTTTGTCATTGTGAACAAAAGCAAGACACTCCGTACGGTTCTCACTGGCTAGCAAGGGAAGTCCGATGTTCAGCCGACTTCAAACTGACTCCCCTTGCAGGCACTTTTATTGACCACCGTGGGTTACACAAACACAGTGGTTTGAACTGGTTACACAATGTAAAACCCATTTATCGTGCCAAAAAAGCACATGTAAATGCATGTGCGAGCACGTGTTTGTGTGTGTATGGACACGTGAGTGAGTGCATGTGTGTATGTGCCTCTGTATATGTGACTTCCTCCCACACAATATATGCTTACAATTTCCTAGTTATCCAAAGGTCATCTCTCCTCACTGTATATGGCTTAACTTTAATGTTTCAGAATATACAAGCATAGGCGAGCCACTAAATGGCTGGGAGTGAACATCCTTTACCAGATAAGGAACCAAAACCTTTAGATGAAATGTGCCTGCAGTTAAACACTATAACTAATTGCCTCCCCCACATCATAGATGTGTAGGGGAGGAACAGAAAAATCTCTAAACATACAGTTTAAGGACAAGGTTTACAAATTTAAGTACAACAATGAAAACTGTTATCAAAATCAACCAACCATAAAAAATCTTGTTCAGTCTTTTCAATAAATTTGTGATGGTCCTCCTGGGTCTGATCTGACAGCTCTTGAAGTTTTGGGGCTTTCTAACGTAGTTATTTGAATATTTTGAGATTCATGATTTGCTTAATATTCATGATGTTTCTTAGTTTTGTACTACTTGGTGAATTTAGTCTTGTTTTTGGTTCTGAGTTGGTTCTTCATCTTTTACATTGGAATAATAGCATTTAATTTCTCAGTGAGCTGAGTACAGGATTTGACGGCCTTTTCTTAATTTTGTTAGTTTAATTGAAAGGAAGGTTTGTGTATAGGAAATGAATTACTGTTGTTCCATGTGTGAAACAAAATTAAATTAAATTTCTGGTGGCAAAGATTCAATTAGGTTCTGGAGACATTCCTCAGCGATTTTGGCTCAAACTGATGTGAAAGTGTCAAAAAGTATCTGCAGATTTGTCAGCTCCACGATGCAACTTTCCACCACCTCCTTTTCATTCCTGTGAGGGATTTGAAATGCCACAAGTGGTGCTACCAGTTATTTGCAATATAACTGTGTTTAGTTTCTTGAATTGTGTTTGGATTTTGACAATTTGTTGTTAAACGGATTCATTTCATACATTACATCCATGTAAATTATGGTTTCAACAAATGGTGACACATTCACATACATTAGTTCAGAATTCAGAAATAAAGCAACTTACCACTTCCTTTTTGTGGCTCCTCCTCAGACACAAATAAAGCTGACAGGAAGTTCAGGTCTGTTTCTCTCTCTGTCTGATAATCATGATGTTCAAGCTAAACCAAGCAGCACTGCTCTTCATCGAGCTATTAGTGATGTGGCATGTCTCTGCAGGTAAAGACTACATTTGTGTTTAAGATTAGTTTTTTTCTAGATTAGATACCGATATATATTTATATTGACTTATTGTTGCCGTTAAACTTCCTCCACTGTTAGAGCTATCCACATTTTATATTAAGATATTTTTTTTCCCTCTAAACTTCAGTAATGCTTCAAGACGAAAACAGAGCTATGATGGTGCCCAGAGGAGACTCAGTGACGCTGACTTGCAACATATCCAAGACAAATACAACACAAATCTCCTGGACCAACAACAGATCTGTTTTTCATTATTCCATTGAGCGGAATCGCACCTATTCAAATTTCTCATTGCATAGACTGAAAATAAATCATGAGCTCCCTACAAAGCTAATTATTTTTAGTGCTCAGCCCGAAGATGAAGGAATTTATAAATGTAGCATAACAGGCAAACGTGGTGTAAACATCATTACATGGAATTTAACTTTGTCTGATAGTCCCAAAGGTGCGTAGCAAAAAAAGGCAGATGAATCACTTCAAGTAAAGGTCAAATAAGCCATTTAAATGAATTCTCTCCTGATTTTATACAGAATCAATTTCATCACAATATTTTCTATACATACTCCCACCTGCAATTGGATTCCTTCTGTGTGGTATCACACTAGCTGTCTTCCTCTACAGGTGAGTACAACTTTTATAACTTCATGATGCATGCACGAATGTTGCTCTTTTTTATGCTGATGCAGAACTGTTGCAGAAGTGCTTGTAAGACAGATTTCATTATTAAACAACAATTTTATTGTGTATGCCTGCATTGAAAGAGTTAGTTCATCTCAAATTACCAATGATTATTTTTTAGTTGACCGAGCAGTTAATTTTACGTACATGTTGAGGATTTGAAGCATCTAAATGCAGCGTGTTGTGAATTTTTGTGTGTTCACTATTTCTGCAAATACCACAAATCTAATCTAAATTAAAAGAGGTGAATCAGCCCTGTGTGCTTTAGTTTGGCCTATTTTTCTATGCAGTAGAGGATGAAAAGAGGAAATGTCAGTAGTGAGGACGTGTTTGTGGTTAGAGTCAAAGTTGAGTCGAGGGCCATTTTCTATCCAACCACAACCTCTATGTTCCTTTTTTAACTAGAAAAGTATCCCAGCTAATTATTTTCTCAGAGTCCAGTCTGCAGAGGCTCATCATACTTAAACCTAAAAGCTTTTGGAGAACAAAGAAAAAAGAACAATCCATGAGTCTGGGTATTAGTTTTTATGTTTCAGTGTATATATATATATATATACTGTAATCATGGTGTGGTACACAGGTAACCAATCCAACAACAACACAGGAAACAACACAGGATCGAGCAATAAGAAGGACAACAAAATTGTAATGCTGAATTCATAACTCGAGGATAACTGGATCATAGGTGTAACTAAACACAAACATTTACCAGGTATGGCCTGGTATTTTTATGTTTAACTTGTGGTAAGTTACAGCGCGTTAGCAAGCACACGAGTGTAACAGTATATAGTTACAGTATTGTACTTATATATATCAAAGTGAGCTGTATTACAAAGTGTTACAATACAAAAAAGGAAGGCTTCCAAGGACAGTTTTCATGTTTTCTATTGGTATGAATTTTCAGTTCGTGTTGTTTCCAAATTATGTTTTAATATATAAACAATTCAATATATAATTCAGTTCATTATCTAACATGTTAAAAAAATATAGCTACAAATAGTGACTGCTTTCATTGTCTGGGTTTTCTCACAGTGATGGACATTTTGCATTTCCTGTGGTCACTATAAGATTTAGAGTTTGTTACAATTTACTAACCAACTCTCATGTGATAATGGACCCGAAACAGGTGGATATAACTAAGATGTGGTCATTATTGGTCACTGCTTTTACTCTGCAGAAAAATGATGAGGAGGACACTGAATCAGGATCCAGTCCAGGATCAGTTTCCACCTAATTCAGGAGACCAGGTCAGGAGATCTTTGTCATCTTTGACACTCTCACATGTCTCTGCCTTATTTTCTTTCCTAGTTTCACCACCAATTCTTATTTGCACCTTTTTGGTCTTCATAGGCAGCGTTCTCTCAACCACAGGGTGGCACTGCTTACTGTAAAAACGACAAACAGAGTGGTCAGTATATGGAGAGGCTGAATTTAATCTATGGCCACTACTGAGCTGATCAGTCTTCCAGTTACACAGAGACATGGACGTTTTTCAACTTGAAAGCTGAAACTGCAGGGGAACCCCATCAGAAAGAGGACAGCAGGGCTACTGTTGCAAAGAAATGTTGGATTCAAGGACTAGAGAAAGGACATGAACATGCTGTTTCAGAGACAGAAGGAGCATTTTTAAAAAGTTTTCAGTGCAATGAAAACGTATTCAGGAACATTGTATATTAATGTATTTAAACGGCTATAACAGTTACTGAAAGGTACATAACAAAGTCATAATAAAATAATACACTATATTTACAATCCCCACATATCTTTGATGATATGTCAGTATATTTTTCAGTACAGACAATGGCAACAATGAACATGGTTTAAAATACCTCAAACATTTTTTATCACTTTCACCTTTAGATCAGTGTTTCCAGGAAAGAGGTACTTTCTATATGTTCACAATGCATACCACAAGAAATCATCAAAGTTATAGGGCTTTTTGTCTCTTTGTGAAAAACAAAACATTAAGTGGACTTGATGGCCTTGCTGGATGTAAGAGAAAATTTAATGGCGTTTATAACATGACCCAACTTTACACTAATACAAGTTTTATCAAATTAATTCAACACATTATCACATTATCGTGATTACAGACAGAATGACATGCACATACACAAATGCTACCAAAATACAACCTATCTGGTGAAGTGAATAAATATCCATGTTATGGCAATAATGGATGAACCGAACAGAATCCACTTGGAGCTTTGAGAGAACAACAGGTGGTTGTTTTCAGAATTAAGAAAAATGATTTTAAACCTTTTAATCTTTTCAGTGGAGAATATCAGTGAAAATTAGTTTTTAGTTTCTTAGCTGGTTTACTGAATAGAAACAAAGCCTAATTGTTGTTGATGAAATATGTATATGAATATGTATATGTCTGTGAGGATCCACAATGTCTCCTCATCTTCCATAGTCCTCAGCACTGGCTCCCCTCAGGGCTGTGTGCCAAGTCCCCTCCTGTTCACGCTGCTTACATATGACTGCTTAACCAGGCTGTCATACTGTAAAGTTTGCGGACAACACAGCTGTTGTTGGTTGCATCACAAACATTGATGAGACTGGCTACAGGAAGGATGTGGAACACTGAGAGGACTGGTGCAGGAAAAACAATCTCTAGAGATTGGCATATATAAGTACAGAGCTGTGTCCAGAAGAGAATTGTTGATGTTGACTTGCACCATATTAATAAAAAAATAAAAGTAAGATCTGAGGATAGCAGGGATAGCAGTGGTGCCTGTGCTTTTTTAGAAAAGTATAGTTTAAAATGAGTTTGACCAACATGCATATTAACATGCATAATGCCAAACAAGATTTGATTAGCAAGTTGTTTTTTTAACAAAGTTAAATGCATAAATGTAGAACACATAGTGGAACCACATGTAATGCTTTTAAAAAGCCAGCAGATGGTGACAGTTGATTATATGTTATGACACGATATGTAACTAAATTGATACTTTGATTAGCACTAACTGGAACAAGTGTGATTTAAAAAAGGGCCTTAACCCTTTGTGTATCTAAGATGAATACTTCGGATGTTCAGAATTGGAGGTTCGTGATAATTGGAATACCTGTTTAAGTTAGCTCTGTGTTTTTCTGCATTGCGCCAAATACATTCTGTTTTTTAGAGGATGTTTTGTGGTCATTACGTTGAGAGGCTCAGTTCAAGCTGTCAGCTGACAAGAAAACAGTTCTGAGAAAAACTGAACAGGAAACAAAGTGTGCAAAAGAAAAGACACACTGGTTGAATCGCTCTACAGTTTGGAATATAAAGATCTGAACAGCGATCTCTGGTGACAATTTCTACATCTACAGGTAATATCTGACGGTGATGTTGTTTCCATGACATAAAAAATATTGTTACTAACTGGTTGCAGGTGAAATAGAACATATTGTATCTTCCTCTACTTTTGTTTGTAGTGTTTGTGTCATGGTTCTGATTAGTTTCGACCCAGTATTTTTAGTTCTTGTGTATTGCCTTTTTTTGAATGTTGGATCGTTATGTTTCCCTGGTGCTTTGTTGATTATTATTATTATTATTATTATTATTATTATTATTATTATTATTAATCTATTTTCAGTGATTCTGGTTTAGGGTTTTGTGTCTCATGTTTTCCATAGTTTGAGTTTCATGTGTTATATTCTGTCTGCCTCTCTGTGTCTGCATCCTAGTGTGATGGTTTCCTGTTTTATTTTGATAGCCCCTGTCTGTTGTCAGTGTGTTCAGTTTTGCTTCTCCCCTGTCTCGTTAGTCTAATTTCTCCCAGGTGTGTCTCCCTCCTGTTGCCCATTCCCTGATTACTCCCCTGTGTATATAAGCCCTGTGTTTTCCTGTGCTCTCTGTCGCATTGTACGCTCAACCGGCTGTGTGCGTTGTCGCCTGTTCTGGTTTAGTATTTCTATTCCAATGTTTCAGTCCTTAGTTCCTCTGTCCAGAGGTTTGTTTGTTTTTGGTAAGTTTATTGAGTAAGAGGTTTTTTACCAGCAATAAAGCTGCTCCTTTATTACTCCCCACCTTTTCATATGAAGAAACATTATTTTTCATGGTCCCTGTGCCTCCCAGTGTTGCTACAAGTATTTGTTGTTTTGCGCTCTCTCTCTCTCTCTCACCTGTCTGCCTGGGCGGAGCTCAGATGGGGCTCCTGCCTTTGGCATATGCACCTGCAGCTAATCACCGGTGATTTGCAGTTGCTCTCGTGCTCTTCTTAAGGCAGGGGCTCTGAGCGACTCGTTGCTGGAATATTGGCTGTATCCCAATTCAGGGTCTGCAGCCTTAAAGGCTGCATTTTAAGGCCGATTACGTCACAGCGACGCGACGAAGGCTGTCCCAATTCAAAGGCTGCTCGAAATGCGGCCCTCAAATGCGTCCTTCATTTCCCTGAATTTTAAGGATGCGGCGGTGTAGACTTCGTGGCCCAACATATCCCAGAATGCATCACGGTGGGTGTGGATAATTTTGCCGAAAAAAACGGCTGAAGCAGAGCGGCGGAAGAGTAAACTTTTTAAAGTAAGTACTGAATATTATGTCACTTATTTATGCGCAAATGTTTTTATAATGAAGAACATTCAAACATTACTGTTGGCCACATGGCGGCAAAGTTATGTGACATTAGCGATGTTTGTACTAACTTGGTTTTAAAGCCTTTACTTTAAAATATACAACGTTCAATAGTTGACCTTAATCCTACAGAGAATGTGATGATTTTATGGATAATTAAAGTCAGTCATATATCCACAAACACACCAAGCTGAAAGTCAGTGATGCTGCTCGGTTTGCAGTCCTGAATATCACGGCACAAGCAGGATTCACTGCACTGTTAATGTTAGCTATGTTATATTGCTGCCTCTGTTCGGTGGTGTCGAGCCAAATGGACTTTAACGTGTGTTTGAACGAGCTGACGGTTCACTCATTAAGTTGAAAGAAAGATGCTTTAATCACAGGAGTCACACATGTGTCCACTGTACCATCTGGGAACTCTTCTTGTTTCGTAATAACACAAACACTAAATCCTCCTTCTCTTGTGCTGTTTTGTAGCAGTGTATACACCTGAGACTGTCACCTGTCTGTCCTGCACTCTCTCTCTGTTTCTTTCTCTCTGATTGTGTAGTAAAAGTATGAACATGTATTTATAAGTTACACTTGTGTTTGAATCCTGCAGCTTATCACACATTTGATTTCCATGTGTGACAACTGCAAGTGTCCAGAGTGAGGACAGACTGAGGGACCCACTGCTGCACATCATCTGTGAGGCTTTGCACCCCTGATGATCCACCAGGACAAACTCAGCAGTGTGTGAGGAAGAGGAGGAGGAAGAGCCAGCAGCAGCTGACAGATGGAGAGAATAGACAGACTGTTCCCTGTTTGTGAAGGACTGCTAGAAAAGTTTAACATAACTAATTGTCTGTCCTGAATCAGTCTTATTAGGTAATGTTCAAATAATTTTATCATTCCAGTGTTTTCAGTGTGGGAGAAAGTACTCAGGACCTTCAAGTTAGACACTATGAAAGGCAGCAACAAGTTTAATATTCAGAAAACTAAAGTATGTATCAGCAGCAGAATGGACCTAAAAATAAATGTTTGTTTCAGTTCTATGAAGCTTTGAGTATTTTGGATTAGTAGTACTGCTGTGTTTGTTGCATCATATTGCTGTAATTGTTTATATGCTTTATATATTCTGAGGTAAGTTGATCTATAGTGTTACATCATATTCTATAAGGATGTTATGTGTTTGTATACTTTCTGCCCAGTTTGACCCATTTAGCAGAAGTCAGCCTGTTTAAGGCTCTGATATCTATTCTGTATGACTTAAAGCAGTTATGACATGGTATGATTTTCTCACTCAATAAAGGAATATTTAATATATCAGTCTACTCTTCATTTTATCAGTTTTCACAGCTCGTACATTTTCTTTTCATACATATATAAGCATTGAGCCAAATTTAGTAATGCCAACATATTAAAAGAACAATATTTGTCTCTTAAATATAATACATCTATATATACAATGTCAAAGATGCTTGTCTTTGAGTGAAGATTTAAGGTGATGGGAAATATAAACAACTGCAATTTGAATCTTTACTGAAGCTCAGTATTTGACACAGAGTTCACTCATATGAATTTCACTCACATGTGCTGTACCAGTGTACCTGGCCATATCATAGTTACACTGACTTTAGTCTCATGAACAATATTAACTAATTGTTATTTACTAACTAATCTTAAAATGACTGTTCAGTACAGAAATGAAGGCCAACAATCATGTTTTACAGTCCCGTGGTCTCAGCCTCAGATACTTATTAAATCACACAAAGCTCGTGTAGAAACAAACGAACAAATGTTCTCCTTCATTTCTGTCAACCACACGTTTCCAGCTATTATGGTTGCTAGGCAACCTGGGCAGCGCGACGGAGGCTAGACCGTCCCATTTCACAAGCCTCGCACTTCCGGCCTTAGCGGTCTTTGAGTACGTGGCCCTTGAAGACCGTTGAGGCTGTGTACTTTAAGGCTGCAGACCCTGAATTGGGATACAGCCAAGGAGTAGTAATTAATAAATTCAGCACTATTCAACAAAGTGCGACACTGTGTGCATAAGAGGGTGTTACAACTAAAAAACGTGATTTGGTACCAACTAATAGTAGGATTGAGGTAAAGTGCTATCTGGCTCCATCCAGTGGAGGGAGGGCCACCCACTATCCCTGGTGGACACAGGTAGCTGAAAAAAAAAAAAGAAGAAGAAACAGAATTTATACCCATTTCAATGTCTACGTTTCTCCTCAGATGAGGTATGAGGTGTCTGTGTGGTGCAGCTGGTCAGGTCTGTCTCTAGACAATCCAGGCTGCACACACCTGTTAAACAGGTGGAGGCTCACCAGGACATCCAGAAGTCACTGTCAAGTTCCCAGCCTCCTCTCACCATCTCAGTCGACAGGGTCTCTCCCAGAGGGGAGGGCTGTGACCCGTTGACGCCCCTGCCAGCCCCCATCCTTTGGGAAACCCTCTACAGAGGAACCGTGAGAACAAGGAACTTGCAAGTTCTCCACTCAGGCACTGTTCATACCAGGTCTGTTGGAAGTTCATGTAAGAAGTCAGAAGCATGGTGGGGGCGTCGGGGGGTGGAAGGCGGTGCCTAAATGCATGTCCCCTTCTTAGATTTTGAAGGGAAAAAAATACATTGCAATAGTTTAAGCAAATTGAAAGAAATCAAGTGGACTTCTTTAAATGTCTCCAAGCCGATTCTCCTCTGATCCAAGAGGCTTCTTGTCCAGTTGCTTTGCTACGAAGAGATTTTGGTTGTAGAAGTATTAATAAACAATACTGCACCTTCTAAAGAGGAAAAAAGTGATGTTTGTGATGTGATGTTCAATATAGCTGTATAATGTTTATAATGTTTAAATGACTATAATGTTTAACCCTTTAGAGCCGGTCGGAGCGGGCACGCTCTGTTTTGCGTAACTATTTTTAAATCCCGGTAGCTCTGCAACCACGTAAGCTAGCGCAATAATTTTTTTTGCATATGAAACCGGAGGAGTTGTACTTACATCTTATGCCATCAGCTTGTCCTAGGTCACAGTTTCCTTCCACATATAGCTTTGCAAAAACTGCATAAAAAGCACTTGCAGCAACAAAAACATAATATTCCAGAAACACGCTTTGCCGATCCGATCAGCTGTTCATAACACTTCCTATGTTGGAATAGACGTCAGCGCGAACTTTTGCATGTCCGCCATTACCTGCCCGAAACCGGAAGTGACGTCATTTTCGCGGAAATGTAGTTTTTTTTATCATCAGGGCCTCAGGGCCTATACTGGTGTTTTTATAAGTTATCTTTGACTTTATGACTTTCTGTGTCTTTTCTGGGATGCTTAGGACTCATATTGCACTGCTGGAAATAGTTTATTTTGATGCATATGCTGCTTTTTTGCAAATTTGCAGTATAATATTTATTTTCGTTTTTCCTGCAGTGTATAAAAATTGGTGTATTTCAAAAATAAAACTATGAAGACACTCAAAATAAATTTCCTGTGGTAGGAAACTATTTTGTGCAACTTTTTTGTATTTACAGTTTTGAGGGATAAGCCTCTTAAATTTCTCTAACTAGAAATATATGTTAAAAAAGCAAAAACGATTTTCAATTTTTTTGTAGTTTATTGCACTTTTTTGCAATTTATGTAATTACTATGCACTTAATGAATACATATTATTAAAATCTGGGCTATAATGGTTGTATTGATGTATAGCAACTTGAAATGCTCCCAAAAATGGCTCTACAGCATGTAAACATATAATATAAGCTCTGGCGGACTTGGTTCTATGGTAGGTCTTAAAGGGTTAAAGTGTAACAATTATGTGAAATTTGACTCTGACACCTTTGAAATGGGTGAATTTCCTGTTGATGCTTTTTCTTTTAGTTAAGGCGGTAAGACCATGTGTGTGGCTCTTCGTGGTGCATGGACCTTTGCTCTGCACACGAGGTGGATAGATAAATTAACATTTGTTTTCTTATGTCACAGGTCAAAAATTAAACCCCTACATTGGATAAGTGGGAAAAAATGGATGGCGATGCCTCAAGATACTATTTTTAACAGCAGCTTTTTTTTTCTTTTTCTTTTTTTACAAGTCTCGATACTTTTATGAATCAACAATGGCCAAGTTAAAGTGGAAGTTTGTAGTAAAAATGTCATGAGGCAGAATAAGTGCAAGAATTACTGGCTGTGTTGCAAACTGAGCAACATAAGAAAAATCATTATAACGCCCAGATTTTTAATGAACAGCACAAGAATCATTGAATCTGCAAAATGTCCTTGCATCTTTACAATGTGCATCTGAAAAAATTATATATACTCTAAATGTATTCTACTCAGGAGAAAAGCAGAGTTCAGTGAAACAGAGTTTACTGAGTCGACTGTTTTACTACAGGGAGTAGAATCTTTTCTTCCATTGGCCCAGGGTTACAATGACCCATTTGGCAAAATACAAGCAGACAAAGACAAAGAAATGGCCTTACAGAAAGAGGGGAAAGAAAGAAAAGTCCACAAAGCAGAGTGTGGTGACAGGGTGTGGTTTGCAGCTCAACTGCAGGGGAGAGGTGAAGCAGAGGGTTCAGGGTTGGAGTCAGGAGAGTCTGGCTGCCACAGCTGCAAGTCATCACTTCCAATTTGATCTTAATAGAATGGTGGGACCTGTGACATTGAGCAAAAAAAGAAAGGAGAGCAGAATCAGAATCAGAAAGGGTTTTGTTGCCAAATGTTGAGCAGGTTTACAACATTAGGAAATTGCTGCGGTGCTTCAGTGCAAACATACTGTCATAAATTACACTTAAATAGACATGAAAATAAAAATAAGAATAAGAATTAAAAGTGCTAAGTAGATAGATATATACATGATATATACATGAGTGCAGGTGGTGATCAGTGCCAAACATGGAATGATGCAGTGAACACAGCGTAGGGTCATGTGTTAGTGGTGGGAACAGTCATACGGTTATTGTTCATGTGTCCAACAGCAGAGGGGAAGAAACTGTTCTTATGGCGAGAGGTTCTGGTGCGAATGGACCGGAGCCTCCTGCCTGAGGGGAGCAGGTCAAACAGACTGTGTCCAGGGTGAGAAGGGTCAGCTGAGATCCGAGCTGCATGCCCCAGTGTCCTGGAGGTGTACAGGTCCTGCAGAGATGGGAGTCTGCGGCCAATCACCTTCTCAGCAGAGCGCACAACACGCTGCAGTCTCTGTTTGTCCCTGATAGTGGCTCCAGCGTACCACACGGTGATGGAGGAGGTGAGGATGGACTCGATGATTGCAGTGTAGAATTGCATCATCGTCCGTGTTGGCAGGTTGAATTTCTTCAGCTGCCTCAGGAAGTACATCCTCTGCTGGGCTTTCTTAATGACGGAGGTGATGGTGGGCTCCCACTTCAGGTCCTGGGTGATGGTGGTACCCAGGAAGCGGAATGAGTCCACAGAGGTGATGGGGGTGTCAGTCAGGATGATGGGGGGGAGTGGAGCTGTGTGCTTCCTGAAGTCCACAATAATCTCCACTGTCTTCTGGGCATTCAGCACCAGGTTGTTGTGGCTGCACCAGGACACCAGACGTTCAACCTCCCTCCTGTAGGCAGACTCATCCCCGTCCGAGATGAGTCCAATAACGGTGGTGTCATCTGCAAACTTGATTAGCTTGACAGACTGGTGGGTGGAGGTGCAGCAGTTGGTATACAGGGAGAAGAGCAGAGGAGAAAGAACACAGCCCTGAGGGGAGCCGGTGCTGATGGTCCGGGAGTCCGAGACATTCTTTCCCAGCCTCACATGCTGCTTCCTGTCCGTCAGGAAGTCAGTGATCCACCGGCAGATGGGATCAGGCACATTCATCTGGGAAAGCTTGCCTTGGAGATGGTCTGGAAGGATGGTGTTGAAGGCAGAGCTGAAGTCCACAAACAGGATCCTGGCGTAGGTTCCTGGGGAGTCCAGATGCTGCAGGATGAAGTGTAGGGCCATGTTGATGGCGTCATCTACAGACCTGTTGGCTCTGTATGCAAACTGCAGGGGGTCCAGGAGGGGGGCCGTGAGGGTCTTGAGATAGGAGAGAACCAGGCGCTCAAATGACTTCATGACCACAGATGTCAGAGCCAAGGGTCTGTAGTCATTTAGTCCAGTGATCCTAGGTTTCTTGGGGACAGGGATTATGGTAGAGGACTTGAAGCAGGCAGGCACATGACATGCCTGCAGTGAGGAGTTGAAAATGCCAGAAAACACTGGGGCCAGCTCATTTGCACAGTGTCTGAGGGTGGCAGGAGACACACCGTCTGGGCCGGGAGCTTTTCGAGCATTCAGACTCTTAAACTGCTTCCTCACACCTGCTTCATGAATATGAAGAGTTGTGGTGGGAGGAGGTGGTGTGAAATCCTCTTTTGTGTGGGGTGAGGAGGGGGGTGTTGTAGGTGAAGTGTTTGAAGGTGGTGATGGCTCTATGGAGGGGGGAGAGGTGGGGGAATGAGTGTCCAAAGTGTCTCTATTGTTGGGGCCGTTGGAGGTGTGAAGGCTGCCTGATGGCTCGTCAAAACGGCAGTAAAAGTCGTTAAGGGTGTTGGCCAAGAGCAAGTCATCAGTGGAGTGGGGGGTTTTAGGCTTGTAGTTGGTGATATTCCTAAAACCTTTCCACACAGAGGCCGAGTCATTCTCTGAGATCTGCTGCTGCATCTTCTCAGAGTGCTGGTGTTTAGCAATGTCCACTTCTTTAGTGAACCTGTACTTGGCCTCTCTGTAGCAGTCCCTGTCTCCGCTTCTGAACGCCTTTCTCTTTTCCAGCCACAGCTTTTTGAGTTTAGGAGTAAACCAGGGTTTGTCATTGTTATAACTCACCCTGGTGCGTGATGGCACAATGCTGTCCTCACAGAAGTGGATATAGGAGGTGACAGTGTCCGTAAACTCGTCCAAGCTGTTAGAAGCAGCCTTCATTGTGTCCCAGTCTGTAGACTCCAAACACGTGCGAAGCTCCTCCACAGCCTCGTGGCTCCACAGTTTTTTGGTCCTCACGACAGGTTTGGAAAGCTTCAGCCTCTGTCTGTACGCGGGGATTAGGTGGATCATGACGTGGTCAGAAAGTCCGAGTGAAGCGCGCGGCACCGCACGATAGGCCCCGCTGATCGTGCTGTAACAGTGGTCTAATGTCCTCTCCTCTCTGGTCGGGCATTTAATATACTGCTTGTATTTGGGAAGCTCATGGCTCAGATTGGCTTTGTTAAAGTCCCCAAGAGCAATGATGAGAGAGTCCGGGAATGTCCGCTCCATGTGCAGTATCTGCTCCACGAGTGCGCACTGAGCTGCCTGCGCATCCGCATCTGGCGGGATGTAAACAGCGGCCAGGATGAATGAAGCAAACTCCCGCAGAGAATAAAACGGTTTGCAGTGAATAAAAAGGTATTCCAGAGAGGAAGAGCAGTGCTGAGCAATCACTGTTACATCTGTGCACCAGCCACTATTAATGTAGAAGCAGACACCTCCACCTTTGGTCTTACCAGAGAGAGAGGCCTGCCGGTCCGCGCGCAGCAGATGAAAGCCCTCCAGCTTGAGCGCTCTGTCCGGGATGTCCTCTCAGAGCCACGACTCCGTAAAACATAAGACACAGGAGGAGGCAAAGTCTCTGTTCATGCTTCTCATCAGGGCCAGCTCGTCTATCTTATTCCTGAGTGAGCGTACATTGGAAAGGAAGATCCCAGGAAGAGCAGTTCGCAGTCCGCGTCTCCTCAGACGCACGAGTGCGCCGGCTCGCTTACCTCTCTTTCGGCGTCTCACTTTCCTGATCAGAGTCTGTAGTAAATCTGCCGCAGATGCGACAAATATTGGAAGTAAATCCACAGGTGTTGTAGTCCTGTAGTTAAGAAGCTCTTCTCTGGTGTAAGAATATCCAGAGGAGTGCCCAGACACAGAAGTTATGCACAAAAACAAAACAGAAGTAACGCACTGAAGCACCAGGGCATCCATACGCGGCGCCATCTTGGATATGGAGATGGAGAGGAGATGGATGAAAAAATCTGTGTGTGAAACACTGTGAAAACTGTCTGTACATAGTTGACCTGTAAGTTCGAAGCAGTGTCGTGGTCCCCCAATAACCACTGATACATAATGAAGCTGAGAGAAAAGGCCTGGCTCCATGGTGAGCCCCTACAATGATTAAATGTTCCCTTGATCTTTCTCTCATCTCTAAAACGCTTTGTCGGGCCCCTTACACAGGACCATTTTCCCTTGGGAGACCCTACGAAGGAGCAAATCTTCTGTTTTTATTTTAAAAGTCAAATTTAACATGTATGTACATTACAGAATACCATTCCCATTCCCCCAATTTAGTTTGCTGGAAGCTGATAATCAAAAGTACAAGGTCCTTGTCAGTGGTTGTGAAAACTTGTATTAACTTAACTGTTTCCTGCTGTGTGCTACATATGAGAAAATACACGTCCATGTATTTTTCTGAGCCAATTCTCACAGCTGTTTCTGGATTTCATCTGTGGAAACGTCTAAGGAGAACAAGGTAACCACAACTGTAATATTGTATGACTTGCTGCCACTAAGTTACAAGGTTAACTTACTGTGGGTGTCTGTAGATAACATTGCCATATTAATCAATTAAGTCTTGTTCTATTTAAAATGAAAAGAGATATTTTTAACAGCTGTTGGCAAATTTTACAAAAACATAACTGAGTTCCAGATGAAAGGTAAGTGGATCATGAAAGAGCCATGAAAGTACACACATACATGTAAAAAAATAAAATAAAATACACATAACAGACACATTTCCTAAAACTTAGCTGTATCAGTTATTTATTGCACACACAAATCAGTCGACATACAGGTTCAACTCATTCAATTTCATCCCATTGTTTAACTGTGGTGTACAAAATAGCCACAAAGTGTCTGCATTTAACCTTTCTATGATTTTCACTGTTACACACATCACATGTCAGAATTGTAAATGTAAAAAGAAGATCTATTCAGTACCTTCATGTACAGCTTTACTTTAAAATACATTAAGCAGTTATTGGTCACTTAATTGCAATGCATAAAGTAGACAGATATTCAGAAGAGCCTAATGTAATAGTCAGCAGTTGTAAATATTTGTCTAACTCAGGGCTAGGCAACTCCAGGCCTCGAGGGCCGGTGTTCCTGCAGGTTTTAAATGTGTCCTTGAACCAACACAGCTGATTTAAATGGCTAAATTAGCTCCTCAACATGTCCTGCAGTTCTCCAGAGGCCTGGTAACGAACTAATCATGTGATTCAGGTGTGTTGACCCAAGGTGAGATCTAAAACCTGCAGGACACCGGCCCTCGAGGCCTGGAATTGCCCACCCCTGGTCTAACTGGTAATAACAGAAAAAACCCTGTTTTCATAGAAGTTACTTTAAACTAATATTGCCCTGTAACCTTTAAAAAATAAATAAATAAATAACACCATATTTACACATGGAATGTATACATAATGTACCTGTTAAAGTTATATTCTAATTATATATTATAATTCAATAAAAATAGTTTTGACAAAAAAAATTGCATTTACTGTACAGAACAACAAGCGGTCTTTAGCCCAGGTGCAAAAAATATTTCAAAACATCCAAGGTAAGTGTAGGCAGCACTCGTTTTATCCTATTCGTATCACTAAATATCCAAAAGTTCATAAAAATGTAAGTGGAGTTTCTGACAGTTTATTTATTAAACATAAAACAAAACCTTTAAAACAAAAACTCTAGATATGTCAGTGGTGACCTGGTTGATATTAGCCGGTCTTTTAGTGCAAGAAACATTCAGACAGGCGTTAAAAAAGGGGAATTTTTGGAAGACATCATTTCCTCTATATGTACAGTATGGTAAGTAAAGATGAGGCCTAGAACATGAACAGAAGGAGTAAAGCAAGAAGAACGTCCTTCAAGCCTTAAACTATTTTCTACACACATCAACAGAAATCTCATGTCTGAAATAATTTTCAACACTAAAGTTTAAAAAGTAATTAAAAATTAGGGCCACAGGGATAAATTTATTTCACTCCCTATGTTATATATATTCCCATAATTGATGCATGGGTACCGTTTGATAGGACATATGCAACAGACGTCAAAGGTAGAGGTTGTTTATAATGTTATTCATGCACCTTGGAAAATTCTCAACTTCTTAATCGCAGTGAGAAATAAATTCTATCATACACTGACCTGTTGCAAAATATCCATTTAATACACTGCAAGGTCAATATGCTTAAGGATATCTGTTTCTTTCATGTGTACCTTCCATTTCCCAGAAACTGTGAACACAGAGGGGACTGTAACTTGAGAACACAGTCAGGGATCATGTTTTGTAACGTCTTAAGAACGGGTGTGACTGCATGTTTTCACTTTGACAGTTTTTAAACTTGATTAACAAAGACTCAGATAAAAAAAAATGTCACTCCTTAAATAATAAACTACATAAAACGGCTGACTGTGTAGTTTAAATATACAGTGGAACAATACTAGTTCAGTTTCAATAAAATTTGAGATTAGGGGATTTTACATGAGTATCATAATAGCCTATATGTGAATATAAAAATACATATTTTTTTAAAGAGTCATGGAAAGTCTGCCCTGTTGTTTCATGTTGCATTTTTATTTTATTTTTTCAGTTTATGGTTAGCAATATGGGCCTGGGTTTTTAAAGTCATTCCAAATCTGCTCACGGTTAGTGTGTGGATCAGTTGTGGTGGCTACTATCCCGGAGAAGGCACATCGATTATATGGCAAAGGAAATAGATGGAAGTAACCCCAGTTTGGGGGGTCAGTGGGAGGAATGCCCAGGTGCTGCATTAACACCCCTAAATACACATCCTCAATGTAAAATGCTTTAACATGTCTGGATGCCTCAATGAGCTTTTTTGGGAGGTCTAAAGACAAAATGTAGCCCAGGCCCAGAGCATAGTGGGGGTACTGTGGCGGAGCATAAATGTCATGAGGTAGGTACCACTTAGAGCTTGGATTTCGCAATACTGTAGCGCCTCTTGCCACAAGCCCAGTCATATAGTTTGCTTTTTGAGCATTCAGGAGCATACTGACAAGATTATGTACATTCAGAAACATGTCTGAATCAATCTTCATAGCATAAGAGGGGCTGGAGCAGTGTGCAGTTAGCCACTCCAGCATCACCATGGTCTTAATGGTGAGATTCTTGTAGCAGTCCACAAAGTTGCTCTGGATCAGGTCGTGATGCTCTTTGCTCTCCTGAAGTACTTGCTGTTGGACCTGCTCCACCTCCTCCCCGGTGTGCAGCCCCAGTAAAAAGAACAGCCTCACCACTTTGTCCAGGACAAGACTTTCACTCCCCCAGGTTTTGCGGATGATGTCACGGTGTTGCCTATTGTTTGGGGCCACAGGAACGATCAGAACCACAAATGGCTTCTCCTGTTCACATTTCTGTGGCTCATTTATGATGTACTGGTAGTCATGGGGGTATTCAACTAAATATGGTCCAGGAGACACGTAAGGAACAGGTGTTGGTGGTACAGTTGTATTTTGAGAAGTGGAGTTGTCATTAGTTGTAGTGTTTAGTGAGGATATGTTTAGTCTCTGACCACTGAAGAAATTCAACAAATTTGCTGATTGATTTTGCATCCACTTTTTTGCGTTTCCATCTGGTATCATTGTATTTCTGTTATAAATCAGGAATAGACCTGCAAATACCAGAATAAAGACGAAATACTTGTTCCGGGAAAACTTGCACCACCTCCCATCCTCTGCTGGTTTCACACCTTCCACCATTTCTTGGCTAAGAGGAGAGATAAGGTATTGAGATATCTTTCTGTCAGTGGTTTTGCTTTCAAACAAATCAATTCATCCAATTGTTAAATGCAAGTTATTAGAGTGCTATTACCTCACACGGGCTGTTTTATCAGTTTAATGATCCCTCAGGATCCCTCAGAATCATTAAATGGATAAAACTATTTATTTATAAATATTTATTGAGAGATATTATTTAGAAATATCTCTCAACTAGTGACAGTTTGCTTTCCTACTCCCTTATTTGAGAGACGTGAGAGACAAAAATGCATTTAAAAAGGTTACATACCTTCATTGGATGTTAACATTCAGTTTTCTAAAAATGTAAGCTTTTCCCCTTGTCCAGTTATACAAAGAAAAAACTGAGGAGATGTTGTTTTGCTGAAAAATTCATGTCAACGCTGGCATTTTGTTTCACAGGGACAGACTAGAGCAGACACCAAGCAGTGTTAAAGCTTTCCAGGGGTTAACAGCCCATCCTATGACTGTTCTAAGGCTGAGCGAGTAACCATGGCATTGTGTGACGTCTCTTACCTGTGAGGCAGCCACACCTTTTTTTTTCTCCACACCTTTGTTTTGCCTGCGAAAGACTCCTAATCCTCCACAGGCTTCGTGAATACCTGTTTGCCTTTTCTGATCTTGAGTGTAACTAAATTACACATGTGTACAAAAAAAATATATTTCCAATTTTGTGATACATATAAATATCAACTTTTTTGACTGAAAGTTGCTGTAGGGTGCTCACATTAATTGTCTATTATTTAACTTTTGACCAGTTTGGAAGGCTTTTGCATAACACCAATACACACCTGTATGATTACTGATTCGAGGAACAAGATCCTTTATCTAAGTATTATATTAAGTAGTTAAGAGCAACATTAAGTATTACACTGCTCTATGTCAGTTTGTAAACAGCCATTTAACAGACTTTTATTTTCAGTCTAGGTATCACAATGTTATGGCATAATTTGAATGTATCACTGTATAATCCACATTATTATCTGTAGCTAAAATGTATTGATGACTTCTAAACAACTCATATGCAGGAACGTTGTTGAGAGTTAATAGACATTGCGGGTATTTCCTACTTTCATTGTCTACTTGTGCTAATGTAAATGTACACCAACAGTTCACTACATAAATCTTTTTGTCTGCAGGAATATGGGAGTGAACCAGGATGAGGTCAAACAAACAATAGCTCGATAGCTCTCAATAGCTGCCTCAGGTGTATGCCTCAGGTGTATGCCTCAGGTGTACGAAACTAGATAACATGTAACGGAGAGGCAAGCCAGTGTGTGTGTGTGTGTGCGTAAGAAGAGATAGTCAGACAGTGAAGCTGCACCCAATGGAGTAGAAGAAGAGCGCCAAGAGGCTAGGATCAACCTGTGCGCCAATACAGGGGGCTTAAGTCTAAACTATGGCCCTCCCCAATGGTTTTTTGACCAATCAGAGAGAAGCACATTCTTGTTTATATATATTTTTTACTGCCAAATTAGGGCTATGTGTCTTCCGGAAATTGGCTACAGCAAACTCCTGCAGACTGTGTTTTTTTCATGGGAAAGAAATCCATATACATTATTTTTTTTAACTGCTTGAGGCAGTAAACGAGTGAAAATTTGGATTGGGACTGAGAGCCTCTCTTGCCTTAGATAAAAAGAACCCCAACAGTGTGTAAACTTGCTGTTTGGGCTGCGTTTTTTGGGGGTTAATGTGACAGGACTGAGGAAACAGAAGCAACCTCATGCTCCCTTCCAGAAAACGGGACATTAGAACACTAGAGTACTGTGTGAATTTTATAAATGTAGGGTTTTCCTACTTGATTTTCAGTTTTTGTTATTTCTTTTGAAACTGACAATTTGTTTCAAGGAGACGAGTACATGCTCACACAGTCACCCCAAGATAAAAGGAGAGATATTCTGATGTCGCAGTCATGAATGCAACTCTGCAGCGCTGAAACCTGTTTCTATGACTGAGCGGACCTAACAACATCATTCCACCAAGCTGAAATTACTTCTGAATACTTTTAAGTTAAACTATGTTATAAATTCAATATGATGACACAAAGTTTGCAGACTTTTAAAAATCGGTATTCTCCATATAATGTCTTCTATCCTTATGTTATATGAGTCCCCTTCTGGAGAACATGTGAACTTTGTAAAACTTTATCAGGCAACTCTCCCAGTAATAGCCATTAGAGGATAATATGCACCTGTTGATCACTGTGTTTATCATTTGCTGTCCTGGACTTAACTCTAAAAACCTGGAGGGACTCTGTTTTCATGTTATTCATATATTGCTAGGTTGATGGATTTTTCTTGTCCATTCCAAATAAGATATAATTAAAAACCAAAACAAAACAAAACAAAACAAAAAAAAACGGTATTCCAACAGTAATCTAAAAATGAGATAAATCTGTGATTATAATAATATTATTAAAGGACAAAATTCATTCATTCATCAAATATTATTAAAACTACTGTTTATAATGTGTTTATTTATGCATTCTTTTTTTTAGGATTCAGACACTTTCCCACAAATTTTGTGTGGTTTATTTCCTACATTCAGGTTAAGGTGGTCATATGATGTTGATGATATTGCTTTGATTGCATAATGAAAGATCACAAAAAATAACTTTTATTTATGTATTTAATCTAACAGGTTATTATTTCCTTAAACATGAAGTCAAAAAAATTAACAAATCAATTATTAATTAACAAAGTTATTTACTTGAGGGTGCTTCATTCTTTTGAGGGAATGATTTTCAATGCGTTCTTAGGTGAAGGCAAGTTGCAGTTACATTTTCTAATACAAGAAAAGGCAAAACAGACATTTTAAAATATGTTTTATTATCAGTCACTTTAGGAATCTACATGCACTTTAAAAATATTTTGAACAAAAGCTGGACGTCAATTTGAAAAGTAAGAGGGGTGATCTAACTTTTTCAAAATTGCAAATTCAGACACATTCATTGGATTACTTTACTAGCGTTTAATACCAAAGAGTTTAACTAAACCAGCTATTTTGTCAGATGTTTATCTGATTCGAAACAAAAAAGCACACTTTTTAATGTGATGTTAACATGAACTGCTTGGAATAAATCTTTTTGTTGTTGTTGTTTAAAACAAACACCAAAAAACTAAACAATGTAAATGAGCTTTAAAAAAGTATTTCGTTTTTCTTACACTAAAGCTGATTTACCTCCTAAAACATAAACATAATACTAATGGTATTCTACACAATAATCTCCATGACTGTAAGTAATTTCCAACTGATAGCTAGAAATTAGAAACATAATAAAAAGTGTATTAGAAACTCACATAGAGAAACCTCAGGTCTCATAGGGTGTGCTCATGAGATCATCAACAGTGAACTGGGTCCCATAGCTGCAGTCAGAAAAAAAAAAAATTATATATATATATATATATATATATATATATATGTTCTTAAATCTCAGAAGCAGAAGCATAAGAAGCACGTCATTATTTTAGCTGTTTAGCTTCATTGACATGTATTCAAAGAGAACTGCATCATTAGTGGCTCCTGATGAAATCCTGCCAATAAGAAAGCGGAGCACACACAGCAAATTGTCTTGTGTAAACTCTGAGGACTATCTTTCATTGACAAAGGGAGGTTTCAACATATCATACAATGACAGTTTGTCTTTCAGTGGGTTAAGTTACACACCCGAATAAATAATAACCTCCACTGGGAAGTTTTCTTACAACCACTGCTCTGTCACTCATATGCCTGTGTACATCCTGCTGGAGTAAATTTATGTTATTTTAGAAAACAAAACAGAAATAAAATAAAACAACAGAACTTTGGACCCTTTTGGACTAAATCCAAGAAAATATTAGTTTAAAGGTGTTTAAAAGTAGGGCACTGGTTTAACCAAAGAAATACTTTTCTTTCTTATTCTCATTTAAAATGTTTAGCTTTTAATAAATAATTATCTGAATCTTACAACCAAAGTTTTCATCTGATGTAAAATGTATAGAAATCCATTATTGTATTCAGTAAATATTAAGTCTAGTATATACCCTAGTAAGTTATAGTATTCTTTCCTTTGGGAAGGTACCATCTGTGCAGTCTGCAATTCTGTTGAAGAAAGATGTTGAATCTATTTAATTACTGGAGAAAAATAATAGATTTCTGTGCATTTGTTTTATACATGCATTAAATTAAAATCGGTTTTGTCAGTTAAGCATCTTGAGGCAGAGGGTGGGGGAGTGGTTCCCTATTTTTTTTCTTTTCTTTTTGTGCTGGGAGTTGGCAACCCTATTAGTTAGGTATATGTAATTATAAATTAGTTTGTTTTATATTTTTGCTAAGTACTGTTTAGAATACCAGAATAGGAAGGATGGTGTAGGTTTAAGTTTATTATAAAGGCTTTATGGATTTTCCCATAATACCATGGTGGGCCGGTCACTAGTCAAAATGCCCGGGCTGATTTTTTGTCCCAGTCCAGCCCTGGTACTACATTCTTATTTAGTATACACCCACGACTCTCATAAGAATAAGTGGAATGGATGGATGAATGGATAATACAGTCCTACAATCTTCTTTATCAATATTATACAAATGGCCACTTTATTCATTCATTCATTCAGATATTTTGGTGGTGATTAGTATGGCATCTTAAGCATAGTGTATATGTTTGTGTCTATAATTATCTTATTTTCCATTGATTCACAATATATAATTATTTAAGCTTGATCATGAGTGTATCAGAGAAGTCCCTTTCTGAGCTATGCCACTGATATAAAAGATATATTTTCAGCTTGGTCTCTCCGAGTCTTATTTTAACCATAATGTTTGTGACTTTCTCACCCACTGCTCCCAGATTTGTCGCTCCCAGAGAGAGGAGACATCACAGTACTGAGGCTGATCCTTAGCAATGAGATTTTGTCGCAATCAATTTTACTTTGATAATCGCCAAGGCAGCAGCCTATTGTGAGAATGAGGACCACAAATGACTTCCTCTTTGCACTCAGAGATACAAAACGGGACTCACCAACTGTAAACATTAAAACCTGCCCATGTAATTGATCCCTGATACGGAAATAAAAAAGTACTGCATGCAACTCCTCAAAGTGCAAAATTTCGTCCAAAGTCCAGTACACTGAGGATCAAAAAGCAAACATAATCCAGGATGAAGCATTCATGAGTACATTAGGTAGTTTATTAAAAAAAAAAAGAAAAAAAAACAGAATGAGAAATATTGCATTTCACTGTGGTTTTTATTATTTTATTTATTTTAATAGTCTATCAATGAGATTCTGAATGATAAATGAATAAACCTCTCTTTAAAACTGTTGAGTCATTGTTCATACTTAAGTGAGGGCAAGTTATCACACTTTTCAGTGAAACATCAGAACTTTGTAAAGAAAGTCTTTATTTCACCTTTCTATCTTCTGTTGCTGTGATCTAACTTTTTTTTCTCAAATTTGCATAAATATGCAAATTTTTATGCTAGAACTTAATACCAAACAACTAAAATCAAAAAGCCATTTTTCATTTTTACTTTTTACAGAAACTGGCTGCAGTTCAGTTGGAGTTCAGCAGGGGGTTCTTGCAAAATACTTCTTAATGAGCAAGAGTGAAGACAGCAAAATGGGTGAAATAATTATCATCTTCAAAACAAAGAAGCACACATTTTATTACCTTAATATGGACTGCTCAAAATGTGTCATTTAGTTTTTTTTAAGCTGATTTTGCCTATGAGCACACAAACAGATTCTCTTTTGTAAACTTTGAAGATGACCATACATTTACACAAGGAGACGATACCTATTTTGTTAACCCTCCCAGTCAAAAATATGGTGCAAAATATCAAAAGAAAAGTGTTTATTCCATGTTTATTCCAAATTAGGATAGGCCAGGTGTAACAAGTTCAGTTACATCAGTGGTTCCCAAACTTTTATTGCTAGGCCCCCCTTTATTTTACAAGAAAAATGTTCGTGCCCCTCTGACCCCCCTGTCGTGTTTTTAATAAAACATCAGTAGTAGTGAACAAGCTTCTTTATTTTAACATGGCTCACATCCATGCATGTAAACATAACCCGCCGCTGCTTCTACGACACAGTATATATCACAATTTGGTTTAGACAGGCCCCTAGTGGTGAAGCTGAACTAACCCACATAACTCCTATCAACACATCCCCTTTTCTTTAGATGTTAACTGCTGAACAACACTGTGGAAACATACCTAACATTGCATAGCTTGAATTACATCACAAACATTTGTGACAGTGTAAACTACTGAACACACAATAATGCAGAAAGTTCCTTTTATATATATATATATATATATATATATATATGTATGTATATATGCTTAAAGGTTTAGTCTATCAGATGGCTTGATAGAGCGCGCTGATCTTCTGACAATGGGTGACTGGTCTCTTTGCTCCACACTGTCCTTCACAGGTGTTGTTGGTTCAGGTGGTGTGTTGTTGTCATCACACTGTCCTTCCGATGATCCCATTGTCTTTTGAGTGTACAGTAAACTTCAGTTTTCACATTATATGATCTTGGGTTTACCTCCTCCAGTACAGTTGCTCTCTTTGTCCAGATGTTTGCATTATTTCACACCTCAAACATTTAGTAAACAATTAAGCAAATACAAGTAAACTGCAATAAATTATAAAATAAACTACTAACTCTTGTATGCTAGGTCCGCACCTACACGGTTATTTTTGAAAACGCAGCTGTTTCGTCCACACGTAAACGGCGTTTCAAATCACCGAAAACTGAGATTTTTGCGTTTACGTGTGGACGAGGAATATAGAGTTCGTCACGCAACGTTAAAGGTATGTGCCTTTTTTCACGTCATGCGGTGCACCACGTTATTGTTTACATGAGATGAATTGCAGAAGCGCAGATAGTCAGATTAACAGTATTTTGTCTCTATCTTCAGGTTTTACACGTTTACATATACAGACGCAGTTACTGTCCCTCCATTTTGAAAAAGCAGAGGCGTCACGGTGTGATTATTTTAAGTGTAGTTGTTTTTTTTTTCCCTGTGTAATAATATTCAACATTGCTATCAAGGCATTTTTCAAAAAATGCCTCTCTGTGGAAAATTGGTTTAAAAACATAAACAACTGTGGGATACTGTTTGTCCGTGATTTGAACCGAGGGACAAATTGTGGCAGGATCAGCCTGATGTTATTCGTATCCCACTGTAACTTTACTGTATAAAGAGCTAACATCTCCAAAATGTGAGGAGTAGTTAGTCATTACAACAAGTGTTTGTGAACTAAAAATCAAGAATGTGGGATACTGTTTGTAACTACAGGGGTCCAACAAAGAATGGCCACGCATCATACTGATGTCTTCGGAAATTTATTTCTCTCTCTCTCACTCTTATTGTCTTCAGACACCGTGAAAACTGAAGAAACACAAAGTTTACAACATAAATGCTTTGAGCTTATCAGTCTCTCATATCAGTGTCCATAAACAGTCTTGTGCAAGTAGAACAGAAAAAATGCACAATAATGGATATCACAAAAATGTCCTCTCATTACCAGTGTAGAACACGTATGCAACATTATACAAACAATATACATGAAACCATACCGTGTGCGCCTCTTGGACCACATGCAGAATAACATTAACGCTGAGGCTGTAGATGCATCTGTAGCCATGTATCCATGCTAGCTCCACAATGCCATGGTTGTGCTCTCAACCAAACTCTGGTCATGTGACAATAACAAACTTTACCTCATACAAACATTACAGCACTTTACATATTTAACGAACCCATATTTTGTAATCACATATTTTAGACATGTTTTTTAATTAATGTTAAACTTTTATCATCTTATCTTATAAATAAATGAACTAAATTAAGCATGAATCTATCACAGAAACATGAAATAGCCAACTTTATTTTAACTGTCTCAGGGACAGTTACACTCCCACCAAATTACTATGATTTATGAAATCTGTAAATAATTTGAATAAATCTATGAATTTACAGAACCAAACAGTACTTAATTGTGACAAACTTGCAAGTCAATCCTAATACTTTAACCATCCCATACACATTTACAGAAGCTCCACTGGAGCATTCTAGTTACTTTCTATTAGGACCACTAATTTATGTATAGGGCATTCAAGAGTGGATGGTTTATTGAGCCTTTCACCCTCTTTCGATAGTTTTCTATTTCCTACTTGTATTCTGGCTTTCCGAACCAGACCATCTTCATCTTTGCAAACATCCAGTACTCTCCCAAGCTTCCATTCACTGCGAGGGATTCCTTCGTCTTTCACAATGACAATGTCGCCTATTCTAACATTTCGTCTTGGAGAGTGCCAGCGTTGTCTTAGTGTGATGTTTGAGAGGTACTCATTCCTCCATCTACTCCAGAATTGCTCTGCCAAATATTGAACTCTGCGCCACCTTTTCCTGGCATACAGATCTTCTGGCACAAATTTTCCAGGTGGAGGCAGTGGTACAGAGGTTTTCATGGTGAGTAAATGGTTTGGGGTGAGTGGCTCTAAGCCTTTGGGATCACTGATGCTGTCGGTGGTGAGAGGACGGCTATTAACAATTGCCATGGCTTCATAGAAGAATGTTCTCAAAGAAGCATCATCTAATCTTCCAGCACTCTGTGAAAGGACCTTGGTTAAGACACCCCTGACTGTCCTTATCTGCCGTTCCCAAACACCTCCCATGTGACTGGCGTCAGGCACATTCATGACAAAGTCACACTGTTTCCTGGCCAGGTAAGCAGACAGTCTGTCCTTATCTACTTCCTTTAAGGCCTCTGTCAGTTCATTTTTTGCCCCAACAAAGTTTGTTCCCTGATCAGATCTGATTTGTCTGATGGCTCCACGAATAGCTATAAAACACCGCAAAGCATTTATGAAGGCATCTGTCGTGAGATCTTCCAACATTTCTATGTGGACTGATCTAGAGGACAAACAAGAGAATATAAGACCGTACCTCTTATAGTCCTTGCGGTTTTGCTTTGTATGGAAAGGTCCAAAGCAATCCATCCCGCAACAGGAAAATGGTGGTGAGGGGTCAACACGAGCGGCCGGTAAATCAGCCATTCTTTGTGTTTCTGTTGGCCTGCGAGCTCTCCTGCATGTAACACATTGCTTAATGTGATTAGCCACAACTTTGCTCCCACCAACAACCCAGAAACCATTTGCTCTCAGCTCATTAAGTGTCTGTCCTCTGCCTTGATGTTGGGTTTTCTCATGGCACTGATCTAAAATCAGGTGTGTAATTATGCCATGTTTGGGTAGGATTATTGGATGCCTCATGTCAAGCGGTAAGGAAGCCTTCCTTAACCGCCCTCCTACCCTGAGAACACCGTCTTGCAATATTGGGTCAAGTTGGAACAAAGGATGGCTCTGTGGTAATTTACCATGGTTCAGTGCTTGGATTTCCTCCTTGAAAGCATCTTCTTGTGCTAATTTTATAAGCACATGACTTGCTTTTCTCCTGTCTTCCACATTTATACCCTTTGTTGCATTGGTTCTTTTGGCTAGTTGCTGGATCCTGGCAACTACATTTACTGCTGTATGTCATTTTGAGAACCTTTTGAGTCTCTCCAAGAAGTTCCTGTCCTCTACTACCTTTGTTTGTAGTATTTGTGTCGTTTTGACCTCTGGATCACCTACCAGAAGGTCTGGAGTTGAGTCTGGTGTGACAAACTCTCTTTCCCACAGGAAATGAGGTCCAATGAGCCAATTTGAACTGATCAGTTCCGCTACTGTGAGGCCTCTGGAAGCGTGATCCGCTGGATTTTGATTGGTGTCAACATAGTGCCACTGTGCAGGATCAGTTGCTTCTCTGATTCTTTGCACTCTATTAGCAACAAAAACGTGAAATCTGCGGGCTTCGTTGTTAATGTAGCCCAAAACCACCTGTGAATCAGTCCAGAAATACTCTTGGTCAATTTTGAGCTCCAGTTCCTCTTTTAGCATTCTGCTGACTGCTGAGGACACCACTGCTGCTGTTAATTCCAGCCTTGGTATGGTTACAACTCTTGTGGGTGCAACTCTTGCTTTGCCCATGACTAAGGAGCAATGCACTTGGTCTTCACTCATCACCCGAACATATGAGCACTGACCATACCCACGATTGCTCGCATCTGAAAAGTGGTGGAGTTCTATTCTCTGGACTTTCCCAAGGCTTTCAGGTACAAAGCATCTTGGGATTTGGAGTCTCTGCAGGTTCTTCAGATCAGTGACCCAACTCTCCCATTGTGGCTTCAATTCACCAGGCAGTGGCTCATCCCATCCAATGCTCTTTAGACACATTTCCTGTAGAATTTTCTTTCCTATTAGAAGGAAAGGAGCCAAGAAGCCTAATGGGTCAAACACAGAGGCTATAATGGACAGAATTCCCCGTCGTGTTACTGGTTTCTCCTCCAGGGCAACTTTAAAGGAGAAGGTGTCACTGCTTACACTCCACCTTACTCCCAACACAGTCTGAACTGGGAGTTCATGATGACTGATGTCCACATCCTGGGCTCCACTAGCTCGTTCACTATGTGGAATTGACTCCAGGACTTCTCTGTTGTTGGATATGAACTTGTGGAGCCGTAGTCTTGCCTCTGCACACACCTTCCGCACATCTCTCACTAGTTCAATGGCTGCATTCACAGTTTTTACACTGATTAGCCCATCATCAACATAGAAACTACTTCTGATGAAGTTGGCTGCTGTGGGATGTTCCCTTTCATTTTGGCTCGCAAGATACTTCATTGCATAATTTGCGCAGCCTGGTGAGGATGCGGCCCCGAAAAGATGGACTTTCATGCGATATTCTTTTGGCTCTGTGTTTGTTTCACCATTTTCCCACCACAGGAATCGCAAGTAATTTCTGTCCTCTCTGTTTACATGAAATCTGTGAAACATCTTCTCTACATCACAGATGATTGCAATTGGGTGTTGGCGAAATCGGCAGAGTACTCCAGTCAAACTGTTAATGAGATCAGGTCCAGTCAAGAGGTGATCATTCAGAGCTGTGCCACTGTACTTTGCAGAGCAGTCAAACACAACCCTGATTTTTTCCGGTTTTCTCGGGTGATAGACGCCTTGATGTGGAATATACCACATATTTCCTTCTCTGGGATCATCTTCAGCTCTTTCAGCATCACCTTCCTTGAAGACATTGTCCATGAACCTTACATAATCGTCCTTAAATTTGGGATTTTTCTCAAACTTCCCTTTCAGGTGCTTAAGTCGCACCAGAGCCAGACGCTTATTTTCTGGCAGCTGAGGGCGTGCCTTAAAGGGAAGTGGCATCTCTAGGTGCCCATCAGCATTCTGGTGTATTTTCTCATTTAGCAGTTGCATGAACTGTATGTCATCTTGTGATATGCTCGTTTCTCCAGGAGCTGTGTCTTTGAAGTCTGACTCAAGTACTCTGATGATGGTGGCTGGTGTCAAGGGTGGAAGTTCCTTAACAGATAAGCGATGGCACAGGCCTGTCACTTCTGCTGATATTGCCATTTTTTGTGAACTGCCAACAATGCTCCAGCCCAGGTCTGTCTTGATTGCATATGGCTCTTCGTCACCTCCCGCGATTACTTGCCGTGGTGCCAGTGCTCTAGGACAGTCGTAGCCTATTAACAGCCCAACCTTGCAATCCATTAACTCAGGCATCTCCTGTGCTATTCTGATTAGATGTTCCCATCTTTTGGCAGTTTCAGAGGTGGGAATGTGTGAACGTTCAAGTGGGATGAAGTCTCTGGTATAGGCAAGTGGCAAGTTGATAAAGCTTTTGGAGGAAAACCCTCTAACTCTGAGCCCACTAACTCTTTCGCTCTGAACAATGGAATCTCTTCCCATCATAGTGGTTAGCTTTAACTTCACTGGCTCTAAACTCATCCCCATCTCCTCACATACCCCTTGATCTACAAAAGTGTTGCTACTCTGTGTATCTAATAGAGCATACACTAAGGTCTCTCTCTGGAGTGGTGGTTGAAGAAACCCACACAGGCACTATCATGGATGTGCTCCCACCATCTCCTCTGTCCATGCAACAAGAAAGTGCAGATATGTTTTCTTCTGCCTGCGTTCTATGTGATGATGTGTTCACTGCAGTCTTTGGACGGTCTTCGTGAAGAGCTGTTGGATGATGTTTTTTACAAACCCCACAAGTCGCCTTGCGCTTACAGTCTTTTGAATTGTGTCCTCTTCTGAGACAGCCAAAGCACAGGTTATTGTCAAGTATGAACTTTCTCTTGTTCTCCACAGACATTTTAGCAAAGGTCTGGCATTTGTGAATAGAATGGCTTTCTCCACAGCAAATACATGTGACTGAGTTTGATGGCAAAGCATTTGCTTTTCTTTCTATATCAGGCTCATTTGAATTGTTCTCCACTCCGCTGTATCCTGTGGTTGTTCTCTCTGATGCTTTCACATTTGTGATGTATGCATTAGCCTTTGGACGCTTTATGTCTCTAGCTGACCTTTCTTCAGTGTGTTTCAAGGCATGAAATGATGTTACAGGATTGCATGCAACTTCCGCTTCTTGTGCAACAAAATCAGCAAATTGTTTGAAGCTTGGATATTCTTCTGTTTGCCGTAACTGCACTGTGACATGACGATTCCAACGAGAAGTCACCCAGTCAGGAAGTTTTTGGAGCAATTTTTGATTCTCTTCACAGTCATTTAACACCTGCAGTTCTTTGATGTATGGCATAGCATTGCTGCAGGCTGTCAGAAAATCACTGAATTGTCTCAGTTTAAGCGACTCTCTTGAACCAATCTTTGGCCAGTTGTTCAGTTTTTCCCTAAATGCACGCTGAATTATAAAGGGGTGGCCATACCGAGCATTCAAAGCTTCCCAAGCTTGGTCATATGCTTCGTCATCTTTTCTGTAAAAGCTTCCCTCCGATACAGACCGTGCCTCTCCACTGATGTATTTGCGTAGGTAGAACAACCTGTCAGCTGGATTTGTGCATCGCCGTTCTATCAAAGCTTTGAAACTAGTGCTCCACTCTAAGAACTTAAGTGGTTCCCCTGAGAAGACTGGGGGCTCAGGTGCAGGAAGTCTGGTGAGGACCATTGTGTCATGCAAGGCTTGCATTAACAATGACTCATTGTTATTATTGTTTGGTTGTTCATTGTTATTATTCTTGTAGGTTTGCTCTGGTATGATTTCTTCAGGAGCTAATGGAGGACAACTGACTACCGCACTGTGTGCGCTTTTGTCTTCTCCACAGGCTTCACTTGAATCTGCTTGAGAATAAGCCTTTAGCTTTGCAGTTATTACCTGAAGATCTCGCTGATTTTCTAGTCTTTTAAGCTCTTGCCTTTGTGTAGCAATAGCCTCCTCCATCTCTATCTCGGCCTGCTTCGCAGCAAGCTGTGCAGCACACTCTGCCTTTTTTACATTGATGCTTTGCTGCTCCGATAAACAGCTCGAGCGGCAGCTACGTACAGAAGGTCGGGAGATTGTAGTCCCAAATATTGACTGAGCATATTCTCTGTCTAGCACCATGTGAAGTCTCGCATTTTCTGCCTTAGCATCAAACTCTTCTTGCCCCACTTCACTCATACGTACTTTAAGTATTCTCATCAAGTCCGCTGTTACTGCTGTGCAGGAATCAATTTTTCTTCTAGTCTCAGTAGAAGGGGCTGACTGCGATCTCATATCTTTGTATGTATTTTTCACTTGTGACTCCAGCCCTTCGACAGTATCCATCATGTCAGCTAATTCTTGGTCAGAGCACTCATCTTTAAGTTTGGAACGTGTAGCTTTAACTTGTTCTTTCCAGCTTTCATATAGTTTGATAAATTTACTCTCCTTCTGAGAGAACTCTTGTTGCTTAAGTTCTAGCATTTTGGGCGTTAACTTTCGCTCCCTTGAGGATTTCCTGGGCTCTAGTCTTGAAGTATTAGAGGCAGGTTTCTTCAACATTATCTGCTTGATTTCTATTTTAGCATGAATATCACCTATGAGTAACTCCAATTTCTCCCTTTCAACATCATCAGTCTGTAATTTCAATTGTTCATTCAATCTACTTAGCTCTTCCTTAAGGGAATCAATTTGTCCTCTGCATTCTTCAATATGTGATTTTTCGGTGTTTACTGACATTGTACATGTTTCAGCAAACCTGCTGCATAAACAAGTTGTTGCTATATGTACATGCGATCCTGGCAAATATACAATTCTCAGTACAATCTGATTCTTGCAACAATTTGCTTAACTACACCCCTTGTTATTCTTCTTTTAAGTTGAACTCTTAAACATTATTAGAACACTTTAAACAACACCACTTGTAAAATAAAAGGGAACAGTTTGGCTATAATGACAGGTTGGTTACCTTTAACTCAGTACCTTTCTTATACAAAATAAATTATTATTTTAATAGACCTCTCCAAACTTTACTAACATCCGTGAAGTTGAGCATATATCACAGCCCAACCTGGCGCTGACTGCAGAGCCGTTATCTTTTCCTTGAAGACCGACAGGGATTTTACAGTTCTTGCTGTGTGCAGCGGCAGAGATTTGCAGAGCTGTAGTTTATGATGGTCAATGTCGCCCTCTATTGGTGAAGTCGTGGTCGTTGCCGTCCAAAGCGCCAATAATGGTGTTTCCTCTTTTTAAGTTTGCAAGCCTCTTTTCCGCTGTGTTCTCGAACCACACACACTGCGCTGTCAAGAACGTTTCTTCTTTCCTTATTCTGGAACATGCATTGCTTCTAACGTCGAACTTCCAGCTACGTTGGCGGTACATTTTCACTGTAACTACAGGGGTCCAACAAAGAATGGCCACGCATCATACTGATGTCTTCGGAAATTTATTTCTCTCTCTCTCTCACTCTTATTGTCTTCAGACACCGTGAAAACTGAAGAAACACAAAGTTTACAACATAAATGCTTTGAGCTTATCAGTCTCTCATATCAGTGTCCATAAACAGTCTTGTGCAAGTAGAACAGAAAAAATGCACAATAATGGATATCACAAAAATGTCCTCTCATTACCAGTGTAGAACACGTATGCAACATTATACAAACAATATACATGAAACCATACCGTGTGTGCCTCTTGGACCACATGCAGAATAACATTAACGCTGAGGCTGTAGATGCATCTGTAGCCATGTATCCATGCTAGTTCCACAATGCCATGGTTGTGCTCTCAACCAAACTCTGGTCATGTGACAATTACAAACTTTACCTCATACAAACATTACAGCACTTTACATATTTAACAAACCCATATTTTGTAATCACATATTTTAGACATGTTTTTTAATTAATGTTAAACTTTTATCATCTTATCTTATAAATAAATGAACTAAATTAAGCATGAATCTATCACAGAAACATGAAATAACCAACTTTATTTTAACTGTCTCAGGGACAGTTACACTGTTTGTCTGTGATTTGAACAGCCCAGCGCGTGCTCCCGACAAAGGGAAAACCAATTCTGCAGGGGAGAACCTACCTTGGCACTTGTGCAGGTGAAACCAAAGGGAAGATATCCTTCATCATATTTTCTTTGGCTTAGAATGAAGTTGGTTTGGAAACATATTCAGCGATGCTTCATCTCCTGCTTTGCGTTTGTGTAGGCGCCCCGTGCTAGCAGTGTCCCCCCCCCCCCTCCTCCAGGGGGTGGGCCCCACACTTTGGGAAGGTCTGAGTTACATGATCAAGTATGCAACATGTTGTACAGCTGTGAATTCTCTTGTGGGTAAAGTGTGATAAACCATGCAGATGTGGTTTTACTGCACTTGAAAATTTCTCCTTTAATCGTGTGCATCTGATATTTCCGTTTATAACATGAGTGACTAAATTTCAAGTGGGGGAATCACTTAAATTGTGACAATTTCTTGTTAACCTAATGAATGCATTATTCCCACAAAACATCTTGTTTTATTCCACAAAAGATGAAACACACACACTCACGACTTTTGAGTCAGCAAAACAGCAGCAGACCACTTCCTTTTTTGGTGGCTCCTCCTCAGATACAAATAAAGCTCAAAGTGAAATTCAAGTCTGCTTCTGTCTCAGTCTGATGATCATGATGTTGAAATTAAACCAAGCAGCACTGCTCTTCACTCAGCTATTAGTGGTGTGGCATGGCTTTGCAGGTACAGAGTATATTCATGTCTTTTTATCCAGATCAAATACAAATATATTTGCAATTTTTTTTTTCCCTTTAAACAATGGAGTTTGTTGAAAAAGGACACAGAAATATGATGGTGTTCACAGGAGGTTCTGTGACAATGACTTGCAACATATCTGAGCCAAATGCAACGCAAATCTCCTGGACCAACAGCAGATCTGTTTTCCAATATTCCATTGTGCTGAATCGCACCTCTTCAAATTTTTCATTTTACAAACTGAAAATAAATCACGAGTTACCCAGTGAGATAATTATTTTTAGTGCTCAATCTGAGGATGAAGGACTTTATACATGTAGCATAACTGGTGCAGATGGCCTACACAGCATTACGTGGAATTTAACTGTGTCTGAGAAGCCCAAAGGTGGGTAGAACAAAAACATTTCCCAATCACTTTTAGTAAAGCTTCAATAACCAATGAAAATTACATCTATGCTGCTTTACAGAATCCATTTCAAAGTATTTTCTATCTATACTGTCAACTAAGGCTGCCACGATTAGTCGACTAGTCACGATTACGTCGACTATCAAAATCGTCGACGACTGATTTAATAGTCGACACGTCGTTTGAAGCTTTGTAAGATCCCAAAAGACGCAGGAATAAGTAGTAGGATTTAAGAGTGTAATAACGGACTGAAACAGAAGATGGCAGCACTGCATGTACAAGGATGCCAGCTGCCGTTAAACCCCGAAGAAGAAGTAGCTCTGTCCCAGAATTCATAGCGCAGCCCAGCTCAGTTTCCAACAATGGCGGCAACTAGTTAGTTTTAATATTGCTCTTATTATTCTTTCTGGGTCACAAAATAAACGTTTAATATATTTTCAGGCGAGAATGTAGCTGTGTAAACCTCAAATATCTGTTCAGTTTATCAAGACACCACATATTTTCAAAAGCGCTCCGACGTTTTCGGAGACGTCTGTTACCCACTAGCTCGATAGTTAGCCGGGAGCAAGGCTCACTAGAGCCGTGAGAACACCGGACTCCCGGCAAATCGTTTTCAAACCCACCGCCGTCTTTCGCTACTCAGGTTAAACATATATGAGTCACTTAGATAACTTCAAAATGTTATTGTTTGGCTTTTTTTTTAGTATTTTATTTGTTCCTGAGTAAATCGGTTTGGCTGAGATTAAAGTTATAGTTTTTACACAGCTGAATAAACGTCAAACAGACAGCTGATTATCAGAAGTGTGAGATGCTGGAGAATTTACTCCGGTGTCCTGTTATATTTTAGATAGCAAGGAGTTTATTAAACTTCACCGAAACAATCTGCAGATTTCATTAAAATTTAATAAACTATCATCTTGCCTTTATTTTTAGTTAGCACAAACCTTAAACACTTACAGCTGTAAGCTAATGATAGTTATATAAGAGCAGATGCTGCTGGTGCAATAAGCTGTACGTTTTACGTACAATAGATGATGATCTGATTAGTCGACTAATCGCAAAAATAATCGGTGACTAGTCGACTATCAAAATAATTGTTTGTGGCAGCCCTACTGTCAACTGCAATTGGATTTCTTCTATGTGGCATCATGTTGGCTGTTTTCCTCTGCAGGTGAGTAAAACCTTTTTAACTTCATAACGGATAGAAGAATGTAGCTCTTCTTTGTGCTGCTGTACATTTATTGTCAGCCTTGGAGACCGATTTGATCATAAAACTGACATGCCATTTTCTATTGTGTCTCCTTGGATGATTATTCTTATGTTTACCATACCATTTAGCTTTATTTTGTTTATGTCCAGGTGTTCAAATATCAAAAGGGTGCATCAAATAAGAAAAAAAAAAGAGGGAAATTGGCATTGATTTCTGTGGCTCATATCACAGTGAAGATTTAAATTTAATTGCATATATTAAATTGCAAGGTAATGCTAATAAAGAAAATATATGCTGCATTGCAGATTAATCCAGATTCATAAAGTCTAAATGAACTGATATCTTTCGATTCAGTTCAATAACAAAATCATTACATTAGTTTTCACAGGCCGAATGCTCACACCAGACCAAGAATTCACTGAGCTCTGAAGGTTATTTTATTACTAAAATTAATCTTTTATTTCATAACCAGTTGAATTATTAGTTATTAGTTTACAAAATAATCAAAGGTTTGAGTAAACCTAAATGCTTTTTTTGACAATTAAAGAAAGAAAATGTAATTGCATAGTTTGGTTGGTATTTTTGTAAGTACTGCAAACTAGTTCTAAGTTTGACAGGTGTACCCAGCATGTTCATGGCTTTTTTCTCTATAGGGTCGAAGGTGCAAAGAGGAAATGGCACTAGCATAAAAATAGTTAGATGCAGTTTTAATACACTGACTCTGAAGCCATTTTTATTTTGTGGTAACCTGCTTGTTTTCACTCTACAACCACAAAAGTACACCAATGTGTTATTTTAAGGCTTAAGACTTTCATACTTAAACCTAACAACTTTTGGCCATCATATTTTAAAATACCAAAAAACAAAACAAAAAAATGCAACAAAAAAACTCTTGGAGTAATTTTGGTAAGTTGGTCATTCCTGGGAAACTTCACCAATGTTCCAAGTTTTCTCCATTTACATGTAATGGCTCTCACAGTGGTTCACTGAAGTCCAAAGCCTTTGAAATGGCTTTGTAACTGATCCAGACTGAGAGACGTTAGTTATTTTGTTTATTTTTTGACAGACCAGTGTTAACCAGTGATGCTAGTATTGGTCATCGTGCAAATGTACTGTTTATAAGGGGAAACCTGCAGTCAGCTCAGACTGAAGAAGTCACTTGGATGAGTGATGAAATTTTGTCCCAATGAAAACACTAGATCCAGAAGAACAGGATCAACTTTCTGGGATTTCCTTACCTGGATAATTGAGCATGCATCAAGACCTTTCAGAATATCGCAAAATTAAACCCTATTACTGCAGTAACCAAAATAAAAACAAAAGTAGAAAAACTGACAAACAGTAATCGTACTGTATTTGCAACTATTTAAATCCACTATCTTTATAGACACGCATATTTTTTTTTTTCCACATTTTCATGCTGGTGCGTGTAATTAAAACCATGGTTTCATACATTACATCTATAATTCATTCCTCTACTTAAATATCAAAATACAATTATAAATAATTGTCATTATCACTATTAGCAACTTTTCAAGGAGACTGGTGTCTTGTGTTTCTTATACACTGTAATAAGTACGGTGCCTTTACTAACCAGCTCTCATAGAATAAAGTACTGAAGCACCTGCTGGACAGCATTAATATGGTCACTGCTTTTTCTCAACAGAAAATTTATGATGAGGACACTGAATCAGGATCCAGTCGAGGATCAATTTCCTCCTCAGTCAGAAGAGGTCATAAGATATTTATTATCTTTAGCATTCTTACATCTCTGCCTTAATTCCTATCTTAGAATCTCCCCTAATATTTATTTGTATTTTTTTGTCTTTGTATGTGGGTCTCTCTTAACCACAGGGTACCACTGCTCATTTGAAAAATAACACATGGAGGAGTCAATATACAGAGTTGCAGAATTCAATCTATGGTCACTTCTAAGCTGACGAGACATCCAGATATACAGTTACACCGAGACTTGGACATTTTTCTGTTTCAAAGCAGGAACTGCAAGGGAACACAATCAGAGGGAGGACAACACTGCTACTGTAGCCTCTTCAGCTCAAGGGCACATCTCTGGCTTTGAACATAGCAGTTTAAATCATTTGCATCCCTGTTTTTAGAAGAAGCAGGCAATGAGAAGAAAGTTTGCATTATGGGAAGAGGGACAAACATGTTGTTTCAGGGTCAGGATGAAATGCAAAGCCCAGTATTAGATAAAATACAGATTCTCTGAAACTGTAAATCAGACTTAGTGGAGTGGAGCCAAAGTATAGAAGTATGGAGCAGGAAATTAGCAATAGTAGGTGCCTTTACCACTTGCTTGAATTTGACTGAATGTTTTTGTTTGTTTGTTTTGTTTTTTGTTTGGCTGCACTATGACATCAAACAAAGTTGTTGCCATTGCAAGAAAGTATTTTTAAATCAATGGTTTACCTGGAGCTTTGTCCACTGAGGTTTTGTGAGGGAATATCACAGAATGGACAACTCTAATTAGGTTAGCTTTTAAAAGTGTATAAAATCAGATGGTTATAATTCCTTCATTAATGCTACAGTCCTCCGAGGCTTCATTACATCCCATCAGGGTATTCATGTTATCTAGTCTGCTTTAATTCACATCATGTTATTCAAGTACGGATTGCTTGGAATTGTTTTAAAATATCTTGTAATTACAAGTGAGACCTAAACTCATTAACACAAACCACTGACCCATCTGGCCATATGACATTCATTGAGTCACAAGACCCTGTTAGTACCATATATAGTATACTGCAGTATAAACAACAGTGAAGACATGCCACATCTTGTGCCCCTATCCCAGTTGTCCTAAAATACGTTGCTACCATCAAATTCAAAATGAGTTTTTTTAAACTGTTTTTTAAATGAAAAAGTAAAATATTCATTTAAACACTTGCTGCATTTTTAATTTTCTACTGTCAATAAAATCTGAGTTTATGAGATGTGGAAATTTTTGCATCCTGTTTTTATTTACAATTTAAATAGCATCCCATCAGAACTTAGTTTGTAGAACAAAGTTTAGTGTCATTCATAAAACGTGGAATAAAGTGCTGCATGGTCACAGTTTTACTTTTGCAGAAAAAGCCGGACCAGGTGCCTGAACAAGGACCTTTACAAAAACAGCTTGGAGGAAAGGTTAGAATAACGTTGTATTATTCAGATTTTCATTTCTCACAGTGTTTTCAGTCATGCATTCACCTTTTTCATAGCTTCCATAGTTTTATCTGTAATTCTTGCACTGAAAAAACAGTGTTACTGATTTATCTTAAACCTAACTGGACCATTGTGTGTGACCATAACATTATGTGTAAAAGTTATGTTATTATTTCTATTATTATTATTATTAATTATTATTATTGCTTTCTGTTTCTCTTTCTAAGGACTTGGGACATGTACCAAAAGTTCTTGTATGATTGTAGTTTACTACTACTACTGATAATAATATGACAATATATTTTCTGCACTCGCATCAGATTCCTTGTCCTGATCAGGAGGAGTTTCACCTACATGGCCGCTATAACAGTTTTTGCCTAACTCGGGTTCCATTCACATTATATTGTGCATCTTCCAGTGACGAGTCCAGAGGAGAGCTGCCTCCATCCTCAAAGACCCCACACACACCCAACACGGACTGTTCACACTTCTGCCCTCAGGACGAAGGTTTAGAAGTGTGAAATCCAGAACATCTCGACTCAACAACTCCTTCTTCCCCACTGCTATCAGACTCTTGAACAGCTGACCTATTTTAACAGTAACAATGATTTTTGCACATCAGGTCATCTCACTCACTTCTGTTGTGTTTTGTATGTGTTTTGGAGTTTTTACGTGCGTCTGAGTTTTTACGTGTTTTGGAGTTTGTACGTGCTTTGGTGTTTGTACGTGCTTTGGAGTTTTTACATGTTTTGAGGTTTGTACGTGCTTTGTCTCTAGGGGCCACTGTAAATATACTTTTATTTATTCACTCCACATAAAATGTAATGTAACCATTAAAATATAAACACTTAAGCTAGACAGATAGTAGACAAAACCATTCAGACAAAATCAGTTTATTTCATAATAACCATTCAGACATTTTACAATGCAAATCACCAAAACTGTGTCTAGTTCTTAATTCATCCATTTCAATCTTATCTAATAAATGGGTACAATCTAAAAGAAAATTAAATACCAAAAACAAAATATTCTCGCACACAATCTTCCTCATAAATCCCAAACCAGATGTTGAGGTTATTTCTCAGACTGGTAGAACCAAAACTTAAATTTAATCTTGTCTTTTGCACAACCTTTACACCAAACACCAGGAACATTAAAGAAATAATTTTAAAACATTGGCATATCCTTCAAAGTGATCCAAACTTACCAGGGATTTTTAAAGAACCACCAATGATTAGAGAGGTAAAAACATTAGAGATATGCTTCACAAAGCTTTCCAGGACCCTAAAACTCCAGAAATAACCTTGATAAGTCATAACCTACAAGATAATTTCAAATGTGGGTCTTGCATAAACTATCAATACACAAAAAATTTAAAATGATTTAAACACCCTATTAGTGGCAAGCTCATTGACATAAAGGGTTTTATGACTTGCAAAACTAAAAATGTAATCTAGATGACACAGTGCCCATGCAAAAGAAACATATAAGAGAAACATCCTCTAAAAGAATGAATTAATGAACACAGAAGTTCAATTAAGAGAAATGGTTTAACCAGTCCTGTTGCAAGATATTTTAATTAAATAATTCACCTTTATTTTTTATAGGCATTAAAGCTATTAAACCTAGTCAAAGAAGTGGCAATATTAATTTTATCAGAAAAAAAGAGAAGCATTCTGATATTTTGTTTGAATAGTTTACAGCCTACAGGTATGGATGAGGATTTATCTATTAATGAGTTTCTGTGAACTTTGATGGCTCTGATGACTTATCCAGGAGCTCATAAAAGATCCTAGAGCAACATCTAAATAACTGCAGGCTTCATTTGATTTAGTTAGGGTCAGTAGTAATAAACGATAAGAAAGAGACTGCACAAATGGCACCAATCGGAGAATTCCAAGGAGAAAAATACTGCTCATCAAAAAGTCTCATCTCATATTTGTCATATTCATCCTAATAATCCCCAAGACCTTTAGGAAAATAATGTCAGGACTTATGAGAGAAAATTTGAACTGATTGAAAGGTTTGCAGTTTAGCACAACTAACAAAGCCACCCAGATCATTTGTGTCCTAAACAAGGTTTACATTTGTACTTTTTTTCACCATTTATTACACATAATACAAGTTATATATTTTAGAGCTGTTTGCCTGTGTTACTTTCCATTTGATATTCATCCATCAGCTTTTCCTCTACAGAGCAATAAGGAAGTGGTGCCTTCAGCAGCCTCGTGTTAACTTTGAAGCTGATCATACATTTAGATAAGGAGTGTTCAGCATCTCATGTGATTTGTCTTTCAGAATGTTTTCCCCAATGCCCAACATCTGAATAAAGGGGGAGTTTCTTTAAAAAAAGAAAAAAGACAAACTAACAATATAAATCCCACCGAATTGCTTAAAATCACTGCCTGTATACTGTATCGCTCATTAGCCTGTGTTCTTTGATATCCTTCTGCCATTTTAATTTTTTTCTTATTTTATAACCAATAACCAATAACTATACCTTTAAAAAGGTATAGTTTAAGGTTTAGATACTGGCAGTTTTTAGAGCTGTTGGTAACGTACTGAAGTACTTTTTTCTTTTTTTATTCTCCCAGGTTTTATTTTTGTGTGTAACCTCCATAGACTGTATGTTGATGGGCCACTGTGAGATCAACCAGTTTCTGAACTCTCCACTACTCAATAAACAAAATAAGGAATCGTAATAATAATAATAATAATAATAATAATAATAATAATAAAACATCCTTTGGAAAAAAGCCGAGAAAATGCATATATTTATCTTACCGTGCATAAGAAGTCATGCAAGCATATAACCATGTTGTTTACATTACAGTGTAAACAGAAGAAAACCACTAAAAGTATTGTAGTTCATGCTGTCGTCATAGACAATCCTGTTCGCCTGGAGCTCCACATACACATTGTCTCCCACTTCGAGAGGGATGACCACAGCATTGCTACCCATGTCATTGGCATCACTTCCACTGGTATCCCAGACGGATGTCAGTCTTTTACCATTCTTCATGAGGCTTACAACGGAGTTGGGAACAGAGTTGACATTGTTAAACATTGAGAATCGAAAGAAGTACATTCCTTTGGTCATGGCTGTGAAAATCCCTGTCAAAAAATTAAAGCTGGTTAGATTTCACGGGTTTTCATGACTTTCTCTTTCTCCATGCAACACTTTCTCTGTTACAGAGATACTACCTGTTGAAGGATTGTAGCCACTGCCTGTGTTGGAGAAAATGTTCTTGTACCGCAGTGGAGTAGGACTGTCAAAAGGGCCAGTATTTCCAAAGCCAGAATCAAGGAGGGCTACAGAAAAGGCTACCTGAGGAATGCCTGAAAGCAACAAATTTAATAAGAATTTCCAGAACAAAATTACATTTCAATCTTACAATTAATCAAACCAGGTTGACTCATGTTACCTCCAATACGTTTCTGCAGATCCATGACTTCTTTTTCAGTTTTTTGAAGCTTGATCTCTAGAAGCGTTATTTTATCCGCAATGTTTGTGACTTTCTCTCCCACAACTCCCAGGTCTTGAGTTATACGAGTGAAAGAGCAGACATCACAGATTTTGTCACAATCGCTTTTAATCTGAGAATCACAAAGACAGCTGCCGATTGCCAGAATGAGGACTGCAAATGACTTCATCTTTGCACTTTTGTGCTCTGCTTCTCTGTTCAGAAGTCCTTGACTTTTATCTCTTCAGAGATGCAAAACAGGATGTGGCCAACTGTAAACATTAAAACAAGTTTTACTGGCTAGGTCATTAACCCTTGTGTTGTCCTTGGGTCATTTTTGTCCTCTAAAGAAATCTTTTGCTATCAAAAATGTGTTTTTTATTCATCAAATGGTCTGAAAATAACAGAAGTTATTCATTACTATGCTATGCATGATTGGAATAAGTTTTAAGTAAGTTGATTTATTTATGGGGTTTTTATTAGATTTTCTAACACCTGTGGACAAAAATGTTGCAAAGTGTTGCAAAGAGACGTATTTTCACACCATAGTGCTTTCAAACATCTTTGATCTTGGATCACTGATATGTGGGGTCAAGCACTGGTCATAACAACCACAACAACAACAACAACAGGCAGCACAATGAGGAGAAAGGTACTCTATATTCAATGAAATTTTATTTATACAGCGCCAAAAGCAAGAAAGAGGAGTCAGCTGAGACAGAGGAATATTTGCAGTAATGTGAGGAAACATTGATCTGGTTTTCTATCCTCCCCAGTGACAGACGATGCATGACTCTCTCATGTGCCACAGAGAAAGACAATCTACCACAGTCCAAGCACATATGCCAGGTCCCATACTCCTTCAGTGGCTTTTCTACTCGAGTACTGAAAGCATTATACACAGTGTATTCTGCTTGTATTATGCTTTTTAACGTTCACATGCCAATAGATGCATCAGAGACCAAGTTGGGGTTCAGTAACTTGCCCAAGGACACCTTGGTAAGAACTCCAGACTAGATCACACAGAGACTGAACCAACAACCATCCAATTAGCAGATGACCTGCTCTACAGCCAACTCAATGACAAACAAGGAGGGACAACAAGAGAGGAAGAAAAATGGATCGAATGCAGCTGTAGGCATATGTGGGTATGTTGATTCTTACTGCCGTGCATCCAGTAAAGTCGCTACGACCAGTTTATGACATCCTGAGTCTGGTAGAGAAGTTTTAAAGGTGACACAAGATTAATCATAGAAGCACAAAAAGGATATAATTTCTTGATAAAGACACAATAGATGATCATCGTTCATGACACAAACGTGCTCCTGTGAGGTGTATGGAACAAGTGGGTGTTTCTCCTGCTGTTGATGTAAGATCCAGGTACTGATGTGACTGTATGAGCACCAAGTCCCCTTCAGAGGACTCTGTCCCCTCCAACAGAACATCCCAACCAGGGAACTTTGAGATAAAAACATGGGCAGTATGTGATGCCAGGTCCAGCTGTACATGGAACATGCTAGTGTACGATGGCAAACCGTCTGGCCTGCAGTCAGGACACGCGAGTTGTCCCTAACATTGCAGGTTTCCAAAAGAAAACAATCACCTGTAACAACTTGTTTACTGTATATGACTCTTGGCCTGCAACTGCAGAAAAGAAAGCTGTCCGTGATGGGACCAGTACAGAGGAATGAACCTGAGCTTCCTCCTGCACTTGTGTCAAATATGGACACACCTTTGTTCTGATGAAAGTTTGCCTTCACTAAGACCCATGCCCTGGTGTTCCTACTAGAGATGGCACGATACCACTTTTTTATGTCCGATACCGATATCATAAATTTGGATATCTGCCGATACCGATATGAATCCGATATAGTGTTTTTTAATCAACAAAACTGTTTTTTTAAATATCTTGCTGCATTTTGTATAAGTTCATACTCAAGTTTAAAACAACAACTACACTAAAGCTATTCTGTTATACCTGTATGCAAAAGAAAATATTTCATAGTTCAGCAATACTGATCAATCTAATAAACTTAAACCTACTCCATCCTCCCTATTCTGGTATTTTAAAGAGTACTTAGCGTAAATATTAAGCAACCTAACTAATAGGGTTCCAACTCCCAGCAACAACAAAAATAAATAAATAAAAAATAGGGAACCACCCCTCACGCTCCACCTCATGATGCTTAATCGACGTAATCAACCTTAATTTGATGCAGTGTGAAAAAAAATGCACAGAAATCAATTATTTTTCAAGAAATATTAAATAGATTCAACATCTTTCTTCAACAAAATTGCAGACTGCACAGATGGTACCTTCCCAAAGGAAAAAGTACTATAGCTTACTAGGGTATATATATTAGACTTAATAGTTACTATATACAGTAATGGACTTCTATTCATTTTACATCAAATTAAAACTTTGGGTGTCAGATAATTATTTATTAAAAGATAGACATTTTAAATGAGAATAAGAAAGAAAAGTATGTCTTTGTGCCCCCTTTTCCCTGTTCATGCCCTATCGGCCCCCCTGGCTAAACTTTGCTAGATCCGCCCCTGCACAGTTACCAGCATCAGCTATGTAGAAAAAGATCCTGGTGTAGAAAGTAATATTAAATAAATTCTAACAACAGCTTATCAAGCTTAAACGTGCTGCTGTTGTTTATCCACTGGTTTCCTCTTTCTGGTGCAAAGTGGGCCATAAACAAACAAGAGAGACGGACTCGCGACAGAAAAGCCGATCAGCTGATCATTAAGCAGTTTCATGATTGAAGTAGCAGCAAGAAGAGGCAGTCGCTCCATATATCGTTTGTTAAGCTTAACGCAGGAATGCTTTACAAACATTCAGAGATGGACTTACACACTTGCTTTACTTCTCTCGGGGATAACTTTGTCGGAGATGAAATGCCGGGTTGCTAGCGAAGCTCCAAATGCTATCCAGACCACCGACAGGTCCCGCATGGCACAGCCGCTCTATCACGTGATGCATACTGCTCCGACGTGCTAACGTTCTGAGGCGAGTTACGGCGTGTAGCAAGTTTTGTGAGGTGCTTTCGTGATATTTAATGGATCGGATTACATTTTTTATCGGTCCATCTCTAGTAGGAACTAGAGATGGACCGATCCGATATTACGTATCGGTATCGGTCCGATACTGTCCTAAATTACTGGATCGGATATCGGAGAAAAATAAAAAATGTAATCCGATCCATTAAATATCAAAAAAGCACCTCACAAAACTTGGTACACGGTGTAACTCGGCTCATAACCGTAGCACGTCGGAGCAGTATGCATCACGTGATAGAGCGGCTGTGTGTATTTGTAGCTTCGCTACCAAACCAGCATTTCATCTCCGAGGAAGTTATCCCAGAGAGAAGTAAAGCAAGTGTGTAAGTTCATCTCTGAATGTTTGTAAAGCATTTTAGCGTTAAGCTTAACAACCGATATATGGAGCGACTGCTTCTCTCTCTCTCTCTCTCTCCTGCTGCTACTTCAATCGTGAAACTGCTTAATGATCAGCTGATCGGCTTTTCTGTCGCGAGTCCGTCTCTCTTCTTAGTTTTTGGCCCACTTCTCACCAGAAAGAGGAAACCAGAGGTTGAACAACAGCAGCACTATTAAGCTTGATAAGCTGTTGTTAGAATTTATTTAATATTACTTTCTACACCAGGATCTTTTTCTACGTAGCTGGTAACTGTGCAGGGGCGGATCTAGCAAAGTTTAGCCAGGGGGGCCGATAGGGCATGAACAGGGAAAAGGGGGCACAAAGACATACTTTTCTTTCTTATTCTCATTTAAAATGTCTAGCTTTTAATAAATAATTATCTGAATCTTACACCCAAAGTTTTAATCTGATGTAAAATATATAGTAGTCCATTACTGTATATATTAACTGTTAAGTCTAATATACCCTAGTAAGCTATACTACTTTTTCCTTTGGGAAGGCACCATCTGTGCAGTCTGCAATTCTGTTGAAGAAAGATGTTGAATCTATTTAATTATTCTTGAAAAATAATTTATTTCTGTGCATTTTTCCCCCTGCATCAAATTAAATTTGATTACATCGATTAAGCATCATGAGGTGGAGGGTGGTTCCCTATTTTTTTTTGCTGGGAGTTTGCAACCCTATTAGTTAGGTTGCTTAATATTTCTGCTAAGTAGTCTTTAAAATACCAGAATAGGGAGGATGGAGTAGGTTTAAGTTTATTAGATTGATTGGTTTTGCTGAACTATGAAATATTTTGGGCGCAGTGTATTTTTTACATACAGGTATAACAGAATAGCTTTAGTGTTGTTATTTATTTAAACTTGAGTGTAAACTTATACAAAATGCAGCAAGATATTAAAAAAACGTTTTATTGATTAAAAAATACACTATATCGGATTCATATCGGTATCGGCAGATATCCAAATTTATGATATCGGTATCGGACATAAAAAAGTGGTATCATGCCATCTCTAGTTCCTACCATGCCAAAATATAGAAAACTGTCAGGTAATGAGTTGGAATAAAGTTGAATAAAACCTTGAAACACAGAGATGGATGATATTTTATACTTATTGCTTTATAAACAGTCAAAGCAAACAGGGTCATTTTTGAGCCCAGAGGACAACAGATGTGATTATTTGCTGCCAATAAAAAACTTGAAGTAGTTTAAAAACAGCTTTCTAAATTAACTTTGACATAAACCCGTCTGTGGTAATCTGTTAAAGCAACCGACTCTGGTTGTGAAACGATAATCACGATAACTGATGATTTAATTTATTTTTTACCTGAAAACAAAGAAAAAATTCATTTTTATGAGGTTTTTATCAGACTTAAATTTGAAATGGAATAAAAGAAATTGTGTCAAAATGTTTGAATTAAGTTTTAATTAAAAGTGGGGGAAAAATCCACTTCATATTAATTAAGTATCAATCAAACCAGATGGGGACATTTTTGACCCCTGAGGACCACAGGTGTGATTATGTGCTGCCATTTAAAATTTATAAACGCTTAAAAAAAAACCCTTTCTCACTAAAGTTCAGCATACAGCACTCTGTAGTTAGACAAATCTGCTGTACTTTATGTAAACAGGGTCTGGTGGCCCTAAAATGTATAATGTAGGCTAAATTTTGTGTTAATGTGTTGGTCTTAAGTAAAATTAAGGTGTAACACTGAATTGATTGACAATTTATACTTTATACTTTAAAAAAACACTCAAATGAAGTGGGGACATTTTTGACCCCTGAGGACCACAGGTGTATGGAAATCGGGAGGACATTATGAGGGTTAACCGCAGTGGTTTTTAAGTGGTAACCGTGCAAGCATCCCAGAGAGTGAAAAGAGGGTAGTTCAGCCATTTTCAAGATTGAAACATGAGCGCCAAGTTACAACCATGGGGTAGAGGACGGTCTAGCAGAGAGTGGAAGTCAGCACTGGTCTGAAGTACTCCACAGTACTTGTTTAAAGGCTTGCAAGGGGCTGTGGCAGGTGAGGGATGGAAACCCGCCCTGGGAGCTGAGCCAGGATGGTAGGACCACAGTGGCAAAAAACCCCCAGACATTCACACGGTACATGACAGTTACTGGTGGTCATGTTTAGATGGGCACTTGTTAATAATCTTGGTTTTAGAAATTAAAAGCTGCTGTAACAAAGTTCATTGGAAACATTTGTCTTTATGAGGACGCTGATACACATAAAGTCTGTCTTCCTCCAGTAGCTTTGAGGTTGCTGAAATTATCTTATTCCTCACTCAATAATTATGCACACCCCACTTTTCAGTTATTTATTTGTAAAAAATGTTTGGAATCATGTATGATTTTTGTTCCACTTCTCACGTGTACACCACTTTGTATTGGTCTTTCACGTGGAATTCCAATAAAATTGATTCATGTTTGTGGCTGTAATGTGACAAAATGTGGAAAAGCTCAAGGGGGCCGAATACTTTTGCAAGCTACTGTATCTACTCAGGCTGAAAAACAGTTTCAATTGTCAGTTGCACACTGATATGTACATTTCTGCACTTAGTTCTTGTTGGTTTGTTTGCTTTATAAAGGAATCAAGAAGATAATTGAAATTATAAGTACTAATACTGTGTTACCCTTTTTTTTTCTAAAAGACTAATTAATAAAACTACATTGGATCTCGCTATTCAATTTGTTGTGGAATTGCTTCTTAGATGGGCAGGTAACCTGTTGTAAATCTGTCTTACCTAGTTGAAGCTTAAGCTTTAGCATAAGCTTAGTTGAATGTGTTCATTCCCCAAACCTGTACTTTTAAGTCTTACTTGTAATTTCCACACAATTCATTTTAGAGTTTTTATAATTAGATTTCGGATTAAATATATTGTGTTGCTGAAGCTGTGTACTTTCATGCTGTGTCTTGCAAAACAACTCAAAGGATAATTATTTTGTGTTATTCAACGTTTGCATGATTAGGCAGTTTAGTGCAGGCTAAACTGTGTGTTTTGCGGTACTGTGGTGAAGTTTACAGCAACTCATTTCAAGTGCTACAGAACAACATATGTTGTTCATTGCGTTATATCAAGAGTGGTAAAGATTAATCTGAATTTAAGATGGAGACATGTGTTGGATTCATTTACCTTTTATACCATTTTTACCTTTTTTTCTGGGGGAGTATTTTTGTATTATGTTAGAAAATACTGCTATATTGCCACTGTGCTGTACATTTGGCATTGCGCATTTGAGTTACTTATTATTTAACTAACTTATTAGTGATTATTCTTAAAATTGTCCTATCACTCAAAGGATTTGTTTTGTAATTTTTTTTTTCTTTTAATCTTTAATGTGGATTTAAGCATTGTATTATATGACTGTCTTAAGCAAATGTTTTATGAAGTCATAATCCTGGTATTTAGAGGCTAATTGGTAGTCTGACTACTACTCAGTATAGATGCTTTTATTCCTTGTGGTGGAGTGCCATCTTGTGGCACATTTAAGAATTATTCAAACTATATCCTTTGTATTTTTGTACAGTCAAATATACAAAGGAGTATTCAGGCAGAAAAAAAATGATTTGATCGTTCTTAGAATAGACACTATTCTTTTTCTTAATGTGGCACAAATACTCCATCATACATATACGACTATTCCTTAACAGGTCTGCAATGTGGGTAAACTGAATATCTTACAACTCAATTCCTAAATGTAAGCCCCCCTTTCTAAGGATAATCACAGTACCACAATTCAGAAACAGTTCTTTAGAGAAATATAATATCAAGTAAACTCAGGCAGATTTTCCCCCAAAGTACTATGGAGGGATTACACCCATTTTCAATGCAGTCCCCCATTGAAAGAGGCTCAAAAGTAACTGAACAAACCAACATAATTTTAAATTTAAGGATTGTTTTTATATATTTGGATAAAAATGCTTTGCAGTTTAGAACCAATGGACATCAATAAAAACTTGCCTGTCCTCCCTTTAGATACCCTATTGTGTTTTATAGTGATGTGCGATACCACTGATTTCCTTTCCGATCCGATACCAAGTAAAATTCAGGGTGGTATCGGCGATACTGATCCAATACTGATACTCTGTACAAAAACTTAATGTTTCATTGTATTTCATAATACAATATATAATTGTATTATGTAATTGTAATAATAACATAACCATATTGCTTCATAATGATTATAGGACATCAGACAACTTGTTTTTATTGCTTAATAATGCAAAATAATCATATAGAAATAAAAAAAAAAAACTGAAGTTGTGAGCTATTTGAGCATGTTGCCTGCCTGCAGCACTAAAGGACTCCGCGAGAGACGTCTGTCTCGCCCTAGCAGCACCTGCCCCTCTCCTCCTCTTCAGTTCGCCTCAACATAAGCTCATCATATTCTGTGATATGATTTACTCCGAGGTATTGACGAGGTCAGTGGTGTTGCCACAACACCGCACTGTCTTGCCACATATATCACAAACCGCGTCTTGGCTGTTTGTGGAGGTAAAACATGTCCACACATGACTCTGTTTACGCTCAGCCATTGTTGTGAGTGTGCACGCCAGGGGCTGCGACACATTTATACAGCCGTATTTCACATATGACTATGAAAGGCAGCAGGGGCGATTCTAGGATCAGAGCTTTGGGGGTGCTGAGCACCCAGAGAGCTGCCAGCCAGGCAAGATAAACCTGTCTCTGTCAGTCCCTGCATCCTTAAATGTTGTCCCGAGTTCTCTCTGACTGTCACTTTGGTGCATTTAAACCCCTGTTCCTCCCTGTCCTCATCGTCTGTTGGCTTAGTCTCCATTTTCAGTCATCATAATTTTACCATCTCTGTGCAAGTCTGCAAATTTCTTTATTAAATCATAAGATTCTTAAATTCATCAAGTCTCTCTGTGCCTGGGTCCTCGTCACAAAACATGACATCACTGTTTTGTGCATTTTAACACAATTTAATCCCCACATTTGTGAAAGAAAAGCAAAACACTTTTTTGAAAAGTCTGTAACAAAACCATCAAATCTGATCAAGGTTATTTAAATGCTGCAAAAGAAGAATGGATTGGAATAGAAAAAATACATATCCTAACCTTAATTACTGGGGGAGAATAATGAATGATGCTCATAGTGAGTAAAAAGTAAACTGAGTGCATTTTTTGGACAGAGATTCACTTTTAATGTGTATGTATAATATAATACAGATACATAAAGAACACTCCCAAAACAGAATAAATTATTACAAATAAATTATTACAAAATATTAATAAAAACTATAAAAATGGAGGCAACCACATAAAAATATATCATTAATTTTAATCTCCCCAATCAATTATAATGTTATGTTGGAATGTTGTTAAATAGGGTAAAAATGTTTCAACCCAGTTTGTTTTGCAAATTCTGTATAGCAGCTTTAATATAGGGAGAACACAACTTACAGATTGTGTGAGTAAAATTAGCTTTTTTTCTCTTTGTCAGTTTAACAGTTTCTGTTTTGCCTGTCACTGTTCCCTGTCTGTTTTCTTACCTGGTTCTTCCTGACCTTGTACTTTCTCCTCACATTCCCTCTTTCCTCTCTCCCTCTTTGGACTGACAATCATACACAAATAGATTGTATTCAATTCGATGAAAAATTACATTAATATGAAAAAAATTCTATTAAGATCGCTAACAAAAAGTCCACTCTCAGTGTACTTTCAACCAAAAGGCAAATAACCAAACCACATGAACATCTAATAAAAAATATAAACATTGAAACACTGATTCAACATTATACTTGATTGATGGATCATTTGATCTTACACTTTTACCTGAATGTGGCTCCTTTTTTTGAAAAAACTTCCTTATATCCATTATGAACCTGGCTGTCTCTCTGTACACAAACACACACACATACACGCACAACAGGAGTTATAAGGTTAATGGGCATTCAGTCAGTTAGCTAGTTAGTATCCATTTCAAACAGGACAGTGGTAACAACAGCAGGCTGCGGACAATTATAAGTTTTAGATTTTAAATAGGCTGTATACATTTCAATGGGAGCAACAGGACGGTCAAATGTCGCTGATTTTACTACAGAGCAGGACGGATTGTAGGGTAGCAAACATTGTCGGAAAACACGTTTTCAACACTGCAGGTTACCTGGGTTTAAGGTTTTTCAGCTAAAAAGAAACATGGTCTGACTCCTACCTAACTATATAAAGAGTAACTGAAGGTTAAATGCAGCTAATATATCCTGTTTTAAGCCAGGCACTTATACCTCCGCTCCGCTGCGTCTCTGCCACCATCGCTCTGGCAGGAAGAGGCTAGAGCCAGAGTAGGGGAGACGCGAGCTGGAACAAACCATTTTGGGAGGGGGGGTTATCTATACTTTTGTTGTTAAAATGTTACGTCTCAAACAAGTACAGTACTGTATGCTTTTTATATTTTTAGTAGTGTGTCACACAAACAGCAAATATTGTCAAAAAAAAAGTAAGAAATCTTTGGGGCTGAAGCACCCCCAAAAATGGGCTAAAATCGCCCCTGTAAATAAGCATTATATTATAAATAAGTATTATAGTTAATACTTATAAAGCACAGTCTCCTATTTAAAGAGGCTCAAAAGTAATTGAACAAACCAACATTGTTTTAAATTTTAAAGGATTGTGTTTAAATATTTGGATAAAAATCCTTTGCAGTTTAGAACCAGTGGACATCAATAAAAACGCATCTGTACGGTCTGTCTGCACTTATCCTTGAAAATATTGGGACACAGAGTGAAATGTAAATAAAACCCAAATGTAATCTCAAACAACAGAAGATAGACAGCATATCAAATGTTTAACCATTGGACATTTTACTCTTACATGAAAAATGTTAAATCACTTTGAGTTTGTTGGCAGTAACACATTTCAGAAAAGTTGGGACAGGGAAACAAAACCTTGCAGATGCAAATGCAGGACACAGGAATCAGGAGTGAAGAGTCAAACTCAAAGCAACAATCCCGAGAAAATAAAGACTGAGTCAGAGGATGCAAAATCACAGAACTCTAGCAATACTATAGGAAGCACTGGGAATAAGGTGAAGAATCATACTGCTTACTCAGGCAATCCATCAAAGAAAGATTTAGACAATATATACAAAAACTCAGCACAATACAGAGAACAACAGCTACCAAAATAAGACAGGAAGGAAGACCCAACTGAAAAGGGAAATATGATTACCTACCAATCAAAAGTACAGAAAGCTCATATGAGGTTATAAATATATATGACTTAACGACTTTTCATGGGAAAAGACAAAGTTCCTCTAACATCTCCTCCCATGTCATACTGGACACAACTCAAGATGCTGTTCTCTTTGAACTTTAAATTAAACTTGCGCTTCATCTGAATTAGTCAATCATGTGCTTAATTATTGTGTGCTACTGAGAGCCACAGGTATGATCAAATTTCTTTTATAACCCAAGAAAAACAACAACAACAAAACATGTTGTTGCTTAACTCTACCTCAAAGGACAACACGGGTGTAACAGATGAAATGGTCATAGCTCAATATATATAGAAAATACTTTTATGAAAAGGTTTCTGTATAAAATTAGTAGTAAATTAATTTAAATTTCTATCTTGACCTTCACTGGAAGTGATTGATCCGGCTTATTGCCACTACCTACTTTTGAGGTATTCAGACACTGTTAAATTGCACACACCGTTGTGTAGACCACTTTTATCAGTTATGCTGAGTGCTAAAAATAATTGTAGGTAACTCGTGATTTATTTTTTCATGGAAAAAAAATCAGCTGATCAACATCAAATATCAGCTTGGTAAGTAAACCCAGGTTTACCTTAACTAGGTACTCACATGAAAGTGGTGGCAATGGCAACATCTGATTCACAGTCACATTGATCGGTGCACCAGAAGCTGAGTGGAGGATTTTAAATATGAACAGTAAACTAGAATACTACAAAGTTATGAACATTTTACACACATGATTCAGGATGCAAGTAAAATTTCTGCTGCAGATAAATCAGAGATGTGAGAGAGAGAGAAAAAACTCCGTACTGTAGTTTAGTGTCAAAAATGCTGGAGCTGCTGTGCTCACAGACAGCTGCATGCTTGAGCTAAAGAGGCTATAGTAGCTCTGTTTCATTTCCTCTGATGTGTTCTCATGCAGTTCCTGCATGTCCATGTCTCTGTGTAACTGCATGGCTCATCAGCTTAGAAGTGATCATAGATTGAATTCAGGTTCTCCATATACTGACTCCTCCGCTTGTTATTTTTCCAATGAGCAGTGCGATCCTGTGGTCAATGGAGCTCCAACTATAAAGATAGAAAGTGCAAAAGCAAAACATGAGAGAAATTAGGCCAGAGACATGTGAGAGTGTTACAGAGAGTTTTAGAGATGACAGAGATCTTCTGCCCTCCTCTGACTCAGAAGGCATCTCACTGCAGACTGGACCTTGATTCTGTTTCTTCATCATAATTTTTCTTCAGAGAAAATGCAGTGACCAGTAATGAAACCCCTCATCTTAGTACTGTGGAGGTGTTTTAGGGACATTATAAGATCAGTGTAGGTTCATAAAGAGATTTTAAATCATACAGTGACCACATGAAATGCAAAACATTTTGAGAATTTGTGGTGTTTTAGCACAACAGTAAAATCTTTGCATATGGTGTGTTTGCTGTAACTCGTTAACATGCCAATGCTGTTTGAAACTATTATGTAAACATGATAACTGTTTTCAGATTGGACATCAAAAACATGAACATACTTAAACACTAAACAAAATGTATTTTAGCAAATTAAATTAAATTAAAAAAATAAAATTGTGCTGTAGTATTTAAATAGTGCAACTTATTTAACACAGCGCAGGTTTAATAGGATTTACCCAACTGCAACATTAAAACTGCCTGCTCAGTACTGTTTAGCTCTCCTTAATGCCAATCAAACATCTATGACCAGGACAACCAAGCTTTATCTTGCAACTCAATCCTCAATCTAAAAGGAATTTGGGGAGTTTAAAATATACATTAATATCTTAGGTTCTTTTTTTGTTCTCAGAGTTTAGTTTATTTTTTTATTGTTAGCTGTAAATCAGGATACAGTGAGTATTGCGGGTTGGTTATTAGATGAGTATTTAAAAGGATGATGTCTGAAATCATCCATTTTTTTCATAATTTCTGTTCATCTTTTATTTCTGATCTTTCACTTCCTAAAATCCACGCAGTTACATTTGTACTCTATAAATATTTACTGCAATATTTACTGCCTGTTTACACACTCTACTGCATGAAGAAAAATACCTCATCAAAAGCACAAAGGGCTGGTTCAGCCCTTGTAGGTTAGCATTAGTTTGCAGTACTGACAGAAGTAGTGAACAAATTGTATGATTTATTTTATTTTGTTACCTGGAAAAAAAAAACATACATTTTATTTGTTAACATTATCTTGCAATTTGAATTTTATTTTTTTAAATCGTGTATTAAAGACATCATAGACACAATTTTTTTCAGTATCCAATATCCAGGTCTGTGAGCAGCATGGTATGAGCTCCTCAAACTAAGTTGCATTTAACTATTCTTTTTTATCTGATGCAATTTTCAGATGTTTCAAAACCTAGACATATATTTCCTTATGTACATAAAATAATTGTAGTTTAGAGTAAAGCAACACTTTATATGCAGGCAGACACAATAGAAAATGATCACTGATAAAAATACTGACAAAAGTTCAACAGCAGGATAGAAAAAAAGCACATTGATGCATTTATTAGAAAGTTAAAAGGTTTTACTCCCCTGCAGAGGAAAAAAACTAGCATGATCCCACATAGAAGGAATCCAATTGCAGGTGGGAGTATATATAAAAAATACTTTGATGAAATGGATTCTGCATAAACAAGCAGCCAATTAATTTTAATTGCTTATTGTTTACTGGAAGTCATTATAACTGTTTTTTTGCTTTTTGTTTTTTCTACCCACCTTTGAGGTTCTCACACACAGTCAAATTCTATGTATTGCTGTGTAGTCCATCTAGGCCACTTATGATACATGTATAAAGTCCTTCATCCTCAGGTTGAGCACTAAAAATAATTATCTCACTGGGTAACTCGTGATTTATTTTCAGTTTGTAAAATGAAAAATTTGAAGAGGTGCGATTCAGCACAACAGAATATTGGAAAGCAGACCTGCCGTTGCTCCAGGAGATTTGTGTTGCATTTATGTTGGATATGTTGCAAGTCAACGTCACTGAGCCTCCTCTGAACACCAAGATAGACCTGTGGTCTTATTCAGGCTTCTCTAAAGTTTAAATGGAAAAAATAAATTAAAAACAAGGTATCTATTTAATCTGGATAAAAAGATGATTCACAAACACAAGTGTGCTCTGTACCTGCAAAGACATGGCACATCACTAAAAGCTGAATGAAGAGCAGTGCTGCTTTGTGTGTTGTTCATCTTATGTGGAATGAAACATGAACTTAGGTTGCATACAGTGTTTCAATGTAACAACAAATTGTAATAAATGAAGTAAATAAAGGGATGTTCTTCATGTTATAAATGAAAATAAAATAACATGCACCTAAAACTGTGGTGGCATAGATTAACACCCTTTACCCACTTCACAGTTGTGACCATGTTGCATACTTAATCAGTATAGTGTCTATAAAAACTTTTGTAGACAATTGTTTTGTTTTATTTTTTATTTTGCTCACACCTAAAGACTAAATGTGACACAGTGCATGCTACAAAATTGCAATTTTACCCTGTCATTAGTGAGTAACAAAAACAACAACAACGCTGTCATGAAATAATGCTTCATCTAAAAAAATAAATAAATCTGCTGTTAAAAATGCTCATCAGAACTCTACTTTTCCTTTTAGAGGCATGTATGAATATTCATTTGCAATTGGCTGTTAAATTTAAAGATAGGTTAGATCAGTAACGGAAGTCCCTTCAACAAGTGGAACTTACAAAGAGTTTCTCTTGGCAAAGCAAATGCGTTTGGCGCAGCAGGGCATTCAGATCAGATGAACTAAGTGAACAGCACAACCTGTATTTCTTGTGTCGGTCACCAAGAACAATCTCTCCAACGGGAGATTGAGAGACCAGTGACGGACTGCTAGATCGGCTGTGAAATTGACATGCAGTTGTTCGCACTAAAGGAATACTACCATCATTTCATTGCTATCATATTGCGCCAGCTGTGGTCTCGGCTCACCCTGATAACAGATGGTGTTTAGACTGTTCCTTCCTATTATAAGTCCTTACCCTTTACCCACCTGTTGCTTATGTTGTGTTTCTGTGGTGTATTGACTGTCATGTGTTTTTTGTGCTTGGGTGTTTTTTTTTTCTGTTCTCAAACTGTTCTCCCATTAGGAGCTCAGTCTGAGTGGAGTTTTTTTTTCTCCTCCTCTCACCTCATGTTGTGTATTTTCGTTGTTTTTTTTCCCTATCAGCCTACCTCTCTGACATGTCTCCCCAATGTGATGTTTTTGTAAAGTATGTTTGGTCAGATGGTTCCTTTGTAAGTGCACATGCCCCATTTACCGGGCTGCCTGCTGTAACCCACAATTTCCTTCGGGATTAATAAAGTATTTCTGATTCTGATCTGATGAACAAGGATTTGGCCTATTGTGTTTAAAAATACCCAATATTATTTCACTGCTTTTGTTGGAGTGCCACCTTTTGGTACATTTGAGAATTGTTGAGAATTTATTCTTACACAGCAAGTAGAATGGTTGAAGCCAGTTCTATTCACCTTTATTCCTTCCATTTTTTTTTTTTAAATGTTGTTTATTTTCACAGAAATTGCACCACATCTAACCTTCATTTACCATCACCCTGTGTATAAAATAAGTCACATCTTCTACAGTTCAGTCTCTGGATGTAAAATTCTCTTTCGACTGAGGATAATCTTTGGAGTACAATCCACTTTTAAACAGACACCATTCTGTAGTTTTATTAGGGTCTGATCAGAGCATGGAGTTGAAAGTGGTTCTGTTAAATTGATTAATAAAGACCATTTAAAACAAACACAAAGCTTACAACGAAACAACAACTTCATATCTTGCAATGGTCAAAAATAACAAGCACATGATTCTGTGAGTCACATGCTGCACTTTTCACTTCATATACCGTGACAATGGTGTTGCTCTCAATTGCAGTTATACTGAAGTCCAGGTAAATTGCATGACGGCTGGTTTAAATGTAATATTTGAGGCCTTTGTTTTCCATTACTTGCATGGTTTACATATTGGAGCAATGCTTTGTACCTTTGTCCACTGACCTCACTGGTCATTTTCAGGGGTTTACACGAATATGTATTTCGTTTACAGACCTAACAACGTTTTTTTCCCCAGACTTTGGAACGTTCTTATAACTTTAAGATTTGCGGATGGATGAAGCTGCCTTCTTTTGTGCCAATTACTGCCACCGTTTCCCTTTACGATGTGACTCCATGACACGTACGCTTCTGATGATAGTGCTTCTGATGAGTACAGACGCTGAAGGTACGTGGATTATCCTTTATTGCTGTTGCTTTGGTCGAAGGTAGAATAGAAAATGTCTTACATCTCTTATTTTAAATAAGAAGAAAACCCGTTTTTTAGTGAGCTGCCCGCGATCACCTTCGTTTTGGTATTTAATTTCTTCACTGTAGGTGATCACTTCGAGTTTCTACGCTAAACATCAATTGTAAATTATTATGTTTTAAAAGTGTTTTTAAAAAATGTAAAAGTGTAGGATTGAGAGTCGTGTTTTGTTTTTATAACCCACTCCTGGCTAAGTACACCTCACCAGTAACTGTTTTTGATATGGGCGAGACGGGCGGTTGCCCAGGGCGGCATCACGGGCATAGGCAAAAAAGTTGCTCGTACTCTGCCCCGACATCATGCCAGCTCATTTTGGGGATGGCATAGACACCGATCGGTGTTCTTAAGGCCATTTGCTGGGAGTAAGGGCGCCCTCCGTTTGCGAGGCGCGCCCGCTGCTTGCGACACAGGGAGGAGAGGACGGGGATTCTCTGGCTGACTGGAGCACCATCTAATAACCAACTCGCAAAATAAAACAAAATATAAACAAAACAACAAACACGAAAACACCAGACATTATGATACAGACTTCTAATTTGCACCGATGTTTTTTGTTTTTTTTGAAATTCTATATGCGAAAAGTGAGTGCGAGAGCCCTCGGTGCGCCTTCTTGCTGCTGTGCTGAAGTCAAAGTAAACTTTATTGTCATCTCCGCTACATAAAGTCCAGTATATAGAGAGACGAGACGACGAGGCTCCAGTTACACCAGTGCAAATAAACAAACAATAAATATAAGAAGAGTAAGAAAATAAATATTCACTTTAGGACCAGGGGTAAAGGGATCAATAACAATTTAAAATTTATAATTTACAGTTTGATGATTTAAAGTTTCACACACAACCTGTCGACAGGGGAGGGCTGCTTCCAAATAGAGCACATTTCATTCATAATGTTGTAAATCCAAGACCATCATGTATTCATGATTTGAATCCTGGGTTGTGTGAAATCCCAGAAATAAACCCTAGACAAAGCGAATCTGTGAACTAAGTTGTAGGTTATGTTGTGGTGATCCTCGGGTTGGGGGATGGATGTTCATACTAGAGTGCAAAATTAAAACCAATGGAAGATGGACAAGAAAAGTTCAAAGCCATCAGGTGCTCAGTTTAGAAAAAAAGAGAAAAGCAGAGGAAGAGAAACGATACAGGTAAGCAGATGTGTCATTGGATAATGGCAGGTCATGTATCCTGAAACAATCAGAATGATAATCAGGATACTTTATTAATCCCTAAGGAAATCATATGGATTACAGATGCTCCAAGAAGAAATTGTAAAAATAGTAACAGTAACAGACTAAACTCCAAACAATCCATTATATTACAGATTTTACACAATTAAGAAATAGCACTAATATATGCAGATCACTCAATTACAAATATCAAGGATTAACAGAAGTGATTAAAAATAAATATAAAGAAAATTGACAGGAATATTACAGAGTGGAAACGGTGTGTGTAAAATGGGTGTAACTATTGCAGTGTTTACAGTGTATTAGATGGAGGAGTTGTACAGGGAGATGGCCACAGGCAGGAATGATTTCCTGCTTTTTGGTAATGTCAGTCTCTCACTGAACGTGCTCATGACTAGCCAGTATGTCATGGAGTGGGTGGGAGGTATTATCCATGATTGTCCTTATCTTGCACAACATCTGCCTCCCAGACACCACCCTTAACCCCCCCCCCCCCCCCCCAACACACACACACACATAAAACACACATACAAAAACACATAAAAAAAATTATTCATTAAATTTTTGTGTGAATGCTCTTTACAGCTCTCCGGGTGATTGGTGGAAATGTGAAAGTGGTTCAAGAAGGTACCGCTGTCTTATCGTGTTATGTCATGGATACCAATGATGACCTGACACAGATTACCTGGCAGAGGAGGACAAGAGAAAAACCTCACAATGACAATTTTCTAACTATCTTATCCAGAGATGGACCACAGTTTGTCAGTGAACGTGATGATCGATTTAAATATATCGGGAATTTTAATGACAAAAATGCAACTCTCCAGTTATCCAATGTTGCCCTGAAGGATGAAGGCAGCTACACGTGCATCTTCACCCTGTTTCCAAGTGGAAATCAGAAGACAGAAATACCTCTAAACTTGCTTGGTATACTAAACTTTTTTTATCTTTATTTTAAAATACTCTTGTGTTTGTATGTGAGACACAATTATTGTCACCATCCGTCTTGCATGTTCATTTAAATTAGTGCTGTAACTCTCCTAGTGCCTCCTTTCACAAGTGTGATGGACAATCTTCCCACTTTGGGCACAGAAGAGGTTTTATTTGCTACCTGTACGGCTGCTGACTCGAAGCCTCCTGCAGAGGTGAGGTGGCTCACTGGTGCTTTGGGAGACAAAGTGAGGACGACAACAAACTCCACACAGTATGACAACGGCACGACTACCACAGTCAGCTCTCTGTTTGGTGTTCCTACGAGAGAGATTAACAGTCACCAGGTCCAGTGTGTCATCAGTGGTGACTCCCTGTCTAAAGATGAAAGTCTGCCCTTCACTATACAGATCTACTGTGAGTATCAGTTGCTGATGTAGTTTATTTATTTTTTTTTTATCCATGGTTGATGTATTTGTTAGATTTTTTTCTTGGAAATCTCTGAAAATTAGCCAGTGGACGCATCAGTCGCAATGCATGAACAGACTCAAACGCAGGACTCTGTTAGTGAAACGGTTGTAGTTTATTTATAACAGACAGAATACCTACGACACTACTAAGGGACTGATAGATATAATCTGTTGCTGAATTCTGAAAACGCTAAAAGCTTTATGTGTAGTAAAGACAAAACATTCCATGTACCAAACTTTGTTTCGACTCCTTACGTAATTAAATAAAACAGAGGCAGTTTTGCTTTGATGTTTGACAAAACCCTCAAGGAAATGACTAAAACTAAGAAAGTGGACCTAAATGTTTGTTACTGGAAAGAGGATCGAGTCCAATCCAGATACTTTGTTTTGTTTTTCCTCTTTGTTCTGGAGTGTGTGCTTTTTTGTTTTTTTAAATGAATGGGAGTGAAACATCCCAAATCTCATGACTTTGCCTCCTGTTTGTCACATTGTAGCATGTTGTCACAATAGATGGGAAAATTCTTTCTGAAAGACAAAAACATCTAGACTGATTAAAAAAAGAGCATTGTTATTACTAAAGACTGAATCATGGCCTGAACCACACAACATCAGCCTCAGTCCCAAAAGTTTGTCGAGTTCGGATTCAAGATGTAGGAAACATTGGCGAAACATTATTTTCATGTTATTACTGTGTCCTCAGTTCAGGATTAACACAGCTGTCTTTCTGCTCTTGCAGTCTCTCCCACAGAAGTGAACATTAGAGCAAAATCTGAGGACTCATTTGAGTGTGTGACAGAAGCCAACCCATGTGCAAATTTTACATGGAGCAGGTAAAGTAGCTTGAATAACAGTTTCAGCTGAAACATTCATTTCATTGGTTCTTTTTGTTTGTCGTAAGTGACCTGTGCTGAGCCATGAGAAAAAAGAGCAGTATAGAGTGTTTTTATATGGTTAACAAAGTTTGTGAGGTTTTGTTCATATATAATTTCTCAAATTTCATTCCCAGTAGTCCTATCTGAACTACCATAGCAGAGTTGGATGTTGAGTAAAGTCAGTCATATGTCAAAAGAATGACTGATGACTCATGGTGAGACATCGATCATATGTCTAAACTTCAAATATTTTTACTTCTTGAGTGTTGGTCATATTTTAGTGAAATATGCACATGATTATTATGTAATGGGTCCTCACTCAAACTGGGTCATATGTGACCAAAAGCGTAACATACTGACAATTTGTCACATAGCATAAAATGTTACGCTTTGGGATGAGAACATGTTGGTTCACAAGAATCACTACTGGTTTGGGACTCTTTTTCAGTTCTCAGTGGATTTTAATAGTCATTCGTTTTTACAATAAAGCCAAGCAGAGCCAACAGAGGTTATCACTTTGTTTCTGTACTTCAGCATTACACAAACGGATAATGATCCAGATGAGCTACTACATCACAGACGCTCTCGTTAAGTAGATGTTATAATAAATCATGGTTGGTTCCTCACATAACAATGAATAAAACTGAAAAAAATGTTGTAGCCTACTCAAATGGAAAAGCTCACATAGTAAATAAAGTATCAAATTCAGTCATTTGGAAAGATTTCAGTGTCCCGTGACTATTGATGATAATGTTTTTGATGTTTTTTTTATACAGTCCCTTCATCCACTTGTTACTTATTTATTCAACATAAACAAAAATATGTACACTCCTAGCTTCACAGGCAATAATGACTGCTGTCATGCAGTTCTTAAAATGCTTTAATTCTAAGGTATTTGCTGTTACACAGTGGTAAATCTTTGCTGGTTGCATAGTGGCAGGTTTCTGTTTGATTGTTCTTCAGTTGCCTGGTAAAAGCCGCTGAGCACATTATTTGAATGCCTTCTCTTTATAACCCTGTCACCTGGATACTGAAAGCACTTAATTTCTCTCTCTCCTTCCCCTACACTTTCTCTCACTCCCTGCTGCTCCTTGATTTCCCCAAACAGCATATTTGCTTACTCAGGTGCTGACAAGGCTCACTCAGTAATTACCCTTCACACACTGTAAAAGTAATGTGAAGGTCACTTGCAACACTTGTTTTTTCTCTGCTTTCTTGTGTGAGACACAACCCAAAGAATGGAGAGACCCAGTGTTTTGACAGTTTCTGGTTTTTGGAAGCAGTTTGAATTTTGCTGCTGCTGGAGAGTAGTTTGGACCTGTGGGCTACAAAAGCGCATCTGGTGGTTGGTTGTCCAGGAGGACATAAATGCCTTGGGGTGCATTTATGTCAGGAAGGCTATCTGCTGTATAAATCTTCTCCATTAAACATGCTGAGCTACTTACTTTTCTGACCTCATGTGAATAAGGGAGCAGCTAAAAGTGGCTGCTGTTTTTTTCCCCTAGTACTGTAAACATTTTCACTGACTGAGCTCCTTCCAAAAGATATTTTTTTGGTTCAAGATGGTCAGAGAATTAATGTCGCAAAAACAGAGCTCAGCACTCCCTCAGAGCTGAAGACTGGAAAGTGAAGTAGAAGAAATGTTTATTGATTAAGACATACCTGTTAAAATGTGAGTCCACACTAAAACAAAACAAAAAACATTAAAACATAAGCAATAAAACAGAAGTAGGTTGAGTTTAGTATAATAAAATTGTAACAGGCCAGTTCAAACCTGTCTCGAAGCATATGTACTGTTGTGTGGAGACCTGAGCACTACTTGCCTTTGTAGTGGTGTTGCCATGGTTGTCTGGGAACTGGGAGAAGGATTATGTAAACCTGTTTCAGCTCAGCAGACAGAAACTGAAAATATGGCTGAGCGATGATCTGAGTTCCTCTCAAATCCAAAAAACAAAAGGTGATAATGTTGGTGACCCATATGGATGACACCTTTGGAGAGATGTGAGATTAGACACTAAATAAGTAGTCATCCAGTCATAGGTGTTCTTTAAGGTGGGTTATAGGATGTGTTAACAGTTCATATTGAAAGCTAGGATATATTTAAATGAAATGAAATAATGGGTCCTAAAATGATACAGTGTCACTCAGCAATCCTTCTTGGCTTCTCTGTTCGTAGTTCACTGCTTATCCATTAGATGTGAGGAATTCCTGGTAAATGCAGTGTTTATGCATTTAAACAGATAAGTGTTGTTTTATCTTAAGTGGCTCTTAAGATGCATTAATTCATTCTGAGCCTCTTGAGAGAGCAACCCCATTCTGCTCACGTTTGTCATGTAAATTAACAGTGGATTGAGAAGTTTTATCATCTGGCATCAGAATTTGCTGCTGTGTAGATGTGGCCTGTTAAATCCTCATATCAATGCTCCACAAAAGATGATAAAAAACATCACAATCTTGTGAGTTACAAATTCACGTACAGGACGCTAAACAGGGAGTTAGCTGGGCTGCTCTCCAGAGTAGTGTGGTTTGAAATCTTACAAAAATGAAGGTTGTTTTTTACATAAAAAATAATTGAACATGTTAAGTGGGATGTATTTTTGTATTTAGGTGAAAATTATAAAAAATACAAAATCTTGTTTGTGGCAAGAAAAGATCTATTGCAAAGAGCTGATAACCAAAATGTGTTTGACTTTTAGCACAACTCACACTTTTCTGCTCTTTCTGTACATTTCATGTTGAGTCTCATTCATGTTTTTCCAGATCTGGCCACTCTTTGCTACAGTCTGCTGTCAAAGTAGACGGTGCAAAGCTACAACTGCTGAGCTTGACCTCTGATCTAAATGGCCTCTATCAGTGTGAAGCATCTAACACATATGGAAGTAAGCGCAGTCAGCTTTATGTGCGTGTGGCATCAGGTGAGGTCAGCTTGGATATCTGTTTATGATTTTTGGATTTGTGCTTTTGTGGCTGTTGTGTCATTTTGATATTACTGTTTTCTTTTCTGTGCACTTCTATGAGCTGCAACTCTGATGTGCTCATTTCAAATCACCCGTGACGCTCGTCTCCACACACTCGAACCTTCCCTCCCTGCACTCTCTGCTTCATCTCTCTTGTGCACTGTCTGTTGCTTTGGATGGTTGACCCCAGGTATTTAAAATAATTTACCTTCCGTATCTCTGCTCGCTGCATATTCACTGTTACACCTGTCTCCTCTCCATTCACACACGTGTTCTGCTGACTTAAGTTCTTTTCACAATAATCCGATGCACTTCCAGATTCACTAGCTGTTCTTCGTCTCCAGCTTCACACTCAGCTAAACTATAAACCTTTTTTTCTGCCACCTTTGCTTAATTGCATTGCACAGGGAAATTCTTTTCTTTGTACACATAAAAAAAACGCTTTGAGTCTTGAATCTTGAACCCAGAGCCTGTCTCAATTTCACCCTGAACTCTGTGCACATTTTTTCCTTCTTCAGCTTCCACCGTGTGATCCTTGCCTCCATTTTCATTCACTTTCTCTACTTGACATCCAGAGTCATCCAACAGACTACCATGCAATGCTGCCTAGCTGTGTTCCTCCCTGACAGTACTACAGTCTCCTGTCTCTTTCCTGCACCTTCCTCCCTTTACACATAAAATATAGTCCCCCGGTGTGGATCTTCCTCCACTTATATGTCAGCCTGTGTTCCTCTGTCTCCAAAAAAAAAAGTGTTCACTACCTTTTTCACTAAATCCAGAATCATCTGTCCTCCAATTTTCTCCTTTACTCTCTCTTTACATTGTATTAAACTGCTCTCTTCGTTTGCATATAGTCCCTATATTTAAAGTCTCACCTTCATACCCCTATCTTTGCTTCTCTCTTGCTGACTTCAAATACCCCTACCCCTTGCCACTTTTGCCACTTCTTTTATGTTTGGCCAACAGTATCACAGTTTCTACCAGCATCCTGTTGGCCAAAAGCCAAAAGTCATTGTAAACCCTCATTATAAACCCAGCCACCCACTGATCCAGTGAGGAAATCTCATTCTTTGTGAGCCACATGCTTGATTTGTGTTGGGTAGATAATGTTTCTATATTGTCTCAGTCTTTTTAATGAAATGTGAAATAACAAACTAAATGTCATGAAAGTGGGAAAGAACAATCATCTCATTCTCATGTTCTTCATTACTGTGCCCCTGTAGGAGCATGCTCTGCTGCTTGGGCCTTATTTGGTGTTTTGCTTTTCCTGAACGTTGTTGGGGCTGCAGCATGGTACTTTTATAAACATGGATGTTTTCAAAGGTATTTCATATATTAACTTGCATGTATCTAATATCTAGAATAATATGTAGTACTTCTCATTTTAAAGCTTATGTACCTAATGTCTTAAGTGTAAAGTTTAATCTGAAGGGAGGCCTGACATCCTCTAGTAAGCCCTTGCATGTAGGTTCACCGCCCGGTACCATTGAGCCTTACTGGCTATTGCCATATTATACCAGATTTAGCAGGTCCACCACTGGAGCTCGGTGCTTTTCATAGATGACTTCAGGATCACTTTGTGACATGTGACAGTACAGAGTACAGAGGGTACGGAGAAGCCATAAAGAAGGTTGTGTTGCTTGTACCGTCATTTAGCATGAACGGTTTGATGGTAGGTCAGAGATGATGTGGGGAGACAAATCCATGGAGAGACGCAGAGACCTCTACAGGCTGCCATTAGGAATCAGGATGAAATCCTTGAACACACTGTCAGGCCCTACGCTGGTTCCGTTGATCCTGGTTTCCTCCTCTTGTACAATATAGCCCGACCTTATTAGGTGGGAATATAATACAATATATATAATATAATACAAATATAATACAAAGTATTGACTCAGGGGGCTGAATAATTACACACACCCCACTTTTCAGTTATTTATTTGTAAAAAATGTTTGGAATCATGTGTGATTTTCGTTCCACTTCTCAAGTGTACACCACTTTGTATTGGTCTCTCACGTGGAATTCCAATAAAACTGATTCATGTTTGTGGCTGTAACGTGACAAAATGTGGAAAAGTTCAAGGGGGCCGAATACTTTTGCAAGCCACTGCAAATTGTACATTTATTGTTTTATTTCAAATATACTGTTCTGATGTACAGAGGTTAAATTTTAAAAGTTGATTTACTGCCCACAAATTTGCAGCCTCTGTGAATACTGTGTCACTATTTTGTACGGTAGGAGGTCTTTAAACCAACATGGTGGCAAGCAGCATGACACAAAACATCACCGGAGTGTGAGAAACGATGATCACGGACCAGAGGAAGAAGACCTACAGAGAGATCAAAGAGGTCAGTAACCGTTAATTTGTTCATATACTTTATAGCTTCCTTTTGTTTCTCCCACAGTTAAACAGGTCTCTGAAAAAAGTACATTAATTATTTATTTTAATTTTAACTACTGTTGTGCAGTTTACTGGAGGCGCATTTATAGTTTTAGTTGTGTACAAGGCATTTTATTAAATCTGTTTATTAATGTGTGTGTTAAGTGTTATAGAAGTTTAAATGTTCTTTGTTAAATCTGCAGACACTGAAAGTATTTGCATTTTCAGTTGAAATTAAATACAGGTCTAAACAAATGCTCCGTATGATCCCTCAGGAATCTCCCTGACAGCAAAGATGAACATTATTTGGACTGAAGGCTCCACCAACATGTCATTTTAAAGTCAGCTGGTAAATAAACAGATGAACAGATCTCCCTGCCTGAACTGGACACCATACGTGACACGTGAACCTGCAACAGGGTCTGGACCACAGACAGATTAACATAAAAGCACGGGGATGTGAGACAAACACAGGAACATGACCGCGGAAACAAAGGGTAACAAAACAGGGAAACTAGACACAAAAGGCAACTCATGTAACTTAACAGCCCAGAGGTTGAAATAATAAACGCAGTTGTTAAAGAAAACAAAAGTCACGACTAACAGAAAATAAGAAGTAGAATATAAAAATCTCTTAAATCCAAAGGAATGAATCACAAGACCATAATAAATTCAAAACTTGGTTGAAGACCCACCATGACACATGCATGTTTTAAGATTGAATTATATGAAAGTCAAACTCAATTCAATTCAGTTTAATTCAATTTTGTTTACAGAGCATACACAGAGCTTGAGTTTAGTCTCTTAGTCTTGAGTTTATCTGTATTTCTAGTTCAAGGTGTCTTGTTTGATATTAGGTTTGTCTTTGTGTCATCTCTGTGTCTTGTCCTCTGCGTCTCGCTGTGAAGTCAGTCTTGTCTCCATGTTTATTTGCCTATCTGTTTCCCCAGTCATGTCTCTCGCTCTCTCTGTCTCTTCACATCTCTGTGTCCGTGTCTCACCGTTTGTGAGTTCCTGTTTACTTTGGTAGTCGTCATCTCATGTGCCTCGTGTTCTGCTTTGCTTCCCCCATCTCATCATGTCTGTTTCTCTAGCTGTGTTCCCATCCTCCTGTGTATATATTGCGTCCGTCTCCCCTTGTCCTTGTTCCGTTACGTTCCAATCGTGATCCTGTTAGTTAGACAGTTTGTATTTAGCTTCATTTTCATTAAAAGGCTCTCCTTTGGCTGAAACTCCTCTGTTTTGCCTCCATGTCTGCAATCCTGGGCCCTCTTTCACCACACCAGCAAAACAGAGAGCTGCAATCTTTTGGAAGATTGAAACAAAAAACACAGGTTTCAGGAACCACTGTCAACAGCTACCACAGGATGGCAGTAATGTTAAGGATGGATTCAGACAAGTGGGGAGCTTTATAGTAACACTGTTCAAGATGAAATTAGAAAAATTGTTTTACTTTGGTAGGTTTTAATTTATGTCTATTTTTAGACTTGACAAGCCAAGCACTGTCTGCCTTTCTTGTCCTGTATGCCATGTGTTAAATTACAGTGATGTGAAATGATTCATGGTTAATGATAGAAATACAGTGAAATACTTAAATTAAATTACTTAAATTATTTGTTACTTGATTTTATCTAATTGTTGTTTTTTTCCCCACTTGCTTGGTACGACCTTTCCCGTAAGGATACAATGTCACATCACTCAGACTTTTACATTTTGTCTTTTTTGCACATTGTGCATTTGAAAAGCACCATGACAGTATACAGCCAATGTGTGAATGCAGTTGCAGCTGGTCTGTCTGTCTGTGCTGATTGGAGCTCAGTTTTTCTGTCTGTTCTATTTTCCTCCTGATAATGTAAGCTGTTAAGTTACAGAGGATTTGAAAGCACAGTGATTATATAGGGAACATGAACATGAACACAGTGTACAGTCGAATCTTAATAGCTTACTTACAACTGGGCTCGTCAGGCACTCTTTTGGCTGCAGTGGTTATTTTTATATTTACATGTTTCCATCTCCCGTTTCTGCTCGGTAGCACCTAGTACTTTTCGGCTTATGTTTTTCTCCCTCCCTCACGCTCACAAACACACAGCGGGAGGGGCGGTCCCACACGTTCTCCCTGCAGCAAGGACTACACCGCCCATGAGGCTACAGTCTTAAAGGGCCATGCCTGTAACACTCTGCCGTCGTATTAAATCCTTTTTCGTATTGTCCATAAAATGTTTCCTTCGCAGGGTAATTATAAACCTTTTTGCTTCCTAGAATTAGTTTTGTTTTTTGGCAGCAACAAAGCGCAAAATCCAGTCAGCCTCTGAACCCGCCTCCCTCCTCCTTTCATTATTTCATGATTTGGTTTGGTCCAGGTGCCAGCACTCTTGGCTGAGCAAAGTGGAAAGAGGGTAGGATGGTCCATTAACAAGAAAAGAGAAATTAAACTCATAACGTCCACATAGAAGACACTGCTTGACTTTCCTAGCATTAGATAGCTTACTTATTTACTTCCTTCCTTCAGAAAAGTTAACGTCTATTTTATTTTTATATCAAATAATGTTAAAACTGAAAACATTATAATGTAAAAAAAATGGCTTGCACATCTCAATCTTGCACAAAATCAAAAAATCTGTTTGTCTAAGTAGAATATTTATCCATGTCTGCACAGTGTTATATTTTTAGGACTGGCATGGTTTGCAATATTAAAGCAGTCTGGCCCAAAGTGATATTTTTGTTCATGAGGTTGCACCCAAGACAGTGGCTTCTGAAAGCTGAAGGCTCTGCTTTCCATAATACCTTTAAATATCCTAGGAACCACAGGTAAACCAGCAGTCTGAGAGCAAAATGCTTTACTGGGTTGGTACAGACCTATGAGGTCTTTGAGACCAGACTGGGCCTGATAATTCAAGACCTTGTATATGAGGAGAAGGATTTTAAATATGATTGTGGATTTAACAGGGAACCAATGAAGAGAAGCCAGTATGGGAGAAATATGCTCTCTTTTTCTAGTCACTGTCAGTACTCTGCAGCATGTTGAATCAACTGAAGGCTTTTCAGGTAGTTTTTAGGATCACAGCTGGATACTTTGGATAAATTTGATACACAGACCAAAGTGTCATAACTCAGCATGTGATCATGTGGTTGGGAACTGACTTCTGTCACAAAAACAGGAAATAATAATGATAATTGTATTAATGTTAATATTAATATTAATAATAACTGTCTTGTGAGACAGAACTTCAGTCTCTCACGTGCTGTGAGCAGAGAGATATTTTTACTGTAATTCCACGCGGGTTGGCTAACTAAACTTTTTATTAGCTTCATTGTGTCTTTGCAGCTGATCTGAAACTATAGATCTGCACTATCAGTACAATTGCTAAAAATCTTCTGCATTCTAAAGAGAAACTGTCCACAGTATTGGACTCCTATCTATATACTGGAGGTAAACATTTTCAGAAATTCTTCCAAAATCCTGTTTCCATATTATTACGTTTGGATTTCTGTTTTCTTCCATCCAATCATTTGCTACCACTTATCCATTTGAGCTGCAGTCTTAGACATGCCCAGATCTTCCTCATCCCAGCGACTTATTTAACCTTTTTCAATCATATAAAGCCATCTGAGTGATGTAAACTTGCCAGCATTTCCTGGACCTGCCTCGGGGACCGCATACATGTGGGACATGCCCCGGAGGCATCCTGATCAGATTACGTTGCACATGCTTTTCATATGTTCTGTGATAATATTGTTGTGCTGATCACTTGTTTTGTATTAAGCTAATCTGTTATGGGTACGCCCTAAAAACGGGCTCAATATAAGTCAGCATCTGTACCACCAGTATTATCAAATACTACATATATTTTTTCCCACAGCTCCTATTGTGTTTTGTTCCTGTTTTCAAGAGCCCGAGGCAGGGACTTGTATGAGATTCAGAAACTGGGTTGTTTTTAGTATCATGTTGAGCTCTGAGAAATGGTTAGAGGAACTTGTTATTACATTCTCACTTCTCACAAAATGCTGTGACTGATATGTTCTCTTTACTAAGCCTCTGTTTTTAGTACTTGCTTGCTATGGAGAATATAAGAGAAAGGACACACTGGGTGACCTTTGATCCAGGTCACACTTGGAACAATAATCAAGAGAATAATAACCTTCCATAATTATCTGTGTAGTTCTTGTATTGCAAAACAAAGTTACTGGATCGCACACAAAGATGCAACAAAGACAAAAAAAGACAAAAACAAAAAAAAAGAATATCTCTGCATTTGACATTTTTGTTTATTTACTGGGGCCATGACTTTTTGCTCTCTTAAATATAAATGTTAATTTTTGTATTTAAATTATGAACTATGCCAGGATTTATGGTGAGCCTGATCACTGAGTTAGGCTGTGTGGAAATTTTAATAGTTTACAGTGTGCTAGTTTTTGTTTGTTTGTTTTTTGTTTGTTTGTGGGGGGGGGGGGGGGGGGGGGGGTTTGGGGGGGGGGGCAATCATGTGCAATACATTATGCGGTTTTAGAATTTCTATTCAATGTTTAGTGTAGCTAGGCTCAAGGTGTTAATGCCAGCTTATTTTAATAAACAACACTGTCTTTTGTAAAATCAGGTTGCCACTAGGGGTGGTAGGAGATTACAACCCATGCCACCCCTGTAGATCCGCCCCTGATCACTAGGGAGTTGTGCATACTCCCTGCAGATCATCTGCAGGATTAGATGGTATGAAGCCCAGTCTAAGTGGGACTACCTGTATAAATAAAGGTTAAATAAAAAGAGGCTTGTTTAGTGAGAATCCTAGACAAAAGGAAACTGTCTAAGGAATCCAAACAAAGAGGCACTGTTAGTTCAATGAGGAGGAAGGAGCTAACAATTGTTCTTTATTCGGAAAGTTGCCAGACTACATGACTTACATTCTAATTCCAGTGATTTAAAAAGAATGAAAACAGGAGACATGTTACAGTTCATAAAGACTAAGAAGCCTTTTGTTTTGTTTTTCAAAAGGTCCTGATCTTGTACCTCATTAATTTGGAAGATTAAGTCAGTAAAATAAACATTTTTGACCTGAGTGAGCTGATGTTTGGATGTCTGAACAGAAAGACACCCCTGGCGCTCTACACCATTTTCTCTAAGGTCTGTGCAGCCTGTCTGAACTTAACTGGAGAAGAAGCAAAGAAGGGTTTAATGAATGGTCTCTGGCTGATCACTTATAAGGTAGTGCCAAAAAATCAGCTCACACATTTCATCACACATCTCTTGGTTTTACTGCATCATCTAAATTGAGGAGCAAAATTCTAATAATGTCAACAAATAATAATATAATAATTTGTATATTTTTTTAATTTTAAGATCTCCCAGATGTGAATTACCTAAGCATCCTACCAAGGGCGTAGATTTGGTTTTGGCATTGGTGGGGACAGATGATTCAACCACCGAACCCTGTCCTGTTTCTTTTTTCTTTTTTTTCTCCTTCTTGTCTTTGCTTCTTGATAAAAAAGGAGAAATACACTTGCCTACATATCCTATTCTGCATGCTTTTAAACTATTTAAAATCACAATTCATAGTTTTATATGTGAATTATATCATGTTAAATTACTATTAAACAAATGACTGACTAAGTTAGGCTTTAGTTTACTTCAGCCATATTCCATATAAATCAGGTATCATACAAAAATAAAAATAGCTTCAAATACAGTCATGACAATAAAAAGAATATGACTTTAGGGACTTAACAACATTAGTTCAGTTATAGTACACCAACATCTGTTATACTTTGGCACTAAGGGAACACTGAATGACCTGGTGGTTTTTGTCCATTAACTACTCATCTAAGATTATCACAAAGAAAAAGATCTCTCAGCAAAATTATGCAACATTTTAGGCACTATTGCTCCTATCAAATCAGTGAGCTGGGATTTTTTATTCTAAACATGAACTACCGTACAGCAACAGACATGGACTACATGCCCCACACAACAACTCAATGTCCACTGTGTGAAGGAGCCAAACACATGCCTTCTCCTCTCGTTAACTGAGATAAACTGCTGGCATATTTGTTTTACATCTATACTGTCCAGTCTCTCTTGGTGGTCATGGCATACATCAGGATTGTTTAATCTCATTTGAGTCATTGTTGACCTTACTCACTCACTGAGGCTCACTGTGGTCGTGAGTAGGGATGGGTATCGTTTAGGTTTTATCTGATACCAGTACCAAACCGGTACTTTTGAAACGGTGCCGGTGCTCGAACCGGTGCTTAAAGAATGGAGAACACAAAATTGGTCCAAAAACCTCTCATGTTCAGCTGTTTTTTTGTAAAAAGATAACAATGTTAGACTTTTCTGCAGCTGTAGGGGATTTATGGTATCACTCTGGGCTGGAAGCAGTGCTTAAACAATGGAAAAAACAAACTTTGTCCAAAAGCCTCTCATGTTTAGCTGTTTTCCACTTTTTCTTTGGTCATTTTAGCTTTTTTGGCCAGGGTGAAGGGAGTATCTGCCATCAAACAAGAAGACAGCCGCATGTAACTACGACGGTGTTTGCTAGTTCACCTTACATGCATTAATTTAATAACGTGGTGAGCCTACTCAACGTAAATTACACACGAACAACATTAAGCTACTCATGCAGAGAAGAACAGCTGTTGCTGCCATCATCATCCGTCATCATTTCTGCTACACTGGCAGGGCTAGGGGCCAGGACTCTCCTCTTCGGGTTTTTGGGGGATGTTGCTAAGTCCGGGTCAGATAACAGGCAACCCAAGCGCAGTAGATGTGCACGGTGTGAGGTCTCGCAGCAAGCTATCAAATACGGCGCATTTCTCGGCTTTTAACAAAACGCTATACGTCGCCAGGTGTTTCATCAGATTCGAGGACTTACCTCCTTTGCACAGTATCACCTTAAAGCACTTGTTGCAGGCTGCTGAGTTTGCATCTTTTGCAGTGAAGTACAGCCAGACTTTGACCGCTTCGCCATGGGCATTTTTAATCTGTAGCTCTGCTCTAAAAGAACGTACGTACCTGGGCCCGCCTACTACGCTTGCAAAGGTAAAATGATTGGCTGGAATCCAAAGATTATGACATCTCATGCAAAATAAAGCACCGAAATAAAGCACCGAAATGTGCGCTGCTTTTCGGTCTGGTTACTATCATTTATGTCAGAACCGGTGCCCATCCCTAGTCATGAGTTCTCAGAATCGGCTCTTTGAGCACAAGAATGACAACATCACAGAGCGCAAGTTTGATAACATCATGGAGAAGCTCGCGGCTCTCCAACAGGAGATTGAGAGACCAGTGTTGGACTGTTAGAACAGCTTTGAAATTCATATGAGCTGTTTGCACTAAAGTAAAAAGCACCATCACTTTATGCGGATACCCTTTCAGCGCCAGCTGCGGTCTCAAGGCTGGAGCCGAACAAAAACACCCTGATAACGACTGTGTTTAGACTGTTCCTTCCCATTCCATGCAAGGCCACCTGGGTTGGCTGGAAGACTGTTTACTTAGCCTAGCAGGGCGAAGGACACTGTCTCAGCTGAACTCTAGACACACACACACACACACACCCATACATATACACTGATATGCACACACTCATCCCCCCTCCCTTTCCTAACGCCTTTGATGCTTGTTCCCTCCTGGGGAACACGGCAGGTCTGAGCCCGCGCTGGAATGGTAGCGCTGGGCAGGATGGCTGCTGTGTTTGCTTCGGATTACTCCTCACCCCCCACCCGACCCTGTGGCTTGTCACGTGTTCCATAATGTTGTGCTGTGGACATTTATGTGCTTTTTTGTGCAGAGGAGTTTTTTTGTTTCCTGTTCTCATGCTGACCTCCCAGGAGCCCAGCATGAGTAGAGGTGTCTTTTTTCCTCTTGTACTTTCCCCATTGTAGTGTATATTTCAGTGTTTTTTTTCTGTAACGCTACCGATCTCCGACCTGTATCCCCATGTGATGTCTGTGTTGTGTGTGTAAGGTCGGGGTGGGGGGGGGGGGGTGTCCTATTTCACTGCAGGGCACCCTGCACGTGGCAAATAAAGCCTTGATTGATTGATTGCTACTCTGGGAGACTGAGATAACTAATAGTGCTGCCTGTTGTGCATTTAGCTTCCAAAACACGTTATTCATGGTTACATACAATTTTAGACTGATGTGGGCCAAAGCCTAGCATAGCCTGTAACATTATTATGACGTACACATTTTATGAGTTAACTTGGCTTTAAGTGACTTACAGGTTTCTTTGAAAAATACTTTCTTATATCCAGGTTCTTCCTTTTTGCTGCCATCCTCCTCTCCTCCTTGCAGGTCCTCGTAGCACAGGCTTGCAGCTCCTAAAACTAAACAGAGCTCCCTGAAAGGCACAGCCAATCACATTGGCCATATTTGTCACATGACGTAGGATTATTGGTGGGGACAATTCAATAATCGCAGGATATTGGTGGGGACATGTCCCTTACGTCCATGCCAAATCTACGCCCTTGCATCCTACCTAAGAAGCTTTCACTATTTTCTGTTTACTGAAGGAAAAAATCTAAATACATTATTCCTGCTTTGTAAAACAATTACTCAACAAGGTACCCCTTCCCTATTGGTGTTAGAGTTTACCATGTCAGCCAATCTAAAAAATCATATGGCAACATGTGGCACTTGGTTGTTTAGGGAGAAGGGGAAGTTTTAGCAGTGACACCCGCGACGGAAAGCAGGCGAGCGAAAGAAAGAGAGAGAGCGAGTTTTATATGTGAGACATTAGTGACGTTTAGTGTGTTTGGAGGCTATAGTTAGTGTGTTGTGTAGTTATTGTTTTGTATTGTGTGTCAGTTATACTGCTGAATGTCACATTTGCTCCAAAAAAGCCACCAAAGGCAGATTCCAGTGTAAACACTGTTCCCACATGGAAAACAGGACTGATATACCTCCTGCTGTCAGACCTGCAGGGTTTAGGCCTGTGCTGTTCTCCTCTGTTTTTAAATTGAACACAAACTATTTTTTTGGACTGGCACAAATAAATTGTGTGCCTTCTTATTTGATGCAGAACACCTGATTGTTCTGTAAATAGATTTAAATGGTTATATAAAAAACGCCTGAGGCCTTGGCTGCATTTTTAGGTAAATAATACCATATAACTTTGTTGTTTGCAAAACTTGTGCATAATTTTTAGAAATGTACAATTTCTATTTGCATTTCAATTTATGAAAATGATTCGTTAAACATGTTTGTGGGTTTTACAGTATTTTGATTTTGAATTTTTTGTCTGAATTTAGATCAATTGTGCTAATATAGTATACCAAAATGAAAAATAACTCAAATTTCAGATATTTGAGGTTGTGCTGAAAAAAATAATACCAAACAAGGCAAGATAAACAGTTTTTAAAGGTGAAATATAGAGGTAAAATCAAAAGTAGTCAAAAACGGCCAATTATACCCTGGACCCCAGAGGGTTAAACCCTTGTGCAGCACCATGTTTTCTTGACAACAGGACACAGTGGTGTATACTAACCTGAAAATGGTGCCCAGTGTTTTATTCAGATTTCATGTGAGCCCCTCTGTCTGGTTTTTGGGTCCTGTGGCAACCAATTAAGGAAAATCCTGGATGCTCCCCTGAAAAAAACAAACCAAAAAAACCCCACTCTTTTCAAAGACAGCAAGGATTTTGGTCCTCCCCGTGATCGCCGTTGTTTTGATGTACATTTAAGGTAAAGCCACGTGTGTTTTCGTCGGTTACGCTGTTTAAAAGGCTGAACAGAAAGCTGCATCCTTAATTCATCCCATGTGTGAAACGTTTTATTTCCGCCGTCCCGTCCCCCCCCCCTCCTGCTCCTCTCTCGGTGTGTCGCTGTAAGTATCCAGCCATTTTATAGCCCGCCTACTTTCTTTGCTAGACTCCCAACAGAATCATCGGTCCTGTTGTGTTCTAGCATTTTTGGGCTGTGGACTTTTTTCTCCCGGAAGTTGGAATGTGTAAATATTAGGATTAGTGGACAGCAATGATTAGCGGATGGATGGAGCTGCTTCCTATACCGTCCATATGTGACTCTGCGCTGCTACGTGTCCTTCTCGTGACGTTGTCTCTTCTATGTGCTGATGTAGAAGGTATTTTGTAGTACCTAGGCTACGATGAACTGAATTTGAATGTTGTATTTGTCCACTGCAGCTCCTTATTATAACATTCACGCTTCAGAGATTTGGCTCACAAGACATATGGCGTCAATGTGCGCTGCAGGGTCTTAATATTATTATTTTTTAAACGAGCTTTGTGGTTCATAAAAGTGAATGGTGGTGTATTATCATTTATTATCTATTTGTTACATGTGCATATTTAACTTGAAATTGATGGTTTCTGCTTGTAATTTCAGTTTGTGGTGATACAATAAACATCCACAAAGTTCCGGACTGTAGTTCTTTGTTCATGAACGTGCTGTATAATTAGTAGCACTACTCTCTTCCCCATATGCCCTCAGGGATGTTGCTTATTGTGCATTTTTCATATAATGTTATTTATAAGTGAATGGATAACAGATGAATCCAAGCAATGGCCTAACAGGATGGTCACATGTTACTGAACTACTGTACAATACAGAGTTTTTATGTAGCTAACTAACTGTGACTCTGAAGCAGCTGGTTGATCAACTGAAAAACACCAATGCTGTGTTTGATATTCTCCCATCACGCATTGTTAAGGGCTGCTTTGATGTAATTGGAGTATTCTGTTCTTAATGAATTTTTCTCTACTCTCTGGATCTGTCCCACTGGCCTTTAAGCATGCTGTAGTCCAGCCTATTCTGAAAAAAAGAAAAGAATCTTGATTGTTATGATCTTTTGAACTATAGACCAATCTCTAAGCTTCCGTTTCTGTCCAAGATCCTGGAGCGACTAGTTCTTTCTCAGCTTCAGGCATATTTAGACGCGAACAACATTGCAGAGAAATTTCAGTCTGCCTTTAAGCCACGGCATAGCACTGAAACGGCCTTGCTTAGAGTTCTCAATGACCTTCTTGTAAGCACTGACTCTGGACGTTCTGTGGTCCTGGTTTTATTGGACCTTTCCTCTGCTTTTGATATGGTCGATCATAACATTCTTCTACTAAGACTTGAGCATACTGTGGGTATAAGAGGCACTGCCCTCAACTGGTTTAAATCTTATCTTGCTGACAGGTCTTTCTTGGTTAATTTGGGCAACTTCTCATCTTCCTCGGTACCTGTACGCTGTGGTGTGCCTCAAGGATCTGTATTAGGACCTATTCTCTTCTCACTATATCTGCTCCCTCTTGGAGCAATTTTTGAGAAGTCTAATATTGCCTTTCATTGCTATGCTGATGATATACAGATTTATTTTGAGATTACTGACGATCTTGCTATGTCTTTTCACTATTTTCGTGAATGCATGCGTGAGGTTAAAGATTGGTTCAAGAGTAATTCTCTTGTCCTGAACGAAAAGAAAACGGAGATCGTGGTGTTCGATAGTAAAATCCGCCGCGACCAATTGTGTGCTGCTCTGATGCCTTTTGCTAGCTCCCCTTCTGATTATGGCAGTAATTTGGGCATATTACTGGATAGCTCATTTAAATTTGACAAGCAAGTGTCTGCTGTTGTGAGGTCTAGTTTTAATCAGCTGCGCCTCATTTCTAAGGCTAAGCGCTATATTCCACACAATGACCTGGAAAAACTTATTCACGCATTCGTGACTTCCAGGTTGGACTACTGCAACTCTCTTTACATTGGCCTTTCCTCCTCCCTTCTCGTTAGATTGCAGACTGTCCAGAATGCGGCGGCATGCCTTTTGACAGGTAGCAGGAAGTTTTCTTCCATCACTCCTGTTCTTGCTGGCTTGCACTGGCTGCCAGTTAAGTACCGTATTCAAGTTAAAATACTACTTTTCACTTACAAAATTATTAATAATTTGGCGCCGAGCTACCTCAATGAGCTTCTTAGGTTACACACTCCTGTCAGAGCACTTAGATCTGCTACCCAACTTCTTCTGGAGCAACCTCGTTCTCGGCTGAAATCTTGCGGCGACCGTGCGTTTGCTGTAGCTGCCCCAGTCTTATGGAACAATCTTCCTGTTGATATCCGGGCGTCTGACTCTATGCCACTGTTTAAATCACGGCTGAAGACTTATTTATTTAATCTTGCTTTTCCACCTAGTTAACATTTGGTGTGCGTTGGTATATTTTTATCCGTTATGCTTGTTAAATACTTTTATATATTATGATTGTCAAGGTTTTATAATTGATACGTGCCAGGTCCTTTCTCTTTTCCCTCCCATCTCCTTTTTCCTATTTTATTTTTTGTCAAGCACCTTGGTATACCCTTGGTTTTTTAGTGTGCTTTATAAGTAAAGTTTATTATTATTATTATTATTATTATTATTAACTATGTAACTATATAAGGGCATGGTGAGGACACTGGAGAATATTGTTTTCATTCCTCTGTTAAGAGTGGAGGTGGGCGCATGACTACTCACATAACCTTGACTGGCTTACATGGAGTTGAAGAAAATAAGCTGTGTTACGTCACCAGACATCTGTGTATTTTCTTATTTTGATCATTTGATGAACAAAATAAGTTTCAAGCTTGAGTAAATTTAACACCACAGAAACTAGTTATAAATATTTTTCATAGTTATTTTTCAATGTCTACCCAGCTTAATTTCAAAATTTGTTTGAAATATGAAGCATACACACACACACGCAAAAACAAAAGAGTTCATCACACTTTGATATGAATGTACTTGGATTCTCTTTTGTTTCTATTTTCAGCTCTGCCTTAATCACGTTTTCTGTACTTTACAGCTCTCCAGGTGATTGGTGGAAGTGTGACAGTGAAACAAGGAAGTACCGCTATCTTATCGTGCTATGTCACTGGTACCAAGGATGACCTGACACAGATTACCTGGCAGAGGAAGACGAGAGAAAAACCTCACAATGACAATTTCCTCACTATCTTACCCAGAGAGGGAGTGCAGTTTGTCAATGGAGGTGATGATCGATTTAAATATATCGGGAATTTTAACAACAATAATGGAACACTCCAGTTTTCCAATGTTGCCCTGAAGGATGAAGGCAGCTACACGTGCATCTTCACGTTGTTTCCCAGTGGAAATCAAAAGACTGAGATACCTCTAAACTTGCTTGGTATATAAAAAAAACAAAAACTTTATTTAAAATATTCTGGGTGTTTGTTTGTGAGACAGACATTTCACTATGTTGCTCGCATGTTGACTAATTGTGTGCTGTACCTCTCCTAGTGCCTCCTTTCACAAGCGTCAAGGACAATCTTCCCACTTTGGGCACTGAAGAGGTTTTATTTGCTACCTGCACGGCTGCTGGCTCGAAGCCTCCTGCAGAGGTGAGGTGGCTCACTGATGCTTTGGGAGAGAAAGTGAGGACGACAACAAACTCCACCCAGTATGACAACGATACAACTACCACAGTCAGCTCATTGTTTGGTGTTCCTACAAGAGAGATTAACGGTCACCAGGTCCAGTGTGTCATCAGCAGTGACTCTCTGTCTAAAGAAGAGAGTCTTCTCTTCACTATACAGATCTACTGTGAGTGTTCATGTAGTTTATTATTTGTCTTCTTTTGTGTTGCCGTTGACTGAAGAACGTTAATTATTTAATTAAATATTAAAAGTACACAGGCACACCCAGGATTAACTGATTAAACTGCAGCTGCAACTGCAAAGCAATACTATAGAACTTACTTACTTGTTACCAGTTAATCTGTATTATCTACTCATGCAACAGAAATATTTTCATAAATTATGGATAAAATAAAAGTAATAGCTGCCCTTTTTTAAAACTATACCCTGCATCTTTGGTTTGAACAAAAGCAGACATAAACCCTCAAAACTCCATACTTCTAGGTAGCCTTTAGTGTTAAGAGTTGACATGGTTTTGCTTTTTTTTCTTTGTTCATGAGTTAATTTGTTGTTTTTTGTTTTTCCCAGTATGGGATACCAGCTTTACCTTGTTCTCATGCTACTGTCACTCACCCATGTTTTCACAATAGCTGGATAAAGATTTTGCGAAAGATGAGACGAGTAATGGAACCTGATCTGTGTCCTGAGACACAACCACTCAGTTCAGCCGAAATGCAGAAAACTCAGTAAAGTTGTGCATCAGTGTGTGTACCAGCACGGCTTTGGTAGGGGAAAAGTAGAACTAAAACTATGTATCTTTAATCAAAGTCCAACTGTGTTTTTTTTACCTACTAGCAGTTGTATATTCCACATCTACACTGCTTGTGTGAAATAATGTGCATCCCTTTTTGACACCAGTTCGATAATTTTAATCTTGAGAGCAGCACAAAATGAATAATATCTACCCAGAATTTGGATATTTCAGCTGCCTTGAATGAGTTTTGTTCTCGGTAAGAGTGCAGATGTTCAGGTTAAAAATTAACTCTCACCAGTTGAGGCAACACCACGGTGCACAGACCAGCTTAAACCTGTTTGTAAAGCTTAACAATGACTTCATTTGTTTGAGATCCATTCAGTACACATGGGAAATGGCAGAAGGTGAAGCAAAAACACTAGAGACTGTTTTCAAAGTTAAAGCATGCTCTTCCAGTATTGTAGGTTCTTTTTTTAAATGACACAGTTCGTCTGTGGTGTTATATTTCTGGTTGAAATCCTCATAAAGGCCATGCTTTTAAACAGAGCACCAACATGCTTGAATGTGTACAAAATGATCTCTGCTTGAAACTAAGTGTAAGGTACCCAAAATGCATTTCTTTGTTTTGATTCAAATATATATGAAAACTAGTTTGATCTTATTAAGATTTCCTCAGTTAAGAATTAACACAGGTCTTTCATTCTTTCTTTTTTTGCAGTTTCTCCCACAGAAGTGAACATTAGAGTGATTTCAGAGGACTCGTTCGAGTGTGTGACAGAAGCCAAACCAAATGCAGACTTTACCTGGAGCAGGTAAAGTAGTTTGAATATTGGTTTCAGTTGAAATATTTCATTTCACGGGAGTGGTAATAGTAAAGGCACTAAGTCTTATATAGTGCTTTTCTTCTCTCCTGGAGCACTCAAAGCGCTTTATACTCACTCATTCACATAAGCACTTTCTTCTATACTTTTTAAGTGCTCATTAGTTAACATTTACACACCAATGGATGCAACTTGTTAGTATCTGGTCAGTATCTTGCCCAAGGATATTTGGCACTCAGACTGGGGGAGTCAGGGATCAAGCCATCAACCTTCCATTCAGTAGATGACCTTCTCTACCTCCTGAGCTACAGCCAACCCCCAGGAAATAATGTTATCACCAAGCACATGACACGTGCTTGGTGATAACAAGCACATGTCATGCAAAGCAGTTTCAAAGAGACATGAGGGTTACTTCCAAGTCTCACCTGCATCCATCCACTCAATGTCCTCCTCGACCATAATTTATAAAACATAGATGTTTAGCTCTTAGCACAACTCACATTTTTCTGCCCTCTCTGTACATTTCACGATCAGGTCTCGTTCATGTTTTTCAGATCTGGCCAGTCTTTGTTGCAGTCTTCTGTCAAAATAGACGGTGCAAAGCTACAACTGCTGAGCCTGACCTCTGATATAAATGGCCTCTATCAGTGTGAAGCATCTAACACATATGGAAGTAAACGTGGTCAGCTCTATGTGCATGTGGCATCAGGTGAGGTCAGCTTGGTTTTAGCTGTGCAGTTTGTCCAAATCTTTTTGAACTGGTTTCTGATTTTGGGGGATTTTAGCTTTTGTGGATGTCGTTTCATTCTGATGTTGTTCTGTTTCATGTTCTGTGGACTTCTTTCAAAAGAAATAAATAGAAACTTAAATATCTACTATGAGAGTAAAATGATGGACTTCTGTAGGCATTCCACCCACATCCAAATTAGAGGTTGGGAATCATTTGTAAGCAAATAGCTTAAAGAAATGATTGCCTTTGTTACGGCCGAGAGGGCCAGGCTGTGGGTGTGGACTCAAATGTAACACAGTATTTTATTTACAGTGCCTAGTTAAATTACAAAGCAGGAAACTATGAATGCTATGAACTGAAAACTATGAGGCCAAACTATGAACATGAAACTTACCTTAGAGCCAACATAAAACAGACAAGTAAATGGATGACTAATGCTCCACTCAGTGCAGTACATATTACTCAAGTCAGTTCTACAATTTAAAACTTAAAGCATGTCTTAAATTAAATATACAGTGGAACTCCGGCTTACGAAGACCCCATTTAATGAAAAATTCAAGTAACGGCAATATTTCTGCCCGCGGCAAAATGCCCACTTAACGAAATAGATAAAATAGAAAATTGTAAAAAATTAAATTAAATTCTATAATGTTATGTACATGTACACGTATGTATGTATGCATGCATACGTATGCTTTCTTCAACCTCTGCCACCTCCTCCTCCACTAGGAACTTTGTCTTCAGCCAGCATCGCCTCACTCAAAAGGCGATGGAAAAAGGTGCTTCAACTTATGAAAATTTTGACTTACGAAAGACCCTCTGGAACGAATTAATTTCGTAAGTCGGGGTTCCACTGTATTCTGTTCATTTTTTATTCTCATCTTTCATGCTAACCTCCATGTCCTCTTTTATTACATTCATGAAACGTCAGTGTTTCTCTTTTTCTTCTGCCTGGGAGCTAAATATTAAACATCTAAAATATTCACTCTCCCTCCTCTGCACACACCCAAACCATCTTAGTCTCTCTAATTTTGTCTTCAACCTTAGCTTTCCCTCTGATTTACTCATTTCTAGTCCTGTCTATCCTGTTCACTCCTGATGAAAATCTGAGCATCTTCAGCTCAACATCCTGTATTTTTTTTTTCAGTGCCACTATTTGGAAACCATATAGCAGTATCATAGCGGTATCATCTCGTAAACCTTACCTTTCACCCTTGCTGCTATCCTTCTGTCACAAATCACCCCAATATGTTTATCCACCCACCCCACACAGCCTGCACTCTCTTCTTCACTTCTTTTGTGCATTGTCTGTTGCTTTTGATGCTAGTTTTTACAGCTTCAGTGTTACACCTGTCTTCTTCTCATTTACACACATCACATATTCTTTCTTGCTTCTACTGGCTTTCATATCGTCTCTTCAGTCCATACCTCCATCTCTTCGAGTTGACTTCCAACTCCTCCCCTGCGTCTAAGACTCCTGTCTGACCTCATCTGTCCGAATATCCATTACCATTGGAAACAAAAAGGGGCTCAGAGCTGATCTCTGATGTATTCCCACAACCACCCTAAACCCATCTGTCATCTCTGTCGCATATCTCACTGTCTCACACATGTTCTGCACCACCTTCACATGCCTCTCTGCCACTCCTGACTTCCTCATGCAGTATAAGTTTCTTTCTTGGGTCCCTATCATATCCTTTCTTTAGATCCATAAAGACCCAATTGAAACTCCTGCTGGCCTTTTCTGTACTTCTGCATCAGCACACAGAAAACATCTGTAGTGCTCTTTGGCATGAAGCCATACTGCTGCTAACCTCTCATCTTACTTACTGTCATGCTCCAGGCTGAGGGCAATTGATGGTCATTTTATAGTTCTTCCTTTTCCAAATATTCACACCAGCAGTTGTCACCTTCTCACTGAACTACTTGCTGATAGCCTTGTAATACATTACAGCAGATCTACAGTCTTGTCCATGATGTCCCTTTGATAGCTCTTTGGGCTTTCCCATGGTGCAGAGTTGGAAAAGAAGGAACCAATTCTGTGGTTTCTTCAGTTCAGGCCGTTGAAACCAGAATTCTGGCTATTTGTTCTGGACTTCAGGTTGATATTTTGTCTCTTACCATTAAAATGAAACTACCATAAAAATTAGAGACAGTTCATTTCTTTTCCCGAACTGTATCAGACAGCTTTCTCACACACCTTTCCCATCTTCTCTTCCTTTATCTTCACCCAAGACTAGAAAAGTTTTCGCCAGAACATTTTTGACCAACAGTACCAGAAGTGATCATTGTTAACCTGCCCTCAACCTACACGATCTACATGTTTGATTTGTGTATGGTATATGTTTAAGTATTGTCTGAGTCATCTAAGTATGAAACAAAAACATAAATGCCAGATAATGTAATTCTCATTATATCCTTCATTCTTGTGTCCCTGCAGGATCGTGCTCTGTTGCATGGGCCTTACTTGGTGTTTTTATATGTGTTTTTTTCCTGAGCATCGTTGGGGCTGCAGTATGGTACTTTTATACACATGAAGCTCAAAGGTACTTCATACATTAACTTGCATGTATCCAATATGTAGAATAATATTTAGTAGACCTGGCTTTAAAGCATGTGGACCTACTGTCCAAACTGAAGTATAGTAGAGTATATGTCTTTATTTGTACTTATATATGTATGTGTATATATATATATATATATATATATATATATATATATATATATATATATATATATATATATATATATATATATATATATATATATATATATATACATATGTGTGTGTGTGTGTGTGTGTGTACAGTCTCTATTTTAGGGTATTCGAATTTCATTGGACAATTTATTTCAAAGCCGTGTTGAATGCTTCTTAATTTTTTCTTAAAGAGAAAAACCGTATGGAAATGTGGACTCTTAATGCTAGTTAGTCAGGCAGTACATATGCTGCAAAATGTAAAAAAAAAAAAAATAATATTCAGAAAGGGAGTGCAAATGTTAGGAATGGCCTAATTGGCAATTTTGATACTTTCTGTGGGGCAAAAAAAGTGTACTAGTTAGCGTGTTACAATAGACATTTTAGGCTAGATTTCATTTAGCGAGAGGGAAAAGGAAGACTAGCTTGTGAACAATGTTTTTTCCACAGATGAAACTAAGTAAATCTGGTACCAAAATAGTAGAAAGGAAAAGGATGGAAACATAAAAAAGGATAATCTGAGAAGTACATATCCTCTTTAAAACACAGTGAATTTAGTCTCGTAAAATGTTAATCTCAATGATTTCAATCAATATGGAGAATATGATTATTTAATGAGTATTGAGTGATGTTTTTTTTTTTAATTAAAAAAAGTTGTATTGTACTGTCTCAGGTGATGCACCTAAATTAGTGCATCACTCTAAAATCAAAAGTGTTTCCAGACAATACATGATGCACTTCTTCGGACAAGCTCCTCGTTTGCCATTTGTCTTTGTTTTGCATATTTGGGTATCTGTCTTTTAACGTCGGGTTATTCATGCACTTGTTTGTTTTATTTCAAATCTATTGCGGTGGTGTTGGAGGGGAAACTGAACATTTTGAATTATTGTCCGAAAAATTCCAGGCGTAGGTTTACACTTTTTTGGCGGCGTGTCCCAACAAATGAACCAGCTGGTAACAGTGCAGCGCAACAAGAACAACATCAGATGGAGGTCAGTAACAGTTAATTCATTGAAATGTGCCATTGTTGTTTTCTTTTCATTTTTGTTCCAGTCAAAATTAAATTTCTCTTTCCAAATATTTTGGCACTATTTACTTTAATGTAAAATTATGTTATGCAGTTATTGCAGATATATTTGTAGTTTTAGTTTTGTACAATTAATTTTATTAAATCTGCCCTTTTTCAAAAGTAAATCTTTTTAATTATTAATGTGTGCATTGAATATTGTAGGAGTTTTTTTTTTTTTTTAAATATGCAGATACACTGAAAGTCTTTGCATGTTCAGATGAAATTACATGCTGTTTTAAACAAATTCTCTTAAATTGTTTACTTCAGCAATCTCTGTGACAGCTGTGGAAGCAAAGGATGAGCAATATCTGGACTGAATGCTCGACCAACATGTCATTCTAGAGTCAGCTGCTAAATGAACAGATGAAGAACAGGTGGAGGTACTTGGTGTCCGTTTATCTCTCTGCCCCACTTTTGTTTATCATGTCTTAGTTTTTAATGAAGTTTCTTTATTGCTTTTTCTTGTACTGCCATGGCATTTAGGTTCTACCTTGACATACCAGCTCTGGCTAATATGAATGGCAGTTTTTCTGTGACATTTACATCTCCTGATAACACAAGCCGTTAAGCTACTGAGGATTTCAACCCACAGGGCTTCTGTTTAAAACAGTGTTATCAGTGTTATCAGTACACCACAGAGCCTCACACAGACAATAGGTTCAGACGGCACAAACAGTCAAGTGAAGCACACCGTCTGATTACCATATAGTACATAACACTTGAAAAATAGAGCCCCACCCTTGTTAGCGCACGGCAGATGTTTTTCTTGGACAATCTAACATAAAGCAACATACAAAGAAATTTGAAAGAAAAAAAACATATTTTAAAAAATCTTAGTGAGGTTTTGTTACTGTGTTGAATTATTGGTTGTTTCGTTTTGTTTTTTTAATTAATTTGAAGAAAATCAAAGGTCTTCACCCTTGAAATTTTTTAATTTAACTGTAAAAAGCAGTACGTTATAGCATTTTACAGGAGAGTATAGTTACAAAGGTCACATTTCTCTCATTAATCATTAATCTTAATGACTGTATTAACTTAGATTACATGCTGGTCAATGTTTAATGTGAAACTAGAACAGAACACCAAAGCATACACACTAAAATGCTGGAAATTCCGTGGTGGTACTCAACACACTGCAGTTTAAAAGTCTGCTTCAGCAGCTTGACTAAAAGTATCAACCAGGAAAGAAAGGTTTGAGAAAATTAAACAAGCTATTTATGATTTTATAGTATTCACACACGTAATAAATTATTAGTTAGATGTTATCTTCCTATTTTCGCTCTTTGTCATAATGTGCAGTGTGAGGAATAATAAAAAACAGCGACTGATCAGCAAGAGTAACCATAGGGTAATTGATACACAAGTAAAAGCAAAGGTCTGTTCAGGTATAGGAATGAAGTATTCCCTACATCCCCCTTCATGAATCACCACCTTATCACGGTGAAGGGGTTTGCGTGCCCTTCTGATCCCAGGAGCTATGTTGTCGGGGACAGTTTGTCCCTGGTAGGGTCTCCCAAGACAATTTGTTCATGGGTAAAGGGCCAGACCAAGTGTGATTCAAAAGAGTTCGATGATGAGAACTTACTTGACAAAATCTTGGTTACCAGGGCCCCTTCATAAGGCCAAACTTAGTCAAGGAGCTATTTTTGGAAACATCCATTATTCATGGGTCCTGGCTGACCCCAGTTACTCCAGTGAACCCATCACCTGCTGGTGGGGCCATAGTGGTCCAGTGTTATGTGGATCAGGTGCTAAAACTGGTTTGTGATATACGGTGATAATCAAGTGTTCCTTTTTGAGCAGTGTACTATGTTGAGTATCATACATAATGAGAAAGGTTTTCTAAAATGTCCACTCAGGCAAAACAAGCTTTGTTAATGATTTGTAACTTCAGCTGCTGTAGGTGGAGAGCAGTGACCAGTCTATAAAGTCACACTTCATACATGGATTTATTCAATTTACTGCTAATTAACAAACATTCATTGTTTTATGATTAGATTTTTTTCCCACCAGATTTGTCATTGACTGAAATATTATGTGATAGATCAGAAGGTGGGCGTATTGTGTGAGGATGTTAGCGTGATGTCAAGTTGAAAGAAAAATTTTAATCATATTCTATGTTTTCATGTGTTAAGTGCTTATTCTAAATTATTATCATTGAATTCGAGGGGGGGGGGGGGTTTGTTTTGTTTTTAATGTTCTAGTGTTGTTGATTCACAGTTTCCATTGTCTCACTGGTCATGATGGTACTTATGTGAATGTTTCAGTATAAAACTTTTTACAGTTTTAAATAGTCAAGCAAACTGCAGCTATTAATAATTGCTACAAAACAATACCTCTTTTTATACTTTTTAGACGTGTATTCTGGTACTGCCTAAAGTTTTTGTATTAAGCTGCTTCACTTTTGTAAAAGGTTAATTTGCATATTTAACTGCTGTTTACAAACAAGCTTGAAGGGGGCCACAGCAGCGTGTTGTTTTATACTATTTATATTTTAGGATAGAAACTGCTGACTCATCTTGTCTGGATCTTGTTGCTAAATCTGTTTTTAGATTTAGTAATGGATGTAAAGATATTATTTGCCTTTTTCCTGCATACTGCTGAATATTGTAAATTTAGTTACATAAATTTTTAATCCTTGTTAGCATTAGCAACGCTAACATGTGTATTTTAACACTACATACATATATATTATTCATCAGATTTTTTTTCTTTCCTTTAAACCTAACAATGAAGACATGACACTTTATGGTTTTAAACCTTTTCATAAAGTAAGATCATTAAAAATGTTTTCATTTTTAAAGTATATCCATGCACCGTACATGATAACAGTGGTTCTCAAGCTGTGGAACATGGCCCCACTGGTGAAGCATCATGGGAAAAAAAAGTTGTTGTTTTTTTTTTTGTAAAGCCTAGTTAATTTCTCTGGAAAGTCGGCTTTTAACCTCCTAGGACCTGGCGTCCACATATGTGGACATCACATTTTGGGTTATTTAGACCAAAATACTCAGTTTTGCTCTACAAGGGCCTGATATCCACTTATGAGGACATTATACTGCCACTGTTCTATCAAAATTTTAAACAAATATCCCCATATGTGGCTTTCATTTTTCTTAGAAATAAAAATCAGGTTAAAAAAAATAATATGTTAATTCTTTGTTTTTACATTCATCGGGTCCCAATCAGCCCAAATATCAAAGAGAAATTAAAAATGCATGACGTGGAAGAGTTCGGGTCTTAGGAAGTTAATGCTGACTTTGAACTAAAATTCATCTTGTACCTTTTTGATTTGTTAATGAGTAATTAATTACTTAACTAATTACAAACTCCTTGATGTGGACACTAAACTTTTTTTAATTATTTAATTTCATTTTTCCTTTGTACAGTGGGGCATGTCAGAAAAAGTTTGACAACCACTGTGCTAAAGCATTACACAAGTAGGTTTCCATGTTGTCAGAAAACTATTTACCACCATTAATTATTATTAGTAGTAGTATTATTATTGAATACTGTATAGCCTGTACGGCTGTCTCAAATGGCTGTCTTAATGCTGACAGGAACATTATCCACCTGGTGTTTTTTTTTAAAGGTTGAATAAACTGAACATTTGAAACAAACTGAATGTATCCAGAGAATGTTAAATCTTTATCCCAATTGCCAGGACAAACAATTTCTCTGAATTGTGTGAATGAATTGTATTCATCATTTTGATTTGAATTAGTTTCTGTAACAACTGTTTATTATTTGTTCTTTTGTCATTATATTGTTATAACTATTTATAATTTGTATGCTTTAAATAACATGCAGTATACCTACTCTGATAGTCCAGGCTGCATTGATATAAAACTTGATTATTATACAATTAATACACAAGTAAGACAACTGGCAAACTGAATAGGTTTCCTGCAGTTGCATTGTGCTAATAACTCTCACGGATGTTAATGTTGCATTCCTTTCCTTTAGTTCAATAAAAATCAATTAATGCCCAAATGTCCTCTGCTGAAAAGCTGTATCACTGTACCAGCGTTATCCTCTTCACAGCACATTAACTGAAATTGGTTCCCTATAGAGCAAGTGCACAGGAAAAAAATATATTTGTTTGATTTGTTTTCTTTATGTCTGCCTGGCGTGCAGGTAACTGAAGAACCTTTATTAACACAAGTAATGACATAGTTGTAGCTGTAATGTAATTATTGTAATTACTTACCACAGTAACATGTTACAAAAATGTCATGTGATTACAGTAAAAGACGAACTAGGACTCCAGAAGAACAGGAACTTGATTTGCTGCGGAGATGTTAGACAAATTTTGTTATGACTCAGATTCTCATTTCTCACAAAGTGTTCTCTGTCATGTCTTTGCTTTTCCATGTTTTGTTTTTTGTTCTTGTGTTTGTGCTTGCTATTCCTTTTTTATGTAGTTAAAATTAGGTGTTTTATAGGAAGACCTTAAACAAAGTATACAGGACAGACACCACTTTGAGAGGATTAATTAAATCTGTAGCCTCTGATTCTTCTGAAAATGCCTGATGGACTTTAAATATCAAATTGTTTGTGACTGAGATGTTTTGCTGTTTTGTTTTTTTATTTATTTTTTAATGAAAATTTAATTGATCATACATTTGGCCGACATGTTTTGGATTAGCCTGGTCTGGATGATCTCTCTTCTCCCTGTCTTAATTGAATTGGACTGCAACTCTGTGCAGTCCAATTCAATTAAGACGGGGAGATGAAGGCAATTCTATAATTAATAGAGTCGAAGATAACTAAGAAAACAATCACATCACATCATCTACTCGACACAGTAATATTTTATAATGTCCACAAGAGGTCACTGCAGACCATAAATTAGCTAAATGGCACAGGCCTTATAAGTGACTAGTAGTGAGGCAAGAAAATGGCAAGCTAGCAACAGCTAAACTAAACAAACAATAGAAAAGTCCTTTGAATGCTGGATGTAATCATCATGGGAGATTCTGGCCACTGCTATTAACTGAGTACTAAATAATTAAATAATCCTACAAACATGGTATTAATATGCTGAGGCATAACTTTTACATGCACAAACAACTATAGCCATTATCATACCAATGAATCTGTTCAAGGGAATAACACTTACAGGTTCATTAACACACAATTAATCACACAAAACGGCGTTACAACTGCTATGCTCTGCCGCTGCTCCTTTAGACTCCCACTCTCCCTCTGCGTGCTGAGCACATGGCCACTGATGCACTTATTCCCTTTGGATGTACTTGATTCTTGCCTCTAGACATGCCAAGTGAAAGCAGGAAATTTGAACAGCCACCCCCAAATTCACTAAGTGAATTTGCAGGACACAAATGTCCCTGCTGAATAATATATACCAGGGGTGGGCAACTCTAGGCCTCGAGGGCCAGTGTCCTGCAGGTTTAGATGTGTCCTTGATCCAGCACAGTTGATTCAAATAGCTAAATTACCTCCTCAACATGTCTTGTAGTTCTCCAGAGGCCTGATAATTAACTAATCATTTGATTCAGGTGTGCTGACCCAGGCTGATATCTAAAACCTGCAGGACACCGGCCCTCGAGGCCTGGTGTTGCCCATCCCTGATATACACCCTTTTAGTCCTCTGGCATTTTTGGAAGAGTAATAGGTTTAGTGACAGGGCCAATATATTTAGCCCCTTTTATGTCAACCCCAGCTGTGCATATCTTGGCATCATTGCTGGGGATTACTTTAGTTACCCTCCCAACTGGCCACAGTGCCCTTGGTAGTTGCGGGTCAGCCACCATGACCACTCGATCTACAGTGAGATCTGAGGTTTAGATGCTCCACTGTTGACAAAGCTAAAGGTTAGGTAAGTACTTGCGAGTAAACTGAACCCAGAAATGGTCAGCAAGCACTTGGCTGTGTCTCCAGCGGCGGTATCCCAGTAGGTCATTCTTGCAGTACACTGCTTGTGGTAGGGATGCGTCTCTCCGCCCCATAAGCAGAAGTGTAATATATGTTTGCACTGACTGCCAATCACGCTTCAACTGAGTCGTCCTCGGTCAGAAGGAATGGTACTCCACAGTGGTTTAGGTCAAATAACTTTAATAAGGAGGTGGCAGATGGCATCAACAGGATGAACAGAGTTGGTAGGGAGGCGATTGCATTACGGTATTCACATGCAGGTAAAGGGAGTGTGAGTGTGTATATGTGTGTGTGGTCATCTGTAAACAGAAAGAACAAACATTTTTAGTAACCACTATGGATAGCAGTGTACCCCTTATACAGTACTGTGGGTTTCCAGCGTAATGTTATACAATCTTCCATAACCTCATGGCCACTAGATGGCACCCTAAGACCATAAATAAATTTCCGGCTCGTATATGCATTGGCAAACCAGACCGCTACAGATTACAACGATTCAGTGCAGTAGCGGTTTTAGATACGGGCGACACGGGCGGTTGCCCGTGGTGGGGGGTGGCATCACGGGCATAGGGATAAAGGGATCAATAACAATTTAAAATTTACAGTTTGATGATTAAAAGTCTCACACACAACCTGTCGAAAGGGGAGGGAGACCTGCTGCTTCCAAATAGAGCACATTTCATTTATAATGTTGTAAATCCAAGCCCATTATGTATTCATGATTTGGACCCTGGGTTGTGTGAAATCCCAGAAAGAAACCCTAGACAAAGTGAATCTGTGAACTAAGGTGTAGGTCTATTAGGTTATGTTGTGGTGATCCTCGAGTTTAGGGATGGGTGTTCATACTGGAGTGCAAAATTAAAACCAATGGAAGATGGACAAGAAAAGTTCAAAGCCATCAGGTGCTCAGTTTAGAAGGGAGAGGGAGTGTTCGCCCAGGGCGCCAAACAGGCTAGGACCGCCACTGATTCAGTGAATAAACATAGTAAATAGTTACATCCACCTGCAACCACAATGCTTGACAGTAAGTCGTATATGGAATGAAATATGGGCTGAACCCAAGGCCGCCTGTAGTAGGCCAAAAAAATGCATCTTAGCGATACCAACGGACTAGCTTCTTACGTAGCAAATTACACAGATGAAGTCAAACAAGCATCACTCTCATCTTACAATACTCACATGGTAAGCACGCACACAGTATTAACTCACACAGGAATGCAAGTAAATAGGTTGCTCCTCCGACACACCTCTCATCTGTGCAGAACTGCACTGAACACGTTCCCAACCGGAAGTACAGATACCGAGGTGCCTCATGGGTAACGTAGTCTAAACAGTTACAGTGAACAAGCAGACTTTTAGCAAGAAGGTTAGGAGTAATGGGATCAGGGTCCACAATGTCCGATGTTGCATAACCAAGCATGTCCACATAATTATGGATGATTAAAATTGTGATATTTAAAAAACACACACTGTTTCTTAAAGAACATAAATTAAGAAATAGATTATATTAGATTTATATTTTAATTATGACAAAATGCTTACTTTACAGCAGCAAAATTATTTCTCTACTGTTTAAACATTTAATAAACTTTCTGCCTGCACAGAGTGAATAGTCAAACATACATTATTTTATAATTATTATTTACTTTTGTATTCTTTTTACTTTATTATTATAGCACTAGAAATAAATAATAAGGGAAGGATTCTGAATCAGGACCGTGATGGAAACTTGTGCCCATAGTATATACAGTATTCTGAAGAAGGTCTAAAATGTCACTGTATGTACTTGTGTGTGTGTGTGTTTTATGTGTATAGATTTTTTAAATTCTTACTAATAATATAGCATTGTCCAGACATGCCTGGTAAGGACACGAGGAAACAGTGACAAAAATAGCTGTGTGAGGCTACTAAAGGCAGTGGATCCCTCAGCAGCTGGATTACAAAGAGCACAGGTAACAATAACACATGTACCAGTTGTTGGAAAGGTATTCCAGGAATGTTTTGCTTCTATAACATTTTTCCATCATCATTTTATTATAGATTAATTGCAAGAGTTGTTAAGTGTGGATAATTAAATAATAGTTTATTGTAATAGCAGTTTGTGCCTTGTTCTCAGATGGACAGCAAGTTGAGAGTGATAGATAAGATGAGGAAATAGAAGGAGGAAGAGAGGCAAAGAGTGATTCACAGGCAGAGCCTAGTTTATTTCTCTCAGTTTTTTGTTGCCTTATGGTTCCAAGCACTGTCACCTATCTTTGCATGTTATTATTATTTCATAAAACTTGTTTAATCAGCTACACTCAAAAAAATGAATGAGGGGGATTGTTCAGTGTATATTAATTATTTATTTTCATTTTACTTAAAATATATGTTTTTGTTAAGTTAACATATGTTTTTCTAATCAAGTCTACGTAATTGTGTCTATTATTCAACGTACATAATACTAATGTGTTACTTGATGGCATAACATTTAAGTCAAGTCAATTAGGATCGATATACTTTGTATATCCACAAGGTGGCAGTAATGCAAAAACAGTTGTAATAAAACCGCGAAGAACAACAAGGTTTCACGGCTTGTGCCTGCTCATGCGCAAGACTTCAAATTTAACTTGAAAACGTTGTTTTGGCGCCAAGCTGCTGTTTCTTTGAGAGGTAAGACCACTTTTTTCTTTGACTATGTTGTGTAGTATCTACATGTCGAGCATGGTTATATTTTGCGTTTGTCTTACAAGACATGTTATATCGTTTGCGTGCGCTTGTTCTACATTAGTTTTACTGGGTCCTGGACATGCTTATTTTGTGGACTGTGTAAGAAACATTTTTATTGTTTTTTGTTTTATTAAGGGATTAGCTACAGGGGTTCATGGGGTTATTTTTTCAAGGGGTTATTTTTTCATTTGCTTTCTTGGGATTCCTTTACTGTAATCCGAGAGTCATAAATATCGAATAGGATAGCAAGGATAGCATAAAGTGACATTTAAAATCCAAAAAGCCAAGGGCGAAAGCCACTGTGACACCATTGTTATGCTCTATCAGTAATCTGTATTATGTAAAAATGGTCTGTAAATACAGCATGTTTCCTAGCGGAGTTATACATATCAACATAGTTATAAATTACAGTTTGTTAAATCACACACTTAATTTTTTAAATAAAATTATTCACGACATATGAGTGGACAGACAATGGAGGTCGACAGACCTGGTGATAATTGCTTCTATAGAAAGTTAGCACATGGAAGTGTCAATCTCTTGCTTTCCTTCTGAGTAGTATTTTATTTAGTTGTAATTCAATCAATAATTTGCTTCTTGAAATTAAGTAATGAATTTCTTGTTTTACTTTATAAATTTCAGATCCTTTCTCTTTCTTTTCAGATCAGCTGTGATCAATATTTTTTGGAACTTGATAAATAACAATAAAAGCTGTAATGGCTCCATTAGCATTTTGTGTAAATGTTTGTGTTAAAATTATAGCTTTAATGAGGTCTTTCTACATTAGTTTTAGTTATAAAGTATGTATATGTGTACATATAGTATGTATATTTACAGTACAGTATGTTGTGTTTGTTGACATGTTTTCAGGTGGAAGCAGAATTTGTGAGGATTACTACTGCTCCACTTGTTCCAAGGCTTTTTACACAACTTGACCAATACACTGACCAGCTCATAAAAGTCTTCAAGAAAAAAGGAGGCGCTGCAGTGAAGAAAATTAGACAAATTTTGGCCCCAGCCACAAAGGTGCGTTATTCAGCAAATTCAGTTATACAGCAAAATATTATGGCTAATAAGATCACTTTCAAATTTAAACAGCTAGTGTATGGTAGCTGCACATTGTACTTACATTTATATTAAGCAAGACAGAGTTTGGTACTCAAAACTTTGGAAAATTAAAATTACCTAAACATATGTAAAATCTGATCCCTCAATTTCGGGTTAAACCATAAGTGAATGGTTTTTATGTTAAAGATCAGTTTTTGAATGCCAAAAAGATGATGTATTAGTTTGTCTTTACCTCCATTAAATGTTTTGGGAAATCTTCTTGTATACCCAAACTATTTATATTTATTGTTGAATCTGTAGTCTAAAATAGTGGCTCACTGGGGTGCATGTTCCTAATATTGTGTTTACTTCATTAAACTGGACGCCATTTTTCTATGTTTTTGTGTCTAAGCTACAGCTACAGCTGTTCAGAGGGAGCTGGAACAAATTACCCTTGCTATCTTCACCATCGAAAGAGTTGATGCCAGCACTCCTCCAGCCGATGTGGGTATAACCATCTCGGGTGTTCTGCATGACCTGGAAGACCTGGCCTCTGCATGTGCACTCTTAATGGGTGGGATATATGCACTGAATCTCAGTTAACCTCAAGACTGAAAGCTTTCTTTGAAGTACTTCAGAAGCTCTTCCTTCATCTGTATGTCAGCAGACTCTTGACCAAGGTACAGATGCTCAAGAATAAACTGAATGAATAAGCCGACCCTTAATTTGGATGATGAATGTTCTGTCAGATGGACAGAAGTTTTTCGGAGGCTGAATGGGAATAAAATGGTAATTTGTTGAAAATGACAGATAAAGGGAAAATTACATTTAAGAGAAATTTAGAAAATTTTGAAAAGTTTGTAAACTACTACAGTTTGAGAGATTTTACTCTTGTGGGGGGGATTTAATTGAGATTCAAAGGATTTAATTGAGAGATGATACTGCACCAGAAATGTTGAAGGGTGGTGTGTATATTAGCGTTCAAGGCATATTGTTATGAGGTGGAAATATGTTCATATTCTGTTTGTGCTACATTGTGTGCATTGTAAAGGTAATTGCAATACATACTAAGAATAAGGGTAATTTGGGAATACAGGATGAATGTATATTTTGCGGACTTTTAAAGACGAACAATTTTTTCCATGTTAAAATGTTTACAACTCAAGCTTTTTGCCCAAACACTGGTAAAATAAACGTTGACAGTGGCAAGTGTTAAATGGTTACTGCTGTGCTGTTGCAAAAAAACTGAACACTGACAAGCTGTTTTATTGTTAGACCATAATGTTGGTATGTTTTATTAAAGTTTTATTTGGGATGGTGATATAATTTTCTTTGATTGCTAATATCAGTGGACTATTTATTATTATTATTATTATTATTATTATTATTATTATTATTATTATTATTATTATTATTACATTAATTTTTTTAATTGTGGCTGTTGAGGTGGACACTTCACTTTGCATTGTTAAAGGAAAGCACTTCATTGGCGTTGTGTTACTGGACTGACCCTAAGCAATCATTGCAAATAGCAACTTTGCTATCCATTTTAGACACTAAAAGAAAAAACACTCCACAGACCTTACTAGCATCACATGTGCATAACTCAAGTGTCATCTTATCAACATGTTATGTGGTCTTCAATGTTTTTTTTCTTCTATTTCTGGCAGATACAGACATTTAATTTAAAGTCGTGATGTTGCATCTGTCTACATACTGTTAGTTACTAACCCTAATGAGCTGTCGTGTTTTGTTTCGGACCGGTTTTACACAAATGCTCACTGAATGTGTTGGCAATAAAAGAAATTTAAAAAAATAAGTTGGATGTACTTAATTCATTTGTGTGGAACCTGTTGACAAAATAGATTTATGTAAAACTAATTAGTAAAGCACAAGGTGGCTGAAAATATAATATTTGAATTAATCTAACTTAAATTTAACATTTTACTGCCACAAATAAGAAATGTGTTGAAGTAACTAATCTAAACTATCTAACCTGTAAATATATCATCTATGTTCATACAACATAACTTGATTTAGGTAGTCTTAAATATCTCTTGTTAATCTTAAGTAGTTTTTTAAAATTAGATGAACTAAAGATTTTTGCTTTAAACTAACACAATGCAATTTCGTGGAACCTGTTGACAAAATAATTTTAATTAAAGTCAACGTTTCATTTTTTTGAGTGTACCATCTCTCCTATGGGCTTTTTACAGTCTACACAGTCTCAGATCAGCACAGCCCCTTTTTAACTTTGAGCACCCGCCCCTTTAAACGTGTCTGCACAGCCCTGCACACACACATTGAAAAAGATTTTTATTAAAAAAAAAAGATTGCCTCAACAAAAGGGCACTTTGGTCACCCATCAGGAAAGGGGCAGGTGCTCAAGCCCCTGCTGCCCCCCCTCTGCACGTGCCTGCTGGTGGGGCATGCTCAGGCTGTAATGGTGTGGTGGAGGGCACTGACTGAGGCACATGTGGTTCTGGTTGTGATGTAATAGGGGACAGTAGCTGAGGCATCACAAGAGAAGCAGGAGGCGGTGAAATGGGCAATGCAGGCTGCATTAAAGCAGAAGGTACAGGCTGAGTTGGCAACGGAGGCAAGCAGGCTAAGGGGGCTGTGGATGTGGAGGCAGATATAGGCACGGCTTCTGAAGCAGGTTGCGGGTTTGATGCAGCAGTCTCAAGCTGCACTTGAGGAGTGGGGACTCCTGACTGCTGCTGAATGGTGGGTGCATCTCTTGGACTGGGCCAAGTAAGAGCAGAAATTGTGAACAGTCAGATTGTGTTATACCAAAGAACCCCTGGTGGAGATTTAAATTCACAGAAACAGATGAAAATAAATTCATTTACGAGATTTTATTGCAACGTATTTTTATTAAAAGAATGATTTTGGTTAAAACCACTGCTGCCTGTCTGAATTCAGTTTATACTTTAAATGTTTTACTAAGTTCAGCATGTACAATATGACCATCCTTAAATAAACCAGGGGCAAACATCCTTTCTTTTTCTTTTTATTTCTTTTCCATGAAGAATCACAGTCTAATGGTGTTACATTTTAGGCAGCAGTAGCTAGAAGCGCAGCATTTTTTTAACGAATCATCAGCCTCCATCTATCATCAGCAGATGAGCATCAGATTAGATAGATTCGTCCCTCTGAAAACTCTTGGAGTTGGCTTCATCCGAGTATCATACAGTTAAAAACATGATTGTGGATAACCATAATGAAAAACAGATTCACACACCTGTCCCTGATGTCATCACAGACATTTTGGGGACTTTAGAGATCAGTGACCTTCATGAGAAAATGTATTTTTTTTTATAAACTTAATATAATACAATATAATATAATACATAACTTAATAATATAAGCTATAAAAGGTATATGTATAGTTTATAGTTTGCACTGTGCGTGGTTGCAGTCTTGTGTGCCACCCCCCCCACCCCCAAAAAAACAGAAAACAACGGAAACTCCCTAAGTTTCTCTTCTTGCAGCAGCAGCAGGTGGCCAACTTTTTAATCCGTCATCGTCTACATTTTGATGAACAATCGGTTCCTACCAGTAATTTTTTCATACTTTATAAAAACTGCGCTATCTATCTGTTCATTTTCTCACATGAATATAGCTACAAATTAGACATGCACACAGCCTATCCTGCATCTTGCTTTATTTCCGTCCTAGCGTTTTAAAGACGCACGTCGTGTAGTAACAAACCTAATCTCTCCCGGAAGTCGATATGTGTGGATATCTTTTTTTTCTTTTTTAATTGATCTACCGAGGATTAGCGGATGGATGACATTTCTCCTTTTTGTGGCAATTACCGCCACAGTTTATCGTCCCGATGTCACTCGATGCTGCGCAGGCTGTTATTTCTGATGGTAGCGCTTCTGCGCACAGATGTAACAGGTACGTCGATTACATTTTTTTCTATTTTGTTGTATTTTTATGCTATTGCTGCTTCTTTTGTGGAAGGTAGACTCGTACGAAGAAAGGTGAGGCTTTGTGAAACAGCATCTGCACCGGAACTGGCTGCTTTTGTGATCGTTGCATCTTGATAATGATGTTCACTAACGCAGTGACACAGAAAAGTGTTGCAGAATTCAAAATCTCGTGCAGTGTGATTGTTTAGTCCTCATCACGTGTTTCTGTTGTTCTGAACCTGCATGCATTTTGTTTATGAGATATTTACAACAGAAGAGGGGGTACAAAAGAGAGGAGCGAGACTCATCTGTCTTGCTGAGAAATTGGTCACATTGAATTAATGTCTGCGCGCCTGTGTGTGTTAACACTAGGCTACTCCTTCAGTTTCTGGCTGGGTAATTTCATGAATTTAAACCACAATGAACCGCTGGCTTTGTTGATACAACATTGCAGGTCTTAATGCTCAATTCCGATTTTTTGATCAAATCCGATTTTTTTTGTCCGGTTGTTCACACTACAAATAAAAAGCGGCCGCATGCGCAAAAGAAGACGTCACACACAACGCGCTCTGTTTAGACCCAGACCAAACACTATTGTTTGCCTGATGGCTCTTAATAAAAAGACTTGTTTCGGACTTCACGTTTCCCAATTTTGCTTTAAGTTATAAAGTTATTTTGTTATGTACATATTGTAAATGACCTTTCAAATTTGGTAAAATCTTCACATATGTTTGGTAAAGGTATGACATGGTAAATGTGCCTTAAGGTGAAAAATATGTACGTTGCCTGTGCAAATTAGTACCAGGCTGACAATGGCACATGGTTTGTTAATGTTTCCTTTAATGGAATTAGTTATGTGCAATCAAAATGTTGTTTAATAGAGTTTATGTGTAGTTGTAAGCTAGTTAGGTGATAGTGAATTAAGTGATGCAAATTTGATGTGCATGCTATATGTGAGCAGGAGAAATTTGAAAAAACTTTTAATGAAATCTCTGTGACGCATTAGTATAAGAGACCATCATTCAGCCAGGGATGCTATGGCCTAAAATTTATCCTTATTGCTGTTTCAGAGAGGAGTGGTGCTTCAAAGGATAGTTGCAGATTTCTGTCAGAATCTGTAGATTATACAGTATAAATAAAATGATCACGTTTCTCCAACGTTGTCTCCCCAACAGTTTCACCAGGAAGCAAAACCGATTTTAATTTAATGCACGTATCAAACAAATGCACAGTAATCTATTATTTTTCTTCAGTAATTAAATAGATTCAACATCTTTCTTCAACAGAATTGCAGACTGCACAGATGGTACATTCCCAAAGGAAAGAATACTATAACTTACTAGGGTATATACTAGACTTAATATTTACTGAATACAATAATGGATTTCTATACATTTTACATCAGATGAAAACTTTGGTTGTAAGATTCAGATAAATATTTATTAAAAGCTAGACATTTTAATTGAGAATAAGAAGGAAAAGTATTTCTTTGTGCCCCCCTTTTCCCTGTTCATGCCCTCCCTGAGCCCCTGGCAAAACTTTGCTAGAGCCGCCCCTGCACAGTTACCAGCTGTGAGCTACATAAAAAAAGGATCCTGGTGTTATTTGTCTCTCAGAAACAGTTCATAACTTCCCTTCAACTCATTCATGTCACCTAAAAGGTAAACCTGTTTCTTCATCACCTGTTCAGCTCTGATGATTCAGTAAGGACATCTCCTGGTTTCATCTTCATGTTTCCCTCTCACCAGGATATCCAAACCGATATCATGACCAGCAGTTTTTACGGCTGTGGCTCCAGCAAACATCAGCTGATACTAGAAATTAATATTAAATAAATTCTAACAACAGCTGATCAAGCTAACATGCTGCTGTTTTTTTAGCGCGACATCCGCTGGTTTCCAATTTCTGGCGCAGAGAGAAAAGCCGATCAGCTGATCATTGATCAGTTTAATGATTGAATTAGCAACTTTCTAGCTGTAGTACGGGAGAAATCGCGTTCCTTTTCACCTCGACTTTAAAGTTCGACCTCCTCGGCTGTAATTGGTCCAGCCCAGAGTCGATCATGACCAACTGGCCAATCCACCACCATTCATTTATACCGTAAAAGAAAAGAAAAGAAATAAAACCCCATCGGCCCATAAAAACGAAAAATCACGAGCAGCCCACCGGGCAAATGCCCGGTATGCCCGATGGCCAGTCCAGCCCTGTCAATCGCCAATCTCTCTATTTCTGTCACTTCCTCTCTCTCGTCTGTGACTATAATCATTTGAATAAGGTGATATTTCTTTAATTAAACTTTGAATGTTGGGGTTTATGTGAATGGAGACCTGCTGGTTTTCACAACCCATCGCAAAGATAATAGAGAGAGAAGGCCTGTTATTTTCTTTTGCACGTGCCTATGTACCTGCTTATAAATGTACGGTCACGTGACATTTGTGTTTCGAAAAATCTGAGCTGAGCTTGATGTCAGCATCAAGCTTCCCATCCCTGCAGAGAATGTTTATCTCATCCTTTGTGTTTTTATCTTCTTCGGGACTTATCCCCTACAAATTTGTTTCACAGTTAGGTGCCTGACTGACAACTGTATAAAACAAAAACTACATACAATATTTGAAGCACATAGCGCGCAGTCGTAAATTCCCCCTAATTTTGGTATGATCCAAGCTCAGGCACTAGCCGACTGAGCACAGCAGCTGCTGTCTGCGAATTTGCTGTTGGAGAAACGCAGACAGAGGAGAGCTTAAGTTTGACCAGGTACCAAAGCAAATCATTCGTACTGTACAAATAATGTAAATATGGCGGTGTATCACGAAAGATTGATATCAAACTGAACACTTGACCCATATTACGTTACTTGCTCTTCCAGTGAATCAACAAATGGCGAAATGAAAAGCCGAACAACAACAATGCTGCAAAACAAGAGGAATTTCAATACACAGCAGTATATTCACAGTTTAAACCAGATATTTACATACACTTTAGGGAAAAAACATAAAAACATTTTTTTTTTACTGTTAAACATCAATTTAGAGTAAACTTGTTTTTATTTTAGATAAATAAATATTGAAATATCTTTTGAATTAGTTAAATGTCAGAATAAAGAGAGAGAGAGCTGTCTATTTTTTATCACGTTTTTATTGTGTCTTGAATTAATAAGAAAACTCCAGACGTTTCCATTCTGAGCTTAAGAAGCTTCTGATAGGTTATTAGAGTCCATGTGAGTAAATTGGTGGCACACCTGTGGATGCATATAAGGCAAAACACAGAGCCTGTTTCTTTGACATGGGAAAATCAAGAGATATCAACCAAAACACCAGGGAAAGAATTGTGGAGCTCCATAAGTGTGGCTCAATTTTGAATACAATTTGGGTTCCATTTGCAATTAAGAAATACATACAATTTCTCTCTTTACATCTTAAATTCAACAAGCATGTTTATATATTTATCAATCTAAAAAAACATTAAGTCTGATTTGATGTTTTACAATTAAAGTGTTTGTATTTTTATCTGAAGAGTATGTAAATATATTGTTTCAACTGTATATTTGATGATATTGGTGTTTGGCTTGATTGTTAGCACAAAGAGGGAGAGAGAGGAACAGAGAGGGGGATGGAGAGGATAATGAGGACAGAACAGAGATGGAACAAGAGCCAGGTGCACTGAAAAAAAGGCCATGTTGGATTTACTTAATTCAATAGTGGACATTGGTTGCACACAAATGTTTTGCTTTGGCAGAAACTTAAACAACTGAGTTAAATCAACACAACTTTTCATATTCAATAAACCTGTGCATTTTGTGTTCATAAAACGCGATTGAAACATGTTTAGATGAAGTAAGGTGAGCTCTTGGAATATTTTAATCCTTCACAATTTTGTCATTTTATTTCAACTTTTTACCCCAGTACTACTTGGTCACTTAAATACTACATGTTGTCTTCATATTACATAATGTTCAACAAAGTCTAGAGTCTGGTTACCATAAAAATTGAATGGATCTACAAAAACTACCATCATCCTAGCTTTATCCTGGTTGCAGGGGGGCTGGGAAATAACCCTGAAGTGATAGGTTACAAGGCAGGGTACACCCTGGACAGCTCACAAGTCTATCACAAACAACCATTTGCACTTACATTGACAGGTAATTTAGAATCACCAATTAACCTAACCTAACTCTAACAACTGAATAACTTTTAACTGTGGGAAGAAACCAGAAGACCCAGACAGAAGCCAGTGCAAACTAGCCAGATTGTGGATTTGAACCCAGGACCTGCTTACTGTGAAGCAACAGCACTAACCACCATGCCAGATTTAGCAAAAGTAGGAAAGCTATGATTTCAAGGCTTGATGCAGAATTTTTTGTACATTTTTGTCCTTGACAGGTTAAACCACAATAAATAGCAATAGCATACACATGATGTGTGTGTAGTTGTCTGCCTCTTAGAACTCCAGTGATTTTCCTGCAGTTTGACATCTCGTGCGATCTTGTGAATTTCATGAGTTCAGCAACTAACCACTCTTACTAGATTGTATCATGTCATCCAACAAGAACAAATTAAGTTGTTGAATTTTGTACAAATCCTTCATGATTTAATTACGTTCATAGAAACATGAAATTATTGTGTTCAAATTACAAGGTAGACTTTTTTAATGTAACAACCACCCAATTAACTTTTTTCGGTATACTGAAAAAAGTAGAGGCGGCTGCTCGACTTGACTGAGATGGATGCCTTCCTGAAACCACTATTCAAAGCACGTAAGACTGAAATCCCCTGCAGTGTCGTAGTAAGTTATTGACTTACTTCACTCGAACATGACATGAACGATTTAATCTAGCCTCTCTGCATATCATGTAGTTTCTACACTATATAGTTACACTTAACTTTGAAGCATGAGGCACTTGTGTTAAATACACGCAAGATGCTTACGTAAATCCAAGAGCTGGCCAATCCCTTTTTTTTTCAGTGTGAGACAGACCTGTTACTCAAATGGTTGTTTGCCAAAACTAATTAGAACATGTATCTAGTACCTAGTGTATCTTTTTAGCTTTGTTATTTTTCAAATTCTATATTTATTAAGTTATGTAGGTTTGTTTGCACAACAAGGCTAAATAATTATATAAACTTTTCTGAATCTGAATAGTGTACTTTTGTAGAATTAAAAAATAATATGGTACAAACTAGTAACTCATCATATTATCTATTGAAAAGGAATATTTGAATTAATTGAAAATGTCATTGACAGGTTCGCAAAACTCAAGCCTCGAAGATACAGTCTCATGTTACCACAATAAAGAGGTGTTGTCATTGTAGTGCAGGTCTATAATGATTTTCAGTGCTACTATCATCTAGTTTTGGTTCTGGTTCTGTTTTGGTTAAGTCCTAAAGTAGTCCTGATTTTGAACTGTTGTAGCCCTGTTTTAATTCCTGATCAGTTCTGGGTCTGGTTGAATTGGGGTTTAGTCCTCGTGTCTTGATACAGCCCTCATTTTTTCTGCCTTGCTGTTGTATTAAAAAACTAGTTTAAGGTGTCCTGCATATGTGATATATTTTTTTTTCTCATATGAAGTTATTCTTTTTCAAACAAAACTCAAAACACAGCCTAATAAATCTTCAACTTCACGCCATGTTTTTCAGTCATTTCTACACCCCCCCAATCCCACATGCATGCTACCGTTTAGGGCTAAGCCCCAGGTGTATGCATGCATGACCTTCTTCCTGTTTTACGTTGAAGGTCCGCGTCATGTGTCAGTTTTGCGTCTTCCCTGTCTTGTCATGTGTAATTGTCATCAGTCGTGTCTCCCAGCCGTTCCCTCTTTGCCCAGTTCACCTTTTGTATTTATTGCCTGTGCTTGCCCCTGTTCGTTGTCGCGTTGCCCCTCATGCTGTGTGCATCTCCCTGTGTTCCCCTAGGTTTCAGAAGCTCAGTTTAGCCTGGTTCTGTTTTGTATCACTTCCTATTCTGCAATGAAGCAGTGTTTAAGTTCATGTTCTGCCTGTTAGTCCTGCATTTTGGGTCCAATTCCTGCCTGCCACAAAGCTGTAACATAACAAGTTACTCGCGTAGCCTTGATTCGTTCACATGTAGCAAGGGATTCAGTTGTGTTACTTTACTTTTGGCTATTTGATAAACAGATTTCATTTTAAGCTTGAGTCCTTTAAACTCCCAAGAAATTGAGAAATTGTTCAAATATTTATCACCGTCACAGTGATTTTTCATTTATATTTGGAGGCTAAGACCTCTTTGTTATGCCACATTTTTATTATGCAGGAAAAACACTGCAATTGTATGTCAGCAAGATGCTGCAAAACTGCCTAATTTCAAGATTTGGTGTAGAGACAAAGCACACACACAGAAAGTAAGATATAGAAGAAATTGTAATCTGATAGTGTTTCATGCTTTTTACAGCTCTCCAGGTGATTGGTGGAAACGTAACAGTGGTTCAAGGAGGTACTGCTATCCTACCGTGTCATGTCATTGATACCAATGATGACTTGACACAGATTACCTGGCAGAGGAGGACAAGAGAAAAACCTCACAATGACAATTTCCTAACTATCCTACCCAGAGATGGTCCACAGTTTTTCAATGGACATGATGATCGATTTAAATATATCGGGAATTTTAATGACAATAATGGAACTCTCCAGTTATCCAATGTTGCCCTGAAGGATGAAGGCAGCTACACATGCATCTTCACCTTTTTTCCCAGTGGAAATCAGAAGACAGAGATACCTCTGAATTTGCTTGGTATACTAAACTTTTTTTATCTTTAAAAAATTCTGTGTGTTCGTTTGCGTGATAGAGACAGAGTTACTTTGATCATCCTGTATGCATGTTTATTTATTTGTGTGCTGTAACTCTCCTAGTGCCTCCTTTCACAAACATCAAGGAAAATCTTCCCACTTTGGGCAAAGAAGAGGTTTTATTTGCTACCTGCACGGCTGCTGGATCGAAGCCTCCTGCAGAGGTGAGGTGGCTCACTGGTGCTTTGGGAGACAAAGTGAGGACAGCAGCAAACTCCACTCAGTATGACAACGGTACAACTACCACAGTCAGCTCTCTGTTTGGCGTTCCTACGAGAGAGATTAACGGTCACCAGGTCCAGTGTGTCATCAGCGGTGACTCTCTGACTAAAAAAGCAACCCTGCCCTTCACCATACAGGTCTACTGTGAGTATCAGCTGCTCATGGAGTTACCATTTAGTGCTTATTGAAGAAGTTTAATTATTTGATCAAATATTTAAAAAATGTATACAGAAATTAAATGACACAGACTGTCCTACAGAGTAGAATGTCAATAACCATGTGCATCTGTTTATCTGTTTCTGGCCCTCCAGTTCTATCATGACGCCATGCCACAACATAAAAGAGGTTTCAAATTGCTTTGTCTTAAAAATGATGTCGTTGTTCTTTATTCACACACATGATCAGAGGACGAAGCAAAAATAATTCAGACTAATTTGAAAATGAAAGCATGCTCCTCCAGTACCGTTTCTTTTTTTAGTGTATGGTGAAGCTGTTTTTTGGTGGAAGTCCCCAAAATGACGACAAAATTTACTGAGCCTTTTTTTTAGTCAGCCCTTTTAACACCCTTAAATGTGCATGAAAGGATCACTGCTTAAAAAAAAAAGAAAAGCAACCAAGATTCATGGTTCTGCCTGCCATGATAGGATTCAAAGGTATGTTCACTTTTATTTTGACAGTTTATGATTAACACACTTCTGTTTCTTTTTTTTGCAGTCGCCCCCACAGAAGTGAAGATTAGAGTGATTTCAGAGGACTCGTTTGAGTGTTTGACAGAAGCCAACCCAAACGCAAAATTTGCCTGGAGCAGGTAAAGCAGTTTGAATAATGGTTTCAGTTAATTTAAGTGATTCCATTGATTCTTTAGGTTTGTCTAAGTACACTGTGCTGAAAAAGCCCTGAGAGAGGGCAAGCTTTCGCTGGTATGACATCACCACTTAGGCTACGTTCACACTGCAGGTCTTAATGCTCAATTCAGATTTTTTGACCAAACCAATGTTTTTGTCTGTTTGTTCACACTACAGATAAAATGTGACAGCAAGCGTGCTCTGGTGTGAACCCTCAAAGCGGCCCGCATGCGCAAAAGAAGACGTCACACACAAAGCGCTTTGTTTAGACCCAGACCAAACAGTATTGTTAGCCTGATGGCCGTTAATATAAAGACTCGTTCCGCACTTTACGTTTCCCAATTTTGCTTTAAGTTGTAAAGTTATTTTGTTATTTACATATGGCCTAATAATGATCCTTATGGCTGTTTTAGAAAGGAGCGGTGCTTCAAAGGATAGTTGCAGATTTCTGTCAGAATCTGCAGATTATACAGTATAAATAAAATAATCACGTTTCTCCAATGTTGTCTTCCCAACAGTTTCACTAACATCTACACGGGATGGCCAGGAAGCGTTCATGATGTCTTCTCGGGCGCTTCTCCAGCGCTGATAATTGGCGTCTGTCTTGTATCAGCGACGTAAAAGACGGATTTTTGCTCACCGTTCTTGTGATCATTTTGACCCCATGGGGTGAGATCTTGCGTGGAGCCCCAGATCGAGTGATTATTAGTGGTTTTGTATGACTTCCATTTTCTAAAAATTGCTCCCACAGATTTCTTCACACCAAGCTGCTTAACTATTGCAGATTCAGTCTTCCCAGCCTGTTGTTTCTGGTGTCCTTTGACAGCTCTTGCGTCGTGGCCATAATGGTGTCTGGAGTGTGACTGTTTGAGGTTGTGGACAGGTGTCTTTTATGTTATTTTCTGGATTTTCTTTTCTCGTTTTGTCTCTCGTAGCTGAGGAATACCAATGATGAAAATTACAGGCCTCTCTCATCTTCTTAAGTGGGACAACTTGCACGATTGGTAGCTAATTAAATACTTTTTCACCCCACTGTAGATCATGTATTTAGGTTTAATTTCAAGAACATAGCAACATTTATGTGAGCAAGGAAAATGACTAACACAACTAACAAACTAATAGCTGAAATTCATTGGAATTTTAGCACAACTCACTTTTTTTTTTTGCCCTGTCGTGCATTTCACAATAAACCTCATTCATGTTTTTCCAGATCTGGCCAGTCTTTGCTGCAGTCTGCTGTCAAAGTAGATGGTGCAAAGCTACAACTGCTGAGTCGGACCTCTGATCTAAATGGCCTCTATCAGTGTGAAGCATCTAATGCATATGGAAGAAAACACAGTCAGCTGTATGTGCATGTGGCATCAGGTGAGGTCAGCTTGGATTTAACTGTGCAGTTTGTCCAAATCTTTCTCAATTTGTTTCTGATTTCCAAACTTTTGTGCATATTGTATCATTCTGAAGTTATTCTGTTCTATTTTTTTGTGGACCGCAATCAAAGGAAATAAATAGAAACTTGAACATTTACACTTGGAGTAAAATGATGGACTCTCCATATGAAGGCATAAACATACAAGTGAATGAATGAATGATTGAATGAATGACTGATAGATAACTGATGCTCCAGTCATCCAATACATTATATTATTCAAGTCAGTTCCAAAACCTAAAACTTAGAGCATGTCCTGACTTGTGATAGGTTCTGTTCATGGTCGTATCAAGTTTGTCTTGTTTATTTTTGTGCCCTAGAACTTGTTGGAATGACAGAGTTTTTGAATGTGTACAGGTGCAGGTATTACATGGTGTTTGAATGCTGTCCAAGTCATCCAAATGTAAAATTGGAAAAGTCAAATATTCTTAATTCTTGTGTCCATGTAGGAGCATGCTCTGCGGCTTGGGCCTTATTTGGTGTTTTGGTTTTCCTGAATGTCACTGCGGCTGCAGCATGGTACTTTTATAAACATGGATATCTTATAAGGTACTTCTAACATTTACCTGCTTGTCTGTATGTTGGAAAATATAAAGTTTATCTCATTTTAAAGCATATGTGCTTTAAAGGGGACTGATAAAATTGTATTTTTTATTTCTTCATAAATGAAAGAAGTAAAACATATAGCAGGGATCCAAGTGTAGTGTTTGCAATTTGTGAGTGTTAACCTAAAACATGTGGTCAAATGAGTTCTCAGTGCAAGTTAAACAGGTCGTACATATGCTGTAAAAAAGAAATTCCTCAGAGAGAAAGCACATATATTACTTCCTTAACCCTTCTCTGGAGTATGGACCTTTGATGAGGAGCCTCAGAAATGCTCAGTCTTGAGCCATTTTCTCAATCTGATGGCAAATGTATTCTTTTTGAGATCTCTTTACCATATATTCTTGGCCTGCTTCCTTGTCTCTTCCCCTCTGAGTTTCAGAGCTTGTCTGGTGAGGTTGTTGCCTGGTTTCCTATCTATTTCCATTATCTTCTTTATATCTTTTCCTCTGAAGGTACTTGCCTTGAGTTTTTTCCAACAGGTTATGACGGTGGATCTTATTTGGCCAGTAAATCTTCAAGATTTCCTTGGGAAGCTGCTGATGAAGGTCTGTGTCTTACAAATGGTAACCTTTGTCATCCTCCAAGATTCTGAACTTGGTTTGTTGCTCAAGTATTCTTCAGTTCCAGATGTCCTTGAGCCATTAAAAGAAAACTCTTGTTTTTACATTAGTGTCTGTCCTTCCCTGCTTGTTGATGATACTGCAGACCAACGGAGAAGGCAAAAGACTGGGTGGAGAGCAGTGTGGGGTCAGCCAATCAAACAGCAGAGACTGCTTTTAAAAATGCAAAAAATAAATTACAATAAAAATGTTTTTTTTAAAACAAACAGTAGAAATCAAACACTCCTGGCCAGGGGGCAAAAATGAAAAAGAATACGATCAACAAGGTGTAAAGATAATATCTAACAAAGTTCAACAGTAGATCAACAAAATAAGCGAAAATTCCCATATGCACACTCTGTTAAAAGCACTAAAAGTCCACTTGAAAATGACACAAGCAGTCAGCATCTCAACACTTTAAAATGTTGATATGTACTGACAGTGTTTCCTCTGATGTTAGAACAGTTTCTCACATGTACTTTCTCATGTGCATCTTTGGGTTTTGTTTGTTTGTTTGTTTGTTTTTTAACCACAAATAATGACAGGGAGCATGTCCTACTGTTTTCTTAGGAGACCAGAAAACACACCAGATGATGACAACACACCAGAGAGTGAGCATGTTCCACTGAGAGCTAGCAGTGCAGTAGATGATCCCGGACCACATGATGTTCCACGATCTTCCAGAAGTGCACATGATGATGATGGACTATCTAGGAGAACAGATGATGATCATGGACCAGAAGATGACAGAAGACATGGATCACTGTCGACTAGCAGTGCTGGAGGTGACCAAGGACCACATAATGTCTCACCCTCCCCCAGGAGAGCAGTGTGATCATGGGCTACATTAGACCTTCCCAAAGTGTGGGGCCCACCCCCTAGGGGGGATGCAGAGCCATTGCAGGGGGGGCGCGGAATGAAAAGGGGGGGAAAAAACAAAACGCTTGGACACTGCTAGCACGGGGCGCCCACAGAAATGCAAAGCAGGAGATGAAGCATCGCTGAATATGTTTCCAAACCAACTTCATTCTAAGCCAAAGACTAGAAAATATGGTGAAGCATGTCTTCCCTTTGGCTTCACCTGCACAAGTGCCAAGGTAGGTCTCCCCTGCAGGTTTTCCCTGTGTTGGGAGCAGCGCTGGGCTGTTCAGATCACGGACAAACAGGATCCCACAGTTGTTTATGTTTTTAAACCCATTTTGCACAGAGAGGCATTTTTTGAAAAATGTATTGATAGTAATGTTGAATATTATTACACATGAAAAAAAAATAAAAACTACACGTAAAATAATCACACCGTGACGCCTCTGCTTTTCTAAATAGAGGGACAGTAACTGCGTGTGTATATGTAAGCGTGTAAAACCTGCACATAGTCAAATTAACAGTATTTTGTCTCTATCTGCCATTCTGCAATTCATCTCATGTAAACAATAACGTGGCGCACAGCGTGACGTGAAAAAAGGCACATACCTTTGACGTTGCGTGATGAACTCCGTATTCCTCGTCCACATGTAAACGCAAAAAAGGAGTTTTAAAAAAATCTCCGTTTTCGGTGATTCGAAACGCCGTTTACGTGTGGACAAAACATCTGCTTTTTCAAAAATACCCGTGTAGGTGTGGACGTAGCGTAAAAGAGTTAGTAGTTTATTTTCTTACTACCTGTAATTTATTGCAGATTACTTGTATTTGCTTAATTGTTTACTAAATGTTTGAGGTGTGAAATAAACCGCAATGGAGCAAAATATGGGTGTGTGTGGTTGGAGGATGTGTTTGTGAAGGGGGGGGGGCGAACTTTTTTCTTGTAAAACAAGGGGGTCCAGCAAAAAAAGTTTGGGAACCACTGGGCTATATGATGACAGACAGCATGTCCCACTATCTCCCAGGAGTGCACATGATGATGATCATGGACCAGAAGATGACAGAAGACATGGATCACTGTCGACTAGCAGTGCTGGAGGTGATCAAGGACCACATAATGTCTCACCCTCCCCCAGGAGAGCAGTGTGATAATGGGCTACATGATGACAGACAGCATGTACCACTATCTCCCAGGAGTGCACATGATGATCACGGGCCATCTAGGAGAACAGATGATGATCATGTACCAGAAGATGACGGAAGGCAAGTATCATTGTTGCCTTACAGTGCTGGAGATGATCACAGACCACATGATGCCCCACCAACTCCCAGAGGTGGACATGATGATCAGGGACCATCTAGGAGAACACATGAATATCATGGACCAGAAGATCATAGAAGACATGGATCACTGTCAACCAGCAGTACTGGCGGTGATCAAGGACAACATATTGCCACACTGTCCCCCAGAAGAGCAGAAGTTCATCACAGACCAAATGATGACAGGTAGAAGTGCAGTGGTGGTGGCAGTGTGTCAATATTTCAAGTAGGTAACGCGATCCTGCTATGCCATGTTATTGATATCAATGGCATCACTAGTGATGGGAATATTAGCATTATTTGTTTTCAGTAATTAGTAATCTAACAAATTACTATTGCTATTGTTACAACCAGAGATGGGAAGTATCGCGTTACTTGTACTTGTACTTTTTTCAAGTAACGAGTAAAGTAAGGGATTACTATTGCAAGTAACGGTAATTAGATTACCGTTACTTTCCCATAAGCACGCTGCGTTACTGCGTTACTAAAACCGTGATTTTTTTGCGAGAGTCTCTCATGACAGTGACGTAAGCGAGTGCAACGTTCGTGACAACAGCTGTGTGCAGATCAACAATGGATAACATATCAAGTGCGGGAGAGAGTATGAGCGTGCAGTGTTTAAAGCGTGGAAGTACTGACCTTACTTTGAGTTTGATTCCGTAGAAAGTGACAAAAACATTAGCAACCGTTGTGCGTGGGAAGAAATCTTCTTTTTACAGCGAAAAAAACCCCCTAAACTTCCAAGCAAGCACCGAGTGCGCTATGACGTAATGGGAAATTCACAGAGAAACTTGCAGATTCTTCAACTGACCGCTGCGGCACACCCGCGCCAGGGCACACCTCCACCTACCCCACTCCTGCTTTACAGGTGAAAATAGAGCAACAGAACCGCTAGTCTTTGATTTTATTTATTTTCTGCTGTGTTTTACTTGCATCTATTTGAAAGACTGAGTGTAAACACAAAAAATATTTTATTTTATGTGCTGGAATGTGCAGAAAATAGGTTTAAATGTTAAACAAATTTCTTCCAGTCAGAGAATGTTGCATGTAATTAAATTTTTGCTTCATGCATAAAGTTAAAAGATTAAAACTAATAAAACACGTTTTAAAAAGAGACTTTTCCATTTGATTACATTTTGTATGATGGATTATGCAGAAAAAGTAGAATTGGGCTGAGTGATCTATCGCTTTATCACCTATTCAGGTTGCAAATCGTGTTTTTAAAAAGTAACTAAGTAACTACGTAATTATTACTTTTGAAAATAAGTAAACAGTAAAGTAACGGGATTACTTTTGGGGCGAAGTAATCAGTAATTAGTTACTGATTACTTTTTTCAAGTAACTTGACCAACACTGGTTACAACGGTCTTACAATTACTAACCAGAAAATGCAGTGCAGCTGATTATTTTAAAGGCAAAAATTGAACTGCCTGAAGGATGACAGCAGATGCACGCACATCTTTACCTAGGCAACTCCAGGCCTCGAGCGCCGGTGTCCTGCAGGTTTCAGATCTTACCCTGGGTCAACGCCAGTGGTGGGAATAACGGCGTTACAAGTAACAGCCTTAAAAGTAACGGCGTTACTTCTTTCAGTAACGACTAATCTAACTAATTACCAATCCTATTGTTACAACACCGTTTCCCTTACTAACAAGAAAATGCGGCGCAGTCGCGTTACTATTTTTCAACAAATAGACGGTTGAAGCTGTGTTCAGGTTACCGCAGCTTATATCGGTAGCACGGAAGTAGCTTTAAGTGATCTGGGCATTACAGCTTTAGGCACCTGCGCGCCCTCCCGCGGACGGTAATCACAATCACTGTCTAGCACAACACCTGGAACTAAGGGGGAAAAAACATTTGCATGAGTGCTGCTGTTTGACTGAGGAAGAATAAAGTAGTCGTGGTAAGCCAATCACATGACCACTTTAAGATGACAAAGCAACAAGGTGATATATACCAGTTTTGTGTTGATTGTGTTGATAGGCCACGTAAAACCAGAATCGTGATAAACAATATATACGCCTGTTTTTCCTGAATAGTTTCGTCATGTTTAATGTTTAAGGACAGCGTTAGCAAGCACTCTCTGCTTATGACCAAACGTTCATGTTGGTGGAAAAATGTACCATGTCGACCAATCAAAAATGACAACGCAACATGACATTTGGTTGTTTAGGAAGAGGGTAAGTTTTAGGAGTGACGGCAAGGGAGAGAGAAAGAAAGAAAGACAGCAGAAAAAGAGAGAGAGCGAGTTTTGAGATGTGAGAGATTTGTGATGTTTAGCGTGTTTGGAGTGTGTAGTTAATGTGTTGTCTTGTGTAGTTAGTGTGTAGTGTTGTGAATAGTTTTGTGTTGTGTGTCAGAACAATGAGGTGACTGCTTTCTCCAGGTAAAAAGCAGAATGAGTGATACACCTGCTCAGTGGCGGTCCTAGCCTGTTTGGCGCCCTGGGCGCCCTGGGCGAACACTAAAGTAGAATAAAGTATTCTGATTCTGATTGTTTCAGGATGATCTGCCATTATCCAATGACACATCTGCTTACCTGTATCTTTTGTTCGTTTCTCCTCCTCTTCTTTTCTCTTTTTTCTAAACTGAGGACCTGATGGCTTTGGACTTTTCTTGTCCATCTTCCATTGGTTTTAATTTTGCACTCCAGTATGAACACAAATCCCTCAACCCGAGGATCACCACAACATAACCTAACACACCTACACCTAACCGATCGGTGCCTATGCCATTCCCAATATGCGCTGGCTGATGTCGGGGCAGCATGAGTACGAGCATTTTTAATTTTTTTTTTGCCGATGCCCGTGATGCTGCCCCCCACCACGATGCCGCCCTGGGCAACCGCCCGTGTCGCCCGTATCTAAAACCGCTACTGCACCTGCTGCTGTTAGACCTGCAGGGGCAGACTTCCATCAAATATGAATTCTGCAAACATTAATCTCCTGCTAAAACCAGGCAAAGACCCTGTATATCCCTCAAGCTATCGTCCAATATCCCTTATAAATGTAGACCTCAAAATAATCTGCAAAGCTCGAGGAGAGTCTCGAAGAGACTAGAGAAAATAACCCCCCTCTTAATTCATCCTGACCAAACTGGTTTCATAAAAGGTAGGCACTCATCAACAAATACACGTAGATTACTTAATTTGATAGACTACTCATACAGTAAAAACCTTGAAACTACAATATTTTCTTTAGATGCAGAAAAAAAATTTGACAGAGTTAACTGGAAATTTCTATTTGCAACTTTACACAAATTTGGTTTTGGATCTTCTTTCATCAACTGGTTAAAAATATTATATAATTCCCCAACACCTTGTGTCAGAACAAATGACCAGACATCCTCCAGCTTCTGTCTCCTGAGGGGCACCAGGCAGGGATGCCCACTCTCCCCTTCACTGTTTGCAATTTTTATCGAACCACTAGCAGCAGCAATTAGACAGAATTCAGTAATTAAGGGCATAAAATGCAAGAACGTGGAACATAAAATCAGCCTTTATGCGGATGATGTGTTACTCTTTCTCCAAAATTCACAAACCAATATCTTGAATTGATAAACTCTTTTGCAAGAATATCAGATTACTCAATTAACTGGTCAAAATCTACAGTCCTTCCGATTAATTGCTCCTTCCATAATTCCTCTTCTACTCCACTGCAATCAGGAAATATAAAATATTTAGGTATTAATATTTCTCCCAAGCTTGCAGATCTAACTAAATTAAACCATATCCCACTTTTAAAGAAAGTAGAAGGTGATCTGGCTAGGTGGAAATGTCTACCCATATCACCAGTGTTGGGGAGTAACGGAATACATGTACCGCCGTTACGTATTTAAAATACAAAATATGAGTAACTGTATTCCGTTACAGTTACCGTTTAAAAAGGTGGTATTCAGAATACAGTTACTTTGTTGAAATAAATGGATTACACTGCGGTACTTTCCTGTTTCATTTTGTCGCGGGTCAGGACTGTTTGGGTTTTGTTTGACAGCTACGTTCTGTTGTTCCAGGCGGCAGCGTTACGGTTGCCATGGTTACAGGGCGACGCTCTCTCTCTCTCTCTGCGACTGTGTGTTTCCTGGGTGAGAGAGCGCCTTTTCGTTGTTGTTGTTGTTGTGCTCAGCTAACAGGCAGAATGCTACAAGCATAGCTCTAAAGAATGTAGCATCATGGGCAGTGTAGTCCGTGTGTAGTCCGTGTTGCAGGGAGAATGGACTGCCATACACGTTATGGGTCTGTGAGCGCGAGGAGGGAGAAAAAGGGGAGTGGAAAGGTATGAGTTGTCATCGAGGAAAAACGGGAGCTGGAAGCATGTAAATATAATAATAACCACTTCAGCCAAGAAGAGTGCCTGACGAGCCCAGTTGTAAGTAAGCTATTAAGACTCGACTGTACACTGTGTTCGTGTTTTCCTCCGAAAACAATAAGTTCCGTTGGAGCAGTCTTTCAACGCCTCTCTCTGTCTCTCGCAAGAAAAGTTGACCCACACAACAAAGTAAAGCTATTTTTCGGCTACGAGCCGACAGGGACCCCGCCGTATTAGTCAGAGGTCCCTTTACTACAGTTCGGAGTCGCGGACCTTCAGTAATAGTAATAAATCACACAGCAATAGTACATTCACGTTGTTGTAAAAAGCATGATAATATATTAAGTAATCCAAAGTATTCAGAATACGTTACTGTCATTGAGTAACGTAACGGAATACGTTACAGAATACATTTTGGGGCATGTATTCTGTATTCTGTAATGGAATACATTTTAAAAGTAACCTTCCCAACACTGCATATCACTCATGGGAAGGGTTGCCGCTATAAAAATGATGATATTACCAAAAATAAATTATTTATTCTCAATGATCCCAACTAAACCGCAATTTTTATCGAACCACTAGCAGCAGCAATTAGACAGAATTCAGTAATTAAGGGCATAAAATGCAAGAACGTGGAACATAAAATCAGCCTTTATGCGGATGATGTGTTACTCTTTCTCCAAAATTCACAAACCAATATCTTGAATTGATAAACTCTTTTGCAAGAATATCAGATTACTCAATTAACTGGTCAAAATCTACAGTCCTTCCGATTAATTGCTCCTTCCATAATTCCTCTTCTACTCCACTGCAATCGGGAAATATAAAATATTTAGGTATTAATATTTCTCCCAAGCTTGCAGATCTAACTAAATTAAACCATATCCCACTTTTAAAGAAAGTAGAAGGTGATCTGGCTAGGTGGAAATGTCTACCCATATCACTCATGGGAAGGGTTGCCACTATAAAAATGATGATATTACCAAAAATAAATTATTTATTCTCAATGATCCCAACTAAACCGCCGCAAGATTGGTTCAGATCTTTAGATTCATATATGTCCAAATTCCTTTGGAAAAATAAGCCCCCACGTATAAGTTTAAAAACATTACAAAAGACCAAGGATAAAGGAGGATTAGAACTACCTAACTTTCAGCACTACTTCTTAGCCAACAGGCTTCAGTTTATCTCAGGATGGCTAAAACATACCCTCTTAGATGAACCTTGGCTAGATGTAGAACAAGCACTTTGCAATAATCTAGAGATTTCAGATCTACCATTTATCAGCTCAAACATCCAACGACATGAATGCTTCAAAAGCGTCAACATCAGCTCTTCTCTGACAGCATGGTGGGAGTTTCTGAAGTTGACAGAGTCTTCATTAATCCCATGCAAATGTACACCTATCTGGAACAACCCTGACATATTACAAAATAATAATATGATAAACTTTTCTGATTGGAGTGGTAAAGGAATCAAATACTTAGAACATATACTAGAAGGAACAGAATTTATTTCATTTGACAGACTAGTTACACAATATGGGATCAACAAGAAAAGATTTTTAGAATATCAACAAATTAAATCCATAATAAAAAAGAAATTTAAACCGGGTCAAGTTGAACTACAAACACCACCAAGTGTGGTTCAATTTCTTACTCTTAAAACCCCCAAATTACTATCCAAAATATACAGAATACTTTCTAAAACAGATGAATCAATATCACTTCCTATTGCAAAATGGGAAGCAGATTTATCAGTTAACTTAGACCAAAACTTCTGGTCTCAGATTTGCTTAAAAACCTTTCATCTAATCAGAAATCCCAGTCTTCAATTAATTCAATACAAAATACTACATAGAGTGCACTATACAGGTCATCGGATGTTCAAAATGGGCTTTACGTCTACCAACAACTGCTCACACTGCCAAACCAATTCACCGGACAATTATATCCACGCTCTTTGGTTCTGTCCACCAGTTCAGAAGTTTTGGCGCGAGATATGTGAAGACTTATCAAAGTGTCTGAAATATAACATTCCAACTTCCCCTTTAGTGTGTTTGTTGGGCAGCTTAGATAATGTCACTTCAGAAAAGAATATAGCCCATATGGTTTTCACTGCCCTATGCATAGCCAAGAAAACAGTCCTCATGAACTGGAAAAATAAAAATAATCTTAATTCTAACCAATATAGAAATTATCTATTAGATTACATTAGTCTTGATACAGCCTCTGCCACCACATCAGATCAATTGCTCTGGGCTCCTTTGATCAGCTCCATCACCTAGTGGGGGTGGGGGGGTCATAGTTTGGTCCCGCCTTCACTGTTGTGATTGGTGTGGGGGTAGGGACAGGCTTAGGGCGTCGGGGGGTTCCCCAGAGGCATCTTCCTTGGGGGGCTCAACCCGGGGTAGCGGTCATGGCCAATTAGGGGCTCTGTTGGCTCTTAGGTGACGGTTTCCTCGTGGCTGCGTGCAGCGGGGCTAGGGGAGGGTCTGTGCTGACGGACGTGGGTTACTGACCTGGTAGCCTGGCTGCCCCTGGGTGGGTCCGGGATGGGCGTGAGGTTCTGGGGGCGCTCCGGCTCTGGGCTGGGGCACTGGCCAGGCCTCGGGGGCTTGGGTCCTGGTTGGTGTGTTGCTGGGGTTGTGGGCGGGTGGGTGTATGGGGGCCCAGCCCTGGCGCAGGGTGCCGCCGGTGTGTCGAGCCACCTGGGGGGCTCTTCAACTGGTGGGGGAGGTTGTCACATCTTGCAGGAGCTTTCCTCTCTTCAGGAACTCTCTCTGCAGGAGGGGGAGATACAGGAGAGGTGGAGGAAGATCTCAGCCTGGGCGTCTATTGTCTTATGTAGTCTGGAAGATGAGTGGATGATGGGGTGGGTGCAGTTTTCTCTGTGGTGGGGTTGGGTGGACTGTCCCGGGCTCTGTGGGGCCGGGCGGCGCTGCTGCACTGGGCCCCGGTCGGGATGGGCCTGGGCCCCCTTTCCCTGGCGGGTCGCGGAGTATGGGGGTGCCTACTGGGGTCAGTGGGGGAGCTGGCCCCAGGGAGGGGTCACTTGCCCCTCCCTTCCTTCCCTCCCCATCTCCAGCTGCCTCCCTCTTCCTGCTCCACCACAACCACCCACACATGCAGGGCCTTGGAGTAGTGGTGTGTCACCAGGGTGCAGAGGAGGCAACCACCCCCCCCCCCCCCCCCCCCCCCCCCCCCGTCCCCGTCCCCGTCCCCTTCTGGCTGCCTCTGCCTCAATTTTATCCCACAACTTAGACATTCACATTACTCACACTCTCATTACACATACATATAGGATCTTGGGGGTGGGCACGCTACACGGAATCCAAATTACCATCAGGGTGTACACCTCACCCCTGGCGTTGTTGCCCACCTCTCAATTTTAAATACACGTAGACAATGAGGGCTAGCAGGGGGGGCTATGCGCTTACCTGCTGCTCTCTGGCAGGTAGCTCCATGCCCTCCTGGGTTTTAAATGCACCTTAGAACACACATGCATCAACACTACATATGAGCGGGTGGAGGGAGGTTTGGAGTCTTCTCTCATCCCCGTTCTCTGCAGCCTGCTGAAGCGGGGGGTTAGGAGGAGGAGTTGGCCGTCCGACTGGGGTCTGGAATGTGGGGCCTCCCTGCTGCTGCGGAGTCGGGGCGGTCTGCTTCTCCCCACCGCAGGGAAAAGGGTAACACCACCTGGGTCTGGGTGCAGTTTCCCCCTCCAGGGGCAAGGGTACCTAGACCCGGTTCGTAGAGTACGCTTGGGGAGTGTGATTGTGTGTACAGCGTCTCTTTATGTCTGTCTCCACGTTGGTTGAGTGTGGAGTAAGTGCATATGAGAGCATGAGGGTGGGAATGGATGTTTGTATCTGTGTGTGCCTGTTTGTCTGTGTCTATATGTCAGGTTGGGTATCAGACGCCACCTCTCTGGGGACATCTCAGGCCCTCCAAGGTTTGGAGGCCTATCTCCCCCCACCACTTCCCCTGCCGGTGGCGGACTCCCTCAGACATCGGTGTGTTGGTGGTTCTTTGTGTCCGTGGATGGGCGTCCAGGTACACACCGGCTCACTCCTTGGCGGCTGCTTATCGGGGCCTGGAGCCTGGGGCTCGCTCGGGCCACTTCGGAGGTGGGGTGCCCCCGGCCTCTCGGCCTGGGGCTCGGTCACTCAGGCACAGCTGGCTGCCGGCGGAGCTCACGGGCGCGTCACTGCAACCCCCCCGGCTTCTGCTCCGCAGCTGCTGAGTGACCCCTCATCTGGGACTCTCCTCAGCTCTTTCTGGGACAGTGGCGTGGCTGCCCCTCTGTTGGTCTTCCTTGGTCTCTTGTGTTCTGGGGGCCTCTGGATGTCTGGAGTTTTGATCTCCTCCGTACCTGCTTCATGCCCTGGAGGACGGGGCAGTGGCTCCCCACACCCTCTAGCAGATCATTACATGAAGGAACCTTTTAAAAAACAAGCGCGTTCATGCTCACAGGTGTACACACGGGTGATCACACACACAAACTACACCCTTTTTGGCTCCTACCTCAAAGCACACTGTGTGCTGTCGATCTTACGTGCTGCACAATAATGTTTAATATTTAGTATTTACTGTTATATTCCCATATATCATCGTGATGTTGTTTATTCTATTACTCTCGTTTTCTTCTGCTTGTTTTCTTTTTTCTTTCTCAACAGGTGATCCAGGTGATCGATATATGTATTTTTTTTAAAAAATTTTCTCTGCTTATTCTGTTGGTTTTTGTTTTTTGCCCTTCTCCCCTGTCCCTCTTCTCAGCTGTTTTTCTTTCCCTCTTTCTTTCTCCCCTTCTTTCCCCCAGTCAAGTCTGTCCCGTATTCAGCAAGTGAAAATAAAATAAACAATAAAAGGTGAATCAAATGGACCATTACGGCAAGGCTGGGATGGTCAATTTGGTAAAGTAAATCCGTTGGGCATCTTTCTTCGCCTTTAGACAATAATTCTGATGGCAAAAGAGCCAAATGGGACAGGCAGAGAAAAAAAAAAAAGACCTGCAGGTATCAGCCTGTGATGTTCTCCTTTATAGTGGACAGAAATTATTTTTTGGGAGTGGCACAAATAATTTGTGTGGAATCTTATTTAATGCAGAACAGCTGACTGTTATGTAAATAGTTTGAAATTGTTATTTTAAAAAAAGGTAAAAGGCTGCAAATAACTTTGTTGTTTGCAAAACTTGTGAATAGGATTGTAAAATTGACAATTTTTAAAGTTGTGAAATATGAAATATGATTCAATAAACATGTTTGTAGTTGTTACAGTAATTTTTTAAAAACTTTTTCTACTTGGATTTTATGTTTTCTGTCTGAATTTAGATCAGTTGTGTTAATACAGTATGCCAAAATGAAAACATAACTGTAAATTCAGGCATGTGAGGTTGTGCTGAAAAGAATGATACCAAACAAGGCAAAGTAAATAGTTTTTAAAGGTGAAATGTAGACGGAAACATCAAAAGTAGTAAAAAATGGCCAATTATAACCTGGACCCCAGAGGGTTGAACATGTTTTTTAAGTAACGCAATAGTTACTTTTCAAGTAATTGATTACTTTTAGAATCTTGTAACTCAGTTGCTTAAGAAGTAACTAGTAACTATAACTAATGACTTTTTCAAAGTAACTTGCCCAACACTGGTCAGCACAGCTGAATCAAATGATTAGTTCACTACCAGGGCTCTGAAAACTTCAAGACATGTTGTGGAGGTCATTTAGCAATTTGGATCAGCTTTAGTGGATCAAGGACACATTTAAAACCTGCAGGAGATGTGAGGTGGGTCACTGGTACTTTGGCGGCAAACAAAGTGAGTACCCAGTATGGCAACGCTACAACCACCACAATCAGCTCTCTCTTTGGCCTAGCTACATAAGCATTTAACAGTCATGTTGTCCAGTGTGTAATCAGGGGTGACTTTCACAGATCTACTGTGGGTACTGTTCATTTTTTTGTCTTCTTTTGTGTAATTACTGCTTTAAACAGTTTTTTTTTATTATTTTATAAAGAGATATGATTAAATAGAAGTAAAGAGAGTGAGTAAATAAGTCAAACGAGTACACTGACTAATGCCATCATGCAGCTTTTACAAAGTGTGGGTAAGCTGCGAGTCACAGCCGTTTATTTAAAGCACTCACGGATGTTGCACAAGGCACAGAGATAAATTGAGAAACAACTTGAGTGGTTTTACTTCACTGTCATGGAAATTGTTTCATCATTACAGTAAAGACAGAAACAGAATGTAACTAATCTGACTGATCAGATTACTTCTGCAAAACTTATGCTGCCTCTAGTTTTTGTTGCCACTGTCCAAAATGTGATAAGAGTGCACAGCTCAAAGAAATTGGGGAACACTTGTTGTCAGATTATAACACAAAATCTGTGAAACTTCAGGGATATGAAATGAAAGTGGCAACAGGTGTGTTGGACATGCAACAATAAGACAACGCCTTAAACAGGAATAGGTATTAAACTGCACGGTGCTGGGTTGTGAGCACAAATCTCACTAAATGATTTGTGCTCACAACATGCCACTATCATGCAGTCTGAGTCTGACAGTTTAATCAGAAATATGCACATATATTCTCCACATTCTTGAGACTGTGCTCAGAGACACAGCAAGCTTTCTTGCAAGAGAATGTGTGGATTTGCCATCCTGGAGTAGCTGGATTATCTGTGTGACCTGAAAGGCTTGCAGCTACCATCTCATGCTACCAGCAAAACTAGAGAACGGTAAGGAGAGAAAAACATTTTGTGGAAATCCCCTCGTATAACCATTCATCTTCCTGGGGATTGCCTAGAACTAGAAACAGAAAGAATATCTAACTCTGCTCTTTTGGTTTCATTTTACAGAAGAAAACTAAATGTTGTGACTCAAACAACGGGAATCGATAGATCTGGGTACCAGTGATGGACATTAGATCAACTGTGAAAGTGGATGCAGTTCCTCGCTCCAATCCAAACCCAAACAACCATTGTCTTCATGCAGCCTCCCCTCACCAGCTGGAAGCTCCAAGACTGAAGATGGAACAACAAATCTCAGATTACAAGACTGTGTTTACTCTCTGCCTTATCCTCCTACTTCTTCGAGATCACCTGTGTCAGCTAGGGGATTGTTGACTTCTGTTTAAAACAAGGTGTAAGGACACTCTGTCTCTCAAGTTGGACACAGGATACACATGTACACAGACACAGACATACAATCACCCTTTTTCTGTTCTCTAACTGCTCTCCTATAGAAGCTCAGTCTGAGTAAAGTTCTTTTTTCTCCTCTTGTCCCCGGATGTTGTGAATTTCATTGTTTTCTAACCATGCGATTTCTCTCTGACCTGTCTTCTCAATGTGATATTTGTGCAATGTATGTATGGTTGAAATGGGTCCAATGGGTTTTTTGGTATCATTATAATGAATCTTAATTCACACCTATGGGCAATTTAGTGCTACTAATTGAACTGCAATGCACTACTATGCAGACCCATGACTGAATATGTTTCCTGTCATAGGATTGCAGTGTTTGCTCTTTCAGAGTTTGTTTTTTACATTCCTTTCCGAATGAAAAAGAATATTAAAAATTATTATTTCATATGAAATCAAATTCCACATCAGTGTCAGTGATCACACAGTGGGACACTCTAGATGAGAAACTGCTTTTAGTGAGTACATGGTTATTTTTATTTCTTAAGCATCCGCCACACAGATAACTGATAAACTTTTCTGTGTTCTACTCAGTCATGGAAACTCTGCTCTATTCTTTGTGCTCTAATTCTACCAACTATTTTCTACTAACTTATGATTGTTGTATTCAGTCATATTTATTCATAACTTTAAACTGCAGTAGTCAGTGATTGATTGACTAGCACCTCTCACATATAAGTGTTTTCGTGACGGGTGCACTGTGAAGTGTGATTAAAGAGTGATATATATATACACACACACAAAAACAGGATATGACATTATGCCCATAGAAAATAGTGCTGTTACTGCAAGTAAGAATAATTTAGTGTCACTGTTGAGTGTCTGCAACACAATGCATCTTTTGATGCAACCTATAAAACAGATTAAGACAAACTGGAACAAATTATTTGGTGTTGTAATGACTCATTCGACCCACAATGGCCCAAGTCAGCTTTAAGTACCATCAGGTGCTTAAAGCTGACGTCTCACAGATTCCCAAATTCCAGGTTTTGACACTCTGTGACCAAAATTCACTGAACCAACAGCAAAAGAAGACCAAAACTATGCTTCATGTTTGAAAAACATTGTAATGATTTCAATTTTATTTTGGCTCTCTTGCTTCCACCATAATAAAATTGCACTTCCTATCTCTGTACTTCCTAACTCTGTGTGTGTATATATATCACCCTTAATCACACAGTGCACCCCTCACGAAAACACTTATATGTGAGAGGTGCTTTACAAACACTGACTACTGCAGTCTAAAGTTATGAATAAATATGACTGAATACAACAATCATAAGTTAGTAGAAAATAGTACATTGTGATGATTTCACTTGTATTTTGGCTCTCTTGCTTCCACCATAATACAATTGCACTTCCTATCTATGTGTGCTTCAAGACCAATTTTCCATCAAAAACCCTATTTTCTGCCTTATTCGCTTGCTCATTATGTACACTAAAAAGACACATTTCTGCTATTAAATACAGGAGAAATATCAATGTCTCTAATAAACCTCTGTAACTGAAAAATAGAAAGGTTATGTTTTTCACTAAAGAAATCTTCAAAAAGAGAGCTTATATTGGCTGGTTTATTGCAGATTTACGTACACAAGCAATTTGATGTTAATTGGCAAACATTTAACGCAAAAAAACTAGGTCTTATTTTTTGCACTCGATATTAATATTAGTTTAGATGGAAGCACATCCTTTATAAATCACTCTTAAACTAACCACGACTATGAGCGCTATTTAATGATAGTGCACGTTTTGGGTTTTTTTTTTTTTTTTCACGATTGTGTAAATATGGCCCCAAAAGGCTGTGCAGGAACAGGAAATGTGGTACTTTTATGAGGCTGCGGTCAGAAGTGCGTTTTACGTCAGAAAATAGCTAACAAAATGTGCTCAAAAACGGGTGCAGTGAAGAGATTACAGCACTTGGACTTGACTCAACTTAAAATTAACCTGCAGTGGATCTTGTGGAAATTTATCGTTGTTTCATTGTAACATGAGCCCTGCCAGGGCTGGACTGGGACAAAAAATCAACCCAGACATTTTGACTAGAGTCCGACCCACCAGGAATTAGGAAAAACCATAAACCCTTTGAATAAAAACAAATGCTGTTGTGACAGTGATGTACACTATCTTGTTGGTAAATAGGTATCAATCTAATAAACTTAAACCTACACTAATATCAATATCAATGCGATAAACAAACAAGAGAAACGGGACTTGCGACAGAAAAGCTGATCAGCTGATCATTGATAAGTTTCATGATTGAAGTAGCAACACGAGAGGGAGGGAGAGACAATGACAGAAGAAGAGGCAGCTGACAGCATAAAGACACAGAATAACTCCAGCTTTGTGTCTTTTTTTTTCATTCTAGCTGAAGTACGGGACAAATCGCGTTCCTTTTCACCTCAATTTCACCTCAACCAAGTTCAACCTCATTGGCTGTAATTGGTCCAGCCCAGAGTCGATCATGACCAATTAGCCAATCCACCGCCTTTAATTGCTGATACTGTTACAAAACAAACAAAAGGTCATCGGCCCATAAAAACGAAAAATCATCTTTAAATCATCAAACTGTAAATTATAAATTTTAAATTGTTATTGATCACTTTACCCCTAGTCCTAAAGTGTATATTTATTTTGTTACTCATCTTATATGTATTGTTTATTTACTTGCACTGCTGTAACCGGAGCCTCGTCGGCTCGTCTCTACGTTGCGGAGATGACAATAAAGTTTACTTTGACTTCAGCAGCGAGCAGGCGCACCGAGAGCTCTCGCGCTCACTTTTCGCGCATAGAATTTCGAAAAAACATCGGTGCAAATTATAAGTCTGTATCATAATGTCTGGTGTTCTCGTGTTTGTTGGTTTGTTTTTACTTTCTTTTATTTTGCGAGTTATTGGATGCTGTTCCAGCCAGCCAGAGGATCCCCCGCCGCCCCGCCCTCTCCTCCCTGTGTAAGCTGCAGGCTCACCTCGCAAACGGAGGGCGCCCTTACTCCCAGCAAATGGGCGATAGAAAACCGATCGGTGCCTATGCCATTCCCACTCTGCGCTGGCCTGACGTAAGGCCAGAATGAGTACGAGCATTTTTTTTTTTTTGCCCGTGATGCCGCCCCCACCACTACCAAGATCAGTGGATGGAAGTTATTGCGACTCCATGAGCAGTCTGCTGCTCCCGATGGTGGTGCTTCAGTGCACATATGTAGTAGAAGGTACGTATGCTATATTTTATTGCTATTATTTTAATTACTTCTGCTTTTGTGGAAGGCAGTTCTGAGCAGGCTTTGATCAACGTTTTGGGGTTAGGGAGTGCTGGGAGCGGCACACCCTGTTACCAAGGGTAGGCACCACAGCACCCCCTGCCAAATACAAAAAATAAAATAAAAAAAGTGCCGAAACACTTAAAACACCATAACTGGCGTTATTTTTCCTTAGAAAATCTGTGTTAAATCAGTAAAAAATAGTAAAAAAACCAAAAACAAAACAACAACAACAGTAGAAGAATTTGAATGAGTGATCAGCCGATATCACCAGTTACCACAATGGCACGAAAGCATTTTAAATAAACAAAAAACCCCAAACAAAAACAAATAAACAAACAAAATAAACACAACAAAAGAGCATCCGTTTAAGGAGCTTCATTTTTGCTTCATTCAATTTTTCTGTGTTTGCCTGATCCCCTTATCAGCTTAGACTAAATTTAAAAACATGTAAAATACAATCAGACGCCCAGAACTGATGATTGTCCTTACAGACAGTTTGAACAGTTTGGACATTAGTACACCGAGGTGAGGAAATCACCCCAACCCCTGAGTGTCAGTTCACATTTGGAGTATTTTAACTGTGCACCCAGCTGAAGGTAAAGCTTTAGCTTATTATAAGCTGCAGTGTAATTAAGCAGCAGTCCTGTCTTTGATACAAAAGGGCACTCATCTGTGTACATTTGGAGTTTGGGTGGGGGAAAATATTATCCATATTTGGAAAGGTTCTGGTCAGCAGGTTTATTGTATGTCTTGTCTTTTGTGTCTTAAGAGACCTCTTTGGACGACTTGTAGACTTCCTAATGGTTAACCAATGGATTTGCTCACCTGTGTTTGTGCCTGACATGTGCGCCCTGTGAGGTTTAATTCTAGGTTTAAACTTTTAGGTGTGCTCAGCTCAAAAGCCCAATCATAATATCATACATGTCATGCCTTGTAAATCATCCTTCATAGTTAACGTAAACTTCTCAACAGAGTCCTCTTCTAGCTCATAAACTGTACGTGTGTAGTATTCCATAGCTAACTGTTCCAATATGCCTAAGAAAATACACAATATTTCATCTGATATTTCATAATGTCACAAATTACCAAAGGAGTGAGAAGTCAAAGGAGAGACATGACCAGCATCATCCTCTTCCTCCTCACCTAAAGCCTCCTCTACTGTCTGGGCTTTAACAGATGAAAACATAAACCTGCTTATTTATTCTGGATATTGTCACAATTACTTATTTTCAGAAGATTAGAGCTTGATCACAAATTAGGCTACATTCTCGATCAATCGATCGATCAATCAATCAATCAATGTATTTATAAGCACATTTAAAAAACAACACAAGTTGACCAAAGTGCTGTACAAAGTAACAAAACAAAACAAAAAAACAAGCACCAAAAAATAACAGAAATGTTACTTTTTTTCCATAGGTGTCCAGCAATATTATATCCACTTCAAAGAAGGTTTCACTAATGCTGACTGTAGCTTCCACCCAGAGAAAGCTTAAGCCTGTACTCATAGCCTCTGTTGTTTATTTCAGCAGCTTCACTCATTACAATCACAAACCAACATAAGAGCTTGTTGCCATTTTTCAGCTGAAACTAAACTCATCGTTTACTCTCCCAGTTTCTCTTTATTTCTCTCCTAGTGATCTTTAGCTTTGTTTCTGTTACACCACAATTAAATCCGTATTGTTTCTTTCAAAATAACACATCCCCCTTTATAGGAAGTAAGTAAATAGAATTTATTTATATAGTACTTTTCACAGATAAAAATCATAAGCACTGCACAATAAAACCAGAAATATATATATATATATATATATATATATATATATATATATATATATATATATATATATATATATTTATATATATATAAAATAATAATATGAAACAATGAAAAAATAAATTAAAAAGCTTGTTTGCATAGAAATGTCTTCAGCTGCTTTTTAAAAGAGTCAGTGGAGTTTGTACAGGATAAAGACAACAGAAGAGAATTACACAACCCTCGTGCCACTGCCTGAAAAACCTAATCCCCACACAAACCTAGTACGTGGGACCAACAGTAACCTCTAACCTGAAAATCTGAGGTCTAAAGCATGAGGTTTTAACAGGTCAGAGATATGTTGGGGAGCTTCACTGTGTAGAGCACGAAAGGTTATTATTATTATTATTTTATTTTATTTTTTTTAATAAAACCTAAACTGGACTGGCAACCACTGAAAAGAAGCCTGGAGTATTAACTGGAGTAGTATGTGACCTCTTGTTAGTGCCAGGTAAAGTCTTGCCACAGTATTCTGTACACTCTGAACGCGATCCAAAGCTGATTAGTTGAAGTAAGTAAAAAGACCATCACAGTAATTCAAACGAGAAGAAATAAAAGCATAAATAAAACCTATTCATGAATGAAAGAAACCTACTGCATCTTGTAGTGAGATTTTACACATTCTAACTTGTACTTGTATTTTTACATTGTTGTTTTGTTTTGTTTTCTTTTGTTTTACTTGTGGATTGTAGCTCTTTGTTAATGAGTGTAGAGTTCAACAGTAACTCTCGTGGTGAGGAGAGTTGTTGAGGAGCCTTGTTCACTGAAGTTCACTGTATATAAAATTTTATCATGAAAAGAATAAATGAAAGATGAATCCAAGCAGCGACCCCAAGATATGAATCCTTCATTTGACACATGTTCCTTAATTTCTATACAACAAGGCAGAGTTTTTATGTAACTAACTGAAAGACTTTAAATTGTTTAGCTTTTTGATTATCCATCCAAACTGCAACCAGGATCTGGTTTTACATTGTTTTGAGCACATGTATTTGCTTATGACTTCAAACTGAAAGCATGGGAATCAAGCTGCAGATTATTGTTTTCACATTCCTCTGTCATGGAGATTTAAGGTGGGGTATGTTTTCAGAGTCATTTTCCCAGGACACTAGAGCATGCAACCTTGAGTGTTTCACATGTGGTTAAGGACATGAGTTGTTACCTTACTTGACAGATTTCAGTGTATGTTCTTGTTATTTTGATCATTTAATAAACAAAAGTAATATTAATCTTGAGTAGATTAAACACCTAAGAAAATGGTTAAAAACATTAGAAAAACCAAACCTGCAGAGAGGTTTTGTCATGCTTGCAGTTCATTTTTAAAGTCATTACTCTGTAATCAGTGGTGATTCGAACATAATTCCATCAAGTATACCAATTTTTGTCACTGTTAAGTTACAGATGACTAACATACATTGGATGTGACACATGAAGAAGATGCACACAGAGAACATAACATGAAATGTTACAATAATTATGAAATAAATAATCTTTATGGAAAAACAAATGATTTAATGATTTTTTAACATATAGATGGTAATAATTTCTGGCCGTGTCACAGTGTATGTGCAAAGTTTTGTTCAGGTCGACCTATTGGTTAGGGAGCAGGAAGGATACATACAGGCATATATACATGCTATGATAAATATAGTAAGAACGTTATCACTATCCTAGGGATTTATCCTTTAGTTGAAGGCAGAATTTTTATTATGGGAGGAAAACGCTGTATTTGTCTGAAAAGAACTACCAAACATAAGTTCAAGATTTAGCGAAGAAATCAAGCACACACAAAGAAAGAAAGAAAAATTTGGTTTAGTCTTCTTAGAGACTCTTTTTTTCGTTTCTACGTTTATTTGGCCTGATCTTTAATAGTATTTCACTTTCCAGCTCTTCAGATGATTGGTGGAAGTGTGACAGTGGTTCAAGGAGGTACCGCTATCCTACCGTGCCATGTCACTGGTACCAATGATGACCTGACACAGATTACCTGGCAGAGGAGGACGAGAGAAAAACCTCACAATGACAATTTCCTAACTATCCTACCCAGAGAGGGACTACAGTTTGTCAATGGAGGTGATGATCGATTTAAATATATCAGGAATTTTAATAAAAAAAATGGAACACTCCAATTAGCTGATGTTACTCTGAAGGATGAAGGCATCTACACATGCATCTTCACGTTGTTTCCCAGTGGAAATCAGAAGACTGAGATACTTCTAAAAGTGATTGGTATGTACAAAATATTCCCAAAATTCTGGGCGTTTGTATGTGAGGCAGAGACAGAATTACTTTTACCATTCTGCTTGCATGTTGACCTACTTCTGTGCTGTAACTCTCCTAGTGCCTCCTTTCACAAACATCAAGGACAATCTTCCCACTTTGGGCAAAGAAGAGGTTTTATTTGCTACCTGCACGGCTGCTGGATCGAAGCCTCCTGCTGAGGTGAGGTGGCTCACTGATGCTTTGGGAGACAAAGTGAGGACGACAACAAACTCCACACAGTATGACAACGATACAACTACCACAGTCAGCTCTCTGTTTGGTGTTCCTATGAGAGAGATTAACAGTCACCAGGTCCAGTGCGTCATCAGCAGTGACGCCATGTCTAAAGAAGAAACCCTGCCCTTCAGCATACAGATCTACTGTGAGTATCAGCTGTTAATAGAGTTTATTATTTGTCTTTTGTGTCATTTTTAATAAAGATTTTTTTTATTTGACCATAAAAATGTATATTAAAACGATATACAGATATACACAGCCATAGATTGAACTGAAAAAAAGAAGTTGAACTGAATCAGGAAAAGCCCCGTAAGGCAGTATCAAAATCTCTTTACCAGTCAATTTGTACTGTCTAGATATTTCAGCTGCCTCAAATGAGTTTTGTTCACATGAGCGCAGGTATCAACTTACCAATATTCATCATTTAATAATTTTTCAGTTGCATGTATATGTTCAGGTCAGAATTAACTTACAGCAGCTAAAGTCAGAAAATGGCTCAGCAATCCAGTTGTTTTGAAGCAGAGGTACCATTTATGATTTTAGGGGCACACCACTATCCTGCAAAGTAAAGCTGCTGACGATGTCTGTTTTTAGCCATGCCTATTTTGTTTGTTTCTGGTCTACTACTTCCAGCATGACAAAACACCATGTGACAAAGTCTGCCTCAAACTTGTTTGTCAAGCCTGACAATGAGTCCATTATTTTCACTGATCTCCACAGTCATAAGATCCATTCAGTACATATGAAGAATGGCAGAGGATGAAGCAAAACTAATAGAGGCTTGTTTTAAAACTGAACACAGGTTCCTCTGGTTTTGTGCGGTGTTATGTATCTGGTGGAAGTCCCTGAGAAGAACACAAAATTTAATATCCTTTTTTCAGACAAGGTGATTGTAAGTGAGCCTTTGGCAACCTTCAATGTGTAGCATAGGATCACTCCTTCAAACTAAATAAAAGATACCAGAATTTATGGTTTTGTGTTACATGATAGGATTCTGGCAAATGTGAAATATTACTTTGACACCATTAGTATTTCCTCATTTCAGAATTAACACTGTTCTCTTTCTGTTTTTGCAGTCCCTCCCACAGAAGTGAACATTAGAGCAATTTCTGAGAACTCATTTGAGTGTGTGACAGAAGCCAACCCAAGCGCAAACTTTACCTGGAGCAGGTAAAGTAGTTTGAATAATGATTTAAGCTGAAACTTTAATTTGCTTCTTTTTGTTTGTCTTGTGCAACCTGTTTTTAAAAAGCCCTGAGGAACAAAAAGATGTATTGTATTTAGTGATATACAGTATAACACATAATAAAGTTGTGGGGAGTGAATTTTGGAAAATTAAAGAAGGCAACATTTAAACTTTAGCTGATGGGTGTTTCCTGAGCATGCACGCTTTAGGAATAGACTGTGGTTAAACTGTAGGTTCTGAAAAAAAAAATTAAGGTAAATTTATACATCTACAAGTAGAGAAGTTTGGGGTATTATTGTTTTTAGATGTTTTACTAAGTTTTTGAGGTTTTGTTCTTTTTGTCTTCCAGATATTCCTCCTTAGCTGTAGTTAAAAATACATTAACATGGAAGTTATGCTATGACGAGGCATCTGCCATGTGTGTCCTTCCACAATTCACAACAGTCTCTACTCCTAGAATATTGCTCATATTTTAGTGAAATATTCACAAAATTATCACATAATATGTCTTCACTCAAACTGGGGTCAAGGTCATAACTCTCATTTTATGGGCACTTTTCTATGTTCACAAGAATTACTCATTGAATTTTAGTGAAATTAGATAAATGTGACCTGGATATGACAGTTTGGGAGCTTTCTTGACTTGAGTGGATGTGAATTCTCATTGTTGTGTGCGATACAGCCAACCAGTGTCAATTTAACTTATAACTTTGTGAACATATCACGGCACTGGCTCCACCTGTCTGAAAGCCCCCACCATCATTCCCATCCCCCAAAGGACTGGAATAGACAGCCTCAATGACTGCAGAATCATACTCCTCATGTCTTGTGGTCATGAAGTGTTTCTTGTAAATAGTGTCTCAGCACATCACAAACCTCCTTCCTCCTTGTCTCGACCCCCACCAGTTTACAGCACAAATCAGTCCACGGAGGATGCCATCACCATCACCCCTCACAGAACGCGAAGCCATCTAGAGAACAGGAAGAGCTATGTGAGTATGCTCTAGCGTTCAACACCATAATCTTATCATCACCTTCAGATGCCCCTCCCACCTGGTCCTGGATCATAGGTTCCATCACCACCTGGCCCCAATCAGTCAGACAGCCCCCATCCAAGTCTGTCTCCAACTTCAGGTGTCTGGGCACCCACATCTCTGCCAACCTCACCTGGACCCACAACACCATTGCCCTGGTAAAGAAGGTCAAGCAGTGGCTGCACTTGTTCCATATCCTGAGGAAGAATAACTTTGAACCAGTAGCTAAAGCTGGTCTTCTATTTCTCCTCAGTGGAGAGCGTGCTCTCCTACTGGCTGGGTGGTAGGCTGCACAAGGGGGAATTAACACTACCTGAAAAATCATTGGTTGCCCGCTGCCACCCATGGAGGCCTTTGCCAGATCCTCCTGTTTCAGGAGAACAAAGTCCATCACAGGTGCTCTGGACGGCGCCTCATGTTAATCAGGTTCCAAACATCCAGACTCACAAACAGCTTCTTCCCCAGGGCTATTTAGACTGTAAACAAACACTATCCCCCACATAGTATGTGCCTTTGTATTGTATACCTCTTTATTTGTATATATTCTCTCTTATCTGTTGATTATTCCTGCTGCATTACTATTTACATTTGGCCTGGTGCAACCACAATTTATATGTATATATGTATACTGACAATAAACAGCTATTCTATTCTATTGAGGGATTAGCTTACTCAGCTTAAGTAGATGCTATAATAAGTCATGGTTGGTTCTTCAGATAACAGTCAACAAAACAAACATTTAAGGTATTTATTTAAGCTGTTTGGTTTTTAGCAGTTACTATGAGCAGTTTCACATTTTACTGTATTCCCTCTGGCAAAAACTGTCATTACTGCAGGCTGTCAGAGTCATTACTGGCTCTGACAGTGATGCTTACTGTAATGTTTTTTTTAGCTTCACTGAACAGATTTAGTGAAGCTTGAAACACCCCCGAAGTTTTACTCTGGTTGTTTTTGCATTTTTACTTCAAGTGCATTTTGTTCAGGAGTTTCCCTGTCGTGATTTTAAGACCAAAATTCATGATTCATTTCTCATTTGTAAATGGCCTGTATTTGTATAGCACTTTACTTAGTCCCTAAGGACCACAAAGTGCTTTACACTACATTCAGACATTCACCCATTCACACACACATTCACTCACTGGTGATGGCAAGCTACATTGTAGCCACAGCCACCCTGGGGCGCACTGACAGAGGTGAGACTTATTTATGGGTATAAAACAGTGGGCACTAAATATATAACTATTTGGTCAGGTGTGATACAGACTTGCCTGTTTTTCAGGGTAGGTTATTTCCATGATGTGTGCACAGTTCATATTGAACATAAGGACATAGTTAAATGAAATGCTGATTCATGAAAAAGAAACATCCATCCATCCATCCATCCATTTTCTTCCACCTATCTGGGGCTGTGTTGCTGGGGCATCCGCCTAAGCAGAAAAGCTGAGCCTGCCTTACCACAGCAACCTCCTTCTAGCTTGTCAAGGGGAATGCCAAGGCGTTCCCGACCAGCTGAGAGATATTATCACTCCAGCGTATTCCACATCTTGCCTCCTTCAAGTGGGACATAGCCGGAACACTTTGCCCTCGAGGCATCCTTGTCAGATGCCTGAATCACATCAACTGGCACCTTTTGATGTGTAGCAGAGTAGCAGCACTACTCTGAATCTCTACCAAATGGCTGTGGCCTTACCGTATCTAAGGGAGAGGCCAGCCACCCTTAATTTCCTCCACTTGTATCTGCAATCTGTTCTTTCAAAACAATAACGCTAAAATCCAGACATTACAAATGACATAAATATTTTTTTCACATTGCAAAACAGTCTTTTTACACTAAATATTTCATTATGCATATTCACCAGTGTGACTCAGCAGTGCTTGGCTTCTCTCTCTCCAGTTCACTACTTATCCATTACATGTGAGGAATTCCTGGTAAATGCAGTGTTTATGCATTTAAACAGTTTTGCTTTAAGTGCCTCTAAAGCTTCATTAAGTTATTTTTAAGAGTTTTAGCATCAGTGATCCACAGAAGATGAAAGAAGCCATCTATGTCAACTGTGAATGACCTTCTTTGAATAGCTCTGTTCATTGTACACACAATGAACAGAGCTACCACTTCTGTTCAAAGTATTCTATAATACAGTTTTAAAATCCCTTCCAGATGCTTTTTCTTTCCAAGTTCCTTAGACTAGTGTGGTAGAAAACTTTACCAAAACTAAGAATGTCTTCACAAAAAATGTATTTCAATTAAAATTTAATTGATTGAAATTCATTGGACTTTTGGCACATTTCGCATTTTTCTGCCCTATCGCTACATTTCATGTTGAGCCTCGTTTATGTTTTTCCAGATCTGGCCAGTCTTTCCTGCAGTCTGCTGTCAAAGTAGATGGTGCAAAGCTACAACTGCTGAGTCTGACCTCTGATCTAAACGGCCTCTATCAGTGTGAAGCGTCTAATGCATATGGAAGTAAACATGGTCAGCTCTATGTGCATGTGGCATCAGGTGAGGTCAGCTTGGATTTAGCTGTGCAGTTTGTCCAAATCTTCTGAATTTATTTTGTGATTTCTGAGCTTTTGTGTGTTGTTATTCTGTTTTCTTTTTTGTCCATTCCTGTCAAAGGAAACTTGAACATCTAGACAGATTTCTTTGGTAAGCAGCTAGTTTAGAGAAGTGGTTGCCTTACCCTAAAGTCAGCACAAAACAGACAAGTTATTGGATAATGGATGCCTTACCCAGTGCAGTATATGATCATATTCATTTCAGTTCCACCAATGGAAGCTCAGACCATGTCCTATCTTGTGATTCTTTTCATGATCATATCAAGTTTGTTTCATTTACTTTTGTGCATCAGAACTTGTCAGTACAGGGACATTTTTGAATGTTTTTGGTACAGATGTTGCATGGTGTTTGAATACCGTCAGATTCATCTTAATGTGAAATATAAAACTAAATGCCAGGTAAGTGAGAGAGAACAATAGATCATTTCATATTCTCACTCCCTGTGTCTTTGCAGGAACATGCTCGGCTGCTTGGGCCTCATTTGCTGTTTTTCTTTTCCTGAATGTCATTGGGGCTGCAGCATGGTGGTTTTTCAAATCTGGATATTTTCAAAGGTGCGTAGAACAATAATCATACAAGCATACATTTAGGATGTAGCATGATAAGTAGCTATTATAGTATTTCAATATTCATATTGTTGAAACTCCTCAATAAAAGCTAAAAGCTAAAAGTCTCCACTTGAATTTAAAGTTGATTGATTTTATTTCAAAATTGACCCCAAAATATTCCAACTCTATACGACAAACTATGTCATTTTTTCCTGTGGTATTAGGTTTTTCCCCATGCATGGTGATGAACACAGTGACCCACGATCTCCCAGGAGTCCAGGTGATGATCATGGACAAGATCACCAAAAACTGCAGAGAGAGGTTAGTACAGTTAATTTGTAGAAATGTGAGTGTTTCCCTCACTGTTAATATGTGTCTTGAAATATGTTGGCACTAGTGTAAAACTCTCTGATATGCAGTTACTGGGGGTGTATTTATAGTTTAATTATGAAGAAATTATTTTATTTAATCTCTACTAAAAGACCCAAATAGTAACAGCAGTAACATTAATAGCTTATTATGATTGTGTTTAATATTATAGAAGTTTAAATGTTTTTTTCTAAAATCTCCAGTTGAAAATTAACAAATATTCTGAATTATCCACCTTAGGAATCTGTCTGACAGCAAAAGAAGAAAAACATCTGGACTGAGGGCTTCACTAGTATGTCTTTCAGCTGGTAAATGAACAGATGAAACACTGGTGGACGTTCCTGGTGTCCATTCACATGCCTACCTCTATTTTATTTACCTTTCTTTCTACCTTTTTTTTTTCCTTTTTCCTTTTTTTTTTTTTTACTGTTGCCACACATTAAATTTAGAGTAATCCCCACTGATGCCTGCTTGTTGATGGAAATTTAATAAAGTATTTTAAAAAATATATATCGACTGAAAATAGAATTTGGACATTAATTAGGCCTACAAATCAATATTTTCAGATACTATTTGCTGACCTGGGGGATTTGTACGAACAGCATTAAAATCCACTCAGACTATCAGATTTTTTTTTTTCCATAGGCAGTCTAAAAGTTGAAAATTTGATTTACCTTTGTCCTTTTTTGTTTTGTGTTTTTTTTTTCTGGTTCTAGTGTCCTGTTTAAGACATTTGAAGTAAACTTAAATGCTTTTGAATGTAATTTCTCAATTTAAGACCAAAAAAAAAACCCAGTTGACTAAAAGATGCTGTCTACCACTGCTGTTTTTTTGTTTGTTTGTTGTATTATTATTATTTATTTAGCTATTGGTTGCATAGTTAGTTAGTTGTGTAAGTGTTATTTGGGTTTGGCTGTGACAAATCATCTACTAATTGGAAGGTTGAGGTTCGAACCCTGGCTGCTCTAGTCTGTCTGCCAAATCATTCTTAGGCAAGATACTAATGTGTTCATCAGAGTGTGATTATTAGATTGAAAGCACTTAGATGTTGGTTTGTTTCACAGAACACACACACACACACATAGATAGATAGATAGATAGATAGATAGATAGATAGATAGATAGATAGATATGTCCCTCGTCCTATGGCGAGTACCTGGATACAGACAGACAAAATGGTGGTGGCTGACCAATCGGACATAGTGGTGGTAGACAAATAGAAGAAGACGGCCGTAGTGACATCTGTAGCGGTTTCAAATGACAGCAACATCAGGAAGAAGGAATACGGGAAGCTCGAGAAATACCAAGGGCTCAGAGAAGAGCTTGAGAAGATGTGGAGGATGAAGGCAACGGTGGTCCCAGTGGTAATCGGAGCACTAGGTGCAGTGACTCCCAAGCTAGGCAAGTGGCTCCAGCAGATCCTGGGATCAACATCTGAGCTCTCTGTCCAGAAGAGCGCAGTCCTAGGAACAGCTAAGATAGTGTGCAGGACCCTCAAGCTCCCAGGCTCCGAGAGAGAAAGAAAAAGAGAGACAGACTATAGTTTTAATACAACTTGACGTCATCCTGGCTGTTTCCCCTGGAAAAAAGCAATGACTGTTTTCACGGGCTGTGATTGCGATAATTTAATGTGAAGCCAATTTTACATAATACTCTAAAGCTATATTCTAGTAAATTAAGTTCAACGAGACTATGGTCATTTTAGAAATCCAAAACGCTGCATACTGACAATCAAGGAAGGTCATAGATTGTCCTTTGAATCGACATACATGATTTCAAATGAGATATAAAAGCCGTTTATAATCGAAATCCTGATAAGATACTACTACAAAACAGAGGTTTACTAAATACAAACACTCCATAGTTTCCCATTAAGCCTAATATGTGGTTTGAAAAAACTGCTGTTTCATACTGAGTGTTCTGGGAAAATCAGTCAGTGCAAAGCTGTCGATCGAGGAACACCATTTGCACGCGAGACTGTGGCAAATCTCTATATATTTTCAACATGAGGAGATGGTGATGATTTTTTTTTAATTTATTTATTTTGCATGTCTTTGTTATAGTTTATTATCAGCTTGTTAGAGTTTCTGTTTAGTTCGGTTTCTGGTATGGTTCTAATAAGACAGACACTATATCTACAGGTGAGGATAATTAATATTTGATCCGTGTTGAATTTTTAAATTTCCTCATTTACGAAGAAATGGGTACTCTCTAATTTTTATTGTAGTCTAATTTTATTGGAGAGAGACTGAATGCCATCCAAAAATCCAGAAAAACATTACATAAAAGTTATAAATCGATTAGCATGTTATTGAGTGAGAAAGGTATTTGATCCCCTACAATCTAGAAGCAATTCTGACCCCAACAGACTGGCTGTTTTAGTGAAGCTCTATCTTTTTATACATTTTATAGCCAATCAATCAAATTTAGTTTTAGCAGATACATGAGATTTTGCTTTGCCAGTGGTGCCATTACCAAAATTTTAATCTTTTTCATTTTAAGTGAACTGGTTCTCCTAGAACTAAGTGTATCTTTGAAATCATCCAAGATAACAGAGGTGTATTTTTACTTCTGGGTCATTCCATCTCAAATCAACAAATTTCTAGAAGAACCTTTGTTGATTTGCATAAACATATCAAACACTTTAAGATACAGATTTTTGAAAAATGGTCTCTTGACACAATTTCAGGCCATTTTCACACGCTTAAATCTAACACAATGTTTTGAACCTAAATGTCTCAAAAAAAATCTCAAAACGAAAGATAAAAATCACCAAATTTCACTGACCTTTTCTTAATGATGATGATAAAAAAAAGACATTATAACATGATACATTATACTCAAGACATATTTTATCATTTATTATTGCGTCCATATCTCAGCTAATAGTAATAGTGTTTCATGCTCTTTACAGCTCTCCAGATGATCAGTGGAAGTGTAACAGCAGTTCAAGGAGGCACTGCTATCTTACCGTGTCATGTCATTGATACCAATGATGACCTGACACAGATTTCCTGGCAGAGGAAGACGAGAGAAAAACCTCGCAATGACAATTTCCTAACTGTCCTACCCAGAGAGGGACCACAATTTGTCAATGGAGACGATGATCGATTTAAATATATCGGGAATTTTAATGACAAAAATGGAACTCTCCAGTTATCCAGTGTTACCCTGAAGGATAAAGGCAGCTACACGTGCATCTTCACCTTTTTTCCCAGTGGAAATCAGAAAACTGAGATACCTCTGAACTTGCTTGGTATATTTATTTATTTATTTTTATTCAAAATATTCTAAATGTTTGTGTGTGAGACAGAGTTACTTTCACCATCCTTCTTGCATGTTGATTTATTTTAGTGCTGTAACTCTCCTAGTGCCTCCTTTCACAAACATCAAGGACAATCTTCCCACTTTGGGCAAAGAAGAGGTTTTATTTGCTACCTGCATGGCTGCTGGATCGAAGCCTCCTGCAGAGGTGAGGTGGCTCACTGATGCTTTGGGAGACAAAGTGAGGACGACAGCAAACTCCACCCAGTATGACAACGGTACAACTACCACAGTCAGCTCTCTGTTTGGCGTACCTACGAGAGAGATTAACGGTCACCAAGTCCAGTGTGTCATCAGCAGTGACTCCCTGACTAAAGAAGAAACCCTGCCCTTCACCATACAGGTCTACTGTGAGTATCAGCTGATGATGTAGTTTATTATTTGTCTTCTTTTTTGTCTGTCGATTTTAAATATTTTATTATTTTAATTATTAAATCAAATATGAAAAAGATACACGGACACACTAAGGATTAAAACCAGCAGCAATAGTTAGCAATAAATGTTTAATGAAGAGTTTTCGTTTTAGCCTCCATGTTTAGCATGACAGACATTTGGTAAGGGAGGAAATCTGGATGAAACTATTTCTCTTTAATCCAGGCGGTGATGTGTTCCTTCATTTGCTGACAAGTGACAATACATTATCTGCAATGCTTGTGTGCAATATATACATTATATATTGATACATGAATTAAGTTGTTCAAAACACTTAGTTGTTTGTGGTCTGGGGAATTGTGCTTGTAATAGCTCATTTTTGTCAAAACCAACTAAATAGAAACATGAGATAAATTTAACAGTTTCAACTGTAAAGAGCATTACTGTTGGAGTTATTTTTGGATTCTTGAAAGCAGCGTGGAATTAGCAATGCCCATTGAGGTCAACATACCCAGAAAACCCAGATAAGCTTTGTTCAGCTGAGCTAAAGTGTCAGTAAGAGTATTTCTTGATATTCAGTCATTTCTCAGAGGAATGCAGTCCAAGGTAATCCAACAATCCAGGGTAATCGTAGTGAAATAGAAGCACCACTCAACTATGATTTGAGTAACACAGCCTATCTTGCAGAATAGAATGTTTCTAATCTGGATCTATTTATTCATTTTTGACCTTCTACTTCCAACATGACTAAACACCGCGCCAAGATGTAAAGGCTGTTTCAAATTAATTTATCAAGCTTCAAAATTACTTCATTGGGCTTCATTCATCTCCCTCAGTCGTAAGATCCATGGTGTGCACAGAGAATAGCAGATGAGGAAAAGGTTTGTGGGTGATCTGGTGACAACCTTGAAAGCATATGAAAGAATCGCTCCCTGAAACTAAATGAAAAGTAACTAAAACAGTGGCTTTGACAAGATTCAGGCAAATTTGAAACATTATAGTGATATGATTTAATATTTTCCAACTTCAGGATTAACATGGGTGTTTCTTTGTCTTTTCTCAGTTTCTCCCACAGAAGTGAACATTAAGAAGATTTCCGAGGACTCGTTTGAGTGTGTGACAGAAGCCAACCTGAATTCAAAATTTACCTGGAGCAGGTAAAATAGTTTGAATAATCATTTCAGTTGAAATATTTATTTCAGTACAGTAAAAAAAAAAAAAAAGTCCTAAGAGAGAAAGAGAAGTATTGGATTGAGCACTGTATAACATGCAACACATGGATGATAGTGAAGAGGAGGAGGTTGGCGGGCAGTGTGAAGAGAATCATTGGGAGAAAGTTGGGAAGGGGCAGGAAGAGGGACAGGGCTAGTGAAAGGAAAAGGAAAAAGAGAAGTGACGGTAGTTCGGAAGGATCTGATAGTGAAGGTAAAGGGGAGGGGTGGTTTGAGGTTTGAGGAGGAGGGAATAAAGAGAATGGATCTACTTAAGTTGCCAAGAGTACTTAGAGCACAAGTGGGAGAAATTAAGTATGCTAAATTACTCAGAGATGGTAATCTACTGATTGGCTGTAATTTGGAAGTGAAACTGATGGGGGTGTGTATAGTTAAAGTGAAAAATACTGCAAGGGTTGGGAAAAGGGGAGTCAATGGAAGTTAAGGAGTCATTGTGGAAGTTGTGGACAAGAGATATTTTATTTTGTATTCTTATGGTGACAATTTATAATCAGAACTATCATTGATCAATCATTCATCATTGTCGAATCTGTTGATAGAATAATCTCTGAATTATATCTATGGTAATCTGAGCAAAATATTAATGTATGCATATTATCATCACTTTAATTAGTCTATTGTTGTTCTCTATCATTCTTTCTATCTGCTTAAGCTGTTGCAAATGGTATCCATATCATTGTATTCACACCTCTCGAAGCTGTGGGTCTAGTAGGGCCTTCTACATTCACCTACACACATATTCAGGCCTACATCAACATGCACATAGAGAGTCATGGAAAATACGCACGTTCACACCCGCACGTATTAAGAACAGGGAGGTCGTCTCAGGACAGTCTCTCGGTTGGACACACAGTCTCACAAAGTGGCACAACATATCACACACTTGTTTGTCTCTAAAGTAGCATCTGATGTCTATATAAGGAGAACTTTTTGAGTGTGGGGAACTGTTATCATTTCCAGTAAGATCTAACTGTGATGTCATCAGGGTAATATAAGGATGGGGAGCGGTCTGCTCGTTGAAGATTGTAAGATTGTTGTTGCAAGTTTCTTCCCACACTCTGCGCAAGTGTGTAAAATAAAGATCACTATTTTTGGCACCTACCTGGATTCAGTCTGCTTACTTCTCTTACCCAAATCGAACAAGTTTCAACAATTCTTGGTGCCGAAAACCCGGTTGGGGAAGAGAGGAGCGTGCGGCTTGGAGGTGCCAAAGGGACGGAAGGCCAGCAGCTTATCTGAGTGACACGCCAGGCGAAGTAGAAGGTGAGTGCCACCTGTTGATTTTTATCCAAAGGCGCTAAATTGGAAGTTAAAACTAAATTTAATAATATTCACTCAGTATAGGCTTCTGGTGTCTGTCCATAGTGATTTTGGGGTAATTAGTGCTAAAAGCAGGGAATATTGGACTGACTAAATTTATTGCTGTTTATTTTGGGGGCGAATTTTGAGTTAAGAGGTTATGTGTCTAAGTCAATACGGTGTGTGTTTAAAGTGATGTGGGTTGACTGGGGAGGCCAGCCAGCCAACCAGTAGTTTAGGGTATTCGGTCTGATTGATCAGCAGAACGCGGTTCGGGCGTCGAAATAACCACGGGCTAAGACCCCGCAGTGATGCTTATAATACACTTGAATAAATTGTCTTAGGACTGGGGCGTGGCCCCTAAGAGCGCAGTTGCTCAGCGTGTAGCGGCGACCCCTAATCGTGGACGCACGGTCAGGTTAAAAGCTCGGGTGGTACCCGGGGGATTTCGAGCGTGCGTGTGTGTACATGCTGGCTTTGTTCCATCTCCCTACTTCTCCATGTCTCTGCTTCTCAGTTTCCTTTTTGGGTAGGTGAAGGTGTGTTTCAGAAGTGTGGTTAAAGGATTTCAGTATATTAAATAAACTAAACTTTGTAGTCTTGTGTTTGTGATTTCCTAATGTGAGTTGGGTCATATTTCCTCCTCGGCCTGGAGAAGGCAGAGGTGTGTGCTTTATTTTTGATGTTGTGTATATAAAGTCTTTTAAAGATCGGTTGAGTCTCTCGCTATAAGGAGGGAAACGGCGTGCATAGTAGATTGATTGGATTATTCTCATGTGTGAAAACTTTGTAGTTGTTAGGGAAGTGAATGTGAGAGTGAATTTTTGCTGGCTTTGGGTGCTTAAATTGTTGCAGTAGACGTTTGTGAAGTTTTGTCTTGAAAGGAGGATTAGAGAGTGTGTGTGTGTGTGTGTATGTGTGTCTGTGGGCGGTCTCTCCCCGGCTAGAGCCTAGCGGATGTTAAGCTTGACCAGCTTGTGGGATTCTGACTGCCGAAAGGGGAACTACAGTGAGGCAACCCCAAAGGGAGGAGCCTAAGAGCGGCCATTTTGGTAAGGTAAGTGAGGTCGGAAAGCAAAATGGCTGAAGAGGAAAAGGTGACCCCTGATGGGGGAAAGAGATACAAGCCACTGAAGGAGCAAATACAGCAATTGAAGAAAGCAATTAAAATTACTGCTGAGGGGACTTCAAAGGAGATTGCCCGCCAGTGTCAAGATCTGGAAAGAGAAGTGAAGGAATTATGTGAAAATCAACAGAAGACGTTGGAGGACAGAATTCCTCTTCATTCCATCTTCCAAGTTGAAGGTGAGAAATGTGAGAAGAGGATCAAAGAGCTTGAAGAGGAACACTTGGGACGTTTTCAAGGGAGAAAAGTGAAGGCAGAAAAGAAGCTCATGATTGGAAAACAAAATAAGTATTGCAAGCTTATGATTGTCTCCCAAGGCGTTTCTCACTGGATGCAAGAGGAAGTGAACGACACCAAACCAGTCTTAATAAAGGAAGCCGAGGCTGAGGGAACATTATATCCCAGCCTGAAGGAATTCCTGAGTGCCCCACCCCCTCCTTATATCTGTCCAGTGGTGACTTTGGAGGGTGGCACCCTGTGGGGGCCGGGAGGAAAAACAGGAACAGTTAAAGGAGGAATTGTGGAAGTACAGGAGAATCCTATACCATCGACATCTGCTCGGGGCACAGAGGAGGCAGACACAAGAGTGGTGCAGCCTCAATCAGTGGCACCTACACAAAAAGTGATGCAGCCTCAATCAGTGGCAGCTGCATCAGAGGTGAGTCAGCCCCACCCAGCTGCTGGGACATCACAAGGAATCACTACACGGGGGGTGATCTTGATCCCTCCCTCTCTTTTCAGCCCAGATGGAGCTACAGAAGAAGTTCAACCTGTGGCTTCCACGAGTACAGGTCAGGTGACACCGCAACAGCCCAGCCAGGGAAATGCATCCCAGGAGGTCTGGACTTCAGAGGAAGATTCACCTTCACTGCAGTTTCAGAGGCAGCCATTAAAGGCGAGCCAAAAAACCAGTCAGAGGTCGAAGGTTGACAACCTTGAGGAAGAACAGTGGCAGGGCCATGTTGTTGGGAAAGTATCTGACAACCGGGAGGCCGTGATAAAGTTGGAACAGACCTTGAAAAGACTGGAGGAAGAAGGCGTAGCAACACCACGGCTATTAGCACAAACGCTTGAGGCATTGGAAAAGGACTTGGCGACCTCTATAAGACAATCACGAAAATCTAGAGAAGTGTCGAACCTGGAAATGGGAGGACTTGCCCCAAAGTTTCAGGGTCTCCCAGGAGTGAAGACGCTTCGCTCTGGGAGGGTTCTGGAAGAAGTAAGAGACAAAAGACCGTTGATCTTTGAAAAGAATCGGAAGCAGAACGTTGCATTGCAAACCGGAGAAGGGCAGTGTGACATAGAGGAGGAATTGCCCCTCACTATGCCTTTACTGACGGGTTTACAGGGCGAACCAGTCTACCATCCCTATAATATCAGAGATCTTGAGGCTCTGGTGAAGCAGCTGCCCCCGATCACAGAGGGAGGAGCGGCTTGGTTGAGAAGACTAGGAAGTCTTACAGAAGGAGAAGAACTTGCCCTGGGAGATTTTCGTGCTATCGGTGGGAGGACCTTCAGAGGTGGAGGCCTCGCAGACGTGGAAGAGATAGCAAGAACTGCATGCCAACCAAACGATGTCCCCTATGTAAGGGTGCGAAATGCTCTCTCTGATGCAGTGCGTGAGAAGTATCCGACCCATAATATTGGCACTACACCTAGGATTGTTTGGAGCCCAGAACATTCCCCTAGAGAGTTTATAGAGCACGCAAAAGAACAGTGGATTCTCCAAACTGGAGAGCATCCTGGGCAAGATGGGGAACCCCGGGCGTGGTTCCGATGTGCGGTGTTAGCAGGTCTGCCAGAACGAGTGAGAGCAGATCTACAGAAGAACCCAGACTTTGCGGTGGCGGATTCAGCAAAATGGGAGAGGCATATCATACATCGACTTGAGCTGGAAAGAGACGAGGTGAACAAGAAAAAACAGGAGCTGGAGGAGGCGCAAGGGCAGTTAGTAAAATTGAAATTGGCTGAGGCGAGAGAAAAACTAAACGAAAAGAAAAAGGAAAACAAAGATGGAGCTAAGAAGATGCTGGTGGCGCAGCCACAGGGCAATCCGGGGCCTGATTGGCCAGATTTGGATCCGGTTCTGTACCCTGATGACCGATGGCCCGCCAATGGACCAAGGCAAGGAAGACCCGCGGGGAATTGGGGGGCTACTAGGTCGTTGAGGGGGCGTGGTGGATCTCAAAGAGGAGGCGGACCAAGGGGCCGTGGTCTGGGGGGACCTATGCTGGACCCGAATGTATGTAGAAGGTGTGGAGGACGAGGACATTGGGCTCGTGATTGTCCTACACCACGACAGCTAGAACTTGGTTATCCATCTCCACCCCAGGCACAGGGAGCTCTTCGAGGCAGAGTGGTCCAGACAAGGGGACATCAAGCTCCAAACCCAGGCATGGCGCCGGTGGCTCAGTATCCCCTGGCCTACTGGGGCGGAGAGGAGGAGCTGTACTGACGGGACCCACAGAGACAAGACGACATGGGAATGGCAGATCCAATGTTGTCAATGAGTGTGGAAGGGACTGAAATGACCTTCCTTGTGGAAACTGGAGCTACTTACTCAACGCTGAGACAAAGACCAAGCAGTGTCACACTTTCCGAACACACGGTTAGTGTGGTGGGTTTCTCTGGGGTTCCAATGACTCTGCCAATAACCAATCCAGCCCGGACGGTGCTGGGAAATCAGACATTGAAGAACAGCTATGTGGTGTCTCCTCAGGTGCCAGTGAATTTGTTGGGCAGGGACCTGCTCATTAAATTGGGAGCCACTGTCATGTGCTCAGCTGATGGATTAACAGTTACACTTCCAGGAGGAAAAGAGTTTCTGTGCCTGGGGACACTTTCAAAGAACCAGTATTTGCTGAAAGACTGTGAACAAACTACAGCTGACATTTACTGGGGTCGGTTGGTGGATGAAGGCATTTTGAGACTGTATCAGCTGTGGAAACCTTGGATTATGGCCTTGGCTGTCTATTCTTCTCCGAGAGATCCATACCATGTGACCCTCTATTATGATAAGAACGAGGACGAAATTTATAGGGACCTGTTCCAGTCTGACCTTGAAGGTCAGACCTGGAATGTGTGTTCTCAGAACATCTATGTCGGTCCTGAAGGCGTCGCTGCAGGAGTAAATTTAACCGAAGAACAACGGCCTTGGTTCAAAATGGGACCTGATTCAGTGCCCCATATTACATTGGCGGTCCATGAGGGTCATCGGGCGAAGGAGCTGGGAACAATGGTCAAGAGAGCCCTCGATGAACCGGGCTGGCAAGCTACTCAGATTCCAGACGTTTGGTACTCGCCAAAATGCAAAATTTACCGTATCACTTGTCTATCAGAGGACACAGTGATATTGGAGCATGAACAAATCTCAAGAATCCATGGGAGAGAAAGAATAGACCATGCGGATGCAGTTGTCGCACTTGCGACTCTTCCTGACACCTTATGGTCAGCAGGGTCTACGGATGTGGGCCTGGCAACTTGCTCGCCTGTTTTGTTCCAGCTGAAGTCTGAAACGCCAATTTGGAAACCGCAGTGTAGGCAAAAGAGAGAAGCTGAAGAGGGAATTGCAGAAACCATTGAAGGGCTATTGAAAGTAGGGGTGCTTGAGCCCTCTCAATCTTACTGGAACACGCCTATTTTGCCAGTAGAAAAGCACGGGACAGGAAAGTACAGAATGGCACATGACTTAAGAGCCATTAATGCCATTTTACGTACTGACACGGTGCCTGTCCCAAATCCATACACAGCATTGACGGCATTAACACCAGAACAGAAGTGGTTTACATGTATTGATCTAGCGAATGCATTTTTCTGTCTCCCATTACATGAGTCTCTGAGGGACATTTTTTCATTCACATACAGGGGGCAACAGTACAGATACACACGGTTGCCACAAGGGTTTGCACTCTCCCCGGGCATTTTCAACCAAGTGTTGAAAGAAGCTCTATCGCCATGCCACCTACCAGAGGGGTGTTCACTGGTGCAATATGTTGATGATTTGCTCATTGCGGCTCCATCTGCTTCGGCCTGTACGGCAGCTTCACTTACCATACTGAAGAGACTCGCTGAGTGCGGTTTCAAAGTGAGTAAAGAAAAGTTGCAGTTGGTCCGACCGGAAGTAACATTTCTGGGCCGTGTCATTGCTCACAAATCAGTGGGTTTGCTAAACACCCATCGCGATCAGATTTTGACACATCCAAAACCGCGTACGGTTAAGGAGTTGCTCTCATTCTTAGGTTTAACAGGATACAGCCGTCACTTCATTCCAAATTATGCAGGGAAAACAGCCCTTTTGAGGGATTTGGTGAAAACGGTGGGTGTCCGTAACCTGAAGGCTGAACTGCCATGGACATCGGCCACTGAGTCGGCGTTTATCGCATTGAAACAGGACTTGTCAAGATCGGCTGATCTTGCCATCCCTAATTATGATGAACCCTTCTATCTTGATGTTTCAGAAACACACGGGATAGTTAATGGGGTGTTGTTTCAGAAAAAAGGGGGAGGGAGAGATGTACTTATGTACGTCAGCGTCAGACTGGATCTATTAGAGACAAGGCACCCGGGATGCACACAGCATGCCATTGGGGTGTCAAAGATTATACAAAAGACAGCACATATAGTGAGGGACCATCCGTTGAAGGTGCTGACCACCCACAGTGTGGTGGCATATGTTAACTCACAAGCCTTCACCATGACACCATTGACACAACAGAGAGTGAGTAAAGTTTTAGACGCTCCCAACTTGACCTTCACGCATGAAGGAATCAACATGGCAGATTTAATGGGGTCAGGAGAGCCGCACGACTGTGCAAAGAGAGCTGAAGTCGACGAGAAGATAAGAGAAGACTTGAAAGCGGAACCTGTACTGGGAGCTGAAGATTGGTTCACGGATGGATGCTGCTACAGAGATGAGGAAGGATTGAAAGCAGGCTACGCGGTAGTTTGCAGAAAAGGGGCTGAATTTGAAGTGAAGGAGGCTGAAAGACTTGAAGGGCAGCAGTCAGCCCAAAGAGCAGAAGTAATTGCTCTAAGTCGAGCTCTGAGACTTGCAAAAGGAAAAAGAGTCAACATTTACACGGACTCAGCTTATGCCTTTGGAGCAGCTCACGTGGAGCTGGCCCAATGGAGAAGAGCAGGATTCAGGACAGCAGATAATGCACCAATCTGCCACAAGAAGGAAATGGAGGAACTTGAGCAGGCCTTGGGAGATCCAGAGGAGGTGAGCATCATAAAATGCAAAGGTCACTCCTCAGGGACTGGCATGGTGGCTAGGGGAAATCAGGAAGCTGATCGAGCGGCCAAGGAGGCAGCAGGCTATAAAGCACTACGACAGATGGTGCAAATAACCGCGGAGGAAGAAGTAGGAGTCAACATGCTAGAGGAGGCCAGGAAGGCCCAAGAGGAGGCGGCCCCGGAAGAGAAGGGGGTCTGGAAGAGTCGAGGAGCCTGGGAAGAAGGAGGTCTCTGGCGAGGACCTGACGGACGACCAGTGTTGACGGCCAACCTGGCAAAACAGAAGATTGCCGAAGCCCATGGGCTTGGCCATGTAGGTGTGGCCCAGATGGGAAGACATCTGTGCCATTGGTGGCATCCCTTTTTGAAGGATATGATCAAGGAGAAAGCCAGGACGTGTCTGATCTGTGGGAGGCACAATCCAAAACCAGTAATTAAGCCAGAGGCAGGAAAATTTCCCATCCCAGAGAGACCAGGTGAAGAGATTGTGATCGACTTCACTGACATGATTGATCCAGGGCCAGGAGGAGTTCGATATCTACTGGTAAGTGTAGATGCTCTGACGGGATGGCCCGAAGCGTGGCCAACAAAGAGGGAGGATGCAAAAAGTGTGATTAAGTGTTTAATCAATCATTACATCCCCCGGCATGGTTTTCCTAAGAGAATTAGGTCAGACAATGGGACTCATTTCAAAAACAAAGATTTGGCAGAGGTAGAACAGAAGCTGGGGTTGCAACACAGATTTGGCACTGTATATCATCCCCAGTCGCAGGGGAAAGTAGAAAGAATGAATTTAAACCTGAAAAATAAAATTGCTAAAATTTCTGCTCAGACGGGGCTAAATTGGGTGGCAGCCCTGCCAATTGCATTGATGATAATAAGATGTTGTGTTAATCAATCCGCAGGTTTCACACCATATGAGCTGTTGACAGGACGACAGTTTCCAGGTCCTTGGATAACAGTCCCGGCGGAAGAAAGTATAAAAAGTAACAGAAACCATACTGAATGTTGGAAAGAATTAAAAGCTCTTGTGTCTAGTTTCACACAACAGGTTGGAGAGGGGGTGAATGCGGAGGACAGGTCCGTACCCGATGCCAAGGCGGTGTGGCTGAAGGTCATTAAGCGAAAGTGGAGAGATCCAAGGTGGACGGGGCCATTCGAGGTGACGGCTCGCACTACCAGTGCGGTTCGGCTGAAGGGAAAGGGTGAGACCTGGTTCCATTGGTCTCAATGTGCCGTGGCCGATGAGAGCTTACTCGAGATAAGCTCCACCCCAAGTAACACAGGGGGGAACATAGAGGCAGAATAATCCTCTCCCCCTGTGCCGCGGTTCTCCCCAGCAGTCTACCTGGGGAGACGAAGAAAGAAGAGGAGCGTCACATGCCAAGCATTAATTCATTTCAGGCTCCTAATAGGCTAGGGCTCTAGTCTAAAGTATTTGATAGTTTAAAGGAGTCGTAATAGTTTTGTACGATAATCGCATACTTTTATACTCATAACGTTATACTCTTATCACGAAGTTTAAAGTAAAAGTAAAACGAGCCTGGGAACAGTGATCATGAAGTTGTGGGAAAATTGGAAAATAACGGGGATGTTGGGGTTAATAAGTGTTATAATGTGTTTGTTTGTTTATTGGCAGACAGGTGAATTGCCCAGACGCAGAGGTCTATCCGAGTCCAAACCGATCAAGTCGTCAAGGAAATTCAAGCGCGAGGTTGGCTCAGGTGGGAACGATGGGTGTCTCACAGCCAGTGGGGGAGTCGAGTTTGGGTATGTTAATGGGTCCACGACAGCCTTCACATTCGATTTGTGTGAGGTAATTAGATGCCCAGGAGACGGTAGCAGCTGGAGAACATATGATGTGTGGATTTGTTATCACCCTATGGTATGTTACCCTAAGTCGGTGTGGGGTCCATCAATGGAAGGAGACATTTACACTTATATAACAGATCAGTGGTGTTCTTGGCAGGATGTGGTTGCTTGGACAGGAGTAGGATGGCGGCCAACAGTGCCACAGGTCCTGCAAGGGATAGCCATTCAGAGAGATTATTCTGTTACACAGAACCCTGTCACTCTTTCCCTAGGACCATGGAGCGAACTCCCTGAAGCGGGGTATGACGGGGGTGCGTTTTATCTAGTCATAGGGGTAGATAAAGCAGGGACAGATCCAGTAGGGATAATTCGGGTGAACTTATTCAATCCAAGACCTAAACCGATAGGGAACGACACTGCAATGAATCTCACAGAGCAAATGGACCCCCTAGAGACAGTTACTTACAAGGATTCAGAAGAGAAATGGCTTGTTGCCACAGATTACACTAGATTAAAACCCCAAGAGTTAATAGAGCGGGCTACGGGTTTTGGTGATAGGAATCTTTGGTTAGATTGGGTGGCTCAAAATGCTAAAGAGCAGGAAGTGGTTGATTGTGTTGCTTGTGCTACAGCTCGACCTCGTCTGTTCACTGAACCCGCTCCTCTGTATCCAGAGGATGAGTGGGGTTATAATTGTATGCTGAGATTAACTAGAGAGGCGGTGAACACAGGTAACTGCACCACTTTGTCAGGTTTATATCCGCCAATTGATAAACGTACACAACCAGGTTCATTCACACCTAAACGAGATAATTATACATGTTTTGAGTTCTCTACAGACAGCGTAAGATATACGTTAGGAAGGATTGATCCAAGCTGGTGTCAGAGGACGATCCCAGGTAGGACTACTAATAATGTAAGTGACCCAACCACAATCATAGGCACCTGGGCAAGGGGTGGGCTATATTATTATTGTGGGCAGTACACCCTTTTGGTGCAGGTTCCCCTGGGGAGTGTGGGAACATGTGCTCTGGTGCGTCTAGGTGCACCGTTGATGCTTATAGGAAGTAGAGTAGAAACAGTTTCACAGCAGGACACGGGTGTGTTGACAGCCAGACGTAGGAGAGATACAAGGGGTACGCACAAATATGACCCAAGATGGGACTCGCCAACCTGGATTGACTCAATAGGAGTTCCCAGGGGAGTTCCAGATGAGTATAAGTTAGTGAATCAGATAGCGGCCGGCTTTGAAAGTGTGTTTTTATGGATAACTCCAAATAAAAATGTTGATCGCATTAATTATGTCCATTATAATGTGCTGAGACTCTCTAATCTCACTAGGGACGCAGTGGAAGGCCTTGCGGAACAATTAGGTCCGACGTCTTTAATGGGAGTCCAAAATCGAATGGCTCTGGACATGTTGTTGGCTGAGAAAGGTGGAGTATGTGCAATGTTTGGTGACATGTGCTGCACCTTTATTCCCAACAATACTGCTCCGGACGGAACGGTCACTCGGGCGCTTGAGAATCTGAAAACGTTATCTAGAACCATGCATGAGCAATCAGGCGTGAACACGGGGCTGGGAGACTGGATCACGTCTGTCTTTGGGCAATGGAAGGGTGTGTTTATGTCTGCCATGTTTTCTCTTATAGTTTTTCTAGGTATATTGATGATCGGGTGTTGTCTCATTCCTCTGGTAAGGCGAGTGTTGGTAAAACTGGTAAGCAGGGCCCTAGACTCTGGTTCAGCTGGTTCAGCTGGTCCGGGGTATATGATGCCATTGCGAGAGGCCGCCTGGACGGAGGAGTGAAACAAAATTCTGGTAAAGGTTGGCCGATGGCCAAAGAGGAGGAGTGTGGACAAGAGATATTTTATTTTGTATTCTTATGGTGACAATTTATAATCAGAACTATCATTGATCAATCATTCATCATTGTCGAATCTGTTGATAGAATAATCTCTGAATTATATCTATGGTAATCTGAGCAAAATATTAATGTATGCATATTATCATCACTTTAATTAGTCTATTGTTGTTCTCTATCATTCTTTCTATCTGCTTAAGCTGTTGCAAATGGTATCCATATCATTGTATTCACACCTCTCGAAGCTGTGGGTCTAGTAGGGCCTTCTACATTCACCTACACACATATTCAGGCCTACACCAACATGCACATAGAGAGTCATGGAAAATACGCACGTTCACACCCGCACGTATTAAGAACAGGGAGGTCGTCTCAGGACAGTCTCTCGGTTGGACACACAGTCTCACAAAATGGCACAACATATCACACACTTGTTTGTCTCTAAAGTAGCATCTGATGTCTATATAAGGAGAACTTTTTGAGTGTGGGGAACTGTTATCATTTCCAGTAAGATCTAACTGTGATGTCATCAGGGTAATATAAGGATGGGGAGCGGTCTGCTCGTTGAAGATTGTAAGATTGTTGTTGCAAGTTTCTTCCCACACTCTGCGCAAGTGTGTAAAATAAAGATCACTATTTTTGGCACCTACCTGGATTCAGTCTGCTTACTTCTCTTACCCAAATCGAACAAGTTTCAACAAAGTACAGGTAACTGTAAATATGCAGGACCTGGTGGAGAACTTAAAGTTAAGAAATGGTGAGGTTAAAGGGGTAAGGGGAATGACCAAGGAGCGTTTGTAAGATTTGGTGTGAGGGAATTTGTACCCAAGCCACTGAGATGTTTTAATTGCCACAAATTTAGACATATTGCCAAGGTGTGTAAAAGGAAGAGAAGGTGTGCTCAATTTTCTGCAGACCACGAGTATGGGAAGTGTGGGAGTTAAGCCATAATGTTGTAGTTGCGGTGGAGAACATAGTGTTGCTTTTTGAGGGTGTGAAGTGATGAAACAACTCTTTGTTCCAAAGAGGAGAGTTGTGCAAAAAGTTGTGCAAAAAGAAACATACAGTATGCAGAAGCATGTAAAAAAGAAAGAAAGAGAGGCTGGACAAGGTTATGGAGATGGTAGAAAGGAAAATGGAGGAAGAGAAGAAGAAGATGGTGACATTCATCGCGGGGGTAATAAATTAATAAAAGTAAAAAGGTTCTTAATATCATAGGTGTTTAGCAGGGTTGTCATAGGGTGCCAATTTTGATGCACTTAAAAGTATCTGTGTCATATTAATTCGATCAAGGATTGATTATGGATGTGTGGTGTATGGGGCAGCGGCTAAAACTTGGTTAAAGAAGCTGGATGTTATCCAAGCTCATGTGTTGTGGATTTGTTAAGGGGCGGTTAAAACAACGCCAGTATGTGCTCTTCAGGTGGAAGCAGGAGAAAAGCCTCTGCATATTAGAAGGCAGCAGTTAATGGTTAACTATTGGGTTCTTTGAAAGGTCCCAATGAGAATCATCCTGTAAAGAAGGTGTTGGAACATTGTTGAGAAAGAGGGAAGGAGTTCAATAATAGTATTGGATGGGTTGGGGATGATCGAGCAAGAGCATTTAAGGTATATGACAAATAATTCAGCCAGACAGTGGTATGGCCTTTAAGGCCCACTTGGACATGGGATTGTCCAAGTAGATAGAACATATGTGGATATCAAAAAGTCACAACAGATCTTTGTCAAGAACTTTACAGTAGATTCGAGGGCAAGTACAGTGGCTATGTGCAGGTGTACACAGATGGATCGAAAGATCCAGAAAGTGAAGCAACTGGTGTGGCAGTGGTAGTTCCAGAATTAAATATCAAGTTTGGGAAAAGAACATAAACTTTCTGAGTATATATGCAGTAGAGCTATATGCCATATTGATGGCCTTAGAATGGGTGGAAGACAGCAGAATTACAAAAGTAATAATATGCAGTGATTCATTGTCAGCTGTGTTAAGGATTGAAAATGGGAAAACAAGTAATGATCAGAACATTCTGTATGAAGTTATGTTTGCTCACCACAGAGTGTGTGAACAGGGCAAAAGTGTAGTAATAACGTTGACGCCAGTTATAAAGGCAATATGGTTAATGAAAGAGCGGATAAGATGGCTAAAGTTATTAAAAGAGTAGACATAGATGTTCAGATACCATTATCTAAATCTGAAGGAAAGTGTATAGTTTGGAAAGAAAGTAAGAGGTTATGGAAAATGGAATGATGAAACTAGAGGGAGACAATTGTACTGGGTACAAAATACAGTAGAAGTAAAAAGAAATAAAGGAATGAATAGGCAGGAGGAGATTGTTATATGAGTAGAATAAGAACAGGGCATTGTTGCCTGAATGGTCTTTTAAGGATGGGGAAACAATTGAGGGGTTATGTAATTGGTGTGGTGTTATGGAAATGGTTGAGCATGTTTTTATTAAGTGCAGGAGATATGGTAACTATAGGAGAATGATGAGGGTAGAAATGGGAAATACGGGGGAATTCAAATTTGAAAAGGCGGTTGATTGGTTAGGATGTCATGAAGGGAAAGGAGTGGTTCTTCAGTTTCTGAGAAATACAGGATTATTTAAGAGGATTTAAAGAGTTAGATGTGATATAAGTAAACTCCAGGGGGTAGCAGTAATGCAACATCTATGGATGCAAGCTGCCATTAAAATGGTAGAAGAAGAAGAAGAAGAAGATGATCGTGCAGAAAATGAATGGTGATTCAAGCATATTGACCGGATTGAAACCAAATGCAAAAAAGTTATTAATGTTATGAGGTGTGTAGCTGGGAAGGATTGGGAAGCGAGCTCTTCTGCTTTGAAAAGACTTGAAAAGGTCTAACTGAAGAATTTGTTTGATATTTAATACTCTTAAGTTATGAACTTATATAGAAGACTGTAAACATGTGAGTTACCTGGGCTATGTAAAGTAGGTTGAAATTAAAGAATACATCGTCTTGGTGTGCGTAAGGAAATGGTTAGCTCAAAAAGCTAATAACTGAAGCTCTTTCATATTTTTCCAGATCTGGCCAGCTTTTGCCACAGCCTGGTGTCAAAGTAGATGGTGCAAAGCTACAACTGCTGAGTCTGACCTCTGATCTAAATGGCCTCTATCAGTGTGAAGCATCTAATGCATATGGAACTAAACATGGTCAGCTCTATGTGCATGTGGCATCAGGTGAGGTCAGCTTGGATTTAGCTGTGCAGTGAATTTGTTTCTGATTTTTAGATTTGACCTTTTGAGGACGTTGTGTCTTTCTGATATGCTATTTGATCTTTTAAGCTTAAAGAAGTGGTTGTGTCACGCCAGTTCCACCATTTGAAACTCAGAGCAGGTCCCAGCTTGTGATAGGTTCTTTTCACAGTCATATCAACTTATCTCATTTACTTTCGTGCTTCAGAACTTGTCAGTACAACAAAGTTGTTATATATGAGAGAGAGAGAGAGAGAGAGAGAGAGACAGACTGGGGTCTACTACACCAGGCAAGACTCCACAAGAGGGGGGAAGGGGAGTGTTCGCCAAGGGCACCAAACAGGCTAGGACCACTTCTGTCTACTACCATCTGTCCTTCTGCAATTCTCTTCTCAACGCCGTACCTACTAAACACTTCAACATGTGTTCCCTTCACCTACATGAATCGCCACTGTCTCCCCCACTTCTGCCTTACCTTCTCTCTCACTCCAACACACCTTTCACCTTCCCACTTTCTTTGTTTTTCACAGTAGTAGCACAATTACCACCGGCAAAAAGCACCAGAGGCATTTATTTGGCTCCAACCAAGCTGGTCTGTGAATTGTGTTCTTTGTGATCTGCTATGTTTGTTTGTGTTGGGTACATGTTGTTTGAATAGTGCCTGAATCACCTAAATGTGAATTATAAAACTAAATAGTGTAAAAATGAGAATGAATAATATGTTAATGTTAATAATATTCTTCATTATTTTGTCTCTGTAGCAGCATCCGCTGCTGCTTGGGCGTTATTTGATGTTTTGCTTTCCTTGAATGTTGTTGGGGCTGCAGTATGGTACTTTTATAAACTTCAAAGGTATGTCAAACATTAACTTGCACGTAACTAATATGCAGAATTATATGTTATACCTCTGATGTCAAAGCATATGCAGTTATTCAAATTGAAAACTCTTCAGTTCAAAAATTTTGAAAAAATAGTTTTATTTTTTATGCAGTCTTTATTTTGAGGCGCTCCAAATTCTTTCAGCAATTTTCTCAAAAGCTGTTTGGACTGTTTCTGGGTTATTTCTTTATAAATTTAACAGGTAGAAAGTATGGAGAGGAATCTACGTGTGGCATTTGCAATCTGAAAGTTGTTTGGAAGTTGCAGATGTCGTCAAAGAAACTCTAAGAAGTTGATACATTCTGTAAAAACAAAGTGCACTACTTAGCTATGTACAATAGACTTGACTTCATCCAGGAAGGAGAAATAAAAGGGATATTCATAAGCAATATTCTATGTACAGATCAAACAAAATTTTCCAGCATCAAAATTATGTATAAAAAAACTGAATGTATAAAACATTTGGAGTAGCTCAACATTTAATTCTACTAACAAAGTAAATTCAATTTCATATACTGGGGTCAGTGTTTCTACATGATCATGGCCAACATGATAATCAGTTATTTTGATTTATTTTGAGATAATAATCATTCATGATAATTATTCATTGATTTTATTAACAAAAATTTTATTGTACTGTTACATAATTGTGAATAAATTGCTCTTAAGTAAAATAAGCAGCTCAGGAATAAAACTGATCTTTTTCATTGTGTGTTGAATACTAAATTATTTTATATAAAACATCTTTAAAGATTTGAAATTAAATGTAAATTTAAACAAATCTTCTGAATTGTCTGCCTCAGCAATCTGACAGCTGTGGAAGAAAAGGATAAACGGCTCCACCGACAGACCTGAAGAACAGGTGTAGGTACAGTTTGAAATCTGTACTTGTGTTTCCACCAACAGTTTAAACTGCTTTCATCAGCAGTTGAAACTGCTTGCAGCAGTATTAAACATGTAGTCGATTTTATAATTGCTTGTTTCCACATCTGCTTATTAGAAGAAAGTCTGGGAAGCTAAGTTGAGCTCTTTACTGTGATGTGTTATTCAGTGATGCACATACCATGGTGATAAATATAAGTAAAAATAATAAAAATACAAATTTTGCTCCCTACAGTCCTTCCTTCTGGGTAACGATGGAAGTATTTAAGTTTATAATATCCAGTTAATTGATATTGAAGTTAATTTCTCATCTGTTGTTGCCCTATGGAATTATATTCATGTCATAACATATCCGCAAGCAAAAACATAATCCGAGCAAATTATTCAATTTCATTTTCACACTGCAGACCACAGAGAAATGCCACAGACTCATCTGCTGTGTGTTGTCACTGCTCAAATATTTTTTGTACAGTTTTATTTAAATTCTTTATTTTTTCTTTGCTAAACTTATACATTTATTTAAAATCTTAATAGTTCAAAAAGAGACTAGCAAGAGAAATTTTTAAAAATAATATCAAATATCTGCATTTAAATATACATCAAACTTTTTGAGTCATTAAAGTGCACACCACAATTAATAAGTTGATTTATACTTCATATTAATCTCATTCTGCTTCATTGGATTAGAGTTCATAATGTAATATTTGCATTTGTGTAGTTATTCTTTTATGAATAGTCCTTAATCAAAAAAATCTGTATGAAACAGTTGATCTGTGCTGCACATCAGTCTTGAGGATTTATTAGCTTTTTGAAAGTGTAATTTGCCAGTTTAACTGCAGCTGTTATTGCTATTGTGCACCAGTAGGTGTACTGATTTATTGTGACCTGTATTTTTATTACTGAAAAACATCTTAAAAATGTTAGAATTCTGGGGCAAGTTTTGAAGACGTTCCGCCCAGTCAAGTATGTGCAGTTACATGTGTTTGCTGCAGACTAAGCAACGTTTTGTTGGAGGGTTTAAACGTCTGTGTTTTGTCTTATAATAGCCAGATTCTGATAAACACTTCCTTTCCTGTATCCAGTTATTTATTTATTTATTTTTAAATCATAGAAGCTTCATGATACTGTATAATGGATTAATGGGACAGCAGTGCAGAGGCTTCTGAACTTGCATTAGAATCCTCGGGTTTAAAATATTTCTTCAAAATTAAAGTAATCCAGTGACAGTCAGTATTTCCACTGCTGCACAGCAACCAATCGCTGTTAATAATTAATTCAGCGAACATTATTTTTCAGATGGTAAATAAATACAGTTTAAAACAGTGTTTCTGTCATTGCGACAGTTTAACTGGTTATTGCGTTAAACTGAGTTTAACGCAATAACCTGTCTGGCCATGCTGATTAATGATATGGCTGATAAGAATGTGACAGTTTTGATAACATGAGCTGTAAACTGACAAAATGATTTCAACCCTGGACAACTAGAACATCCATATCCATATCTTGAAAAGAAAATGCTAGAATAAAGAACTATATATTATTACAATAAACTTATGCTCTTTGGTCCTGCAGTTTTTCTGCTGTTTAAGTGTTTCCTTATTTATCTATTTATTTTTATTAAATGTGTTTTGTTTCTCAAAATGGATGGAATTATTAAAACAAAAGAGTGTTGTTATGATTTTTTGTATTTTTTTTTTTTTTTAATGAACTAGCCTGTTCTTCATTCTGTCTCCGCTCCCTATCCAAGTTCAGTATTTGTAACCTTGAGCCCACAAATTAGAAGTAAAATTGCTCTTCTTGTTTATTTCTTTGAAATAAACTTATAAGCTCTGGACTCACCTAGCAATTAACAGCGTGTCTTCTTACTTTTTATCCAAAATCAGCACACAAAGAAAGTAACAAGAAATAAAAGAGCTGTTTCTGGAAGCTGTACTCAACCTAGACACAAAGGGAAGTGCTACTTTGACGACATATTATTTAAACCTTAATTTTAACAGCTTTCTCCTCACTGACTAACAAACTACCCCTTTTCTACTTTATATTTCAGTTCCCCAGTTGTCTGCACCAGTTAGGCCACAAACTGTCTTTTTTTTGTTCGTGTTAGGGAGCAGGTGAGGGCTCGAATTCACTTCATTGTTTCTTATAGAAAATGTAACGATTGAGTGCAGGATGCAGACTGAGTTTTTTTTTTTTTAAAGATTAAAAAAAACATCCACAAATGTCCTGCTTTCCAACAATTTCATCTCCTCTTCTAGCATTCATACATAAAGGTTAACTGGAAAATAATGGGAAGTTTAAGTTTTTATTTTTCTCTCTTTGGTTTTCAGCTCCAGCTTTTCGCTTTTGTTTATGCATGTGTAATCCCTTCTTCCACACTAAATTCTGTTTTGCAAGGTAAAGTGTAATGTCTTTACGTATATTAGTAAATAGACTATAGTCAACAGAATTTATGAAAGGGGTTATATATAAAATAAAGAAATGACCAGTTTTGCAAATAACTTTATGACTCTGGATTATTGTGCCTACATAAAATCATCCAGTGTGTTTTGGCCACATACATTATCTTTATAGAACTATTATATTTATTTGTCTGCTGCCCAATTGGCCAGAGCTATCTTTTTTTTTTAAGAAATTTTTTTTACTGTCAATGAGACTTTTCAGCTGAATAAATAAAGGAGATACAAAAGTCACTTTGCCAAAAACTGACTGGAGCTTCTACCGTCTGTCTGTGGCTCAAATTGGCTTTATATCATTCATGAGAAATATGTTTGAGATATGCTTCACAGCTTATAGGCTAACAAGTCATTTATAACAGTTTAAATACGGGCAATAATGTTTTTTGGCAAATACTAAGTCTTGGCTTTCTGTCAAAAAGTGATGAAAGGTGTCGTGCCATGGCGCACTGGCAGGAAGAGCGGATCCAATTAACTTCGCCTCCATTCCAACCAACTAAAGGTGAAAGTAGCGATGTATAACTTGGTGAAAAAGTGAAAATCATAGTTTACATTAATTCAATTCAATTCAATTTTATTTATATAGCGCCAAATCACAACAAAAGTCGCCTCAAGGCGCTTCATAGATACAGAGAAAAACCCAACAATCATATGACCCCCTATGAGCAAGCACTTTGGCAACAGTGGGAAGGAAAAACTTCTTTTTAACAGGAAGAAACCTCCGGCGGACCAGGCTCAGGGAGGGGCGGCCATCTGCTGCAACCGGTTGGGGTGAGAGAAGGAAGACAGGATAAAGACATGCTGTGGAAGAGAGACAGAGGTTAATAACAGATATGATTCAATGCAGAGAGGTCTATTAACACATAGTGAGTGAGAAAGGTGACTGGAAAGGAAATTAAATTACATTAGTTTGTAGGTTATGATATAAAAATTATATATTTATTGTTCTCAAGTGATGATGATTATTATTATTATTTTTTTAAAGAGGACATTTTGCCTGATAGGAGCAGAATCATGCCTGTGTGATTCATATAAACTTTACCACTCAATATAACATTAACACGTTCTCAACAAGATAACGGCTCTCTGTTCGTTTTCAGACGTCATATAAAAATAATATTTGCTCTGATTGTTGCACGTCGCTAAAAGTTATGTCTGCTGGAACCAAAAATACACCTTTCTGAGTGCATCAATTAAAACAATTGTCTATTTTATTGTTGTAAAACACATGTAGCTGAAACACGAATGTGGGATAGCCTTCTGTTTGTTCATGGACAGGGGTCAGATTGTGGCAGGGTCAGCCTGATATTATTTGTATTCCCTGTAACTTTAAAATTTTTGACCCTCTTTTTATTAAAATACTTTAATAATTTTACAACGCAGCGCGCCCCTGTCTCACCCATCAGTCTCTTTCTATGTTTCTCGTATGACGGCAATTATTCCAATAAGCCGTCATTTATGTAATTACACTTTGGATCTGACTGTAAAAATGAATATATAGGTCTTCACAATCCAAAGCAGAAATAATAATGAGAAAAGGGGAATTATTCCCTTTTCGTAAGACACAGCACAAGTGTTCCAGGGGCCCATCCAGGTCACGTGACTTCAGTAAACGTAGCCTACCTTACCGTGTCCATTATGCCCTTTCTGTTTTTTCTTCTTCTGAGAGCAGCCACGAGGTAACGTCAAGATATGGGCGAATGGATGGAACTGCTACTTTCGTTTGTGTTTTTATGGCCAACTGCTGTGACAAGTCATGCCACGCTATTTTTCCGCGATAACCGGGTTTTTTTTCTAATATCTGCGCTCCTGCTGACCAGAGAAGCTGACGGTATGTCGAAAGTTTTCTTTTTTTTTTTGTTTATGCTTGGATTTGCTTGGGCTGAAATGAGATAAAATGGCAGGTGTTACAACTAATTGTTGTCAAAATCTGACAGGGAAGAATGTGGGGATTTTGAAGCGGATGACTGAAATTATATTTTTGTATTATATTAGTGTTGTCCAAATCAGTGCCAAAAATTAACCACGTGTTTAATGTTATGACTAGTTGCCTTCATTGAGACAAAAACAAAAAGAGTCACAAATAGCTTGTTTTCACTACAGGCAGAGTAGTTCTTATATCAATATCAGTGTGACTGTTTTTTAAATAATTCTTTCCACATGTGTTTTTTATTGTTCTTCATTGTCATTGTTCTATTATGTGTTTTATTCTGTTGTGCCCTTGGGTGTCTTTAAAGGTGCTATTAAATCAAATGTATCATTATTATTATTATTATTATTATTATTTCTTATAAGGAGACATGCTCAGAAGATGCTCAGGACCAGTGACTTTAAAGCTTTACATACTAAAATGGTGTATTTTATTATCTTTACCCAGTAGCGGTTTTTGATGCGGGCGACACGGACGGTTGCACGGGGCGGCATCGTGGTGGGGGGCGACATCACGGGCACCGGAAAAAAATAAAAATAAAAAATTACTTGTACTCATGCTGCTCCGACATCATGCCAGCGCATATTGGGAATGGCATAGGTACCGATCGGTTTCTATCTCCCATTTGCTGGGAGTAAGAGAGCCCTCCGTTAGCGAGGTGCGCCTGCTGCTTGCGGCCGGGGCGGCGGGGGATTCTCTTTCTGGCTGGAGCAGCATCTAATAACCAACTCGCAAAATCAAACAAAATAAAAAAAAAACCAACAAACACAAAAACACCAGACATTATGATACAGACTTATATATGCACCGACGTTTTTTCGAAATTCTATAAAGTGAGCGCGAGAGCCCTCGGTGCGCCTGCTCGCTGCTGAAGTCAAAGTAAACTTTATTGTCATCTCCGCTACATACAGTCCAGTATATAGAGAGACGAGACGACAAGGCTCCAGTTACAGCAGTGCAAGTAAACAAACAATATATATAAGAAGAGTAAGAAAATAAATATACACTTAAGACTAGGGGTAAAGGCATCAATAACAATTTAAAATGTATATTTTACAGTTTGATGATTTAAAGTCTCACACACAACCCGTCGATATTTGTGCTTCCAAATAGAGCACATTTCATTCATAATGATGTAAATTCAAGCTATTATCTATTCATGATTTGAATCCTGGGTTGTGCGAAATCCCAGAAATAAACCCTAGACAAAGTGAATCTGTGAACTAAGGTGTAGGTCTGTTAGGTTATGTTGTGGTGATCCTCGGGTTGGGGGATGGGTGTTCATACTGGAGTGCAAAATTAAAACCAATGGAAGATGGACAAGAAAGTTCAAAGCCATCAGGTCCTCAGTTTAGAAAAAATAGAAAAGAAGAGGAGGAGAAACGAGCAAAAGATACAGGTAAGCAGATGTGTCATTGGATAATGGCAGGTCATCCTGAAACAATCAGAATCAGAATACTTTATTAATTCTTAAGGAAATTATGTGGGTTACAGTTGGTCCAAGAAGAAATAGTAACAGTAACAGACTAAACTCCAAACAATTCATTATGTTACAGATTTTAATATTAATTAGTCATTGTCAATTGTGTGCCAGAGGGAGCGTTCGCCCAGGGCGCCAAACAGGCTAGGACCGCCACTGTCTTTGCTCATATGACTGGAGCAGAATGGGCAGGAATCTTTGGTTTCTACAAGTTGAAAAAAAAACCTTGAGATTTTGTTTTAAATGTTTTTATTGAGATGCATGTATAATACAAATGATAATTTTTAGGTTGATTTAATGTACTCATCCAGATTAATCCAGGAAGCTTCACAGTGTAGGAAAAAGCTGTTATTGCCACTTGCAGGCATAAAGTTTGTGCAAACGTTTTCAGTATCAGTCATATTCATTTAATTGTGTAAAACTAAAATCAAGATTCATATTTGATTAATTGTGAAGCCCAAAAATTCTTGGACACTTTTTTTTACTTTTTTTCTGATCTTTAACAGTATTTCACTTTACAGCTCTCCAGATGATCAGTGGAAGTGTGACAGTGGTTCAAGGAGGTACCGCTATTTTACCGTGCCATGTCATTGATACCAATGATGACCTGACACAGATTACCTGGCAGAGGAGGACGAGAGAAAAACCTCACAATGACAATTTCCTAACTATCCTACCCAGAGAGGGACCACAGTTTGTCAATGGAGGTGATGATCGATTTAAATATATCGGGAATTTTACAAAAAAAAATGGAACACTCCAGTTATCCAATGTTGCCCTGAAGGATGAAGGCAGCTACACATGCATCTTCACCTTGTTTCCCAGTGGAAATCAGAAGACAGAGATACCTCTGAACTTGCTTGGTATGAAAAAACACTAATTTTCAAATATTCTAATATTCTTGTACGTGAGACAGAGTTACTTCCACCATCTTGCTTGCATGTTGATTTATTTTAGTGCTGTACCTCTCCTAGTGCCTCCTTTCACAAACGTGAAGGACAGTCTTCCCACTTTGGGCACTGAAGAGGTTTTATTTGCTACCTGCACGGCTGCTGGATCGAAGCCTCCTGCAGAGGTGAGGTGGCTCACTGATGGTTTGGGAAAAAAAGTGAGGACGACAACAAACTCCACCCAGTATGACAACGGCACGACTACCACAGTCAGCTCTCTGTTTGGCGTTCCTACGAGAGAGATTAACGGTCACCAGGTCCAGTGTGTCATCAGTGGTGACTCCCTTTTTACAGAAGAAACCCTGCCCTTCACCATACAGGTCTACTGTGAGTACCACAAACCACAAAAATCTTTAACAATTAAGTTTTATAACTTAATTTTATAACTTAGCAAACGACAAAGTTCTATAACAGCTATTGACATGCAAACAATGCCTCAATTTTTTTTCATTACACTACATACTAATGATTCACTAAAACTATACACTCTGTTAAATGTCCCAAATTTATCAAATTCCAAAACTTATTGATATCACTCTCTCTTTCACCACTGTCACTTCAACAATGTCCCCATATTTACACACACACGCACACACAGCAGATAAGTATTGAACACATCACCAATTTTTCTAAGTTAACATATTTCTAAAGGTGCCACTGAAATGAAATTCTCATCAAATGTCATTAACAACCCATCTAATTCACACATGCAAGGAACCATAACATGCCATACCATCAAACCCATTGATGTCAATAATACACCAAGTCACAGCAAAAGCTGTTTCAGATTTGTTTGTCAAGCATAAAGGTTATTTGTGACCGACATGCTTGACGTTAAGATAAATGTAATTTATCTTTCCAGTCGTAAGTCATTGAATATAAATGGGAAATGGCAGAGGAGGAGGTTTGCTGGTCACACCATCAGCAAAAATAATGGAAGTTGCAATGAAAGTGAAAAGCAGGCTTATTCAGAAGCGCATAATTGTTATTGATATGGTACATCTGTGGGGTCCTGTTTCTGGTGGATTTTCCATGTAATGTAATATTCTTTTTTTCATCATCAAGGTGATTATAAATTAGCCAGTCACAACCTTGTTACTGTTTTTGTCTTGAAAAGATTGACTGTTTTGTCTGATGCAATGAGACCCAAACATTTGTGAAACATTATTTCGATATTATTACTATGTCCTCAATTCAGGATTAACACAGTTTTCTGTCTTTTTTTTTTGCAGTCTCTCCCACAGAAGTGAATATTAGAGTGATTACACAAGACTCATTTGAGTGTGTGACAGAAGCCAACCCAAGTGCCAACTTTACCTGGAGTAGGTAAAGTAATTAAGAGAAGAAAAACTGTGTGTGTGTGTGCATATATATATATATATATATATATATATATACACATTATTCTGCTTCCTCTGTACAGTTCATGTTGAGCCTTGTTCATGTTTTTCCAGATCTGGCCAGACTCTGCTGCAGTCTTCTATCAAAGTCGACGGTGCAGAGCTACAACTGCTGAGCCTGACCTCTGATCTAAATGGCCTCTATCAGTGTGAAGCATCTAATGCATATGGAACTAAACATGGTCAGCTCTTTGTGCATGTGGCATCAGGTGAGGGCAGCTTGGATTTAGCTGTGCAGTTTGTCCAAATCTTTCTGAATTTTAATTTGAGCCTTTGCTGGTGTTGCTTCATTCTAATGTTTTTCTGAAAACCAGCCAGCTTAAAGAGGTGGTTGGTTTAAGACATCGCCAGCATAAAACGTAGTGTTAATGAATGGATGACTGAAGCTCCACACAGAGCAAAAATGATATTAAAGTCAGCTCCATCACTGGAAGAACATGTCCTAGCAAATAGTTCTTTTCATGGTCATTTGTCTCAGAACCTTTCAGAGCATAAAAGCTTTTGAATGTTTGGTACAAGTGCTGCATGGTGTTTGAACAATGTCTGAAAAGACTAAACACCATGAAGGAGAGAAAGGATTACCTCATTCTCACAATATTTTTTTTCCATGTGTGTCTGTAGGAGCATGCTCTGCTGTTTGGGCTCTAGTTGGTGTTTTGTTTTTCCTGAATGTTGTTGTTGCTGCAGTATGGTACCTTAATAAATCCAGACAACTTCAAAGGTACTTCAAACACACACACACACACAGATGCAATTTGACAGGTCACTCAAAAACTGTGTAAACTGCTTGGTTATTTCTTTAAAAATTCCAAATTGCATTTGCCGCAAAGTTCAACACTAACGATTCAACAGGGCACTGGTTTCTCTGTTACATTTCACTATAATCCTCAAATTAAAATGTATTTGCAGACAAAGTGTTCATTCACTGGGACACATTGACAGACTGTACAGGTTTGCTTTTATTGATATTGAGTTATGATTTTGGTTTTCTTGGCTTTCGTACATTCATCTTAGTTTGTGGCGAGTTTTCAGGTGGTTCAGTTAGTTGTGTTGCTGTGTGGTCCCAACACAACTCTACAGCAACCTTTGTTTATAATTTGTTCTTAGTTAATGTCATTTGTCCCAAATACAAAGTAGTTCCAGCCAGTGGATGATGATCCACTTCTGGGGATAAGCTCCTCGTGTTCTGCTTTGTCTGACATTTCATCTTTGTTTCATTTGTTAATGCCGCAAAATTTCCAGGCTTAACTGTAAGCCATGCATACTGTCTTATTTTTCTCTGGCGTTAGGTGTTTTCCATCACATGGTGATGGGCCTAGAGACCCACCATCTCCCAGGAGTGCAGGAGAAGATCAAAGACGAGAGCAAGAACAACTGCAGGAAGTGAGCGAGGTCACCAACGGTTAATTTGTAGAGATGTTAAAGTCAAAATGAATTATGTTAAATATAAATTAATTAATATGGCTCTCGATATTTTGGTGCTAATGACTTAACTTACAGTTTTTCTCAATTGCTTCTGTGCAATTCTCACAGCAGAAAAGTCATTCAAACCACTCTTCATGCAGTTCTCAAAACAGTTAGAGCATTTCTCATAACAGTCTCTTGTGCAAAAGGAACTACTACAATCAAAACCTTTCTCACATTGTTCAAAAAATGAATAGTCAGTCAGTCACTTTATCTCTGTGATGAATGAATAGAAACCTTTCACCACCCTTTAAAGACGTAGTCATCAAATTGTTTAGTTTTTTTTCCTCAAAACCTTAAATGACTTTAGAAGGAGTATTGCAAAAATGTAGGCCTAATGTAGTGTACACATATTTCAGAAACAAAAGTGAAATCCGAAGGATTTTAATATTTATTTTACAAAACTGATGAAATTGAGAAAAGCAAAATAATAATCTTTAAACTATATGCAAAAGAAAACAGACAAAATGAATTCTCTGCCTCAGCAATTGTGGACAGTTGTGGAAGCCAAAGATGGAAAATATCTCAACTGAAGTTTCTACCAACATATTATTCTAGAGTTAGCTTGGCAATGAAATTTAATGAAGTCTTTTTAAAAAGGCCATGTTGTGAAACAACTTCACATGTAACTGGAACAACCATTAGGATGTGGTTTTAACTGCCTGTTCCTCTGTTGTCATGAAAAGCTTTAACTATATTTGCCATCTGTTCTTGTGTTTCCACCAACTTGTCAAAAGCTTTCATCATCAGTGAAAACTGTTGACAGCTATAGTAATGTGGTTACTGTAAATTCAGGAATGAAAAATCCACCTGCCTTCAGTAACACCCTTCCCTAAGGGTAAGGGTAACAATAGAAGTATTTAAGGTTATAATGTACAATACTGGCCAATTGTGGACACATCAACCATTCATATGGAATTACATGTTTTCCTTTTTTGCTTGTGCCTATAAAAGCACCATGACAGTATCCAGTCAGTGTGCTAGCACAGCTGCAGCAGGTGTGTCTGCATTGAAGCTCTGGCTGATGTTCTATACTCCTCCTGATAACACGAGTCATTAAGCTGCAGTTTATAAAACCCACAGTGTTTTTATCAGAAACACTAAATGAATTACCAGTACAATACAAAAACTCACACAGAGAATAGCTTTACTGCACACTGTGAATGGTGCTAAATTTCTCTTGTGCATGATGATGGTGCACACACTTACTCCCCTCCAGTAAAACTACTACATAAAACTATAATAAAACAGGCCTGCACTTGTCTGTACTTGCCATGAATGTACAAGTTTTGCTCTAATAAAACAAAACTTACACATGCAAGTAAAAAAAAAATCTTAATCTTCATTCATGTATTTACTTAAATGAATGTGCTGATCAACGGTTAATAAGAAACTTGAACAGAAAGCCCGAGTATATGAACCGATTTCTTATAAACTTATGGGAGTATGATTAAATACTCATTTTTAGGTAATGATAAAATACTAAAAATGGTAAATTTAAATTTTAATATTATATGAATACAAGACTACATAGTGCATTAAGTAACAAATGCTAAGTTACACAAATGCAAATGCACTCTCTTAATTTCTTATCTTTTGTTGTTCTGGTTCAGACCTTTAACTCCATCCGTTCAGCCGAGCTGACTTATTTAAAACATAGACGGGTCTAATAAGTGTGCTGACTGATAAAGAGCTGTTTTTACTTCACTGTTATGAAAAGTGTGTCATCATAAAGATGGAAACTGACTGTAACTGATAATTCTGTTCGACATTGGCTTACGTTTTTCTGCAAAGCTTATGATGCCTGCATTTTTCCAGGAGCTATCACTTGGATCTCTGTTTCCAGAGAGCCAGACTCGCTCTACAGTGTTTGCTGTAAGCTGCTTCGCTTTCCAAAATGGTGAAAGGCATGTTTAACTTCTGTTGACACACAAACTTTTCAAGTAATGTCAGTGAAACTCTTTGATCATCTGTTTTGTGCCGACTTTTATTATGAGTATACAAGCTAACGACAGGAGGCAAAGTCAGCAAAAACAGAATTTGTGACACGCTCAGTTTCTAAGGTCAAATTTAAGTTCTGTATTACATGCACTACAGAAAAGCAGTGAAATACTGTGGAAAAACAATGTCAACCTTCAAAATGCACTCTCAGCTGCTAATCTGACTTTTCCTTGACCAGTTTAAGAAAAGAAATGGCTTGATAGTAGGTCAATAGACCATTTTTCACAAAACTGTATTCGGTATAATGGATTGGATTTATATAGCGCTTTTCAAGGCACCCAAAGCGCTTTACAATACCACTATTCATTCACTCTCGCATTCACACACTGGTGGAGGCAAGCTACAGTTGTAGCCACAGCTGCCCTGGGGCAGACTGACAGAAGCGAGGCTGCCATATCGCGCCATCGGCCCCTCTGGCCAACACCAGTAGGCGGTAGGTGAAGTGTCTTGCCCAAGGACACAACGACCAGGACAGAGAGTACGGGGATCGAACCGGCGACCTTCCAGTTACAGATGCACTTCCCAACCCCCTGAGCCACGGTCGCCCCGGTATATGAAGCTGAAGTTTCACAGCATGTGTGTTTAAACTTTGGCCCATAATTTTTACCCCCAGACGTAAAAAGGCTGATGGAGTATTGTCATGGGTGGGTGGTGGTGACGTGTCATGGAATTTTCTGTGGAAAAAGGCATTTGTGTGGAATCAAGCTATTTTATTACTGCATGCATGCAGGAGAGCGAACACACACATCAAAAACATCACATGTCTAAGTTATGAGCACTCTGCCCTTGGAGTCTCAGCCCCTCTTTCATACCCTCACACACAATGCTCTGTATCTTCCCAGATATAGCAGGTTTTCGTTCCACGGGCTGTTACTGAGCAGAGAACAACTCCCACTATCTTTTCCCAGGAAGCACCTGGCACTGGTCATCTTGGGAGTTTCGTTCTTCTATGCCCTAACAGTTAACAGATAACACAGTGAAACATCTTTAAGCAAAGCTAAGCAGTTTTCACAAGGTCATGCTGACAAATACACATACTTCATCTAAGCATATGCAAAAGCACTTAAATACTTTAAATAAGAATAATAGAAATTGTCTATTACACATGCAAATTTGTGAATGCGATAACTCGAATGAGGCGATGTAGAAGTTTGAAATCGATGCTATAAGTGCAGCTTCTAAAAATCTTAGATGAGTTTGAATCAGAGGTTTTCTGAAACTCTTGTGAATGCGATAACTTGCTTTTCTTTACAAGCTCCTTAGACTACAATGACCTGGATGACTGAGAACCTTCACAGACACTTTGACCAGTTAGTTAACCAATCAACTATTTGCTGCCAAGTTTGTGTGTCAAATGAAGATATGTTTGTATTTTAATTGTGTAGGTTACATTTAGCTAAATTCATCTTAATCCTTTATAGCAATAGTTACACTAGTACGTGTTTTTTAACTCTAAACTTTAAATCTCTAAACTTGGTTATTGAAAGAGTCAGCATTAATGAATAAACTGTGCCTTGTCTATTCTCTCATTTACACATGTACACAGGGGATATTTGTGAGAGCCATTTGACAACATGTCCTTACACTACACATTAAAACAGTCTTCTCAAACTGTGGAGCTGGTGGTGCGACTACTGTAGGGAATAATTGGCTGACATTTCAGAGAAAGCTGGAGAATTACTTTGTTAAAGCATTACACAGTCAGGGTTCCCTGCTTTTGGAAAGCTATAAATCATATCAAATCATATATCATACACCTGTGTCTCAGATGGTTGTACTTTTCAATTTATTTAGGTTTTTGTGTGGCAGCTTTTTTTAAGTATTCAATCACTAAAGTGTGTTGTTTGATCTGTATTCTAAATTGACCAATTATAAATCATTTGGTGTGCTTGCTTTATATCTTGTGTTTTTTATTGTTTGCTTAAAATGAAACTTTGTTTTGTAATTGCTTTTATAACATGTTACACTGCTGAAATACTTTTTGTTATCATTTTTCTTCAAAAGTAAATAATCATGCATAAAATCAGTACGTTCCTCTCCCTCAGTATATACATTCAGGTGTGTAAACCTCATCTGTGATCCTTGATATTGAATTCCAGTTGGACGTTTTGGTCTTGTGGAGAGAAGAAATCCAATGTGGAATTTTCTGGCATCTGTAAAACATGGTGGAGGTTCTGTCATGGTATGGAGCTGCATATCAGTCAGTCGTGTTGGCGATCATGTCAAAATTAATGGAGTTATGAACAAAGAAAAGCACCATCAGTTTTAGATCCACCATGAAATTACATCTGAAAAGAACCTGACAGACAATGGATTCCCAAATGGACTCCCAGTGCATTAAAAGCACACCTGGATAGAAAACTACACAATGGAATATTATCAGTGTATTCACCTGTCTGAGGGAGAATGAGCTCTGTTGTCTCAGTAGAGTGGGATGAAGTGGGAGAGAAGGATTCACCATGATGGAGTTTGGTTGCTTTCTCACAATACCACCAAAATATCATCCAGGTGACAGCGAGCACACTGCATCAGCTAGTAGCTCATGCCATCTCCCGAACTGACCAGTGGTCACAAACGTGTACAGGCAGGGGTTTCAGACAGGAAGATGGGATTGGGGGGGGGGTTATAAGAATCAGAATACTTTATGAATCAATAAGGAAATTATGTATGTAATTATGAGCAGTTGACGACCCTCCTTTCATTTAGTATTCAGGTCAGTGGTGATCCAGGGCTTGTTGTTGGAATTATGGTTCATATATTTACATAGGCAGTGATCTCAGTGATGCAGTCTATGATGCTGTTTATGCCATCCTCACGTGGATCCTAGAACACGCCCCAGCCTGCAGTGTCGACGCAGTCCTTCAGGCACTCACTGACTTCCTGACTCTTTCTCCTCACAGACTGTAGCCAGAGGGAGTCTTTGAACTGCAGGGACAACATGATGATTCCTCTTAAACACATTATCTCAATGACACAAGGACAACATCCCCACCATAATTAAATTACTTGGACAGAAACAGGCATTTAAACTGATTAAAATCGACTCAGCCTATAGTACATGTATCTGGACAATGTATCTTTTGTTTTTCAGAAACTGTATGATGTGCTTTTCAAACAGATTATTACTTGAGACATTTTGTTTTATTTTTCAGATGATAATCTAAAACATCAAACCTGGATTTAACATACTTTACATTTATGTTTCTTTTCTGTATATGCCTCTCCTCTGTTCTGTCTCTCCTCTTTGTTCAGGATTTGAACCTTGACTTGAAAATTATAGTAGCCAGCAGATGGTGATAGTTTAACATATGTTATGTCTAAACTGAATACTTGTTAGGTCAACCTTTTTAAGTGTGACTGTAAGAAGTCAAATTACTATACTGATGGTTGCAAATGTGTGAGAGCTGAAACAAATTGTAGAAAAACAAAAAAGGAACAGCAACAACAGAGAAAATCCAAGGAAGAAGAAAATATTGAGGCAGAAACACAGTTAAGGAAAGGCTCAGCAAAGAAGGTCAGGATAAAACAGATGGAGACCCCAGATGGAGCTCCCACAGGCAAGGGTGGTGGCGATAATTAATTTAGCTTAAGAAGTAATAACACGTGACTGGAAAAAAGTGGTAAATTTCCTATTTGAGATATCCGCAGACAACAATATGATTTTGATAATGCTAATGAGAATAAAGCATATAGAGGGGCCATGTAAGGTCAGATACCCCCAAAAGTTGATTCTGTTCTTCTGGACGTAGCGTTTTCAGTGGGAGAAACGTTTCATCACCGACTTCTTCAGTCTCAGTTGTCTGCAGGTTTCCCCAATCTTATAAACAGTACATTTGCATAATGACTGAAACCAGCCCACTGAAGGAACAATGGGCTGGGAGGTCAGTTCCTTCATTATTATATGCAAATTCTCATGACCATTTATCAACAACCACTAATCAAAGACCACTGCTCAATGGCCATGAGTCCCATTCACAGAGAGATGGGGAGTGGTTGCAATCACAGCATTGTAAGATGGTGAAAGATGTACCCTTAGATACCCTCCTAGATTTAAAGATGCTCTTTCCCTTTTCACCTAAAAGGGAAAGACCATCAAATATAGAAAATAGAGAAAAAGCTCCACGTAGTGGCCGTAATGTTGTGCTAATCTGTCCAAGCTACAGGATCTGTATGTATCAAGCTCCTGCAGGAGGAAATGCAGCTACTCTGACTCAACTGATGCTCAAAGTTGGCATTTAATTGTACAGATGACTCCTGGCTGCTGTTGCAGTATTTAAAGGACACTGTGTGCTCTGGGTTTTGCTTGAATCATCACTTTTTGGTGGAAAGCAGTTGATTTGGTGCAATCTTTGGCTGCGAAATATTTGACTACAAAACTTTAAATTAGATACACTTTAACAAATGCTTACTGTCACATACACAAAATCACTTTAGTTTCTTGACAGAGCCAAGTAAAGTTAATTTGATACACTCAGAGGGTGTTCTGTTCACATTGATCACACTGAACACCTCAAAGACGAAGGAAATGATAACAGATTTCCGAAGATTCAGGCCTCCTTCAGCTTGTGAAAGTGTGTAGGGCAGACACAGAGGTGGTAATGAAATATAAATATCTAGGTTTACACCTAGATAACAAACTAGACTACCTGTAATGATAAGTAGGCTTTTCTGATGCTGCAGTCTGCTGGGGATGAAGCATAAGAAACAAGGATGCAAGGAGACTGGACAAACCAGTGAAGAAAACTGGCTCTTTAATTGGAGCCAGAATGGACACGCTAGGGGAGATGGTAGAAAGATGCACATGAAGGATGATAGAAGCCATCCTGAATAACTGTGGTCGCCAACTTTACGGCATTTTTATGAAACAGAGTTGCAGAAAAGTATTCCCTCCCACAGCTATTTAAATTCTCATAAAAATAGCAGATGAGCTTTGTTATATGAATTTCCCTTTGGGATTGATAAAGTTATTTTAATTCTTATTTTTATTCTACTAGCTGCAAATTCAGTCCTTGTAATCTCGGGTGCAGAATCAGTGCTATTTAAGGGTTTCGGAGTAAAAATGAAAAAACAAACAAACAAACAAAAAAAAAAAAAACAGATTTTGCAGGAATGGTGAATTTTCTAGAGACTTGATTGGTCAGTAGGCAGTGATTTCATACTTGTTGATCTATAAGCAGATGCAGTATAAATTACCATAGCGATTATCGCAGTAACATCCCAGAACCATCTTTGTGGTACAAAAAAACGAGGTCAACCCTGAAATTACCTGGATAAGCCAAAGTCCTGCTTTGTAATGATCTCTGGTTTTGGATGTTGCAGTAAGTTAAGGACAAACAGTTTTTGAAAATGTGAAGAGAAAATTATTAGAAAGGCAAATGAAGTCACACTCAGATATCTAATTTTTTACATGCGCATGGGCGGTCACGGTCCGATCTGCTCTGCTGTCAAAGTGCGCACAACAGATGTGACAGAAAAACCGCCCAGGGCTTTCAGAGCATTCTTTATTTATACCAAGCAAGCTTACAAGGAAGTAGGAGTGTCATGTTCAAAACACATTTCCATGATAGGAGGAAAACTGTTCGCTTATCTGCTGAAACAGGAGGTAGCTTGGTATGTATAGAAACTTAAACATTTCCTTAAAAGGAGAGTGAGAGAGAAAGAGAGAGAGGGGGGAGACCGTTAACTTGAATCTCCCTCCCTGCGGTGGCTCCTATCCACAAGCTCCTATTACATTTAAAATGAAGCTACAACTTAAACATAATCACAAAACTAAAAAATATCTTAACAAACCATGCTCTGGTTTTTGTGACGTCCTTCTTTGTCATTGAAAAGACTTGAATGGAGCTGTATCTTTGTTTAGATTTTTATCAGTGAGAGTTCAGATTAATTAGTATACTGAATTTTGGTCATTATATGACCATTTGTCATTATTATCTGAAGACAGCAAGTATATCCATACAGGCCAGGTGCACAGAAAGACGGGGGAGGCAGATTTAAATCCAAGCCTGCAGTAAAAGTGAAGAAATGAGTGAAAAAGGAAAGTGAGCAGCATCTGGCTACATTTCAATGATATTGGAGACTCCAAATCAGTTCAGTATTTATGAAACTGGCTAACGTAATACCGTTTTTATTTTCAGCCATTTTCCATTTTTAACGACAAAACGTTTCAAATTTGTCCAGGCCTTAAACCTCACATGTTTTCTCCCTAGTAGTAGCAAATTGCAAAAAATTAAGGCCTTTATGACAACACTGAATAACAAATATCTTCCTTAAAAAAGCCTACATTTACAGTTCAGTATTGAATATTACTTAAAATTGATTGTATACAAAGTGTGTTTAAATGGCAGAGATGCAGAAATGTCTGCATGTAGCACAGAGCCATGGTTTATGTTTGGATGAGTCTCACAGGCATGAATGTGCACTTGAAGCCATTTATAACAATAACAAATGAACTTGCTGCTCACCACAAACACACACAAGCACACATTTTGTTTTTTACTGCATTTTCTTTAATTTTACAGCTTTTCTTACTGATAAAAACCTTATGGCCATTTTGTTTATAGCAATTAACCAATAAACAATTAACTCGTTAAACCCCCAATACTGGAGGCAAATATGCTCAAATTATAAGTTTTCACCATTTATTATGAAATGGTTAGAGTCATGGACCTGAGTCTCTCTCTGGCTCCCACACACAGGCAGTAAGCATTTTTATTGCATGTGGTAATCCTGTCAGGCCTGTAGAAAGTCAGAGAATGGGGAAGGAGTGGAAGAACACTCCCTACCATTTACAGCCCTGTTGCAGATATCACAACCTCCATCCACATTCCTGAGAGGGGTCATAGTCTTGCATCTGTTAGTATCACAGTGTAACAGTCTACACCCAAAACTTATTCTACAATACTTGTAGAGGAACTTGTCTGGTGAGGAACTTCGTCACATGAGGTCCACTGCCAGTTCAGATAGAGGGAGAGGAGGTGGAGGAGGTCAACACCTACAAGTACCTCAGGCTGTGGGTGGACAACAAACTGGACTGGTCATGCAACACGCAGCAGCTGTATAAAAAAGGCCAAAGTAGACTGTATTTCCTCAGGAGGCTGAGGTCTTTTAACATCTGCAGGAAACTCCTGAGGATGTTTTACCAGTCAGTGGTTGCTGGAGTAATGTTCTATGCGATGGTGTACTGGGGGAGCAGCACAGCAAAGGAGGACACATCCAGGCTGGAAAAACTAATCAAAAACTGGCTCTGTGGTTGGCATACAGCTGGACACTCTGGTGACAGTGGCACAGAAGAGGACATTAAAGAAACTGTTGGACATTATGAACAATGGTGGGCATCCTCTGCACACGGCCATAAACAACCAGAGGAGTCTGTTCAGTGACAGGTCGCTTCTCCCCAAGTCAAGTACCAACAGACTCAAAAACTCCTTTGTCCCACACGCCATCAGACTGTTTAACTCCTCACTGGAGGGGAGAGGGAGGGGAAACAGGGGGGCAAAGGAGGGCGGGAAGAACTAAGCTGTAGTTCCCTTTTCACTGTGCAATGTTTTTCTATACTCAACGGTGCAATAGACTAAAAATAGTTGAAATGTGCAATTCCCTGGTATTCCTATTTATCACTATTATATACTCTGTATTTATTTATGTCTCTGTATTTATACATGTGTATATATGGTATATTTCTATTTCTGCATACGTTCTTTTGCAATTTCTGTCGGTGCTGTGCTACTGGAAACAGAATTTCTCAGAGGGATTAGTAAAGTTTTATCTAATCTAATCAAAAGAAGACCAAAGCTAGGCTTCTTGTTAGAAAAACATTCTAATGATTTCCCTCTTACACTGGCTGCCTCCCTTCCTCCAAGATAAAAAAACCCAAAAACAAAACCCACACACACACACACATTTCCTGCACAGCTTTACCTCAGTTTCCCATCAAAAATCTCATTTCTGCCTTATTGGCTTGCTTATTACGCTTATTACAAGTCTGCAGTTTTTTGGGTTTTTTACCCCCCAAAATGACCTCTGACAAGAAATTGACTGTACAGAAGAAATTTCAGCTCAAACTCCAAGGAGTCATGCAGACAGACTTCTTTGTCACAGCAGCTTTGTCCTTATCATATAAAAATCAGTTACATATATAACTGCTTTACACTGACAGAAAATGGAGTTTCACCAATTCTGATCAAAATGGGCAGTATGTGGCCCGTGATGCAAAATGAGTTTGACACCCCTGAGCTCTAATATTGACCAGTAAGAAACCACCACACTCCGGTCTGGAATCCAAGGCCCAAAGCTGCCGCAGGTTGTTAGAGTTGTTAGCCTAGTTACAAACAGGGAAAGGTGGTCACTCAGAAGAACAAGCACCCAAAAGCATATCAATCTTGCATCTTCCTGAGAAAGGCTTTCCACCCACCTTATTAGACCTGGCGTTGTTAGAGTGTGGGTCTCTACACAAGATCCTGGAGCTTCTATTCTTGAGCTCAAACTTCTCTACATTTTGACTAGTTTCCTTGGGCACAGAGGGTCTCCAATCTAGTGTTTTTATCCCAGCAGATCCACATGAACCCTAATTAAAACGAGTCCTCCCTCCAGCATTATCAGATTATTTTAAAAGCAAAACCAGGCCAGGTTAAAAATCATTCCCTTTAAAATGTACACTTTTTATCCTGGAGCCTCCAAAGTCAACTTCTCTGCTGCAACAGTGTCCTACTAAAAAAAACAACACCCCTCCAGTTTCCTCTCCCCTTTATAAAGAAGGGCTAAAATCCTTCCCAATCAACTGCTTCCTGTACTCAGCTCCAAATAGCTAGCAGCTGGACTAGAGTAGAATCTCAACTCCCCCATGGATGTGACTCACCTCACATCTGGCACAAAAGCATCTAAGCATGCAGTTAGCAAAAAATGAAAAGCAATGCCAACCCAAACGTTTAGTGGAAGATTCTCTCAATTCTTTTCCACCATGCTACACTCTGCAACACATAAATTGCTCCATCTTAATTTATATAATTATTCTAACTGAAGAGAAGATAAGGTAAGATATTTTTTTACTTGTTTTCACCTGGACCTGGGGCTGTAAACTCGCCTAAACTTGCAATCCTGCAGTCTTTTTTATTTTTTATTTGCAGTCACATAAATCTTAGAAGAGTTTTTATAGTTGCTTTTAAATAGCACAAAGAATCACGTATTCCAAAGCCATCCCCTTCAAGGATTGTAGAGCAATTAGCCAAACTCCCCCTCTCCCAATAGATCAGAGAGGTAGTAGATTTTTCTGTAACATTCCTTTTCGCCCTAACAGATTTTGTAAGACTTATCTCTTAATAACTCACTAACTGTTGCTGGCACATCGCTTATCTCTCGTGGAAACAGTCATGAGTTTTTTTCCTGGAAATTCCAGCCACTTTTCTGTGAAACTCTTTGGTTTGGTGCTTATCTCTTCGCTCCTGTTCACCAGCGATGCTGACGGTATGTAGCCCTTGTCTTTGCTCTAATGCGTCCGTTTGGTGCGGATGTAACTACGAATCATATCTAAACCTGTACTTTTGTAAATTAAGTTAAAAAAAAGACTGCGGTCATTGTAAAAATTGCAGACACTGCTTACTGACAGCAGTGGAAGGTAATTGGCTGCGCTGTGAACAGAAATCCATGTTGTTGTTGCTGTTTTAAATTGTGATATAAAAGCAGTTTTAAATCTACGACCTAATGAGATTGATATTACAAACCACTCTTTTTGACCCACAATGAATTTAGATATAATCTTCCTAACTTTTAAATGTGTTTAAAATACACCCATGGACTAAGAAACTAACAGTGTGCTAGTGTACATACAAATATAAAGTCAATTCATTTCAGTAAACCTGCCAATTACAGGACAGTTTTTCTCAAAAAACAAAGTGGCAGTTTTTTTTTTTATAAATGAGAGGCTGAGGAAGAATCTGCATGGTTTTCTATAAGGCTGAACCCATCTGTTAGAAAGAGCTGGGACTGTGTGAGGTCCTGAGAACAGTGGCGGTCCTAGCCTGTTTGGTAACTGGGGTGAACACCCCCTCTGTGCTGTTGCATGCTGGGGCAGCAGGTTGAGGGTCACAGATACCAACAGACTAAATAAACTGGTCCATATGGCCAGTAATGTGTTGGGGATGGAGTTGGACTCCATTAGGGTGGTGTCTGAGAGGCAGATGTTGTCCAAGATAAGGCCAATCATGGAAAATACCTCCCACCCACTCCATGATGTACTGGCTAGTCACAGGAGCACGTTCAGTGAGAGACTAAGATTACCAAAAAGCAGGAAATCATTCCCGCCTTTGGTCATCTCCCTGTACAACTCCTCCTCAACTGGAAGGTGATATTACTGAACTGAACTCAAATATTATTAACGAATTCCAAAAGAGGCTTTGGAAAGAATCATTTTTTTCATTCCCAAAACATGGAAAAATCGTTTCAGCAGTTTCCACTGCCAAGGAGCCTTAGCATGGGAGTTACTTTTTGGACAGTGCAAAATAATGAATGCAATCTGTTGAGTTCAATATATACCTAGAATTTTGAGTTTTCAGGCTTCGAATCAGTTTCAGATTTTTTTTTTAGAGCCATGCAGATTTACAGGTTAGTGGACCTGACCTGCGTTGGGAATACTGGGTAATTCTGATGAAGTACCAGTCAGTGACGACTGTAATGATGCAGCCTGTCCGGCAGAGTAATGTTGCTGACCAATTTTGATTGTTTTTCTTTTTCCGGTCCACTACTTCCTGCATGAAGAGATGTTATGTCATACAGGAAAAGCAGTTTCAAAAGCTGTTCATTATACTTCACCGATCTCCTCAGTCATACGATCCATGCAGCACAAATGGGAAGCGGTAGAAGTTTGTCGTCTACAATTTAAGCTACAATAGTCTGGGGCTGCTTAGCTGCTTCAGGACCTGGACAGCGTTCCATAACTGATGGAAACAGGACTTCTGATCAAAATCATGATGGGGAATGTCCACCCATCATAATCCACATTTGGATTATCCAGCAAGGCACCAGCAAGTCCACCTGTGTATGGTGAAAAAACTCTCACGTGTGGCTGAATTAAAATAATTATGTACATTGATGTGAAGCAATGGTTTGCAGTATTTGCAACACGGTTTGCACAAGAGGAAAATTTGAAAAGTATCACTTCCAGACATCATTAGTATTTCTGCCACCCAGAACTAACACAGTTCTCTCTCTGTTTTTGCAGTCTCTCCCACCAAAGTGAACATTAGAGCAATTTCAGAGGACTCATTCGAGTGTGTGACAGAAGAGAGCCCAAATGCAAACGTTACCTGGTACAGGTAAAGTAGTTTATATAATGGTTTCAGCTCAAACATGTTCTGGAAAAGCCTTTAGAGAGATAGAGTGACATTGTATTTAGTGCTATATTACCTGTAGCAGAGGTCAGTTCAATTTTAGGAGGGCGGAGGAGGGAGACAGGGCAAAAGACAAACAGAAAATAAACTGTAGAAACAATATCAGATTAAAGCTCAGTGTGAACACTTCAAGCACATAAGCTGCAGTCTGATCAGATGGCAGCCAATTTAAAAATACAACATTTAAACTTTAGCTGACAGTGTTTTCAGAAAATATCAGCGCTGGGAGCAGCGTGTGAGCAAGCTGTATATTCAGAAAATAAATGACATATATTTATACACATATAAAAATACTTTTAAAAATGTAAGCTAAGGTTTTGGTCTTCCAACAAAGGAAACATCATTTGGATGCTGACAACAAGTGTTTAACAGCTTTCATCTATTCAGTGTTAACTTTCATTTTGTTTATCAAAAGGCCCAAATCTTTGTATAGCAATCAACATTAGCATGCAGATACAAAATCAGTTACAAAAAATATTGAGACAATGTGTAAATAAAAACAGAATGCATTGATCTGAAAAAATGTTGCATTTTATTAATAAAATGTTCAATCAGAACTTTTTTTCTGGTTAACTTTTAACTTGAAACAATACATCTAAAAACAAGTCAGGACATGACCGTGTTTACTACTGTGTACTCTTATGTCTTTATTTAATAACATTCCATAACCTATAACCTGGTGATACTAGCTGGGTTCAGACTCTGGACTCTTCTGCTATGAAGCCAGACTGTTGAATACCACAGTGTGCAGTTTAGCATTGCTAACAAAGAGCTAATAACTGAAATTCTTTTGACTTTTGGCACAACTCACATTGTACTGCCCTCTCTGTAAAATTTCATGTACAGTCTCATTCATGTTTTTCCAGATCTGGCCAGTCTTTGCTGCAGTCTGCTTACAAGAAAATCCAATGATTGAGGTCAATATACCTCAATTTGGAGTTTTTGGCTACCTTGAATGAGCTTAGTTTACCTGAACTGAGGCATCGAAAAAAGTCAAAACTTAACACTCATTTTGTCAGAGACATGCTGACTGTCAGTAGCTACAGTTAATGGACTGAGCTGTGCCAGAAATCCAAGGTAATGCTCTCTCAGCAGGCCTTCATCCCTCAATACCAATCCATGACCATTTCAGTGACACAGCACTGTCCTGCAGTGTTACCAACCTTCAGTTTTTTTAGTTGAAGGTGTTTGTAATTGAGTCAGTGACATATTTAAATCACTATGAAGGGATCACTCCTTGATCTAAATGACAAGTAACCAAGATTTATGGATTTGTGTGCCATAATAGGATTCAAACATATGTGAAATCATTAATATTTCCTTAGTTCAGGATTAACACACTTTTCTCTATATCTTTTGCAGTCTCACCCACAGAAGTGAACATTAGAGTGATTTCAGAGGACTCGTTTGAGTGTGTGACAGAAGCCAACCCAAATGCAATATTTAACTGGAGCAGGTAAAGTCATTTGAATAATTACTGACTGTGTGTGTGTGTGTGTGTGTGTGTGTGTATGGTGAGTGGCAGGTCAGGCAGGACTCAAACACAAAGGGATGAAGTGGAAGAGGCAGCTTTATTGCTGTAACAAATGCTATACTCAAAACTAAACGGTACAGGCCAGGAGGAAACCAGGAAACTAGGAACTAGAAAACAGAGCAGAAACACAGAGACTGACTAAACACAGGAGAAGACAATGAGGAAGAAAAACTCAAAAATCACACAAAACGGAAGACTAAGAGAAACATACTTAATAGATGACATACAAATAACCACAAACCTAAGAATCACATAAATTGTACAAAAACTGGTCACGTGTAAGAGTTATTCTCATGTGAAATGCAAACTGCTTCTAATGCAGATTATTTCCATAAATGCAGCAACTGTCAAATTTGATGTAGCCTACTCCCATGGAAAAGATCACAAAGTAAATTAAATAAAAACTCTGTTAAAGCTGGGCAAAGTTGGATACTATTGCATTAGATACCATGGTGTAGTAGTTTACACATTCGTACGTGAAATCTCGCTGGTTTGAGACCAGGAGGAGACCTCTGCAAGCTCAAATATTCAGAGCCATCCACTGTCGCAACTGCTTGTGAAAAGGGAAACACTGAATAATAATTGTGTTTGTGAAGTTTTTTTTCACCTGAATAGACTTGATGCCATAAGTTTTGTTGGTGGTGGTGGTTTTTTTTTTTCCTTTCGCTGACAGTGAGCTCTTTCCAGGAGATAAATGTGCAAACACATTTGAATTTTAGTTGAAGATGCTCAGAGAATTCTAGTCTTCAGCGTAAACTATAGGAATCCCAAAGGCATGGCTGTTAATATGTGGATGGTCCGAACTGAGTGAATATGTTTTTGTAAAGTTACAAAAAAAAAAGCGGAGGCCAAAAATCCAGAAAGCTTCAACAACAAGAAAATCCAATGATTGAGAATGAACATTGTGTTGAAAGTCAAGCTAGCAACCCAACCAAGAGTACAACTCCCCTTGCTCACTAGTCCCATGACAGGCCTACCTGTATCACTCAAACTCATCAGCTGTTGTTGGTTAACTAACATTTATTGTCAACCTCTGACAACATGCAAAAAAGAAGTACAACAAAATGTCCACAACCTAGGCTATAAAACAAGCCTATAATTGAAGACTGCTACTACTAATCATTCTGTGGTTTAAAAGCAAAAATAAAAATAGTGGTTCAACCCTCCTTTTGATGATATCCAGTTAAACATATCTGATCATCTTTTCTACTCAAGTCAATGTGCAGTGACAGGATAGGAAAACTGCATTCAAAAAGCCACATAAAATGATCTGCTGTAGCCTATTGCAATTGCTGTGCAATAGTCAAGAGACATTGTGACTTGACTGAAAAAAATGTTGCAAATAAAAAGAAAAGTGTTTTGTCATTGGAACTCTGGAGGATTGCAGAGGCCGTTTTAGATCAGCAGACAGAAGCTGAAAGACTGTTGACACATAGTTTCACTTATCATTGTCCACTTATCTAGTTCAGGGTCATGCGTGTGGGGGCTGGGGCCTGTCCTAGTTGCTATAATGGTAAGAGACGCGTCACCAGCTTACTAAAACAGAGAACCAGTAACTGCATGTCTTTGCCCTGTGGGAGGAAGCCGGAGTAGCTGGTGAACCCGTGAACCCGTGCAAATATGAGAATAACAAACAAACTCCCCATAGAAAGGCTGGACAGAGATATTTAAAAAAATAGAAACTAAATAATGAATCATCTGGTCACGTGGTGTACTCAAAATCCAAATTAAGTGATTTTTAACTGCCTGTGCCAGAAACTAATATTAAAAAAAAAGGTTTTTGTGCTTTTGTTTAATATTACTTTTGGCTTATTTAGTGCTTTTCTGTTATCATTTTGCTTTTAGTTGTGTTGTGTTAAGTCTTGTATATGTCAGGGCTCTAGACTAACATTCTTCTTAGGTGCACCCAAGTCTTTCTACCGCATCGCTTAACACTGCAGTTTTAAATGTTCACTTTTTTTTTTTTTTGAAAATTGCTATCCATGCAGACAATATTGATTTGTAAATAATTAACTAACAATCTTGTCAACACAAAGTTCTTTATTTGGAGCACAGTTCTACAAGAAAGATAAGTTACTGAAAAAGTGCTAGTGCTTAAAGTGCTTCTCTGAGCTGAAATTTAAACTTCAAACACCTCAAGATATATTAAATAAAAAGAAAAGCTAAATTAAAAGGGCCTTAAAGTGTCTCAAAGGCTTCAAACCGAACATCTCAATATCTGAACATCTGAACAGCTTGATATCTTATGGACTGTCCTCCATTGCAGTCCTTAGGTGGCCAGCTTGAATGTGTCTGCGATGACACCTATAAACTGGGTGCACGCAACATCATTACTGTACGATGGGTTTACGTTAAAGCCATTTTCTTGTGAAGAATTTTTTTGGACTTGAACTTAGTGAACAGAATTTCTTCTTTGGCAATATTGTAGGCAATATTAAACGTAATCATCATCTCGGCTTCCACTACTTTGGCAAAACCTCCTACCTTATGTACTTTATGCACATGCGCAGAAACAATGGGTATGATAGTTTGTCAGATAGGATGGATTCCCAGAACATCCGGCCATGGTCTTTCCACACTCACGACAGTAAATGCAGTGCATCACGTTGTCAGCTTTACTGTATCTTAGCCAGGGAAACTGGTCAAGCCACTCTGTTTGAAATTTATACACTTTCCCCCTTTTACTTTCAGTGGGCTCTGGCTCGGAGTCAATCGTATGTGGCTCATTATCTGATGCCGCCCCTGGACTAGTGTTAGACATAACCTAAGAGCTTGATGGTTCTGTGTCAGAACACTGGCTATGAATTTCAGACGGATCAGGCCTTAACAAAAAAGTTATAATTCGTTGTCTTCATCTTTTCTCATTACCCACAGTTATATCAACTTCTATCGGGCCTAGGCTACTCACCTCTCTCTCCATCCGCCTGCACTTTCAAACGTACACATGCAGGCCTATAGGAATATCTGTACCACGGCCAATCAGAGAGGTCCCGCCCTTGACTATCTCTGATTGGTTTAGAGCACGATATAGGCATATTGTGTCTGTTGTTGACCACACGGAGACTTTTTTTTCTTACTCAAGCAGCTGGTTGCATTGGTGCCATTGAGAAATTAGAGCCCTGCATGTTTTCTATCCTTTCCCAGTGTTTCCCTCAATGTTAAGTTGGTATATGTAGGTTTTTATTTAACCTTTGTATTAGTTACTTACTGTTTTATTTTGATACTCATTTTTTCTGAGCTTTGTGTTCCTTCACTGTGTTTGTGTCTGTTGTGTCCATCTGTGTTTAGTCTTTCTACCTACCAGGCTGGACTGGTAATCTGGCATACCAGGCATTTTCCCAGTGTGCCAGGACACTTCTGGGCCGATGGGTCAATATCATTTTTTTTCTTTGTCGTCAATATCATTTTATAGCCTACAGGCTGGCTAGTGGTCCACTGCCACTAGCCCTACAAGCACTGACTGCCACTCATTTATTCTTTTTCATTACTGACACTGGATTGCCTGATCAAATCTCTTAACAAGACCGGCCGTTCTCCTACCATCCACCTTGTAGAACAGAAGTTTACTGTGTAAGAAACCTTTGATAAAGATGGACAACCAAAAGTGAAAAGGTGGAGCTTTAAACGCTATGACAGAAAAAGAAACTAGAAATAAAAATGTATCAAATTAACCAAAATGTTAGCTGCTGCACCATCAATCCTATTACAAGCACTGACTATTATAAAGCCTTGGTAGTCACATAAAGGTGTTGTTGCTAGCACTGTCCATGGAGAAATGCATGACAAGGGACAGTAGTCCCAAAAATGTAGGGAGAAAGAAAGAGAGGAAGATGTAATTATGGTGGTAAGAAAACAGTTGGAGGGAATTAATTAGGAAGTTAAAAATTTAAGTAAAACCATCACCACGAGCCACTGCTAATAGCTAAACACACATGTATACATGAGTAAAATAAATTATTTTTTCCTTTTTGTTGTGTTTCAGTATTTGGATCCTTATTCTGCAATCAGTAATGGCTGTATGAAGTTTCATGAAGCATTAAAGCTTTTCATCCACTTGGTAAACTCATGGGCCAAAGCTGCATTGTGCTTCACTTGCTCTACTGTGCCAACAAGTGGACAATAAATGTAAAACAGAGTGAATATAATAAGACTGTGTTGATTTGAGTAAATGAATGATCTTTGTTGTGCCCAAACATGAATTCTAAGCTTAATAATATGGTGTTTATTTTTATGATATAATGGTGGGATCAAAAGGGAAAATGGAAACAATTGGGAGAGGGTTGTGATGTGAATGTGCCTGGCTGCCTCTACCCCCTCGGATCTTGTTTTTCAGGGAGTCATGTAATTAGGTAAAAATTAAATAATGTAATGTTTTGGTGTGAGCAAGGAAAGTGCAACACAAAAAGCTAATGACTAAAATTAATTTGCATTTTTGCAAAACTCACATTGTTTTGCCCTCTCTGTACATTTCATGTAGAGTCTTGTTCATGTTTTTTCCAGATCTGGACAGTCTTTGCCACAGCCTGGTTTCAAAGTAGACGGTGCAAAGCTACAACTGCTGAGTCTGACCTCTGACCTAAATGGCCTCTATCAGTGTGAAGCATATGGAAGAAAACACAGTCAGCTGCATGTGCATGTGGCATCAGGTGAATTGAACTTGTATTTAGCTGTGCAGTTTGTCAAAATCTTTCTGAATTTGTTTCTTACGCTTTGGATTTGACCTTTGGTAGATGTTTTCATTGTGATGTTGTTCAGTTTTCTTCTTTGTTGACTTCTGTCAAGGATTGAAAGAGAAACATTTGCTTCCAGATTTAAAGTAAAATTATTCCAACCATCCTGAAACAACATGTTAGAATTCCTTGATGAACAGATATTTTAATGAAGTGGTTGACTTAAACCGCAGCCAGCACCACATACAAGTTTCAGTTCAGATTTATTTATATAGCAGCAAATCACAACAACAGTTGCCTCAAGGCGCTTTATATTATAAGGTAAAGACCCTACAATAGTATACAGAACACAGAAAACCCCAACAATCATGATGCCCTATGAGCAAGCACTTTGGCGAGAGTGGGAAGGAAAAATTCCCTTTTAACAGGAAGAAACCTCCAGAACCAGGCTCATCTGCTCCAACCGGTTTGGGGTGAGCAGATAAAGACATGCTTTGGATGAGTTTGAATGGGATGGTGCATCCAGTGCAACAAATTATTATTCAAGTCAGTTTCACCTCAGAGTATGTTCAAGCTACTGATTGTTGTTTTCTAGGTCATATCGGGAATATGTTGGGTACAGGTGTTTGAATACTGTTTGATTCATCTAAATGTGAAATGCAAAACTAGATGCAATGAAAGTGTAAACAACACATCCCAATCTCATTATATTCTTCCTTCTTGTGTCCCTGTAGAAGCATGCTGTGCTGTTTGGGTCTTATTTGGTGCTCTGCTTTCTCTGAATGTTGTTGGAGCTGCAGCGTGGTACTTCTATAGATGCAGACATTTTCAAAGGTACTTAGAACCATAACCCAGCATACACTTAATATGTAGCATAATATGGAAAACTCCTTATATCAAAGCTTATCATAAACCTTGACAGAAATATCTGATGCATTGAGTCATTGATGTTTATTTGAGATTTCACAAAAATAAAAAAAAAAAACAAATACAACCAAATACAATAAAGTTACAGTCCAGCCTAGGAAGTTCTGAAGTAGTGGAAAATTCAGATTTCATACTAATCTGCATCTTACTGTGTCACACATCACCTAAGCCCTTTAATTCAGTCTTCTTTTCTTTGTTCGTTTTTTCTAAAAAAAAAAAAAAAAAACAAAAAAAAAAAACCCAATCATGATTTTGATGCTATTTTTTGAGCTCTTAAACAACTGTTTCTTCAGAGAAATGCTGTCCTCACAGGACAGTCATACTGGATTTTATTAAATATGATGATTGCTGGGGCAACCGTGGTTCAGGGGGTTGGGAAGCTCATCTGTAACCGGAAGGTTGCCGGTTCGACCAGAGATCCCCCTGCTCTCTGGTCGTTGTGTCCTTGGGCAAGACCCTTTACCCTACCGCCTACTGGTGTTAGCCAGAGGGGCCAATGGCGCGATATGGCAGCCTCGCTTCTGTCAGTCTGCCCAGACAGTTGCAGCTGTAGCTTACCTCCACCAGTGTGTGATTGTGAGAGTGAATGAATAGTGAAATTGCAATTGCAAAGCGCTTTGGGTGCCTAGAAAAGCGCTATATAAATGCAATCCATTATTATTATTACTTTAGATTAAACTGAGTGAAAAGCATCAACCTTAACCATCTGCAGCAGTAATATTAATTATAAAACACAGATGGGAAAAACCCTTCTGTAGAATAATTACTTTTACTTGACATCACCTACATACGTGTTGTCAGTAACTCGTTTGTATTAAGCACATTGAGTTTACATATAACTAAAAGTGCTTTATAAATACACTTGTCAATCATACAGATTTATGTGGAGTAGTGTGTTTTCAGTGTTTTATTGCTATTTTAGGAATGGTTCAAAAAAATTATTCGACCACTCGTCATTGTCAGCTAATAGTAAATAAGTAGTAGTAGTAGTAGTAGTAAGTAAAATATTTTATAATTCTTCAGCCAGGAAGATGTGCAGTGCAGCAAGCTCCAGAAGGTGATCAGTATATTTAAAAGAAGAAAAAAAGAGGCAGCACAAAAGGTATGTTTAAACAGTGGGAAAAGATGGGCGTGTGCGTGTGTTGGGGGCGAATAATGACTTAATGTCTGTATGTATGCCATACTTTATAGCTTTTAGTTATGCACGATATTTCTTTTTAATTATTGTAACTGCCTTTTTGAGAGAGCAGTTGAGCAATAAATGTATTAACTTATCATTTTTTTTTCCATTACTATTATGTGTGTTGACTACTTAGAACATTTAAATTAATATCTTTTTCTAAAATCTGCAGAAACACTGAAAGTCTTTTTATGTTCAGGTAAATTTAAACACAGCTTTAAACAATGTGTCCGAATTCTCTGCCTCAGGAGTGTCTCTGGCAGTTGTGGAAGACATTTGGACTGAAGGCGCCACCATCCTTTTGTTCCAGACTCGACTACTAAATAGGATGAAAATTCTTGGTTCTTATCTATATCTGCCTGTCATTGCCATTTGGGTTTCATCAGCAATAAAACTGGTTGCAGCAGTTTTATTGTTTTCCACCCGCTTATTAGTATTAGAACCACCAGCACAAAAACATGTTACCACTGCAAACATTATCCACAGCTATAAAAATTTATTCATTCAGCACCATGTCTCTTTATACTCTAAATGCACTTTGATGTCATGTACTGTGTTTTCTTTAAGCTGCTTTCCATTTCAAAATGTAAAAGGCTAAGTAGAATATTTCACTGCTGTCTTCACACAAAGTAATCTCAATGAAACCCTCTGATCATCTGTTTTGTGTTGACTTCATGGTATAAGTATACTTGCTTGAGACAGAAACCAAATTCAGCAACAATGGATTGCATTAATGGTTTTTCTTTATTTTTGTGCCTATTTACATTATAGATTTTCACTGAAGACATCAAAACTATGAAGACAGACTGTTCTCCAGCACGCCTCAGTCTACTGAGAGGAGTACTTGTGGTTTTAATAAAAATGATGTTCTTGTTTAAAGTCCATTTTGCCAACATTAAGCTTGACATATTTGCATGTTTGGAAGTGTCTTGATCTGCCATCTTTTGGAAAAGATTTGAATGCACAGGATGAATTTACCTGAAATGATTCATCGGCATGTAATGAGGTGAAATAACCAGCAGATGGCAGTTCATTATCTATTATGCTAGTGGTACCCAAAGTGGGGGGCACGGTATGGATTAAAAAAAAGAATGCTTGGACACTGCTAGCATAATGGACAGGTTTTTTGACAGGGCTCCCACACAAACGCAAAGCAGAGGTTAAAGCATCGCCAGATATGCTTCCAAACAAACGTCCTTCCAAGCCAAAGACTAGAAAATACGATCTTAATGCAGGCTCAATCGTCCAGGTAAGTAAATCATACCTTGATTCTGTTAATCTGGAAATCAGGGTTTTCAGTGGGAGAAACGTTTCGTCACTCATCCAAGTGACTTCTTCAGTCTCAGCTGACTGCAGTTTCCCCAATCTTATAAACAGTGCATTTGCATAATGACTGAAACCAGCACCTTTTCACCTAAAAGGGAAAGACCATCCAGGTGCTCACTGTCACTTGGATGATATTTTGATGAGTGACAAAACATCTTGAAAATGCTACTTCAAGAAGAACAGAATCAACTTCTGTGGATTTTCTTACCTGGATGATTGAGCATTCATCAAGAAGGTCAGATACCATTCATGCTGCATGATTTAAAATGAAGGCAACAGGCAGAGGATTACAGGCATAGCGCTAAAGAATGTAGCATCATGGGCAGTGTAGTCCGTGCTGCAGGGAGAATGGACTACCATATCCGTTATGTGTCTGTGAGCGCGAGGGAGGGAGAAAAGTAAGAGTTGTCATCGAGCAGAAACGGGAGCTGGAAGCATGCAAATATAATAATAATCACTGCAGCCAATAAGAGTGCCTGACGAGCCCAGTTGTAGGCTATTAAGACTCGACTGTACACTGTGTTCGTGTTTTCCTCCGAAACAATAAGTTCCGTTGGAGCAGCCTTTCAACGCCTCTCTCTGCCTCTCTCGCAAGCAAAGTTGACCCACACAACAAAGTAAAGCTATTTTTCGGCTACGAACCCGCCGTATTAGCCAGAGGTCCCTTTACTACGGTTCGGAGCCGCGGACCTTCAGTAATAGTAATAAATCACACAGCAATAGTACATTTATGTAGTTGTAAAAAGCATGATAATATATTAAGCAGAGGTGGAAAGAGTACTAAAATATTTTACTCAAGTAAAAGTACTATTACTTTGCTGAAATTTTACTCAAGTACAAGTAAAATTACCTGTCTAAAAATGTACTCAAGTAAAAGTAAAAAGTAGCTCATTTAAAATGTACTCAGAGTAAAAGTTACATAGTTACTTTTCTGTCAGCAGGAGGGCAGCCGCTTCTGAGTAGTGCAAAAAAAGACAGTGGGATATAAATCTCAAAGTAGTTCTTTTTTAGTGAAAAGAAAAACTTTACAAATTAAAGTGCAGTGGCAGTTAAACTGCAAGTCTATACATGAAAATGGATAATGGTCACCAAACCAGTCAACCAAACTGTCAGGTATCACAGTGTTTTCAATACAAAACCATATCATTCTTTCACATGAGAATGTGTTCTAAACTGTCAAATAAGAGAACAAGTACTGAACTGAACGGCAGCTGCTTTAAAAATGTTTTTTAATTTTTTTAAACTTGGCCCTGCCCTACTGTACCTCTAAATTAAAGTTCCTGTATCCATCCTAGAGTGTTACTCTCTGAACTTCCTGTTAATTTTGAGGAGCAGTTGATTTTTAAAGTTAGTAGAGTTCATCCTTGCTCACTTTGCAGTGAACAGTAGTCCAGCACAGCTAAAGAGACGCTCGAAGGCAGCTGAGGCAGGCAGGCCAGTGTTAAGTTTGAGAGAAAGTTTTTTGACGTCCCTAATAAGACATATGTGGGTTAAGTAAAAAAGTAGCCGCTTCTGTCTTTAATTTAACTATTTTTTAAAATAAATTATTATTATTAACAAACAGGAAAAACGTAGGTAAACACATTTTCTTTTGGCAATTTACCAACCCAGTAAAAAAAATGTAAATTGCGTGGACAACAACGTGCCCGATTACAGCAAGTTGCTAGTACCAACCAACGTTATCTGTGTTCTTCACAGATGTCTTAACTTAATGTGATTAATTTGAACACAGCCTTTTTGCTACCATAACGGTACGAGTTGTATTTAACTTACCTCTACATGCTTGCGCAGGTTTGATGTGGAATTTTTAAAAGCTGCTAACTCGGTCTCTCTGGGCAAACACAGCTTACACTGCATAATAAAGCTGTTGCCTTTCTTGCACTTGAAGCCGAAATGGTCCCTTAAATACGGCCAGGGGTTGACATCCGTTTCTTCGAGTTCAGGGTCAGCAGAATTCGACGGGGCTTCTTTTTTTCACTAGATCCGTAACACCGACGTCAGACTCCATCTTTAACGTGACCTTAGCGCCAATTTGTTCTACTACCCATCATTCCCTGCAGTATTTCCAAAGCGCAATGTTTTGTTTTGTTTTTTAATTTACTCAGTAACGGGTGTGATTGAAAACGTAGCGAACTACAATACTTTTTAAAAAATATACTTAAGTAAAAGTAAAATTACAGACTTGAAAAATGACTTTAAAAAGTACAAATACACAAAAAAACTACTCAATTACAGTAACGCAAGTAAATGTAATTCGTTACTTTCCACCTCTGATATCAAGTAATCCAAAGTATTCAGAATACGTTACTCTCATTGAGTAACGTAAAGGAATACGTTACAAAATACATTTTGGGGCATATATTCTGTAATAATAATAATAATAATAATAATAATAATAATAATAATACATTTTATTTGAGGGTGCCTTTCAGAAACCCAAGGTCACCTTACAAAAAACACAATTAATAAAAGGAACAGTAGTCATAAAATACATAAAATAAGTTAAAATTACAAAACAGAGCGTGACAACAGATAAAATCAGCATTAAAGCGAATAAGCCAGTTTAAACAGATGTGTTTTGAGCTGTGTCTTAAATACGGAGAGGGAGTCAATATTTCTTAGTGCAGGAGGAAGAGAGTTCCAGAGCCGGGGAGCAGAGCGACTGAAAGCTCTGTTCCCCATAGTAAGTAAAGTAAAGTAAAAGTAAAATTTATTTATATAGCACATTTCACAGATAAAAATCACAAAGTGCTTTACAATAAGATCAGACATACAAGTTAAAATTAATTAAAAGCCCGTTTGTATAAAAATGTCTTCAGCTGCTTTTTAAAGGAGTCAGTAGAGTCTAGACAGCGTAAAGACAACGGCAGAGAGTTCCACAGCCTAGGTGCCAGTGCCTGAAAAGCCCGATCCCCACGTGTTTTAAACCTAGTACGTGGGACCACCAGTAGCCTCTGACTTGAAGACCTAAGTGCTCGGGATGAAGCATGAGGTTTCAGCAGGTCAGAGATATACTGGGGAGCTTCACCGTGCAGAGCTCTAAGCTTATTACTTATTACTAGGTTAAGCTCTAGCACTTAACCTAGTAATAAGGTGTGAGGACGGAACAGTAAGATGAATAGCAGATGATGATCTGTAGTGGAATACATTTTAAAAGTAACCTTCCCAACCATGACCATGGACCTCACGTCCTAGGTCAGCTGGCTTAGACTCATGCTTATCCCATGTCTTTCATTTCTGTGTGATCATAGCAAAACAAGCGGCACCTTCCGAAAACAACGAAAAGAATGTAAAACATCATATGATGTTTGTCAAATTTGACTATCCCCCCCCCCACCCCGCATTCCTACATTTGACTTTGAAAGTAACCTTTGCTTCCTGTTTGAACCAGAGGGCGTGGATAGCCGCAGCAACAGCAGCAATGAGCAAACCACAAGAAAGAAGACCAAATGAAGCGGATACAGTTACATGTTTTGTTTATGTTTTCACGGACAATTATTATGACAAGTCAGTGCCACTCCATGTTTTCCGTGATACCCTGTCGTTTGGTGATAATATCTGCGTTCCTGCTGACCAGAGAAGCTGCTGACGGTATGTTAAAAGTTTTTTGTACACGCTTGGATCGGCTTGGGCTGAAATGAGATAAACTTGCATGTGTCACAACGGACGGGCAGGGAAACGTGAAAATGAAAAAAAAAGTAACTGCTCATTACCAATGCGGGTCCTGGTGGTGGTGATGTAGAAACATCAAAATGATGGGATATCTGGTGGATTAATAGTGTGTACAGATCGTAGCTCTACAGCTTTAATATGTACAGTTCTATTTCTTTTTAATTTTCAGGACAGTTCATATAAACTAATAAATTCCCACTTAAGCGTGATTTTTTTCCCCCTCACTTCACCCACAGTTCATAAAATAAAACAAAAAAGTATGGTTGAGTTTTGTTTTGTTTTTGTTTTTTGTGAGAGGATTTTTCACATGAGATAAGATTATAGCAATTCACTGGGTAGTAACAAAATTTAGATATAACTCGAAAGATCTTCATGGTGGTGGGTGATGTTACAAAATTATGTCATTGTTACATTATCAGCTCAGTACACAGCCAGGGCCTGTTGGTTTTACCTTGAGTACACAAGGACGTGGGAAACTAGCAAAATGTTTTCATTTACCTTTCAGTAGTTTGTCTGTCAGCAAAGTCACACACAAAGGCAATTATCTAGTCTCCTAGAGTTGCATGAATGAGAATTTTAAGATTCTTCTTTTTCAATCTGCTGTGAAAACTTAAGCAATAGTAAGGGTGTGTTTACTAAGTCAGTAGCTGGAGCAAAGTATAATCCAGCTAGTCTACTTATTTTAGTAATATAGCCATGATTTTTGACTGCCTGTATTCAGATTACTTAATACCTAAGGTGTGCTTTATGTTAAACGTGATATCAGAAACAGATGCCAAGCTACAGCAGACTAAAGCAAGACCTGAAGTCAAGACCTGTAAATTTTATGATTTGAAAGGCACCTAATATCATTTATATTATATAGTTTCTGTAAATAGCACAAGTTTTGTTCATGTTTATTTCTTGTCAGGTCAGTGGACTGAATGTGAAAAAGAAATTTAGCACTAAAGACTGTCTTTAGTAGCACTTTTTTTCGATTTTGAAATAAAAACTTTTAATACTACCTCATGTTCCCCTCAAAATCTGAAAAGCATTTCCATATTTTCAGTGTATGTTTGAATTATTGCATCCTTAAAGTATGTGAGGTGAACATGGTTGGGGATGAAATAATTTCTGTCTTTCTAATGAGATCTTCAATGAAGTAGCTGTTAATATCAAATTTAGTATAATTAATTGAGGACCTTTTATTTTGCGTAAATTAATTTCCATGTTTTTTTCTATTAGGCCCATCTATGGCCACTAAATAATCATAGTAGGAATATTCATTCATCGGTGTGTGTGAAACAGATTAACTCTGCTTTTTGGTTCATATAAGCTTTCTCCTCATTTCTTCTCTTGGAAGCATAAATACTCTCCTCTCTTACTCTCACTCACTGTGTTTGCACAGCTGCCTGCATATCTACATCTGTTTGTTGTTTTTTACGCTTGCCCACTCCCTGATCTCTTATTCTTTTGCATGTTTCTCACACTTACATATTTCAGATGTCAGACAAAAATAACCAGAAGAAACGCATAATGCAGTGTTATTTTCAATTCAATTTCAGTTCTTGTTGCCAAGAGTGGCACAACCAGTAATTAGATTTAGGAGGGAATATGATCAGGTAGGTTTGGACAACTTTTTTCCCTTAATAAATAAAATCAGCATTTCAAAGCTGTATTCTTTTTTTATTCATTTGGGTTATTCTTATTTAATATCTGAAATATTTAACGTGACAAATATGCAAAATAACTAAGAAATCAGGAAAGCAGCAATTTCTTTGTCATAGCACTGTATTTCTGTAATTGACATAGTGTTACTCATCCAGACTAATCCAAAACAGCTGACTGGCACATCCAGGCACATGGTCAGGGAGAGCTTGGTCTGCTTTTGCTTTGTTTTCTATTTCTATTCTCACTCAGGCACTTTTATTTAATTGTTGAAAGTCAAAATAATGATCAAGATAAACAGTCAATTAAGTGTGAGTTTTAAGTGTTTAAGTGTGAAAATCTTCTTGGATGCTCTTTTGTTTTTACTTTTTCATCTGTGATCTGATCTTTCATGTACTTTCCAGCTCTCCGGGTGATTGGTGGAAGTGTGACAGTGGAACAAGGAGGTACTGCTATCTTACCGTGCCATGTCATTGATACCAACGATGACCTGACACAGATTACCTGGCAGAGGAAGACGAGAGAAAAACCTCGCAATGACAATTTCCTAACTATCCTACCCAGAGATGGACCGCAGTTTGTCAATGGACGTGATGATCGATTTAAATATATCGGGAATTTTAACAACAAAAATGGAACTCTCCAGTTATCCAATGTTACCCTGAAGGATGAAGGCAGCTACACATGCATCTTCACGTTGTTTCCCAGTGGAAATCAGAAGACTGAAATACGTCTGAACTTGCTTGGTATGAAAAAACACTTTATTTAAAATATTCTGGGTGTTTGTGTGTGAGACAGAGACAGAGTTACTTCAACCATCCTGTATGCATGGTGATTTATTTGTGTGCTCTAACTCTCCTAGTGCCTCCTTTCACAAACATCAAACACAACCTTCCAACTTTGGGCACAGAAGAGGTTTTATTTGCTACCTGCACGGCTGCTGGCTCTAGGCCTCCTGCAGAGGTGAGGTGGCTCACTGGTGCTTTGGGAGACAAAGTGAGGACGACAACAAATTCCACCCAGTATGACAACGGTACGACTACCACAGTCAGCTCTCTGTTTGGCGTTCCTACGAGAGAGATTAATGGTCACCAGGTCCAGTGTGTCATCAGTGGTGACTCCCTGACTAAAGAAGAAAGTCTGCCCTTCACCATACAGGTCTACTGTGAGTATCAGCTGCGGATGTAGTTTATTATTTGTCTTTTGTTGTGTCACTGTTGATTTTAATTGTTTAACCAAGTTGTAGCATGTCTGCCACTATGAACCCCCCCCCCCACACACACACACACACATGCACCTTGCACACGCTGTTTCTTTATCACAGTGTTTTTATTTACATTTTCTACACTGTTATTTGCTTTACAGCACTGTCCCCCAACTCTGTCTATGCTGTCCTCTCCCTGTCCGCTCAGCGTTTTCTCCCAATGCACCATTTTGCTGCTGTGTAGAAACAGGGGAGGTATAATTAGATATTGGCTGTCAACTGTTCTATCCTGCCTCCTCTGGCACTGAGGCTATGTCCAGTCTGCGCCACAGCCCACAGCCCACATCCAGCTGCCATAAAAATATTTTTAATACACATCCAGGACTTGCTAAGTTTTTTTTTTTTTCTTTCTTCATATACGATTGTGACATTTCCCCTGCTCTCATGACTTTGTCTCCTGGTTGTGGCAGTCAATGTTATGTCACAACAGATTAAGAAAGAATTTCTGAAAGATAAGCAGAGCAAAAGTCAAGACAAAATGAGGATATCTAGGTTGATACAAAGGCTATTGTTACGCCATTAGTGTTAAAGACTAAATAATACTTAAAGTGGGTGTTTTGTTTTTTGGACTGTCAGATGAAAGACAAAATACCAAGTACCAAAATAATTGATCTTTACTGAGGTCAATATACCTCAATTTGGAGTTTTTGGCTACCTTGAATGAGCTTAGTTTACCTGAACTGAGGCATCGAAAAAAGTCAAAACTTAACACTCATTTTGTCAGAGACATGCTGACTGTCAGTAGCTACAGTTAATGGACTGAGCTGTGCCAGAAATCCAAGGTAATGCTCTCTCAGCAGGCCTTCATCCCTCAATACCAATCCATGACCATTTCAGTGACACAGCACTGTCCTGCAGTGTTACCAACCTTCAGTTTTTTTAGTTGAAGGTGTTTGTAATTGAGTCAGTGACATATTTAAATCACTATGAAGGGATCACTCCTTGATCTAAATGACAAGTAACCAAGATTTATGGATTTGTGTGCCATAATAGGATTCAAACATATGTGAAATCATTAATATTTCCTTAGTTCAGGATTAACACACTTTTCTCTATATCTTTTGCAGTCTCACCCACAGAAGTGAACATTAGAGTGATTTCAGAGGACTCGTTTGAGTGTGTGACAGAAGCCAACCCAAATGCAATATTTAACTGGAGCAGGTAAAGTCATTTGAATAATTACTGACTGTGTGTGTGTGTGTGTGTGTGTGTGTGTGTATGGTGAGTGGCAGGTCAGGCAGGACTCGTGTAAGAGTTATTCTCATGTGAAATGCAAACTGCTTCTAATGCAGATTATTTCCATAAATGCAGCAACTGTCAAATTTGATGTAGCCTACTCCCATGGAAAAGATCACAAAGTAAATTAAATAAAAACTCTGTTAAAGCTGGGCAAAGTTGGATACTATTGCATTAGATACCATGGTGTAGTAGTTTACACATTCGTACGTGAAATCTCGCTGGTTTGAGACCAGGAGGAGACCTCTGCAAGCTCAAATATTCAGAGCCATCCACTGTCACAACTGCTTGTGAAAAGGGAAACACTGAATAATAATTGTGTTTGTGAAGTTTTTTTTCACCTGAATAGACTTGATGCCATAAGTTTTGTTGGTGGTGGTGGTTTTTTTTTTTCCTTTCACTGACAGTGATCTCTTTCCAGGAGATAAATGTGCAAACACATTTGAATTTTAGTTGAAGATGCTCAGAGAATTCTAGTCTTCAGCGTAAACTATAGGAATCCCAAAGGCATGGCTGTTAATATGTGGATGGTCCGAACTGAGTGAATATGTTTTTGTAAAGTTACAAAAAAAAAAGCGGAGGCCAAAAATCCAGAAAGCTTCAACAACAAGAAAATCCAATGATTGAGAATGAACATTGTGTTGAAAGTCAAGCTAGCAACCCAACCAAGAGTACAACTCCCCTTGCTCACTAGTCCCATGACAGGCCTACCTGTATCACTCAAACTCATCAGCTGTTGTTGGTTAACTAACATTTATTGTCAACCTCTGACAACATGCAAAAAAGAAGTACAACAAAATGTCCACAACCTAGGCTATAAAACAAGCCTATAATTGAAGACTGCTACTACTAATCATTCTGTGGTTTAAAAGCAAAAATAAAAATAGTGGTTCAACCCTCCTTTTGATGATATCCAGTTAAACATATCTGATCATCTTTTCTACTCAAGTCAATGTGCAGTGACAGGATAGGAAAACTGCATTCAAAAAGCCACATAAAATGATCTGCTGTAGCCTATTGCAATTGCTGTGCAATAGTCAAGAGACATTGTGACTTGACTGAAAAAAATGTTGCAAATAAAAAGAAAAGTGTTTTGTCATTGGAACTCTGGAGGATTGCAGAGGCCGTTTTAGATCAGCAGACAGAAGCTGAAAGACTGTTGACACATAGTTTCACTTATCATTGTCCACTTATCTAGTTCAGGGTCATGCGTGTGGGGGCTGGGGCCTGTCCTAGTTGCTATAATGGTAAGAGACGCGTCACCAGCTTACTAAAACAGAGAACCAGTAACTGCATGTCTTTGCCCTGTGGGAGGAAGCCGGAGTAGCTGGTGAACCCGTGAACCCGTGCAAATATGAGAATAACAAACAAACTCCCCATAGAAAGGCTGGACAGAGATATTTAAAAAAATAGAAACTAAATAATGAATCATCTGGTCACGTGGTGTACTCAAAATCCAAATTAAGTGATTTTTAACTGCCTGTGCCAGAAACTAATATTAAAAAAAAAGGTTTTTGTGCTTTTGTTTAATATTACTTTTGGCTTATTTAGTGCTTTTCTGTTATCATTTTGCTTTTAGTTGTGTTGTGTTAAGTCTTGTATATGTCAGGGCTCTAGACTAACATTCTTCTTAGGTGCACCCAAGTCTTTCTACCGCATCGCTTAACACTGCAGTTTTAAATGTTCACTTTTTTTTGAAAATTGCTATCCATGCAGACAATATTGATTTGTAAATAATTAACTAACAATCTTGTCAACACAAAGTTCTTTATTTGGAGCACAGTTTTACAAGAAAGATAAGTTACTGAAAAAGTGCTAGTGCTTAAAGTGCTTCTCTGAGCTGAAATTTAAACTTCAAACACCTCAAGATGTATTAAATAAAAAGAAAAGCTAAATTAAAAGGGCCTTAAAGTGTCTCAAAGGCTTCAAACCGAACATCTCAATATCTGAACATCTGAACAGCTTGATATCTTATGGACTGTCCTCCATTGCAGTCCTTAGGTGGCCAGCTTGAATGTGTCTGCGATGACACCTATAAACTGGGTGCACGCAACATCATTACTGTACGATGGGTTTACGTTAAAGCCATTTTCTTGTGAAGAATTTTTTTGGACTTGAACTTAGTGAACAGAATTTCTTCTTTGGCAATATTGTAGGCAATATTAAACGTAATCATCATCTCGGCTTCCTCTGACGACCTGTTTACTGCTGCCTGCCACTGAAAGGCAGTGGGGAGAGGGGACACTGGGGCAGTGCATTTATCGCAGCATATAATCTGTTTTCTGAATACACTGTGCTTTTTCAGCGTTTCAGTCTGAAACGTATTAGCAACAGTCACAAATGCAGTATTGCTGGTGTTCTGACAAACCATGCTACTTTGGCAAAACCTCCTACCTTATGTACTTTATGCACATGCGCAGAAACAATGGGTATGATAGTTTGTCAGGTAGGATGGATTCCCAGAACATCCGGCCATGGTCTTTCCACACTCACGACAGTAAATGCAGTGCATCACGTTGTCAGCTTTACTGTATCTTAGCCAGGGAAACTGGTCAAGCCACTCTGTTTGAAATTTATACACTTTCCCCCTTTTACTTTCAGTGGGCTCTGGCTCGGAGTCAATCGTATGTGGCTCATTATCTGATGCCGCCTCTGGACTAGTGTTAGACATAACCTAAGAGCTTGATGGTTCCGTGTCAGAACACTGGCTATGAATTTCAGACGGATCAGGCCTTAACAAAAAAGTTATAATTCGTTGTCTTCATCTTTTCTCATTACCCACAGTTATATCAACTTCTATCGGGCCTAGGCTACTCACCTCTCTCTCCATCCGCCTGCACTTTCAAACGTACACATGCAGGCCTATAGGAATATCTGTACCACGGCCAATCAGAGAGGTCCCGCCCTTGACTATCTCTGATTGGTTTAGAGCACGATATAGGCATATTGTGTCTGTTGTTGACCACACGGAGACTTTTTTTTCTTACTCAAGCAGCTGGTTGCATTGGTGCCATTGAGAAATTAGAGCCCTGCATGTTTTCTATCCTTTCCCAGTGTTTCCCTCAATGTTAAGTTGGTATATGTAGGTTTTTATTTAACCTTTGTATTAGTTACTTACTGTTTTATTTTGATACTCATTTTTTCTGAGCTTTGTGTTCCTTCAGTGTGTTTGTGTCTGTTGTGTCCACCTGTGTTTAGTCTTTCAACCTACCAGGCTGGACTGGTAATCTGGCATACCAGGCATTTTCCCAGTGTGCCAGGACACTTCTGGGCCGATGGGTCAATATCATTTTTTTTCTTTGACAGTGCTAGCAACAAGGTGTTGTTGCTAGCACTGTCCATGGAGAAATGCATGACAAGGGACAGTAGTCCCAAAAATGTAGGGAGAAAGAAAGAGAGGAAGATGTAATTATGGTGGTAAGAAAACAGTTGGAGGGAATTAATTAGGAAGTTAAAAATTTAAGTAAAACCATCACCACGAGCCACTGCTAATAGCTAAATACACATGTATACATGAGTAAAATAAATTATTTTTTCCTTTTTGTTGTGTTTCAGTATTTGGATCCTTATTCTGCAATCAGTAATGGCTGTATGAAGTTTCATGAAGCATTAAAGCTTTTCATCCACTTGGTAAACTCATGGGCCAAAGCTGCATTGTGCTTCACTTGCTCTACTGTGCCAACAAGTGGACAATAAATGTAAAACAGAGTGAATATAATAAGACTGTGTTGATTTGAGTAAATGAATGATCTTTGTTGTGCCCAAACATGAATTCTAAGCTTAATAATATGGTGTTTATTTTTATGATATAATGGTGGGATCAAAAGGGAAAATGGAAACAATTGGGAGAGGGTTGTGATGTGAATGTGCCTGGCTGCCTCTACCCCCTCGGATCTTGTTTTTCAGGGAGTCATGTAATTAGGTAAAAATTAAATAATGTAATGTTTTGGTGTGAGCAAGGAAAGTGCAACACAAAAAGCTAATGACTAAAATTAATTTGCATTTTTGCAAAACTCACATTGTTTTGCCCTCTCTGTACATTTCATGTAGAGTCTTGTTCGTGTTTTTTCCAGATCTGGACAGTCTTTGCCACAGCCTGGTTTCAAAGTAGACGGTGCAAAGCTACAACTGCTGAGTCTGACCTCTGATCTAAATGGCCTCTATCAGTGTGAAGCATCTAACGCATATGGACGTAAACATGGTCAGCTCTATGTGCGTGTTGCAGCAGGTGAGGTCAGCTTGGATTTAGCTGTGTAGTTTGTCCAAATCTTTCTGGATTTGTTTCTGAGTTTTTATTTGAGCTTTTGCTGGTGTTGCTTCATTCTGATCTTGTTCTGAACACCAACTAGCTTGAAGAGATTGGCTTAAAGTATAAACAGCATGAAACTGAGAAGTGAATGAATGGATGACTCAAGCGCCACTCAGTGCAATACATCGTTTTAACTCAGGCCACCATTACAAGCTCAAAACATGTACCAGCTTGCATTGTTGGGAAGGTTACTTTTAAAATGTATTCCACTACAGATTACAGAATACATGCCCCAAAATGTATTTCATAACATATTTCGTTACCTGTAACGTAGAGTAACGTATTCTGAATGCTTTGGATTATTTAATATATTAGCAAGCTTTTTACAACTACATGAATTGTAGGGGCGACCGTGGTGCAGGAGGTTGGGAAGCGCATCTGTAACCGGAAGGTCGCCGGTTCGATCCCCGGGCTCTCTGTCCTGGTCGTTGTGTCCTTGGGCAAGACACTTTACCCTACCGCCTACTGGTGATGGCCAGAGGGGCCGATGGCGCGATATGGCAGCCTCGCTTCTGTCAGTCTGCCCCAGGGCAGCTGTGGCTACAACTGTAGCTTGCCTCCACCAGTGTGTGAATGTGAGAGTGAATGAATAATGGAATTGTAAAGCGCTTTGGGTGCCTTGAAAAGCGCTATATAAATCCAATCCGTTATTATTATTTATTACTATTGCTGAAGGTTACTCGCATACCAATACCAACTAGATTTTTAAATCTTAACATAAAATGAGTAACGGTAGGGTGGACATTAGGTTTTTGCAGCGATCTCCTATAGAAAAATATTCTGTGTGTATATAAAACAGGTCCGCGGCTCCGAACCGTAGTAAAGGGACCTCTGGCTAATACGTCGGGTTCCGTGTCGGGCTCGTAGCCGAAAACTTTACTTTGTTGTCTGGGTCAACTTTGCCAGTGAGAGACATTGAAAGGCTGCTCCAATAGAAGAAAGAAGGAGAAAAACATGAACACAGTGTACATTCGAGTCTGAATAGCTTACTTACAACTGGGCTACACTGACCAAGAGGTTACATTCTTTAGGGCTATGCCTGTAACACTCTGCCTACTGCCTTCATATTAAATAATTTTTTGAACAATATTTTTTTAAATATTTCTTTGCTTCATTATGCGGGCCGCAGGTAGAGGTGACATGGGCCGCGAGATTGAGACCCAGGCATTAGAGCCTCTTAATGCGTGTTTTGTTTGGGTTTCCACCGGCATGGAATTACCAAAAATAGAGAGGGGACAGCCTAACATATGAAACAGGAAAAGACATCCGTGTAATCCCTTTATGTCAACAAAGTAACTGTATTCGGAATACTACCTTTTTAAACGGTAACTGTAACAGAATACAGTTACCCATATTTTGTATTTTAAATACGTAACGCCGGTACGTGTATTCTGTTACTCCCAAAAACTGCCAGCTTGCTTCTTTCATGGTCATATTAAGTTTGTCTTTTATTTTTGTACCTCACCTGCCAGCAGATGGAAGTTTTTAAATATGTTGAGTCCAGGTGTAGAATGATTTTGGAATACAGCCAAGCCACCTGAGGTGTCCTATTGCCATTTAGAAGACTTGCAATACTGTCTGAGTCATCTAAATGCGAAATATAAAACTAAAAGCCATGAAAGGGAAAGAGAACAACATTAGTCTAATTATATTCTTCCTTCTTGTGTCCCTGTAGGAGCATGTTCTGCTGCTTGGGCCTTATTTGGTATTTTGCTTACTCTGAATGTGATTGGGGTTGCAGCATGCTTCTTTAAATCTGGCTGTTTTCAAAGGTACTCGGAACAGCAACACTTCATACACTTAATATGTAGTTCTCCTGATATTAAACCATATACACATAATGTTCAAATAGGTCTAAAGGTTTTTGATCATTTGAAATAAACAATCAAATGCAATAGAGAGAAAGACTGTCAGCTTTAATTGTAAGTAACAGTATGTGTGAAATGTTATACATATATACAGGGTGGGCCATTTATATGGATACACCGTAATAAAAAACAATGGTGTGCTTGGTTTCAACGTAACTTTATTCTTTCATGAGTTATTTACAAGTTTCTCTTTGTTCACAGCCATTGACATGTCGAAGAGGTTAACATGTGAGGAGCGGATTGAAATTGTGTTGATATCTGGTGAACGCAGTAACCGGGTCATTGCAGCAGATTTCAATGCAAGACACCCTACGAGACCACCCATCTCCCATGCTACAGTCAGCAAATTGCTTGCTAAGTTTCGTGAAACTGGTTCAGTGTTGGATTTGCCAAAATGTGGACGCAAGAAAACTGTCACTAATGAAGAAACATCAGTGGCTGTCCTAGCTTCATTCAGCAAGAGCCCACAGTGTAGCACTCACCACATGTCACTGGAGAGTGGCATTAGTCGAACATCCCTTCGGCGGATATTAGCTACTCACAAATGGCACCCTTACAAACTCCAGCTACTGCAGGATCTCAACGAGGATCGGCGCACAGAATTTGCAGAATGGGCAAAACAAAAATTGGTACAGGACCCTCAGTTCAGTGATGAGGCAAACTTTTATGTGAATGGTGAAGTTAACAAACAAAACCACCGCTATTGGTCTGACACTAACCCACATTGGATGGATCCCTCCAAGACTGTTGGAAGAACAAAAGTGATGGTTTGGTGTGGTATATGGTCTATGACTTTGGCATTGTACTTCTGTCATGTAATCTTTAGATAAACAATATTTCAACCCAGACATTATACAACATTGTTTATTATAACACAGCAAAAAAAATTTAATTACTGCAATTCAGCAAGTAATAATTAATATTAATCGAATTTAAAAAGAAAAAAAAGACATATCACACTTGATTTGGGACAGTGACATTGTAGACCCTCTGCTGAATTGCTCTCCGTCCTCTAAAAGAAACAAAATAACAAATATGTTAACTTCTTCCTTATTCCTTGCATTCATTATCTTGTTTGCCATCTATTGACTGTGTCAAGTGCCATACACATTATGAATAAATTTGTTTCCATTTTTATCACTTAACTTGGCCTTCCACTTTGAGATGTAGATTGGTATAATGAGCCCATAATATGTGCTTCAGCTTCTGCTTGAAGTGTTTGCTCAGTTGACATCTCCATCAGTGATTAATAAATTCCCTCCCTCTTCTCCCAGAAACATTTTGTTGAACATTATTCATGAGCACTAGAAATGTTGCAATAATGAAAACGTGTTCTTCAAGGTGACGCAATATAAACTCCAAATTATTTCTACCATTTGCAGTTTGAACAGCTGTCGGAAAACAGTTGTCAAGCTCTACAAAGTACTGAAATAGTTCAGCTGATGCCATTTTATAAAGGCAGAGAATTCAGAAAAACTTCATCTCTAAACATGAGGTTCATACATTCTATATATTCAAGTTTCATTCTATGTATTCAAGTTTCATTCTATATATGCTGTGCTATAAATTAAATAGGTAAAATGTACGGAGAGGATTCCAAGTGTCGCTTATGAGGAAAAGCTCATAATCTGAAAAGTACAACATCCTCTTTAAGACACTGAGAATTTAATCTCATGTACTACTGATGTTTATTTTTGATTTAACATGACTTATAAACAGAGATGGGCAGTATCTGATTACTTTTTTCAGGTAACGAGTAAAGTAAGGGATTACTATTGCAAAAACGGTAATTAGATTACCGTTACTTTCCCGTAGGAACGCTGCGTTACTGCGTTACTAAAACCGTGATTTTTTTGCGAGAATGTCTCATGACAGTGACGTAAGCGAGTGCGACAGCTGTGTGCAGATCAACAGTGGATCGAGTGCGGGAGAGAGTATGAAGAGACTAAAAAGAAAAAGAGACTTTTCCATTTGATTACATTTTGTATAATGGATTATGCAGAAAAAGTAGAATTGGGCTGAAAGATCTATCACTTTATCACCTATTCAGGTTGTAAATCGTGTTTTTAAAAAGTAACTAAGTAACTGAGTAATTAATTACTTTTGAAAATAAGTAATCAGTAAAGTAACGGGATTACTTTTTTGGGGAAGTAATCGGTAATTAGTTACTGATTACTTTTTTCAAGTAACTTGACCAACACTGCTTATAAATATAAATTCATTTCAGCCAAATACAGTAAGGATGATTGGACAGTGTCTGACAGTATATATGGACAATGATCCAACACACAGTACAAAAAAACCCAGGAGTTTTTGAAGGTAGAGCAGGATTCTGCATTGACCGACTCTGACTCTTCTATTACTCCGATTTTCAGCATTTCAGCCAATTTCCTCGGAACAATTTGCCTTTTATGTTCAGATCGCCTGTAGGGCGTAAACGCACCATCACGCCAGGCTGTTTCAAAATTATGCTCGATGAGCGATGTTTGGCTGGACAGGGGGGAGAACATGTCTGCAAAGCGCTGTTGCAACTTGGCAACATCTGCTCTCAGGGCCTGTGTGAGATGGTTATCACAATGGAGGGAGGCAGGAATGATGGAATTTGGCACCTCCGACCCCAACTCATCTCTTTCCTTCACCAGGCTCACCAGAGAAGCGGGGCTTATATTCTAACAACAACGGCACTATAGGATACCTGTGAATATCACCATGAGCACACTTCACCTCCACCCACTCTGCCTGCAGCAATGCCTCGGGGTGAACCAAGCTTTGGTACACGAGGGTCTGCGTACAGCCCGTGTCCACCAAAGCATGGCATATAGTAGTTCAATTGCCACCACACTGTGGCCATCCCCTTGGCATGGCTCAGGAGCCTTCTGGATTTCCTTCTTGTAAGGTGAACCCATGCACACAATGGCTGTGTTCACAGTTCTCAGTGTTTATTGTAATGTTAAACACACAATGCCATAGTCCCCACTCAGGGCTGGTCTCAGCTCACACACCCGCGCGCGTCTCTTGTTTCACTATAAAAGGAAAAGAGACTGTCATCAGTTCAGTCACCACCACCTGTGGCCTCACCTGCCTCCTGTCACCGCCCCTTTGAGCTCACTGCACACCCCTTCCCTTGCAGCTGAGCCAGGGACCACACCTCCGCCACACTGCTGTTCTCGAGATACAATTGCAAATTCATTACTTCCCTGTTTAGACTGCCTGCACTGTAAATAAATGCACTGAACTGTCGATTTGTGAGTCTGCATTTTGAGTCCTTCCGACCACCCACCATGACAGTAACGGGACTAAAACATTCCAGGAAGATCAACTTTATTTTCATTGATTCACAGAATATCTTCCCAAAAGTCTTGGGGATCATCAAGATGTTTTCTGGCAAATGTGAGACCAGCCATTGTGTTCCCTTTGCTCAGCAGTCAGTGGTTTTCTCCTTGAACTCTCCCAAGAATGCAATTTTTGCCCAAAAGAGCCTGTCTGAGTTTTTTATGCATGCACTAATTTTATGCATAGTTTCTTTGGTTAATGTGAGCGAGATTCTGAAAAAGTATTTGGGTGAGTTCAGGATGTACAGCATGATAGTTCTTAAATAAAATGTTTGAGGGTAAAATATTGTGATTTCACATTCAGCTATTGTTATGTGGTTGTTTTTATTTTTTTTTTTAAACTGAACCTTCATTTAACAGGTAACAGGTTAAAAAGGCACCAGCTGGACAACGCTTGAAGGTTGACGCCGAAGAGAACAACAACAATTCTTCCCAGAGATACGATAACAAGAATGAACTGACTGTCTTGCCCTATTCCTCAAGGCCACCTGCGTAGGCTGCGAACTGTTGATCTACGCCTAATAGGTGAAAGGACACTCTCTCAGGCTGAACACAGGATACACATCCCCACACACGTACACTGATACCCAGCCAACATTTATATGTGGGGCCCATATGGTTTGGAAATGGGCTGGAAAATGGGCCCCATATAGGATTGTCCGCGGGTTCCGTAATGGCCCCATATTAAATGCCCATATAGGTGTTATGTTAGGAAAATCTGGGAACTAAATGGGCCCCAACTGGGCAAAGTACACAGAAACCCACCTGGGCCCCATCTTTCAAGTTTTTTGTGGGTACCATGTGGGCACCACATAGGCTAAAAAGTGGGTTTTAAGTGGGATTGTCCGCGGGTTCCATAATGGCCCCATTTTATAAGCCCATCTCGGTGTTATATTGGTAAAATCTGGGAACTAAATGGGCCCCAACTGGGCAAAGTACACAGAAACCCACCTAGGCCCGATCTTTCAAGTTTCTTGTGGGTACCATGTGGTTACCACATAGGCTACAAAGTGGGTTTTAAGTGGGATTGTCCGCGGGTTCCGTAATGGCCCCATTTTATAAACCCATCTCGGTGTTCTATTGGTAAAATCTGGGAACTAAATGGGCCCCAACTAGGCAAAGTACACAGAAACCCACCCGGGCCCCACCTTTCAAGTTGTTTTGTGGGTACCATGTGAGTACCACATAGGCTAAAAAGTGGGTTTTAAGTGGGATTGTCCGCGGGTTCCATAATGGCCCCATTTTATAAGCCCATCTCGGTGTTATATAGGTAAAATCTGGGAACTAAATGGACCCCAACTGGGCAAAGTACACTGAAACCCACCTAGGCCCCATTTTTCAAGTTCTTAGTGGGTACAACATGAGGAAAACATGAGCTAAAAAGTTGGAATGGCATTAGCAGTGGGTTCTGTATTTGCATCTTACTTCTAGTTTGAATTGACTAAGTTCTGGCACTGAGTGGGCCCCATGTAGTAAAACAGTCACAAAATCAATTTTTCAGACGGCTAATACGGGTTCTGTGACACAAAGACACCAAATATATTAAAGCTGACCGCAAACAAAATCTAGTTTGTAAATAAAACCATTTCAAAAATCACGAGGGTACACAAAACAACATTTTTCACATTTATTTTGTCCAACAACTGTGATTTTACGTAACTGTATTCCAAAGTGCGTAAACGTTTAAAAACTAGAAATGTCAAACTACAGCAAAATTCCTTAGATATTTGGAACTGTAGCAACATGGGGAAAAAGTCAGATGGAAAACGCAAAAGCTTATCTTGAATCAGCAGGGTTTCTTTTTTTGTTTTTTTGTTTTTTTACAGAGCCGTAAGACTATTTTGTACCCTTGCAGCCCTCGGTCCTCCTCTGTCTTTAGCTCCAGTGAACCACTTGGACAGAGCCTTCTCTGCTTCTTGCAAGTTGACTTTTGATGTTAAATAATTCTTCAGTGCCTCTGCAAATGAAGAAGAAGAAAAATGGGCAAGCCAAAGTAAAGTTAATCTTAGCTTACTTCATTTGGTGATAATTTGCAAAGAACAATGTTTATTTCACTTTATTGCCTCAAAAAATATATACAAATTGCATGATAACCAATCTCAGTTACACTTTCAAACACTTTATTAAAAAAGTTTAGTTTTCTAAAGTTCAAATGTCTCAAGTGAAACTAACTTACCATACACAACATTAAAAAGATGCAAATCTCTGAACTTTTTTTCCCCATGTCGGCCAAGCATGTTGTACTCCACAGCCAGCTCAGGTGAGATGAGGAATTTCATCATCCTTCTTGTGGCATCGTCGACACTTGTTCCCCTGTATCTGCTACCATGGCAACCTGAGGGGAACATACAAAAAGGACAGATTAGATACTGGCATCTGGTTAGGATGCCTCCCTGGTGAGGTGTTTTGGGCACGTCCCACCAGGAAGAGACCCAGAACACCCAGGACATGCTGGAGGGACTATGTTTTTCGGCTGGCCTGGGAATGCCTTGGGATTCCCCCGGAAGAGCTGGGCCAAGTGCCTGGAGAGAGCGAAGTCTGGGCCTCTCTACTTAGTACCGGATTGGGTCGAGGGGCAGCAGCCCATGTTTGACCCAGCCAGGACCTACTATATGTTTCCACTTGGTTTTGCCAATATGGCTTTAATGTGAGAAACCCAAGTGGGTCTCATATATACTAAACAATCTTGAGCCCACATAAAATATATGCCCATATTAACTTAACATAACCCACCTGGGGCCCACATAGACATGTTTTCAGGGTCTGACTTGCATTTGCCCATGTGCGACCCATATAGTTTGACCAGGTGGGCCCCACCTATGTCATCAGTGCTAAAAAAATATATTGATTACCTAACTTTGCCCCACCTGGGGCACACAACAACAGCCTATCCTTAAATGACTGTGTTTGCCCATGTCTATCCCAGGTGGAAAACCCAAGTGGGTCCTACATGTGTTTCCCATTTTGGACCAAGTTAAGTGTTTCCCATGTTTGACCCAGCTAGGACCTACTAAAAGTGCTCACTTGGGATGGCCCATATGGGTTTAATGTGAAGAACCCAAGTAGGCCCCATACAAAAAGCCCAGTTTGAGCCCATGCCCACATGGTACCCATCCAGCCCGAGCAAAAACCAGGTGGGGCCCATATATACATGTTGGCTGGGTAGTGGCCATGAGGTTATGGAAGATTGTATAACATTACGCTGGAAACCCACAGTACTGTATAACGGGTACACTGCTATCCATAGTGGTTACTACAAATGTTTGTTCTTTCTGTTTACAGATGACCACACACTCACACTCCCTTTACCTGCATGTGAATACCGTAATGCAATTGCCTCCCTACCAACTCTGTTCATCCTGTTGATGCCATCTGCCACCTCCTTATTAAAGTTATTTGACCTACACCACTGTGGAGTACCATTCCTTCTGACCGAGGATGACTCAGTTGAAGCGTGATTGGCAGTCAGTGCAAACATATATTACACTTCTGCTTATGGGGCGGAGAGACGCATCCCTACCACAAGCAGTGTACAGCAAGAATGACCTACTGGGATACCGCCGCTGGAGACACAGCCAAGTGCTTGCTGACCATTTCTGGGTTCAGTTTACTCGCAAGTACTTACCTAACCTTCAGCTTTGTCAACAGTGGCACATCTAAACCTCAGATCTCACTGTAGATCGAGTGGTCATGGTGGCTGACCCGCAACTGCCAAGGGCACTATGGCCAGTTGGGAGGGCAACTAAAGTAATCCCCAGCAATGATGCCAAGATATGCACAGCTGGGGTTGACATAAAAGGGGCTAAATATATTGGCCCTGTCACTAAACCTATTACTCTTCCAAAAATGCCAGAGGACTAAAAGGGTGTATATCAGGGATGGGCAACGCCAGGCCTCAAGGGCCAGTGTCCTGCAGGTTTTAGATATCAGCCTGGGTCAGCACACCTGAATCAAATGATTAGTTAATTACCGGGCCTCTGGAGAACTACAAGACATGTTGAGGAGGTAATTTAGCTATTTGAATCAACTGTGCTGGATCAAGGACACATCTAAACCTGCAGGACACTGGCCCTCGAGGCCTAGAGTTGCCCACCCCTGGTATATATTATTCAGCAGGGACATTTGTGTCCTGCAAATTCACTTAGTGAATTTGGGGGTGGCTGTTCAAATTTCCTGCTTTCACTTGGCATGTCTAGAGGCAAGAATCAAGCACATCCAAAGGGAATAAGTGCATCAGTGGCCATGTGCTCAGCACGCAGAGGGAGAGTGGGAGTCTAAAGGAGCAGCGGCAGAGCATAGCAGTTGTAACGCCATTTTGTGTGATTGTGTGTTAATGAACCTGTAAGTGTTATTCCCTTGAACAGATTCATTGGTATGATAATGGCTATAGTTGTTTGTGCATGTAAAAGTTATGCCTCAGCATATTAATACCATGTTTGTAGGATTATTTAATTATTTAGTACTCAGTTAATAGCAGTGGCCAGAATCTCCCATGATGATTACATCAAGCATTCAAAGGACTTTTCTATTGTTTATTGTTTAGTTTAGCTGTTGCTAGCTTGCCATTTTCTTGCCTCACTACTAGTCACTTATAAGGCATGTGCCATTTAGCCAATTTATGGTCTGCAGTGACCTTTTGTGGACATTATAAAATATTACTGTGTCAAGAAGATGATGTGATGTGATTGTTTTCTTAGTTATCTTCGACTCTATTAATTATAGAATTGCCTTCATCTCCCCGTCTTAATTGAATTGGACTGCACAGAGTTGCAGTCCAATTCAATTAAGACAGGGAGAAGAGAGATCATCCAGACCAGGCTAATCCAAAACATGTCGGCCAAATGTATGATCAATTAAATTTTCATTAAAAAATAAAAAACAAAACAGCAAAACATCTCAGTCACAAACAATTTGATATTTAAAGTCCATCAGGCATTTTCAGAAGAATCCGATTTAATTTAATTAATCCTCTCAAAGTTGTGTCTGTCCTGTATACTTTGTTTAAGGTCTTCCTATAAAACACCTAATTTTAACTACATAAAAAAGGAATAGCAAGAACAAAAACAAAACATGGAAAAGCAAAGACATGACAGAGAACACTTTGTGAGAAATGAGAATCTGAGTCATAACAAAACTTATCTAACATCTCCGCAGCAAATCAAGTTCCTGTTCTTCTGGAGTCCTAATTCGTCTTTTACTGTAATCACATGACATTTTTGTAACATGTTACTGTGGTAAGTAATTACAATAATGACATTACAGCTACAATTATGTCATTACTTTTGTTAATAAAGGTTCTTCAGTTACCTGCACGCCAGGCAGATATAAAGAAAACAAATCAAACAAATATATTTTTTTCCTGTGCACTTGCTCTATAGGGAACCAATTTCAGTTAATGTGCTGTGAAGAGGAACGCTGGTACAGTGATACAGCTTTTCAGCAGAGGACATTTGGGCATTAATTGATTTTTATTGAACTAAAGGAAAGGAATGCAACATTAACATCCGTGAGAGTTATTAGCACAATGCTACTGCAGGAAACCTATTCAGTTTGCCAGTTGTCTTACTTGTGTATTAATTGTATAATAATCAAGTTTTATATCAATGCAGCCTGGACTATCAGAGTAGGTATACTGCATGTTATTTAAAGCATACAAATTATAAATAGTCAATATAATGACAAAAGAACAAATAATAAACAGTTGTTACAGAAACTAATTCAAATCAAAATGATGAATACAATTCATTCACATAATTCAGAGAAATTGTTTGTCCTGGCAATCGGGATAAAAATTTAACATTCTCTGGATACATTCAATTTGTTTCAAATGTTCAGTTTATTCAATCTTTAAAAAAAAAACAAAAAAAACCACCAGGTGGTTAATGTTCCTGTCAGCATTAAGACAGCCATTTAAGACAGCAGTACAGGCTATACAGTATTAAATAATAATACTGTTGATGAGTACTTGGTGAGGGCTAGTTCTTTTAGGTTCAGCAGCTAACGAGATGGTGTATCGCTCAGGATACAGGAAGGAGGACAACAGGCTTCCACTTTGCTGGATTGTCACCGCCAGCTGTTTTATTGCCACCTAGATGCTCAGTGTTGCCAGCAGTCTGTAGTAACAAACAAGTTGCCATGAGTATATAAATATATACAGCACCAGCTTCACTAAGATAAACATAAAGAATTAAATGAAATAAACCAACACATCCATCTGAATATACACATAACACAACATATATGATTTGAACTATGCCAATCTTACATCTCTTGCTCCAAACACAGAAAGGACACAATAAACACAGTGAGAATGTCATACATAGCCGAAACATCCACTCTAACTGTGAACAAAGGGACTTTGGCGCCATCGTGTGGCCGAATAAAATTTCTACATAATGGCGGCGGCCAGCGGCACATGCCTCTAGTCACGAGATGAAAAAATGCGGTGCTACAACGCGGTAGAATGTAACTAAAGCCGCGGCCAACATCAGAATCGGAAAATAAACATATTTAAGGAAACTTACTTTCAGTCATGAACTTAACACTCGGAGCATCACCGTGAAGGATGGCAACCAGGAACACAGCTTACGAGGTAAACAGAACTAACACGGAACACAATCTCCCCTTCTCGAGTAGCATCGCGTTACACCCAACTTCTGCCTACGTCATTTCCTACGACTCCACCCCACATAATATTGCAGAACATAGACACGAATCCCAGAGCCTTTTATACAAATACTACTAATAATAATAACTAATGGTGATAAATCGTTTTCTGACAACATGGAAACCTACTTGTGTAATGCTTTAGCACAGTGGTTCTCAAATTTTTTCTGACATGCCCCACTGTAAAAAGGAAAAATGAAATGAATGACATTAAATAATTAAAAAAAAGTTTAGTGTCCACATCAAGGAGTTTGTAATTAGTTAAGTAATTAATTACTCATTAACAAATCAAAAAGGTACAAGATGAATTTTAGTTCAAAGTCAGCATTAAAAGCAACAGACTCTTGTTTTTTTTAAATGGCTTTTACAAAAACAAAAACAAAAAAACTTTTTTTCCATGATGCTTCACCAGTGGGGCCATGTTCCACAGCTTGAGAACCACTGTTATCATGTACGGTGCATGGATATACTTTAAAAATGAAAACATTTTTAATGATCTTACTTTCTCAAAAGGTTTAAAACCATAAAGTGTCATGTCTTCATTGTTAGGTTTAAAGGAAAGAAAAAAAATCTGATGAATAATATATATGTATGTAGAGTTAAAGTATACATGTAAGCGTCGCTAATGCTAACAAGGATTAAAAATTTATGTAACTAAATTTACAATATTCAGCAGTATGCAGGAAAAATAATATCTTTACATCCATTACTAAATCTAAAAACAGATTTAGCAACAAGATCCAGACAAGATGAGTCAGCAGTTTCTATCCTAAAATATAAATAGTATAAAACAACACGCTGCTGTGGCCCCCTTCAAGCTTGTTTGTAAACAGCAGTTAAATATGTGAATTAACCTTTTACAAAAGTGAAGCAGCTTAAAACAAAAACTGCAGGCAGTACCAGAATACACTTCTAAAAAGTATAAAAAGAGGTATTGTTTTTGTAGCAATTATTAATAGCTGCAGTTTGCTTGACTACGTTAAAAGACAGTTACCCAAATATGCAAAACAAAGACAAATGGCAAACGAGGAGCTTGTCCGAAGAAGTGCATCATGTATTGTCTGGAAACACTTTTGCTTTTAGAGCAATGCACTAATTTAGGTGCATCACCTGAGACAGTACAATACAACTTTTTTTAATTAAAAAAAATAAACATCACTCAATACTTATTAAATAATCATATTCTCCATATTGATTGAAATCATTGAGATTAACATTTTACGAGACTAAATTCACTGTGTTTTAAAGAGGATATGTACTTCTCTGATTATCCCTTTTTTATGTTTCCATCCTTTTCCTTTCTACTATTTTGGTACCAGTTTTACTTAGTTTAATCTGTGGAAAAAACATTGTTCACAAGCTGGTCTTCCTTTTTTCCCTCTCGCTAAATGAAATCTAGCCTAAAATGTCTATTGTAACCAGTGTTGGGACTAACGCGTTATTAAGTAACGCGTTACAGTAACTACGTTATTATTGTGGTAACGAGCATGGTAACTAGTTATTATGCCAAAATCAGGAACGCGTTACTCGTTACTGGGATTTAAATAGGCTCGTTACTCGTTACTTCGTGTGGTGGCTATCGCGGAGCTTCCACAGATTCAGTAACATTAGCAAGTGGTGGAAGCCAGCAGGTGGATGAGAGAAAGGGGACGCAGGAGGAGGAGAGACCCGAAGCGGCCGCCCGTCCGAGTGTCAGGTGAACTGAACTTCAGGTAAGAAGTTATGACCTGCAGTCTATCTGGGTCAGATATAAACCAAGTTTAGTTGGAGTTTATTTTCGTTGTGCTAACTTTTTACAGTCAGTTACAATAACTCGTACTGCGTACTACCTAGCATGACGGAGTTTCTATACAGCTGGGTGGGTGCTATGATGTTAATGATGTTGAACTTTATTTTGTTCATACGGTTAATTATTAGAGTTGCCAACCGTTCCCTAAAAAACGGAATCGTCTCGTATTCAGAGAAATTATTACGCGTTTCGTATTGAGGTGAAAAGGAACAGTTTGTCCCGTACTTCAGCTACAATGAAAAAGACACAAAGCTGGAGTTATTCTGTGTCTTTGCTGCACAGCTGCCTCTTCTTCTCTCATTCTCTCCCCTCCCTCTCCTGTTGCTACTTTAATCATGAAACTGATCAATGATCAGCTGATTGGCTTTTTCCTCTTGTTTATTTATCGTCCACTTTGCGCCAGAAAGAGGAAACCACCAGATGTCGCGTTAAACAACAGCAGCACGTTTGATCAGCTGTTAGAATTTATTTAATATTAATTTCTAATATCAGCTGATGTTTGCTGGAGCCACAGCTGTAAAGCTGCTGGTCATGATATCGGTTTGTATATCTGGTGAGTGGGAAACCAGATGAAACCAGGAGATGTCCTTACTGAATCATCAGAGCTGAACAAGTGATGGAGAAACAGGTTTACCTTTTAGGTGACATGAATGAGTTAAAGGGAAGTTATGAACTGTTTCTGAGAGATAAATAACACCAGGATCCTTTTCTATGTAGCTGACAGCTGGTAACTGTGCAGGGGCGGGTCTAGCAAAGTGTTGCCAGGAGGCAGGTAGGGCATTGACAGGGAAAGGGGGGCACAAAGAAATACTTTCTTATTCTCATTTCAAATGTCTAGCTTTTAATAAATAATTATCTGAGTCTTACAACAAACGATTGATAGATTGATACATATATACCATCAAGACAGTGTACATCACTGTCACAACAGTGTTTGTTTTCATTCAAAGGCTTTATGATATTTTCTATAATGGTGGGCCGGTCTATAGTCAAAATGCCCGCTGATTTTTTGTCCCAGTCCAGCCCTGTATGCAGCTCATCTGCAGTCTGGTGTTACCTACATCTTCCTATTCGGAAGGCAGAATTTCTGAGTTCTGAGTACAATCAAAAGCACCACGACTGCAGTTTTTGTGTTGGATGTAAAAAGCGCACATGACGCTGTGACGTAGGCTAGAATCATGGCGGCGGTCAACGACAGTCCAGGCGTGGGATTTCTCTCGTGGAAATATGCATGTTGGGTCTAAAGTCAGACCCCGCTGATCCCAGAACTTATTCCCGTGAAAGAAAAACAAGGCAACAGCGATCGATCTTTTTTACTTGCAAGGGAGGTGTCTTCGGTATCCTAGCTCATCACAAATGACCCCCCATGACACCTCCTCTCGCTCCCTTTTATTGACAACGTTCACACAATAAACAATAGTTTACAACACATACCTTCCCCACGTAATCCCCCTTGGTTACAAAAGACAAGGCACTGTGTGTGTTATGTGAGAATGTGTGTGTGTGTGTGTGTGTGTGTTATGTGAGAGAGTGTGTGTGTGTGTGTGTGTGTGTGTGTGTGTGTGTGTGTGTGTGTGTGTGTGTGTGTGTCAGACCTCCTGCTGACCAAAGGGTCGTAAATGCAGGAAGCTTACATCAAAAGCACAAGGATGTGTCTGTGATAAAAGACTACAGCCCCCCACCTAGAACCTCGAGAATCTGGGGGGAAGGACAGTGGAGTTTCATCAGAGTTAAAACAATGTACAAATGGTAAACATAAAAATGACAAATATCTAACAATTCACCCTGACAATGCACATTATTTTTTCCTTTGGTAGGTGGCACAGTGCACTTGTGGCAAGTAAGCAAGCTAGAAGACTGGCACTCTTGCTGGGTATCCAGTTAGCAACACATTAACAAGAGAAGTCTGAGTAAAACCAAAGTTACTTTCCCTAGTAACTAGTTACTTTGAAAGTAACGAGTAACTTGAAGTAACTGAGTTACTTTTGATGGAAGTAACTAGTAATGTAACTACTAAGTTACTAATTTAAAGTAACTTACCCAACACTGATTGTAACACGCTAACTAGTGCACTTTTTTTCCCCACAGAAAGTATCAAAATTGCCAATTAGGCCATTCCTAACATTTGCACTCCCTTTCTGATTATTATTATTTTTTTATTTTATTTTTTTTTACATTTTGCAGCATATGTACTGCCTGACTAACTAGCATTAAGAGTCCACATTTATATATATATATATATATATATATATAAATGTGGATACGTATACATATATATACATATATATACATACATATATATATATATATATGAGTAAAAATATATATATGAGTAAAAATAAAGACAATTTTGAGTCTATACTTCAGTTTGGACAGTAGGTCCACATGCTTTAAAGCCAGGTGTACTAAATATTATTCTACATTTTGGATACGTGCAAGTTAATGTATGAAGTACCTTTGATCTTCATGTGTATAAAAGTACCATACTGCAGCCCCAACAATGCTCAGGAAAAAAACACATGTAAAAACACCAAGTAAGGCCCATGCAACAGAGAACGATCCTGCAGGGACACAAGAATGAAGGATATAATGAGGATTACATTATCTGGCATTTATGTTTTATGTTTCATATTTAGATGACTCAGACAATACTTAAACACACACCACACACAAATCAAACATGTAGCTCATGTAGGTTGAGGGCAGGTTAACAATGATTGCTTCTGGTACTGTTGGTCAAAAATGTTCAGGTGAAAACTTTTCTAGTCTTGGGTGAAGATAAACGAAGAGAAGATGTGAAAGGTGTGTGAGAAAGCTGTCTGATACAGTTGGGGAAAAGCAGAAAGAAATGAACTGTTTCTAATTTTTATGGTAGTTTCATTTTAATGGTAAGAGACAAAATATCAATCTGAAGTCCAGAACAAATAGACAGAATTCTGGTTTCAAAGGCTGGTTTCCAACTCTGCACCATGGGAAAGACCAAAGAGCTATCAAAGGACATCATGGACAAGACTGTAGATCTGCTGTAATGGATTACAAGACTATCAGCAAGTAGTTCGGTGAGAAGGTGACAACTGCTGGTGTGAATATTTGGAATAGGAAGAAATAGAAAATGACCATCAATTGCCCTCAGCCAGGAGCATGACAGTGACCCAAGGCCACATAGTAGGTCACAAAGGAGTCTCTAAAGAACAACGGTTTCTCCAACAAGTACTAAGTGATATTTTGCTTGGGGAAAAACATAACATGCAAATGAATTTACAACTTATGTGTTTCTTGTTGGGGTTTTCTTTGGTTGATATTCTGACAACACTTAAATGCACCTAAATGAACCTATTAGAGCCTGTTCATTTCTTTGTAACTGAGAAAAATTATTAATTCACCAGGGGATCAAATAATTATTTCCTTAACTGTACCTGTGGCGGTACAGATATGTCTAGGAGAGCGGACAGTAAACATGTTGACCAGAATGTATAACAGAGAGTGTTGGAGAGTGGCATTATGTCTGAGGAATATGAGGCTATAACATGAGGATTTGAGAAAGAGCTGCTGAACCCAGAGTAAGACGAGAGGTGGGCAGCAGTATGGCTTCATGCCAAGAAAGAGCACTACAGATGTTTTCTTTCAGAGTGCTGATGGAGAAGTACAGAAAAGGCCAGCAGGAGTTTTATTGGGTCTTTATGGATCTAAAGAAAGGATATGATAGGGACCCAAGAAAGAAACTTATACGGCATAAGGACGTCAGGAGTGGCAGAGAGGCATGTGAAGGTGGTGCAGAACATGTATGAGGACAGCGAAACAGTAAGATGTGAGACAGGGGTGACAGATGGGTTCCGGGTGGTTGTGGGATTACAGCAGGGATCAGCTCTGAGCCCCTTTTTGTTTCCAATGGTAATGGATAGTTTAGTCCAAGGAGCCAGACTTTCTTTCTTTCTTTCTTTAAAGTATTTTTTCATAGCTTCTCTAAGGAGAGCAGCTGAAAGAAGACTACAAGCACCCACGGCACATTCGAAAACTCTCAGACTAATGCAGTCTGAGGCATAAGAAACTTATATGGCCATGAACAGAATACAGTGGAACCCCGACTTACGAAATTAATTCGTTCCAGAGGGTCTTTCGTAAGCCAAAAATTTAGTAAGTCGAAGCACCTTTTTTCATCGCCTTTCGAGTGAGGCGATGCTGGCTGAAGATGAAGTTCTTGGTGGAGGAGGAGGCGGAGGTTGAAGAAAGCATACGTATGCATGCATGCATACATACGTGTACATGTACATAACATTATGGAATTTAATTTAATTTTTTTAAATTTTCTATTTTATCTATTTCGTTACGCAGGCATTTTGCCACGGGCAGAAATATTGCCGTTAAGTGCCTTCGTAACTTGAATTTTTCGTTAAATGGGGTCTTCGTAAGCTGGGGTTCCACTGTATATTTAATTTAAGACATGCTTTAAGTTTTAAATTGTAGAACTGACTTGAGTAATATGTACTGCACTCAGTGGGCGTTAGTCATTCATTAACTTGTCTGTTTTATGCTGGCTCTAAGGTTAGGCAATCATTTCTTTAAGCTATTTGCTTACAAACGATTCCCAACCTCTAATTTGGATGTGGGTGGAATGCCTATAGAAGTCCATCATTTTACTCTCATAGTAGAAGTTTAAGTTTCTATTTATTTATTTTGAAAGAAGTCCACAGAACATGAAACAGAACAACATCAGAATGAAACGACATCCACAAAAGCTAAAATCCCCCAAAATCAGAAACCAGTTCAAAAAGATTTGGATAAACTGCACAGCTAAATCCAAGCTGGCCTCACCTGATGCCACATGTACATAGAGCTGACCACGTTTACTTCCATATCTGTTAGATGCTTCACACTGATAGAGGCCATTTATCAGAGGTCAGGCTCAGCAGTTGTAGCTTTGCACCGTCTATTTTGACAGAAGACTCCAGCAAAGACTGGCCAGATCTGAAAAACATGAACGAGACCTGAACGTGAAATGTACAGAGAGGGCAGAAAAATGTGAGTTGTGCTAAGAGCTAAACATCTTTGTAGATGGTGGCAGTTTTATAAATTATGGTCGAGGAGGACATTGAGTGGATAGATGCAGGTCAGACTTGGAAGTAACCTTCATGTCTCTTTGAAACTGCTATGCATGACATGTGCTTGTTATCACCAAGCACGTGTCATGTGCTTGGTGATAACACTATTTTCTGGGGGTTGGCTGTAGCTCAGGAGGTAGAGAATGTCATCTACTGAATGGTTGATGGTTCGATCCCTGACTCCCCCAGTCTGAGTGCCAAATATCCTTGGGCAAGATACTGACCAGATACTAACAAGTTGCATCCATTGGTGTGTAAATGTTAACTAGTGAGCACTTAAAAAGCATAGAAGAAAGTGCTTATGTGAATGAATGAGTATAAAGCGCTTTGAGTGCTCCAGGAGAGTAGAAATGCACTATATAAGACTCAGTGCCTTTATTATTACCACTCCTGTGAAATGAAATGAATATTTCAACTAAAACCAATATTCAAACTACTTTACCTGCTCCAGGTAAAGTTTGCATTTGGTTTGGCTTCTGTCACACACTCGAACGAGTCCTCTAAAAATCACTCTAATGTTCACTTCTGTGGGAGAAACTGCAAAAAAAAAGAAAGCAAAGAATTAGAGACCTGTGTTAATTCTTAACTGAGTACATCTTAATCATATCAAACAACTTTTCATATGTATTTGAATCAAAACAAAGAAATGCATGTTGGGTACTTTACACTTAGTTTCAAGCAGAGATCATTTTGTACACATTCAAGCATGTTGGTGCGCTCTTTAAAAGCATGGCCTTTATGAGGATTTCAACCAGAAATATAACACCACAGACGAACTGTGTCATTTAAAAAAAGAACCTACAATACTGGAAGAGCATGCTTTAACTTTGAAAACAGTCTCTAGTGTTTTTGCTTCACCTTTTGCCATTTCCCATGTGTACTGAATGGATCTCAAACAAATGAAGTCATTGTTAAGCTTTACAAACAGGTTTAAGCTGGTCTGTGCACCGTGGTGTTGCCTCAACTGGTGAGAGTTAATTTTTAACCTGAACATCTGCACTCTTACCGAGAACAAAACTCATTCAAGGCAGCTGAAATATCCAAATTCTGGGTAGATATTATTCATTTTGTGCTGCTCTCAAGATTCAAATTATCGAACTGGTGTCAAAAAGGGATGCAGATTATTTCACACAAGCAGTGTAGATGTGGAATATACAACTGCTAAAAAAACACAGTTGGACTTTGATTAAACAGACATAGTTTTAGTTCTACTTTTCCCCTACCAAAGCCGTGCTGATACACACACTGATGCACAACTTTACTGAGTTTGCTGCATTTCAGCTTAACTGGGTGATTCTGTCTCAGGTCACAGATCAGGTTCCATTACTCGTCTCAACTTTCGCAAAATCTTTATCCAGCTATTGTGAAAACATGGGTGAGTGACAGTAGCATGAGAACAAGGATAAAGCTGATATCCATACTGGGAAAAACAAAAAACAACAAATCAGCTCATGAACAAAGAAAAAAAAAAAGCAAAACCGTCTCAACTCTTAACACTTAAGGCTACCTAGAAGTATGGAGTTTTGAGGGTTTATGTCTATTTTTTTTTCAAAACAAAGATGCATTTTATAGTTTTTAAAAAGTGCAGCTATTATTGTTATTTTATCCGTAACTTATGAAACTATTTCTGTTGCATTAGTAGATAATACAGATTAACTGGTAGCAAGTAATTAAGTTCTATAGTATTGCTTTGTAGCTGCAGTTTAATCAGTTAATCCTGGGTGTGCCTGTGTACTTTTAATATTTGATTAAATAATTAACATTCTTCAGTCAAAGGCAACACAAAAGAGGACAAATAATAAGCTACATAAGCAGCTGATACTCACAGTAGACCTGTACGGTGAAGGGCAGAGTTTCTTCTTTAGACAGGGAGTCACCACTGATGACACACTGGACCTGGTGACCGTTAATCTCTCTCGTAGGCACACCAAACAATGAGCTGACTGTAGTAGTTGTATCGTTGTCATACTGTGTGGAGTTTGTTGTCGTCCTCACTTTGTCTCCCAAAGCATCAGAGAGCCACCTCACCTCTGCAGGAGGCTTTGATCCAGCAGCCGTGCAGGTAGCAAATAAAACCTCTTCTGTGCCCAAAGTGGGAAGATTGTCCTTGACGTTTGTGAAAGGAGGCACTAGGAGAGGTACAGCACACAAATAAATAAACATCCATACAGGATGGTGTCAGGTTTATATTACTGGATTGTCATTTATGCTTAGAAATATTTACTCATATATGCTTAGAGTTTTATAATCAATTGCATGTTGATAGATAGATTTGATCCTTAGCAGTCTGTAAAGACTGTGCCTTCCAGAGTGTTCTGGCATACACACTCACATCCTGGGGTCACAAGAAGAGGTCGTACCTTCTTTTATTGTTTTATGGTATAGCAAACACAAGTATATCTGTTTTAGTATAAGTGCCTTTTGTTTAGATGAACTGCTGGACTTCCACACCAGCAGGTTTAGGGAAGTCGTTTATGGGGTCACATTCTGACCCCACACACACACATACCTACACACACACAGACGGTACTCTTTGTTCACGTGTATACCTATGTAAGAATGTAAGACGTCATGTGTTAATGAGCCTATGCATATTCATGTACCCTTAATAAAACAGCAGTGTTATGAGGGAGCAGACGAGAGCAACTGAAGTCAAGTGTAAGGAACGACACTTGGCTCTGGCCTCCCTCGTATATGAGTTACACAAAGAGCTCTGGCGACTTGTGTCTTGCTTTGCAGTGTAGTAGAATTGTCTTGAACGTTCCAGCGAATAGGTTTATGCTACGAACCTATCAGATGGTGAAAGTAACTCTGTCTGTATCTCACATACAAACACACAGAATTTTTTAAAGAACAAGGAAAAAAGTTTTTATACCAAGCAAGTTTAGAGGTATCTCTGTCTTCTGATTTCCACTGGGAAACAAGGTGAAGATGCACGTGTAGCTGCCTTCATCCTTCAGGGCAACATTGGATAACTGGAGTGTTCCATTTTTGTCTTTAAAATTCCCGATATATTTAAATTGATCATCGCCTCCTTTAACAAACTGTAGTCCATTTCTGGGTAAGATAGTGAGGAAATTGTCATTGTGAGGTTTTTCTCTCGTCTTCCTCTGCCAGGTAATCTGTGTCAGGTCATCATTGGTACCAGTGACATAGCATGATAAGATAGCGGTACTTCCTTGTTTCTACCAATCACCTGGAGAGCTGGAAAGTACAGAAAGCGTGATTAAGGCAGAGCTGAAAATAGAAACAAAAGAGCATCCAAGGAAATTCAAATTAACGTGTGATGAACTGTTGTTTTTGCGTGTGTGTGTGTATGCTTCATCTTTCAAACAAATTTTGAAATTACGCTGGGTAGACATTGAAAAATAACTATGATAAATATTCTTAACTAGTTTCTTTGGGGTTTAATCTACTCAAGCTTGAAATTCAGTTTGTTCATCAAAATAAGAAAATACACAGATGTAACACAGCTTATTTTATTAACTCCATGTAAGCCAGTCAAGGTTATGTGAGTAGTCATGCGCCCACCTCCACTCTTAACAGAGGAATGAAAACAATATTCTCCAGCGTCCTCACCATGCCCTTACATAGTTACATAGTTACAGTTAGCTACATAAAAACTCTGTATTGTACAGTAGTTCAGTAACATGTGACCATCCTGTTAGGCCATTGCTTGGATTCATCTGTTCTCTCATTGACTTATAAATAACATTATAGCAACATTTCTGAGGGCATATGGGGAAGAGAGTAGTGCTACTAATTATACAGCACTTTGTGGATGTTTATTGTATCACCACAAACTGAAATTACAAGCAGTTTATTATCTATTTAACAAATAGATAATAAATGATGATCCATAACCATTCATTTTGATGAACCACAAAGCTCGTTTAAAAAAATACAAATATTAAGACCCTGCAGCGCACATTGACGCCATGTGTCTTGAAAGCCAAATCTCTGAAGCGTGTATGTTAAAATAAGACACTGCAGTGGACAAATACAACATTCAAATTCAGTTCATCGTAGCCTAGTCACTACAAAATACCTTCTACATCAGCACATAGAAGAGACAACGTCACGAGAAGGACACGTAGCAGCGCAGAGTCACATATGGACGGTATCCATCCGCTAATCATTGCTGTCCACTAATCCTAATATTTGCACATTCCAACTTCCAGGAGAAAAAAAGTCCACAGGCCAAAATTGTTTGAACACAACAGGACCGATCATTCTCTTGTGAGTCTAGCAAAGAAAGGAGGCGGGCTGAAAATGGTGGAGCACAGAGACAGGGGGTGGGAATAAAGTTTCTCAATAAGAGTGAATTAAGGATGCAGCTTTCTGTTCAGCCTTTTAAACAGCGTAACCGACAATAAAGTTTACTTTGACTTCAGCAGCAAGCAGGCGCACCGAGGACTCCCGCGCTCACTTTTCGTGTACAGAATTTTGAAAAAACATCGGTGCAAATTATAAGTCTGTATTATAATGTCTGCTGTTTTTCGTGACCGCCCCGGGCAACCGCCCGTGTTGCCCGTATCAAAAACCGCTACTGACTGTAAGCACTTATTTCTTCAATCCAGACTGACGGGCAGTGTTAATTCTATGTCAGTTTTTGAGAGCAGGGCTCCATGATGTAAATTAGACTCTATGCATGTAGTGTTTCATGTGCACTTTAAAACAGTGGTTCAAAATCTGTTGGGCATACCCTGCTGGAAGTCATTGCTGTAAAACCATGGATCACCAGGATGGGTGAGGGGGTTTGGGACTGAGGTGAAATAAAGGTAAACTGATATGTTTTTGTATGTTTGTTTGTTGATTGATTAAATGTAAATTTCAACAAAACAACATAAGTTTGATTATGTAAATGCTGACCTTTAACATTATATCATCTTGCACATTACTGGTTGTTAATGACTGATGACAGAAACTGCACAAGGATGAAACTTTAAGAGTTAGGGCATGGCAGAAGATGTTCGAGAACCACTTTCCTAAAGCATTACACAGTTGGGCTCGTGTGTGTAAAGTTTCTATCACAATTAATTTTATATCATATATCTCACACTGGAGTTTCAAATGTGGCAGCTTTTTGTAAAACATTAAATCATTAAAGCATGGTGTTTGCTCTGCATATTAAATGGATCAGTCTACATGTACATTACTTTTTAATATGTTCTTTAATGAAAATTTTAAAATGGAAGTTTGTTTTTGAATTGTTTTTATTATTTTGTGTAACATTACTGATTTTTATGTAATCTATTTCACTGTTGTCTGCAACATGCGAAAAAAACTAAATGTGTGCCCTAGTTTTATTCTTCTTAAGTAATGTACGAGCATTATTTCCTTTGTATATGTGTTTTAATCTATTTAGTGCTTCTGCTCTCTGATTTATATTTGTTGTACATTTTGTGGGGCACCTCTCACATAAATGTGTTTTGAAAATGGTTTGGTTGTCCTCTTTTAACTGTTCACCCCTGAATAAGGGGATAGTGGATGGACGGAAGACAATAGTAGGACCAGGAAAAGACAAAGCCTGCTGAGACTGCTCTGCCACTATATCAACCAAACAAAAGGACAGGCATAAGCATTACTCACAGGTCTCATGTAAAACTCAGTCGAAGCACACCACAGTAGCTCACTGTTCTCACGGCTGGCCCAGAACACTAAGCTACTTAACACTGACCTGTAAATCATTCATGCATTAAACAAAAGGCACCAAACTCAGGAGATGAGCCAGTGTTGTGTCTACAAGTAATAGATAGCTTAGCAAAGAACCAATTTTAAATGATATCTTCACAATGCATTCGCATGACCAGTTAATCATACTTACATCCTTCTTCTGTTTCATCCCAGCTCCAATTTAAAAACAACAAACAAACTGTGTTTAGTACTTTATAAGTGTCACAAACAGACGGGCGGATGGTGATGATGAAATTAGTACAAGTAGGAAATAATATAAACATCTCATCATTCTCATCATCATTTTTAGCATTAAGTATTATAGTCAATAACACAATAAAATATAATGTTAACCATAGAAGCAGATAATACAAAAAGAAATAGACAGAATCAAAGCGACAGTGGACTGGATCTCATCAACACTGCCCTCTAGTGGGCACAAAGGCAAAAAACACAAAAATCACCTTATTAGCCCGTTAATTGGCCGTTTTTGACAACTTTCGATTTTACCTTTATATTTCACCTTTAAAAACGATTTACCTTGAATTGTTTGGTATCATTTTTACAGCAACTTCATGTGTCATGTTTTAAAGGGTTTTTTTTTTTGACATATTGTATTAATACACTAGAACTACAAACAGAAAAATCCGATAAAATCAGAGTAGAAAAAAGTCTGATTTTCTGTGTAAAAACCACAAACATGTTTAAAGAATCGTTTTCATAACCTGAAATATAATTTGTAAATTTCAAAAATATATGTCCATATTTTCCAAATAACAAAGTTATATTCAGCTATTTACACAAAAAGGTAATGCCTCGGGTGTTTGTTTGTTTGTTTTTTGTACAACTATTTACAAAACAATCAGGTGTCACAATAAGATGTCTCTCAAATCATTTAAAAATGTTTCAATTCAACTTTTTGGACAGCACCTGTGTTTGTGACAGTTTAACAGGAATGGCTTCAGCTCTCCTGCTCTGGGGACATTAGCGGTTTTCTGGCGACATGGGCAGTTGCCCAGGGAGTGGCATTGTGGCGGGGGACGGCATCACAGGCATCGACGAAAAAAAAAAAACTTGCTTGTATTCATGCTGCCCCCAGTGGCGGTTCTAGCCTGTTTGGCGCCCTGGGCGAACAGTCCCTCTGGCGCTGTTTCCCATTCCCTGGTGACTCCCCTGTAAGCCCTGTGTTTGCCTTTGCTCTCTGTCGCGTCGTACCCTCAACATGCTGTGTGTTTGTTATGTCCAGTGTTCCAGCACCTCTGTTCCGAGTCTTGTTTTGTTTTTGCTTTGCTTTGCTTTTGTGAGTTTTATTTTACGAGAAAGTTTTGCCAGCAATAAAGCTGCGTTTTGAGTTCCACTCCCGTTTTGAGAGTCCTGCATTTTGGGTCCTTTTTCCTGCCAACTTGCCTGCCACACAGCACAGCCATGACAAAATCAACAATTGACAATCATTACGTAATACTGTGCTGAACGCAGACCAAAAGATTCAGTAAGCTACATCAGTGTCTACTGTTTACAATCATAGCCAAGTGGCTTACAAACATAAACAGAAGTTTTCACTATCCCTACTAATAAATGTTATCTTGTTGTACCTCTGTTGTGGTCTGTGCTGTCCTCTATGCTGGGGCAGCAGGTTGGGGGTCACAGATGCCAACAGACTAAATAAACTGATCCACAAGGCCAGTAATGTGTTGGGGATGGAGCTGGACTCCATTAGGGGGGTGTCTGAGAGGCAGATGTTGTCCAAGATAAGGACAATCATGGATAATACCTCCCACCCACTCCATGACATACTGGCTAGTCACAGGAGCACGTTCAGTGAGAGACTGACATTACCAAAAAGCAGGAAATCATTCCTGCCTGTGGCCATCTCCCTGAACGACTCCTCCATCTAATACACTGTAAACACTGCAGTTACACCCTTTTTACACACACTCTTTTCTACTCTGTAATATTCTTGTCAATTTTGTTTATATTTATATTTATAATCCCCTCTGTTAATCCTTGATATTTATAATTGAGTGATCTGTATATATTACTGCTATTTCTTAAATGTGTAAAATCTGTAACATGATGTATTGTTTGGAGCTTAGTCTGCTACTGTTACTATTTTTACAATTTCTTCTTGGAACAACTGTAACCCACATAATTTCTTTAGGGATTAATAAAGTATTCTGATTATGATTGTTTCAGGATACCTGCCATTATCCAATGACACATCTGCTTACCTGTATCTTTTGCTCGTTTCTCCTCCTTTTCTTTTCTATTTTTTCTAAAGGGCTTTTTTTCTTGTCCATCTTCCATTGGTTTTAATTTTGCACTCCAGTATGAACACCCATCCCTAAACTCGAGGATCACCACAACATAACCTTATAGACCTACACCTTAGTTCACAGATTAACTTTGTCTAGGGTTTATTTTGGGGTTTCGCACAACCCAGGATTCAAATCATGAATAGATAATCGGCTTGGATTTACCTCATTATGAATGAAATGTGCTCTATTTGGAAGCAGCTGGTCCCCCTCCCCTTTCGGCAGGTTGTGTGTGAGACTTTAAATCATCAAACTGTAAGTTATAAATTTAAAATTATTATTGATCCCTTTACCCCGAGTCCTAAAGTGTATATTTATTTTCTTACTCTTCTTATATATATTGTTTGTTTACTTGCACTGCTGTAACTGGAGCCTCGTCGTCTCATCTCTCTATATACTGGACTGCATGTAGCGGAGATGACAATAAAGTTTACTTTGACTTCAGCACATAGCTGGACTGACCAGCGGCCCGCCGCTGGCGATTTCTTGTTTTTATGGGCCGATCGATTTTTTTTATTTTTTTATTTTTTTGGAAGGGTATAAATAATGAAAGGTGTTGGATTGGCCAATTGGTCATGATCGACTCTGGGCTGGACCAATTACAGCCGAGGAGGTCGGATGCACCCTCCCCCTTGTTTAGCAATCTTATAGACGAACTAAAGAAAATGGAGAACAAAAAAAGGAAAGGAGGTGCAGAAAAAATTAGGGCCAAAAAGAAACAAGCCCTTCAGGCAGACGCTGCCAAATGTGTAAAAATAACTGAATTGTTTGGCGGTAGCTATGGCATAGCTTCCACAGATTTAGCAACATCAGCAAGTGGTGGAGGCCAGCAGGTGGATAAGGGAAAGGGGAGGCAAGAGGAGGCAAGAGGAGGAGAGACCCGAGGCGGCCGCCGGTCATAGTGGCAGAGGAACTGAACTTCAGGTAAGAAGTTATGACCTGCTGTCTATCTGTGTCAGATATAAACCAAGTTTAGTTGTAGTTTGTTTTCGTTGTGCTGACTTTTTGCAGTCGCTTAGAATAACTGGTACTGCGTACTAGCTAGCATAACGGAGTTTATATACTGCTGGGCGGGTGCTATGAAGTTACTGATAGTAAATTTTATTTTATGCTTAAGGTTAGTTTCTCAAACTCCTCAAAATCTTAACAAATTGTGCCAATCCTTACATGTTGCACCAGGCTGATTTATCATCAAAAGTGGAGAAGTCTGTGACAGAGGAGACAGAAGAGCAGCAGAGAGAGATGGAGCAAGAGAGAGAAATAAAAGAGCAGGAGAGAGAGATGGAGAGATGACTTTATGTCATCCATGAGGGATGCATTTGACATATGTTTCACATATTATAGCCCAACAAGTTACTTATAGCAATTTAAAAACGAGCAATCAGTTTTTGGCAAATACCGGAAATCAGTTTTTGGCAGACAATCACCTTTTGGCACAACACCGGCTATTGCAGTTAATAATACAACAGCTTCTTGCCATTTTTTGTGTTTCTTTTTATCGCTGTGTAACTGAGTTCAATTGAAAGCCTGCATGCGCTAGTACCTCTTGCCACAAGTTCCCAGAATCCTTTGCGGTTTTACCCCTGAATGACGTCACATTTTTGGTGGGCCGGTCTCTAGTCAAAATGCCCGGGCCGATTTTTTGTCCCAGTCCAGCCCTGCTTCAGCAGCAAGAAGGCGCACCGAGGGCTCTCGCGCTCACTTTTCGCGTATAGAATTTTGAAAAAACATCGGTGCGAATTATAAGTCTCTATCATAATGTCTGGTGTTTTCGCGTTTGTTGGTTTGTTTTTATTTTTGTTTTATTTTGCGAGTTGGTTATTAGATGCTGCGCCAGCCAGAGAATGCCCCGCCGCCCCGCCCGCTCCTCCCTGTGCCGCGAGCAGCAGGCTCACCTCACAAACTCGCCCTTACTCCCCAAAAGAACACCGATCGGTGCCCATGCCATCCCCAAAGTTCGCTGGCATGATGTCGGGGCAGCATGAGCACGAGCAACTTTTTTTTTGTGCCGACGTCCGTGATACCGCCCCCGACCACGATGCCGCCCTGGGCAACCGCCCATGTCGCCTACATCAAAAACCGCTACTGCGTATGTGTATTTCGTTTTTTCTCCCATTTTTACCTCATTGTAGGCTTATCTCGATTGAGTGCTCATGGAGATCTAACAGACAGATTGAAAGATGAAGGAAGGCCCCCAACCTCTCTCTCACACACACACAAAATAATTCATTAAATTTTGATCTGAATGCTTTTTACAGCTCTCCAGGTGATTGGTGGAAGTGTGACAGTGGTTCAAGGAGGTACTGCTATCCTATTGTGTCATGTCATTGACACCAATGATGACCTGACACAGATTACCTGGCAGAGGAAGACGAGAGAAAAACCTCACAATGACAATTTCCTAACTATCTTACCCAGAGATGGACCACAGTTTGTCAGTGAACGTGATGATCAATTTAAATATATCAGGAATTTTAATGACAAAAATCAAACTCTCCAGTTATCCAATGTTACCCTGAAGGATGAAGGCAGCTACACGTGCATCTTCACCTTGTTTCCCAGTGGAAATCAGAAGACTGAGATTCCCCTTAACCTTCTCTGTATAGTAAACATTTTTTTCTTTATTTTAAAATACTCTTGTGTTTGTATGTGAGACAGAGTTACTTTCACCATCCTGCTTGCATGCTGATTTATTTGTGTGCTGTAACTCCTAGTGCCTCCTTTCACAAACATCAAGGACAGTCTTCCCACTTTGGGCACAGAAGAGGTTTTATTTGCTACCTGCACAGCTGCTGACTCGAGGCCTCCTGCAGAGGTGAGGTGGCTCTCTGATGCTTTGGGAGAAAAAGTTAGGATGACAACAAATTCCACACAGTATGACAACGGTACAACTACCACAGTCAGCTCATTGTTTGGTGTTCCTACGAGAGAGATTAACGGTCACCAGGTCCAGTGTGTCATCAGTGGTGACTCCCTGTCTAAAGAAGAAACCCTGCCCTTTACCATACAGGGGTCCGTTCTTCGTACCTCGCTTACTACATCCAAGATCAAATGACACATCCAAGATCAAATCATCGCGCCAACTTTGAGCTCGCTATTCCGGTTCTCCGAACACACCTGTTGTTGACGATTAGTATAGCTGGATGAAGTAATGTGAGATCACTGGGTGGCTTAAAAGGGGCTACACATCGATAGTAGAAACATTGATCGGCAACCCTTTGATTGGTCGGCGAAAATGTCGAAGGAGCACGCTCAGTATTTTTCGGCAGCAGAGCAAGAACTCTTGATTGAGGGATTTCAGGAGTTTCAGAGTTTAATTAAAACGCAAGGGAACACTGCAAAGGCTGCAAAAGCAAGGAGAGAGGGCTGGCAGAAAGTTGCTGACAAATTAAACTCGGAAGTAATTTATTAATAATAATAATAATAATAATAATAATAATAATAATAATAATAATAATGGATTGGATTTATATAGCGCTTTTCAAGGCACCCAAAGCGCTTTACAATGCCACTATTCATTCACTCTCACATTCACACACTGGTGGAGGCAAGCTACGGTTGTAGCCACAGCTGCCCTGGGGCAGACTGACAGAAGCGAGGCTGCCATATCGCGCCATCGGCCCCTCTGGCCAACACCAGTAGGCGGTAGGGTAAATTTATTACATTATATTATATCATATTATATTATATTACATTATATCCTCTTTCACATTAGAGCCACAACAGGACCCACTAGAACATGGGAACAAGGAAAAGTGAAATATAAGAATATTCTACAGAATGGTAATATTTATCACTTATATTGCTTTTAGTCTCTTGAAAAGAGACCCTGAAATAATCTGTCTGTTTGTTTATAACAGCAACCAAGAAAAGGGCAGAGCAAAAAAAGACAGGTGGTGGTCCTGCACCCCCTCGTCAACAAGTTGGTTAAGTAAATAATACCCTCACGGGAAAATCGATATCTCTCTATGAGCACACTGTCGCGCTGAGCTAAAGGATCCTGTCTATCCCGCAATATACGCTGAATTCTGAAAACTCTCCTTATCAGTCTTGCACCTTCCGCAATGGGTTGCTCGCGTACAAACGGACAGGACATGGCTGCGACAGACTTCCCAAATCCACCTTCGCTTTTATAGCCGTGGTCTCTCATCTTGATTACACGAAGTAATTTACTATTACTACTCTAAAATATGAATTACATCTGAAATAATCAAATACATGAAATAGAATGATTAATAGTACATTTCCCTTTTTTTAGGAAATGACCTGTATGTATCTGTATGAAATCAATAAAAGAATCAAATACTGCATTATCTTTAGTTACATTGATAATATTTATTTATGGAAAAACAGTGGAAAAATATCGCTGTTGCTTTCGTATAAATGAAGCGGACATACCTGAGTGGCCGCGATCTAATCCTGTTTACATAAAGTAAGCCTGCTCCCAAGCAGGTTTACGCTTACGGATCTGTTGCTATGACAGTAAGTCCCAGATGAGCTTCAGAGAACCGAACGATCCAAGATCACGCGAAATCGTCAACAATCAAATCCAGCTAACTTACTTAGCGAGGTACGAAGAACGGACCCCTGGTCTACTGTGAGTATCAGCTGCGGATGTAGTTTATTATTTATCTTTTATCCATGGTTGATGTATTTGTTATATTTTTTCTTGGAAATCTCTGCAAAGTTTGCTAGTGGATTAGCCAGTGGACACATCTGTCGCAATGTATCAACAGACTCAGTTGCAGGACTCTGTTAGTGAAACGATTGAACAGTTTATTTACAAAAGACAAAATACCTACAGCTCTACTGAGGGACTGATAGATATGATCTTTTTCCCAATTCTTACATTGCTAAAAACCTTAGGTGTTGTAAAGACAAAACATCCTATGTACCAAACTTTGGTTCGACTCCTTACATCATTAAATGATGTAAACAAAGGCAGTTTTACTTTGATGTTTCACAAAACCCTCAAATGACTAAAACTAATCAACTCCAGAAAGTTTGTTTTGGAGTTTGTTCTTCTTTTGTTTTGTTTTTTTTAATGAATGGGAGTGAAATATCCCAGATCTCATGACTTTGCCTCCTGTTTGTCACACAGTAGCATGTTGTCACAATAGATGGGAAAATACTTTCTGAAAGACAAAAACATCTAGACTGATTTAAAAAAGAGCATTGTTTCACAATTATTGCTAAAGACTGAATCATGGCCTGTCCCATACAGCATCAGCCTCAGTCCCAAAAGTTGTCGAGTTCGGATCGAAGATGTAGGAGACAGAGGTGAAACATTAGTTTCATGTTATTTGTCTTTCTGCTCTTGCAGTCTCTCCCACAGAAGTGAACATTAGAGCAAGTTCTGAGGACTCATTTGAGTGTGTGACAGAAGCCAACCCAAGTGCAAATTTTACATGGAGCAGGTAAAGTAGCTTGAATAACAGTTTCAGCTGAAACATTCATTTCATTGGTTATTTTTGTTTGTCTCAAGTGACCTGTGTTTGGCCAACAGTAGCACAGTTTCTACCAGCATCCTGTTGGCCAAAAGCCAAAAGTCATTGTAAACCCTCATTATAAACCCAGCCACCCACTGATCCAGTGTGGAAATCTCATTCTTTGTGAGCCACGTGCTTGATTTGTGTTGGGTAGATAATGTTTCTTTATTGTCTCAGTCTTTTTTTAATGAAATGTGAAATAACAAACTAAATGTCATGAAAGTGGGAAAGAACAATCATCTCATTCTCATGTTCTTCATTACTGTGTCCCTGTAGGAGCATGCTCTGCTGCTTGGGTCTTATTTGGTGTTTTGCTTTTCCTGAATGTTGTTGGGGCTGCAGCATGGTACTTTTATAAACATGGATGTTTTCAAAGGTACTTCATATATTAACTTGCATGTATCTAATATCTATAATAATACAGAATACGTCTGATTTTAAAGCATATGTACTTAATGTCTTAAGTGTAAAGTTTAATCTAAAGGCAGGCCTGACATCCTCTAGTAAGCCCTTTCATGTAGTTTCACCGCCCGGTACCATGAAAGCCTTATTGGCTATTGCCATACAATACCAGATTTGGCAAGTCCACCACTGGTGCTCTGTGCTTTTCATAGATGAGAAAAGGTTCACTCTGAGCATATGTCACAGACATGAAAGGGTAGAGAGGAGCCATGGAGAACATTATGTTGCCTGTAGCATCATTTAGCATGAACAGTTTGATGGTAGGTCAGTGATGATGTGGGGAGACAAATCCATGGAGGGACGCAGAGACCTCTACAGGCTGCCATTAGGAATCAGGGTGAAATCCTTGAACACATTGCCAGGCCCTACGCTGGTTCATTTGATCCTGGTTTCCTCCTCTTGTACAATAATGCCTGACCTTATTAGGCGAGAATATGCAGGCAGATGAAAGAATTGGTACTAATCACTCTCCTAAACCCAAAAAACTGCTGTATCTTTTTTTTTTCACTTTGATTTTCAGGGTGTCTTTGAATTTATCCCTCTGTAGGTAGATCATTTTCATTTCCATCGAACAATGTGACATCCATTTGTTCCTTACACATTACCCAGTCCATATCAGTATAGATATCCAGATGATTTTTTTTCCAGTATTACGAGGGGCCAAATCACATTTTTGTTACATTGTTACAAAAAGCAAATTGCATTAGTTACTTTGGTGCAATAGAAATATTAAACGTTCTCTCCACCTGTCCAGCACATTCTCCTCATTGTCTAGGTTAACAAACTGTAGTTAGCTCAGAGGCTGTAGTTGCTATTCTTAGTGGGGAAACTGTCATGTGTGGTACCCTCAGCGGTCCTGAAGAAGCGGTCTTTGGTCCAATAAGTATGCAATTGTGCTAGTCTACCCCAATTGAACCACATCCTACATGGCCTTTTCCCCCTTTATAAAAGTGAAGCCATGAACAAATATACTGTCACTGAAGACAAATGCAGTAAAAAGATAGAAATGAATTTGATGATGTTCACTCACTGCCAACAAAGGATTCAACAAAGTATTCTGACTTAGTTCATGATTATATTTATTTGTCAAGTTGAATCTCAGCTGCAGGTAATACAGAAGTTTTTGCTCAATTCCTTCAGTTGCAACTGAGTCTGCAATTAAATTGTACCTTTATCGTTTTATTTCAAATCTACTGTTCTGGTGTACAGAGACAACATTTTAAAAGTTGATTTGCAGCCTAACTGAATACTGTGTCGCTATTTTGTACGGTAGGAGGTCTTTAAACCAACATGGTGGCAAGCAGCATGACACAAAACATCTGGGAGTGTGAGAAACGATGATCACAGACCAGAGTAAGAAGACCTACAGACAGGGCTGGACTGGGACAAAAATCGGCCTGGGCATTTTGACTAGAGACCGGCCCACCAAGTATTATAGGAAAAACCATAAAGCCTTTGAATGAAAACAAACGCCGTTGTCACAGTGATGTACACTGTCGTGTTGGTATATATGTATCAGTCTAATAAACTTAAACCTACACCATCCTCCCTATTCTGGTATTCTGAACAGTACCCGAAAGTAGACTGCTTGGTCGAGTTAACCTCCCAAACTATCTACAACACATGGTGAAAATCTGAAATTAAGACAAAGACTAGAGGTGAGACATTATCATTACTGATTACTGATGACAGATTTACATATATTTTCATAAACAATTAATTTGCCACATCAATAAACAGCATAGCAGGGCAAAATATTTTTTCTAACATGGCAACCTTTAAAAAGTGAGAGGAGATAGAAAGACAGGTGAGAAAGAATAAAACTTAATTGACTTTTTGATGGCGTTTTACACACAGTACTGGTACAGTATCTAGAAAATGTGGGAAAATACTGGCATCATATACAGTACTTAGCTACTTCTGAAGAAATTCTTCTAAAAAAAATTACTATGTACAATAATGGATTTCTATACATTTTACATCAGATGAAAACGTTTGTTGTAAGATTCAGATAATTATTTGTTAAAAGCGAGACATTTTAAATGAGAATAAGAAAGAAAAGTATTTCTTTGTGCCCCCCTTTCCCTGTTAATGCCCTACCTGCCCCCTGGAAAAACTTTGATAGATCCGCCCCTGCACAGTTACCAGCTGTCAGCTACTTAGAAAAGGATCCTGGTGTAATTTGTCTCTCAGAAACAGTTCATAACTTCCCTTCAACTCATTCATGTCATCTAAAAGGTAAACCTGTTTCTCCATCACCTGTTCAGCTCTGATGATTCAGGACATCTCCTGGTTCTTTTTCTAACTTCGCTCGGTGTTTCACTATGGGAATCGCCTCGGCGTGACCAACTACGGAAGCTCCAATGACACCACGTCTGTCTATGACAGACCTGTCGAGCCGTGCTCAGGGCTCCGCCCACTCATACTAACACGGCCGACCAGCTCCTCCTAACTCATTCTCGCTTTCTTCCCGTGAGAAACTACTTTGAGCTCCCTCAGCGCATCCAGGCTAACTTGATTAGCTGCTTAACAGTTCTCAGGCGTCCCGTGTAGGAGCACGTCACCGAACGCAGTTTTTCCGGTTCCAGTTTGGATCGTGCTGAGTAAGTCCTTCGAAAGAAGTGTACTTAGAGTTGCACTGTGGAACAGCAACCGCGTCAGGCGAGCTGTCCCAGCGGTTCCTGGTTTTAGTTAGCAAGGTAGCCGACGTTGTGTGACTAGGGCTAACGCGTTACGGCGAGCTGTTCGTTCAGTGTCCGGCTAGCATTAACTTGTTAGCAGGCCACGAACCACATTAGCGTCTCACTAGCATTAGCTTGTTGGTCGACCTAGGGTTCGGTTAGCATTAAGTTGCTAACGATATTGGCTAGCGGAGTGCAGCTAACGTGTCACGACGAGCTGACTCCCGCCGCGACTAGATCGGATTTAACACCCGCTGCTAGTCCTAGCTACTTACGGGCTAACGTGTCGAGACGAGCCTGGTGTAGCCTAGTCTCACCCCTTTCCGCTAACCATGTCTACGGCTCCTACTCCCGCCAAAAGGTCGGAGCCGAAGGCTAAAGAGGCTGCATCCCGCCCGTGCCCCGCATCATGCGGTGCCACCGTCTCGGGCAGGGACCCTCATCCAATGTGCATCGTCTGTATGGGTGCCAAGCATGCTCAGGCTTCACTGGCGGACCCTCAGGGATGCCCACACTGTTCTTTGATGCCAGAGAAAGTCCTGGAAAGGAGGCTGAGAGTAGCAGTAACGAACAGTCAGGACCCCTGCCTGTCGGCTGCTACTGCTACGAGCGATATCCGGCATCCGCGAGCCTCCACAAGCTGGGCGGACATGATGGAAGAAGAGTCCCCGCTCATGCCCCCATCGTTCGAGGACCTCCTCGATCAAAACGTGGGCGAGCCGGGCGGCGAGGACGCGGAGGGCGATGCCGACTCCTACCTCCTCGACCTGGAGGACATGGATGAGGAACAGGAGGATGACTCTACCTTTCCTCCCCAGCAGTCCAGGCCACCGAGTGGGGCTGAAGTTGCACCCCTGGTGGACAGCAATTTGTACGAGGTCTGCAAACGGGCTGCTGCCAAGCTAGGCATCCCATGGCCAGCCGCCCAGGATGCCGAAGGGGCAGAACGTGACCTGTATGACGGCAAGAGGCTCCCACCAGTCTTGCCGCCATCGAAGCAGCTTCTGCCAGCCGTCCCGGCCTGCATGAAAGAAATGAGTCGCTATTGGTAAAGCCCTTTTAAAAGCAAGCTTCCGACCAAGGGCTGCTCTAAGCTTGAGATCCAGAGGATGGGTGAACTGGGGCTGACCGAACCCCCAGCAGTGGAGCCTTCAGTGGCGTATCACCTTCACCCTAACCGCAGGGCAATCTCAGCTTCTTCTAGCATTTCTTTGCCCAACAAGATAGATCGCCTCACGGCATCTATTTATCAAAGGACGTACAAATATGCTGCACAGTCAGTATGCTCGCTTAATGCAGTCACACTGCTATCAGCATATCAGGCAGAAATTCTGGAAGACATGGGCCGTCAGCTTGACTCGGGTTCCCCGAACCCAGCCCTCTGGGATGAAATCTGCGTGGTTAATGATCTCATTCTTCGCTCCTCCAGGGGAGCAGTCCAAGGGTGTGGCCGCGTTATGGGCCTTGCAGTCTCGGGTGAGAGAGCCTTGTGGCTAAACCTGTCAGGCCTAGGTGATGCTCAGAAGGCTGAGGTCATGGATGCAGCCTATGACCCAACCAAGGGTCTCTTTGGCCCAGCCCTGGAGAGAATGAGAGAAACTAGCACCCGCAGAAAGCAGGAGGGAGAAGCATTCAACCTCTGCTTACCCAGAAAACCTAACTCTCAGCCCCAGCAGGTGCCAAGAGCTGGCTTTGCAGCAACAGCAGCAGCTGTAAGAGGGAGACAGAGTGGGGTCAGAATGCAGAGAGGAGCAGGAGGCCAGCGGGGTGCCCACCAGGCCAAGGTAGAGAACCGAAGACCTTGGGGCAAGCATTCCTTTGCAGCAGTTGCTGCAAAGAACAAGCCGTCACACCCCGGAGAGGGGAAAAAGAAGCGGTCAGCCTAGCACACCTGCAGCATTCTGTGTCACCCCTCTTTTCTTCCCCAAAGAGAAGGAAGGTGTTAGAAGGGGTAACCAAATCACTCCAAAGTTCAGGGTCTCCGGAAGTTTCCAGTTCACCAGGAGCACCCTCTCAGTCTCCTCCTCCAGTTCAGGGAGGACAGACTTGTGGACAAATGGCGCAGTGTCACCAAACACTTCTAAGCACTCTGTCTGTGTCACCAAGCACTGCCCAGAGTCATCAGACACTTCACTGTGGTTTGGGGGTAACAAAAGAAATAAAACGTGCATTTCTGCAGCCAGGCAGTTTGCCAAGGGCAGAATGTCCCCCCAGTTTCAAAATAAAAACAAAAGAAAATCACTGCAGTTTGTCTTTGTTCCCAGCGGGGGGAGCTCACGCTCTTCCCGAGGGGGAGAGCCCCAACTCTTTCCGGGAGACAGGGGTGACGTCACGCTACCGCTTCTTCAGAGGCCCGCTCGCAGCGTGGCTGGAGCGGTGGCGCGCATGCGCAGTTCATCCCTGGGTCTTGTCAACCATTTCCCATGGTTATAGACTACAGTTTGCGGCAAAACCACCGAGATTCGGCGGAGTGTTAGCTTCTGTGGCCAGTGGCGATTCAGCGAATGTGCTGGAGGAGGAAATATCCTCCCTGTTACACAAACAGGCGATCGTAGCGGTTCCGAGCGAAGAAGCTCAGCAGGGCTTTTACTCCCGCTATTTCCTCATCCCGAAAAAGGACGGAACGTCGCTCCGTCCTATTCTGGATCTGCGTGTGTTAAACAAGCATTTGAGAAAGTACACGTTCAGAATGCTCACACACAAGACGCTTTGTCGCTCAATTCACACAGGCGATTGGTTTGTTACAATCGACCTATCAGACGCATATTTTCACATCGCCATTTATCCTCCACACAGGAAATATCTCAGGTTCGCTTATCAGAGCGTAGCGTACGAGTTTCAAACTATCCCATTCGGGCTATCCTTAGCTCCAAGGGTGTTCAGCAAATGTGTGGAGGCAGCACTGTCTCCGTTAAGGAACAGCGGCATCAGAATATTCTCTTACATAGACGATTATCTAATATGCTCACGATTGCGCGAGCAGGCGATCATAGACTCCGAGGTGGTAGTGAATCACCTCACGGAGCTTGGGTTCACAATCAACCTGGAAAAGAGCCACTTGGAACCCGCACAGTTTACAGAGTATCTGGGGCTCAGAATAGACTCCATCTCTTATCGTATCGCACTTTCAGAGCGGAGGATCGCATCCTTCACTCACTGTCTTTCCCGTTTTCAGCTGGGGAAAGTTGTGCGGTTCCGACTCTGTCTCCGCCTCCTCGGCCTCATGGCCTCAGTGATATCGGTGGTACATTTGGGGCTGCTTATGATGAGAGATTTTCAGCGGTGGGTCGCTTCTCTGCAGCTGTGCCCTCGCCGACATCTCAGTCGTGGTGTAAAAATAACGCAGCCGTGTATCGCGGCTCTCCGGCCTTGGAGGAGCCCGACAGCTCTCGCGGCGGGGGTACCTCTCGGGGTAGTATCATCCAGGGTGACGCTGACCACAAATGCATCCCTGTCAGGTTGGGGTGCAACTATGATGGGCAGAGCAGTGAATGGTGTTTGGTCACAGATACTCGCTCTGAATCACATAAATGTGCTGGAGCTCCGCGCGGTGCTCCTAGCCTTACGGCATTTTCTGCCGTATCTCCGGGGTCAACATGTTTTAGTGAAAACAGACAACTCCACTGTAGTTGCTTATATCAACCGCCAGGGCGGCACCCGTTCCCGGCAGCTACACAGGTTAGCCAGGGAAATAATTATGTGGAGCAGCACTCGGCTCCTCTCCCTTCGGGCAACTCACGTGCCAGGAATTCTGAACAGGGGGGCGGACCTCCTGTCCAGAGGAAATCCACTGTTCGGAGAATGGAGGCTTCACCCACAGGTGGTGGAGCAGATTTGGCAGAGATACGGCCGGGCTGCCGTAGATCTCTTTGCCTCACGAGAAAACACACAGTGCCCTCTGTTTTTCTCCCTGTCAGACGCACATGCGCCACAGGGCGTGGATGCGCTGGCCCATCCATGGCCAAAAACTCTGCTGTATGCTTTCCCTCCCCTCAGCCTGATCTCCCCAACACTGATCAGAGTGAGGGATCAGGGGCTGTCACTGATTTTAATAGCTCCACGGTGGCCATCCAAACACTGGATAGCAGAAATCATCCAGCTTCTGGTGGACGAGCCATGGCCACTCCCCATCCGCAGGGACCTTCTGTCTCAGGCGCGGGGGGAGATATACCATCCCCATCCAGACCAGGTTGCTCTCTGGGCCTGGCCCGTGAAAGGTGGAATTTGAAGGCAGCAGGCATGCCTCCGAAGGTTATTGAAACCATTCAGAATGCCAGAGCCTCCTCCACTCGTTCCGTTTACAGCAGTAAATGGCGTGTTTTTGAAGAGTGGTGCCATGAAAAGCAGATTATCCCTTTTCAGTGTTCAGTGGGGGAGCTGTTGTGTTTTCTTCAAAACTTGCTGGACAAAAGGAAAGCTTTTTCCACTATAAAGGTCTATTTAGCAGCTATTTCAGCCTGCCACGTGGGGTTTGGTGATAAACCTGCCGGGCAGCACCCCCTTGTATGTCGCTTCATGAGAGGGGCGCGTCGAACGCTCCCAGTTTCTAGACCACTGGTCCCTTTATGGGATCTATCAGTCATTTTAGACGCCCTCTCCCACCACCCCTTTGAGCCTATTGGGGTGGTGGGGTTGAAGTTTCTCTCTCTTAAAACCACTCTGCTGTTGGCTCTAACCACAGCCAAGCGAGTTAGTGAATTACAGGCTCTGTCTATTCACCCCTCTTGTCTACAGCTGGCCCCAGGACTCACTAAAGCACTCCTGAGGCCTAACCCAGCCTTTGTCCCTAAAGTGTTGGAAACGTCATACAGGTGCTCTACAGTAGAGCTCCTAGCTTTTCACCCCCCTCCATTCTCTTCAGAGAGGGAGCAGAGGCTGAACACTTTGTGCCCTGTCCGGGCCTTGGGGACTTATGTTGACAGAACAGCTGGATTCAGGAAGTCGGATCAGCCGTTTGTTTCCTAGGCCTCCCCTCACAAGGGCAGGCCCGTATCACGCCAGAGGCTAGCTCATTGGATTGTAGAGGCCTTAGCTCTGGCTTATAGCTGTAAGGGCTTGCAGGCCCCCCCGGGACTCCGAGCACACTCCACTAGGGGTGTGGCCACATCCTGGGCGTTGTTCAGAGGTGTATCAGTCCAGGATATTTGTGCGGCAGCAAGCTGGGCTACGCCGCACATGTTTGTCCGGTTTTATCGGCTGGATGTTGCACAGTCATCCCTGGCTCAGACAGTGCTGGATTCTGGTGCCTCAGGTTCGACCTGAGATCCTGGAGTAGCACTGGAGAGTAGCTTCGGGAGCTGGCGCAATCCGGCAGTGGGCCATATCTCCCATAGTGAAGAACATTGGGTTACTTAACGTAATCCCTGGTTCTTTGATAACAGAGTGAGGTGTTTCACCAACACTTCCCTCCTTGCTTAGGCACGGAAAGAAATCTGCTTGGAATGAGTTAGGAGGAGCTGGTCGGCCGTGTTAGTATGAGGGGGCGGAGCCCTGAGCACGGCTCGACAGGTCTGTCATAGACAGACGTGGTGTCATTGGAGCTTCTGTAGTTGGTCACGCCGAGGCGATTCCCATAGTGAAACACCTCACTCTGTTATCAAAGAACCAGGGATTACGTTAAGTAACCCAACGTTTCATCTTCATGTTTCCCTCTGCATGACCAGCACTTTTTACAGCTGTGGCTCCAGCAAACATCAGCTGATACTAGAAATTAATATTAAATAAATTCTAACAACAGCTGATCAAGCTTAAACGTGCTGCTGTTGTTTAGCGCGACATCCACTGGTTTCCTTTTTCTGGCGCAAAGTGGGCGATAAACAAACAAGAGAGAAAAGCCGATCAGCTGATCATTGATCAGTTTCACGATTGAAGTAGAAACAGGAGAGAGAGGGGAGAGAATGAGAGAAGAAGAGGCAGCTGTGCAGCAAAGACACAGAATAACTCCAGCTTTGTGTCTTTTTCATTGTAGCTGAAGTCCGGGACAAACTGTGTTCCTTTTTTACCTCAATACGAAACGCATAATATTTTCTCTGAATACGAGACCATTCCGTTTTTTACGGGATGGTTGGAAATTCTAATAACTCACCTTATAAATAAAATAAGATAAAACAAGTTCAACATCAATAATATCATAGCACCTGCCCAGCAGTATATAAACTCTGTCATGCTAGCTAGTACACAGTACAGTTATTGTAACTGACTGTAAAAAGTCAGCATAACGAAAATAAACTCCACCTAAACTTGGTTTATATCTGACCCAGATAGACTGCAGGTCATAACTTCTTACCTGAAGTTCAGTTCACCGCCTCGGGTCTCTGCTCCTCCTGTCGTTCCGTCATCCACCTGCCAGCGTGTTGCATCTGCTGGCCTCCACCACTTGCTAATGTTACTGAATCTGTGGCAGCTCCGCCATAGCCAGTACCAAACAACAATTGAGTTATTTTTACACATCTCCCAGCATCTGGCCAATCCACCACCTTTCGGTGTTTATACCTTTACGGGGAAAAAAAACGAAAAAAAAAAACCATTGGCCCATAAAAACAAAAAATTACCATCGGCCCACCGGGCAAATGCCCGGTATGCCCGATGGCCTGTCCAGCTATGCCTACAGACAGATCAAGAGGTCAGTAACAGTTAATTTGTTCATATACTTCATAGCTCACTTTTGTTTCTCCCACAGTTAAATAGGTCTCTGAAAAGAAATGTTGGGATTAATTATATATTTTAATGTTAACTACTGTTATGCAGTTACTGGAGACACAATTATAGTTTTAGTTGTGTACAAGGCATTTTATTACATCTATCTTACTTGAAAGAGCTGAGCTACAAGAAAAAAATCATTTTATTAATGTGTGTGTTAATACACTGAAAGTATTTGCATTTTCAGTTGAAATTAAATACAAGTCTAAACAAATGCTCCGTATGATCCCTCAGGAATCTCTCTGACAGCAAAGATGAACATTATTTGGACTGAAGGCTCCACCAACATGTCATTTTAAAGTCAGCTGGTAAATAAACAGATGAAGAACAGATGCCCCTGCCTGGACAGGACACCATACATGACACGTGAACCTGCAACAGGGTCTGGACCACAGACAGATTAATGTAAAAGCACGGGGATGTGAGACAAACACAGGAACATGACCGCGGAAACAAAGGGTAACAAAACAGGGAAACTAGACACAAAAGGCAACTCATATAATTTAACAGCCAGGAAGTAGAAATAATAAACGCAACTAATACAGAAAATAAGAACTAGAAAATGAAAATCTCTTAAATTTAATGGAATGAATCACAAGACCATAGTATATTCAAAACTTGGTTGAAGACCCACCATGACACATGCGTGTTTTAAGATTGAGTTTCTTACATATGATTCAATTCAGTTCAATTCAATTTTGTTTATGGAGCGCAGAATCACAACAACAGTCGCCTGAAGGTATATACCTTGTATACTGAACCCCCCCCCCAAAAAAAACAGGCCTACAGCTTGATTAGTTGTAAGTATATTAAAATACATTAATAGTATAAATCAGCTCAAATAAAAAGCTTGAGCAACATGGTTGACTGTCAATATCAACAGTGTGAATTAAAATGTAATGAAAAATTACAGTGGACTGGTGGAAAAGCAGCTGGTTAAACATACTGCCATCTCCTCTCACAGTCGTCAGAGCTTGAGTTTAGACTCTTAGTCTTAGTCTTAGTTTAGTCTTGAGTTTATCTGTATTTCTAGTTCACAGTGTCTTGTTTGATATTAGGTTGCGTTCATGTCTTTGTGTCGTCTCTGTATCTTGTCCTCAACGTCTCGCTGTAAAATCAGGTTAATAAGCATGGAGACAAGACTATCTGTTTCCTCAGTCATGTCTCTCGCTCTCTCTGTCTCTTCACATCTCTGTGTCCGTGTCTCAGCGTTTGTGAGTTCCTGTTTATTTTGGTAGTCGTCATCTCATGTGCCTCGTGTTCTGCTTTGCTTCCCCCATCTTGTCATGTTTATGTTTCTCTAGCTGTGTTTCCATGTTCCCTGTCTCCACTTCTAACCACCTTCCTGTGTATATATTGTGTCCGTCTTCCCTTATATTTGGACGTTATGTTCAAATTGTGATCCTGTTAGTTAGACAGTTTGTATTTAGCTTCCTTTTCATTAAAAGGCTCTCCTTTGGCTGAAACTCCTCTGTGCTGCCTCCATGTCTGCAATCCTGGGTCCTCATTCACCACACCATCAAAACAGAGAGCTGCAGTCTTTGGGAAGATTGAAACAAAAACCACAGGTTTCAGGAACAACTGCCAACAGCTACCACAGGATGGCAGTAATGTAAAGGATGGATTCAGACAGGTGGGGAGCTTTATAGCAACACTGTTCAAGATGAAAGGAGAAAAATTGTTTTACTTTGGTACATTTTAATTTATGTGTATTTTTCGATTTGACAAGGCAAGCACTGTTTGCCTTTCTTGTCCTGTCTGCCATGTGTTAAATTACAGTAATGTGAAATGATTCCTGCTTAATGATAGAAATACAGTGAAATATTTTGATTATTTGTTCACTGATTTTCTCTAATTTTGCCTGTCGCTGCCATGACCTTCAGGATGTAGCTTTAGCTGTCTCTTCCTTTTGAAGAATCATAAAAAGATTCTTGAAATATTTACTTGTTTTCTGTTTCTTGTTTACACCAGTCGGAACTACTATCAACAGTTGTATTATTAATGTGGTAACTGTAGACTCCGCTGGTTAGTACGACCTTTCCTTAAGGATACAATGTCAAATTTTAAGCTTAAAATATACAGTACCATGGAAATATAGACACATCACGCAGACTTTTACATTTTGTCTTTTTTTTTTGCACATTATGTATTTGAAAAGCACCATGACACTATACAGCCACTGTGTGAATGCAGTTGTAGCTGCTCTGTCTGGTTGTGCTGATTGAAGCTCACTTTTTCTGTCCTATTTTCCTCTCAGTGGTAAAAACTGTCTAAATTCTTTCATCTTTAATTAAATGATCAGTGTGGCTGCTTTACCAGGTGTATCAATTGAGTTTAACATCCAGGCATTCGTGAAAACAGATTTTATTAAATTTAACAGAGTTAGAAGTTAGCAGGGAGTTAGCGCGCTAGTTTCCATCTAAATATAATACACCATGTTCTGACTGAGAGATTTCTGAAACAAAATAAAACGTACAGCTCTGCTATCACTTCTAACATAAATGAAGACAGGAAAGTAAAAAGCAGTGACGTTTGTAGGGTTACTGAAGTTCGACTAGCTGGTATATAATGGTGTGCTAGGTGATCGCTTGCGACACAGCTATGTTAGCATAATATAAACACATTGAAGTTGGAGGATGAATGCTAACTTTTTTCCACTCGATAAAAGTTACCGTGAGGGTTAGGGGTTAGGGACAAATGTAATCGCATAGCAGGATGCTGGAAACGGACCAAACGTCAGTCAGGAGAACAACTGAGATAATCCATCCAGAATACGAGGTTAATATAGGAGTCATTAATATACTGCTGCATGGGCTGAGCTGTAGTTGCATTGTAAAGGTTAAAAGACTGAGCTTTAAAATGATTAGCGGTAATAAAAAACAAGAGAGGCCGACAGTGATCACTGACTGTTTTTAGGGGGTTGTTGAGATTAAATAGAACAAGATACAAAGCATTAAAACATGTTAAAAACACAACACAGAGTAGTTTGGGCCCGGAAGCAGGATTGATCACGTCATCACTTAAAGACCAGATAGAGCTTTCCTTTTGGACTTCTGTGGTACTGAAGCCCACGCAGATAGTAGTTATAATGCAGCACTTAGACCACACAACATTCACACAACACAAACCCACTGAATGCATTAATCAGTCTGTCTGATGACAAATTGCCACATAGTGCACACTATGTAATAAATAATACAGGCCTGCCTTTTGTGTGTTCCTGACATTGAATGCACAAGTTTTGCACTAGTAAAATTTAATATAAAGCAACTTAAAGGGATTTTTAAAAGATGCTTCTCTATTGGATTTATGTTTACTATCATTATTTTTATTATTATTAACTTTAAGAAAATTGAAGCTTGGCTGCTGCAGATATTATTTTAACTAAAAAACACAATAAGATGTAGCATTTTCCATGAGTAGTTAGGAAGATCAGGTTTCTCTGATCCATCATTGATCTGATCAGTATACTGACACACAAGATACACAAGGGAAGTGGACACAGCCGGGGCAAACAAGCACAAGTGGACAATCAACACAATGAGGCAGAGGAGGAATTCAAACAAATAATAACACACAAATATCACCAGAATGCATACACTACACATAACTGTAACAGGGAAAACACTTAGGGGAAATATGAAGTTAAAAACCTAAAGAATAAGTAAACTAAGATTATTTATTATTTTGCGTGATATTAATATTTGGTAAATGGCTTGTATTTGTATAGCACTTTACTTAGTCCCTAAGGACCCCAAAGCACTTTACACTACATTTAGTCAGTCACCCATTCACACACAAATTCACTCACTGGTGATGGCAAGCTACATTGTAGCCACAGCTGCCCTGGGGCGGACTGACAGAGGCGAGGCTGCCAGACACTGGCGCCACCGGGCCCTCTGACCACCACCAGTTGGCAACGGGTGAAGTGTCTTGCCCTAGGACACAATGACCGAGACTATTTATTTAACAATAAGCAGAACTACAAAACTTGAAAGTCCAAAAGCACAAAACACAGTTTTAAAGACCCAGGAGAATGACCCTAATATCATATTTTAATCTTTATGTTATTGGGGTTTTTTTTCCTTTTTTTGTCCTCATCCAGACCTTTAACTCCATACACTCAACTCAGTTGATTGATTCATAACACAGATTGGTCAAATGGCTCCAATGACTCATGCCATCCTTCTGCTGTTGAGCTGTGAGTCAAAGCAAGCATATTTTAAGCACTCATTTATTTGGGGCATGCCAGAGTTAGAACGGGGTGGGCATGCACAAGGCGTGGACACAAATGGAGAAACAACTGGAGGGTTTTAAATTGTATCATCATCACACTAAAGATGGAAACAGAATGCAACTGAGAATTAACTGTGATATTAATCTGAAATTTGATAATAGTACACTGCTCAGAAAAAATTAAGGAAGCATTTGATGGTCACAGTATAACACAAAGTCAGTTCATCTTCAGGGTGTTTGATAAACCATGAATCCATTTTACATGCTTTTGTACAAATGACAGTGACAACAGTGCACTGGAGAGGAAACAACATAACTACAGACAGGAATTGCCACCTTATCATGGTGGAGAGGTTTGTATGCCCTAGTTATCCCAGGAACTATGCTGTCAGGGGCAATTTGCCCCTCAAGGCAAATCGTTCATGGGTGAGCAACCGGAACAAGTGAAATTTAACAGACTTCTTTGATGAAAAATTCAAAAATGGTCCAACGACCATATCTCAGTTACTATGGCTCCAACCTGGACCCAGGCTCAGGCAAGGGGCTTGTTGAGAGTCACCTCTGTAGTACATGGCCCCTGACCAGGCTTAGCCCAAAGGAGCCACATCGAGCAAGATCATCTGATGAAGGATCTGTGGTGGTCCAGTGTAATGTGGATAAAACGTAGAGGCCTTGATGGACCAATCCCCAGTTGCTAGTTTGTGCTATACTGTGACGAGTGTCCCCTTTTTAAAATTTTATTTTATTATTATTATTATTCAGCAGTTTGCTTTATTGTTAAACATAATGATAAGGAAAGAGTTATACTCTAAATGTACTGTGACATTATCTACAGTTTGTGATAACTAAGCTAGTTAGAGTCACTGCTTCCCCTTCCAGAAACTGCTCCAAAATGTAAAAGGCTAACTAGCAAATTTCACTGTTGTTGACACAAAAGCTTTCATTGTAATGTGAGTAAAAATCTATTTCATCATCTGTTTTGTGTTGTTTGTTGGTTAGGAGTATACAAGCTTAAGGCAAGTCAAAGTCTCTGGCTCAGGCTGGTTGTGTAAACACATTGTGAATGAAAAGAGGTCAGAAAGGAGAAATGCTCAGTGCATTGTGGGAAACTCCCAGCACTAACTAAGGGTGGATTCCAGTGGCAGCTAGATTAAATGTCTGTCTCAATGAAATCCAAGGTGGAGCTGGCATTGGCGCCGTGTGGGAGGAAAAGCTGACGATTTTAAGGGATCATGACTGATCCCTTAGGGGCCATAGACAACAGTAGTTTTACTTAGTTTTGTTTGAAATAATGATTAACCTATCACCATAAAATGTTTCCCTGACAGGGTACCTATAAACCTTTTTGCTTCCTAGAATTGGGTTTGTTTGTTTGCAGCAACAAAGCGCAAAATCCAGTCAGCCTCTGAACTGTCTCCCCCCTTCTTTCCTTATTTCGTGATTTGGTTTTGTCCAGGTGGCAGCACTCTTGGCTGAGCGAAGAGTAAAGAAGGTAGGATGGTCCATTAACAAGAAAAGAGAAATTAAACTCATAGCGAAGTCCGCATAGAAGAAACTGCTTGACTTTCCTAGTATTCCTAGTATAAATAAGATAGCTTATTTACTTCAGAAAAGTTAACATGTATTTTATTTGTTTTATTTTAATATCAAATAAAGTTATAGCTAAAAACATAAAAATGTAAACTTTGGGCCTGATTATTCAAGACCTTGTATATGAGGAGAATGATTTTAAATATGATTGTGGATTTAACAGGGAACCAATGAAGAGAAGCCAGTATGGGAGAAATATGCTCTCTTTTTCTAGTCACTGTAAGTACTCTGCAGCATGTTGAATCAACTGAAGGCTTTTCAGGTAGTTTTTAGGATCACATTTGCATATTTTGGATAAATTTGATACACAGACCAAAGTGTCATAACTCAGCATGTGATCATGTGGTTGGGAACTGACTTCTGTCACAAAAACAGGAAATACATGATAATTATAAGTCTTGTGAGACAGAACTTCAGTCTCTCACGTGCTGTGAGGAGAGAGATATTTTTACTGTAATTCCACTGGTTGAGTTGGCTAACTAAACTTTTTATTAGCTTCATTGTGTCTTTGTAGGTGATCTGAAACTATAGATCTGCACTATCAGTACAATTGCTAAAATCTTCTGCATTCTAAAGAGAAACTGTCCACAGTATTGCACTCCTATCCATATAATGGGGGAAACATTTTCAGAAATTCTTCCAAAATCCTGTTTCCATATTATTACATTTAGATTTCTGTTTGCTTCCATCCAATCATTTGCTACCACTTATCCATTTGAGCTGCAGTCTTAGACATGCCCAGATCTTCCTCATCCCAGCTACTTATTTAACCTTTTCCAATCATATAAAGCCATCTGAGTGATGTAAACTTGCCAGCATTTCCTGGACCTGCCTCGGGGACCGCATACATGTGGGACATGCCCCGGAGGCATCCTGATCAGATTACGTTGCACATGCTTTTCATATGTTCTGTGATAATATTGTTGTGCTGATCACTTGTTTTGTATTAAGCTAATCTGTCATGGGTACGCCCTAAGCTTTTGGCTGAACCATTTTGCGTGTATTGCACGCACTATGCAGTACATTATGCAGTTTTAGAATTTGTATTCAATGTTTATTGTAGCTAGGCTCAAAGTGCTAATGCTAGCTTATTTTAATAAACAACACTGTATTTGTAAAATCAGGTTACAACTAGAGGTGGCACGAGATTACAACCCATGCCACCCCTGTAGATCCGCCCCTGATCAGCATGGAGTTGTGCATACTCCCTGCTGATCATCTGCAGGATTAGATGGTATGGAGCCCAGTCTAAGTGGGACTAGCTGTATAAATAAAGGTTAAATAAAAATTAAAAAGAGGCTTGTTAGTGAGAATCCTAGACAAAAGGAAACGGTTTAAGGAATCTAAACAAAGAGGCACTGTTAGATCAAGGAGGAGGAAGGAGCAGCTATAAAAACAAGCCCATGCAACTAACAATTGCCAGACTAGATGACTTACATTCTAATTCCAGTGATTTAAAAAGAATGAAAACAGGAGACATGTTACAGTTCATAAAGACTAAGAAGCCTTTTGTTTTGTTTGTTTGTTTGTTTTTCAAAAGGTCCTGATCTTGTACCTCATTAATTTGGAAGATTAAGTCAGTTTTGACCTGAGTGATCTGATGTCTGGATGTCTGAACAGGCAAACACCCCTGGCGCTCTACACCATGAACTTAACTGGAGAGAAGAAGCAAAGAAGGGTTTAAAGAGGGATGTAGCAGGTGAGGTACTCAACTGCAAATGCGTCACTGGTAAGCTGACCTATGCTTCTGTTGCTCTGTCTTGATTTACACAAATGTTATAGTATAGAAGAGGATGTTAGCTTAGCAATAATGTCTGCTCTTCAACCTCTATCTGGGATAAAGGTAGAATCAAAATGGAATTTGGTAGCATTTAAATTTTTAATTGATGACTGCTCCAAGAAGCAAGCAAGATACATAAAAACTCCATGTATAGAAGTATCCCCTTGAAGGTACAGCTCTGTAACGATTTTTGCTGTTGCACAATTGTCCCATAAATCTATTTTATGATGTCTCTGCTGCCACCAGGCCCTAACCCATTAGTGACCAAGGATACCACGGCCTGCCCTGCACCACTGCAACATCCATCACTGCAAACATTACCACGACACAGTATAGCCTGCATTTACTGAGTGAGTCATTATATTTTCACTTGTTTTTCCACAGCATGGTTTTTAAAAAGAAAGGAAGAAAACATCATTTAGGCCTACAAATAGTTGCTTTTAGCTGTTGCTTTATTTCCCAGAGGCCCCAAGAGCAGATGAATCTACCTACAATACATTAAAATCCACTCAGCCTACAGCACATGTACATTCTAATAAAATGCTGACACTCTATTATCAAAGTAAGTCAGAGATGTTTTTTGGATTTTTTTTGTTTTATGAATAACAATCATAAAACATTCAAAGCTTTCATTTACACTAAAGATTTCACTTAACTATGACTATAACTGCATGTAATGAGTTTCAATATGCTGATGACAGTTTGTCTGTTATGCCACAATATATTCCTAAATTGATAACTTGGTTACCACCAATTCTTTAAGTGTGATTAAAAAGAAAAAAAAACCAATGGTAATCTTTGACTAAGATGGATTCTTGTAATTTATTGTATTACAGGTTAATTACTGTTAGTTACTGTTAGCTGAATCAAAAAAATGTAAAGACTGAATTCAGTCAAACTGAACAATTTTAAAGGATGCAGATATAGTTGCTATTTAGAAGCATTTTGTGTATATTCAGTGAATCTGTCCATCACCTGCCACGATGAAATGAGAATGAAAACAGGAAACACTCTACAGATCAGTTTATAAGCACTAGCAATTGTGCCTTTTTTGTATTTCTAGACTTACTGGAGTCTCACGGATGGCTTTTCACTTTCCATACTCACCCAATGCAAAGAAAACAGCCTCCTTTTAATTTAAATAAGTCATCCTTCATGCAAATCAAATAACACTGATGTGTTTGTGCAGCTGACTGTGACACAAGGCACTGGGACTGTCCACAGAATGCAAAACCAAACAAAGAGGCTGGATAAATATTTAACTACCTTAAAGACACTAAGTGAAGCTTCACTTTTTTGAGTCATTTGATTCACTGAGTCAGTTGACCAGAGAGTGCAAAAAATTTACATTTTCACTCAAACTTAATTTGTTTCTCTTTTCATGTAAATCCTACTGCTAAGATGAATGACTGTAAAAGAAAACAACTATTTTATAGAGCAAAAAAGAGCAAAAACATTTCTAAAATTAAGCAATTTCCTATCAAAATTGCTTAATAAACATTTATTTTCTTTATTTTTATTTTATTAGTATTTTCCTTAAATGTGTCCTATATATATTTTCTCATCTAAATGTCCACTGAACTGTGAGCCAGGGGGCGGTAATGCGCCTTAACATTGGTTGCCAACCAAGAAGAAGAAGAAGAAGCTGTGAGCCAGGAGGGAGGGGGTGAGCGAGTCCTGAGTGATTCGCTTACGCTTATGATTCAGCACAGGAGGGAGGGGGTTAGTGAGTCCTGAGTGATTCGCTTATGCTTACGATTCAGCACAGGAGGGAGGGGGTTAGTGAGTCCTGAGTGATTCGTTCGCTCTATGATTCAGCACAGGAGGGAGGGGGTGAGCGAGTCCTGAGTGATTCGCTTACGCTTACGATTCAGCACAGGAAGGGAGGGGGTGAGTAGCTCAAATGTGCTGTTAGCATGTTAGCAGAGCGATGCTACTGTGAACCGAGGAGCTATTTTCTTGATGTGAGCTTCTACTCAGGGTTTTTTCTTCCAGTCCAGTTCAGAATTTGTTTTGTTAAGATACTGGATGTTGTGTTTTTCTCCACAATTTTAATTATAAGCTAGATACATTGCTGCTAACAGCAACAGGGATGAGTCAGTGAGTCAGTTGGGCTTGTGAATCATGATTCATGAGTCAGTAAAGTGATTCTCGAGTATTGAACGATTCGTTCATGATTCGCGCATCACTAGTCCGTATCCAGCCATTTTCAGCCCGCCTCCTTCTTTTTGTCTGCAAGACTCCCAAGAGAATCATTGCTCCTCTAACATTTTTGGGCTGTGGACTTTTTTCTCCCGGAAGTTGGAATGTGTAAATATTATGATTAGTGGACAGCAATGATTAGCGGATGGATGGAGCTGCTTCCTTTTGTGGCAGCTTCTGCCGCAACATACCTGCGCTAGGCTCTGCGCTACTAAGTGTCCTGCTCGTGATCGTGTCTCTTCTATGTGCTGATGTAGAAGGTATTTTGTAGTGACTAGGCTACAATGAACTGAATTTGAATGTTGTATTCGTCCACTGCAGCTCATTATTTTAATATTCACGCTTCAGAGATTTGGCTTACAAGACATATGGCGTCAATGTGCTCTGCAGGGTCTTATTATGTTTTTTGTTGTTTTGTTTTTTTTTAATCAAACTTTGTGGTTCATCAAACTGAATGGTTGTGTATCATCATTTATTATCTACGCCCCCAACCCCTCTCTCTCACACACATACACACACACACAAAAAAATTTATTAAATTTTTATCTGAATGCTTTTTACAGCTCTCCAGGTGATTGGTGGAAGTGTGACAGTGGAACAAGGAGGTACCGCTATCTTATCGTGCTATGTCACTGGTACCAATGATGACCTGATACAGATTACCTGGCAGAGGAAGACGAGAGAAAAACCTCACAATGACAATTTCCTCACTATCCTACACAGAGATGGACCACAGTTTGTCAATGGACGTGATGATTGATTTAAATATATCGGGATTTTTAATGACAAAAATGGAACTCTCCAGTTATCCAATGTTGCCCTGAAGGATGAAGGCAGCTACACGTGCATCTTCACTCCCAGTGGAAATCAGAAGACTGAGATACCTCTAAACTTGCTTGGTATAAAAAAACATAAAACAAAACTTTATTTCAAATATTCTGGGTGTTTGTGTGTGAGACAGACATTTTACCATGTTGCTCGCATGTTGACTAATTGTGTGCTGTAACTCTCCTAGTGCCTCCTTTCACAAACATCAAGGACAATCTTCCCACTTTGGGCACTGAAGAGGTTTTATTTGCTACCTGCACGGCTGCTGGCTCGAAGCCTCCTGCAGAGGTGAGGTGGCTCACTGGTGCTTTGGGAGACAAAGTGAGGACGACGGCAAACTCCACCTAGTATGACAACGATACAACTACTACAGTCAGCTCTCTGTTTGGTGTGCCTACGAGAGAGATTAACGGTCACCAGGTCCAGTGTGTCATCAGTGGTGGCTCCCTGTCTACAGACAGAAGTCTGCCCTTCACTATACAGATCTACTGTGAGTATTAGCTGATGATGTAGTTTATTATTTGTCTTCTTTTTTTTTACTGTTGACTTAACAATTTTGATTATTAAATCAAATATTAAAAGTACACATGCACACCCAGGATTAACTGATTAAACTGCAACTGCAAAGCAATACTATAGAACTTAATTACTCGCTACCAGTTGATCTGTGTTATCTACTCATGCAACAGAAATAGCTTCATCAATTATGGATAAAATAAAAGTAATAGCTGCACTTTTTTAAAACTATACCCTGCATCTTTGTTTTGAACAAAAGCAGACATAAACCCTCAAAACTTCATACTTTCAGGTAACCTTAAGTGTTAAGAGTTGACATGGTTTTGCTTTTTTTCTTTGTTCATGAGTTGATTTTTGTTTTTTCCCAGTATGGGATACCAGCTTTATCCTTGTTCTCATGCTACTGTCATTCACTCATGTTGTCATAATAGCTGGATAAAGATTTTGCAAATGATGAGACGAGTAATGGAACCTGATCTGTGTCCTGAGACACAACCACCCAGTTCAGCTGACATGCAGCAAACTCAATAAAGTTGTGCATCAGTGTGTGTACCAGCACGGCTTTGGTAGGGGAAAAGTAGAATTGAAACTATGTCTGTTTAATCAAAGTCCAACTGTGTTTTTTTTTTTTTACTTACTAGCAGTTGTGCAATGCACTATTTACATTGGTCATGTGAAATATAGGTTTGCACTATATATTTGCTCTCGGTAAGAGTGCAGATGTTCAGGTTAAAAATTAACTGTCAGCAGCTAAAGGCAAGTGACACGACACCATGGTGCACAGACTAGCTTAAACTTGTTTGTAAAGCTTGACAATGACTTCATTTGTTTCAGATCTGTCCAGTGAAGCAAAAATACTAGAGGCTGTTTTCAAAGTTAAAGCATGTGCTTCCAGTTGTGTGGGTTCTTTTTTTAAATGACACGGTTCATCTGTGGTGTTCTATTTCTGGTTGAAATCCCCATAAAGACCATGCTTTTAAACAGAGCACCAACATGCTTGAGTGTGTATGACAGGATCTCTCCTTGAAACTACATGAAAAGTACCCAAAATGCATTTCTTTGCTTGTTTGTTTTTTACATATTAACACAGGTCTTTCATTCTTTCTTTTTTTGCAGTTTCTCCCACAGAAGTGAACATTAGCATGATTTCAGAGGACTCGTTCGAGTGTGTGACAGAAGCCAAACCAAATGCAAACTTTATCTGGAGCAGGTAAAGTAGTTTGAATATTGGTTTCAGTTGAAATATTCATTTCATTTCACGGGAGTGGTAATATTAAAGGCACTGAGTCTTATATAGTGCTTGTCTACTCTCCTGGAGCACTCCAAGCGCTTTATACACACCCATTCACACAAACAGTTTCTTCTATGCTTTTAAAGTACTCACTAACTAACATTCACACATATTCATACTCCGATGGATGCAACTTTTTAGTATCTGGCCAGTATCTTCCCCAAGCATGCTTGGCACGCAGACTGGGGGAGCCAGGGATCAAACCACCAACCTTCCATTCAGTAGATGACCTTCTCTTCCTCCTGAGCTACAGCCACCCCCCAGGAAAGGGTGTTATCACCAAGCACATGTCAGTAAAGATGGTTTTAGAGTGTTTAGAGTGAATTTTGGACAATAAGCTGCAAACTATAATATCAGATGAAAGTTCAGTGTGAGCACTTTAGGCATATAAGCTGCAATCTGATTAAAATGTTTGTCTTGGATTGCAGAGGTAAGCAGGAGACAAAGAGGAGAGACATTATCTGAAGTTCTATGTACAAGTCAATCAATGTGTTCACCAAACAAGACAGTTGACTGTGAGCACACAATATCCTCATAGTTCCACTGGTTTTGCTATTCTTAAGCAGGCCTGTGGTTTAACTCTCTTGAGGCAGGCGTTGCCGATTTGCAACAGTTAAAAACTAATAACCTGATTACCCCACATACATATTTTATGAGTTTTTTTTACTCAGAAGTACCACTGCAGGACTTGGTTGTGCATTAGCAAAAAAAACTTAATTTGAGCCTGAGAGGGTTAAAACTAGCTGCACAAGCTGAAGTGACCTCATTTTAGTTTTAAAGAAACATGAAGGATGCTTCCAAAAATCTGACCTGCATACATCCATCCACTCAATGTCGACCATAATTTATAAAACTGCCACCATTAACGTAGATGTTTAGCTTTTAGCACAACTCACATTTTTCTGCCTTCTCTGTACATTTCACGTTCAGGTCTCGTTCATGTTTTTCCAGATCTGGCCAGTCTTTGCTGGAGTCTTCTGTCAAAGTAGATGGTGCAAAGCTACAACTGCTGAGCCTGACCTCTGATCTGAATGGCCTTTATCAGTGTGAAGCATCTAACACATATGGAAGTAAACGTGGTCAGCTCTACGTGCATGTGGCATCAGGTGAGGTCAGCTTGGACTTAGCTGTGCAGTTTGTCCAAATCTTTTTGAACTGGTTTCTGATTTTTTGATTTTAGCTTTTGTGGATGTTGCATCATTCTGATTAGGGCTGGGCCATATCATACCGTTCACGGTAACACCGGTATAATGTGTTAGGATGCCTGGGTTGTTGACCCAGGGTTTTGAGTTTATGTATTATTTATCATTTCTATTCTTTGGTTTCTTCGTTAGAGTTATGTCTTATGGTTTATGTCTCTGTGTAATCCTTAGTTGCTATATCCCCGTGTCCAGTCAGTGTCTGTCTTCCCTGGTCCCATGTCTTTGTTCCCTCTGTTGCAGTGTATTTGTGTATCTGTGTATTTAAGCGCTGTGTTTCTCTGTGTCCGTGTCGCGATCTACCCTTATCTTGCTGTGTGTTCTGTCAGTCTTCCGGTGTAAGTTTATTTTGATATATCCAGTTATGTTACATTTGAGTTTAGCATTAAAGCTGTTTAGAGTTCAAGTTTTGCCTGCGAGTGTCTGCACCTTGGGTCCTATTCCTGCCTGCACACAGCCGGTCATAACAGAAGATCGCGACCAGAACATGGACCCCGCAGAAATTTCCACCTCGGAGTTTAACGCCGAGATGGTGCGGATGGTAAGTCTGCTTGACCGCATTGCCCAGTCACAGGATTTACGGACTGTGGCAGTCGGGCTAAGTGCAGTGGATGCCATCATTCGGCATAACCCTCGGCTTTCTCAGTTTGCTAAGGACACTAAGTTGGAGAACACCATAACTGCCTGGAGAGAGCAAGTCAGGGCTAGTGAGCTTGCTCTCTCACTCACTAAATCTTCCCCACCGCTGCCCCAGGACAACACACACTCTCCACCTGCCTCAACATTGCTACGGACTTCCTCTCCCTCCCCACAGCAGCCGGGACCTCGTTCGCCTGCCTTTTTCCGGGCGGCTATGTGGTCAGAGGATGAGGAGGAGGTCTCCATTCCATGTCATCTGTTCTGCAACCTGGTCCTGCTGGAGGGTCCAAGGGCCCGTCCGGCCTTCATCTGTTGTTCCCGCTGGGGGTTCTGGAGAACCGCACCAGCCTTTGTTTGCCTCTGCTGGAGGGTCCGAGGGGCCCGTCCAGCCTTCTGCTTCTGCTGGAGTGTCCGAGGGGCCTGTCCAGCCTTCTGCCTCTGCTGGAGGGTCCGAGGGGCCCGTCCAGCCTTCTGCCCCTGCTGGAGGGTCCGAGGGGCCCGTCCAGCCGCCGTCGCCTGCAGTGCCACCATCTGCGGCTCCCACGCCGTCGCCTGCAGTCCTCGTCTGGTCCAGCTTCCGAGTCTTCGTCCTCGTCTGGTCCAGCCTCCGAGTCTTCGTCCTCGTCTGGTCCGGCTTCAGCTACAGCTTCAGCTTCACTTGGTCCAGCTTCAGACTCTTCATCCTCGCCTGTAGCAACCTTTGCTTCTGCCTCTGCGTCGCCTGGTCCTGCCTCACCTCGTCCTGTCCGGCCTGCAGGTCGTCGTCCTGTCCGGCCTGCACGTCGTTGTCCTGTCCGGCCTGCACGTCGTTGTCGCCTTCCGCGCAGCCGGCCTCCGGACCTGAACTGTTTTGGACTGTTGTGCTGTCGACCTCCGGGCCGGCCCCCTGACCTGCCCGAGTTTGGACTCTTGGGACGGCCCCCTGAACTTTGTGGAAACTGTTTTTCCTGGCCGAACATCTGCTATGACGGATAAATGATGGACTTCTGTAGGCACTCCACCCACATACAAATAAGAGGTTAAGAATCGTTTGTAAGCAAATAGCTTAAGGAAATGATTGCCTAACCTTAGAGCCAGCATAAAACAAACAAGTAAATGGATGACTAATGCCCACCCAGTGCAGTATATATTACTCAAGTCAGTTCTACAATTTAAAACTTAAAGCATGCTATATTCTGTTCATGGTCTTATGCCTTAGATTGTGCCATGGGTGCATGTAGTCTTCTTTCGGCTGTTCTCCTTAGAGAAGCTATGAAAAAATACTTTAAAGAACGAAAGTCTGGCTCCTTAAGACTAAACTATGAAGAAATGAGTGTTGGCTCAAAAATTTTTGCTTCTTTTTTCAGACCGTTTAGGGATCAAACTATTTGCCTCATGCTCTAGCATCCTCCTCTTTCCTGCCAACCTCCATGCCCTCTTTTATTACATTCATTAAACATCAGTGTTCCTCTTTCACTTTGTCTTTTTCATATGCCTGAGAACTAAATAGTCATCATCTAAAATATGCACTCTCCCTCCTTTGCACACGTCCAAACCATCTCAGTCTCTCTAATTTTGTCTCCAAACGTAGCTTTCCTTCTGATTTACTCATTTCTAATCCTGTCCATCCCAGCCACTCCTGATGAAAATCTGAGCATCTTCAACTTAACATCCTGTCTTTTTTTGCAATGCCACCATTTGCAAACCAGATAGCAGTATCATAGCTTTCACCCTTGCTGCTATGTTGGGGTCACAAATCACCCCAATATGTATATCCACCCACTCAACACTGTCTGCACTCTCTTCTTCACTTCTTTTTGTGCATTGTCTGTTGAAGGTAGATGAGTATAAATATTAGGTATTTATACTCATCTACCTTCACCACCTCTACTCTTTACAGCTTCAGTGTTACACTTGTCTTCTTCTCAATCACACACATTATTTATTCTTTCTTGCTTCTACTGACTTTCATATCTTCTCTTCAGTCCATACCTCCATCTCTTCGGGTTGACTTCCAACTCTTCCCCTGCACTTAGTACAGATCACACTGTTGTCTGCAATGATCACAGTCCGAAAAGAGTCCTGTCTGACCTCATCTGTCAGCTTATCCATTACCATTGGAAACAAAAAGGGGCTCAGAGCTGATCCCTGCTGTATTCCCACAACCACCCTGAACCCATCTGTCACCCCTGTCGCACTTCTCACTGTCCTCATACATGTTCTGCATCACCTTCACATGCCTCTCTGCCACTCCTGACTTCCTCATGCAGTATAAGTTTCTTTCTTGGGTCCCTATCATATCCTTTCTTTAGATCCATAAAGACCCAATAAAACTCCTGCTGGCCTTTTCTGTACTTCTCCATCAGCACTCTGAAAGAAAACATCTGTAGTGCTCTTTCTTGGCATGAAGCCATACTGCTGCTCATGTTCTGTGGACTTCTTTCAAAATAAATAAATAGAAACTTAAACTTCTACTATGAGAGTAAAATGATGGACTTCTATAGGCATTCCACCCACATCCAAATTAGAGGTTGGGAATCGTTTGTAAGCAAATAGCTTAAAGAAATGATTGCCTAACCTTAGAGCCAGCATAAAACAGACAAGTTAATGAATGACTAACGCCCACTGAGTGCAGTACATATTACTCAAGTCAGTTCTACAATTTAAAACTTAAAGCATGTCTTAAATTAAATATACAGTGGAACCCCAGCTTACGAAGACCCCATTTAACGAAAAATTCAAGTTACGAAGGCACTTAACGGCAATATTTCTGCCCGTGGCAAAATGCCTGCGTAACGAAATAGATAAAATAGAAAATTTTAAAAAATTAAATTAAATTCCATAATGTTATGTACATGTACACGTATGTATGCATGCATGCATACGTATGCTTTCTTCAACCTCCGCCTCCTCCTCCACCAAGAACTTCATCTTCAGCCAGCATCGCCTCACTCGAAAGGCGATGAAAAAAGGTGCTTCGACTTACTAAATTTTTGGCTTACGAAAGACCCTCTGGAACGAATTAATTTCGTAAGTCGGGGTTCCACTGTATTCTGTTCATGGCCATATAAGTTTCTTATGCCTCAGACTGCATTAGTCTGAGAGTTTTCGAATGTGCCGTGGGTGCTTGTAGTCTTCTTTCAGCTGCTCTCCTTAGAGAAGCTATGAAAAAATACTTTAAAGAAAGAAAGAAAGAAAGTCTGGCTCCTTGGACTAAACTATCCATTACCATTGGAAACAAAAAGGGGCTCAGAGCTGATCCCTGCTGTAATCCCACAACCACCCGGAACCCATCTGTCACCCCTGTCTCACATCTTACTGTTTCGCTGTCCTCATACATGTTCTGCACCACCTTCACATGCCTCTCTGCCACTCCTGACGTCCTTATGCCGTATAAGTTTCTTTCTTGGGTCCCTATCATATCCTTTCTTTAGATCCATAAAGACCCAATAAAACTCCTGCTGGCCTTTTCTGTACTTCTCCATCAGCACTCTGAAAGAAAACATCTGTAGTGCTCTTTCTTGGCATGAAGCCATACTGCTGCCCACCTCTCGTCTTACTCTGGGTTCAGCAGCTCTTTCTCAAATCCTCATGTTATAGCCTCATATTCCTCAGACATAATGCCACTCTCCAACACTCTCTGTTATACATTCTGGTCAACATGTTTACTGTCCGCTCTCCTAGACATATCTGTACCGCCACAGGTACAGTTAAGGAAATAATTATTTGATCCCCTGGTGAATTAATAATTTTTCTCAGTTACAAAGAAATGAACAGGCTCTAATAGGTTCATTTAGGTTCATTTAAGTGTTGTCAGAATATCAACCAAAGAAAACCCCAACAAGAAACACATAAGTTGTAAATTCATTTGCATGTTATGTTTTTCCCCAAGCAAAATATCACTTAGTACTTGTTGGAGAAACCGTTGTTCTTTAGAGACTCCTTTGTGACCTACTATGTGGCCTTGGGTCACTGTCATCCTCCAGGCTGAGGGTAATTGATGGTCATTTTATATTTCTTTCTATTCCAAATATTCACACCAGCAGTTGTCACCTTCTCACCAAGCTACTTGCTGATAGTCTTGTAATCCATTACAGCAGATCTACATTCTTGTCCATGATGTCCTTTGATAGCTCTTTGGTTTTTCCCATGGTGCAGAGTTGGAAAAGAAGAAACCAATTCTGTGGTTTCTTCAGTTCAGGTCAGAAGTATCTGTGATTAATTGATTGGTTTAATCTGTCTGTCAGTCCGTTGAAACCAGAATTCTGGCTATTTGTTCTGGACTTTAGGTTGATATTTTGTCTCATTAAAATGAAACTACCATAAAAATTAGAAACAGTTCATTTCTTTCTGCTTTTCCCCAACTGTATCAGACAGCTTTCTCATACACCTTTCCCATCTTCTCTTCCTTTATCTTCACCCAAGACTAGAAAAGTTTTTGCCAGAACATTTTTGACCAACAGTACCAGAAGTGATCATTGTTAACCTGCCCTCAACCTACATGAGCTACATGTTTGATTTGTGTATGGTATATGTTTAAGTATTGTCTGAGTCATCTCAATATATGAAACATAAAACATAAATGCCAGATAATGTAATTCTCATTATATCCTTCATTCTTGTGTCCCTGCAGGATCGTGCTCTGCTGCATGGGCCTTACTTGGTGTTTTGATTTTCCTGAGCATCGTTGGGGCTGCAGTATGGTACTTTTATAAACATGAAGATCAAAGGTACTTCATACATTAACTTGCATGTATCCAAAATGTAGAATAATATTTAGTAGATCTGACTTTGAAGCATGTGGACCTACTGTCCAAACTGAAGTATAGACTCTTTAATTCAAAGGGGTTGTACAAAAATGTTTTTATTTTTACTTTAGTTTTTTTTTTTTTATATATATACACAGTCTCTATTTTGAGGTGTTCGAATTTCAATGGACACTTTATTTAAAAGCTGTGTGGAATGCTTCTTTAGTTTTTCTTAAATTAAAGAGGAAAATAGTATGGAAGTGTGGACAAATGAGCTCTTGACGGTAGTTAATCAGGCCATACTTATGCTGCAAAATCAAAGCAATCTTATCAGAGAGAGTGCAAATCATAGGAATGGCCTAATTGGCAGTTTTGATACTTTCTGTGGGGGAAAAAAGTGCACTAGTTAGCGTGTTACAATAGACAATAGCTCCTCGTTTGCCATTGGCCTTTGTTTCACGTATTTGGATATCTGACTTTTAACAATGGGGTTACTCATTCACTTGATTGTTTTATATCAGCTCTATTGCAGTGGTGTTGGAGGGATTTTTAATTAATGTCCCCAAAATTCCAGGCATAGGTTTACACTTTTTTGGCGGCGTGTCCCAACAAATGAATCAGCTGGTGACAGTGCAGCGCAGCAAGAACGTCAGACGGAGGTCAGTAACTGTTAATTTGTTGAAATATGCAGTTTTTTCACTCAAAGTTTAATTTCTCTCTCTGAATATTTTGACGCCAATGACTTTATTTAATGTAAAATTCTTTGTTATGCAGTTATGGTAGATATATTAGTAGTTTTAGTTTTAAACAAGTCATTTTATTAAATCTGCTCTTCTTAAAAAATGAGTGTGTGTGTTGAATATGATAGAAGTTTAAATGTTCTTTTTAAAATATGCAGATACACTGAAGGTCTTTGCATGTTCAGCTAAAATTAAAACCATTTTAAACAAATGTTCTGAACTGTCTACCACAGCAATCTCCCTGACAGCTGTGGAAGCAAAGGATGGACTATATCTGTACTGAAAGCTCTCTCAAGTTCTCAAGTCAGCTGGTAAATGAACAGATGGAGAACCGGTGGACATACTTGGTGTTCGTTTATCTCTCTGCCCCCTTTTTGTTTATCATCTCTTAGTTTTTAATGAAGTTTAGTTATAGCTTTCTTGTCACTACCACAGCATTTAGGGTGTACATACCAGCTCTGGTTAATATGAATGGCAGTTTTTCTGTGACTGTTCACAGAAGGTAACTGTTCTTTCTGTTCTTCATCTCCTGATAACACAAGCCGTTAAGCTACTGAGGATAACAACCCACAGGGCTTCTATTTGAAACAATGTTATCAGTGTTATCAGTAGACCGCAGAGACCATAAGGTTCAGACAGAACAAACAGTCAAGTGAAGCACACCGTCTGAATACCTTGTAATTCCAACCAGTAAGATTACCACATAGTATATAATACTTGAGTAATACAGCCCCACCCTTGTTTGTACATGGGGGCGAAAGCAGATGTTTTGCTCGGATAACCTAACGTAAAGCAACATAGAAGGAAATTTGAAAGAGGAAAAAAAATCTTTAAAAAGGTTAGAATGAGGCTTTTTTTTACTGTGTTGAATCATAGGGTTTTTCTTTGTTTTTTAAAATTAATTTTAAGAAAATTAAAGGTCTTCACCCTGCTGAAATCTTTTCCTTTAACTGTAAAAAGTAACACGTTGCAGCATTTTCCAGGAGAGTGCAGCTTTCCTGGAAAATGAAAGCTACACTTTTGTTTTCCAGGAAAGCTGGAAAATTTGGTTTCTCTCATCAGTCATTAATCGTAATCGGTGTATTTACTAAGATTGGATGCTGCAGTCTTTGTGATCTGTCTCATGTTTCCTGTTTTACTTTGACAGTCCCTGTCCTATGTAAATGTTTTCAGTTTTGCTTCCCCTTCGTCTTGTAATGCTTCATTACTCCCAGCTGTGCTCTCCTCCTTTGTCTCGTTCCCTCGTTACCCCTCTGTGTATTTAAGCCATGTGTTTTCCTTGTTCTGTGTCGTGTTGTACCCTCACCGTGCTGCTTTCATCTCTCTGTTTCTGGTAGCATTCTAGTTCTCTGTTCGCAGTTTTGTTTCTTAGTTCCCCGGTTTTTCTAGTTAGTGCTTCTTGCTTTGAGTTTCTAGTTTTAGTTTCCTTGAATTCATATTCAAGTTTCCGAGTTTCAGTCTCTGAGTCCAGCATTTGAGTCCTACATCCTGCTGCACACAGCACACCTTGACAACGTATTGTTATTAGTTTGCCCTTTGATGTTATCTTTCTGTTTTCCTTATCTTCACTTCCTGTCATAATGCGCAGTGTGAGGAATGATTTAAAAAAGGAACTGATAAGCAAAAGTAAACAGTTAAATTCAGGCACAGATCCAAAGTAAGCATAGGGTAATTGATACAGAAGTAAAAGCAAAGATTTGTCCAGGTGTAGGAAAGAAGTATTCCCTACATCCCCCTTCATGAATCACCACCTTATCACGGTGAAGGGGTTTGCGTGTCCTTCTGATCCCAGGAGCTGTGTTGTCGAGGACAGTTTGGTCCTGGTAGGGTCTCCCTAGGTAAATTGGTCATGGGTAAAGGGCCAGACCAAGTGTGATTCAAAAGAGTTTGATGATGAGAAGTTACTTGACAGAATCTTGGTTACCAGGGCCCCTTCATAAAGCCAGGCTTAGTCAAGGGGCTTTTTATTAAAAACCTGTTATTCATGGGTCCTGGCTGACCCCAGTTACTCCAGTGAACCCATCACCTGCTGGACGGGCCATAGTGGTCTAGTGTTATGTGAATCGGGTGCTAAAATTGGTTTGTGATATATGGTGATAATCAAGTGTTCCTTTTTGAGCAGTGTACTTTGTTGGCTATCATACATAATGAGATGGAAAGGTTTTCTAAAATGTCCACTCAGGCAAAACAAGCTTTGTTAATGATTCATAACTCCAGCTGCTGTAGGTGGAGAGCAGTGACCAGTCTATAAAGTCACACTTCATACATGGATGTATGAAATTTACTGCTAATTAATAAACATTCATTGTTTTATGGTTAAAATTTTTTCCCCACCATATTGGTCACCAGAGATGGGCAGTAACGCGTTACAAGTAACGCCTTACTGTAATCTGATTACTTTTTCAGGTAACGAGTAAAGTAAGGGATTACCATTGCAAAAACGGTAATTAGATTACCGTTACTTTCCTGTAGGAATGCTGCGTTACTGCGTTACTAAAACCGTGATTTTTTTTTTTGCGAGACTGTCTCATGACAGTGACGTAAGCGAGTGCGACGTTCATGACAACAGCTGTGTGCAGATCAACAATGGATCATATATCGAGTGCGGGAGAGAGTATGAGCGTGCAGCGTTTAAAGCGTGGAAGTACTGACCTTACTTTGAGTTTGATTCCATAAAAAGTGACAAAAACATTAGTGTCTGTTGTGCGTGGGAAGAAAACTTCTTTTTACAGCGAAAAAAACCCCCCTAAACCTCCAAGCAAGCACCGAGTGCGCTACCACGTAATGGGGAAACTCACAGAGAAACTCGCGGATTCTTCAACTGACCGCTGCGGTACACCTGCACCAGGGTAAACCTCCGCCTACTCCACTCCTGCTTTACAGGTGAAAATAGAGCAACAGGACCGCTAGTCTTTGAGTTTATTTATTTTCTGCTGTGTTTTACTTGCATCTATTTGAAAGACTGAGTGTAAACACACACAAAAAAAATATATTTTATGTGCTGGAATGTGCAGAAAATAAGTTTAAATGTTAAACAAATTTCTTCCAGTCAGAGAATGTTGCATATAATTAAATTTTTTGCTTGATGCATAAAGTTAAAAGGTTAAAACTAATAAAACAAGTTTTAAAAAGAGTCTTTTCCATTTGATTACATTTTGTATGATGGATTATGCAGAAAAAGTAGAATTAGGCTGAAAGATCTATCGCTTTATCACCTACTCAGGTTGTAAATTGTGTTTTTAAAAAGTAACTAAGTAACTAAGTAATTAATTACTTTTGAAAATAAGTAATCAGTAAAGTAACATGATTACTTTTTTGGGGAAGTAATCGGTAATTAGTTACTGATTACTTTTTTCAAGTAACTTGACCAACACTGTTGGTCACTGACTGAAATATTATGTGATAGATTAGAAGGTGGGTATTTTGTTAGTGTGATGTCAAGTTTACATTTTTTTTTTAATGATTTTCCATGTTTTCATGTGTTAAGTGCATATTCTAAATTATTATCATTAAATTCTGAGGGTTTTTTTAAAAAAAAAATGTTCTAGTCTTGTTGATTCACAGTTTCCATTGTCTCAGTGGTCATGATGGTACTTATGTGAATGTTTGAGTATAAAACTTACAATGTTTACAGTTTTAAACCAGTCAAGCAGACATGTCAGCACTGCAGCTATTAATAATAGCTATTAAAACAATACCTCTTTTTATACTAGAAATGTGTTCTGGTACTGCCTTAAGTTTTTGTTTTGGCTGCTTCACTTTTGTAAAAGGTTAATTAGCATATTTAACAGCTGTTTATAAACAAGCTTCTAAAGTCATGTCAATGAAACCCTCTGATCATCTGTTTTGTGTTGAATTCATTTGTGAACTACGAGTATACAAACTTAAGACAGAAAGCAAAGTCAGCAAAAACAGAATTTATGAAATGTGCAGTGTCAAAGGTCACATTATACTTTCATGTTTTCGCAGATCTGTTGATTTGCTGTTTGCAGTTCAGGAAAACTTGAGGTGTTTTCTTACATGTAATGTAAATGACTCTGAATTGGATGGTGGCTGGTTGGAGGGCACACTGTATGTATTATTACATTTTGGCCACCTTCAGTACCGGAAGGGGGCCACGGCAGCATGTTGTTTTATTTTTATTTTAGGATAGAAACTGTTGACTCATTTTTTCTGGATCTTGTTGCTGAATTTGTACTTAGATTTAATAATGGATGTAAAGATATTTTTCGCCTTTTACCTGCATAGCTGAGTATGGTAAATTCAGTTACATAAATTTTAATCCTTGTTAGCATTAGCAACACTTGCGTGTGTATTTTAACTCTACACTTTATATTATTTATCAAGTTTTTGTTCTTTTCTTTAAACCTAACAATGAAGACATGACACTTTCTGTTTTCTAAACATTTTGAGAAAGTAAGATCAGTAAAAATGTTTTAATTCTTAATGTATATCCATGCACTGCACATGATAACAGTGGTTCTCAAGCTGTGGAACATGGACCAGGTATTGAAGCATCATGGGAAAAAAAGTTTTTGATTGTTTTTTGTTGTTTTTGTAAAGGTCATTAAAAAACAAGAGCCTGTTGCTCTTAATGTCAACTTTTAACTAAAATTCATCTTGTACCTTTTTGATTTGTTAATGACTGTTTAATTACTTGACTAATTACAAACTCCTCGGTGTGGGCACAAAACATTTTTTTAAATTATTTATTTTTTCATTTGTACTTTTGGCATGTCAGAAAGTTTGAGAACCAATGTGTTAAAGCGGAAAACTATTTATCACCATTAATTATTATTATATTTAAATACCAAATAGCCTATACTGGTGCCTCAAATGGCTGAAGAAGTTTTACATTTATTTCATTTTTTTTGTGTGTTGTGCTCTTGTTGTAGTTTTAGATCTGTTACAGTGTTTGATCAATGACTGTAGAAAACATGGACGATGCGATAGCTCCCAAAAAATGAAGCCAAAACGTCTCTGTCGCCCCCTGGTGTCTGGCTGAAGTATAGGTCATAAACCTCGCCTCCTCCATGTTAGTGGATACGATTCTTTCTTTTGTTATCAATAGTTCTCATCGCGTTGATTCATGTCTAAGGGGTCTCCTTTCCCATAAGTTTGATTCTAATTACTAACGGGGCGATGTTAAATGGGGGTGTTACGTCATCATAGCAGCTTTGACTGACAGCTGCAGTCACGGGGAAACTTGCGTATCTCTGTTCAGGAATAGCAGATCGAGCATAGGCTCTGAGAGGAGGGCCAGCGTTTACGTTACAAAACCACGACCGACTGTTTTAACCTGACAGCCTGAGGTGTTCTTCAGTAAACTGGACAACCCGACAGAAGGACCCGAGGCCCTGCTGCACTTTTTCAGTAAGTTAAACGTGTTTGTAAGCTAATCCGTAACTACCGTCCTTAGCTAGGTCCTGAGACCTAGCTAAAATGAGCACTCGGCTGTCGGGGAAACTTGTTTTGTAAAGTTCGTTTAGCTAATCCGTGCAGATGAATGAATTTACCCTGACTAAAGAAATCAAGAGAAACGTCCCGAGTTGCTCAGTCACTAATTACCGTTACTGTACTTTTATTACAAGTATTATACTGTAAAAGCAACAGATTGCACTCTGCTTCAGCTCAGAGCTGCAGAGCTGATTATTAAATATATTCAAACAGCAGCATGTTTTCAGTCTCTTGCCACATCTTTAAAGACAGTAACACCAATTTATTTTTTTTAATTTTTTTTAAAGCTTGTACTTAAGTAATTCCTCATTAATAAGTAACTATGGATTGAACCGTAGAACTGAAAAAAATGTAAGAGAAGAGCTTCAGATCCTGGGTGTGTGAGGACAGAGAAGGATCAGCTTTATTTGGGATTTGAAAGATAAACTTTATATTTCAGTTTGTGATGTTTCTGTTCTCGTTGTGATTACAGGAGCTGCCCTCAGATTTGGACCTCAGCACCAACCAGTGACAGCAGACAGATCATCATGTTCACATGTTAACTGCAAAATGAACTGATGAAAACAGTACAAAGGTTAAAGTATCACATGTGCTGTCAGTGAAAGCTGCAGCTGTTTTATTGATAAAGTTAAAGACAAAAAGTCAAAAGGACTAATCACCCATGTAACTGTGTCACTATATATCAGCATTAACAGGACCTCAGTTTGGTTTTTCAGCGAGCTGCTGATCTCAGACCTGCATAGCTTCTGTTTTAAACACTTGATGTACTCAGCTGCATGAAGAGCACAGCTGATTTTATCTGACACAATTAAATAAAACCTGATGAAGGTCAAAGGTCGTCACTTGTATGTCAAACTACAAACTTGTGATCTGGAATTCCTTTACAGTTTTTTGCACATTAAAAAACCGAGTATTTATAACATTACACAAACCAAAGGTCTCCATCACAGTGTTCATGAAATGCTGGGTTTATCCATCTCCTGGGGTGGGCCTACGATGGAGCTCTGAAGATTTCCCTGTGAGGGAGCTGCTGGTGAAGATCATGAGTCCTGCTTGATCAATGCAATGAGCTTCAGTGTTCCTGGTGATTCTTAAATGAAGCCTCTCTCAGTGGGTCAACAGAACTTCTGGCACAGGACAGCTGTGCCAGAAGTTCACCTACAACCTCACCTGCAGTCAGCCTAGAATCCAGAGCCACACCACCAATCTCAGGATTTTCTATGAGTCAGGTGTGGCCAGTGCTATCCTCTATGATGTTGCATGCTGGGGCGGCAGGTTGAGGGTTGCTGATGCCGACAGAGTCAATAAACTGATCCATAAGGCCAGTAATGTTGTGTGTATGGAGCTGCACTCTCTTAAGGTGGAGTCGAAGAGGCCAATGTTGTCCAAGATAAGGACAATGTTGGACAATACCAATACCTCCCAGCCAGGTGAATTTTGTACATTACATGAATTAAATAAAATAGACAATCTGAAAATTTTAAATGAAAAATCTGAAATGTACATTGTCCTGGTGGGTGTTAGAGTGTCTAGAAGAGTCCTGTCTCAGTCGGTTTTGTTTTCTGTTTTTCTTAATGTTACTGTACTGGAGCAACTGTAACTCGCATAATTTCCCTAGGGATTAATAAAGTATTCTGATTGTGATTCTGATAAAGCTTGAAGCAGCTCTGGCTGTTAGAACCAGCACTGAGTACTGTTAATTTATACAGTGTTTATACAGCATATCCTTGCCTGTGATTCATTCATCAAGAGATTTTTTATGTGCACATTTTTTCAGTTATTGTATCTCTTGGCTTAATTACAGCCTTAGCAGCATCTCTAAGAAATAAGACCGCCGTAAACCTTTTGCCAATAATCAGACAAAAAGACTATTGATCCAGGTGGTATTCTTGGGAGTTTAACACCAAAACTGAACTCAAGCAGTGAATTCTCATCAGACTGGATTTAATAATTAATAATGCATCTTCTCTCTTTCTCTCTCTCTTTATCTATCTAGCTACCTATCTATTCACCTTGTCTGTAAAGATAAGTATGACTGCAGTGATCTGCACAACATATTATAAAGAATAAAAACTATTTGAATAACTTTACTCCTCTTAAATATAAAACATAAAGCAAGTACAAGTGTGTACAAGTTACAGACATATTAAAATAAATGAACTCAAATCAGTAGTGTCATCTACAGTCTTCACAACGGGGAATGATTAATCCATTAAGAAAAGAAGAAAAACATGAAGCAAAATAAAAAAAGTGAATAAATAAGTAAAAATGCAAGTGAAACTAATCCTAAACTGAGCATACTGAAATTATGGATAGTTTTGGTACAACTATAATTTTTACTCTATTCTTACTAATATTTACTGGAACACCTACATGTCTTGGCTAATGCTTGTGAAAAATAAAGAAACTGTTGAAGGAAGCATTATTTTCCCCTGTGAATCAATTAAGAAGTGGGACACTCAGAAAGATTAGAAAGAGTACTGGCTGTACTGGTGTAAGATGTCTGGTAAAGAGCAGGGTGGCAAAGGGAACAGTTTTAAGTGAGTTGTATTTGATGCTGGATAGCTAGGCAAAGAGATGGAGCAAATTAGGGGGATTAACGATAGGAATGGAAACATATGATGCGAGTGCACTGAGAAGATGGAAGCATACTTCCAGCTGATGTATGTAGAAAACAAGAGAGTGGAGGACATGGTGGACAGTTGATGAACCAGGAAGTTCAGAGATTTAGTAAAGAAGTGAGGGAAGCTATTAAGAAGATGGAGAATGAAATGGTCCATAGTCTAGATGACATATCTCTGGAGCTAAGCAGAGCTGTGGGCTTTTGACCAGGTTGTTTAGCACAGTTCTGGAGATAAAGAGAATGTCTGAGGAGAGAAGAAGAAGTATTCTGGTGCCAATTTTCAGGAACAAGGGTGATATGCAGAGCTGTAGTAACTACAGGGGGATAAAGCTGATGAGCTATAACATGAATATTTGGAAAAAAGTGGTTGAAGCTAGGTTAAGAGGAGAAGTGATGATCAGTGATCAGCAGTATGGCTTCATGCAACATGAGCACAGCAAGTATGGACAAGGGTTTTATAGATCTAAAGAAAGCATATAATAGGGTGCTGAGAGAGGAACGTTCGGAGTGCACGAAGACAGTAAGAATTTAATGGGAAGGATGTGTATACTTCCTTTGTGCTGTTTGAGCGACAGCTCTCGCCAATCTCACCGGCATGTCCTGGGTCCTGGGTTACATATGCCCTCAGGCATCCTAGTCAGATCACTCCTCATCTCAACTAGCGCTTTTATGAGGACAAGCAAAAACTCTGTGATGATCCAAACTCCAATGAAGGAGCTTCTCAATCCATCTTTTTTCTTTTCTTTTTCAATAGCACGGTTAGAATAAGAAATAAAAGTTTTACATTTTAGAGTATGATCTTATTTGTGTAGTCTGAATTTGGGGTGGAGCGGGCAACACATTTGCAATCCAAATAATTTTACTCCTAAAAACAACTTTTTTTTAATGGTTGCTTTAACTCCTCCCCTCATTCTTCAGACCTGCAGCCTTTTTTTTATTCCAGACTGCGATCCTGTTTCTACTTAACGGGACAGTTTTTCACTTTTCGAAGGATCAAAAACATTATCTCCTCGTAAAATTATTCCTATAATATATATATTATATTTTTCTTCCTTTTTTTTAACCCTTTCCCCTGTACTTACCTGCTTACCAGAGAAACGAACAGTGTGTATAAAGTTTTCGTTTGTTTGTTTGGTTATTCATGGAAAAACTTTGGTTGAAATGAAATAAACTAACAGGTGTTAAAACTGATGGCTGTTCAAATCTGACAGGCAAAAAATGTTTGACCTTTGAAGCGAATGCTAAATAAAGTGAGTGAAATAACCCCAGAAGTGATATTGGTAAGTCAGTGCCAAAGTTGAACTATAGAAATGTGATCTTAAACACTGAACATTAAGTAAGTGAAGTACAACTGAAACAGCAATAACACTTTTTTTAATGAAAGTGAAATGTTGCAAAAATCTGCACATTTTGCATCACAATTATTTCTTGGAATGTTGATTAAATAGTGATTACAATGCTGCTGCTTTTGCCATGCCTATTTCACATTTTCATTGCCTGACTGAAACAACTACTTGTACCAGTTTGTAAAGAGAGAGCCAGTTTTATATTGAGAAGAATCGAGTTCGGCTCAGGTACAGACTTCCACAGCAGTTCCAGTTTCTCATGTAGCCCTTTGGGAAAATTAGTTACCCACCATTGCTGTAATACACATAGTTACTTTGTAACCTGCAGAGGCATCAATTCCCTCCTCCAAGTTTCACAGATAAGAAATAAACCCTGAATCTTCACTTAGTTATGCTGCAACAGGTGGAGGCCGCAGGTGGATTTCTATGATGCACTGATTATTGCTTCTTCACTCACCTTTCTCACTCACTATGTGTTGTCCTTGGGTCATTTCTGTCCCCAAAAGAAATCCTTTGCCATCAAAAATGTGTTTTTTATTCATCAAATGGTCTGAAAAGAACGGGGGTTATTCAGTACTATGCTATGCATGACTGGAATAAGATTTAAGTAATTTGATTTATTTAGGGGTTTTAATTGGATTTTTTAACACCTGTTGTCCCCCAAGGACAGCTTTATATTGTAAGGTAGACCCTACAATAATGCATACACAGAACATATGCTCATGAGCCTCCATTGCAGGCTTGTGAGCTATTTTTTTGGGGTATGTGGGTATGTTGATTCTTACAGCCTTGCATCTATCCAGTAAGGTCACTTCGGCCAGTTTATGACATCCTGAGTCTTTTAGGGCAGTTTTCACGCTACCGTGACTGACACAAGATTAATCATAGAATCTCAAAAGTGATATAATTCCATGATAAAGACACAATAGAAGATTGTCGTTCATGACACAAACGTGCTCCTGTGAGGTGTATGGAACAGGTGGGTGTTTCTCCTGCTGTTCATGTAAGATCCAGGTACTGATATGACTGTGTATGAGCAGCAAGTCCCCTTCAGAGGACTCTGTCCATTCCAACAGAACATCCCAAGTAAACTGGGGAACTATGAGATAAAAACATGGGCCGTATGTGATTCCAGGTCCAGCTGTACATGGAACATGCTAGTGTATGATGGCAAACCGTCTAGTCTGCAGTCAGGGCATGCGAGTTGTCCCTAACATTACAGCAGGTTTAAAAAAGAAAATGATCACCTGCAACAACTTGTTTACTTTATATGCCCTTGGCCTGCAACTGCAGAAAAGAAAGCTGTCCATGGTGGGACCAGTACAAAGTAATAAACATGAGCTTCCTCCTGCACTTGTAACAAATATGTAAACACCTTTGTTCTCATGAAAGTTTGCCTTCACTAAGACCCATGCCCTACCATGCAAAAATATAGAAAAATGTCATGTAATGAGTTGGAATAAAGATGGATAAAACCTTGAAACAAAGAGATGGATGATATTTTATACTTATTGCTTTATAAATAGTCAAACACGATGGGGTCATTTTTGAGCCCAGAGAACAACAGATGTGATTATTTGCCGCCAGTAAAAAAACTTGAAGTAGTTTAAAAACAGCTTCCTAAATAAACTTTGACATATACCCATCTTTGATAATCTGTCAAAGCAACCAACTCTGGTTGTGAAATGATAATCACAATAACTGGTGATTTAATTTATTTTTTTCCCCCAAAAACAAAGAAAAAGTTAATCTAAATGAGGTTTTAGCAGACATAAATTTGAAATGGAATAAAGAAATAGTGTCAAAATGTTTAAATTAAGTTTTAATGAAAAGTGGGTGAAAAATCCACTTCATATTAATTAAGTATCAATCAAACCAGATGGGGTCATTTTTGACCCCTGAGGACAACAGGTGTTATTATGTGCTGCCATTTAAAAATGTTAAATGATTAAAAAAAAACAATCTTATTAAAGTTCAACATACAGCACTCTGGGGTTAGTCAAATAGTCAAAATAATCTAAACATTTAAATATTTTATTGTCTCATTTTATTACATACTTTATGTAAGCAAGGTCTGGTGGCCCTAAATTGTAAAATGAAGGGTAAATTTTGTGGTAATGTGTTGGTCTTAAGTAAAACTAAGGTGTAACACTGAATTGATTGACAATTTATACTTTGTACTTTAAAAAACACTCGAATAAAGTGGGGTCATTTTTGACTCCTGAGGACAACAGGTGTATGGAAATCAGGAGGACATTATGAGGGTTACTGAATCATACTTGTTATTAATCTCTGGCTCTCTTCCACAGCATGTATTTTGTCCTGTCTCCTCCCCTCACTCAACTGGTCGCAGCAGATGGCCCCGCCCCTCCCTGAGCCTGGTTCTGCTAGAGGCTTCTTCCTGTTAAAAGGGAGTTTTTCCTTCCCACTGTCACCAAATTGCTTTCTCATAGGACAATCTTATGATTGTTGGGTTTTTCTCTGTGTTTATTATTGTAGGGTCTACATTACATAATAAAGCACCTTGAGGTCACTGTTGTTGTGATTTCTAAATAAAATTTAGTTGAATTGGAAGAAAACTGAAAAAAAATATGACTATTCAGTTCTGTTCCCTGATTAGATCTGTAAAGTACCAATTCCATATTGCTCACCCAGACCAGATGCCAACCTGCTTTGATAGTCCTGGTTCAGGTTTTGAACAGTTAAGCCTTTTTGGGTTTGTAGATGTAATTGTGAAACTAGTGTTTTACCTTACACAAATCTGGTTCTTTCTTGTTTATATTTTTCAGCTGAGGTCTAAGCTTTAATAGTGTTTCATGCTCTTTACAGCTCTCCATGTGATTGGTGGAAGTGTGACAGCGGTTCATTGAGGTACTGCTATCTTACCCTGCCATGTCACTGATATCAGCGATGACTTGACTCAGATTACCTGGCAGAGGACAACCAGAGAAAAACCTCATAATGACAATTTTATCACTGTCCAACCAAGGGAAGGACCACGGTTTGTCAATAGACATGATGATCGATTTAAATATATCGGGAATTTTAACAACAAAAATGCAACTCTCCAGTTATCCAGTGTTGCACTGAAGGATGAAAGCAGCTACACTTTGTTTCCCAGTGGAAATCAGAAGACAGAGATACCTCTTATAGTGATTGGTATAGGAAAAACAAAACAAAAAATTTATTTAAGAGATGAGTTTTTTTATGACATGTAGACAGAGTGACTTTTACTGTCATCCTTATAAGTTAACTTACTTGCCTTCTGTACATCTCCTAGTGCCTCCTTTCACACACATCAAGGACAACTTTCCCACTTTGGGCACAGAAGAGGTTTTATTTGCTACCTGCACGGCTGCTGGATCGAAGCCTCCTGCTGAGGTTAATAGAGTTTATTATATATCCTCCTTTGTGTCGCTGTCCATTTAATAATTTTAATTATTTAATTGGCTATTGCCAATAAATGCAGCAAATTAAAGCAGTCAATAAGGTTTTTTGATAGGGGAGGAATCTGGATGAAACGACTGCTGTCCAGACACGAGTGTTTCTTCACTGGCTGGCAGTAGTCTAGTACACTATTTACAATCTTTGTGTGCAGAGTAGGTTTATATATGTACTCTAGATAGATACATTACTTAATAATAAGTTATGTCACTTTTTTGTCATTTTAGTTGCTCTCTCTGCAGACATTCCCCCCTCAGTACCAAGCATTTACAATTTGAGTGAGACAGCTTGTCCCGCAGAGTAATATTGCTGACCCAACACATCTGATTATTCATTTTCTATTCCTGTCCTTGTCCTGTAAAAGCTGTCTCAGGCTGGTTTCCCAAGCTAGATAATGAGTTCATTGTGCTTTATTCTTCTCCCGCAGTCAAAACAATCTGCACAGTTACCATGGGAATTATCAAAGGAGGCAGTTTATGTGTCAATCTATAACCAAAAGTAACTGAGATGTTTTGAAAAAGAAGTATTGTGGGGGGTTTTAGTGACAATGTATGACTGTGGTGTTCTGTTTCTGGTGGAATTCCCCAAAAGACCAAGAAACCCAATATGTTGTTTGTAGTCCAAGCTTATTGTAAATGAGTCAATGACACCTTTGAAAGTCTATAAAAGGATTACTACTTGAAACTAAATGAAAAGCAACCAAGATTTATAGTTTTGCCTGACGTGGCAGGATTCAAACATTATTTTGACATCATTAGTATTTCATCAGTTCAGGTTTAAAACTTTCATGTCTTTATTTTTTGTAGTCTCTCCCACAGAAGTGAACATTACAGTGATTTCAGTGTTTGACAGAAGCCAAACCAAGTGAAAATATTATCTGGAGCAGATAATGTAATTTGAACAGTTTTTACATATTCATTTCAATGCTGAGAGAGAAAGACAGGTATTTAAAACTATATTTATACTAAATATATTAACTATTATCAGAAGTTATTTAAATTTGTTTTAGTGGTGTTGGCAGTGAACTTTAGCTGATGGGTGTTTCCAGAAGCAAAAAAAGAATGTTCCACATATTGTGTTTGTTATGAAAACATGCATAACATGGATGCAGCAAGTATATGCAACAAGGAAAAAGGCATCTTCTCATTGAACTAGTTTTGTGGTTTCCTTCCTCTTTGGGCTAAAAGAGGCAGCACAAACACTTGAGATATCAATAGAAGCACAGGCTGTTCTCCATTTAGTATACCAGGACTTAGCAGGATAGCTCAAACAAGTCAAAAAATATAGACCAATGGACAAATGTTCATTGCACAAGTATCACCTACTGAGTGTTTACCTAAATTGTAATCAAGGTCATTTATTTTGCTTCATGGGCACTTTTCCATGTTCACAAGAATCACTACTCCTTCTGGAGTATTGGTCAGACTTTAATAATATTAGATTAATTGGTCTTGGATATGACTGTCTGTGTTGAAGCAGATCTTCAGTGTTTTCTCCCTCTCTCTCTCTCCATCGTTTCTCTATTTTTATTTCCCACTCCTTCTGTACACTTTCTTCCCAACTAGTCTTTTTTTTTTTCTTTATCTATCCCATGTCCTGTCCTTGATGACTATCAAATATTTTTTCCCAAGTGGACCCTTACAGCTTTGCTATAAGGGTCCACTTGGGAAAAAAATATTTTTCCATAAAATGACCTCTAACTCATTGTTTCATTGTGAACAGGTAATAATATAAACCTTTTGACTACAGTCGCACACACCGTCACTATGCTAATGAGGACACATATAATGATCTCTCTTTTACACTTTTTCTCAGTCGCTTTGGTGCTTTTCTCACATCACTATTAACATTTGCACAGCAGTTAGTGTATTTCTCAAAACAATTAGTGCAAACTGCAAACCTAGGGGATAACCTGCAAAAGCAGGTCACTTGCTCAAAATCGATAATCCATTCCTCAAAAGCAAGTATTCATGTCAATGAAACTGTCAGTGTCATCAAAATGAGAAGTCTTTACACCATTTTGATGAACAAGATAATCAAATGGCTTTGTCATGTTTTCATTATGACAGTTTACAGTATTCTCTCGGTGTCTTCCAATGCAAAAAAAGGTCAGAACTCAGTGACACTACCTGAAAATGCTCAAGACAGCATTATACACTTTTTGCACAGCCATGTACAGTAAAATCTACAGTAAAGTTAGACATTCCTGTAGTTATGGATGTAAGTGAGTACAAGACACTGAATACGTATGTTTCACATTTTTACTGTGTAGGATGTTTGTAATTCTACAACATTGTGCAAAAAAAAAATACTCTACAGTCACGTATTTAGAATAAACATGAGAAACACCCTTTTGGTAGAGCTGTGCACAAATGTGAACAATATAACAGTACATATTGTAAAGTAAATCATTCTGGCAAATTTAGACGTTCCTGTCTGTCTGGCCACATACTCTCATCTACATCACAACGGATATCATCCCTTGCAATGCAGCGAGGAAAGTATCTCCTGGAGTGGCGAATCCACCCTCTGCATGACTCTACTGTGATGTTGTCACATGGTGCATCCATGGCTGCTAACAGGGTCATTTGTGCATGTGAATGCCAGTCATAAACCTTCCACCTCCTGGCAGACAAAAACTCCTCTATCGGATTAAGGAATGTGGAGTAGGGAGGGAGATATTCAACAGGCATTCTGTCATGTGCTGCAAACCACTGTCTGACCAGATGTGAGTCGTGAAACGGAACATTATCCCACACAACAACATACTTGTTGAGTTGACCTCCACCCCTCTCATTCTCAGGGACTATGGCATGAGATAAATTGTTCAATTTCGGGGACAGATAAAAATAATGAAAAAAAGGTACAACATTTGCTTGACAGCATTTGAAAACTAATTCACCAATTTTGTATGTAATGACTCAAGCAATGAAATAAAGACTATTAGTTTTATTGGGAATGACTATTTAGCATCCAAAAGTATAGTTCATTTTGACTGACATGACATAAGCAAATTATATTGTTGTCGATGGCAGAGAATTAAATAAATAAAAGCAACTGATACATGTCCAAGAACATTTGCAATTTGTTCAGAGGAAGGAGAAATTGCTACTATGATGTTCACAAATGACTAAATGTTGTGGAGGTTGCACTAATGGTTTTGAGAATTTTCATTTTGATCTGAGAAAAGCACCAAAGCGACTGAAAAAAACTGTAATATTTGGGTATAAACACAACACCGACAACATAAAGAAAAGATGAAAATAAGCACAAAGCAGTTACCATAGGAATTTTACTGTAGAAGGGGCTGCAGCCTGGTTGCTCATCAGTTTGTTACCTGTTGAAGTTCCAGCTCTGGCTGCTGGCCATTTTATTTATTAACTTACATTATGTGTTTCATTGCACAATCATTTGGTATTTTTAGTTCTTATTTGTGTATAATACATATTGAATGTTGTTGATAATGTCATTTTTGGATGTAACAGACATTTGACTCCAAGCACAGATATGCACATTAGTCAAGTAAATCTCACTAGTCCTCTGATTGGGTGTTGGAATGTTTGAGGTGTTTTCTTTGTGTATGTAATGGAATGCAGAGATGCTGTCCATATATGTGTTGTGATGATGAGAGATAGCCTTTATTTGTCAGTTGCAGGTCTTTTGCCCACAACCGAGATGACAGACCTTGCCGACCATACATACAATACACAAACATCACATTGGGGAGACCGGGTCAGGCTAGGTAGCGAGGAAAAAAACATTGAAATGTGTAACACAAAAGGATAATACAGGAATGCACAGATATCAACACACCATAGCACAATAAACACAGACAAGCAACATGGGAAAGAGTTCTAGTGTGTACATCTGATCTGGGACCGCTGCAATCTTTTGACTGCGCCTCCAACTGAACCGATGTCCACATCAGAGGGGAGGTAAGCGTTGGAGGTGGCGTTGGATCCGGGGTAGGGAGGGTGATGCGTCGGTGAGTGCTTATCAGTATCAGTATATGTATGTGTGTGCGTGTCCATAGTTCAGCTGAGACGGTGTCCTTCGCCCTGCCAGGCTAAGTAAACAGTCTTCCAGCCAACCCTGGTGGCCTTGCATGGAATGGGAAGGAACAGACTAAACACAGTCGTTATCAGGGTGTTTTGTTCAGCTCCGGCCTTGCAGCCGGCGCCAAGAGGGTATCCGCATGAAGTGATGGTATTTTTTACTTTAGTGTGAACAGCTCATATGAATTTCAAAGCAGTTCTACAGTCCAACACTGGTCTCTCACTCTCCCGTTGGAGAGCCGCGAGCGTCGCCATACTTGCGTTCTGTGATGTCGTCATTTCTTGTGCTCAAGGAGCCAATTTCTGAGAACTCACGGCAGTGTGCCTCCCCGAGATGTCATCCAATTTTGCGCCCAGAGATGTTATTCCGAGCTAGCCCTTCCGAGATGTATCCAGTCTGCAGTCAGAGATCTTATTCTGAGTATTCACAGCAGCCTTAGCCTCTCCAAGATCTTATCCGTGCTGACTCAATGAGCCCATTTTGAGAAACTCACGCCTCTCCCATCGTTCCAATCCCAGCGGGCAGCCTTGTGGGGGTTTGAACAGCCAGTTCCGCTTTCTTAATTCTTCGATAAGTCAGGGCCAAGCCAACTCCGATCAGCCAGAACCCTGTTACCATGGTTCCGAATAGGTAGATATCTTCAGCACTCAGGCTCACCCAAGCCCAAACTTCTTGTTGAGAAAGGGGTGTCAATTGCATTTAGGGACCAGTTGATCCAATCCATAATTCCTCTTTTAGGTTTTAGAGAACAGACTGTGAGAGAATATTCCAGGGAAAATACAAAAAAAACCACGAGACTAGACAAGGACATAAGCAGGGAAGATAAGGGAGAGGAGAAAAAGTGCGTCCGCCTCCTCCGAGAGCCAAAGAAGGAAGTGTTGACGGTTGGATGGATTTAAATATTCTCATTTAATAGATTTTGTGGTCTATTAATCCACAAAACAGCGAGGCCACCTTGTGCGGCCTCGCTGTTTCACTGATTTTTTTTGTACGATTTGTAATGATAACAGCAAATCCTTATTTGTCTAGTACAGGGGTGGGCAATCTCAGTCCACGAGGGCCGGTGTCCTTGCAGGTTTTAGATCTCACCTTGGGTCAACACACCTGAATCACATGATTAGTTTGTTACCAGGCCTCTGGAGAACTTCAGGACATGTTGAGGAACTAATTTAGCCATTTAAATCAGCTGTGTTGGTTCGAGGACACATCTAAAACCTGCAGGGACACCAACCCTCATGGACTGAGATTGCCCACCCCTGGTCTAGTATCATGTTTTATGTTGTTAGTACTCCTAGACTGTAGGGGGAGCTAGAGAGCTAGAGGGAGTTACCTCGGGGCAGACGGTGATGGCTAAGCTTTGTTTACATGTGAACCACAGTTCGATAAAATACCTTCTCTTTAAGTAATGGTGTCATTCTTGAGAACCCACAACAACATAAAGAAACAAGACACGATTTTGCCTGGGTTTTTTTTTGTTTTGGTTTGTTTGTTTGTTTGTTTGGTTTTTTTTTTGGGGGGGGGGGGGGGGGGGTTTAAAGCGCATTGTGTGCTGCGTCCTGATTGGCTGTAGACCACTGTTAATAAATCGTGTACCGTGTCTCCTGTACAATACAGAATGCGTTCAGCTTCTTAAATTTACATAAATCTTCAATCGCTAACAGTGTGACTCTGAGGTGTTGTACTGTATGTTTGTACGTTTTCTCCCCAACAAACACAACAATGTCGACTAAACGTTTTGCACCGTCAAAGGCACCTACGGTAGCACCCAAAAGGCAGAGGAAGATGCTAACCATCGCACAAAAACTCGGACATGCTAAAGAAAGGTAGACGTTACCGTATTATTTAAGTGAAACAAAACAGTCAGATAAGTCAAACTTTACTCAACTCTTTTTTTTTGCGTATTTTTTGCGTATTGAGAAAAGTGCAAAATGCAGGTACTGGCTGGGGTGCGAGTGAGTGTTTATTTACAGAAGTGACAAAGTGGCAAAAAGAGGAAGAGCAGAGCGGGGAGTTAACAAACCTAAACTGGGGAAAACTAAAGAACTAACCTGAAACCAAACACTAGTGATGGCCCGCTTGAAGCTGACACTCTGGTGCGTGTGTCAAAAAAATCAACACACTAGTGATGCGCGAATCATGAACGAATCGTTCAATACTCGAGAATCACTTTACTGACTCATGAATCATGATTCACAAGCCCAACTGACTCACTGACTCATCCCTGTTGCTGTTAGCAGCAATGTATCTAGCTTATAATTAAAATTGTGGAGAAAAACACAACATCCAGTATCTTAACAAAAAAAATTCTGCTCTGAACTGGACTGGAAGAAAAAACCCTGAGTAGAAGCTCACATCAAGAAAATAGCTCCTCGGTTCACAGTAGCATCGCTCTGCTAACATGCTAACAGCACATTTGAGCTACTCACCCCCGCGTAAGCGAATCACTCAGGACTCGCTCACCCCCTCCCTCCTGTGCTGAATCATAGAGCGAACGAATCACTCACTCACTCACTCACCCCCTCCCTCCTGGCTCACAGCTTCTTCTTCTTCTTGGTTGGCAACCAATGTTAAGGCACATTACCGTCCCCTGGCTCACATTTCAGTAGACATTTAGATGAGAAAATATATACTTAACACATTTAAGGAAAATACTAATAAAATAAAAATAAACAAAATAAATGTTTATTAAGCAATTTTGATAGGAAATTGCTTAATTTTAGAAATGTTTTTGCTCCTTTTTGCTCTATAAAATAGTTGTTTTTTTTAATTAGAATCATTCATCTTAGCAGTAGGATTTACATGAAAAGAGAAACAAATTAAGTTTGAGTGAAAATGTAAATTTTTTGCGCTCTCTGGTCAACTGACTCAGTGAATCAAATGACTCAAAAAATGCGATTCACTTTGGTGAGTGACTCATTAAAACTCGATTCAGTAAAAAGAATCTAATTTACCATCACTACAACACACTGCTTCAGAAGCACTGTGTCGAAGCTTGATTCGTTTGGCCAGAGTCACGTGATCAGTGACGTCCGAAGCTTAATTTAGAGCCTAACTGCTTTGGTGTCTGATTCAATGGTTTATAAGTAAGTGAATCATTCGCGGGATTTGTGGTGTTTTGATGGTGACAGATAGCGAACCACTGATCATTCCACTGAGAGATTTGAAGCCAGCGAGGAATAGAGGAGGTTCTGTTGTGTGGGAGTATTTTGAGTTGATTTTGGTCAGTCGGGTGGGTTTTACAGCTTTGTGTTCTGGCCGTTTGCTTTTGTTTTGTGCATGTTTATTTTATCTTATAATGGGAAAAAACTTAAAATGTCAAAAAATCTGCTTTCATAATATAAATATCATTAAATAACTTTAGAAAAAAAACTTGACTCTTTACATGTAATGTTATAAAAATATATATTTTATTGTTTAATTAATCTGAAAATGTTAGTCTGCCAAATGTGCAGCAATTTAATCTATTTATTCTCTTTACCTGATAGTTTGTGGGGCCCAGGTAGACTGTATAACTGCATCTCTACCAGTTTCTCTGCACTCCAGCCTCTTCTGTGCCATGTGAAGGGATTTTCCTTAAGGCAGGAGAAATGATCTCCACGAAAAGGAACAGGTTCGGCCATCGCACACTAGAACAAATTCTCTTCTTAAATAAAAATGAAAAAGGGTCACTTTAAATGCATCATGTTTTTAATTTGCAAGTTCATAAGCATTTTCCCTTTCCATTTCACAATCAATTCTACCCCCAGGTCAAAAATATGTCTAGGAAAACTTCCCTAATATAATATTATTTATAAATACACCCGTCTAGCTCTTGCACAAGTGCAGGGAGGCAGGACCTCACAGCAGAAGCATACTCCATGTGTTGTACATTATTATATGTATATTATATGTAATGTGGTATTTTTCAATTATTGTATTTACCAACATCAAGAAGTCACAAGCAAAGAAAGACCACACCATGGTGCATGTTTGAACAAGGAGAGTTTACTGGTCAAGATTATTTATTAAACAAATAAACCAATTTTTTTTAACCCCCCAAAAATACACGTTCAAAGCAACACAACGGAGGCCCAATATCAGACAGAATTCCACTCTGTAGAGTGAGCAGTCATAATGAAGCAGTTGGTTTTATTTTGTGGATTCAAGCTGCTCTTCATATTTTTGGCCATCAGATGTCACCAGAGAGGACTGTGTTGAAAAGCTTCGAGTAATGAACCGTTTTTCAATACAAGCTTCAATGCTTCAGAAAGCTTCATTTGGCCATTACTACCAAACACTCACGGGAGGAGGAGCAAAATGCACAGAGAAAGATGGCAGAGAGACGCAGAAAGAACACCGGGTTACACAGAGTAATGCAGACTGACACGGTGTAACGCAGACAACGCAACAGAGAGCACAGGAAAACATAGGGCTTATATACACAGGGCGGTAATCAGGGAATGGGCAACAGGAGGGAGACACAGCTGGGAGAAACTAGGCTAACGAGGGGAAAAGTACAACTGAACACATTGACATCAGGCATGAACATGAACCTTCAAAGTAAAACAGGAAACAAGACACTTTACTAAGACATGGACTAGACAGAGTGAGACAGACTTGACACGGAACTAAACCTGCAAAAATAATAACCATAATCAAAACAGTATCACTAAATAATCAGAACATAAATCATAATCAGAAACATACCAAAACATAAGAAACATAAAAAGCTGGGTCAAAATGACCCAGAATTATGACAGGGCTAGTCTAAACAAGAGAGAAAAGTGTGAAAGTGTTCATGCCTGTCTGAGAAAACTGTATAAACTGTGTAGTAAGGGGTTTTACAGCTAGCTATTTCGTGGATTTCAACTATCGCGGGTTGTTTTTCGAAAAGAACTCCTGCAATAAACGAGTGAAGCAGTATGTAGTTCTTATTGATTGTGTTTGCAATACTATTACAATGTCCAGAAATGTACATTTGCCTTTTGCTGTTTTTAATTATTGTTTAATTATTGTTTACAAATTGGTAAAAAGTTCTTACATTTAGGTAGCTCATTGTGAAACCTGGCCAGGTTTCACAATGAGCTCACCCCTCATTAATCAGCACCTTAATGTGGTGGAGTCGTTTGTGTGCCCCAGTGAATCCATGAGCTATGATGTTGGGAGCAATTTGCCACTGGTAAGATCCCCAGTTCAAATTGGTGATGGGTGAGGGGCCCCTCCTGGAGCCAGACTCAGAGAAGAGGTTGGTTGGGAGCACCTCTGCCCTCTAAACTCTTTTGTTGTTGTTGTTGTATGTTTTTCACAAAGGTTTCAAATCATCAAACAAATTTAAACAGTGGACAAAGATGACACAAATAAACACAAAATGTAGTTTCTAAATTAAAGTGTTTATTATTAAGCTAAGCAGTTAACTTAAACCAATAACTGTTTGTGCCACCCTTAGCAGGAACAACTGTAATCAAGTCTTTGTGTTTCCTTGTGTTATTTTTGTCTAATATTAAAACTTTTTTGATGAATATTATCAAATATTTTAAATATTTAATTGTGACAAACATACAACAAAATAAGAAATCAGAAAGCAGGCGAACACTTTTTCATACAACTGTAGATTTAGCACTGTCTGTGAAGCTTGGTTTAAGAAATAGGTGCTTGAAGTTTAAGAATATGTATAGCGACATCATGTCCTAGTACAGATCATTATGTCACCGGGTTCTGTCACTAGTTCGCTAACATAAGCTAATGGAAGTCTATTTGTCGCAACCAAACAGACAACTCAGTGATGTAATATTCTGTACTGGCACAAGTTGGTGCTAATCAGAAACTTTAACTGTAAGCACGTATTTCTTCAGTCCAGACTGACAGACAGTGTTAAATCTATGTCAGTTTTTGAGAGCAGGGCTCCATGATGTAAGATGTAGACTTAGGCATGTAGTGTTTCATGTGCACTTTAAAACACTGGTTCAAAAACTGTGGGTCATAATCTGCTGGAAGCCATTGCTGTAAAACCATGGATCACCAGGGTGGGTGAGGGGTTTGGGACTGAGGGGAAATGAAGGTGAACTGACATGTTTTTGTATGTTTGTTTGTTTGTTGATTAAATGTAAATTTCAACAAAATAATTGAAAACCTGACTATGTGTAAATGCTGTGGTAATGCTATGTGTAAAAATTTTAAATTGAATTTTGTTTTTGAATTGTTGTTATTATTTTGTGTTACATTACTGATTTTTATCTAGTCTATTTTACTGTTTTCTGCAACATGTTAAAAAAAGGATCACTTAGTTTCATTTATGCTTCTACAGAAAGGTACCAGCATTATTTCGTTTGTATATGTGATTTCAACACGTTCTCACTGCCAAAGTGTAACATTTTACGCTAGGTGACAAATTGTCAACATATTACGGCACCCAACACATTCCTAAATGACGACATCGTAAAAATGAGGAAACATGAGAACCGTTTGGACTTTATTTACACATGTTTGCTCTTTTTCTTAAAATCACTTGGGAAAACACTATTTCACTTCATTAAATGCTGGTTAATGTTAGGAATATGGTTATGGTTAGGGATAAGGTTAGGTTTAGGGCTGGAATACAGGGCTGGAGCGTCTATTACCGCGGGACCGTCACTCCACTGGATTCCATCCATAACCCGGCGCGTACCATGAGAATGCGGACGGTCACCTTTCGCGTTCCTCAGGAACGCCGCGGGACGTGACAAAACGTCGGGATGTTAAGCCTCGGGAGTGAGAACGGGTGATTTAATCTCTTTGCTGCTTCTGCATTCTGACTTATGGTTGTTGTACGTTTTGTAGAGCACCTCTGAAATAAATGTGTTTTGAAAATGGTTTGGTCATAGCTTGTCCTCTTTTAACTATTCTCCCCTGAATAAGATCTGGAGGATGAGGGAAGATAATAGTAGGACCAGGAAAAGACAAAGCTGCTGAGACTGCTGTGCCAGTATATCACCCAAACAAAAGAACAGGCATTACTCACAGATCTCAGTTAAAACTCAGTCAAAGCATGCCACAGGAGCTCACTGTTCTCACAGCTGGCCCAGAACACTAAGCTACTTACCACTGAACTGTAAATCATAAAACAAAAGGTACCAAACTCAGGGGATAAGCCGGTGTTGTGTCTACAAGCAATGAAAGGCTTAGCAAAGAACCCATTTTAAATGATATCCTCACAAATGCATTCGCATGACTGCGAATCATTCTTACAGCCTTCTTCTGTTTCACACCTAACTCCAATTTAAAAACGACAAACAAAATGTGTTTAGGACTTTATAAGTGTCACGAACAGACGGGTGAATGGGGATGATGAAATTGGTACTGTGAGATTATTACACTGTCTTATGTTACATTATACCTCTAATCAAAGAGTTGTTGAATCATTGTATGACTATAGGCCACATTATACCTCTGATTTAAGCTTATGAAAGCATTATAGTTTTAGGTTGCATTATACTCCTGAATAGGGATGGGTATCGTTTAGGTTTTATCCGATACCGGTGCCAAACCGGTACTTTTGAAACGGTGCCGGTGCTTAAACGGTGCTCAAACCGGTGCTTAAAGAATGGAAAACACAAAATTGGTCCAAAAGCCTCTCATGTTCAGCTGTTTTTTTGTAAAAAGATAACAATGTTAGCCTTTTCTGCAGCTATAGGGCATATATGGTATCACTCTGGGCTGGAAGCAGTGCTTAAACAATGGAAAAAACACCAACTTTGTCCAAAAACCTCTCATGTTTAGCTGTTTTCCACTTTTTCTTTGGTCATTTTATCCTTTTTGGCCAGGGTGAAGGGAGTATCTGCCATCAAACAAGAAGACAGCCGGATGTAACTACGACAGTGTTTGCTAGTTCACCTTACATGCATTAATTTAATAACGTGGTTAGCCTACTCAACGTAAATTACACACAAACAACATTAAGCTACTCACGCAGAGAAGAACGGCTGCTGCTGCCATCATCATCCGTCATCATTTCTGCTACACTGGCAGGGCTAGGGGCCAGGGCTCTCCTCTTCGGGTTTTTGGGGGATGTTGCTAACTCCGGGTCCGATAACAGGCACCACACCCGCAGTAGATGCGCTCGGTGTGAGGTCTCGCAGCAAGCTATCAAATACGGCGCATTTCTCGGCTTTAAAAAAAAAAACGCTATGCGTCGCCAGGTGTTTCATCAGATTCGAGGTGTTACCTCCTTTGACAGTATCACAGTATCAGCTTAAAGCACTTGTTGCAGGCTGCTGAGTTTGCATCTTTTGCTGTGAAGTACAGCCAGACTTTTGACCGCTTCGCCTTGGGCATTTTTAATCTGTAGCTCTGCTCTAAAAGAACGTACGTACCTGGACCCCCCTACTATCCTCGGAAACGTAAAATGATTGGCTAGAATCTAAAGTGTATCATTCCATACCAGTTGGTGGCGGTAATGCACCTTTCAGTTGTTTGCCAACCGCCAATACAAATGTAAGGAAGAAGAAAGTGTACCACAGCTCAGGAAAAAAAAGCACCGAAATAAAGCACGGAAATGTGCGCTGCTTTTCGGTCTGGTTACTACCGTTTATGTCAGAACTGGTGCCATCATGGCACCGGATACCGGTACCCATCCCTACTCCTGAATTACAAGAAGGTGAAATTATTAATTTATTTGACCGATTTGTATTACATTATACTGCTGATTTACTGTGAATGAGTTACACTGTTTTATGGTCCTTCATATTGCTGATTTATTCTGATCTATAAAGAGAATACTGTTTGCAGAGAATCATGGCCTTGTTTTTCTGATTGTAGAAAGAACAGAGCGTACTGTACGGGAGCTTCTCCCCCACATTAGCCAGGAGCAGAAAAACAGGGAGCCAAGGATCTAACTTAGGCTCAGTGAGAGATAGAAAGAATGTGGATATTTAGATTTTATGCCAAGGCTATAAGAGTTTGAGTAACGGTCCGACATTTTGAGATCTGCTGTGACTCTCTCTGTGCACATCTCCCATCCGGATGATTGTATTGCTCATTGTGTTTGTATGGAATAATAAGAGTGTATTGATTAAAGTCATTGTTAATTGAGCATTTAAAATATCAGTGTTGTTCTTCCTTCAGCCCAAAGATCAAAGAATTGGGGTAATTTAACAGTACAAGTAGGAAATAATATAACCATCTCTTTCAATAATTTTCCATTATTTTTTGTATTAAGTATTAAAGTCAATAAAACAATAAAATATATTGTTAACCGTGTGAGAGAAGCAGATATTACAAAGAGGAATAGACTGAATCAAAGCTTTGAGGATGGAATCTCATCTGTGGATCAATACTGCCCTCTAGTGGACATAAGCGCAAAGAGCACAACAATCCTTTATTAAACCTCTGGGGTCCGTATGTGGTTAAAACGGTATATTAAGCTGTTTCTGATAACTTTTGATTTTACCTTTATATTTCACCTTTAAAAACTGTTTACCTTGAGTTGGTATCATTTTTACAGTTTCATGTGTCTGCATGCACAGTTAATTTTTTTTTTAATTTTGACACATTATATCAATACACCAGAACTAAAATCACAACCCCCCCACAAAAAAGTAGAAAAAAGTTGTTTTTTTTCTCTGAAAACCACAAACATGTTTAACAAATCATTTTCATAGTCTGAAACATAAGTTGTAAATTAGAAAAAAATATGTCCATATTTTTCAAGCAACAAAGTTATATACAGCTATTTACAGAAAAATGCTGGCAATGCCTCGGGTGTTTGTTTGTTTTTTTGTATGTCTCATAAATCATTTAAAATGTTTCTGTCCACCTTTTTGGACAGTGTCTGTGCTGGTGACAGTTGGAACAGGAAGGCACAAACAAGACACAAAAGATAACTGTTTGCCTTTCCTAGACTGCACTGTGCACATTGAGGAGAATGGCAACCTCAACACTGAAGTTTACTGGAAGCCCACACACACGGACCAGTACCTCCTCTTTGGCTCCCGTCACCCTCTGGAACACAAACTTGGGGTAATCAGGACCCTACACCACCGGGCAGAACATGTACCCTCTAAGCCTAAAGGGGAAAAAGAAGGAACAAACACATGTAAAGGAAGCACTTAAAACATGCGGTTATCCTTATTGGGCATTTATAAAGTCAACAAAGAGGCACAGAACAGAAGATCAGACACCAGCTAGGGAGGATAAGAAAGACAGAAGCAACAGCATTGTCATCCCCTATGTAGCCGGTGTATCAGAGAAACTCAGGGGAGTTTTCTCCAAGCACGACATCCCGGTGCATTTCAGACCCAGCAACACACTCAAACAAAAACTGGTTCACCCGAAAGACAAAACTCCAAAACACAAACTAAACAATGTGGTGTATGCTGTACAGTGTAGCGAGGAATGTCCAGACCTCTACATTGGAGAGACCAAACAGCCACTTCAAAAGCGCTTGGCACAACATAGAAGAGCCACCTCCACAGGACAAGACTGAGCGGTCCATCTGCATCATAAGGATAAAGGACACTCTTTAGAGGATGCCAATGTTCACATTTTGGGCAGAGAAGACAGATGGTTTGAAAGAGGAGTGAAAGAAGCCATTTATTTACTGTGAGCAAACATCTTTGAACAGAGGCGGTGGCTTACGACACCGACTGTCTGCCATCTATAATCCAGTTTTGAGATCCCTTTCCAGCAGCCTTAACGCCCACTCACACCCTGAGCCATCTGACCTCAGGAAATCACATGATAGGGTGGGGCTAGGCTTCACAATGAGCTCACCCGAAACCCTGGCTGATTGTGACTCACACCCGTTTTCAGACCTTGGCTCATGTGATTAGGTAGAGGATCTTCAGGGGGTCATTTGTCTCTCTTTGGGGGGAAACTCCCACTTGGGTTAAATCTGGGACTCTCCACAATTTGACCCTTAGAAATGAAGAAGCTTCTCGGATGAAAGGTGAAACGTCTTCAAGCAACTTAAAGAAGTCCAGACGCTTTTCTTTCCAAGCTCCTTAGATTTGGAACAACACAACATACAACTTAGTTCACAGATTTGCGTTGTCCAGGGTTTATTTCTGGGATTTCACACAACCCAAGATTCAAATCATGAATTTACAACATTATGAATGAAATGTGCTCTATTTGGAAGCAGCCGCCCCCTCCCCTTTCGACAGGTTGTGTGAGAGACTGTAAATCATCAAACTGTAAATTATCAATTTTATATTGTTATTGATTCCTTTACTTTACCCCTAGTCCTACATTAACATAAAACTGTTGTCGGAACCATACTGAATTTCGCCAGAGACACACACACACATATATGAAGACAGAGAGTATGCATTGTATGCAAATGGCTACCAAACAGCCATCATAATTTGTCATACAATGAGAATAGGACAAATCAACAATTAACAATGACTAATTAATATTAAAATCTGTAACATAATGTATTGTTTGTTGTTTAGTCTATTACTGTTACTATTTTTACCATTTCTTTTTGGAGCAACTGTAATCCACATTATTTCCTTAGGGATTAATGAAGTATTCTGATTCTGATTGTTTCAGGATACCTGCCATTATCCAATGACACATCTGCTTACCTGTATCTTTTGTTCGTTTCTCCTCCTCTTCTTTTCTATTTTTTCTAAACTGAGCACCTGATGGCTTTGAACTTTTCTTGTCCATCTTCCATTGGTTTTAATTTTGCACTCCAGTATGAACACAAATCCCCCAACCCAAGGATCACCACAACATAACCTAACAGACCTACACCTTAGTTCACAGATTCACTTTGTCTAAGGTGTATTTCTGGGATTTCACACAACCCAGGATTCAAATCATGAATACATGATGGTCTTGGATTTACATCATTATAAATGAAATGTGCTCTATTTGGAAGCAGCCGCCCCCCTCCCCTTTCGACGGGTTGTGTGTGAGACTTTAAATCAGCAAACTGTAAATTTTAAATTTTAAATTGTTATTGATCCCTTTACCCCGAGTCCTAAAGTGTATATTTATTTTCTTACTCTTCTTATATATATTGTTTGTTTACTTGCACTGCTGTAACTGGAGCCTCGTCGTCTCGTCTCTCTATATACTGGACTGTATGTAGCGGAGATGACAATAAAGTTTACTTTGACTTCAGCACCGAGCAGGCGCACCGAGGGCTCTCGCGCTCACTTTTCGCGTATAGAATTTCGAAAAAACATCGGTGCACATTATAAGCCTGTATCATAATGTCTGGTGTTTTCGTGTTTGTTGTTTTGTTTTTATTTTGTTTTATTTTGCGAGTTGGTTATTAGACGCTGCTCCAGCCAGAGAATCCTCCGCCGCCCCGCCCTTCCCTCACTGTGTCGCAAGCAGCAGGTGGGGGAAGCAGAGCGAGTGGATTTTTGTGTTTTTTCATTGGCAATTACAGCGAGCAGTCATGCAACGCTATTTTTCCCTGATGACTTGTCGTTTGTTGCTAATATCTGCGCTTCTGTTTGCCAGAGAAGCTGACGGTATGTGGTTTTTTTTTTCCATACTTCGATAGGCTGCGGCTGAAGGGAGATAATCTGGCGGATGTTACAACTGAAGGCTGTCCAAATCTAACAGCGAAAAATGTGGGACTAGATAACGTGAGTGAAGGGAAAACAGACTAGAACTGAAAAACCAGGTATGACGAAGTTAAATTTAAACCGAAACAGCAGTAACGCTTTTTATAAAGTAAAAAGTGAAAAGTTCAAAAACTTTTATATTTTGTTCACATTTTTTCGGCGAATGCTGATTATATAAGACAAGTTTATCTTCAGCTGAATAAATTCAATTGAAGCCAGACTTTACAGATAGGTAGGAACCTGGAAGGTTTTAGATTAATAAGGCAAAACAAGTCAAATATGTTTTTAAAAGTAGTAGTTGGTAGCACATGGATTCTCAGAGTGTACTTTGGAGCAACAGCTGCTTGTTGAACTTTTTACGATTACCCAACAGGTTATTAGGGCCCGAGCACTGAGAGTGCGAAGGCCCTATTGTATCTGCTCTGTTTATTATTATTAGGGCCCGAGCACTAAAAGTGCGAAGGCCCTATTGTATCTGCTCTGTTTATTATTATTATTATTATTATTATTATTATTATTAGGGCCCGAGCACAGACAGTGCGAAGGCCCTATTGTATCTGCTCTGTTTCTTCTTCTTCTTCTTATTATTAGGGCCTGAGCACTGACAGTGCGAAGGCCCTATTGTATCTGCTCTGTTTATTATTAGGGCCCGAGCACTGACAGTGCGAAGGCCCTATTGTATCTGCTCTGTTTATTATTAGGGCCTGAGCACTGAGAGTGCGATGGCCCTATTGTATCTGCTCTGTTTATTATTAGGGCCTGAGCACTGAGAGTGCGAAGGCCCTATTGTATCTGCTCCGTTTCTTATTAGGGCCTGAGCACAGAGAGTGCGAAGGCCCTATTGTATCTGCTCTGTTTATTATTAGGGCCTGAGCACAGAGAGTGCGAAGGCCCTATTGTATCTGCTCCGTTTCTTCTTCTTATTATTATTATTCAGGCAAAACAAGGGCCTTTTTGAGGGCCTAAACATGGTCAAAAACTCATGAAATTTTGCACACATGCCAGGTCTGGTGAAAAATTTTGTATTTTAATGGTTTTACATATGAGCACTGGGAAATGGCTCTAGAGCGCCACCTATGCCTTGTTAAATGCAGCCCTACGAACACATCGTTTGAGCTACATGTATAAAATCTGGCACACATGTGTATCATGCCAAGACGAACAAAAAAGTCAGTGGGACCATTGACGCAAACCCAACAGGAAGTCCGCAATTTGGAACTGAAGGTGACATTTTGGCTCTAATTTTGCCATTTCCATGCCTCGAACTTTTTTGAACTCCTCCTTGGGATTTGGTCGTATAAGCTTCATCTTTGGTCAGTGTCAACTACACACCTGGGCCATGTTAAATTGCGGAGCTTTTGAGTTTTCGTGATACGGTGAGGCCGTGGCGCCACGGCGAATTTTGATGACTCGCCATGAAAATCTTATTGCCTCTCATTCTGTCATACATTGTCCGATCTGTACCAAAGAGCACACATATGATAAGGCTCCACCCCTGAACATATTTCAACTGCCATATTTGACATCAGGGACAGCGCCACCTAGTGGGAACAGGAAATGTCATGTTTTACACTTTGGGGTACAGTATTGTGATGGGTGACATCTGCAGCCTCAAATTTCTCCAGGAAAGCCTTAAGGAGTTGGTCTTGGGTTACAGTGAAAACTGTGACTTTTCGCGAAAGGGTGTGACCCCAGCAGCATGGCGAACTTTGATGTCACGCCATGAAGAAACAAATTAGTATAAATCAATGAAATCCAGTCTGATCAGAACCAGACTTTACAGGCATGATGTCAGTCCCCCCCTGAACAGATTGACGTGCCCATTGTCAGTAATACGCAGAGCGCCATCTAGTGGCAACAGGAAATGTCATGTGTTTTATTTTGTCGTACTGATTTTCACAGGTTCATCGTGGCCACCTCAAAAGCGGTGAATATCACCATCAGTCCCTCATGATGCTTCAGTGCGAAAATTGTGACTTTAAACTGAACGGCGCACCCTGGTGGCAACGCGGTTCACCATGAAAAATGAAGTGGCTTTTGAGGGGCTTGGAAAGTTTCAAAAGTCTTGAAATTTGGCCCACACCTCCAATGCTATGAAGGCTTTGTTGTTATGTGATCATTTTCCGTGAATAGGGCAAAATGGCCCCACAGCACCCCCTACAAAAATTCAAAACATCATTCCCTGCTCTGTGTTTTATTTATCAGTCTGAAACATGGTAAGCTTATAGGAGATACCAAGATGTACAAAAAAGTCTCTTGGAGCAATATCTCAAATCCAACAGGAAGTCAGCCATTTTAAAATTAATGTGTAATTTTGGCGACATTTCCCCTCTTTTCAGGCACCGTACTTTGACGAACTCCTCCAAGGGATTTCGTCAAATTGACGCGATATCTTCTGTGTGGAATCTAAAGACCTTTGTGATGTTAAATTGCGAAGTTTTTTTACGTTCAGGTAAACGGGGTGGTCATGGCGGCACTTCAGAATTGAATCACTCGCCAAAAAGCAGTAATCTGCTGTCACTCAAAAACACAATGTCCAATCTCTCCCAAAGGTCGCAGGCGTGATGAGACTCGAGCTCAGAAATGTTTGTTATGCCATTTGTCAGTAATTGTTAGAGCGCCACCTAGTAGGACGACTATAATCATGGTTGAATGAGATGAAATGTTAGCTGGTGGTTAAATGCATGAATTCAGTCAATCTGACATGAGATCGGACGTGCTGGTTTTAGATGTTGGGCGTGGCTCGACGCGCCGGGGTGCGAGGGCCCTCATAACGCTGCTTGCAGCTTTAATTTTTACTTTTATTTGTCTGAGTTTGGTAATTGTGCAGTTGTGTTTATGTCGGTCACATTTTGTGTGGTAAATGGTATTTTGAGTTTTAATTGTCTTTATTGTACTGTGGTTTGTTGTATTGTAATTATATTGTGGTTTGTGGCCTACAGCTACTAAAACTGTTTTGCTCGTGTTTTTTCTTTTGTTCCTTTTGTTTGTTAGTACAAGACAAAAGAGCTGTTGGAGGCTGGCAACTTTGCAAGACTGAATAAAGTGACTGTTTTGAGTTGTCACCATGGTGCTTGATTTGGAATAATGTATGAAATACCCTGACACCCATTAAGTCCGCACTAGTGACAAATATCTCATCCTGATGCTAAAGGAAGTGGCCGTACCAACGTTTCTAGTTCTGCTATATTGAACTTGGAAAAATGTGTTTTTATTGTATGAAGCCTGGACGCATTGTAGCTGAGTGTCCCATTTTAGGTAAAAAGCAGGAAGCCACACCCATGGCTCCAATTGGTTCTGTACAGGCCAAATAACCAAATCAGACACTATGCTCTGAGAGTTTTTGCTTAGGTTTTGAACAATTTATCCTAGATGGACTTGGAGCTGTAATTTTAAATCTGTGTAAATCAGACGTGCACTGTGGTCACACCAGCATCTAATCCATCCAAGTTATATGGTTTATTAAAATAATCAAATTACAGCATTTACATTTATGTTAGACTACTTTTAATTAACTGCTTTAGCTGTAATTTTAAATCTGTGTAAAGCATCTCATCTCTTGTCTCTTATCTTTAAGCTGAAGTCTGATCTTAGTGTTTCATGCTCTTTACAGCTCTACAGGTGATTGGTGGAAGTGTGACAGCGGTTCAAGGAGGTACGGCCATCTTACCGTGTCATGTCACTGATATCAGTGATGAGTTGACACAGATTACCTGGCAAAGGAAGACTAGACAAAACCCTCATAATGACAATTTTATTACTATCCAACCCAGAAATGGACTACAGTTTGTCAATGGACGTGATGATCGATTTAAATATATCGGGAATTTTAACAACAGAAATGGAACTCTCCAGTTATCCAATGTTGCCCTGAAGGATGAAGGCAGCTACACGTGCATCTTCACCCTGTTTCCAAGTGGAAATCAGAAGATTGAGATACCTCTAAACCTGCTCGGTATACAAATGAAATGTGTTTTAAGATATTCTAGGTGTTTGTATAACCGATATAGACAGAGTTACTTTTACTGTCATGCTTACATGTCAACTTATTTGTGTGCTGTACCTCTCCTAGTGCCTCCTTTCACAAGTGTGATGGACAATCTTCCCACTTTGGGCACAGAAGAGGTTTTATTTGCTACCTGCACGGCTGCTGGATCGAAGCCTCCTGCAGAGGTGAGGTGGCTCACTGGTGCTTTGGGAGACAAAGTGAGGACAACAAAAAACTCCACCCAGTATGACAACGGTATGACTACCACAGTCAGCTCTCTGTTTGGCGTACCTACAAGAAAGATTAATGGTCACCAGGTCCAGTGTGTTATCAGTGGTGACTCCCTGACTAAAGAAGAAACCCTGCCCTTCACCATACAGATCTACTGTGAGTATCAGCTGTTCATGGAGTTTATTATTTTTCCTCTTTTTTTTTTTTTTATCACTGTTCATTTAAGAATTTTAACAGTTTAATGAAATCATTAATAAAGTACACCAGCACGCCCAGGATCAATTTCAGCCTGTTTTATACAAAAACAGACATAAACGTTCTCATATTTCTGTCTTTGTTCAGGAGAAGGTTTTAGCGGGGGGGGGGGTGCATTTGTGGTTGCAACCTTATCCCTGCTGGCATGACTTTGCCTCTGTGTTAAGTCTCTTAATGTTAGGTTGTCACAGCAGACGGAGAGAATTCCTCAAAAACTGGAAAGACTAAGTGACGACATTTAGACTCGTATAAAGGGTGTTGTTACACCACTATTGCAAAAGATGAAATCATGTAATCATTGGAGGCATAACCAAAAAATATAGTGAAGTCATACCACAGTAGTTATTCCAGTGAGATGAAACTATTGACTTTGAGTCCAGACACAAGTCTGTTTCTTCAGTGACTGGTACTACAATACTGGAATATTTGTGTGCAATGTGGTTCTATACATGCATTAGATACATTATTAATATAATGTATGTCACTTTTTTGTCAGTTGTTCCGTAATTTTAGTTGCTCTCTCTGCAGACCTTCACCTCTCAGTACCAATAAACTACTATTTCAGATATTCAGCCTGTCCTGCAGAGTTTCTGGCCTGAGGTTATGTCCTACTGGTTCCTGCATGACAAAACACCATGTCACTAAGTAAAAGTTGTCTTCTCAAGCTAGATGATGAGTTAAATTAGCATCATTCTCTTTCCAGTGAGAAAATCTGTGCAGTTCCCCTAGGTTCAAGGTTCTTTATTTGTCACATGCATAGTTATACAAGTATAACACACAGTGAAATGTAACCTGACACGCTCCTCGACTTGTGCAAAAATTGCAGGGGGGGGGGGGGTAGAGGAAGAGGAAGAACATGTGTGTATATATATATATGTGTATATATATATATACATACATACGCACGCACGCACGCACGCACACACACACACACACACACACACACACACACACACACATTAGGTATTATCAAACAAGCAATTTATATGTCAAACTATAAGTAAAATTAACTGAGGCTGTTTTGAAAATGAAGTATTGTGTGCTCTTTTTTATAGTGATGTTATATAACTGTGGTGTTCTGTTTCTGGTGGAATTCCCCAAAAGATCAAGAAACCTAATATGTGGTTTTTAGTATAAAGTGACTGTACGTGAGCCGGTGACACCTTTGAATGTGTTTGAAAGGATTAATCTTTGGCACTGAATGAAAACCAAGATTTGTGGTTTTGCCTGACGTGACAGGGTTCAAACATTTATGAAACATTATTTTGACATGTATTTCCTTAGTTTGGGGTTTACAGAGTTTTTTTTTTTTCTTTGTTTTTTGCAGTTTCTCCTACAGAAGTGAAAATTTCAGCAATTTCAGAGAATTCGTTTGAGTGTGTGACAGAAGCTAACCCAAATGCAAAATTCACCTGGATCAGGTAAAGCAGTTTTAGTAATGGTTTCAGTTGAAATATTCATTTAAATGCTGAGAGAGAAAGAGACTTGTATTTAGAGGCGCATGTACACATGTGGGTAAAAACTGTTTTTGTAGTGCTGGCAGTGAATTTTGCAAAATAAACTGCAGACTATGATATCAGATGAAAGCTCAGTGTGAGTACTTTAAGCACATAATCTGCGATCTGATCAGAAGGTCAGCCAGTTAAACTTAATTGCTCAGTGATTTAATACCCTAAAAAAATCCTCCACCTCACTTTCTCTCAGAAGCATAATGTTCCTCATGTTCAGTTTGTTAAGAAAATAACATCCACAACATGGATTTAGAAAATGTATGCCCACACATATGACAGAAAGGAGCCATTTTTTTCTATTAATGCAATCCTTTTAGAAAGTAAAGAACTGGTGCTGTTTTAAAAAGTTTATGAGGTCATTCTTTTCCTAATGATGCGGTACCATGGAAAGTTGTGTTATTGTTAGCTGACCTGGCCAGAGGACCGGTGAGCTCATGTCTTTGTCCTTATGAACAGTGTTGCCAACTTAGCGACTGATGGGCAAAATTACGTGCCAAACCATGCTACCTTTGTGAATGTGATCTACAAGCATACTTAAAGGGTAAAATGAAGTGCAAACCATCCTGGCTTTATGAATATGAGCTACAAGCATACTCTGATGGGCAAAGTTAAGTGGCAAACTGTCATACCTACTTATATTTGTGCTGGAATTACTCTGTCACAGGAGAAATATGCATAAACTACTTACGGTAGGACGTTTTGCCAAAGTAGGATGGTTTGTCAGAACACCGGTACCAAGCCCGGATAAAGGAGGAGGGTTGGAATTATGACATTAAAAAAAACAATAATTGCTAAAATAATTTAATTTATAGTTCTAAATATATTCTAAATGCATTTAGGTAGTTTTTTTACTCACTTTATTTCTGTCCCACGATCAATGTTCCCTCTAATTTTTCATGTGTCTGAGCAAAAAATAAAGAAAATTTAAAAAAATGAAAAAAAAGAACAGACAGTTACCTGAACCTGCAGCTATTCTGCATGCATACTTCTATCCCATTGGTGTTATCCCAGAAACTGAAGAGCAACTGGAGGGGAACCCAAGGAGATGATTTATTGATAGCGACGTCACCTTTTGACATTAACGTCATTCATACCAGTGTTTTAGGTACTGTGTTTTTTTGGCAAGCTCTTGCAGATGCTATCAAGATTCGGCTATTGAGATTTTATTTTTCTGATCTTTTAGCCAATAGCCAGAGAAAAGATAAGACTTTCAGTTATACGTGTAACTGATCCACCTTTATTTGTATGAACAGGGATTACATTTGAGAGACCATCAAGTGTGCTGCTTTTCCATAAATTGCCTATGTGGCCTCACTTTCATCTTTAATTGATATCGTTGTATAAACTATATAAACCCAGTTCATTTGTGTATAGTACATATATAATGTGGTTGATAATGTAACTTTTAGATGGTTTAACTCTGAACTACTTTGAAGTTATAGGGAGGTCACTTCAGGTTAATACTGTAACACTGGTGTCTTCAGTAATGCCATTGTCTTGACCGCTAGAGCACGTACATGATGACTCTAATTGGATGTTGGATTTTCCATGTGTGAATGGGAATACAGAGATGCTGCCCATGTGCCCAAAGAAAATTAGATGGACTTAAATATTGCTATTTAATACATATACCAACAGTGAGTCAGTATTGTTGTGGAATTTTGCAAAATGGAATAAAGTGGAATAAAGTCTGCAACACGGAAAGAGCTATGGTCAAGCTATTTATTTCTGGGCAGGAGAGTCAACACACACATCAAACATCACAGTTCACAGTCATGCCTGCTCTGCCCTTCGGATGCTTCTCTTTTACCCCTCCACACACAACTCTCTGTATCTTTAGGTCCCACGGCCTGTGGATGAAGACCTAAAAGATACTCCCACTATCTTTTCCCAGGAAGCTCCTGGCGCTGGCTCTGAGTTTTATCCTTCTGAGCAAACAGTTAGCAGATAACATAATGAAACATCATTGCACCTAGCTAAGCAGTTTTCCTTACGACGTCATACTGACACACACACACACTTCACCTAAGCATACAAAGGTTATACCAAACCCTACAGTGAGATTTTAAACACATAAAGTCTAAATGTGAGGATAAACTAGAATTTTGCATAAGAGCTCTATTTAATTGTTGTTACAATGTCCAGACAATTACATTAGCCTTTTACTGTTTTTAGATATTGCTTCCAAATAGTTAAAAGGTTTTTGTGTTTAGTTAGATCTTTAGAAGTCCAAGCTTTTGGATTCAAACCCAGGGCTATATTGGTGTTGGGCAACAAAGCTAACAAGACTGCGACCGTGTTACCTTGCTAAAAGTTTTCAACAACTAGAGTGTAAAATTCATAAAGTTGCCTGATTTAAAAAAAATAAATAAATAAATAAAAATAAAAAATCTTATTTAACAGATGATTATCTCATGCTAGGGTTGGGTGTAGAATTCTTTGCTGAAGTAATAGCAGCCAAGCAACCCAAGACCATTTAATTTGTTCATGATATGAGGATCCATGAGGTAGTTTAGACATGGTTCCTGGATTGGTGTTGGTAAAAAAAAAACTAAATGGTAAGTTGTGGAGAGAAGCTAACTGGTGGAAGAGTATTAGAGACTTGTTGATGTCTCTTAATATATTTTCTTATTAATTATATTATTTTTAATTTTAAGATATTTTATATGTAATTTAAACTGTTTCCTCTCTGTTTTATATTTGTAGCATTTTGGTCAACATTGTTGGATGTAAAGTGCGTTATAAATAAAGATGCTATGCTATGCTATTAGCTCCAGTGACAAAGGCAAGAATTGTTCCCAGCTTCTGTGTTCCCACTTAAAGTAATGGAAAAGCAGAACAGTCAAAAATTGCATTTAAAAACAAAACATAAACACAGCAACACAAAATGCTTAAAGCATTACATTTACCTGCTGCATCTGTTAGGTCGGCTCTTCAAAAGTAATGAAAACTGCTTCAGCATGCCCTTTATTGCTACTAGATGTAGAAAGGCAGATGGTAAAGAGGCTCTCAAGAAGGTCAGCTGTGAGCATTGATGATTCATTTGTCTTCTTGGCTTTTCAGCCAATCACAGCAGTACAGACACCCTGCCTTGCATTTTCACTATACTTTTATACACATACCCATAAGTGATGTGTCGGTCGATATATGGATGATGCTTTCCAAAAAATAGCAACTAAACAAATAATTTTATCAGGTGCTTCTGAACTAGAGAAATGCCTGGTCTTCAGGGAAAGCTGTTTTCATGATGCATGATGTTCATACTTAAAGTTGGGACATTTTTAAATGTAATTGTTGGTAAGAAATTCACTATGTTCATAAAACAAAAGTGGAATTACAAATAACATGATTTTTTTTTCACATACTTATAAACTCTTTTCATATTAAACTGCACCAGTGTCACTCAGCAATCTTTGGCTTCTCTCTCTGTAGTTCACTGATGATCCAATAAATGTGAGGAATGCCTGGCCAATGCAGTGCTTTAAATATTTTCAAGTTATATTTTTTTTTAATCTTAAGTGGCTATATTTTTTTCAATACTTGAGAGAGCAAGCTCATTCTGCTAGTGTTAATCATGTGAGATAAATGAGAATCAGATGTGGTGAAACTGAATCTTTTATTGTCTAATATCTGAAATTGATGTTGTTTAGCTGCATTACATTGAATGCTCCAATCAATGCTCCCAAATCATTGAATCATCAATCATTGAAGACAAATGTGTAGACTGATGTACTTTGAACAGATTTAGCAGGGCTCTGCTGATATGCACAAAATACAGTGGCATGAAACCTTACACAAGATTTTCTTCAAAAAAGCAGAAATTAACATGAAAAGCGCCATTTACTCTTATTTTTTTATACAAAATCTTAGTGTGAGCAAGTAAAGATCTATAACAAAGAGCTTATAACTGAAATGTATTTGACTTTTGGTACAACAGTTTTCTGCTCTCTGTACATTTCATGTTGAGTCTCATTCGTGTTTTTCTAGATCTGGCCAGTCTTTGCTGGAGTCTGCTGTCAAAGTAGACGGTGCAAACCTACAACTGCTCAGCCTGACGTCTGATCTAAATGGACTCTATCAGTGTGAAGCATCTAATGCATATGGAAGTAAACACGGTCAGCTCTATGTGCATGTGACATCAGGTGAAGTCTTAGCTGTTACAGTTTGTTCAAATCTATCTTTTGTTTCTGTTTTTTAGATCTGAGCTTTTGTGGATGTTGTGTCATATTGCGTGTTGATGAATGGTTGTCTGATGCTTCACCCAGTGCAACACATGTTATTAATACATGTTATTCTGCCTCACTGACAGAATCTCAGAGCGTGTCCTAGCTTGTGAAAGCTTTTTTTCAGGGTCATATCAAGTTCATCTAATTTATTTTTGTACGTTAAAACTTGAAAATACAAGGAAGTTTTGAATGTGAAATCTAAAACTAAATGTTAAGGAAGTGAGAAAGAACAATGTATAATTTCTTTCCCATGATATTGTTTCTTCTTGTGTCCCTGCAGGAACATGCCGTGTTGCCTGGGCATTATTTCTTGTTTTGCTTTCCCTGAATGTTGGGGCTGCAGCATGGTACTTTTATAAATCTGGACGTTTTAAAAGGTACTTTGAACAATAACATAGCTAATATGTGGTATAATATGTAGTCATTCTGATATAACAGTATATGGACATAATGGACAACTGGGTCTGGTAATCTTTGGTAAGTAGAAAAGGGTAAAAAATCAAATGCAGGTACAGTCCAGACTCAGGTTTAATTCAAGGGGCTAGAACAATATAAATGTCTTTCTTTCTTTTTTCTTTTATTTTTTGCACAATTCAAAATCAAACAGATCAGTTTTGAGGGTCTCAAATTGGATAATTTCCGCAAAAGCTTTTACAGAAGTGTCCCACATAGCAAAATTGGTATGGCCCAGATCTGGCCCACACAATGTGCTTACACATGGCCAACATACCACAAATCCATGTGTGGATTACCTCTGGCAAACCTGATCTGGGCCACCAAAGGGCCGTCATTCTTTGCGGTATGTGGGCCATGTGTAAGTTATGTGCAGTAGGGCTGCCACGATTAGTCGACTAGTCACGATTACGTCGACTATCAAAATCGTCGACGACTGATTTAATAGTCGACGCGTCGTTTGAAGCTTTGTAAGATCACAAAAGACGCAGGAATAAGTAGTAGGATTTAAGAGTGTAATAACGGACTGAAACAGAAGATGGCAGCACTGCATGTACAAGGATGCCAGCTGCCGTTAAACCCCGAAGAAGAAGAAGCTGTGTCCCAGAATTCATAGCGCAGCCCAGCTCAGTTTCCAACAATGGCGGCAGCTAGTTAGTTTTAATATTACTCTTATTATTCTTTCTGGGTCACAAAATAAACGTTAAACATATTTTCAGACGAGAATGTAGCTGTGTAAACCTCAAATATCTGCTCAGTTTATCAAGACACCACATATTTTCAAAAGCGCTCCGACGTTTTCGGAGACGTCTGCTACCCACTAGCTCGATAGCTCGCCGGGGGCAAGGCTCACTAGAGCCGTGAGAACACCGGACTCCTGGCAAATTGTTTTCAAACCCACCGCCGTCTTTCGCTACTCAGGTTAAACATGATATATAAGTCACTTAGACAACTTAAAAATGTTATTGTTTGTCTTTTTTTTTAGTATTTTATTTGTTTCTGAGTAAATCGGTTTGGCTGAGATTAAAGTTATAGTTTTTACACAGCTGAATAAACTTCAAGCAGACAGCTGATTATCAGAAGTGTGAGATGCTGGAGATTATACTCCGGTGTCCTGTTATATTTTAGATAGCAAGGAGTTCATTAAACTTCACCGAAACAATCTGCAAATTTCATTAAAATTTAATAAACTATCATCTTGTCTTTATTTTTAGTTAGCACATACCTTAAACACTTAAGGCTGTAAGCTAATGATAGTTATATAAGAGCAGATGCTGCTGGTGCAATAAGCTGTACGTTTTACGTCCAATGGATGCATGATCTGATTAGTCGACTAATCGCAAAAATAATCGGTGACTAGTCGACTATCAAAATAATCGTTTGTGGCAGCCCTAATGTGCAGCCATGGGCCAGTTTCAGACACACTGCTGGTCCTCTGCTGGCCCAGAACTGTTTCAGCTCTGGCCCCAGATGTCAGCCTAATGTGTACCTTAATCTAGCCATGTAATAACAACATGTGCCGGAACATAATAGTGCAAAAGTAACATGATGAAACTCGGTTCAGACAGTGAATGGACTGATTCTTTTATAGTGCTTTTTCTTTCCCCCTTATTACTCAAAGTGCCATTTGGAATCTTCTAATAAACATAGTTGAGCCATAGTTGAGTCTTTTCATGTTCAGTTGAAATTAAATGCAGTTTTAAATTAATCTTCTGCCCCGGCTTCCTCTAACAGCTGTGGGAGCAAATAAGGGACAACATCTGGACCGATACCTCCACCAACGTGTCATTCCACAGTCAACTGGTAAACATACAGATGAATAGATGGAGGTATTTGGTAAACTTTCCTACCCGCGAATCCCTTTTATTTTGTGATTCAGGTTTATAAATGTTTTTGTCTTACTTTAAAATTGCAGTAATTGCATAAATACACGCAAAACATTGGTAACTGACTCCCACTCTCCTTGCATGTCACTCCCACTGCCACAGCATTTTGGATGTGGCTTTTACTGCCTGTTCCTGTTGTCATGAACAACTTAAGCAGTATTTGGGATCCATACTGTTTCCACCAACAGTTTGAAGTGCTTTCATCTGCAGTTGGCTGTTGATAGCAGTTATATTAATGTGGTTACAGCTGTTTTTGTTTTTCCCCATCTGCTTATTATTACTACCCTTCATGAAGGGTAACAATGTTAATTGTATATTTTTAGGTTTAAAATGTACAGTACCAGCACAAGTTTAGACACACAGCCTATTCATATTAAACAACAGATGTATCAGCAGTACACCACGAAAGCCCACGCAGACAGTGGGTTCAAAACAGCTCGCAGACAGTACAAACACTCACACCAGACAACACCTTGAATGCAGTAATCTGTCTGTGTGGTGTATAATTACTACTGAGCAACCAAAGCTGAGGGTGCAAACACTTGCTCTGTAATTTCAACCAGTATCATTAGTATATAATTTTATAACTATGCAGCCCTGCCTTTGTCCTTTTTATTTTAAAAAAGGAAATCTCAATCACTCATCAGGGACTTTTTTATACAGATAAAAGATCCTCCTTTTTGCCAGATTTATTATTTTAGGGTTGTTGTTTTTTTTTAAAATTAAATGGTAAATGGCTTGTATTTGTATAGCGCTTTACTTAATCCCTAAGGACCCCAAAGTGCTTTACACTACATTCAGTCATTCACACATTCACACACTGGTGATGGCAAGCTACATTGTAGCCACAGCTGCTCTGGGGCACACTGAATTAAAATCAAAGGTCTTATCCTGCTTAAATTTTTTCATTTAATTATCTATAAGAAACATTAAGTCTGAACATTTTCCAGGACAGTTTAGTTAGAAAGGAAAGGTTTCTCTGATCATTCCTTAATCTTGATCACTTAGCGTATTATTTTTTGCTAAAATGAGTGTTCTGGTCAATGAGATGGTAATGAGAGACCGTGCCAAAAAACTGAGTATATGGACTGAAGGCCTGGAAATATTATGGTACCAGATGCACACTGCTGTTCAAAATCTTGCTTCAGAATACTCACTGAAAGTATTAATAAACAGGAAAGGAACAGTTAAACAAGCAATTTATGATTTCAGTCAGATCAAACTGTCTAGTTAGAAAGGGTAAACCCCTGGAATCCATTTCTGATGAGCTCTTCAGTGGACCAGCCACCTTCTGGATGGCCAGTCAAAGGCAACAGCCTTGATTGTCTGATCTCAAATTGTGTAATGTCAGGGAAACCCTCTGATCATCTGCTTTGTGTTGAGTTCATTTCTTATGAGTATACAAACTGAGATGGAAAGCAAAGTCAGGAAAAACAGAGTTTATGACATGTTCAATATCAAAATCAAAATAAAGTCATGTATTACAAGCACTACAGTAAAACATTGAGTTTCCAAAATGCACTGCAAGTTCAGCTGCTAAGTCGCTTGCCACTTTTTTCCAGTGTACTCTTAACTTTCCATTTCGACAGCAGGCAGCTTTAGTTAGACTGTGACTCATTTTGGAGTCTGTTAGATAGATTTGGTCTTATCACAACTCCTGACACAACAACAGACGAGGATAAATTGTTTCCCTTATTTCATGCTGTTTTCACAGACCTGTTGATTTCCTAGTGGAACTTTTGCACATCTGTTTTAGGTATGAACTTTTACTGCAGTGAATGATAGAGATACCAAATTTTTTTTCTGAGGAGCATGACTTTTGACCAGTATCTGACCAATCAAGTCATTGTTGCTAAATCAGTGTTTAGATTTAGTCTTAGAAGTAAATAAGTATTTAGAAGTAAGTATTTTTTGTACCTCCATATTTTTTACTAAAACATATTTAGCTATCTTAATCCTTCTTAGCATTCGATGCACTTGTATATGTATTTTAACTGTACACCTTGAGCTATTTTTCTCTTGTTACTGAAGTGTAGACAGCATTGTTTTTATTTTTACACTAATGGTTATTTGTTACATTTGACCTTTCCACAACCTTAGCCATCACAGCTATATGCAAAGCCTTAACCCATCCTGAAGCCTGAATTTAGCATGCAACAAAACAGCCAAGGCACATTTGGCTCTTTTAAAACCTGTCAAAAAAGTGAAACCCAGTAAAAATCTCTTCCCTTTGGCATCATATCTTTACACATTAAAATTATGAGGTATTACTTACTGGTGGCTTCACAAAGACACTGCTATAAAAGCATGGATTACCTGGGGACAAACTGAGGTGAAATTAAAATAAACTGATATATTTTTTTTGATTCTTTGTTTGTTACTTGTTACTTTTGTGAATGTCAATAAACAGCCAACAGTCTGGTTATGTGTTAATGTTGACCTTTAACTACAGGACTTGCACCTTACTGATTGTTAATGACTTCCTGGGATCAACTTTGTAAGACAGGGCATAGCAGAAAATTTCTGAGAACCACTTTGTTATACTATCACTACCATATACCATACTCTGGTGTCTCAAATGTGGCAGCTTTGCGTAAAAGATTAAATAACTAAAAGATGGTCTTTGGTCTGCATTGTAAATTGATTTGTTTTTTATTTGTCTTAAAAGTTAAATAAACCTGCATACATATACGTTTTTAAAATGTTTTTCTCATTCTTTTTTTCTTCTTTTTTTGCAACGATAAGGTGATTTCCAAAGATCTGTTAGTTGAAAACTTGGCGTATTTCATCATGGTGTGCAGTACAATTACGTCCAAAAATATCTGGACAGAGGCACAGGTTTGTTTGTTTTTTAATTTGGTTCTGTACATTAACACATAATGAATGTTAAATAACACACCTCAGATGCATTGAAATTGCAGACTTTCAGTTTTAATTCAGTGGGTTGAACAGAAAGATTGCATAAAAATGTGAGGAACTAAAGCATTTTATTCCTTCATTTCAGGAGCTAAAAAGTAATTGGACAAATTAAATAACTGAAAATGAAATGTTCATTACTAATACTTGGTTGAAAACCCTTTGCTGGCAATGACAGCTTGAAGCCTTTAACTCATGGACATCACAACCTGAGTTTCCAATTTTTTAATGCCCTGCCAGGCCTTTACTGCAGCGGCTTTCAGGTGCTGTTTGTTTGTGGGCCTTTCTGTCCAAAGTTTTTTCTTCAACAAGGGAAGTGAATGCTCAATTCGGTTTAAGCACTTCTGTGCTTTATTAAACTCCTGCTTGGCTGTTGCTTTGGCTGTATGGCTCTTTACCCTTCAGAATTAATTTGGTTGCTTGTCCTGTGTCACATGGTCAGTAAACACTAGTGTCCTAGTGCCACTGGCAGCCTTACACTCCCAAGATGTGGTATGCTTTGGATCATGAGAATGTTCCATATCTTCTCCATACTTTTTCTTGCTGTCATTGTGGTAGAGGTTGATCTTGGCTTTATCTATCCAAAGAATGATTTTCAAGAAGTGGGCTGGCTTTTTTTTTTAGATTTTTTTGTCCAATCTAACCTTGAGCCTTATGAATGACTTGGATCTTGCAGTGAACCTTCTGTTTTTACTTTCATACAGTCTTCTCTTTATGCTAGACTATCAATACGCCTACCTTGTAGAGATTGTTCATTTGGTTTCCCATCCAAGAAATTGGATGGGTTTTTTCTGTTTTCGCTGCTTAAGGATGGTTTGTTTTCACCTGCATGAACATATGGCCTGTATTTATGTAGCGCTTTACTAGTCCCTAAGGACCCCAAAGCGCTTTACACATCCAGTCATTCACCCATTCACACACACATTCACACACTGGTGATGGCAAGCTACATTGTAACCACAGCCACCCTGGGGCGCACTGACAGAACATAATGCTTGATGATGACATAATGACGAAGTTGCCCGCAACTGCCCATGAAATAGCCTTTGAATCAAGTGTCCAATTACCTTTGGGAAAAAAAATTGTGTTTGTGTCCAAATATATATATATATATATATATATATGGACCTAACTGTATCTCAGACATTCTTAATCATCTTTAGAGGAATGGGTGATTTGAAGCGTTTCAGTCAGGTTTCAGAACTCATTACAGTAAAGAAACAGCTTTAATGACGGTTACAGAGGATCTTACAACCTCTGACAGTGGACTCATCTCTGTGCTTGTCCTGCTAGATCTCAGTTCATTGTTCGATACTGTTGACCACAATATTTTATTACAGCGATTAGAGCAGAGCTTACCAAAGTGTGGAGCCCACCCCTTAGGGGGGGCGCAGAGCCATTCCATGGGGGGCGCAGTATGAAAAGAAGAAAAAAGAAAGAATGCTTGGACGCTGCTTTGGACAGGTTTTTGACGGGGCGCCCAAACAAACGCAAAGCAGGAGATGAAGCATAGGCATTTCCAAACCAACCTCCTTCCAACCCAAAGACTAGAAAATATGATGAAGCATGTCCTCCCTTTGGCTTCACCTGCACAAGTGCCAAGGTAGGTCTCCCCTGCATAATTGCTTTTCCCTTCATCAGGAGCACGCGCTGGGCTCTCCAAATCATAGACAAACAGTATCCCTCATTCTTGATTTTAAGTTCACAAACACTTAATGACTAACTACTCCTGACATTTTGGAGATGTTAGCTCTTTATACAGTAAAGTTACAGTGGGATACAAATAATATCAGGCTGATCCTGCCGTAATTTGTTCCCCCTGTCACAGACAAACAGTATCCCACACTTGTTTATGTTTTTGAAATCATTTTGCACAGCGAGGCATTTTTTTCATTTCATAGCAACTTTGAATATTATTACACATAAAAAAAACAAACAACTACAAGTAAAATAATTACACCATGACGCCTCTGCCTTTCTAAATGGAGGAACAGGAGTTGTGTGTGTATATCTAAGCATGTAAAACCTGAAGATAGTAAGATCTTAAAATGTTAACATAACATTTTTCTTGTGAAACAGAGGGGGTCCTAGCGAAAAAAGTTTGGGAACCGCTGGATTAGAGCATGCTATCAAATGTACTTCAATTGGTTCATGCAAATGTCACACAGTGAAAATTTGGATTTGTCTTATAGTCAATTTTAGTGTGTTTATTTGCATGATTTTGATTTTGATATTTGTATTGCATGTTTTCAGTGCTTTGCGGGAAATTTTTTAATTCACTGTGGACTGGTTGGACAATGGACGAATTGGTAATTAGTAGCCACCTGTTGAGGTGTGGGTGCGCCCTTAGGTGGCTTATCAGCTGCTGAATGGATCTGTTAAAAAACTGGCTGAGCAGGCAAAAAGGAAGAGAGGCTCAGACTCCAGGAAGAAGGAGCATGTAGAAGCCAGGCTCGAGGGGAAAGGACCTGGCTTGTGCGAAGATAGACTGACGATAGATAGACGGTGCGACACATTGCCCAATTACTAGGTTATTAGCAAGAGTATAGAACTTGACTGCATGCTGATATGACAACCCTTAACCCTACTCAAATAAATTTAAGTAAATGTAAGTGTTTGGAAAAATCATTCCACCGTGTACTCATGAGCTGCTGTAACATGAATCAAATGGCTGAACTGCCACCTGAGCATGCAGTCTAGTTCTACTGAGTCTTGCTAATGACCTACTAATTATATTCAGATGTGTTGCAATAGGGACACGTTGAAAAGTTGCAGGACACTGGCTTTTGAGGACTGGAGTTTGAGACCCCTGACCTAAACGTTGAGTCCTCTTTACACACTTAGGTAATTATGCTTACATTATACATGCTTTCCTTAGGCAGTTTCATTTGAAGGCATATGACACATAATCACTTCTATGCAGATGATACCCCGCTTTATCTGTCCATGAAACCAGATAACACACACAACACACCAGTTATACTGCAAGAATGTCTTAAAGAAACATGCAGTATTTTTTCCACTTGGGCAATATCTCTAAAATTGATGCTAAAAAATTAGTTCATGCATTTATTACTTCTAGATTGTAATTCGTTATTAACAGCATGTCTTAAAAACTTCCTGAAAAGCCTTCAGTTGATCCAAAATGCTGCAGCAAGAGTACTGACAGGAACTACAAACAGGCAGCATATTTCTCCAATATTGGCTTCTCTTTATTGGCTTCCCATCAAATCCAGAACTAAATTTAAGATTCTGCTCCTCACATATGGTAGCTGGAATAGGTTCCAGCTCCCCTGCGACCCTGACAAG